>NC_080833.1:77158006-78362404 GCF_030435755.1 Ochotona princeps | reverse complement strand
TTTTGTTTTTAATTTATCTGTTAGACACAGAAAGCTCCCATCCATTGGATTACTCACCAGTCTCCACAGTGCCTACGCTTTCAGCTGGGCCAGAACAGAAGCCAGGAGCTGGGAACACGGTCTGGGTCTGCCCAGGAGAGGGCAGAACTCAGTTGCTTAAGGTGTCCTGGTTGCCTCTCGGATCTGTGTTAACAGGAAGCTGGGGGTCAGGAACCAGAGGGTTGAGTATCAAACCTGGACACTCCAATACAGGGCCCAAGTCATCTCAACTGAGAGCTCAACTGCTAGATCAAAAGCTTGCCCCAAATCGTACGTTCATATCAAGAGCAAGTAAACACTTTCTTTCCAAATATGACTCTATTTTGTCAACAGACAATCAACTAACTTTGAGATTGACACAAATTTTTGCTTATAAGAAAAACAGAAGACATTGTTTTTTTCCTTTCTAATCTGGATTTCTGGCTGCTTACCATAGGAAAAAACCTCCCTTTTTAGGTGCCCGTGGGAGTGATAGATTACAAGCTCCTTCATGAACATGTAAAAAAAAAAAAAAATCACCCTGTTGTGTTTACAGTCCACTGATGTGGCTTCCCATGCACATCCCTCCTCAATGATGCCCTCTGTTCCAGCACACAACGAAGAATCTGTATGCTGAAAGAGTTCACAAACGTTCTAGTTTCAGGACTCCTTGATGTCTTTAAAATTAGAACCTTTTCTTACTTACGTATGTGGGCCTTATATCTCTATATTTACATTAGGACTGAAACTAATATTGTTAGTATCTTCAATTGAAAGATTCTGTGAAAGGAGTAGAACTACTCCATAGTTTAGTAAATCTAGTCAATATCTGCCTTACTAGTATTTAGCTGGATTCAATACAGAAGTAGTTGTCAGTTTGGATAAATTAATATAGCAGGTAACTTCTCTCAATAATTATCTGGTTACTCCAAACAGATGTTGTAATAGTACCAGCACTATGAGTGACCTGCTCAAAATACATTTCAGCTTACCTATCTTGCTCACTGTGGGATATGTGACCTCCCAAGTATTGTGTCAGCTCAGTACTGAGAACTGTTGCAAATGGAGCATCATAATCAGTATCTTCTAAAGACAAGTCACTATCATGCTATTCCACAGGAAAATATTCTCCAAAACAGACTTCAAACCCATCAAACCCATCTAGTTTTCCCACTCATAGATGACCACCAAAACTCAAGTTTTAAAACTGAGACCTTAAATCAACCTCCTCAGCATCTTACTTCTGTCTGAAAGGCTACATTAAGCTGGGCCATGACACTAAACAGCACATGAGAACTGGGTCTGGGGTTAGATTCTATGAGGGATATGTGAGCTCACCCCTGTGGGAATGCAATACCATCTGGTTTGCTCAAGGGTTGAGGGTGGTGACAGGCTGAGAAGGAATGGCCATGGAACTCACTGACACTCAAGGGAACTGGGGTTAGGAAGAGGCCAGGGTAGTCCAGGCTACAATACCTACAGGTGTACCTAAGAATTAAGTGTGGGGTGGGGCTGGGCTGGGCTACAACATCCACCAACACACACAAGC
This sequence comes from Ochotona princeps, assembly GCF_030435755.1. Classification (NCBI taxonomy): domain Eukaryota; kingdom Metazoa; phylum Chordata; class Mammalia; order Lagomorpha; family Ochotonidae; genus Ochotona; species Ochotona princeps. The sequence continues at coordinate 78,360,837 of NC_080833.1, read as the reverse complement.
CAAGACTGGGGAATGGAATACGCCAGGATAGGGGGCCTAGCACCTGCTGGCATACATGAGATCCAGGTCTGAGTGGGCCTGGTGAGGGAACTTGGGGAAGTCTTCTAGCTATAGCTCCCACTGGTGAGCACATGAGTCAGGGCTAGGTGTGGGCTAAGCTAGACAAGACTGCTCCACTTGTTGGCAGGTGTGTGGGTTGGCTCCAGGCCGGAGAAGAGGGACACACCAGGCAGCACCCTCCAGCTTGGAGCTGTGACTGGGGGCAGGCTGAGTAGAGCCAGACTGCAACACCTGTTGGTGAATGGCAGGGTGATGAGTCATGCCAGACTGGGCTGTAGCAGTTATCAGCACATGCAACACCATGGTCAGGAATGAACCTGGTGGCTGGGTGGAGGCGTTGCAGGGGCTCCTCTGCTGGGTCACTGCTCCCATTGGTGAATCTGAGAGCTGCAACTAGGAGTAGCTCAGGGTGGTAGGGCTGCAGCAACTGTCAGCCTGCCTGTGAGCTGGGTCTGATGGAGGGTCAGGCTAGGCCAGGTTACTATATCTGCTGGCACACACAAGGACCAGGATAAGTGCTGACTGGCTGGGCTTTGCTGTAGCATCCACTGGCAAGTGCCAGGACAAGGTGCAAACTCTGTCAGACTAGACCACAGTATCCCCTGGAAAGTGCAAGATCCTGGACTGGGAGGTGGGCCCTCGTAGGATCTAGCTGGGCTGCAGCTCCCCACTGGTGTACATGAGAATCGGCTGGGAATGGACCAGGCTGGACAAAGTGGCAGCACCTGTTGACAACGTGAGGACCTGGTCATGTGGTGGGATGGGATGGGCTGAGCTAAACTGTAACATCCATAGATATACATATAAGAGCCCAATGGGGATGTGGCATGGACTGTCTAGTCTGCTGCACATACTGACATGCGCAGGAACTGGGGCTGGGGGCAATTGGGAGGCACCCCCAACTGGACTGAGATTCCCACTGGTGTGCACTTGGGCCAGGTCTGTGGCACATTGGGTTAGATCGGGCCACAGAACCCACATAGGTTTGCATAGGATGCTGGGGCTGGGGATACAACTGACCAAGTAAGTACAATTACCAGTGTGTGCATAGTCTGAGGGGGTAATGGACAGAACAGAACCCTGTGCTGGGCTGGCACATGCAGGATTCAGGTCTGGGGTCACCCCAGATGAGGTTTCTTGAGGAAAGGCACTCCTGGACTCAAAACTCTGGCCACAGGGAGAATCAAAGGATTTGTGGTCTGGCTTTGAAATGCAGGTGTCTGGGGTCTGGCGGCGTGGCCTAGTAGCTAAAATCCTTGCCTTGAATGCGCCAGGATCCCATATGGGCGCCGGTTCTAATCCCGGCAGCTCCACTTCCCATTCAGCTCCCTGCTTGTGGTCTGGGAAAGCAGTTGAGGACGGCCCAAAACCTTGGGACCCTGCACCCACGTGGGAGATCCGGAGGAGGTTCCTGGTTCCCAGCTCTGGATCGGCACAGTACTGGCCGTTGCAGCTCACTTGGGGAGTAAATCATCGGATGGAAGATCTTCCTGTCTCTCCTCTTCTCTGTACATCTGACTTTGTAATAAAATAAATAAATCTTAAAAAACAAAAAAAAAGAAATGCAGGTGTCTGGACTGGGCCTCTTCAACTGCCAATGCCTATGCAGTGGACGGCATGCTCAGGGGCACAAGTGGGTCATGACGGTCAGCTCATTCAGGCCTGCAGAGGATGTTGAATGCCATGCAAGAGAATGAAAAACAGACCAGGTTGGGCAGTTCTGAGCTTTGGGAGCAAGTGTCTGGGTGAGTGGATGTACTGGAGTGGACTCGATTAGCCAATGGTCCTTGGAAGGATTTTCTCAACCTTGGAGCAATGAAAACACCAACAGTGTCTCAGAACTATCAATACCACTCACGCAATACCCTCAGAACATTCTTCTCCACATCGGAGTTTCTGAGATGACATCAAGCGGTTACCCTCACATCCTTGGGTGCTGATGTAGTTTGGCAGCTGGGAACTGCCTCCTCCTCCATTCCTCTGACCCCCTGCCCCCCAACAGAAGAAAAGAAAAATTGGAAGCATTTGTCCCACCCATCTTCTGCCATACCTTGACCCTCCCACCCTGTTCAATGGTCTTCAAGGGCCTGCATTCTTGTCAACTACGTGACCATCAAAAATTAAATTAAATTAAAAAAAAAAAGCTGGAGCCAGGGATTAAACGCAGGATGTGGACATCTCAACTACTAGGTCAAACACCTACCCTTTGAAGAAGTCAAGAATGATATAGGATAGCTTTCCGATGAAAGTCTGCACTTCATGTAACAACAACAAGGTTTCTAAGCGTGTCAAAGAGAAACTTGGGCAGAGACTCAATGTCTGGCTTATAAAGAAACAAAAGAACATCCCTAAAAGGGTGGAAAAAGGCGTGTCTGGCTAAATCTGGAAAGCTGTTTTTACAGCCACTTATACCTTTATCAGCAGTCTCAGTTGGTTTTCCTTTATTTATTTAATTCAGCTGAAAGGTATAAAGGGTTTGCGCATTCACTGTTTACGCATCAAAAGGTTGGGTCAAACAGCCAGATGTGTGGACCAGGTGAAAGCCAGGAGCCAGGCACTTAATCTGGGACTTCCAAGTGGGTGGCAGGGACCAACGATTATCACCTGCAGTTTCCCAAGGATGCATTAGGAAGTTGGCCCTGCAAAGAGAGCCAGGACTCAACTCCAGGTAGGCTGCTACAGGACCCATGCCCGCCCCCTACATGGGTTCTTAGAGCCTGGCAGAGAGGGACATAATGGTGTATGTAGAAACCTGTCTAATAAAATTGCCTCCCAAACAAGTACACCATGGCTTTAAAGATTGCTTTAATGAATACAAGAATGCAATCTGTCCAAGCAGTCGTCTTACCTTTTAGAAACATCTTCTGATTTCAACGCTTTCGTCTGTTTAGCACCTACAATTTAAAATATGTGTATATATGTCAACTAAAACATATTAACTACAGAGGATTCCTACCCAAATAACAAACTATAGCCCATGCCCCTCCTCACCATAAAGTTCATTTCCAATTCTCTGTAAATCAAAATGAAACTGGAAGGTTTCCACTGTTTTTTTTTGTTGTTGTTGTTGTTGTTTTAATTAATTCACTACTCTAGTTTTTCTTTTATCTCTTTCGGGGTTGAATCGGCTCACGTGTCGCAGTGGCTTAATTACGCACCCCTAAAAATCTGAGCGGGGAAACTCATAGTCCCCAACTGCTTGCTCCCTAGAGAGGGGAGGCCCATTCTTTCAAAGGCAGGTGCCAGGTTCAAGACGGGCTGTACATGCTGCCAACGCTGCCACAGTCATTGGCCCAGCCTGGGGACCCCCTGCCCTGTCCTTCAGAGGCCGTGCTCACAGACCCTGTACAAAGGAGCTGGGCTTCTAGAAGGCGCGAGGACGACGGTGCAAAGCTTCTAGGCCTTCTCCCCACAGGACAAGCCTTCTCTAGAGCAAGTCTTTGGAGAGCGCCCACACGCCTCGGTGTGTGGGTCCCGTCCCTGGGTTCTACCCGTGACAGGGGGGTCCCTATGCCTACCCGTGGCGCTTCGCGATCGGGAAGCCCGAGCCGGGCGGTAGGCAGCGCGCGAACCCGGCCAGTCAGCCATGGCAGTCTGTCCTAGAGCGAGTCGGCTCCGGCCGCCTCCCGACTCCGCCCCCCGCGAGGCCCCGCCTCCTGACGCACAGCGCGGGGCGGGGCCTGGAGCGCGAGCTGCGCCGGGAGCCGAGGCCGTGGGCGCGGCGTGTGGCCGGTAGTGAACGCGCGGCGGCGTGCGGGGCGGCCGGGGCTCGCGGTGAGTAGCGCAGGACAGACGCCGTGGGCCTCGCAGGTCCCCGCGGATGCTGGGGTCGGAGCGCCTGGCGAGCAGGAGCCATGGCCGCTTCCGGCTGCCGGCCGCACGCGCGCGAGTGTGCTACCTGCCTTAGGAGCGCGCTGCGCCAAGGACCCTGCTGACCCGCACCCGGACCGCGGGCCTTGGGGCGACCCGCACCCGGACCGCGGGCCTGGGGCGGCCGGGCCTTGGGACGACCGGGCCCTGCGGCACGACCCCAGCCGCGGCGTCGGCTCTGGCTTCGGCGTGCCAGAGCTTCCCGGGGGACTGGAACCCTAAGTGGGAAGGAGACCCTTGCTGACCCTTCGCCCTCGCTGGGTGGTTTGGTTGAATTGCACCCCAAGTTTGGGCAGCTTGACTATTAAAGAGCAAACAGTTGCCAGGTCATCAAAAGTTTTATCTCAGGCCTACGGTTTGCAAGTCCCTTCATGTCTTTAAAGCCCTTCTCTTTGTATGTGCCTCTGCTCTTGGGAGGGCTATAGGAATTTTTTGCTTTTGTTAAGGTATCTTTGAAAACTATGAGCCTAGAAAACTTAAAAGGTGAATACAAAAAATCAAGAGCCTTAAATCTTTGATTTCTTATGCTGAAGTGCTTTGCTTAGCATGAAAATCTCAACCTTAAAACTTTGCGTTTTGTTTATGGTGTTTACAAACTCATGCTCATCAGATTGAAAGATAACTTGGAATACATCAGTGGGGTATTAAAGGGAATTAACTGCTTTTGTCAGTACCTTTCAGCGGTGGAATTAGGAAACGCAAGGAGGCATGGCTGTAGAGGAACTTCAATCCGTAATAAAAAGATGTGTAAGTAACTTTTGTCTTTGTAAAATTAGAGACCTTTTGAAATACGGTTGGTTAATAGTGTAGATTCTTTTTACTACTTTTGTGGTCCACTTAAGTATTTATCTTCCGTAATCCCTGTCTTTTTGATCTATAAATCACATGAGAATGAAGAGGCAGATTTGAGAGTTTTTCTCCAGGTAACACATTGATTGAAATAATCTTTTTGAATTTTAGGGCTGATTCTTGTTTTTAGCTCTCTCTAGTGAATATCAAGTCCATTACGGGATTTTTTTTTTTTTAGGATAATCCTGATTTTCATTTATATGGAATTGATTTAGATTTTTTTCCCAGAGGGATAAAAATAAATCGAGTAGTTAATGTTGAATTTTTATTTGTATGTATGTTTAATTTTTTTTTGAATTTTGTTTCTAATCAGCAAATACTGGAAGAGCAAGACTTTAAGGAAGAAGATTTTGGCCTATTTCAGTTAGCAGGCCAAAGATGTCTAGAAGAAGGACATATAAGCCAGCTGTTGGAAATTATTCAAAATGAAGAGAATAAGGCAAGTACAATCTTTGTGTTTATTTTCCAGTCTTTATGTGAGAATAAAAGAATTTCCTGATGCTAAGAATCAACTTAAGCTTCCACACAGTAGGAAACTATGGAAGACAGAAAAGAAATTAGGAATATGCCTGTACCTTGTGGTAGACTGGGTCTGGTGGGAGCGATAAACATGTCACCACTTGCAGGAATAGTGAAATAAATGCTGCATTTGAAGTGTAAATAAAGGCTTTACAAGGAGGATAACACTTCTGAGTTAGGGAGTTCCAATGTGACATTTTAACTATTAATCTAAATTGAGAAATAGAAATATTGAGTTATTTATAATGATCAGGCATTCTCTTCTAACCATGGTAGTTATGAAAAAATAAATTTTAATTCAGCAGTGTCTTTGTGCACGCTGCTTTAAGAAAGGAAAGCAAAGGGACCTCCCTGACCTGTCGTTTCCCACTGGGATGGCCTGAGACTTGTTTTCTGGGATGTGCTGTAGGGAACACACTGCCAGATTGTCTGACTTTGGACTCCTCTTTGTAACTGTAGGGAACGTTGTCTCTCTAGGAACTTGCTTGATCTGCATTTTCAGGCTTTTTTTTTTTAAGATTTATTTTTAGATTTACACAGAAAAGGAGAGATAGAAAGATCTTCTGTCTACTGGTTCACTCCCCAAGCAGCCACAACAGCTGGAGCTTCTTCCAGGTCTCCCACACGGGTACAGGTTTCTAAGGCTTTGGGCCATCCCTACTGCTTTCCTAGGCCACAGGCAGGGAGCTGGATGGAAGTAGAGCAGCTGGTGTATAAACCGGTGTATAAACCGTTGCCCATCTGGAATCCCAGCAGTTGCAAGGCCGCTGCACCAGGCCCTGCGTTTTAAGGCTTATACAGCAGTTTTCCTTGTCACAGTCTAGTACTGCTTACGTGTGACTCTGATTGATTGGATTAGGAAGATTCCTAAGACTTTAATTTTAGATTGTGTAATCTCTTAGTTAATGCTTCAGATGACTTATCTTTTTATTTTTTGTGAGAAACATTAAGACTGTTTAAATAATTTTTGATATGTGTCTATGATAACTTTCTAGCCAGAGTAAATTTTTTTTCTAAACTCGTTATTTACCAATAACCTTTTCAGATGAAAATATTTAAGTGAGTCTATGTACGTTTTAGCAAATAATAATGAAATTAGTTGCTGTGTTTTTACTGTGTGCCAGATGCTGTATGAAGTGGTTTATATTTATTAGCTTACCTCTCCAGAATCCTGAAAGATAGATTTTATAAGGGTATTTCAAAAAGTTTGTGAACAATTGAATAGAAAGATAATTTTGTTTTTTTTTAAAGATTCATTTATTTTTATTGGAAAGGCAGGTTTACAGAGAGAAGGAGGTAGAAAGAGAAAGATCTTCCATTCACTGGTTCACTCCTGAGGTGACTGCAAGAGTTGTACCTTTACCTGTCCGAAGCTAGGAGCCAGGAGCCACTTCCAGGTCTCCCACACAGGTTTTGGGCCATCCCCTGCTGTTCCCAGGCCACAGGCATGGAGCTGGATGAGAAGTAGATCAGTCGGGATTAGGTGCCCATATGGGATCCTGGCGCATGCAAGATGATGATTTAGCCAGTAGGCTGTGCGCCAGACCCTGAAAGATACTTATTTGGTGCAGTTTTGTTTTGTTTTGTTTTGTTTTTTGTTTTTAAAGAAATTCATGCATCTAAGATCAGGTCAAGAGTGGGGGATGGTTCTTAAAAAATTGTCATTGCATGACTGTTGTGATGTAACAGGTACCCATGATTGACTTCCCAGCCCTACTTCCAATGCAATTTCCTTCGCATGGCCCTGAAAGGCAGCAGATAATGGGTCATGTACTTGGGCTCCAGGCTCCTTCCTTCTGCCTGTTCCTGCTGTCTTTTTCTCTGGCATGCTGCCTTTCAAAAATGCTTACTGTGACAAACTGCGAGGATTTCAAAATTTTTTTAGATCCCAATAAACTTAGTTTTTAATTCCACTTACCATTAACTGTTTGGAGTGTCTTCATTGCTATTACATTTATCTTGTGGATTAGAAACTATCAACTGAAAGGTTAAATGACTTGTCCAAAAGTAACTCAGCTGGTATTTGACATCCAGGATTCAGTTCTAGATTACTTGGCTTTGAAGCTCTTAACCACTCTCTTCCACCTCTGCTTAGCTCTGTGTCATACTTACGATGGAACTTTCTAGTCCAATAGGGGGGACTGGTTTTGAGAGAGGGGTAGGCCTCAGAGATTGCTCGTATGTAGGCTCTGGAATGACAGTGCAGTATTTGATATCCAGAGCTGATAAAGGTGACCAACAGAAGGAAGACAAGCAAGTTGAAATTTTAAGATGCTGCAAATGATTGGACAGTAAGGTTTGGAGCTCAGCAGACACACATAGTGTGTACCTGTTAAAGGTTACATAAATGAAGCATTCTAAAAAGAAAAGGTTTGAGTTCCCTAGAAAGGGAGAAGAGTGTAGAGAAGCAGCCCAGGAGCATCTTGAGGAGTGAGCAGGTGAAGAGGAAGGCATCTGCTTGGAGGGCCTTCAGGGAGACAGGGAGAGGAGTCTAATTGTTCTTGCTGTGCTGCATCCCTCAGTGTTTTATTTTTAGCATGCTTCTAAATAGCTAATGGGATAGATTTAAGTATAATGAGGCTTAATCCTAATGTCTTGAGAATCACCTTTGCAATGTGTGGTGTGCTAAAATGTAAAGATGAACATGTTGATTTAGACAATGTTTAGAACTGACTGCAACTAAATTTTCTTACCAGGTAACCATATCAACATTGAATCTTCTGTATGTGTGTTGGTGTGGTTTTTTTTGTTTTTTTAGTACACCGTATGGACAGTAATTTGTCCCAAGATTATAACGTAGGTTTTAACAACTTTAATGTGATTCACGTGTTTTCAAAGGACATTTCTTTATTGGGTAGACTGACCTGCGCATCGCACGATGGTTACCCCCACCGCGTCACTACCACCTCCAGTAATGACAATCACAAGTGTGTCTGGCATTGCCAAGTGTCCTCTGGAAGATCATGGGCAAAGCTAGCTGTAGTGGAGAACCTCTGGTCCAGGAGAGAACACTTAGACTTGCGAACTGGACAGCCTCATGTGGATTCTGGCCCTGCCGCATTCAGGTGTTAGATACTGAGTGTGTTATTGCTTCCTAAACTTCGGCATTTTCATTTATAAATTGGGGATAGCAGTATTACTCTGTAAAGTTTTTACTATGAATAGCGTAAGCTTCTATCCTAAGGGAACTCAGTAAGCCTAATTTCCGTTCGTTGTAACTATTGGCCCACTCCTCTTCCCTCTGAGCCATGAAACATTTACATTGATGGGTTGCCTTGAAGCTAATAGAATATGTGTGAAGTATTTTATCAACATTATTTTTTTGTATTACAAGTAATAACTTTTTTCACTTTTTTTATGCTAAAGTTCCATAGCCTCAGGAATTTCTCCTTCATCCCCTTCATTCTCCCTCTCCTGTCCATTCCCCCAATATTATTACAATGGTATAGTCCTTCAACAACAGTCGCAAGTCCGTCCCATCATTCTGATATTCAAGTTTATCCTGACATTGTAGGTATAGACAATCTCAAATGTGCAAAATCTCATTCAAACCTGAGAGTCCTATTATATTTAGTTATTTTTCTGCAGGTCACTTTTAGCATAAAAATTGGCTTATGAAAAGGGGTAGAAATGCTTAGTTAGAAGAATACAAATAAATTTAAAAAGGATAGTCTGTAATAAATAATAGCATGATAAATATTGTAGCAATTTGAAAGAAATTTTGTAACTGGAGAACACAAGTTGCCTGAGTAAAATTTTAAATATTAAAAATCAAGCCACACACAAAAATAGAAGAAAACAGAATATCAAATCTTTGAAAATAATTTGTTATGTTTAATGGTAATAGACAGGGATGTCACTGTGCACAAACGATTAAGCTGCTGCTTGTAACACCGGCATCCCAGCTTTCAGCTGCTCCACTTCCCACCCAGCTTCCTGTTGATGCACCTGGAAGAGCTGTCAGTGATGACCCAAGTACTTGGACCCTGCCACTCATGTGGGAGACTGGGCTGGACGTCCTGGCTCCTGGGAAATGCCCAGGATGTGGGGGCATTTGAGAAGGGAAACAGTGGATGGAAGACCTCTGTCACTCTTCCTCTCTGTCACTCTGCCTTTCAAATAGATTTTTAAAAATGAAAGTTATAGACATAATTCAGTCTTATATGTATTGACTATTTATTTCCTGACAGGACCTATGCTAGATTTGGGAAGTAGAGTTAGCAATGAACAGAAAATGCTGCCCAGATAGATCTTTGATTGAAATGAATGAAGCAGATACATACTTGTTAAATAAGTTACATAGTCCCCAAAGTGATAAATGTAGAAGGGAAAAATAGGACAAGGTCAGGGAGATGGGCTGTGCCAAGTGAACTTACACGGAGCGTCGAAGGAAGTCAGGGTATAGCAATTCTGAGACTGCGAAGGATATTCAAAGAGATCAACTAAACTGTATTATTAGGTGAAAACGTGATTAGTTTGCTATTTATTAAAATCTAAAACTTTAGTGTCATATTCCCAACATTATTTTAATAAATGAAGTAATTTTTTTTTTTCCAAAAAATCTATAGGAAGGAAGTCCATTTGTCCATTTTAGGCTTCATTGCAGTCAAAAGAGGACCAAAGGGAAAAATGGTTACATGTGACTATATGAAAAGTGACAGTGGCCTGGTGGTTCAGCCAGCAATTGGAATGCTTGCAGGCCACACTGGAGGACTTGGATCCAGTTTCCTTCTATGGCTTCTGATGGCAGCTTCCTGGCAATGTGTACCCTGGAAGGCAACCGTGATGGCTGTGTTTAACTTCCTGCCACTCACATGGGTGATGCAGACTGAGTTGGCCCCTGAAATTTTTTTTTTTTAATATTTGTTTGTTTATTTGAAAGGAGTCAGAATTGCAGAGAGAGAGGGAAAAACAGATCTTCTATCTGCTGATTCATTCTGCAAATGACTGCAGTGGCCACGGGAGAACTAGCTGAAGCCCGGAGCAAAGGGCTTCCTCCAGGTCTCACATGTGGGTGTAGGGGCCCGAGTACTTGGGGTGTCCTTCGCTGCTGCTCCAGGTACATTGCAGGGAGCTAAATCAGAAGGGGAACAGCCAAGGTTCACACTGACTGCCATAGGGGTGCTGCTGATGCAGGAAGTGGCTTGACTCACTGCAACACAGTGCTGTTCCCTGTTCTCCCAATACTTCAGTTGTTCCAGCTGTTGGTGACATTTGGGGAGTGAGCCACTGGATAGGAGCTGTCTGTATCTATCCCTCTGCCTCTTAAGAAAAATTAAGTTCCAAAAAACGCTCTGGTTGGCCTGCTTATAATCATCAACCAGTAATTAATCAAAAAGTAAGGACAACTGAAAACTCTGAACAAGTATTTCTCACAAGGAGTTAATGTCCACATAGAGGGAGCATGTGTAATTTATGGAAACATGTCTAGCTAGTAAGGAAGCAAAAATCTGAGCGGCAGTATTTCCCCTTTACTGAACGGTGTGTTCACCAAACATTCTCTGCTGATGGTTCTACAGAACATTAGCCTGTTGCGGATTATTCAGTGTATTTTCCACTTATCATTGCCTTAAATTTTTTTGTTTTTCTAAAAACTCTTATTACTTTTGTTTCTGGGAAATCTCACCTGCCTCCCCCAAATAGATGACTATTCTTTTGCTAATCCTGCACATTCTTTTGTAAGGCTAGACTCAAAGTATTGTATATGCCATTTCATCATCTTCCTGAATCTGTTCTTATAAATTGTGTGTGTGTGTTTTAAAGATTTATTTATTTTTATTGGAAAGGCGGTTTTACAGAGAGATCTTCTGTCTGCTGGTTCACTCCATGAGTGACCACAGCAGACAGAGCTGAGCCGATTTGAAGCCAGGAGCTTTTCCCAGGTCTCCCACACAGGTTCAGTGTTCCAAGGCTTTGGGCTGGTCTCTACTGCTTTTCCAGGACACAAGCAGGGAGCTGGATGGGAGGTGGAGCAGCCTGGACGTACACTCACACCTATATGGGATCCCAGTGGATGCAAGGCGAGGATTTAGCCAGTAGGCTCTCAAGTCAGGCCTTTATTTTATGTCGATTAAGATTTATTTGTTCATGCCTGAAAGGCAAAATGACAGGGAAGGAAAAGCAGAAATTTTCTGTTGAATGACTCCCCAAATGTCCAGAACAGCCAGGGCATGGCCAGGCTAAAGCCAAGGACCCAGATCTCCATCCACGTCTCCCACACAGATGGTGGGAACCTTGGTGCTTGAGTCATTGTCTGCTGCTTCCCAGGATGTGTTAATTAGCTGGAAGCGCAGTCAGAGTGCAGTCGCCAGTACTTGAAGAAATGCTCAGATCTTGGGATGCACGTGAACATCCCAAACATTGGCTTAAACTGCTGTGCCATAATGCCTGCCCGTGTTTTGGTTTGAAATAATGATCCTAGAGCCCAGAAAACTAACTCCTTGTGTATAAGAATCCTATCTGGTATTTTCATTCATTTTTTCCTTCCTTCCTCTCTCTGTCTCTTTTTTTAAGATTTATTTATTTTTATTGGAAAAGCAGATTTACAGGGTATTCTTGTATTCCATCCACTGGTTCACTGTCCAAGTGGCTGCAACAGCCAGAGCTGAACCAATATGAAGCCAGGAGCCAGAGCTTCCTCCGGCTCTCACACATGGGTATAGGGTGCCAAGGCTTTAAGTCATCCTCTGGCCACAAACTGAGAGCTGGATGGGCAGAGGAGCAGCTGGGACACAAACCAGTGTCCATATGGGATCAGAGTGCATGGAAGGGATGAATCAGCCACTGATTCATTGCACCAGACCATGTCTTTCTTTCTAGGTTCGTTCTTTTTTTTTTTTTTTTCTTCAACCTGGAATATTACATGTTGTATATTTTGTAAATGTTGATGAGTTGAATTCTAAAGCAGACTGGAGAAGTGGAGGATAGTTTATAAATGTTGTAAAACAATGGTTTTGATAATCAGTGTTTGCCTAGATAAACTTTTTGCAATTATCATTCTGAAATGTTGATGAAATCACATCCCTTTTTATGTTAAGTTACAAATGATAGTATTTAGAAATTCTGCATGGAATTGACTAAATTTCCTCAAAAATAGGAGCAAAAATTCTCTAAAAATTAGTCATTTCTCGTATGAAGCAAATTATTTCTCTTGTTGGAAGTTGAAAAACTATGTCCTCTTTAGATTATTTTCTGAAGTTTAAAAAAGTAAAAAGTGGTAAGTAGAGAAACCATTTAAATCCCGGGAAAGAACAAATTACCTGATAAAAAGTAGATTGTTCTTTTGTTCAATGAATGTATTAAAAACTTTTCAAGTAGTGATATCTGTTCACAGCCAGCCCACCACTTGCCAGCTTGAGAGAAAGCGTGCTGCAAGAAACCTCTAGATGGCAGTACTTGCTCACTCCAAACTGTTTTTACAGGTTATCCTTAAGACTATGGGCTGGAACCTTGTGGGACCTGTGGTGCGAAGCCTTTTATGCAATGATAAAGATGATGATAAAAGAAAAGATTATTATCAGATGCTTGATCTATTGGTAAAGGTAAGAAAACAAAAGTGAGTTCTTACAAAAAACACTGGACTCTTATAATTCTCTTTGATGTTTAGTGCTTGTTTGGTCAGAAAATGTTTGCTTCATGAAATCACACACAGCAAGGAACACTGAAAAAAGCTCAATATTATTAATTGCGTTCGGGATTTCCAAACTTTTCCAGGTGTAGGAGTTTTCTAACCTCTTTTTAGCCCCACTGATTCTGACTCTCCAGGGAGAGACCTGAATGTTGTATTTTAGCAAGTAATCTTATATAAATGGGGGATTCAAGGTTTAGAGAAATACATCAAGGCCATACTGGATTGAAATTACAATCAAATACCACTGCTCTTTCTTCCATGCTGTGTTCCTTAACTGAGTATGGAAAACCTAGAATGCAATGCTCATAGAACTGAAATAGGAAGTAGAACACAACACACTGGTGACTGACCACCTAAGAAAGCGAACTTTGGCAGAGCAGTTAGAAGGCAGCATATGAAGGCTAAGATAAATTCAAAGGAAAGGAAGAGTAGAAGGAGCCTCTCAGAAATCTGCAGATAAGGACAAATACATACCTGCAAAGAAGGAAATTCATCTAGACATGAGTTATTGCTCATGAGGGCTTTTAAGAAAATAAAGAACAAGTGTTTGGCCTAGCCATTAAGGCACCTACAGCCCATGTCAGGGTACCTAGGTCACATGTCTGGCTGTGACACTGCAGCTTACCACTAGGGCAGTAGTGATTGGGATTCTGCCACCCACCCAGAGGGACCTGAGTTGACTTCTGTCTCACTGCTTTGGGTCCAGTTTGGGGACATTGTAGGGATTTTCAGAGTGAGCCAACAGATGGGACGTCTCTTGAAAATAATTTTTTTTTTAAGCAAATGAAGTGATAAGGTATGACCAGTCAGAAAGTACCAAGTTGTATCTGTTCAGGAGGTTCAGAATAGAGTCTGAACTAGCACAAGTACCCTGGCAGCGGAGCACTCAAGGGACTCACTAGCTGAAGCCCTAGGAATCTCAGCAGCCTCTAGAGTAACAGGTGAAGGCCAAGGAAAGCTGAGCCCTAACGACCAGACTCTTCCGTCTCCTACTTCTCTAACGTTTCCTTTGAACAGTTGTGTAAGGTGTTTTAGTTTTAAGCAAAAATAATTATATTATCTGAGCTTATGCCTTCTTAAAAATGGTAATCATGTGGCTTTAAATGCAACTTGTATTAAACAGGTTCAATTGTGAATATTTTTATAGTTATGTAATCCAAAGGAATTATTGTTGGGTTTGCTTGAATTGATTGAAGAGCCCTCTGGAAAACAGATATCCCAAATTATTCTTCTTCTACTTCCATCATTGCAAACAGGTAATGAACATTTTGATATCAAAGTATTTTTTGTTTTATTTGTGTTAGTGCCTTGATGTTCACCCTACAATGTCACGCTGTACCCACATCAAGTTTCTGACGAATTATCAAGTGCTCTATCTAACCTAGTCCATGCTGCTGTGTACCTGGCACAGTGTGGATACCCAGTAAATACCTTGGTGATTATAATGTCCTGTTTTGCCTCTGCTGTGGTGTGATTTGTAGTTTTCACCTAATCTTCCTATCTATGGCCTATATCTAGAATCTGTTTTGTAAACGTATTTAAAGGATTACTTTTATGGTGTCTAGTACTCAGTCTGATATCCTGGTGGCATTCTAAGATTTGGGTTTGAAAAAAGATAGTGTCATTGGTAGGCCTTTGTCCCACTGCTTATGAAGACCGCATTCCACAGAGTGCTTGTGAGAGTTCCAGTACCTTCACTTCTAATCCAGCTTCCTGGTAATACATGCTGGGAGCAGAAATAATGGCTCACCTGCTGTGGTCCCTACCACCTCTGGGAGAGACCCAGATAGAGTTCCAACTGCTGGCTTCAACCTGCCCAGCCCTGGCTGCTGTAGGCACGTAGGGAGTGAACCAACAAATGGGTAATCTTTCTCTCTTCCTCTCTCTCACCTTTGAAATAAATGAGGAAGAGAGAGAGAGAGAGAGAATCCAGCACGACATTGCTCATCTCATGCATTTGGAGGTTGTGGTTCGGGAAACCAAAACAAAATGCAAGAACCAACAGCTGAAGAAAAAAAAACCTGAGGAATATTTGGAATGATTAGGTTCCATGACTGCATGTTCTAATGGTACTGGTAAGTAATTAGTGTTGGCAACTAAAGAAAGTAGTATTTATCCCTAGGAAGAGGCTCTTTTTCATTTTAGAAAATACATGGGGACCATCACTGTGGCTCAGTGGATTTAGACCAACGTCCACACATTGGCATCCCATATGAGCACTAATTAATGTTCTTGCTTTTCCCTTTCTCGAGCGGCTGATGAAGGCAACAGAGAAGGACCCAGTTCTCAGGCCCCTGCCACCTGTGTAGCAGATGTTGAGGAAGCTGTAGCCAGTTCAGCAGCCATTTGGGGGGTTAACCAGCAAATGGAAGCACTCACTCTTACTCCCTCTCCGTAACTATGTTTCTTTTTTTTTTTTTTTTAATTATTTTTTAATAATCTTACTTAGTTGATTAGGGTACAAAGGGTCAAGGGCTACAGGGTGAAAGTGGGTAATACCATTGTTTCCACACTAATATTATCATTTTTCCCTGTATCTGCGATTAGGGGAGTAACAAAGGGAAAAGCCCCACCCAACCTCCCACCCACCATAGATCCCCAACGGGAGGCACGCTTCAAGGGTCCTGCTCAGACAGTTTTGATAATTCATCAGTTCTGGATTGCTGCCAATCTCGCAGTTCCAATCGCAGTGAAACCTATTCAGAGTCCACTGGCTGACAGTCTCTTCATGGTTGGGGTTCTAAGATCAGCAGTTCAGTTGGAGGGATCTCCAAAGAAACTTCATCTGAGATGATCCCAGACCTGATTCTTACGTGAGTTTGCTAGTACAGACTCCAGCACTGTCCGTCACACCAATCAGCTTATGCACATGCTGGTCATTGCAATTGCTGGGTCAGTTCTGTTTCCAGCCCTGTCTTCCTCGTGAACCAACGGGTCTTGTAGTCCAGCTCGATCCTACCCACTTCATACTCAGTCCTCACGCAAACCAGTTGGAGCTGCAGCCTAGTTGGGGCGACTTCCCATAACCCCCACCAGTTCTGCCCCCTATCCTGGTTCCCATGCTTGCCAGTGTGTACTGCAGGCTTGTCCAGTCTGTTCCACATCCTGTTTAGCTCTTGCACGTGTCAATGGGCATTGAAGCCTAATTCAACCCAACCAACCTACTATCCAGCCCATACACCTACTGGCAGGTGCCTTTGTGTCTAGCCACCCCTGCCCCTGTCCTGGTTTTCGTGCTGTCCAGTGAGAGTGGTAACCCCGAGGGAGGTGCCCCACTATTTCCCTTCTAGGCCACACCCACTCCCAGATGATGCACTCTCCAGGTGGTTCTGGCATTTGACTTGACAGAATTAGCTCCCAGTGCCAGCCTCTGCCATCTGATGCTGCGGCTAAGCCCAGCCAACCCTCACCCACTCTAATTTTTGCTTGCACCAGTCAGAACAGTCAGCCCACCATGTCCCTTCTCTTATCTAGCTCACATGAGGCCCACAGGTGTTATAGCCCTGCCTGGTCTGATCTGCCTCCATCCCGACTCATGCTTTCCAATGGAAGTAGTTGTCCAGCAGGGGAGCCCACATTGCCCTGTCGGCTTTGCCTCCTCCTCCTGATTATCACATGTGCTGTTTGGGCGCTGCAACCACATCTGGTACGGCTCATCTCACCTTGGCATTCCTTAATGTGTACTGGTATGTGTCGCAACCAAACCTGACTTGACCCACACTCTGTTCTGGTGCTCGGATTCGCCAGCAGGTGATGTGAACAGGTTCAGGCTGGTCTGCCCCGAACCCATGCCATGTGTATGCCAGTGGGATAATTTCCATTGCCTGTTCTGGGCTGTTTACTATTGTGCTTCTTGTGCTTACCTGCAGGGACTGTGTCCTGCCAGAGAAGTTGTCCAGGCTCCTCCATCAGAAACTCTTGCAGTGCCAGATTTCGCACATACCAGTGGGTCCATGAGCCAGCCCTACTCAGTTCACCTCCTGTCCTAGCAGGAACAGTGGCTTTTGCTGACTGGCCTTCAACCCAATCTGGTGCTTATTGTTGGATGTTTCAACCCAGCCATGGCTCTTCCATACCCCCGTACAGCTCACACATGGTTCAGTAAGGGCTGAGACCTAGCCTAGTCTGTCACACATCTACCCTGGTCCTCCAGAGTACCAGATGGTGTTGGAGTCTGGCCTGGCTTGGTGCTTCCAGTCCCAGTCCACACTTGTGCCAAGTGAGATTATAATCGTATCCTGATCAGAATGCAACCCCAGTTCCAGCCCATGCACTCCTTGGTGGGAAACTCAACCCAGCTAGGGTGCCCCTTAGCTCCCCAACCAGGCCTATTCCCAGCCATAGATCACGTGCATGCCAGTGGTTGCTCTGACTCAGCTTGGCAGAGCCCCTCACTTGTCCTGGCCCCTTAGATGCTGTGGCTTAGCGTCCTTGTTTCACGCAGATCAGTAGGTGCAAGGACCTACTTGGCGTGACCTGTTGTCCAACCTGATTTCTGTTGTTTTTGTGAGTTAAGGTTTGTTCAGCCCTGCCCATTCTGCCCCCTTCCAGTGGCAGCCCGGCCCACCCCACATCCTGTTTTAGGATGCACATTCAGGTGCTGCTGGCTTGACCTGCCCTGACTGCTGTGGGTTCCTCTACCTGTGAGTGATGGCAGGTGGCATGGTCACACCTAGATTAGTCCATCACGACCCCAGCTTGCGAGCTAACCAGGGGGATTTTTTTTTTTTAAAGATTTATTTTTATTACAAAGTCAGATATACAGAGAGGAGGAGAGACAGGAAGATCTTCCATCCAATGATTCACTCCCCAAGTGAGCCACAACGGGCCGGTGCTGTGCTGATCCAGAGCCGGGAACCAGAAACCTCTTCCAGGTCTCCCACGCGGGTACAGTGTCCCAAAGCATTGGGCCGTCCTCAACTGCTTTCCCAGGCCACAGGCAGGGAGCTGGATGGGAAGTGGAGCTGCCGGGATTAGAACCAGCGCCCACATGGGATCCCAGGGCATTCAAGGCGAGGACCTAAGCTGCTAGGCCACGCCGCTGGGCCCACCAGGGGGATTTGTATTTCCACAGGGTTGGGCCCACACAACCCCACAGAGTCTACCCCCAGACCAACTTCTCTCGCGTACTGGATAGTGTCTTGACCCTGCCAAATGTGACCACTCCACCCCTCCACCACCCAGTCGGGTAATGGTACCAAACACTGCCAAAGAGGCCCCCATCCATAGCTTTGTGGTGGGCTGGTGTGTGGCAATCATTGATGTTCTATGCTGACAGCCCATCTCTGGATTCCTAATTGGGCTGGTGAATCTGTCTAACCCAAATTATCTTCTGGATACTTCCCTCCAAACCACCAGTCTCAGTCCCCACGCATGCCTGAAACTTTCATGACCCTGTCACTGGGAA
Source organism: Ochotona princeps (assembly GCF_030435755.1). NCBI lineage: Eukaryota > Metazoa > Chordata > Mammalia > Lagomorpha > Ochotonidae > Ochotona > Ochotona princeps. The sequence goes on along the minus strand of NC_080833.1, from coordinate 78,342,502 downwards.
TCACCCAAAATTAACTTCTCACCTACACTAAAATTGGCCTTAGTCATGGGTGTCCCAGGCAGCAACTACATATCTTACAAACCCCAGAGTTTGCTGCCAGGTGGCCAGCAGGCAAAGCCTGGCACCACTTTATTGCACTGGCCGCCCAAGGCCGAGGACTCATTCACTGCCTTCCGGCGGTATCTTTGGCATGATTCTCCAGCATTGGGTCAGACCCAGCAGGGGCACCCCCCACAGCTGCCACACTGCAGGGAGCTGCAGTTGCCCCCAACCCCAAAGCCAGAACTTCTCCCAAACTCGCCCAGCTGCAAGATCTTAGCGGCGGGCAGAGCTAGGAATTTTAACCCAGTTCCCAAGTTCCCTCATGCGGACTTACCCTGAGGGAATAGCTCTCTTGGGTCCTGGGGGAAGCCAAGGACTGGTTCACTGCCTTCCAGTGGTGTCTTTGGTGTGAGTCCCCAGCATTGGGTCCGACCCGGCATGGGCACCCCCCACAGCCGCCACACTGCAGGGAACTGCTGTAACTATGTTTCAAATAAAAAAATTTTTATAAGATTGATTTATCTTTATTGCAAAGTCAGATATACAGAGAGGAGGAGAGACAGAGATCTTCCGTCCAATGATTCACTCCCCAAGTGACCACAGTGGCCAGTATTGTGCCAATCCGAAGCCAGGAGCCAGGAGCTCTTCTGGGTCTCCCACACGGGTCCAGGGTCCCAAGGGCCTTGGGCCGTCCTCGACTGCTACTCCAGGCCACAAGCAGGGAGCTGGATGGGAAGTGGAAGCAGGGCCACCGGGATTAGAACCGGTGCCCATTTGGGATCCCAGAGTGTTCAAGGCGAGGACTTTAGTTGCTTGGTCATCTGCCGGAGTCCAGCTCCAGCTGAGTCCGGAACTCGGGAAGGGTGCGTGGATGAGGCGTGAAGAGAAAAAGAAAGACGGACCACCAGATTCCTTGATCGTAGTGGACTCAGCGAGAAAGCTGTCCGCTTTATTTATACAGAAGCAGTACAAAGTTTTTTCTTAGGGGCATATTGACATAGCTTCAGGGGGGCACAATTTACAACTTTTTGAGAAATGATTGAGGAAGGATTCCACATTCCTTGCTTATCTTAGCTTGCCAGTCTTCATCTGCTCTCCTCAGGTCTGGGCTATAACCTAGGTGCCATCTGTGTCAACCAGACCCCTACCTTGAAATATGTATGAGTTAAAAGGACTGGGGCCTTGGTCTATGGGGATCGGGATTATTGACATTAGTTGGCCATAGGTCTGTAAGCTCACACAGTTTGTTAACCAAACAAGTAAAGCAAGGGTAAAAACGGCGGAAAGAATTGGAGTTAGCAATGAGCTAAGTTACTCTATATAAGTTTCAACTCTACAATGGATGAGTGAGTGTTTCCAAAGACAATTCTACAAATTGTTTCAGTATTAAACAAGGCATTATCCATTCCAACGTTGCAACCAAGAGTTTCTCAGTAGACAACACATCTTATGCAGTAATACACTCCTAATACAATTCTTATTCTACAACGTATCTATCACTAAATGGGAGAAATACACCAAGAGAGAAAAAACATGAAGATCTAAGACAAAAAGTTATAAACATTACATTCCTCTACAACTGCAGGCTCTACAACTTCATAAGTGATCAAACAATAATCAAAAATATATCTTTATGATATTAGTGAAATCACCCTGTATTTCCTCTAGCTAAAATTTATGAAAACAACTAAAACAACTACATTTTCTATATTCTAAAGAATTGCAAGGACAGGCTAACCTTTAAGACCACAGTAACTATATTTTTTGCCTTAGCAGGATAGGCTTCAGGGTTACAGTAGCTATATTCTTCGTCATAGCAGGATGGCCTTTAGGGTCACAGTAACTGTATTCTTTGTCATAGCAGAATGACCTTTAGGGTCACAGTAACAGGATAACTTCTAGGGTTCCTCTTATCAAGCCATTCCCCAGAAAGCATGCTAAATATCTGGGCCAGATTTTATGGCAATGGGTAAACAGCACAGACTTAATTATACTCCTATGTGTAGTTAAAGGCCCACTCACCAGGACATCCTCAGTAACATTAACTCTTAAGCTCACATTGGTTGTAAAAGCCATCTCACAGGGGCAGACAATGCTTCAATAGATTACAAAAGTCTTAGTGGGGTGGTTGAGTGCCCATGCGAAGAGGAGTGAAAACTGCGTCAAGGTGGTCAGAGATGAATCCACTTAGCCCTGCTAAGCAGCTGGTAGCTCCCCGGGCCCTGCCAGTCAGGGAGCTGTTCTCTTCACACCTTTGTGTTATTCACACCTACTGCATGGACTCCATCAGTCATCGCGCTGGGGACAAATAAAAAAAATTTTTTTTAAGTCATAGGAAGTTTGAAACAAAAGTTTTAAAGAAAAAACATGTATCTTAGTCTGATAAAGGGATCCAAAGTCAGAAATTAGAATGACCTGATTTTAAATATGAATGGCCGCCAGCTTTGCATCACTTGAAAGGTTCAGTACTACCTCCCATTTGTCAGAGCCTCTTAGTATGCCAGATACACTTATATTTTATGCTTATAACCAACAAAATATGCAAAGAATGTATCTTAAATATGTAACCAGGCATCAACATACATACAGAAGATTTAATGACATATTTTGTAATGGTATATTTAAATGGCCATAATTGTTATGATGCTCCATTAACTTATGCACCACTAGGAGGGAAAGATGCTGCCAATTAATGTATGATGTGTTATCCCACTCCCAGAATTGTTAAAATGTGAGGAAAAAACATGTTTGGTCATTCTGCCTACTGTACCTCCTTTCTTTTTTTATTATAAAAATAAGATTTACTTATTTACTTGAAAGGCAAAGTTAGAGGGATCAGGACAAAGAATGTTTCATCTACTGGTTCACTCCCCAAATGGCTGCCAGCAGCTGGGGCTGAGCCAGGCTGATGGCAGGAGCCAGGAGCTTCAAGTGGGTTCCCCACGTAAGTATAGGGGTGTCTTCTCGTTTTCGCAGGCACATTAGCAGGGAACTGGATTGGAGGTAGAACAACTCGTATATGAACCTATGGCCATGAAAGATACCAAAAGACAGCAACGTAACCCGCTGTACCACTACACTGTTGCCCCCCTACTAACATTCTTATCTTGTGGTTATTGTACTTGCAGTCACCACAAATAACAACCTGGTCTCTGTTTCAGTGATTCAGAAGCTTCCCAACAACAAGGCATACTCAGTTGGATTAGCATTATCTACCCTTTGGAGTCAACTTTCTGTTCTTCCTGTTCCATACGCAAAAGAACAGATACAAGCAGATGAGTACGGCCTCTGTCAGTGTTGCAAGGCCTTGATAGAGTTCACTAAGCCATTCATGGGAGACGTCATCAATGCCAAAGAAAACTCCACGGAAGATGAGAAGTTAAAGGATGAATTACTGAAATTGTAAGAATACTCATTGTTTATTTTAGTAATTGACAGTTCAGTTATTTTGTGTTTCTTTGCCTTATTTGCCATGTGAATTTAAGTGTAATTTTTTAAATGTGATTTTTAAATTTTACAAGAATTCAGGGTTCAGCTGATAAAACTGGCATGGACATTTGATGTGGCATTCATATTTTTAAAGCTTATAAAACCCAAATCCATTCTTTTAACTTACTTTATATTCTTCTGTGTATTGCCTTTACTGATAGTAAATGACCAATCAGAATGAGGGAAAGCGATATTGGCAACTCAGGAATCTGCCCCTTCTGTGGAGAAATTGTTTTTGTTCCATCTTTGCAAGCCAGAGCAGAAGTACTACTGCACTGCTGAACATCCAGCCTCGCTACCGGAATAGCATGCCTTTCCAGGGGAACCACAGATCTGAAATACAACTGTTCAGTCTGACTGGTCCAAATTCAGCTGTGCAGCTTAATTTAAAAATTAAGCATATTGATCAGAGTTCTCTTGCACTAATTTCACTGAAGTCGTCCAAACGTAAAATGAATTTCAAAGTGTTGCATCTGACTTGCTTTTCACATGTCCTCTCCGTTGCTGGATGTTACAGCGGGCCTGGCGCTGTGGCCTAGCGGCTAAAATCCTTGCCTTGAATGCGCCAGGATCCCATGTGGGCACCGGTTCTGATCCCAGCAGCTCCACTTCCCATCCAGCTCTCTGCTTGTGGCCTGGGAAAGCAGTCGAGTACGGCCCAAAGCCTTGGGACTCTGGACCCACGTGGGAGACCTGGAGGAAGTTCCTGGCTTCCAATCAGCGCAGCACTAGCCATTGTGGTCACTTGGGGAGTGAATCATCGGATGGAAGATCTTCCTGTCTCTATATTTGACTTTGTAATAAAAATGAATAAATCTTTAAAAAAAAAAAAAGGACGTTACAGCACCAATGTTCGAGGCTGTTCAGGTGTTGGAACTTCTCTTGCTTAGTTTGCGCTGCTCTGACAGGATGTGTGAGACCACTCATGTACAGTGAACAGAAATTTATGGACTCAACCTTGTGGAGCAGGACAAGTCCAGGACTGACGCGCTGGTGTTTGCAGAAGGCCCACTTGTTTCATGCACAGCAGCCAGGCAGAGGCAAGATAGGACCAAAGTCAGCATGTTAAACCACCAAGGATCCCACTTTCCCACTTAGGAGAGACAGGCCTCATGTCCTCTCCTTTCCAGTGTCCCACTTCTCAATGTTCCTCCCATGGCTGTTGAGTTTCAGCTTGAGTTTTAGAGGGGACAAACATTCAAACCATAGCAGTGCTTATGTTGTCTTTTAAACTCCATTTATATTGATTTTCATTACCTATTTCTTTGCCTTAGTTGTTTCAAAAGCTTGAAATGCCCTCTACTGACAGCACAATTCCTTGAACAGTCTGAAAAAGTTGAAAATGATCCTTTAAGGTATTTTGCAACTGAAATAATAGTAAGTATAACCAGTTCAATTTATGATAAAATCTGCTATAAACCAAAACATTGCCCTGCTATGGTGTTCTTTACTGCCGTTGCAAATGTACATGTAAGTTTATGCCTTTACTAGTAGAGCAATATGTGCTTTCTATAGATCACAGTTAAATGAAAAGATGAAAAAGTAACTACATTATCCAAAGACAGATACTGTTAACACCTTTCAGACTTTTTCTGCTTCCCTATTAATAGATAAGAAAGTGCACATACATTTATGTATGCAAGCACACAAAGTTCATGGAAGTGAAATTTTAAAAATTATTTTCTTGGAAAAATTTTTAAATCGTTGCAAAATTTTTTCGAAGTATGTTAATTTTGTATTGAAGTGCCTTCACACATTAGCATGGAGCTGGATTGGAAGTGGAGCAGCCAGGACTGGAACTGACATCCATGTGGGATGCCAGTATTGCTAGTAGAGAACTAGTTTCCTATGTCACCACACCAACCCCAGCATAATGTATTTAAATTGGACCATGCAGTTCAACTTTTAGGCTACCGTGTTGGGCCCTGAAATATTTTTTAATAGTAGTAGATGAGACCAACCAAAGAGGCGCCTCAGTGTGAAACCAGAACAGGCTCAGGATTGAACTGTCTGCAGTCTATAGCTGGATTTACCAGTACAGTGCCAGTCTGAAAACAACTGCAGCCCATCTTCTCTACTTCTACACCCATGCAGCCACATGCTGTTGGGAAAACCACACAAAAACACACGCTGTTGTCACTACAGTTGTGGTCTCCAACAGCTGAGTCTACCACTAAGAAAGGCGAGTCAAAGAAGTGGTAGCAAAGTCACAGAAACTGCAGTAGTAGAGCTTTAGGAGGAAATAAGTGACCAGTACTATGAGGCGCAGTGACGAGCAGCCATTGGATTCTGGAGGCGAGAGGGCATGGATAATCTTAGCAAGAACAGTATGGACATGGTGCTGGAGACAAAAGATCAGAGTGTCATGCATAAAACAATGAAAACAAAGTAAGATGACAGCAAGAGTTATCTAAAGAGTTTAGATGAATAAGCAAGGAGAGAGGCAGTAGCTAGAATACATGAGCCAAGGGTAGGAAAGTAATGCAGGAGGCAGGAAGGCCTGAGCGTGAATATGTAAACACACGCACACCCAATGGACTAGAAACCATTAGAGGGGAAAAGAGAAATGCTTATGGGACAACTAAAACAATGCGGCTCAAGTTGAAGCCTGCCCCATAGCACAGGATTAGAGGCGTAAAAGGAGTTTTGGAGAGGAGAAAGAACAGAGAAGCATGTAAAGTAATTTGTAGGAGGAGTGGGGTTTAATTGAGGGGAATCGGACCCACTGGACTAAGATTTCTAAAACGACCAAGAAGCAATGTCTAAAGAGAAAGGGGGTGGAGATTAGAACTGAGTAAGAGACTTCAGGAAGGTGGTCAAGGTTTAAATACTGAGGGGAAAAAAAGAGAGGTTGGTGGTAGACTCAGCTCTTAGTTGGAGACCACAACTGTAGCAACAACAATGTGTGTTTTTGTGTGGTTATCCCCCAACAGTACATGGCTGCCTGGGTGTAGTAGTAGAGAAAGTGGGTTGAGGTTGTTTTCAGACTAACATTGTACTGTAACTAAATTAAATGTAATTAAATCCAGCTATTGACTGCAGATAGTTCTAATGATCAGTACTGTGTTGTTCAGGTTGGAGGTGGCAACTAGTTAGGTTAAGCAAGCAAATCACAGGCCTGGAAAAATAGAGGGAAACAAACAATTTGATAGGAAAGAAGGGATTAAAAAACAAGTTGTGGTCAGAAATTGGGATATTTGACATTAAGCTGTGCAATGGAGTTATCTCCTGATATTAACAGAGATCCAGAATGAGGTTGGGTACTGAAGTGGATTGGCAGTAAAAGTCTCTAGAATTTGGAAATCAAGAACTGTGAGGCTTGCCTTGCCTTTTAGTAGGAGTCATCTACAAGCAAAAGCAATTTTCCCAGGATAATAACAGGAGTTGGCAGGGAAAGATTGTGAGTGGTGTCAGTCTTCTGTGAATTAAAGGAAATGACTAGGAAGTCAGTATATGCCAGGGAAAAAAGGGCAGTATAGCATGGCCCTTAAAGGCAAATGTGCTTTTTTTCCAGAGTTAGGGAAAGGCCAAGATAAAAACTAAGCCTCCCGTGGTGCACACCAGTACTTCTGCTGCCTCTGTGACCCTATGATGGAAAGGGGATGGGAGCATGCGTAGTTTCCACCAGAAGTCAGAGACATTTAATTACAGCTGTGAAGCGGAAGGAGTTTGTGAGTGTAGGAGAGTGATCCTAAGATCTCAGAGGGAACCAGCAGTGAGGAAACACAGAGCAGTCAAGAGATCGAGGTAAGATCAGGCCACAGAGGAAGAGAGGGTTTGCCTCCTGTTCTGTGTTGCAGACATGCTGGTAAGTGGAGTGTGGTTGGGGTACACTGGATTCGGCCATCTCTGCTTTGATACAGTGCTTTTGGTAAGGAACTGCTAGGATATGCAGGTTACAGCATAGGCACATTCCTCACACTGTCAGGATGCCAAACATTGTGTCATGGCAAGTACAGCTGAGTGGGTCAATAGTGGGACATCTGAGTGGGACACAGGTTGGATGCCTAACACTGGGGTGGCACTATAGAATCTAATTAGGCATGATGATTTTTTTAAGGGCTTCCTTACTGTGAAAAAGCACACACAGCATTAACTGAATGGAGACAGGGAGCTTTGTGAAAGGCCATTTGGATTCTGAATGCAGTACACTTTTTGTCTCCTAGCTATAATGAGCACATGGTTTTGAAAATTGATACAGCAGTACGTATTTAGCATCTGGTAGCTGAATAGCAGCCTCTTGTGATGGAGGATATGTTGCTTGGTTCCTTTTTGTACTCTGAAATGACTAATGAAACCATCTGGGACCAGCAGATTTTAACCCCCTGAAAGAGAGGAAGATGTTATTTGACTTTGTATTGCTCTGCAGTGTCTGGCACAAATGGGTTTATTGGGAAAAAAAAAAAAAGAAGTAAATTTGTAGAAGGTCAATATTCATTCTAATTTAGCTGATTTTAATCATTCAGTCTCTTTTAACTACCGCATGATAATTTTTGTTGTGACTTTAACTTTGTTAAGATTTTTATGTCACAGATACTGTTTTTTAAAGATTTATTTATTTTGATTGGAAAGACAGACATACAGAGAGGAGGAAAGACAGAGAGGAAGATCTTTTGTCCAGTGGTTAACTCCCCAAACGGCTACAATGGCTGGAGCCGAGCCAATCCAAATCCAGGAGCTTTTTCCAGTTCTCCCACACAGGTGCAGGGTCCCAAGGCTTTGGGCCATTCTCTACTGCTTTCCCAGGCCACAAGCAGGGAGCTGGATGGGAAACAGGGCTGCCAGGATACAAACCAGTGCCAATATAGGATCCTGGTGCGTGCAGGGCAAGGACTTTAGCCACTACACTATTGCACCAGGCCTTATCACAGATGTTTTTTATATAAGGAAGGCAGGTGAGGTCCACAGTCACACAGTGAGTGAATGCTGGAAACAAAACTCAAAATCAGCTCTCATGAATTTTGAAGATTAGATGCTTTCTAGAATACTGGAGTGAGAAGTGTAAAAAATAGGGGAACGAGAGACCAGTAGCTTTGTAGGCTAAGCTTTTTCCTCTTGTGCCTGCATTCTGTATAGGTGCCAACTTAATTCCTGGCTGCTTTACTTCTGATCCAGCTCCCTGCTTATGACTATCTAGGAAACCAGTGGAGGATGGCTCAAGTCCTTGGGCCTCTGTACCCACAGGGGATACTTGGAAGAAGCTCTGGGCTGCTGGCTTCAGTCCATCCCAGCTCTGAGCATTGCAGCCATTTGGGGAGTGAAATAGCAGATGGAAGATTCTCTCACTCTCTCCACCCTCCTCTGTGTGTCTTTCTCACTCTGCTTTACAAGTAAAAAATAAGCAATAAACCAGTAGAGGGGTGGCCTAGGTTTCCTGAGCAAGACTTTTACCCTGTGGTCCTGTCTATTCCTACAAAGATGCCTCGTGTTCCCTGGGCGATGCTAGGACCTGTGTGACCTCCAGCCTTGCTGCCACTGCGTTCCTCGCCTTCTGCCAGGCTCCGCGCAGAGGCAGATGCTGGGCAGTTGAGCACTGTTGCAAAAGCAGAGTCACCTGAGCAGTTAGTTTACTTGCATTTCATGGTGCTTCTGTGTCTCACATACTTAAATTGTTCTCACATACCTCAGAGGCACTTTATAAAGAAATTCTGGTCAAGTTTGCATAACATTTATCCTGATCTTTCTAAGCACACGGTTCATTGGTAGAAAGCACAACCCCATAAATATTAATAAAAATATTAAAAAAAAAAAAAAAGAAAGCACAACCCCATTATTGCTGGCAGTTGTGTTCATCCTCCATGTCCTCAACGTTTTTGTCTTCCCATTTAATACTAACTTCCCAGTGTGCCTTCCCTTCCACTCTGGCATTCGCTTCCTTCTGTGTCAGAAGCACTTAAGAATATTTTTTTATTACAAAAAATGACTTCTTTTGTTCACCTGCAGAGCTCTCTGTCCTGTAGTCAGACCATTTAGCTACCAGCAGAATTCTTTTCTGTGTATGTTCTTAGTTGTGACTCTTGAGTTAATTTAGAAAACCATCTGACACTTAAAAGCTGATGTAAGATACGATTTTTCTGTTGGCTTCTGTACTAGTTTTGTCCTACTGTTTGACAAGTTCCTACAAATGGAGCCTGCTGTTAAAGTTCTTGCGCATTAGGAGTCTAGTGATAGCTTAGTTAGGTTCTCAGCTCAAGGTCTTCTTGGGTTATAGGCCCCTTGTTCATTGGGCATGCGTTGGTGTCAAAACCCTCACTGGGAATTGATCAGTTTATAGGTCGTTGTTGTTGGTCCCTCAGGTTGTTGGCAGAATTCATCTCTTCAGGCTGTAGGACTAAGGTCTCCATTTTCTCGCTAGGTGCCAGCTAGGGACTGCAGCTGCTAGAAGCTCTTGTATGCCCCTGCCATGTAGCCCTCTCTTGAACCAGTAACTTAGTTCTACATAGGCAGCAAGGGAGAGTTGCTGACTCAGAGGGAAGGCTTGCACCCCTTTAAAAGCCTTTTACCCAGTTAGGTAAGGGCTGCTCAGGTTAGTCTTGATTCTGAATAACTCAAACCAACTGATTATGGGCCCTAACTGCTTCACAGGGACAGGTGTTGTAGCACATTGGGTGCCAGTTCATGTCCTTACTGATTCTACTTTTGATCCACCTTTCTGCTATTAGCCTCCAAAAGCAGTAGATGATGGCTCAATCAAGTGCTTGGGCCCCTGTCGCTCATGTGGCCCAGAACTGGCTGTGATTAGGTTTGGGGAGTGAACCAGTAGATGGAAGGTCTCCTATTTGTACCTCTCTCTATGTTGCTCTGTCTTCCAAAAAAATAAATCTTATGTGTGGTGAGGGGTGAGGGAGTTTTTATTGTGCAGCATAATCTAATTGAGTGACTGTGCTGCATTCTGTTAAAACCAAGCCTTGAGGTTGGGACCCTTAAGGGGAGGTGATATATAGCATGTTGATTTGGTTGGGGCACTTTGGTTGGTCTGTCTGCTAACTTCCTTTTTTAAATCCACTTCACAGGGTTTTTTATCAGCAGTTGGACACTCGTTTCCAAAAATGATTTTTAATCATGGAAGGAAAAAGAAGACTTGGAATTACTTAGAATTTGAAGAAGAAGAAGATAAACAGTTAGCAGACTCTATGGCTTCTCTGGCATATCTAGTATTTGTACAGGGCATCGATATTGATCAGCTTCCAATGGTCTTGAGGTAAGAGTTAGTGTTTAGTCTGTGTGTTCTAAAAGATATCATCAAACTCTCATTTTTCTATGTTCTATAAATGTATATTACTGTATTCAAATATTTAAAAATATAATTTAAATACAGCTACTTTCTGTTAAGTTCCAAATGATACTTACTATAATCTGTTAAAGATAGTAAGAATCAATGAAATGGAGTGGGTGTTGAAGTATATGTAAGGAGATGATGAAGACAAGATGCAGCGTACAGGGTAAGAGACAAAACGTGTTAAACTAGGCATTGCTTTGAAGAGGTGAAGTCCACCCTGAACTTCAGGAGAGGGAACCATCATCTCTTCACTGGATTACTGCTACAGTCCTAAACAGGTGTTTATATATCCATTCTCATTCTCTTTTAATCCTACCCATTCTAAACATGCTGTCAAGCAATACGCATTGAAAGCCCGTCTGTAGTTTTGTGCTGAACTGGGAGTTAAGTCTTAATGCCTTTCTGTGAATGGAGTGGAACTTCTGCATGATCTGTTGCTGCTTCATCCGCTGTAAACTTTAGTCTTGTGTATTACATTCTGATAACACACACCTCCTTCGGCCTTCTTTCTTCTTTGTGTATGCTTAAAGCTAGCTTTATCCTTAAATGTTACTTATTACCAAACTTAAGTTGAATCTTCCTGTTATAATTACCCTGATCTTGTCCTTCTCTTATAAGGTTTATCAAATTTATTTTCAAATAAATATATAATTTTATAGTGTAGCAACTCCTGGACTTTAAAGTCTGTGATGGACGTGTATAGTCTTATAGTCATTAGATGTATTTGTATACATATATACTTAAATATAAATACACTTCAGTGTGTAAGTGTAACACCACCCGAGATTCTACAATGAGTGGGTGCTGTAGGTAGAATTCTTACAGTCGAATGTGACCTCAGAGCCTGTATCTACTCTGTCACACTTTACCACTGAAATCACTAAGGTATGACTGTTAGCTTGCTAGGGCTGCTGTAACAGAGTCCCTCCCACTGGCTGGTGAAATCATAGAAACATACAGTTCTGCAGGCTGGAAGTCTGGGATCCAGATGTCTCAGCAGGCTGGTTGCTTCTGAGGATGGCAAAGGAGAATCTTCCATGTCTCTCCCTTAGCTTCCGGTGGTTTGCTGTAATCCTTCATGTTCTTTGGCTCATGGTTGCATTGTCCCATTCTCTTCATATTCATATGGAAGTCTCCCTTTGTACATGTCTTTTTGTCCAAGATCCCCTTTTTTATAATGACACCATTCATATTGGATTAGGACTCAGTGATCACACTTTACTGTGATAACTTCTCTTTAGGAAAAAAAAACTATCATCAAGTACAAATAAGATATTACGAAGCGTTAGTATTAGGACTCCAATATATCTTTTGGCTGGAAGACATAATTCAGTGCTTCACGGTGTGTATAAGGCTCTTCAGAAAATTCATGGAAAATCTGTGTTGGAGAAAACCTCTGCAGGGATTGTGTGTGTGTGCGCGCGCGCGCCAAAATAAACTTAGGCCTTAGGTTTCATTTTTCCCTGAAAATATTTGATATATGCACTTAAAATTTTAGTTCTTGTGTTTTATATATGTTTTTATTCTTTTTAGCCCATCGTACCTTTTACAGTTTAATATGGGACATATTGATGTCTTCTTGCAAAGGTAAGATGATTCAAAATGGCCTAGTCAGTGGGTTTTTAGATAAGAACACAAAGACATAGGTGGTAAAAGCAAAAATTGACAAATGGTATTTTATCAAACTAAAAAGCTTCTGTGCCACTAGGTAAAGAGACAGCTGACACAGTGGGAGAATATATTTGTAAACTATACATTTGATACAGAATTGATATGCAGAACATATAAAGAACCCAGAAAATTAAATGCGGGCACGTGGTTCAGTTGGTTAAGCTGCCGCTTAGTACACCCACATGTGTGTCAGTGTGCTCGTTTGAGTCCCGCCTGCTCTGCTTCCGGTTGCCCCGGGGAATCGATGGGTCAGACTCGTGCTGACATTCCTGCCTCCCATGTCTCTTCTCTCTATAAATCTGTCTTTCAAATAAGTTAATAAATTTAAAACATCAAGAAGGATTTCTTTATTCTTACTTGAAAGGCAGATTTGCAGAACAAGAAAAGAACAGACAAAAGTCTAATATCTGCTGTTTCATTCCCCAAACGACCATAGTGGGCAGAGCTAAGCCATGCAAATCTGGGAGCTTCCTCCAGGCCTCCCACTGGGCTGTGGGGTCCAAGAACTTGAGCAATCCTCCACTGCTTTCCCAGCCCATAAGTGGAGAGCTAGGTTGGAATTAGAGCAGCCAAGTCACAAAACAGCACCTGTATGGGATCCTGGATGCCACAGGTAGAAGGATAGCTTTCCCAGCCCTGGGAAGTTGTTAATTTGTGTATTTTTGAATCCTTTATATTCTAATTTTTAATTTTTTCTAAAGTGAAGAATTGTTCTGAGACAATTTGTAAAACGTGTTGATACATTTTAACATTTTCTTCCAGAACAGAGGAATCTGTTTTCTCCAAAGGATTGGTAAGATGTCTTTATTCTCATTGTAATTTAAGTACAATCATGTCAGTGCAGATGGCTGCTGATTTCACTGTGTATGTATCTTCATTATTTTCATCTGTAGGAATTGCTGGAAAATGGCTTATTGAGAATAGAGGACAACAGTCTACTTTATCAGTACTTGGAAATAAAGAGTTTTCTTACTGTACCACAGGTAAAAAATATATATATATTCATTCTATATATTATTTATATATATATATATATATATATATATTCATTCTAATGTTAAGATAGCCCCTGCCTCTTCCTACTTTATTCTGTATGTCCTTTGAAAACTCTGATGTAGTGCTATTCAGTAGTGTTTTGTGTCTGTGCTGTGTAGTACACAAGCCCCTAGCTGCTTTGACCACTTGAGATATGTGGTTAATATGATGAGGAGTTTAAATCTGAATTGAATTTCAATAGCTGTTAGTGACCACCATAGTTGCTAGCGTAGGATCTGGCGGAGCAGGATAGCCTTGTTCTTTAACACTTGTTTCCGTGAGGGTCTTTAGTAAAGGAAGCGCCTTTATGTTGCCTGTAGCTCGGATTCTGTGGACTCCATGTGAGGAGTATGTGCTGACCCATTGCTACAAAGGCTACCCTGCACTTTGTTGTTCCCTCCTGTGGTTGATTTTGCCTACAGCTCTTTGTTAAGATATCTTAAGTAGGGCTGTACCTGTGAATTTAGAAATTTCTTATTAAATGGAAAAGCATGCTTTTTTTTTTTTGTACAAGGGGACTTCAAAAATTCAAGAAAATGGAGTGAAAAGATAAAATGTTTGAAATTCATGCATAGTTTTATCATGGTGCATTTCATATGAACATTTTGGAGACCTACCATAGGTTAAGTTTGTTTATTTTTACTGAATGGATTGTGTTTCTATATGTTTGATTTCATTTTCTTACCACTCTAAGCAATAATGAAAGATAGCATTTGTTTTTAAATTCACTTTATAATACCAGACTGGGTGTTATTTAAAAAACCAGTTGCAGTTAGCCATGCAGTAGGCGTGGAATGCTAGAATGAAGGTTCAGAGAAAAACACACTTACTTCACTTTTATCCTACCTACAGTGTTTTGATGGATAATTGCTTATTTGTTTGCAGTTAGTATAGTTACATATCTGAGTTCATTTTTTTTTTCTAGGGTTTAGTCAAAGTAATGACACTGTGCCCAATTGAGACATTGGTATGTAAGTATTTTTGGACTAAATAATAATTAGTTGCAGTGATCAATTTTGATAAATAACAATATTTTTTATATTTTATATAACTATCATTTATTCCATTTTAGAGGAAAAAAGGTTTAGCTATGCTTCAACTTTATATTAACAAGCTGGATTCACAAGGCAAATATACATTATTTAGGTATGTATCAGACATGGGTAATTGGTAAGTGTATGATTGATTGAAAACCAACTGAATATATAATTATTCCAGGGTACTATGTATCAGCATGTCTTGTGTGTAATTCAACTCTAGCTGGAAACCTTACTGTAATAAGTTCTCTTAGCTGAGATTGATGGAGATGAGTTTATACAAATACATACAAATTATAGTTTATATTTCAATGAGTTAAAGTAGTCTGAATCAAAAAATTTATATGTTCTTTACATACGTAATAATCTCCATTATTCACAGTTAAAATCAATCAGACCAACAGCTGATTTCTCATCAGAAATCTTACATACTGGAAGAAAATGGAGAGACATCATCCAGGTCATAAAAGAAACTGCCAGGCAGCAATTCTTTACCCAGCAAAGTTCTCGTTTATAGTTGAAGATGAAATAAAGACCTTGCAAAACAAATAAATTGAAAGAATTTGACACCACCCGCCCTGCCCTATAAATGATGCTTAAAGATGTGCTACATTAATAATTGCCATAATCAAAAAAAGTGATCTAGAACAAATCTAAAACAAAGAATGAGAGTATGCATGTTAAAGCGATAAGTCCAAGTCAGTACCTTCCAGTAAGAAACCTGAATGCAAATGGCCTGCACTCTGCCATCAAAAGATCTGTAGACTGGCTGAGTGGGTTAAACAAGACCTATGTTTTTGCTGCCTACAAGAAGTATACCTCACGAGAAAAAAATAAACACAGTCTAAAAATAAAAATGGAAAAAGATAACCCATGCCAATGGAAAGGGAAAAATGAGCAAGTGTAGCCACTCTGATATCAGACAAAATAATTTTAACATAAAAAGTATTAAAAGATGCAGAGGGGATTACATAATGTCTAAATTAATTGATTCTACAAGGAGAGACTGTAGTAGATGTATATGCACCCAAGGCAATATTTCAAACAGTCGCTAACGGATGTAAGAGAGACATAAAGTCCATTATGGTAGAAACGGGAGACCTAAATCCTCCACTCTCATGAGTGAACGAATTGACTACAAAAACTCAGCAAGAAACAAGTGAGCTAATCTGTACCATGGATCAAATAGACTTAATATACATGTAAAAATTACATCCTTTTTATCAGTTTATGGAACCTTGTCTAGAATGGACCAAATAACAGGCCATGAAATTCAAAAATTGAAATCATACCATGTATCTTTTCTGATCATCAAAGAATGAAACTGGAAACCAGCAACTCAAGAAGGCAGATATACAGAGACTGAACAGTATACAACTGAATAAACTGGTTCATAGAAGAAATCAAAAGGAATGAAGTAACAGCAAAATATACCAGAACTTACGGTATATGGCAAAAGCAGTGGAAAAAGGAAAATTGATGGCAATACTGCCTGTATCAAGAAGTTAGACACATATCAAATAAATGATCTATCAGTGCATCTCAAGGACCTAGACAAATGTCAGACCAAATCCAAATTAGTAGAAAGAAATAATTAGAGAAGAACTAAACAAAATTGAAGCTTAAAAAAATGATATGTAATGTCAGTGACTTGCAAAACTGTTTTAATAACATAAATCAGTAAAATCAGGGATGAAAAAGGAAATATGAGGGACTCTCAGAAATGCAAAGAATCATCAAGAATTCCTAAAAACAGCTTTATGCCATTAAATTGGAAATATCTAGAAGACACGTAAATTACTAAACACATAAAATCTACGTAAACTTGAGTCATGATGTATCGACAACATAAGTGGACCAGTAATTGGGATAGACTGAATTAGTAATGAAGAAAAGCCCGTGGGGAGCAAGCATCATGGTCTAGTAAGTTAAGCCTCCACCTGTGACACTGGCATCCCATAAGGACAGCGGTTGGAGTCCCAGCTGCTCCACTTGAGTCCGTGCACCCAAATAGGAAACCCTTTTCTTCTCTGTGTAGCTCTTGTGTCTTTCAATTTAGAAAATAATTTTTTAAAAAAATCCAGGACCAAATGACTTCACTGCTGAATCCTACCAAACTTTTCAAGAGGAATTATAGTTCTTCACAATCTATTCAGAACAATTGGAAGGACTCCTCCTGAATTCCTTCTGAGGCCAATATCCCTTTAATTAGAAAACCAGAATAAGATGCCACAAAGAGAACTATAAACCAGTATTCCTAGTGAATATAGATACAGAAATCCTCAACAAAGTGCTAGCTGATTGAATCCAGCAACACATCAGAAAGACCATTCAGACCAGGAGGGATTGATCCTTGGTGTACAGGGATGGTTCAACATGCACAAATCATTAAGTGTGATACACCACATTAACAAGCTGAGAAATGGAAACCATATGATTATCTCAATAGATGCAGAGAATTTGATCAACCATAATTTCCCTAAATTGTAGAAACCTTAAGTAAACAGTATAGAAGGAACAGTTCCTTAGGCAGTATGTTCGAAACTCATTGACGGCATCATATTGAATGGAAAAAGTTGGAAGCATTTCCACTAATATCCAGAGCCAGATAAGGATGCCCACCCTAACCACTGCTATTCAGCATAGTCCTGAATATTGAGCCAGAGCTATCAGGCAAGAAAAGGAAATCAAAGGAGGAAGTCAAGCTGGCCCTGTTTGTAGCTGTCATTCTTCATATGGAAGGGAGGCCAAATGGTTCTACTAACAGACTATTGGGATTCAGTCTGGCAAGGCTACAGGATATAAAATCAACACACAAAAATTAGTGGCCTTCGTATACACAAGCATCCTTGTGTCTGAGAAAGGACTTAAAAGATCAGCCCCATCCACAGTAATTGCAAAAAATTTCAAATGTCAGCACTCTTGATAGTGTCCTCATTTCAATTATTAGAGGTTTATGAAATTTCAGCACTTAGTTCTCATACCAGATTTCCTGTGCTTTTGCTTGTTTGTTTGTTTGTTTTTACAAGAAATCTTTTTTCTTAAGCTAGTTTCTTTTCTTTACAATTAAAGTAATCCAAACAACATTTTTATACTTTTAAAAAAGAGAAAATAATTTGGGCAGTTTTTAGGTTGTTACACTGATGCCTGTTCAGTTATTGTGAGTATATGCGGAGTGACTATAATGCAGCCTAGAAATAATTTCCTATGTGTTGTGATTTTGTTTTGAAGGTGCTTACTGAATACCAGTAACCACTCCGGTGTGGAGGCCTTTATTATTCAAAATATCAAAAATCAAATTGATATATCATTTAAGGTAAGAGCATTGCCTGTGTATTAGCGCCAATTTGTTTTCTAGGGTAAAATATTCATATATAGAATTCATTACATGTGGAGTTTTGCCCCAAATTCTTTTTATCTCTGCAATTAATATATTTTCCCTTGTTTCTGCTTTTTAGAAGAGGTTATTTAAAAATTAGATGGGGTGAAGGATGAAGGGCAGGAGTTCTCTCCCCTGCTGCTCTGCTCCCATTGCCTGACCAGGAGCCAGGAATTGTGCAGAGTGTTCCACATGAGTGTCAGAACCCACGTGCTTGAGCTGTCACTTGCTACTTTCCAGCGTGTGCAGCAGCAGGAAGCTGGAATTGATCCAGGCACTTCAGTGGGAGGTGCAGGCGTCCCAGGCAGCACTCTACCTTCTACACCAAATATTTGCCCTCACCTTGAAAATTTTTATGAACTGTAAGCTAAAATTATCTTAATTATTTGAGCTGGTGGTGGGTTTTTTTTTCCTTATACTTTAGAAAACTTAATGGAAAATGGAAATTTAATTCTCATGGATTTGAGAACACTTAGTAACTCCAAATAGAAAACAGAGAGAGCACTAATATTCTCAAGCTGGCAGGATTTGTTCTAGTTG
Source organism: Ochotona princeps (assembly GCF_030435755.1). Classification (NCBI taxonomy): domain Eukaryota; kingdom Metazoa; phylum Chordata; class Mammalia; order Lagomorpha; family Ochotonidae; genus Ochotona; species Ochotona princeps. The sequence continues at coordinate 78,324,030 of NC_080833.1, read as the reverse complement.
CTTAAAAAGTGAATATATGAAAGTTAAAATATATTTTTACAGTATAGAACAGTTTATTTTTGGTAGTGCAGAAGTATCAGAAAAGCACATAACTTACCAAGCTGTTATTTGAAGTCTGTGATTTTTTCTTCTGCTTTTCAGAAAGCACATACCAACAAATGGTTTACAGGACCACATCTGATTTCTCTCCTGGATTTGGTGCTCTGCCTGCCAGAGGGGGCTGAAACCGACTTACTGCAGCACTCCGATAGGTGAGATGACCGCTACTCAAGTTCAGGTGATAGACTGCTGACCTGCTCCAATGAAGACATACATTCCTGTGATTGTATGATCTATGGGGTTAATTTATGAAATTATATTGCACTTTTGCTGTGTACGTGATTTGGTAAATGAACAGAAACAGAATTTAAAATCATCCTTGCCAGATGGTAGACCGGCACTATGGTTTTTGCACCTTTGACACCATCACTAGTCCACAGAGGTTTGCACCTGTGTCATCTGAGGGAAAGCTCAGAGTCACACGCCTGGGACTGCAGAAGGCTGGCCTGCTAGGGTGCTGCTGCTTGGTTTTACAGATCCATTTTTCAAAATGTAAAACTCAGAATTTCACTTTAGTATACCAAGGTACATGTTGAGAAATGATTGTACATTTATGAAAGGGGTCTTAAAATTCAAAAAACAAGAGATGATGCTGTCAGACACTAAGACAACAAGATTCTGTTGAGGAAAATAAGTAGTGATTTTCACAATTGTACTCTGTGAACTTTAATGGGAAGGAGAGTGTTATTACTACTCCAGAAGGTAAAATGAATAGTTTGTTAATAGTAAACATGACATAAAAGTATGCTCAAGATTTTCACATACATTGCTGTTGACTAATGACACCATAAGTAACAAATTGTGTTTAATTAACAGGATTATGGCATCATTAAATTTGTTGAGATATTTGGTTATCAAAGAAAATGAAAATGACAACCAAGTAAGTGACTTATTTGACGAAACTGTATGTTTTAAATGCATAAGGAATATCTCAGATATTTTTTATTAGTATTTATGTAGGCTGACATTTAATATGTTACCCAGCTACAAAAGCTGGGACAAGTGCCAGCGACTGTTCTGAAACCTATAGTCAGTTCCTTGGAACATTTGTCATCCCAGGTCCAGCCACCCTTCCCTGTATTTTCCTGCTGTACCTCTGCTCACTTGCTCTCTCTCTCTCCCTCTCTCTTTCCTTTTTAAAAGATAATTATATGTTTCTTTGAAACTCAGAGATCTCTGTCTGCTGGGACACTCTGCAAGTGACCACAATGGCCAGGGCTGAGCAAGGCTAAAGCTTCATTTGGGTCTTCCCTGTGGTTGCTGAAGCGCATACACTTGGGCTACCTTCCACTGCTTTTCCAAGCACATTAGCAGGGAGCTGGATAGGAGTAGAGCAGCCAGGTCTCAGACCAGTGTCCATATGGGAGTCCAGCATTGCAGGCAGCAGCCTCACCCACAACAACACAAGGCCAGACCCCACTCAGAGTTTTTTTCTTTTCTCTCTTTCCTTAAAGCATTTATTTGAAAGGCACAGTGACAGAGAGAAACAGTTACCTTCCATCCTGTGGTTCACTTCCCAAATGTTCACAAAATAGCCAGGGCCGGCCAGACCAAAGCCAGGAACCCCAGTCGCCCTCATCGGGGACTGGAGCCCCAGCACATGGGCCATCTGCTGCTGCCTTTGCAGCCCCGTATCAGGCAGCTGGAGCAGAAGCAGGTCCAACTCTGCTCTCTTGCTGGACGTATTGCTTCGCCTGGCAGGATTCGGTGTCCTTGTGGAACTCACCATTCCAGCCGGGGGTCCTGGATCAGTTTCTTCTGCCTATGATTTAAATCTGAGCTGTATAAAATAAGTCATCTGATACTCCAGTTTTTCATCATGCAGTGTGACAGCATTTTCACTGCTGAAACTGAATTTGTTAACAGCACCTCTTGGATAATGTGTAAGAAGTTGAATTTTTTTTAATAGCTCATCATTAGAAGTATTCAATAAATAGAAAATTACTTGAGGGTAACTTGTCATACAGTAAAATTGTATATATTTTTTTACTTCCTTTACTTGCCCTGTTCTAATAATTTTTTTTCTGTATATGTCATTTTTATTAACTGTAACTGAATCACAAGTTGCTATTTTTTTTTTTCAAGAAAATAATAGATGTCAGAGATTATTGTTTTCTAATTAGGTAAGTCATTATTCCGAGTGAAAAGTTTCTGGCAAATTAGTAAATTCCCTTCCTCTCGACAGTGTAGCCACAACTTTTGAAATCCAACTAAATCTTGACTCCTACTGGAACTTCTAATAAAGGTAGAAAAAAATATGACAAAAATTCTGCAGTAGAGACTGGGGCTTTAAGAAAGGTGTCCACAGAGTAAACTGTACGTTTTGAGTTTTTAGTTTATTATAATCTTAGCAATCAGAAAAAAGCTGCCTGGGAAATAATCAGGGGCTGGTGTTGTGGTACAGTGGGTTAAACCACCTCTGTCAGTGCCAGCATCCTGTGCAGGACTGCTGGTTCAAGTCCCCACTGCCACGTTTGTGCTGATGTGCTTGGAAAGGCAGCAGATGAGAGCCTGAGTAGGTGGGGCCCCTGCCCGTCGTGTGTAACACTTGGATGGGAGTCCTGGCTCCTGGCTTCAGCCTGGCCCTGCCCTGGCCGATTCAGCCATCTGGGGAGTGAATCAAGGATGGAAGATCTGTCTACTGGCTGGGTGGCTCTCTGTCTCTGGTGCTCTTTCAAATTTAAAAATAGACTTTTAAAAAGATTCTTTGTTTTGCTGAACAGGAAGAAAGGGGTTGTTCATGCCAGATTTCTAGGCCTGGAACACACTATAACGCAGGGGCAGCAGATGGATCTTGGTCTCTATAGGGAAGACAGGGTGGCGGCTTGGCATTTGCACTGTCTGCCCTGATCTCCACAGGAGGCTTCACTTCCATTTGGCAGTTGGCATTGCACAACCACCTTCCCAGCATTACATTCTGATTGAATGATTTTTCAAAAATTTCTCTTAGAGATCAAGTACTCCAAACAGTTGCCATGTGAATTTTTCTAATTAATACTGTACCAGGTAAATTAGCAAAAAACCTGGTTTCACAGTGGCAACCTGACATTCTTGAAGTAGCTTAAGAGCTGTTTTATATGGAAACATTGCTCTCAAGTAGCCATCTATACAAATGAGAGACAAATCTGTCCATTGTGCATAACTGATAAATAACAGCTTCTGGGGTCTTAGAAATTTTGGTTAAAGGAGAAACAAAATGACACTCCAGTAATGCTGAATTTTAGGATCTTTTATTGAAAAGGACTCCTACCAGTAACTATTTTTGACTGCTTAAGTGTCCTGAGATAAAAAACTGAAGAGCATTTGGAAAGGTGTACAGGCAAATTTTAAAAGGAACAGAATCATTCAAATACAAAGACAACAAAGTGACTCATAATTGAATAATAGCGCATTTTTTTTTCTGGTATTTTCAACTGCTGTCATTTGACTTTGTCTTTGCATAAGCCATGCTCTCCTCTCTCTGCTGTGGCAGTCGCTTTATCTCCTTGCCTGAGTTACCAACACCTTCTCCCACACACAGTCACATAACTTTTCTTGAATCTTGTAATATAAATTATGCCTCTATCTCCACTGTTAAATCCAGCTTATAAATATGCACAATCATTATGTTAACAGAAAAAGACTCTTATAGAATATCTCAAAAAAGCACATTTTAAAAATGCAACTTAGTTTTAATAAGAAAATGTTTATTTACTTGAGGGGCAAAGAAAAAAGATTGTCCATCTACTGTTGCTATCTGCAGTGACCACAGTGGCTATGGCAGAGCCAAGCCAAAGCCAGAAACCTGGAACCCCACCTGGGTCTCCCACAGGAATCCAGGGGTCCAAACACTCAAGCCATCTGCTGCTTTCCCAGGCAAACAAGCAGGGAGCTGGATCAGTAGTGGGGCAGCCAGGACTCAAACCAGCACTGATCGGGGATGACAGCATAACGGGCAACATCTTCACTTGCAGTTCCACAGCACTAGTCCCAGAAAAGTGATTTATACTTAGGTCAAAACACGCAGTATCCTTTTTATACTTAATGTTCTTCATTTGGTGGATACTTATAGCTAATTGTTTTGAATTGCGACTACTTGTTCTAATGCAGAGGCCATAATTGTGCTCTCTGTCCTTTACCCTCTGTCTTGACTACTTAACATCTGTTTTCGATTTGTAATTGTAATGAGTACAATAAAAGCAGGGGTGGGAGGAACCAATGAGATTACAGAGACCACAGACGGTATCAGGAGCTTTAAAAAATTTAATGTGTGATACATTCTCATTTAGGAAAAAAAATCTAGAAGTACCTTACACGTAAAACATAACATGAACATATTATTCTGTATAACCACATTCTGGGTTCTCATTTTCAGATTGTTTTTCCAAGGTCAAAACATTGCTGTATGTTATCTGCAGGGCCATATAACTTCAGGTGATAATAGTTCATTAATACTATAAAGTGGTAGAAGTTCAGCAACATTACTCACAAATAAGAAGACAGGTACAAACATGCTTATAGTTGTAGTACAGTAGGTTAAGCTGCCAACTTGCAGCCTAGCAACTGTTTCCAGAGTCCTGGTTCAAGTCCTGGCTGGAGTCCTGAATGCTACACCCTCTGTTGCACCTGGGAAAGCAGCGGATGATCCCCCAAGTGCTTGGGCCCCTGCCATCCGTAGGGAGACCCAGATGGAGTTCCTGTCTCCTGGCTTCCACTTAGTCCGCACAGTCCTGGCGACAGGACTAACTGGGGAGTGAAACAAAGGAAGGTCTTTCTCCGTGTCTCCCTCTTTCAGTCACTCTGCCGACCAAATAAATTACTTAAGAAGATTAGAAGCAAGAGGAAAGCTGGATCTTGCCCGCGTCCTTTTCATTTCTTCATTCTCACTTGTTGATTGTAGCCTTTACAAACCCCCTCTCTATTCTGGCAACACAGTTCATTGTGGTCTAGGACCACTTAACCTTTTGTTTTGTGAAATAAGCTACAGTCAGTTTTTTTTTTTTAATGCTTAACCAGCTAGGCCTTATAACAAATTATTTCAGAAGAACTATTACCTCATTGAGTTTGCTTGGATTTAAAATTAAAGACAAGCATTTGTGAGCATTCAAATCGGTAATCCTTATAATTTTAAAATCTTGTTACCTTTTCTAGACAATAAGGAGTGAAATTAAGCATTTTCATTGTAGCATTGTTCCTCTTAAGTAGTGGTAACGTTAACGTAACAGAAGGAATTAAGTTTTTTTGGTTTTTTGTTCGTTTAATTGTGAGAGACAGAGAGGGCTCCCGTCTGCTGGTTAACTCACCGGATCCCTGGAAGGGACAGGGCTGCAGCCAGGAGTGTGGTGATGCAGTGCAGGTATCACAGAGGGTGCAGGAACCCATGACTGGAGCCGTTCCAGCTGCCGCGCTGGGCCTGTGTTGATGCTGGAGTGAGACGCCAGAGCTGGGAAGGGGACCCAAGCACTCCAGTGTGGGCTAAATGCCTGCCCCAGAAAATAGAATCTGCACAGCAGTGCACTCCTACGGGCTTCTAAATAGAGAGACAGTTGATCACTGTATGAAAGATTTGTGAAACTCTGAATCAAATGTGCGAGGAATTTTCTTCACCCTGATTTTGGCATTTATTTATCACCTGAAGTTTCATAACTGTGGGCTGTCTGTTAAATTATTGCCATGGAAAACAACCAAGGATCTAATATTTCGAGAATGTCTAGATTTGTACTACCCAGTACAGCAGAGAGTGGCCACATGTGATTACTTAAATTTTAAAATGATACAAGTTAAAAATTCAGTTCCCTTAATGGCATTGGACAGCACCCTTGTGTCTCATTGTTTATCAACATGTGGCCCAAATCAAAATCATGTGCAGTATTTGGTTTTTTTAATAAGTGTGCATTACTAGGGTGTGGGGCCAGCTCTGCTCACAGCCAAAAATCTGTCAAAAGTCTACAGTTTTAACTAAGCAAAGCTGGAGAACTTCCATATATTATGCATGAAATAATTTTATGAGGCAGCATTTGTTTATGATAAAGACAACATTGTTTATTTAAAACTTAGTAAGGATATATTTGTGGGATGCAGCTACATAGGTAGTTACAGAAAAATTTTTAACTTGAAATGCTTATGTTAGAAAAGAAGACTGAAAATTATTAAGTAAATTTCTGGAAGGACTGATTTTGAAAGTGTAGTTACACAGTATTTTAATTAACAGTATAAGTACAAATACTGAAAAATAGTAAGAAAGTTACATGAGAACATACAGTAACTTTGAAAACTTCAATATAGTTGAATCTTTAGAACATACAACCTAATAAAATTTCCACAATCGAAGCTAGCCTCATGTAATTTTACCTTACTTTCAAGAAACAGAAAACTCAAATCTTAACACAAAATATTTCAAAGACTAGAAAAAAAATTTTTTTTAGATTTTTTAAGTATTTTTTATTATTGGCTGCTGAATGCTAAAGACTTGATTCATGAGAACAACAGATGGGGACAAAGAGCAAGTCTTTGTATCTACTGCGCCTGTGCAAACAACCCTGTGCAGGCAACTAGAAAGGACGGGGCAGGGGCTGTTGGAAGGAGGGCCACTAGCAGACTACCTGGGAAAGAACGGAAGACCAAGGGCTGGGAGGAAGAAAGCAGACAAGAGCAAGGATAGAAAACTTTCATAAAGAAAAGGTTTTCCTATATTCTGGGTGCAAGTCTTTTGTGAGGTTTGGTTTTGCAAACTTTTTTTTTTCCTATTGTGTGGCTTGTGGTTTTATTACTTTAGTGGTGTGTGTGTGTTTTTTTTAGGCAGACAGTGTATTTGTAGCCTATTAATTTTACTCTTTACTGACTCATTCTAGTCTTTCTTAAACCCGAGATTATAAAGTTAATATCCTAGGTTTTCTTGCAGAAGCCATAGAATTTTAGGTTTTACAGGTGGGTCTATAATCCATTTCAGGTAACTAAATGGTATGAGATATGAGTTGAGAGGATTTCCTGTTAGTTGAAATTATTATCCTTATCAGATTATCTTGATATCTTTATTTAAAAAAATAATTAGGCAAGTAAGTAAGGGTCTAATTTTGAAGTACTTTATCAATACTATCTGGATTCCTGTAATTTTATGGTAAATAAGATGAGTTTGCCAACTTCGTTCTTCCACAGAATAGTTTTTAGCCACTATTGCTCGTTTTCCATGTGAATTTTTGAATATTATAAATTTCACCAAAAAGGACAACATTTCTAATTCCATTTTTTCTGGAAAAGGTGAAAATCATACAAGTAGGAATTAGATTAGAAGTTGCTGGAGGAAGGGAGAAGTTAGCTGTGAAGCAGCACAAAGGGATTTCTGGGGCTGTGGAAGTATGTTGACAGTGGCACGAGTCACATGATTATCAAAACAACTGTACATGTTAATAGTAGATTTTTCTGCAGTGTATTTGTTAATAAAATTATATCTAATACATAGAAAGGATCCGGGGGAGGCTTTGGTTTTGGCTGAATAAGTGTGTTTTGATATGAAAATCTTTCATGCTACCCTAGAAAAAATGCTACCCTAGAAAACTTTCAGCCCAGTTCAAAGAATAGCAGTTGTATGCTGTGTTGTTTGAAATACTAAAAGATGAGTGGACAGGATAAATTGTATATAATTGAATACCACATACCTATTAAAGAATTAGAGCTACAACATAAATCGTTCTCAAAAATGTAAGATTAACAAAGTTGTTAAAACATGAAAATTTGTCATGTTTTTATCTAGAACTCAAGTTTTATATTATGGCTACCTTTTGAATGAAGGGAACTTCAACCATATCTAGTCTTTTATTTTTAAAAAGTGCATATAGGACAAGAGATTTCTTTTTGCCAAAGAGAAGTGTAGATAAAAGGCAGTTTCTTTTTTTTTTTTTTTTAAAGATTTATTCATTTTATTACAGCCAGATATACAGAGAGGAGGAGAGACAGAGAGGAAGATCTTCCATCCGATGATTCACTCCCCAAGTGAGCCACAACGGGCCGGTGCGCGCCGATCCAGAGCCGGGAACCTGGAACCTCTTCCGGGTCTCCCACGTGGGTGCAGGGTCCCAATGCATTGGGCCGTCCTCGACTGCTTTCCCAGGCCACAAGCAGGGAGCTGGATGGGAAGTGGAGCTGCCAGGATTAGAACCAGCGCCCATATGGGATCTCGGGGCATTCAAGGCGAGGACTTTAGCAGCAAGGCCACGCCGCTGGGCCCATAAAAGGCAGTTTCTACAGGTATACTCTTCTTCATGTTAGAGCTGTCTAGCCTTGAAAGCCATCAGTAGTAATGCGTTTACCTGAAGGTTTGAAAGTCAAGGCAAAAATGGTTTAGAAATCAGGGGAAAGGGAGGGTAGAGAAGCGCAGAGAGAAACGCAAGCAGTGGTACATGTGATAGGGCAGTATGCCTGCTCTGTGTGCCGCTACCCAACGGAAGCTCCCGCTGTACAACCATACATGATATTTTCCATGAGATTGAGAAAACTATTACTGTAAGTTTAAAAGTGTATTTTTTAAAATTAAGAATTGTACCGCTAAAACAAGCTCTTCATTTAAAAATCAGGATAAACAAGTGAAAAAAAAGCTCGGTCAGCACCACTGTGTGTCCTTCTGGGCTATCAGGACCTCCAACCTCAGTACATTGTTTCTTCTTATTGCCAAGAATCAGATCATACTGTAGGAATTGTACTCTTGTAGCCCTTCCCATCCATCTGTAAGCACTGAAGAACAATATTTTAATGGTTGTGGAGTTTTCCCATATTTGAATATAACACAGTGTATTTACCAATCTCCTGTGAAATATTTTCATGAATTCCAGTTTTTATTAAACTTTTTTTTTTCCTTTAAGGATTTATTTATTTGGAAGGCTTAACAGAGAGAGGGAGGGAGAGAGAGGAGAAAGAGAGACAGAGTGAGCTGTTGGTTCACTCCCCAAATAGCTGCAATGGCCAGGTTTGGACCCTGTCAAAGCCAATAGTCAGAAGCTTCTTCTGGGTCTCCCACTTGGGTTTAGGAGTCTAGCATGTGGGCCATCCACCACTGCTGTTCCCCAGGCCATTAACAGGGAGCTGGATTAAAAGTGAAGCAGTCAGAACATGAAGTGGAGGCCATATGGGATGCTGGCATCCCAGGTGGTGGCTTAAGCTGTAACGCCACAACACCAGCCCCTAAACATGATTTAAAAGGGGAAAAAAAAATTGCAGTAGGTTCATTTTAACATGTCTTTTACTTCTCAAGAATAAGATGGTAGTTGCTGAGTGAGAGAATGTATGTATTTTTGAGGTATTGGATTCTTACCTACTAATTCCCTAAAACTTTACTTTTGTTAGCAGAGTGAGAGAGAAGGATATGTGTAACGGCATTACCAATTATTTGATGTAGGTATGTGTAGATTTTATTTGGAGGGCTGTAATAGCGAAATGCGTAGTACTTGGTTCAAAATTAATTCACTGCAACAGGGATTTTCAGGTGACCCATTTCTTTTCTAAGAGAAGAATTCCTTCCAAGGCCTTTTGGTTTTGTTTTGAAACCTATTTTATTTTGCAGGATTTTTCTGGAAAAGATAAAAGTGGATTTTTTAATTTTTAAAAACTTAATACTTCATGACTCCCCTTCTTTAGTATTTACTAGCAAATGTTCTTTGAAGAAAAATCTCCAAATGGACTTCTTGTTAGGAAGGTTTCCATCAATAAGCCAGGGAAGAAATATTCCAAAACTCAATCTGAGGCAGGGTATCAGTGTGAAAGGTCGAGTGAAAACATACATACGGGAGAATTGTTGGCTTCTAGGGGAGGAGAAAAGTTTCAGACCGTAAATTATCACCAAATAATTTTTCATGTAAAAACCTTATTTGAAAAAGATCTCGAAGTATAAAATAGCCAAATCATGCATTAATGAGCATGGTGCCCTGAGTACATTTTTGTTTTAGTCAGTACTTTGCTTTGATGGTTATTCACATAACAGCTAGATCTAGAAATAAATGTATTAGTGAACTCTGTCTTGAAAAACGAAGGACCAGGTTTCATTCTTGTTTCTCTCACTGTTAATGCTGTTTTTGTAAAAGTATCCAATCAATAAATGTTAAACCAATTAATTTCTCATCAATTCTGAACAGACTGGAGTATGGACTGAACTTGGAAAAATTGAGAATAATTTCTTAAAACCACTGCACATGGGACTTAACATGTCAAAAGCACATTATGAAGCAGAAATTAAAAACAGTCAAGAAAACAGCCAAGGTTGGTAATGTGCAATTTTCAGTGAGATCTGAAAATTACTTAAATTTTGGAAATCGCATTATCAAAATTAAGAATGTGTCTTATGTTGTATTTGTTAATTTTATACTAAACAAGGGACCAACAGCTTAGTCAATTTTTCTTTATTTGTAGATCTTATAACACTAACGCTGAGGTAGGGTTACTGAAGATTTAAGCCAAATTGAGGACTATTCCATTTGTAAGGTCTTAGGTATAATTAAGAATCTGCTCTTGTTTCAGGAATTTTAGTATGGGTACCATTGTACTTCCTTTGGCATTGCTGGATCACCCTAGCTTAGCCCTAAAAAAATATGTACAAATTACAAAAAAGACTCTTGTTTTTAAGTTAGTGACTGTAATAATAGGATTTCTCCCCTACTTATATAGTGTTTTTTTAATAGGCAGTACAGGTGGAATATCCTTTACCCAAAATGCTTGCAGAAATGTCTTAGATTTTAGAACGTTTTTATCAGTACTGTTATTATTTTTGATATATTTGCATAGGCTTACCAGTTAAATTCCCCTAATCTCAAAAAATTTCCAAAATCCAAAAATGCTGCAGGATCTGAAATCGTTTGCTTGTCAGTGTAACTCAGAAACACTCATTTCAGATTTCAGGTAGGGATGTTCAATCCGTATTATACATCTTGTCTTTTTTTAGTGTGCCTGCTTTTTGTTTGATTATATACTGGTGGAGAAAAGTTGTATGGTCTTAAGCATGCTAAAATAATGCTGTTTATATGAAGTATTCATTTACATGTGATGTAATTTTAGTATTATCCTATGGTTTGATTTAAATATGCCCTGGATTGTTGAATAGTAAGACTCAAAAGTTTGCAGAACCAGCACAAGTGATGATGTTCCTGGGGATTAGACAGCTCCCATTCCCTGCTTCACTACACAGAGGCCTCAGCAGTAGGGGCCGGGCTGGGATCAGAATTGGACACCCAATCCAGGTGTCCTACCTGAATGGCAGGGACCCAGTTACGTGAGCTGTCTGTCTCCTGGTGTCTCTCAGAGTCACAGACTCAGGCACTCTGATGTGGCATCCTGCTGTCTTGTCTGGTGTCTTATTCACTAGGCTAACTGCCTAGGCAAACTCAATTGGAGGTCAGTGAATGGTGAAAGTAGTTTACAAATGTGTTGTTGAAATCTGAGGATTTTAGTGGCTAACTGTGCCATGTTGTGTTTTTCTTTTGTTGTAGAGAGACAGAAGTCCAAGGAGCTCTGCTCTCTCACTGTCGGTGGAGAAGAGATGCCAAACATGCCCCCTGAAATGCAGCAGCAGGTGACGCGACGTCTTCCCCAGCTGCCTCCGGCTGAGGCTTTCCTCTCAGCTGCTTGGCCTTGTTTTAAAGACAAAGTCAGTAACACTAATTTTTCTTGGCATTCCAGGTCCTACATTCAGCCCTTTTCACGTTTGATTTGATTGAAAGTGTTCTGGCTCGAGTAGAAGAACTAATTGAAATAAAAACAAAGTCTACCTCTGAAGAAAACACTGGGATAAAGTAAAAGTTCCACTTCATAAATAAAAACTAAGAAAATACTATATTCTCCATTATTATTTATTTAATACCTTTGTAAAAAATGTTTGTAAAAGTTACTGCTAGGAAGATAAATGTAGTTTCTCTCATTTATCAATTTCTATAGTGACACACTGTGGATAGGTAGTTTTGTTTTTAGAAAGTTAACTACATGGTAAACAATGCCCATTATGTGTATTTTAAACACTAATTTTGAAAACCCAATACAAGCTCACAATTTTGTATTAAACCTCAATTAATGTTGAAATGTCTTCATTAATTGTAGTGAGTTTATGGAAATGACTAATAAACGTTTTGCTCTAGTTAGATGTTGGTAACATGTTGGCACTGCTGGTATCAGGATGGATTTCACAGGCACTGTTAAGAATGCAGCTAGCTGGGAGTTCAGGCTAGCTGATCACCTCTCTCAGCCACTCTGATTCCCTGCCTTAACAGAAACCTTAGCAAAATCCCCTTCACCGCCTCACCAGCAGAAGTTAGAGTGGAGCATCTGCAAAGATTAATCAAAAAAAAAAAAAACAAAACAAAAACTGGCTGCTCTGTGGAATACCTCTCTCTCTCTTTCTCTCTCTCTCTCTCTATATAGAGAGAACTATATATGGTAAATTATATATTTAATACCTAACTGTGTGTATGTGTGTAGTGTTTCCTTTAAGGAGCTATTTAGAAAGTACTGTGTTTTTATTTCCTACTAAATATTTGTCCATGTAATTTGTATCTTTAAGAAACTACATCTGGGTTTTACATGTATGCACTGTCTACATATTTTTGAAAGAACCATCCATGGGCTTTGGTGCGGTGGTGTAGCAGTGCAGTGAAAGATTAGTGTAGCACACTAATCTTCCATCTGCAAATGCTGATATCCTATATAGCACCAGTTAGAGTTTAGCTGCTCCACTTTAGATCCAACCCTCTGCTTATGGTCTGCAAAAGCAGTGAAGGGTGGCCCAAATCCTTGGGACCCTGCACCCACCCATATGGGAGACCCAGAAGAAGCTCCCGGCTCCCAGGTTGGGAACAGCCCAGCTGTGGACATTGTGGCCATTTGGAGAGTGAACCAGAAGATCTCTCTGTGTCTCTCCCTCTGTAACTCTTGACTTTCAAGTAAAATAAGTAAGTCTTTAAAAAAAAAAAATCACCCAGATTGCTAAAATGAAATAATTTTTAATTGTATACTTGTTTTTAAGTTAAGTAAAATAAATATGTATTTGACACTTTACTTCAGCAGATCTGATTATTTCTAAAGAACATTTATAATTGACACTTAATTTGGGTGAATTGGATCCCCATTCAGTTTTATCTTCTGAAGGGTTTTCCAAACAGGACTTTGTTCGATAATGTAAGCTTTAGTTGTGGCCATTCTGCAGCAGATGTTATTGATGCATGGCTTGGAGGCCGTCTGGAAGAAGATACAGATGTACAGCATTATTTACAGAAGGCACATTTACAGGATATATCAAAGAAAAAATCCTTTCATTTTTTCAACAGATTTTTTTATTTTATTTTTGATGATGTTTACACAGTTGATTGGGATGGGAACGGTCTAGGACTAGGGGAAAGTAGGTAGACCGCTATTTCCACACCTTCCTTTTCTTCCTATATCTGGGGCAAGGGGGGTGACAAGGGGAGAAGCCACACCCAGCCTCCCAACCACCTCAGTACCCAAGGATGGGGAACTGCCACCCCCATCGTCCCATGCTCCCTGATGTGGAGCATGCTCTGAGAGTTCTGTTCAAGTGGTTTCAATAGTTCTGACATGCTGTTGGTCTCACGGATCCAAGGATGAGAAAATCCTTCCAAGGTCCACCTTAGACTCTCCATTCACCTCAACACATCTCTCTTGATTAACTGTGTGCTGAGTACACCAGAATACTTGGAAAAAGTTCATGGAAAATGTATGAGAAAACAATGCAAAGAGTTCAAAATTTTATTGCACCAAAATAAACACCTTTTAAAAAATGTATTTATTTGAAAAGCAGTTACACACACACAATGGAGAGACGGCTTCTCTGCTGGTTCACCCCCCAGATGGCCACAACAGCTGGGGCATAGCAGAGCGAAGCCAGGAGTTTCATTTAGGTCTCCACATGGGCTCCAGGGGCCCAACAGTCAGCTCCAACTCCACTGCTTCCCACGTGCATTAGGAGGGAGCGGAACTGGAAGCGTTCAGCTGGCTCCCATATGAGGTGCTGGCATTGCAGGTAGGCACAGTGCCAGCCCCCCAAATAAATACCTTTTAACTTAATTTTTCCATGAACTTTTTGAAATATTTTCATAGTATAATAGGAAAATATCTGAACCCTGTGTTTAAGGGCTCACAAACATGCAAGCTAAGAAATTGAATAGCATAATGTATGATGGAGAGAAAAAATGTATAATGGTGTATATTTCAAGTATAAAGACAAGAAAAACCTAACTGGTGAGATGATGCTGTCTGGGCAGTACTTCCCAGGGGAGGACAAGCATTAAAAAAAAGTTAAACATTCTATAAATACTATCTGCCCCCAACAGTTTGTGACTACAAGCTGACCACTATTAATACTTCTGGCTATGAGGAAGGTAACCAATGTTGTCAGCACAATGTAAATATGATCAAGTGTTCTTTTGGCCCAAAATGACTAAAAAGCACATAATGGTATAAGAAATAAAACTGAGGTGTGAGAAGTAACTTCTCTGAAGGGAAAAGCAGCAAGGTATTTTTTAGTCACACTCAGGAGAATATGTAATTGGAGATTTAAAAAACTGTAAATACATGTGTGTGTGAATGTACCATTTTGTCCAAGTGACTCACCTTAGCTATGGTGCTCATAAGAGTAACTGCATTTCCTGTATTGTGTACTGGAAGTATTCGTAAATTACTACCCATGAATCTGAAAAGTAATCCATAAGTTATATATACCATGTCATTTACTGGCTTCTGTTCTCTTAAATAAGTACAAAGGAGAGCAAAACTGGTGTTTATTACCTGATTATTTATTTGTGTTTTGTTGTATTCCACAGAGGGTTTTAGGTGGCTTTAAAGCAGGAACTTATTAGAGTTCCCTTCGAGTTTGGTATTGTAGGAGAACCCATAGATCTTTATGAACTCTGAAAACTTGTCACCTTGGTTTACAGAATAGCTATTTGTCTATGTTTCATTAAATATGACACATGAATGTTTAAAGTTCCCTTCTAGCAACCCACAAGCACTTTCTTAAAAGAATTAATAAGCAAAGCAAATTACAGTTTGAAAAATTCAGCCTGTGGTGCCCTTCTTCCATACCTCTGCTGAATCCTGAACATCAGTTTCCATTCTTCAGGCCCATGGAGGGCTGCAGACAGAACCAAAAAACTATTTTGGTGAATGTTAATAAACTTCTCAATTTTGGCTAGATACATTTCTTCAGTTGACATAATGCATTCTTTAGCATCCATCAATAAAAATGCAACTCCTGTGAAAGGCGAACGTAATATAAAATTGTCACTTTGTCTTATAGATCAAATTTTGTGAAAAACCCCACAAAATCCACACAGATACTAATGAGATACCTCTAGATCCTAAGCACATGAGAAGCAAAACCAGCTATAACGATTCTTACACAACAGGATGACTTAGGTAATTATTTAACTAATTTTTATTTCACACCAAAGCACTGCCCACATAGAGGTAATATATGATTTTAGTTAAAAGATGTATGTTTTCAAAGCTAAATTTTCATGCTGTTAACACTCACTGGTCTATTAATAAAGGACAGAAACAGGCAGAGGGGAGAGGTCCAGGGCTCCAATGCCCCCTGCCTCACCCTCCAGGCACCTCCACGTGTTCAGCAACCAGAAGCTCCCACATGATTTTTAAAAGCTGGGAATCAACTAAACAAAGGTAATCTTAACTCTTCAATTACTCCTTGCTGGAGAACCCTTTTTACCAGAACATAAAGAATTATGTAAATTATTACAGTCAGCAGATAGCTACCACTTCTGGTCAGGCCCATAAGAATGAAAGAAAACTTGATTTAGTAACAGCTTTTCAAAAGATACAGGAAACAGTCTAAGGAATGTGACTGCATAACTGTAGGATAATTAAATGATCTTAAGCAACGTGTTTCCTCTTCTATAACAGGGAAATAATTCTGTTAAGTTTGTCAGGATTTAATAAGATAATGTCTGTCAAGTGGCCAAAGCACAAAATAAATATTAAAAAATATTTTTCTTCTCCCTGGAGTACAGTCTTGAGCAGGAATAATGAGTTTGAGGCTAATCCATATTCAGCCTGAAGGTCTCTGTAAGCTTTTGGAAATCTCATTTAAGTATGGATTTTGAGCATGGCTGTACAATTGGCCTCAGCAATAGTTTACTAGTTATTAGGGAAGTGACTATACTTTCATCTTAGTTACAAAAGTGGTTTTTCCCACTCTCTACTAGACTGCCAGCTCAGTTTTAATAAGTGTAACCTAAAAAAGACATTTTGTAATTCACTATATGATCATCTCTTACAGGAACAAAATTTTGCAGGCTTATCACTCCCAAAACAACCTCTTGCGCTATCATACAGTGACTTAACTATAAAAATTATTAGAATTTATGTTCATATTCTTGTGAAAAGTTAAGACACTTAGCAAATGTACTGTACCTGAAAGGGAAAATATAATTGATCCATTTCCCACTGAATCTGAATACCGAACCTTGTGGCTCCGACTTTCTAGAGCAGTTGCAATTTCATGGCTCTTTTTAAAAGAAAAGTTCAGAAACACAAACTTCAAACATGTTTATAAACATATTTCTAAGCCAATTAAAAAATATCAAAGGTTTGATCATTAAAGGACAGTCTGCTTTCCACAGAGAGGAAAAAAAAACCTGCCAAAGTAAAAGCATAACATTTACTGAAACACTAAGTGTGGAAAAGAATCATATAGTATGGTTATTTGGGGACAGAATTTAAAGGCAGAATTAAAGAAGCCATAAGAATCACAGCAATGGCAAACTTACTTTAGAAAAACAATGTGGAAATTGAGTGTGACATTCGTTAGTGTGATTGTGGAAGTGGTGTGGTGTTTCTTAGGTAGCTGACAACCATGAAGTGCTAGACACAGACTGCCACCACACAAGAGAAAACTAGTTCTGCAAGTCATCTATTTACATTACAGTTATTTTACTAGGCTTAAGTGAATCAGAAAACATATCAAGACAGCAATAGGACTTGTGGCTTAAATAGTATTTAAAAATTCACCTCATTTCCAACTCCAATGAAGCAACTAGATTATTCTTACCCAGGATACTAGAATCTTAGAGGTTGGCAATGTTTCTAGATTAGTTAAAATTCAAGCTTGTAAAGCGCTGCTTCCAAAACTGGAGTACCTCTTTGAGACCTTAGGCTGCCGGGTTCCAACTTCCTGCCATGCACACTGAGAAGCAGCTGGTGCTAGCTCAAGTAGTGGGTCCCTGCCACCCAGCTGGAAGACCTGGACTGAGTTCCTGGCTCCTGGCTCCCAGCTTTGGCTTGGCCGGGCCCCATTCCAGAATTGGGAGCAGGATGAAAGTTCACTCTTCTTGCCTCTCAAATATATATTTTAAATCCCTGACATAGACTTTTTATATTTTGCTTCAGAGCATGTGTTTTTCTAAGCACTTTGGCTGATATCTGTATTAAAATATATGCTGCTTTTTCCTCCTAAAAAGAGTATTTTGTGCTACTTAAATCTTGATTGAGGGTTCAACTCTGGTTCTTCTGCCGTTTTAAAATTATACAGTGCTTCTTTCAGCAACAGCAGATTAAATAATTTAGGTCAGCCCTCCTGCTGAGAGCAACTAGAAAAACTGGACTAGGAAAAATTTTTTTTTCAAACCTACTTGAATGCATCAGAGAGCTGGCAGGAATAGGGAGAAAATGTATAAAGCCAAGATCTATACTGAAATTCAAAAGTATGAGCCCACCATTTAGGCCATTTCTTCCCTGAGGGCATCTGTCAATTCAGGAAGAGGCGGAAGTGACTGATCAGAGCTTTTGACAAAAGTAGAACAGCTCTCTCAGGGACTGAAGCTCAAGCTTCAAATCATCTGAATCCCTGTCATTGTATAAAAGTGACATACTGAACTGCTAGTGCCACCAGCACCCTGCAGAACCACTCCTTAAAAAAAACCCTTCCAGCTCTTTTTGAAGATTTATATTATTTTGCAAGACAGAATGACAGAGACAGAGAAATCTTCTAGCCACTGGTTCATTGCTCAAAAACAGCCAGAGCTGGACCAGGCTGAAGCCAGGAACCTGGAACTTCATCCTGGTCTTCTACATAAATAAAGAGGCCTAAACATATGGTCATCATCTACTGCCTTCCCAGGCACATTAGCAGAAAGCAGGATGAGAACTGTAGCAGCTGGGTGGGGTCCAAACTGGCATTCATAAGCTACAGCTTATTTCATTCCCCTATTTTTATTTGAAAAGCAGGCTTTACAGACAAAGCAGAGAGACGGAGATCTTCCATCCACTGGTTCACTCCCCAAATGGCCACAATGGCCAGAACTGAACTGATCTGAAGCCAGGAGCTTCTTCCAGGTCTGTCAGGCGGGTGCAGGGACCCAAGGATTTGTTTCATCCTCTGCAGCTTTCCCAGGCCACAAGCAGGGAGCTGGATGGGCAGTGGAGCAGCCAGACAAGAACCGGTGTCCATATGGGATCCTGGGTGCCACAGGCAAAGGATTAACCTGGTAAGCCACTAAACTAGCCCCAAGCTACAGCTTATAAGCCCATTGTGCCACAATGAGTATACTTTAATGTAATCTTTCCTGATATAAAAATAAAATCAGAGGTGGGGGTGATGACTTAGTATGTTAACCTACAGCCTGCAGTGCTGGCATCCCATAGGAGCACCAGTTCCAGGTTTCACAGCTTCCAATCTAGTTCCCTATTAATGCACTTGGGAAAGCAGCAGAGGTCAGCCCAAGTGCTTGGGTCCCTGCCCCCGACATGGGAGATGTGGAAGAAGCTCCTTGCTCCTGGCTTTCACATGGCCCAGCCCCAGCCACTGCAGAAAGACTCCCCTGTACCCCCACCCCAACACTTTCAAATAAATGAAACAACTCTGAAGAAAAAAAAATTGAAGTCTCCTCATTTCAGTTACAAAATAAATAAAATTATATGAGTGACTATTTTCTTAATTCTCCCAAAATTGTGCCATTCTGAGTGCATGGATGGTTAAGATTCATTATATCTACACCTGAGGGTGTGGGGTGCCAGATTTAGCAAATATAAAACCCCTTGTTAAATTCAAATTATAGATTAGCAACACAAAGTTTGGCATGTGTATTCCATGCAATACTTGAGGCCTCCTAACACTAAATTCATTGCTTTTATCTGAGATTCAAATGTATGCTATCTGCTAGAACATTAGTGGCTTATCCATCTCGTAGAATCCAGACTTCTTTCAAAGAAAATAATACTAACCCATGCCTCAAATTATTTCTGAAATTCTCAAATAAAAAAGTTAACAAAATCAGACACAAAAAGCAAGAAATCACAGAGCAGAACTAGAAGAAGAGACAATGGTAAGAAACTCACAGGGGATCTGTGCAGTGAAGCTATCAGATATGTATCCTAAAATAGTTCCAACTCCAGTGTTTAAGTGGGTGAAAGATAAGACTGAGAATTCTGGCAAGGAAGCAGACTGTATAAAAGGACGTGAGGAAGTGAATCAGGAAAGCTGCCTAAAATTTTACTTAAAACTTAAAAGTGGAAAGAAGATAAAGGTAAGAAGAGAATGGATATAAGGAATAACATAGAAAGGCATTCACACCTGAAAATATTATTCTTGTATGATGAATTTGGAATGTGTACATACATGCTTAATGAATTTCAGTCATATCCTATCAGGGAACTAACCAAAAGAGTGATAGTAAAAGCAATAGCAGAAAATAATAATAAAGACAGGATTACAAAGTACTAAATTGAAAAAAAAAGTGTAATTGTTAATAGGGGGCTAGGATTGAGCATGGCCAGTTAAGCTGCTACCTGGGACACTAGCAGCCTATTTAGGAGATGGTTCATGTCCTGGCTTTTCCATTCCTGAGCCAGCTCCCTACCAATGTGCATGGGAGAGCAGCAGAAAATGGCCCAAGTGCTTGGGCCCCTGCAGTCCACCCAGGAAGCCAGAATGAAGCCCCCAGCACCAGCCACTGTCAAGATTTGTAGAGTGAACCAGCAGATGAACGGTCTACCCATTCTGACACTCCGTAACTCTGCCTTTAAAACTAAATAAATCTTTTGAACTACATGAAATATTTTGAACTATCTGAAAATAAAAGCAAACTTACCAAAATGTGTGGGATGCAGTGAAAGTAGTTATAGAAAAATGTACATTGAATGTACATTCAGAAAAGAAAAAGACCTAAAAAGCAAACACCATTGCTGGAGGCAATGTCGAGGTCATGGGTTAAGCTAATGTTTATGATACCACCACTACTACTGTTACTGCACGTGGGAAGGTGGCCGATGACTACTTGGCCCCCTGCCATCCACGTGGACTACAAGGACTGAGTTCTAAGCTCCTGCCTTTGACTTGGACAGCCGCAGCTGCTGAGAGCATCTGAAGAAGGAGGGGAGGATGAACCTCTACCATTCCCTGTCTCTCTGTTACTCTTTTTTCAAATAAAACTACAAAATTTAAATTTCTACTTCATAATATTATAAAAAGAAGAGCAGATTTAACCCAAATTAAGCAGAAAAAACAACTACATAAAATATACATTAGGTGAATTTGAAAGAAATCAACAGAGAAAAGCAATGTAACTAAAAGCTGGTTCTTTGAAAGGATAAATAAAATCAGTAAGTTTTTATCCAAGAAAAAAGAACACATATATTATTAATCAGAAATGAAGAGGGACATCACTACTCATCATGGACATTAAAAATAATAAAAAGAATGTAATGAATACTTCTGTGCCTACAGCTTTAACAACAAAGATGAAATGGATTAATTCCTAGAAAGATCAATGTGCCAAAACTTACATAAGAAGAAAGATACAACAATCAACAATAATCTTCCACACCTGAAAGCAGATGGATTTGTGGTAAATGCTATCATACATTTAAGAAGATGTCGCTTTCTCTGTACTCTTTTAGCAGAAGCAGTATATTGGATTCATACTATGAAGCTAGCATTACCTTAATACCAACCAGATTAAGATGTTTGGGAGCCTCAGGCATTTGGTGCAGTGGTTAAGAAAGTTTTTGGATTCCCATATCCCAAACCAGAGTACCTGGTTCCAGTCCTGGCTTTGTTTCCAATCCAATTTCCTGATAATGCACACCCTGATAATGCATAATGTGACAGTTCAAGTACTTAGGTCCCCATAGGACAGAGACCTGTGCTGGGAGACCTGGACCGAGTTCTGTGCTTCTGGTTTCAGCCTGTTCAGCCCTGTTTGTTGTTGATATTTCAAATAATACTTTATGGCAAAGAAAACCATAGACCAGTATCTCTCATGAAGATGGATGTGAAAGTCCTCAACAAAACATGAGCAAAACTGAATCCAGCAATATATAAAAATAATATACATGACCAAATGGGAACTATCCCAGGTGTGCTGACATCACATATGGGTTCCGGTTACTCCACTTCCAATCCAGCCCCCTGTTAACGTACCTGGGAAAGCAGTGGAGGATGGCCCAAGTGCCTGGGCCTCTACCCATGTGGGAAACCCGGCTTCAGCCTGGTCCAACCCCAGCTGTTGTGGCTGTGTAGGGGAGTGAACCAGCAGATGAAGATTGAATTATTTCTACCTCCCCCTCCTTCTCTGTGTAAATCTATCTTTCATATAAATAAGCCTTTTAAAAAAAAATAAAATCCATTAGTGTAATCCAACGTTAGAAACAGATTGAAAAAGAGAAATCATATGATCATATCATGACGAAAAAGCATGTGACAAAATCCAACACCCATGTATGAGGAAGAAAAATCTCAGGAAAACAGAATGGACTTTCCCCAACTTGGTAAGGAATATATCACAACCTATAGCTAACACTGTACTTAATGAGAAGCCTGAAGCTTTCCCACTAAGATCAGGAACACAGCAAGGATGCTCAATCTTACTACTCTTTTTTCATCATCACACTAGAAATTCCAGCTAATGAAATAAGGAAATAAGTATGCAAATTGAGAAGGAAGAAATAAAATATTTTGTTTACAGATGGCACGATCATATATTTAGAAAAAGCATAACAGTCAAAACAATCAGCCAAAACACTTCTACGGGAAACATATCAAGGCTGTAGGCTACTTGGTCAAATGCAAAATTCTATCACTTTCCTACACAGCAGCAATTTAAAAAAAGTGGAATTTTGAATTAAAAACACAGTTCCAGGAATGAGTATTTGGCCTAGCAGTTAAGGCACTGGTTAGGAGGACAATGCCCCACCGTTGAGTGCCTGAGTCAAGTATCTGCTCCAGCTCCTGACTCCAGCTCCTGCTCATGCAGACACGGTGAGATAGCTTCAGGCAGTTTGGTTCCTGCCTCCCAGGTACCAATTTTGTTGAGCAGGTTAGTAACAGAGAAGGCTTTGTGTTTGTAGGAGGGGGGTTTATGATGATAGAGTAGCCAACAGAAAATAGAGTAAGCATAGGCAATTATTGAAGAAATTAAAAAGTTCATGGAAAAAAAAGTAAAAATTTTTATTTTGGTGCAAAAATGTTGAAACAATTTTTTTCATACAGTTACCATTAGAAAGGATAACTGGTAAACTATTACACACTAGGGCAATTGTAGTTAATAATATGTACTATATAATTCAAAACAGACTTATTTTATTTTTACTTCGAAGGCAGAGTTACACGGAGGAGAGACAGAGGGAGAAAGAGATCTTCCATCCATTGGCTCATTCCCCAAATGGTTGCAATTGCCACAGCTGAGCTGATCCAAAGCCAGGAGCTTCTTCCAGGTCTCCCGCCATCTACTACTGCTTTCCCAGGGCATAAGCATGGAGCTGGACCAGAAGTGGAACAGCCAGGACACAGACCAGCATCCATATTGGATGCTGCAGGCAGAGTCTTAGCCTAGTACACCATGATACCAGCTCCTAAACTATTTTTCAAGATAAGAGGAAAACAAAACATTTTGATACTGAGAGATTTTATCTCTAGAAGCTACTCACTGAGGTTAATTACAAAGTATATTTTTCAGTTAAAAACAAAGTGACCCAAAATTGAAGGCTAGAGCTATATGAAAGAAAACACAGGTAAGAAAGATGAAAACATACGTAAAAAGAATTGAAAAGTGGAAAACAAATGAGTAAATCTAAACAAATGCTACCTTTAAAAAATAATGTTTTAGGCCTGGTGCAGTAGCCTAGTGGCTGAAGTCCTTGCCTTGCGTGCACCAGGATCCCATGTGGGCACCAGTTCTAATCCCGGCAGGCCTCGCTTCCCATCCAGCTCCCTGCTTGTGGCCTGGGAAAGCAGTTGAGGACAGCCCAAAGCCTTGGGACCCTACACCTACGTGGGAGATCCAAAAGAGGCTCTGGGGCTCCTGGCTTTGGATTGGCTCAGTTCTGGCCATTGCGGCTGCTTGGAGAGTGAACCATTGGATGGAAGATCTTCCTCTCTCTCTCTCCTTCTCTGTTTATCTGACTTTCCAATAAAAATTAAATAAATCTTTAAAAAAATAGAATGTTTTGTGTAGTTAAAAAACAATGAAAATACATGATAATAAAATATAACATGGAGGCTGACGCTGAGATGTTGCAGGTTAAGCTGTTGCCTACACTGTAAGTATTCCACATGGGCACTGATTTGAGTCCCAGCTGCTCCATTTCTGATCCAGCTCCCTGCCAATGGTCTGAGAAAGCAGAAAAATGTTTGGGTGCCTGTATTCATATGGAAGACACAGAGGAAGTTCCTGACACCTGGCTTTGGCCTGGCCTATTCATGGTCATATGTGACCATTTGGGGAGTGAACAAGAGGATGCCTTTCACATAAATAATAATAATAATCATCATCATCATCTTTTTTGAAATATATAATTGTAATAAAAATGTTCTAGGACTTTTTTGTTGTTGAAGAGGCTAAAAGTATTCTCTGGATTTTCTGGAGCTAAGTATATGTTAAAATTTCTGGGAGAACTATTAAAAGAAGAAATAGGGAATGTAACAGCAAAAATTAGTAAAGAAAGAGAAGACAATGAGAACAAAATAAGCAATCAATACAAAAATACGAAAGGAGAGAAAATGAAACAAAAGGTAGGACTAAATGCAAAAAGCAATATGGCTAAATAATAAGTATACCATAAATAACTACTTTTGGCAAATTACCATGAATTTATGGCTCCCTCTTTCATATATCAATCTGGAAAAGCTATAGCAACAAGAGAGAAAATGGATTCCAGAAAGCTATCAATAAGGGCATGAAAAATTTGTGTGACTTAAGATGTATTAAACTGTTAATGTGATTTGCAGCTGCGTAGCTGAAATCAACAGGGCAAAGTACTATTTGAGGCAGCAATAAGAAATAGGATAGATAAAAGCAATCTTACTGAGATCTGTGTACAAGTTGGATTGTTATCTGCAGTGCCAGCAGCTACACTTCAAGCCAGTACCCTGCTAAGTGCTCAAGCCACCGCTACCTACGTGGGAGACTGGGATGAAACTCCTTGCTGTGGCCTGGCCCAATCCCTGCTGTTGCAGCCATTCGGATGGTGAACCAGTGCATGTATGACCTCTCTGCCTCTCCTTTCTTTCTTTAACTTTGCCTTCCAAATAAATAAATACATCTTTAAAAAACCTCATTTTAAGTTCTTTTTTCTCCCTTCCTTACTGCAGTCTTGCCCCTTCATGTTAACCATCAGCCATCTATAGATAACTAACAGGGCGATGGGGAAGGTGCAGGATGAGAAGCTGTGCTGCTTCAACAGTGTGGACCACTCAGCTGCCCTCAGCAGCCCCTTCCCACTCTCCTCCTGCTCGGCACTGCAGGGACAGTCCCATTCCAGTCCTGTTGGGGCAGGGGGATCAGCCTCTGGTGTCTTATCTCAGAAACCTTTACGTAATAAAGGTTTGTGCTTTACTGTTTCTGGAATCTCTTAACATCTCTACTAGAACAGGCTTAGAGACCGAGAAAAGGAAACTTTCCAATCCTCAAAGCCTTAGGAAGCAGGATGTTGAAAACAGATATAGGCAGTGTATAACTTATCTCAAAAATACATATAATTTATGTGCTTCTTGTGTCTCCAAGTTAAGGATGGGTAACCAGGCTAAAGAAAATTTTAAAATGTTGTTCTAGATGACAATTGTGCTTTCAATTTTTTGAAGATTTAGCAGCCCAAACACCTCATTTACCTTAAGAGATGAGCTAATAATAATGGTGGTTGTCCATTTTATCTTTTCCTTTTCACCACTTTCAGCCATCTGTGTCTTTAGATCAACTCAGCTTCTAAAGGTGCCACAGTCTAAGAAAAATAAGAGCAAAAAGAAGGCATATAAATGTTTGGTTAACAGTAAAGACAGAACAGAGTATGGTCTACACATCTACTATGGCTTTTGCACCTAACCATGTTCGTAGGGAATCTTTGTATTCTGTGTGCAGCAGTATTTGGTTTGCATTTAAAATGAAAATAATGGCTGTTATTTTTCTGGCATTACTAAGATAAACCGAAAAATAATAAAGAGAAATGCCTTATGTAGCCCAAAAAATTATATATAAAAAAAAAAAAAAAAAAAAAAACCAGTAAAGACAGGGCCCGGTGCAATCGCCTAGCAGCTAAAGTCCTCTTCTTGGACACCCTGGGATCCCATATGGGTGCTGGTTCTAATTCCAGCAGACCCCGTTGCCCATACAGCTCCCTGCTTGTGGCTTTGGAAAGCAGTAGAGGATGGCCCAAGGCTTTGGGATCATGTGCTCATGTGGGAGACCCCGAGGGGGCTCATGACTCCTGGCTTGGGATCGGCAAAGCTCTGACCATTGCGACCGCTTGGGGAGTGAATCATCGGATGGAAGATCTTCCTCTCTGTCTCTCCTCCTCTCTGTATATCTGCCTTTCCAATAAAAAAAAAAATATTTAAAAAAATAGTAAAGACAGAAATAAAACTAGGGTAATAAAGACATATTAAATAATATTTGAATGCCAAAATTTGACTATGCCTTGAAGATTAAATTTATTTAATTCAATACTATGCTTCTTATTAATAATCATGAAAAACAATAGTTTACATTTTAGAATACTAACTTTAGGAAAAAGGACAATGTCAAGACTTTTTTAAAGTCAGGTTTCATCCTTTTTGGAAGCTAAAAAGTTCACCAGAAAGCTTCACACATACAGACAAAAGGCGCAAGCTTCAGAGACAAAAGACATGTTACACACGCACAGCCACAGTGTCATCCTACACCAGTTCCCAAGCCAACTGCCACAGGGCGATAGGACAAAGGCCAGGTTATATCTGCACACATAGGAGATGGTTACAGGAAAAGAACCCACAGTAGGAAATTCTAATTTTTTTTTTTTAGGATTTATTTATTTTTATTACAAAGTCAGATATACAGAGAGGAGGAGAGACAGAGAGGAAGATCTTCCATCCAATGATTCACTCCCCAAGTGGCCACAACGGCTGGAGCTGAGCCAATCCGAAGCCAGGAGCCAGGAGCTCTCCCAGGTCTCCCACGTGGGTGTTGGGTCCCCAGGCTTTGGGCTGTCCTCAACTGCTTTCCCAGGCCACAAGCAGGGAGCTGGACGGGAAGCAGGGCTTCCAGGATTAGAACCAGTGACCATATGGGATCCCGGCATGTTCAAGGCAAGGACTTTAACCACTACGCTATAGCGCCGGGCCTAGGAAACTCCAATCTTTTGCTAGCAAACTTGTCTCCTGTACTGGGAGGAAATACTGTATTTTTACAAAACTATTTGTTATACAAACATCCCTTAAAAGATAGTCCAAGGATGGGGTCAGAGCTTTTTTCATTTTTAAAAAATATTTATTTAGGGAATCCAGTGCAGTAACCTAGTGAACAAAGTCCTCGCCTTGAACATGCTGGAATCCCAAATAGACAAGAAAGTCCTGGCTGCTCCATCTCTCTTCCAGTTTGTGGCCTGGCAAAGCAGTTGAGGCCAGCCCAAAGCCTTGGGACCCTGTACCCACGTGGGAGACCTGGGAGTGGCTCCTGGCTTTGGATCGGCTCAGCTATGGCTGTTGGAGCCACTTGGGAAATGAACCAACAGACAGAAGATCTTTCTCTATCTCCCTCTCTCTGTAAATCTGCCTTTCCAATAACAGTAAGATAAGGCCGTGGTGCTCACTTGGGGAGTGAATCATCATCGGTTGGAAGATCTTCCTCTCTGTCTCTCCTCCTGTCTGTATATCTGACTTTGTAATAGCAGGGGCCCAAACACTGGGACCATTTTCTGCTGTCCAAGGCACATTGCAGGCAGCTGGATTGGAAGTAGAGTAGCCTAGACAAGCCTGTACTTATGTGAGATACTCAGCTTAACTTGTGTATTTGAAAGAGAGACAGAAAAAGTCCTATCTGCTAAAAATAAGGTTTAAAAAAAGTCCCATATGCTGGTTCACTCCCCAAATGCCTGCAGTGGCTGAGGCTTGAGAGAGGCCTAAGCCATGGACAGTGATGCAATCCAAGCCTTTGCCGTCTATGTGGGTGGCAGGAAATCACCCATTTGAGCCACCAACTGCTGCCTCCAAGGGTATGTGTTCGCAGGAAGCTGGGTCAGGAGCTCGAGGTGGGTGTCTGAACTGCTCAGCTAAATGCTGGCACTCTCCATCTGCAATTTGCTAAGGAATCTGAAGTGCATATCCAATTTCATTTTTTTTTAATATGGCTACTTAGTTGTCACACAGTTTATTCAGTAATCTCTCTTCCCCCGATCATTTAGACAGACATGAATTGGTCTGTTTGTAGGTTCTCTATATCATTGCTCAGTTGGATTACTTCTGAGCCAATGTCCCAGCATTTTTAGTTTTATAAAAACTTTTTACAGCTACATGAGAATTCCTTCTTCTTTTCACTAGTACTGCAGCCATTTGGGGTCTTTTTTGTTTTACAGCAATTTTAGAATCATGTTAGTTGCAAAGAAAAAGTAATTGGAAGGTTTCTTATAAGATTTACAATTTACTGGGAGAGGCCCGTGTTACCAGAAAAGCTTGGTGGGTTCTTTCCTCAGCTTAGTATAAACATAAAGGCTGGGAACCAGTTACAGACAGACAAGTTTTATTTCTGAGGGACCAGGTAAGCGGGGAAAGGAGGGAAGCAGAAGGCAACTAGAGGCCAGGAGGCGGGATGCCTCTTGGAAGGAGAGACGGAGCAACACCAAGGGTTTGAGGAACGCTCTTAGGCTTTTAAGCCTTCCCTGACCCCTCCATGTTAGGCGGGATCCTGCAGGTAAAAGGTTCCCCACTGGTGGTCTCTTAACCAGTCAGGAAATGGGTGGGTAATGCTTGTGCCAACCACTTGAAGCTGTGGCCAAGATTTCAGCAGGTTTGGATTTTTGGTTTTTTTTTTTTTTTATGTTTCAATTCTTTTATTATACATCATGGTTGCACAATTTGAGGTTGGATAAATACAATTGGTTGTCAAAATTTCTTTGAACATTTTCTAGATTACTACATGCAAATGACCATGAAAATATTTGGCATTTTTAAAGTCTGAAACTCTGAACAGGCACTTACAGGAAGGAAACCATTACCATCCACGATGCCACATGTAGAGTAGACACCCCAGCATGTGGCACCTGGAGCCTGTGCCAGGAGAGACATTGGTTACTCACCAATTTATCAAAGTGCCATAGTAGTTAAACAGGTTTAAGGATTGTAATTTGGGTTACTTATCTTACTCATAAAGTAAGGTTAACTGACAACTTGCACTGAAGTGTATTAAAAAATATTGGTACAAAAACCAAGAAGTCATAAGTGAAAGCAGCTTCCCCAGAGAAGGCTGCAGTGTGGTTCCTACAGTTAGTGTACTTGAGACCAGACCCAGGCATGTGGACCGCTGGCTGCAACCTCCTTTGTGTAAAGACACTAAACTAATGACTTGAACTTAGTGTTAGAAACTAAGACCGTGGGAAGTTGAGTCTGAACTACCAGAGTTGCAGTTTAATAAAGTTGTCAAGATCTGAGTAACTAGGTTTTACAGGTCCTCCTGAGTCCTCCATCCCAAACTTTTCCCCCTGAAAACTGAAAACAAGAAATCTGTGAAGTCAGAAAAAAAAAGTATCTGCATATGTGTGGCAAAGATTCATTTACAGTAAGGAGCTGGATGGGAATGGAGCCGCTGGGACATGAGCCGCCATACACATGGGATCCTGGTGCTTGAAGGGGGGTATTAACCAACTGAGCCATTGTGCCAGGCCCAAAATAAGTAAATCTTTAAAAATTTATTTTTTTAAAAAAAGATTTACTTATTTTTATTGGAAAGATTTACAGAGATGAGAGACAGAGAGGAAGATCTTTCATCCACTGGTTCACTCCCCAAGTGGCCACAATGGTTGAAGCTGAGCCAATCTGAAGCCAGGAGTTCCTTCCAGGTCTCCCAAGTAGGTGCAGGGTCAATGTAGGCTTTGGGCCATCCTTAACTGCTTTCCCAGGCCACAAGCAGGGAGCTGAATGGGAAGCAGAGCAGCTGGGATTAAAACTGGTGCTCACATGGGATCCCGATGCATGCAAGGCAAGGACCTTAGCTACTGGTCTACTGTACCAGGCCATACATTTAAAAAAAATTTTACAGGCATAATAATGAGGGAGGGAAAGAGAGATCCTCCATCTACTGGTTCACTTCCCAAACAGTTGAAATAGTCAGGGATGTGCCATGCTGAAACCAGAAGCCAGGAACTACATCGAGGTCTCCCATGTGGGAGGCCGGAGTTCAAATACGTAAGCCATAGAGCAGGGAAATAGGTCAGAAGCAGAGTGGCAGAGTCTGGAACTGATATTCTGACATGGAATTCAGGCATCCAAAGCAGGTTCTTAACCTACTGCACTACAACACCTGACTCTGGAGGACTTCTTAAAATCAGATTGCATTTGATTTATAAAGAAATTTAGTAAAAAACTAAACTGCTTATGCAATTGAATTTTTCAATCTATAAATATGCTATCTATCTATGCATATATTTAGAACTCACACCCTGGTTTTTTCATTTAACATTTTGTCATAAGAATTTTTCCTTACATAATTTTCAAAAGCATGCAAGGGCTGTACAATTCTCTGTTATGTAGATATGCTACATTTTATCTGAATATCATTGTTAATAACTGACACTAGACATCTGACCTAGTCACAAAGTTTTTCCATGATAAATGATTTTAAAATAGCATGGAATTATCCTTTAAAATCATGCATTATGTTCTTCCCAAAAGAAATCATCCAATGATTCACCATGTCCTACAGAACATAATCCAAAATTTCCTTTTCAGCCTAATGTCCTGCCATCCCCACGTATTACATATGCTCTAGCTGCTCTGAAGAACCTATATTCCTCAATCAACCAGATAGAAATAAAAAAAACCATACACAAAATCAATGAATCAAAAAGCTGGTTTTTTCAAAAGATAAACAAAATAGACACCCCGCTGGCCTGACTGACAAAGAAAAAACAAGAGAAAGCAAGAATTAACAGCATCAAAGATGAAAAAGGCAACATAACAACACACATTACAACCATTAAGAACATAATTAGAAATTACTACAAAGCACTATACTCCAACAAATCAGAAGACCACCAAGAAATGGAAAAGTTCTTAGACTCACACCACATGCCAAAACTTAGCCCAGAGGCATCAAATGAACTGAACAAACCCATAACTGAAGCAGAGATTGAATCAGTGATTAAAGATCTCCCAACAAAGAAAAGCCCAGGCCCAGACGACTTCACTACAGAATTCTACAAAACATTCCGAACAGAACTAACCCCAATCCTCTACAAACTCTTCAAAACAATTGAAAAGGAAGCAACCCTTCCAAACTCATTCTATGAAGCCAACATTACCTTAATTCCAAAACCAGACAGAGATCCTACAGAGAAAGAAAACTACAGACCTATCTCTCTGATGAACATTGATGCTAAGATACTCAACAAAATCCTAGCCAATAGAATTCAAAAAATCATCCAACAGATCATTCATCCGGATCAAGTAGGATTCATCCCTGGAATGCAGGGGTGGTTCAACATAAGGAAATCCATAAATGTGATACACCACATCCAAAAACTGAAAAACAAGAATCACATGATAGCATCAATAGATGCAGAAAAAGCTTTCGACAAAATCCAACACCACTTCCTGCTAAAAACCCTAACCAAGGTAGGCATAGATGGAAAAATCCACAACATAATCAAAGCAATATATGAAAAACCCAATGCCAGCATCATACTGAATGGAGAAAAACTGGAACCCTTCCCACTGAGATCTGGAACAAGACAGGGATGTCCACTTTCTCCACTGCTATTCAACATAGTCCTAGAGGTACTTGCTGAGGCCATAAGACAAGAAAAAGAAATCAAAGGAATCCAAATGGGAAATGAAGAAGTCAAGCTTTCGCTATACGCAGACGACATGATTCTTTATATAGAAGAGCCAAGAGGCTCAACACAGAGACTGCTAGAACTTATACGAGAGTTTGGTAGAGTGGCAGGGTACAAAATTAGTGAACAAAAATCAACAGCCATAGTGTATGCAAACAGCCCCAAGTTGGAAAAAGATCTAACCAGCAAAATACCATTCAAAATAACAGAGAAAAGTATCTGGGAATTAACCTAACCAAAAATGTAGGAGACCTATTTGAAGAAAACTACAAACTACTTTAAAAAGAAATTGAACGCAGCCAAAATGCCCATCAATAGAAGACTGGATAAGAAAGCTATGGTTCATCTACTCTATGGAATACTACTCAGCTATTAAAAAAAACGAAATGCAGTTCTTTGTGGACAAATGGGCCCGACTGGAATCCATCATGCTAAGAGAAATGAACCAATCCCAAAAGGTTAAATACCACATGTTCGCCTTAATCTGAGATGAAAAGATGACAACTTGAAAGATAGTACCTGTATATTGTAATATTAGTGCAATCTCTAACAACCTGTATCCAATGCAATAAGATAACGCGATATAATCTATAAACCAACAATTAATGTCAGAATATTTAAGATCTACATCAAAAAACTGTAAAACCTACTATACCCTCAATACGCTATGTTAACCGGTAATGGGGAGGGAGTGCAGGGAAATCTTTCAAGACCATAAAAAGAGTGAGAGAAAAAAAAGAACAATATAGCTTATCAAGGTCAAATCTGGTGATTCATAGACAACAGACTCAAAGTGGCACTAAACAACAATAAAACTACTATACCAATGCATGAGGGGGGAATCGGGTGCGATCCTGACAACCTCTCAACAGGAGGTCATGTGCGTGGAGCAGGGGGGCACTCCAGAGTGGAGCAGGTGGTAAGGAGGAAGCTTGGATCCCAACCACGAAGACACCCAGATCTTCAACACAAACTACTAATACGAGCAACAAGGACTATACCCCAACTGCCAAGGAGGCCACAGGGAATTGGATGCCTTCGGAGGCTGAGTACTCTGAGGTCACCCACCCCCAACCGGAGCTTCCCCAGGGGATGGAAGAAGTTCAAACACTACCGCGCAGAAACCAACCTCATCGGAAAGACAACCAGAAGCCCTGAGCGGTCAGCAGACACAGAAGAACAATTAATGTCCTTCGGGACCAGGGAGGAGAGCTTTCTCTGGTCCGAGCCCTGGCTCCACCTCTGGACCCCCGCCCTCCCTCGCAGTGACCATCGGGATCGCTTCGAAAACCCCTCACAGCAAACAATCATACAAACTAAAAAAAAAAAAAAAAACCCTAAAATAAATAGACAAACAACAGAAAGTAGAGCTTGAAATCTGACAGGAAAGAGTTGGCATGGATTGGCTCATGCCTTGCTGGGTGGGACACAAAGATTAGTCACTCCTCACCATGGTGTTGAGGATTTTCCTGCACACCCCCCCCAAAAAAAAATGTTCTGCACATTAAATGTCGACAAATATCTTGTTAGAGTTACAAGCCAGTCTAGATTATCCCAAAATCTGCCAAGATCAACAAAATTATACTTCAACACAACAAATGGCTAAATACTAAAATGAAATAGACATGAGACAGCTGAATGGTACCCTATAGCCTTTTCAAGGTATATAGCAGCCGGTCCGGTCCTGTATATAAACTAAAATTGAGATGTCAATGAGCTAATCATAGGTTGTGGTTAGGACTTGTTTTTTGTTATTTTGTTCTTTGATTTTTGTTTGTTTGTTTGTTTGTTTGTTTTAACATACTGGTTACTCAAAACCATGTCAATTCCATAATATTGCAAATTGCTGTTGATGTTATATTGGGACTCTTAATTGACTGTGATGATATTATACCAGCTCTGACTTCAGACCAGAAATGGTCTCCCCAAGAAACTGTTCAACCCATCTGGACAATAAGTAGCTGGACTCCATGCTTAATATATGTTTGCAAGGAAAGAATCTTGATTGAATTTGAACTGTAATGCTGCATCAAGGTGGAGGAATCCACCAGGGGGGAGGGGAGGGGGAGGGGGAGGGGGATTCCCAAAGCCTATGAAACTGTCACATAATGCTAAATATTAATTAAAAAAAAAAAAAAGAGAAATTGAACAAGACCTCAAAAGATGGAGTAACATCCCATGCTCCTGGATAGGTAAAATCAATATCATTGAAATGTCTATATTGCCAAAGGCAATATAGACATTCAATGCAATTCCAATCAAATTGCCAAAAACATTCTTCATGGAACTGGAAACAATTATCCAAAGGTTCATCTGGAAACACAAAAAACCACGAATAGCCAGAACCATCCTGAAGAACAGGAAGTTAGCAGGGGGAATCACAGTTCCGGACCTCTGGACATACTATAGGGCAGTGGTTATCAAAACAGCCTGGTACTGGCACAAAGATAGAGAGGAAGATCAATGGAGCAGAACAGAAACACAAGACGGGAACCCACACAGATACAGCCAAATAATCTTTGACAAAAGGACAAACGATAATCCTGGCAAATGGGAAGGTCTGTTCAAAAAATGCTGTTGGGACAACTGGTTGATAGTCTGTAGAAACAAAAAGATAGACCCACATCTCTCACCATACACCAAGATCAAATCTAAATGGATAAAAGATCTAAACCTACATCCAGAAACCTTCAAACTTTTGGAAGAAAATGTTGGAAATACTCTGCAAGATCTCGGGGTAGGTCCCTACTTCCTAAAAAGGACTCCAAAAGCAATAGAAATCAAGACCAGAATAAACAAATGGGGCCTCATCAAACTAAGAAGCTTCTGTACAGCAAAGGAAACAATCAATAAAGTAAAAAAGCAGCCCACAGAATGGGAGAAGATCTTTGCGCACTACGTAGGTAATAGAGGGCTAATCTCCTGAATATACAAAGAACTACAAAACGCCAAAACACCAAAACAAACAAGCCGCTCAAGAAATGGGCATGGGAAATGGGCAGACATTTCACAAAGGAACAATCCCAAATGGCAAACAAACATATGAAAAAATGCTCAAGTTCCCTGGCAATAAGGGAAATCCAAATTAAAACATCAATGAGGTACCACCTAACGCCAGTAAGACTGGCCCACATGAAAAACACCAACAATACTTGTTGGCAAGGTTGTGGGGAAAAGGGAACCCTACTTCACTGCTGGTGGGGCTGCAGGCTGGTACAGCCTCTATGGAAATCAGTATGGAGAATATTCAAATAACTCAAAATCGACATACCGTATGATCCAGCAATAGCACTCCTAGGAATATATCCAGAACACTTGTTTTATGAGAAACCAACATGCACCCCTATGTTCATAGCCGCACAATCAGTAATTGCAAAAACATGGAAACAACCAAAATGCCCATCAACAGAGGATTGGAAAAGAAAGCTATGGTTCATCTACTCCATGGAATACTACCCAGCTATTAAAAAAAACAAAATGCAGTTCTTTGTGGCCAAATGGGCCAAACTGGAAACCATAATGCTAAGGGAAATGAGCCAATCCCAAAGGGTTAGCTACCACATGTTCGCCTTAATTTAAGAAAATATGATGTTATGCATAACATGTTATGTTATGGATGTTATGTCATATGTAGTATATAAACTAAAATGGAAATGTGAATGGGGTGGTCACAGAATGGGGTTAAGAAATCGCATTTATTTTTAACATGTTGGCTGCTCATTACTATGTAAATTAATTCCATAACGATGTTAATTGTTGCTGATAATATGTTAGTGCTTTTATTTGATCGGGATGATACTCTGCTGGCTCTGCCCTCAGACCAGAGAGGGTCTCCCCAATAAGTAGTTGGACTTGACTGGACTATAAGATGCTGGACTCTATGTTTGGCATATGTTTGCTAACAGGGAATCTCAACTGAACTTAAACTATGGTTACGCAACAGGGTGGTGGAACCCACCATGGGGGGAGGGTGTGGGGAAGTGGGGGGAGAATCCCAGTTCCTATGAAATTACAACACAATGTAATTAATGAATAAATCTAATAAAAAAATAAAAAAGAACCTATATTCCTCAAGCAATATCTGTTTTCCCACACCTATTTGCATATTCTGACCAATAAACAGCTTTAGCAATAAACAGTTTATATGAGCGTTCTGCAAAAGCTTGCCCTATTTTCCACACATAATTAAGACTTTACTCTTATGGCCTTATAGTACCACAAACACATCTCTATTATATCACTCATTGATACATAATTTGTTGACATAGATGTATTCCCAATGGAAAGACGCCTCATTGAAAGCTGCTCCGAGTGGGATGTGGGACAGACTGGACTAGTCTGCTACACAGACTGGCAAACCAGGGTAGGGGGCGGGCCTGGTGGGGGTTATTGTGGGTCGCTCCAACTAGGCTGCAGCTCCCACTGGTTTATGTGAGGGCCGAGTATGTGCTGGGCAGAACCAGGCTGGACTGTAACACCCATTGGTTCCGGTGGAAGACAGCGCTGGAAACAGAACCGACCCAGCAATTGCAACCATCAGCTGATCAGGGCAATGGACTGTGCTGGGCCCTGTACTTGCTAGTGCATACAAGAATCTGGTCTGGGAATACCTCAAAGTTTCTGTGGGGATCTCCCCAATTGAACTGCTGGACTCAGAACCCTAGCCAAGAAAAGACAGAAGAAAGAACAAGTCAATCAACCACCTCAGCTATATGCTGGCAGCAAAATACTGGGCAAATGAAGACTCTATGATGGACTATGTCAATCAGTGGATTCTTCAACGACCTCATCGTGCTGGGACTGGCGAAACTGGCAGCGATTCATAACCGGTGAACTATTAAAATCACTTGAGCAAGTATCTCAGAGCATGCCCCACATCCGGGACCTGGGGTGGGAAACTGGGTGGGGCTTCTCCCTCAATATCCCCCTTTACCTCAGATATAAGAAGGAAACAATATGGACATAATAGTCTTACCCACTTCCCTATTGCCCCTGAACCTTTCACAGTAATTAACTATGTAAAGATTATCAAAAATATAAATAAATAAATGTAAAAAAAAAAAAAAGCTGCTCCGAGAAAATTTTGCTAACATCTGTATCCCTGATTCCTGACAATTTTGCCAAACACAAGCCATTAGTCCAAAAGTAAGAAGCAAAATAAAGATCATAGCAAGTTGGGAATAAGAAAATCCAGGTTTAAGGGCCGGTATTGTGACATTATGGCTAAGCTGTTGCCTATGCCTTTATACCATTTGAAACCAGTTCAAGTTCCAGCTGCTCCACTTCTAATTCAGCTCACTGCTAATGTGCCTGGGAAACAACATAAGATGGTCCAAGGCCTTGGACCCACGTACCCACACTGGAGACCCTCCTAGCCCAGCCTTTCGCTGCAGGCAACTGGAAAGTACACCAATGCATGGAAGATTTCTCTCTCAACTCTACCTTTCAAATAAATAAAATAAATCTTATAAGTCTAGTTTGAATATCAAAACACTGCAGGATTTTTACCATCTCCCTCTATTTGTCAGAGATCTGTTCAGCTTAGAAGGATCAAGCTGTCTTAAAAGACACCATTCCTCAATTATATCATGCTTCCAAAAGCAAGGCCATGTTTCCTGAGCTCACCTGGTGAAAGCTTCTGACACATTCCAGGGTATATGTTAGAGGAGATGAAGTCACATGATCTCCTCTGGCTCATACCTATCCACTTACTGTTTCTGACAGAGCTGGCAGAGGGATCAAGAAGAGACCAGCACATCTATAATGTACTCTAGTTTCTACAACAGGTGAAACAAGGGATGAGGGTAAAAGAAATAGGATGTTTTTATAAGCAAATAAATGTGACAGGTATACAGATGGAGCTATTATTTTCAATGTAAGAATGTTGGGCTTTCTACCATTCTCTATACCAATGATACACTTAAATAGCAGAATGATGGACTTCTGACTTGCTGAAGAACTAAATTATTGTTACAGTATAGGAGAAAACATTTGGGGGTGTGGCACGAGGAGATGG
The DNA here is from genome assembly GCF_030435755.1 of Ochotona princeps. Classification (NCBI taxonomy): domain Eukaryota; kingdom Metazoa; phylum Chordata; class Mammalia; order Lagomorpha; family Ochotonidae; genus Ochotona; species Ochotona princeps. The sequence goes on along the minus strand of NC_080833.1, from coordinate 78,286,643 downwards.
GAGAGGATGGAAAGGAAAATCTCTGAGCCTAAGGAACTGTATGAAAAATAAATTTTAATTTTTTTAAAAAGAAGTAAGGAAGCCAAAGCATTCTAGTATATCCTGACAATCCGCTGGGTACTGGGAGGAGCGGTGATAAGCACTTAGGAAGGTATCTGCCATGGAGCAGTGACAATGCTTGTAAAATCTGTGCTCTGCCTCTAGGAGCTGTGCTTGGCATATAAATGTCGACGTGAACTGAGAGGTAGAATCAACCAAGGTAATGTGTCAGTTTAGACAGACGCAACAGAAACTGTCTTTTTGGTGACAGCTTTTCCTAATACCAACATGTTGTGGTGGTAAGAGTTTCTGAGTGTCTGGAATAATCTTATGGAGTCAAGAGTGGGATGTCTTTGTCTTTTCCCTGGGCACACCTGTCAGAGCTCACGAGCACACAACGAGCTGGTAGGCATTCGGCAGAGAGGTAAAGACACACTTGGGATGCTCCCATCACACACCGCAGCACCTGGCTCTGCTTCCACGCCCTGCTCCCTAGTAGCACTCAGCCTGGAAGGCAGCAGGTGGTGCAAGTGCTTGGGCCCAGGCACACACCTGAGGACACAGGCTGAGATCTAGCTCCCGGCTTTGTCCTTGACTAGGCCCAGCTAGTCATTTCTGGAATAATCCAGCAGACAAAAGATGTGTCTGTCTCTCGGCCTTTCAAAAACAAAACAAAACAAAACAAAACACCCCTCATTATCACCACAAAGGTGGAGAGGAAAAGCTGACATTGGAGAAACCTGATAAACACTACCTCAAACTGTGATCAAAGCCTACATCAACAATCTCACACCGTTTGATAGCAAGTATCGGATATGATATGGTCTTCTCAATAACTACCATCCAAATCCTGTCATGAGAAAAAGATCAGATCTCAGTATGAGACCATCCTATAAATGATCTCACCAGCACTTCACAATGCTGGGGTCGGCACCGTGGTGTAGCAGGTTAAGTAGTCACTTGTGATGCTTGTTGGCATCCCATACCAAAGTACTGGCTGCTCAGTTTCTGGAAAATGCTCCAAGTGCTTAGGCCTCAGCCCAGCAAACAGAACAAGCTGGAGCTCCTGGGTCCTGGTGTCTGCCTGACCTCTGAGTGGTGGGGTCGTCTGGGGAATGGAGCAGTGCATGAAGACCCCCTTTCTGTCACTGTGCCTTTTGAATATGCAAGCAGATAAATCTTTTCTTTAAAAAAAAAAAAGCTGTGACACCTACAGAAACATTAAGACTACAAGAATTGTGGTATCCAGGGTGGGAATTTGCAACAGAAAAAAGAACACTAGGCAAAAACTAAGAACATTTGATAAACTATGGATTTCAGTGAACAAAAATGTTCCGGGCCTGGCGCCATGGCCTAGTGGCTAAAGTCCTCACCTTGAACACTCCGGGATCCCATATGGGCGCAGATTCTAATCCCGGCAACCCTACTTCCCACCCAGCTCCCTGCTTGTGGCCTGGGAAAGCAGTCGAGGACAGCCCAAAGCCTTTGGACCCTGCACCCACGTAGGAGACCTGGAGGAAGTTCCTGGCTGCTGGCTTTGGATCAGCTCAGCGCCGGATGCTGCAGTCACTTGGGGAGTGAATCATTGGATGGAAGATATTTCTCTCTGTGTCTCCTCCTCTCTCTATATATCTGACTTTGCAATAAAAATAAATAAATCTTTTTTTAAGAAGTTTCAACACTGGCATAGTAACTGCAAGAAATATACCACACTAAGATATTATTAATAGGGGAAACTGGATGTGTGAGTTTAATACCAGGGGAAATGAGATGTAAAATGTGTGGGAATACATATTATGTTTTCAATATTTCTGTAAAGTTAAAACTGCCCTTAAACATGAAGTCTGTTTTTAAAACCTTACTTCTCCCTCAAAGATCATTAGAAATTTTGTTTCCTTCAAGAAATGACCCCAGATCGCCTCAGCCAAAAATTTCTAATTCAGAATCTATCCTACACACCTTTGAGGAGCATTTCTCACACTCTGCTCAACATAACTACTCACAAGTGCACTTCATTCCCCCCACTAAATCATTCACTTAATGGCAATCAAATTTATATTCTCCAGCTTATTTAACACAAAAGCAGTTCGAAGTAAAATTCAGAAACAAATCCAACTGAAGTCATTTTTAGCAATGGTAAATTATTGGCTCCCAAGGGGGTTTCCGTTTACTTTTGAACAACTCTAATAATTAGAAAGTTCTTCCTGCCGGGTTGAAGCCAGCTGCTCTATAATTTCCTCATTTATTGCATGAATGAATGAACAGCATGGTAACTAGCTCCACGAGGGCAGGGACACCTTCTGTTTTACTTAAGCCAGTACCTGGTACTCAGTAGGCACTGACAAACATTTGTTTCTGATGCCTGAGGAAGGGTTGTAGCTTTTATACCCCTTCTCCACATGATATGCCCATATAACTGCATATATGCAATGGGTATACACTAGTTGCTTTTTTGAGCACTTCCTTGTACGTATGTGTGTTTGTATGTATTTACATATGTATGTACATCCATTACACACAATCTATATATATGTGCATTTACAACTGACAAGCTTTTCTAAACATTTAACAGTAAAAGAAGTTAAAGTAATTCTGTGCCTTAAGAAGTGAGAAAGGAGTTAGCAGAAGCTGGATCCACAAAAGTACACTGTTAATGACTGGAAATGATTCTGTAAATGAGTACTGGACACCCAGGCTTCCCATGTGTTACCCTGGGGACAGGGGGGACTGCTGGACCAACATCAGCCCAGAGCTAAGGGGCTTGGGACAAATTGTTCCACTTCAGCCGGCCTGCTTGCCGATTATCACAAAATATTTTAGCCTGGACCCAGTGGCTTTGCTAGTCCCAAGGCCCAAGTGTTCAGGGTTTGTTGTTGTTTTCCTTAAGCTACAACGTGTTTTCTAACAAGATTAACAACGCACAACAATCCCCCCGTAAATGAAGTTCTCTTCTGCTCTTCCTTCAGTAAGCTCCGACCAATAGCGGCCTTCACGGCCTCACACGGGCTCCGTTTTCTTTAGATAGGAATCAGATAAAGCTGTGAGGCACACGCAGTTTTACAGTCCTGAAGACTTGAGGAAACCCATTTTCCACACTAAACTCTGAGGGGAAGGAAAAAGCTGAAGAGGACCTTTCCTGGCACCGCCAAATCCCCGAGGGAAAGAGATCCTCCTTGCAAAGCTGAGGGGGAAATAAAACATGTCAGGCACAAGAAGGAAGAAACAAAACCATTGGGAGACCGGCCTATGGCGGCCTCATCCCCAACACACCTGTTCCACGGACCCTCAGACCCAGTGTGACAGCTCCCAAGTTTCCAGATTGTTCCACATGAGCAGTCAGCCAGCCACAGCACTGGCCGCAAAGCACCCTGGGCCCGCTGGTCTTCTGCGCAGCCGCAGACTGCACTTCCGGCCTCAAAGAGTTGTGGAAGCCAGTTTTAGAGAGTGTTGAAAGCGAGGTTTTCTTCATGTTGGAATGAAGTCATTTCACCAATCTCTGAAATTCAGGCTAAGTTCTTGTATTATGATTACTGACATCCTGTTTATCCAGCGTGTGAGAAAGACTCACTTGGTTTATGGGTGTCGATGTTTTTTTAATGTCGATTTGGTTTTAGGAGTGCTTTGTTCTTAGACTTTATTGAAATGTGGTGTGTTAATAACCACTGGTACTCCGAAGAGTAAACACTTGTAAAGCAAGAACGCAGAATCGCTAGCCTAGAGCCCAAAGCTTCGGTTACAAAGTTCCTCGTGTTTGGTGATACGTGTGATCCTGGGTGTGGTGGCGGAGGGCAAGGTGCCCAGGAACAGCCCCTGGGAAGCCGCTTGTGCGTTCTTTTCCGAGGGAGCCGTTTGCAACTTTGGGATTTCATGTAAGAGATACTTTTAAAAGCAGGTGCACTCTTTTGGCGCTATTATGGGACAGTTTGTTAGGAAGGGACAGAGCATAGGAGTTAAGACCCTATTCCACGTCCCAGCACGGTGGCTCAGTAAATCCTTGCCATGCACGCGCTTGGATCCCATGTGGGTGCTGGTTCCCGTCCCGGCTGCCCCACTTCCCATCCAGCTCCTTGCTTGTGGCCTGGAAAAGAAGTCGAGGACGGCCCAAGGCCTTGGGATCCTGCATCCGCGTAGGAGACCCAGAAGAGGCTCTGGGCTCCTGGCTTTGGATCAGCTCAGCTCCAGGCACTGTGGCCAGTTGGGGAGTGAACCAGCAAATGGAAAAGCTTTGTCTCTCTCTTCTCTCTGCTAGATCTGGCTTTCCAAATAAATAAATTAATTCATTAATTAAAAAACAAAATCCTGTTCCAGCCATTTCTTCTGGGTTTGAGAGTCAACAGACTCCAGGCTGATGGGGTTGGCGGAGTTCAGGGTTACAGAGAACTGTGTCTGGGAAGGCTCTCACTGTGAGGAACAGGCTGATAGCAGCTGAGCAGGGCAGACACAACAGACAAGGCAGCAGAGGATCCCAACAAGGAGAGTTCCAGATGGGTTCCCTGGTTAACAGAACTGCGGAGACTCTAGTCCTGGGAGTGCAACTGGCAAGTGCAAAGTAGGGTCTGTCTGGGACTACTGACTAGAACGCAGAGGGAGAGAAAAAATAGTTTTACTAAAACTTCAATTTGTGCCAGGCACTATACCAGGTAGTTCACAAGTAAGATACAGATAAATAAGTAGATGAATAGATAGATACCTAGAGGAATATGCTTAATTTGATTTTATTTTTAAAGGTTTATTTTTATTTGAAAGGCATATTTACAGAGAGAAGGAGAGACAAAGAGAAAGGTCTTTCATCCACTGCTTTGTTCCCTAAGTGGCTGCAACTGTAGGAGCTGAGTCGATCCAAAGCCAGGAACCAGGAGCTTCTTGCAGGTCTCCCATGTGGGTACAGGTCCCAAGACTTTGGGCCATGCTATACTGTTTTCGCAGGCCACAAGCAGGGAGCTGGATGGGAAGTGGAGCGGTCACGACATGAACCAGCGCCCATAAGGGATTCTGGTGCTTGAAGGGGGTGGGATTAGCCAATTAAGCCATGGTATAGGGCCCTTCGTTTTATTTTTTTGAATTCTTTAATTTTTGTTTGCTTATTTATTTTAAGATTTATTTATTTTTACGTGAAAGAGTTTTAGAGAGAGGGAGGGAGAGGCAGAGATCTTTAACGCACTGGTCCGTTCTTCAAATGGCTGCAATGGCTGAGCCAAGCCAATCTGAATTCAGGGATCAGGAATCTGCGAAATAGGTACAGCAGCCCAGGGACTTGAGCCATCCTCCTTGTTTTCCCAAGCCTCCAGCAGGGAGCTGGATCAGAACTGGAACAGCCAGGATTTTAACCAGCACCTATGTGGGATGCTGGTGCCAACAGGCCATTATGCTGGGCCCTATATATTTCATTTTAGTAGATGGGGAAATTGAGGCTTAGATAGGCTAAGTTACTTGGTTAGAATAACACGGCCTGTGAGAAATGAACTGAGCTTTAAACCTAAGTTTAGAGGTGAATGTTCGGCCTAGTGGTTAACATGTCATTTAGGATGCAAAGTCCCATTGTTGGGATGGCTGGGTTTCAGCCATCTCTGCTTCTGGTTCCAGCTTCCTTCTAAGTTAAATCCTGGGAGACAGCAGGTAATGATGACCCAGGTAGCTGGGCTCCTGCCACCGGTGTAGGAAACCTAGGTTGGGCTTCTGGCTCCTGGCTTCTGCTGCTGCATCTGGGGAGTGAACCAATGGAGGAAAAATATCTCTCTTGGGCCCAGCGGCGTGGCCTGGCGGCTAAGGTCCTCGCCTTGAACGCCCCGGGATCCCATATGGGCGCCGGTTCTAATCCCAGCAGCTCCACTTCCCATCCAGCTCCCTGCTTGTGGCCTGGGAAAGCAGTCGAAGACGGCCCAAAGCTTTGGGACCCTGCACCCGCGTGGGAGACCCGGAAGAGGTTCCTGGTTCCTGGCTTCGGATTGGCACACACCGGCCCGTTGCGGCTCACTTGGGGAGTGAAACATCGGATGAAGATCTTCCTCTCTGTCTCTCCTCTCTGTATATCCGGCTTTCCAATAATAATAAAATCTTTTAAAAAAAATATCTCTCTTTCTCCCTTTCTTCCTCCCTCTCTCGGTCCCTCCCCCTGCCTTTCAAGCAGAGTGACAATGAAGAAACAAATTAATAATTAAACACAATCTGAACACCCAAGCTAAGTATATGTCTAAGTCACCTCCCTACTTCTATAACTCCTCCTCCACATACAAAGTATTTATTAAGTCAGAAACATGATGTCGTCGTGTATCAAGTTAAACCACTGCCAGCAACATTGGCATCCAATATGTGTGCCAGTTCAGGTACTGGCTACTCTATTTCCAATCCAACTCCCTACTGGTACAGCTGAGAAAGCAGCAGAAGGTGGTCCAAGTGCTTGAGTCCCTGCTACCTATGAATGGGGGAGACCCCAATGGAGTTTCAGGCACCTGGCTTCAGCTGTTTGGGGAGTGAATCAGCAAAGGGAAGATCTCCCTGTTTCTATCTCTTCTGCTCTCTCTGTAACTCTGCCTTTCAAATAAATATTTTAAAAAGATATGTTAGGTCCAAGAGTAACAAACATTACTTTAGAAACCACGAACTATGGAGATAACATTAATTTTGATTGCCTCATTCCTCTAATTTACTCCTCATTCAATCATCCAAAAAAACATTCTTGGGTGACAGAAAAAGCCTTTCTTAGTAGCCCATAAATTTCAATTATTTTTAAATGAGGTGGTTTAAGGTGCTTGGTTGGCCTCTATGAACTAACACAAAATTTCAAATTCCCAATACTTTATTCTCATATTTGGCTAAACTGAAATATTTACTAGTAGCATCTCATAAACAGTAATTTTAATAGTATTTAGGTGTTAAATGCTTACTGCTTAATAAGATGTATGAAAACCTCTGAGACGGACACAGAAGCTCAACAGCACATGCACCTACCTACCATCATTTGTACACAGAGCTACTGCTGCCCCTTCAATTACAGGTGACTGCGCATGATCTGTGTGAGGGCAACCCTACAAGAAGGTCTATTTCTTCTTGCTTAGCGAAAGAAAGTAGCACCACTGAGCCCTCCTATTGCTCTCACGTCATCAGTTGTCTCCTCTCCCTGGGATCACTCAATGTAAAATACACAGGCTACTGTCTGTCCCAACTTAAAATCTATTGATCCACTTTCTGTTCCAGCTGTCTGTTCCATTTCTCTGCTCTCCTTTCCACCAAAACTCAGAAAGATTGTCTATCATTTCTGTTGCTAACGCCCCTTCTCCAGTTCTTTGTTCAGTCTATACCAGTCGAACTTTTGCTGCAGAAATTGCTCTTGCTAAATTTCTAAATCTAACAGACTTTTGTCAATACTAATTTAGTATTGACAAGCAATTTAGACTTAGAAATGGCTAAATCCAGCAGACCGTTGTCAATACTAATTTGACTTGATCAGTCAGCAGCATTTGTTGCAGCTGATAATTTCCTCCTCCTGGGAGTACTTTCTTTCCTGGGCTTCCCCATCGATACTTTCATGGTTTTCCTCCAACTCTCTCATCAGCATCCCTTACTGATTCCTTTTCAGAACCCAATCTGTCAGTCTGAGATTTTCTCAGACTCAGTCTTTGAAACTCTTCTTCTCTGGCTTCATTTACCCCTTTGCTATTCTCATCAATTCATAACTTTAGATAGCATTCATATGCTGACAAGTCCCATGCTTCTATTTCCAGCCCCGGCCTTTACCCTGAACTTCAAATTGGCAGAAACTGCTATCTCTGTAATATTTCCACTAACAGACATCTTAAATATCCCACATCCAAAACTGAACTTCTGATTTTCCCCTCCAAGATCATGATCCACCCATACTGTTCTATTTCTGTTCATGCTAACTCATGTTTTTCCTTTTGTTAGGGCTAAACACTTTGACTCTTACAGATACCTTCTCACCTATCAGGAAACCTTTTGCCTGCACTTCCAAAATATATTCAGAGTCCAACCATCCTCCTAATCTGAACCACCATCAGCTCCCACCTGCATTAGTGCAGGAACCTAACAGGTCTGCTTTTTCTCTAGCATCTTTTCTTTCAACATGGCAACGAGGGTAATCATGAGTTTAATAGTTGAATTATGTCTCTCCTTTACTTAAAACCATATCATGACATTCAACTCTCAGAATTAAAACTGTTCTTATAGTGTACAAATCCACCATGGACCCATTCTATTATTATTTGCCTGGCATTTTTGAATACTATCTTTCCTACTTGTTTCCTCTTCCATCCACACTGGAGCTCTCTGTTTCTTATATCTGCCAGGCATCCTATGGCTTCAGGGCTTTATTTAAACATAGATCTATCTATCTATCGATCTATCTATCTATCTATCTATCTGAAGGGCAGAGAGAGAAAAGAAGAACAAAAAAAGCAAGAAGACAAGAAGAATAGGAAGAAGAGGAAAGGAGAAGAGCAGAGAAAAAGAGGGGAGGACTAGAATGGGTTCTCTGATAGGTGATGTGAGTGTCCCAGCTGGGGCTTAACCTACTGTGCCATGACAGCTACTCCAACCTCAGGGCTGTTGTTCCAGTTTTTCTGTCCAAAGTGTATCTCCCCCCATCCCTTATTGATTTCGTCTTCCTTGAATATATACCAAGTAGTTCAGTTACTGAGTCATATCATCATTATATTCTAATTTGGAAGGAAACTTCATGTTGTTTTAAAAATGGCTGCAATAATGTAACTTCACACTGACAGTGTGCAAGGTTTCCTTTTCTCCAGTGCTTGTCTTTCGATGACAGCCCTTCTAACTGGAGCGAGGTGATTTTCATTATGGTTTTGCTCTGCATTTCCATTAGAGTTCATGAAACTGAACTCTAAAAAAAATCATATATGGGTTGGCCATCACATGTTTTTCTTTGAAAAATGTTTATTAGGATCTATTCCCAGGGGTCTGCATGATGGCATAGCCGCCTGATCGCCTGCCTGCAAGTGCCAGCATCCCATATGGTTCATGTCCATGGCTCTGCTTCCAGTCCAGCCCCTTGCTAATCATCTGGGAAAGAAGTGTAGAATGGCCCAAGTCCTTTGGCCCCAGCATTCATGTGGAGTACCTAGAAGAAGCTCCTGGGTACTGGTTTTGGATTGGCTCAGTGTCAGCTATTTTGGGCATTTGGAGAGTGAACCAGTAGATGGAAGATCTTTCTGTTTCTGCTTCTCTGTGTAAATCTGCCTATCAAAGGAAAAAATATTTTTAAAAATCTGTTTCATACTTTTTAGTTAGATTATTTGCTTTTTTTTGCTATTGATTCTCTGAGTTCATTATGTAGTTTGACTATTGATCCCTTGGTAGATGAATAGTTGTGCAATTATTTTCTCCTGTTCAGCATGTTATTTCTTTACTCTATCGTTTCATTTTCTATGCAGAAGCTTTTTTAAAAAAATTATTTATTTTTGAATTTTTTATTGGAAAGTCAGATATACAGAGAGGAGGAGAGACAGAGAGGAAGCTCTTCTGTCCATTGACTCACTCTCCAAGTGGCTGCAACAGCAGGAGCTGAGCTGATCCAAAGCCTGGAGCCTGGAGCCTCTTCTGAGTCTCCCATGTGGGTGCAGGATCCCAAGGCCTTGGGCCGTCCTGGACTGCTTTCCCAGGCCACAAGCAGGGAGCTGGATGGAAAGGGGACAGCCGGCACTCATATGAGATCCCAGCACATAAAAAGCAAGGACTTTAGCCAGTAGGTTACCACACCAGGCCTGTGCAGAAGCTTTTTATTATTTTATTATTTTATTTGTATTTTATCTGGCGCAGATGCTTTTTAATGTGGTATATGCTCATTTATCTATTTTTGCTTTTATTGCCTATGCCTTTGATGTTTTATTTAAAAAAAAGTCTTGCTCATTTCAATTTCTTAAAGCATTCTTCCATGCTTTTTTCCAATACTGTCATAATTTGGAATCCTACATTTAAGTCTTCAGTTGATTTTTAGTTGATTTTTGGCTATGGTTGAGATAGAAGCCTAGTTTCATTCTTCTGCAAGTGTATATATATTTATTGAAAAGACTGTCTTCTCCCCAATGAACGCATGTTCTTAGCACCTTTGTTGCATATGAATTGGCAATAAACCTGTTGGTTTACTTCTAAACTCTATCTGTTCGCTTTGTCTACTTCTGCTTTTGTCCATGCCACGTCATCTTAACTGTTATGACTTTAGAGTTTATGTTGAAGTCAAGTGGTCTAATGCCTCTATCTCTGTTCCTTTTGTTTAAGAGTGTTTTAGCTATTCAGGGATATTTTGTGATTTGTATCAACTTTACAGTTGTTTTCTAGTTATGTGAGAAACGTCACTGATACTTTGATAACGATTGCATTCAGTCTGTAGATCCATTTTGGGCAGTATAGAAACATTTTTTAAAAGATTAATTCATTTGAAAGGCAGAGTGACAGGGAGGAGATAAAGAGAAAGATCTTCCATCTGCTGGTTCACTGCCCCAAATGGCCACAACAGCTGGGGCCAGGTGATGCAAATGCTAGGAGCCAGCAGCTCTACCTAGGTCTCCTACATGGGCAGCAAGAACTCAAAAATGTCAGCTTTCATACTGCTTCTCAAATACATGATCAGGGAACTGACGCAGAGACAAATTATCTGGGACTTAAATAGGTACTCCAGTTGGGGATTTGGGTGCCCAGACATCAGCCTAAGCTGCTATGCCACCAGCCGTAGTATAGATATTTTTACAGTATTAATTCTTCCACTACGTAAATGCAGGATGCCTTTCCACTTTTGGGTGTGTGTCTGTTCAATTTCTCTCATCAATGTTTTATAGTTTCTGCTGTGAAGATCTTTTATTTCGTCGATTAAATTTATTCCTAGGTATTTTACTTTATGTAGTTATTGGAAATGGGATTGCATTCTTGATTTTTTTGGAATAATTCATTATTGGCATCTAGCAATGATACTGATTTTTATATATCATTTTGTAGCCTGAAGATTTACTGAACATTTTGATAACTTGGAATGGTTTTTGGAAGAACCTTTTTGTTTTTCTGTATATGAGGTCATACCATCTGCAAACAGTAACTGTTTGACTTCCTTCTTTCCAATAAAGGTGTTTTTTATTTCTTTCTCTTAACTAATTCCTCTGCATAAAACTTGTAGGACTGTTCCAGCATGGTAGCCTAGTGGCTAAATCCTCACCTTGCGTGTGCTGAGATCCCATATGCGTGTGCCGAGATCCCATATGGGTGCTGCCTCATGTCCCAGCTGCCTCACTTCCCATCCAGCTCCCTGCTTGTGGCCTGGGAAAGCAGTGGAGGATGGCCCAAAGCCTTGGGACTCTGCACGCACGTGGGAGACCCAGAATAACCTCTTGGCTTCTGGCTTGGGATCAGCTCAGCTCTGGCTGTTGCAGCCACTTGGGTAGTGAACCCGTGGATGACCTTTCTGACTCCTCCTCTCTGTAATCTGCCTTTCCAATAAAAATAAATAAAATTTCAAAAATGTACTATTTATGGATATTATTTTGTCACTAGGATGTAAAATCCACATGAGCAAGCATTTTTGTCTATTTGGTTCACTGATGAATATTGAATAGCAACAATAATGTCTAGTACCTGCTGTGTACTAATAGCCAAATCTTAAAGTACCATTCATCTCTGTGAGTAAAGCCCTTCTGGTTTATGTCTTGGTGAAACCTGTGTCAAACTTGATTCATTCAATGTTAGTATCCCTAAGAGACAGTACAAATAATAACTTCTATTTTATTAAAATTCTTAATCTTATTACTTTTAGGCTTGAATTAATTTATATAAAGCTTTGGGCTATGAGATCCAGGCTAAAATTTTGTCTGAGAGGCATTTACTAGCTAACTCTACCAACAGGTTTTTATTTGAGAGCTTACATAAAGCTGTCATTTTGTTGGTTAGTTGAACAAGCAAGGCTACTGAGTAGTGCTTTTCTGGATGCCTTTGTGATTCAGGGTCAAATATATCAAAATTGGGTTCACAAATAGAGTTGGCAACAATATGATAGCCCACCTGTCTGAATCACTACTCCTTAGAACTGCTAGACGGAAATATGTTAAATTTACTTTCTTTGCTTGGAGTTAGAGCATTCCTAATTCAGCAGCTGTGAAAAAGATATAATGAAAAATTAATTCCATAAATTATTGATTCTTGGATTGAAAATGTATACTTCAACTTGAAAGCATAGAATCAATAAAAACTGCATATTTTATAAAGCTTGCAGTGCCATATTTCCACATTAGTATAGAATGACAAATTGTTAAGAGATTGTGCAAAGTAGGTTACTGTGTGTGTGTGTGTGTGTGTGTGTGTGTGCGCGTGTCCTCTTTTAGAGGATCATTACATTTCTTAACATACTTAAAGACTTGGATACTTTACTATATCTATGGTAAAGGATTGACTCTAATATTTTCTCTTACCAACAGAAACAAGGAGACAATCCCTGAGCAAACACATTTTGTTGTTTAATGGGGTTTCTTTTCTTTGTTGTCTGTTTTGTCCCTGATATTCTTTACCTCAATGTTATGACTTATTGTAACTTATCAAAAGGAAACACACACACACACACACACACACACACAATGGGATTAACAAATCTGATAAAAGAAAAGTGGCTGCTTTCAAATTCAATCGGTCTCCAATTTTCTGGAAAATTGACGTAACGGCTATGTTTACACGCTTTAAAAAATAGTTGGATTTAAGCAACTTACATATATATATATATTTTAAAGACTTATCTATTTTATTACAAAGCCAGATATACAGAGAGGAGGAGAGACAGAGAGCCAGATCTTCCGTCCGATGATTCACTCCCCAAGCTGGTGCGCGCTGATCCGAAGCCGGGAACCAGGAACCTCTTCCAGGTCTCCCACGTGGGTGCAGGGTCCCAAAGCTTTGGGCTGTCCTTGACTGCTTTCCCAGGCCACAAGCAGGGAGCTGGATGGGAAGTGGAGCTGCTGGGATTAGAACCGGCGCCCATATGGGATCCCAGGGCATTCAAGGCGAGGACTTTAGCCGCTAGGCCACGCCGCCGGGCCCAACTTATATATTTTTTGAAAGCAACAAGCGCAGTTTAGTGTGACCACAGTTGGGTTTCAAAACAGCTAATTACTTGACTTTATAGACTTTTCTGGCTTAATGAAAAAGAAATGAATTTTGTTTTCTGCTTATGTCCTTTCCCATCTTACTTTCGGTATTAATCCTCTTCGAGTTAAATATCTCCTGGTTCTTAGCTGAATTTCATTATATTACTGAACATAGCTATAATTCAGTGGTGAATTTCTGCAATTTTTGACATTTTGAAAGATCCTTTTTTTTTTTTGGCAAGGGAAACTACCTTCAGTATGCAGACATACTGTAAAAGTAAGATGAAAACTTAATGTGCCAAGGAACAACTAAATCTAAGAACATAAAAATTCCTAAAATCAAGACATATGAGCCAGATAAAGAAATTGGTGGATAGATTTTTTCTACAAAGCTAATTAATTTTTTTCATATGAAAATGACACTGCCTGAAAAAGATAAAGGTGCAAAATATTTACCTCTTTGATTCCTTATTTAGATCAAGGCTTTGTATTAGCAAGGCATTTTGTGGGTGTCATTTTGGGCATTGCCTTTCACGGCTGCCAGCATTATGTTGAACACCCGTTCCTATCATCTTCCCTCTACATCTGTTATAGCTCCACTTCTATTCTCTATCCATGGAAAGAAGAGTTCTCGGCGGCCTGGAGTAGGGTGAAGACTGCATGCTGAGAAACGTAGAGTCCCAGTGTGCAGACGGCACTGTCGGCGAGGGCAGAGAAAGGATGAACTAGTGGCAGTATAAGCAGAAAAGACTTGCTTTTCATGTACTATAAACTTTCAGAGTAGCAACTGATCAGACAATGTGGTAGGGTTAGCTAACAGAGCAGGAGTGCAGTAGATCCAAGCCAACTGGACATGGAAATTGGGTTGACAACTCCCATGCATACATACAGGCTACAGAACCAAAATAGATATGTATACTTTATCTATTAATAAATACTAAATCTGGGGAATATTACAGAAAGGCAAGTAGAAGAACAAAATCAAAAACTGACATTAACTCTATGAAAAAAAGGGGCACACACACATAAAAAAAATCCCTAAGAATGCAGGAGTCAAATTTCAAGAGCTTTCTGGCAATAAGTCATGCAGGTTCTACAAACATGCATCAGTAACATCTAGAAGGAAGACCAACTACTCAGCAAAGTCAACAGAATGTTTTGAATGAGATAAGCAAGGCTTGCAATACCAAGAGATGCAATCACTGAACTAAAATCCACATTGAAAATAAAGTACTGGCAGTGAGCACTACGATGAGTTACATGAAGATACGAATCTAAACAATCATAAATGCACTCATAAGGCAATAGACAAATGCACTGCGTTCCTTACACACCTCTTCAGATCCTCCGGATCCTTAGCTCCTGGTCGAAGCCCTTGCTGTGCTTCAAGGCAAACATGCAACCCCACCAAAGGCTCATGGCAACCCTGTAGCAGTAAGTCCTACCAGGCTCAACTGCTATATTGTCTTCTGATGCCACCAGCTGGTTCAGTGTTTTCCAAGTTGATTTTGAAGGCTAGCCTTGTCATACACTCTAGCACACATGCTGCAGTAGATGCTGTAAGGGGTCAGGGAGATCAGCAGATGCCAGCAGGGACCTGTATCACAGTCTGGAAGTACAGGAGAGTTCATTCCAGGGAGGGGTGGCAAATGAGAACATGAAGATGAGCATGTGCAGACACATTGTTCATCCTTTCTCCCTTGTACAGAGTTGTCCCAAGTGACTAGACAACAAAGTATCTGTAGCGAAGGTCAGTACCATTCAGTACTTGGTCTCCTTTTGGTCCCCACCTCACTATTGCTCCCCTGATATTGAACTCTCCAAGAAAGCATTGGTTCCCCAAGCTTTGTTTTATGCTCTGTTTTCTAGGAAAGCAGGTTAAGACAAAGATCAAAATTCTTTATAAAGGAAAACATGATTACAAGGAAAAATGCAGATATGATAGGTTAATCCTTACAGGATGCAGGAGAAGCAGTTTTAAGAAGAAAACTGGTAGCAGTAAAAACCTACATAAAGAAAAGAGTACTACTTGCAGAAAGGTAAAATAGTTGACCATTATCTCAGCACACATACATGTTAACTCAAAATAAATTTAAAGCCTAAGTGTAAGACCTCAAACTGAAACTAATGGGAAAAAAACATAGCTCTATTATTTTGGGTTGTACAGATAAGAATATTTTGACAATAAAACAAAAAATTTACAGCACCATGGAGTTGAAAAACACATCACTGACTATTCAACACGTCAGTGAATAAATGAAAAAGAAAACACAAAAGCTTCTTGGGTAAAATGATGCCACTATGTGATCCATAAGCCAGTGAAGAATTCAAGAAGAGAAAAGAAAATATTTGGAAGAAATGAAATTGAAACAAAAATACCAAAACATATGAGATGCAGCAAAAACAGTATGGAAAGGGTTATTGATCGTACAATTTGCATTAAGCCTGACAAATATTAAACATATAATATTTGTCGTTTTGGGATTGACTTATTTCACTGAGCATAATGGTCTCTAGTTGGGACCATCTAGTGGTAAAGGGCAGAATTTCATTCTTTTTAATGGCTAAGTAACGTTGCATGGAGTAGATGTGCCACAGAGTCTTTAACCACTCTTCTTCGGACGGTTATCTGGATTGTTCCCATGTCTTTGCTATTGTAGATTGTGCTGCTGGCTTCTCATTTAAGTGAAAGTATAGCGATGGCGTAATAGAGACTATCATATCCAGATGTGATGATACAATGCAGTATGTGTCCCTATTTCCAAATCAAAGATGGACTCCCAATGAAACTGTTGGACATATCTAGACAATAGGATGCTGGAATTCTGACATTGTGTGTACCAGCAATGTTGGGACACACTTAAATAACAGACTGATGGAATCATGATTCCTTATGAAGGACTATACTATTGTAATAATATGAGGAAAATCAACTTGGAGGTGGGGGGCTCAGAGGGGTGGAAATCCCAGATCCTATGAAATTGTACCATAAAATTCAAAATTAAAACAATGAAAAATATTTTGGATAAGACCTCAAAAATCCAGAGGGGAAAAAAAAGCAAAAATGGGATTACTTCTAACTTAGTAGAAAATTTCCACACAGTAAAGGAAATAATCAACAGAATGATACATCCTACAGAATGGGAGAACATGTTTTCAAATAATCCATAATTCATGCAATAAAGGATTAATAATCCAAATGTATAAAAAATTCAAACAGCACAATGAGAAAAAAAAAAGGTTTGAAACATGAGCAAAAACTCTATTAGACAGAAATGGCCAACTGGTATATGAGCAGGTACTTGAGTCATTTGGCAAATGCAAATCAAAACAACAGTGCAACACTGTTCGCAGCTAGAATGGCCGTTATCAAAAAGACAAAGGGCACAAGTGTCAGTGAGGACACGGAGAATACTCTCGCATCCTGCCAGTGGAGATATAAATTGGTACAGTCATTATGCAGAACTGCATGGGAGTTTCTCAAAAAACTAAAAATAGAACTAACATACGATTCAGCAACCCCACTACTAGCTATATATCCAGAGGAAATGAAATAAACACGTCAAAGATTCATCTGCATTCTCATATGCATTGCAACATTATTCCCAAGAGTCCTGGTTCTCGGTTATGCCAGTGGATGTTATGGGCTGGCCCAGCCTGGCCTGCCCCCTTATCTCAGCTACACGAATGCTAGCAGGTACTGTAACCTGGTCTGCTCTGGGATGCTCCTTGCTTTGGTTCTTGTGCTCACCTGCAGAATTTTACATTTAAAAGATAGTGCGGGCCCTGTGCAGTAGCCTAGCGGCTGAAGTTCTTGCCTTGCACGCACCGGGATCCCACATGCACGCCGATTCTAATCCTGGTGGCCCCACTTTCCATCCAGATCCCTGCTTGTGGCCTGGGAAAGCAGTAGAGGATGGCCCAAAGCCTTGGGCCCCTGCACCTGTGTGGGAGACCTGGAGGAGGATCAGGGCTCCTGGCTTCAGACTGACTCAGCTCCAGCCATTGCGGCTGCTTGGGGAGTGAACCATCAGATGCAAGATCTTCCTCTCTGTCTCTCCTCCTCTCTGTACATTTGCCTTTGCAATAAAAATAAATCTAAAATAAATAAATAAATCAATACATAAATCAATTAATAATCTTTTTAAAAAGTGCACAGTTCCATTAACTTTTTGAAGCACCTCCCCCATAATTAAAAAAGGATGAAATCTTTTGTCATTTAAAACAACATAAATGCATATGGAAGTCATTATGCTGTGTGAAATAAGGCAGGCACAGAAAGAGGAATATTGTATTCCACTCACATGTGGAATCTGAAAAAAGTAGATTTTATAGAAGTACAATGTAGAACAGCTGCTGGTTTGCAGAGGCTGTGGAAGGGAGTGGGAGGGGACGCATACAAAGTTATAGCTAAGAGGAACAAGCCCCGCCGTGCGCTGCGGAACAGAGCACCTGGAGTTACCAATGAAGGGTATACTGTGTACTTCAGCACAGCTAGAAAAGAACTTTGAAAATGGTCTTTCCACAATGAAATGCAACATTTAAGTTGATGCATATAGTAATTTGCCTCATTTGATTGTTGCATATTGTATACATCTGATTCACTCTCAAAATACCTACAAACAGCTGAGACAGGGTCAGGCTACTGGAGCCAGAGGCCAGATATTAATCCAAGTCTCTTCAATACGCGTCATCACTTGCTGACTCAGGCTCTGCCTTAGCCGGAAGCTGGGATTGGTAGGAGGACTGGACCTGCAACACAGGCTTTCCAGTACAGGATGCAGGCACGTCAAAAAGCTCAGCCCATTCCTATCTGCCTTCTAAAGACACAAGGGAGCCCTTCCCCTAGGTTTCAATGAAAATACCTATGATTATGATATAAGCTGTTAGGAAAACTCACCCCCCAGTGTTTCAAATAATTTTTTTTTTTGCTATAAAAACAGTGATTAGCAATATCAAATCCCAAAGCTCAGAGTTGAGCATTTATAGATGAGGGTATTTTGAAATGTTTCCAGTACAATGAAATGAAAGGATAAGCCTTGTTGTAAACTTTGGAATCCATGAATACTTCATCATAGTGACTTTCCATGAGGAGATTGTCTGAGTGCATGCACTTCAACATCTTTGGCACCAGAATACATTTATCTTTTCATTCCATTTCCCATGAGTTCTTCGAAACACACTGTGATTTTTTTTAGAAAGATTAATTTATTATCACTGGAAAGATAGATTTACAAAGATAAGGAGAGACAGAAAAATCTTCCAAATGGCTGCAACAGCTGGGGATAAGCTGATCTGAAGCCAGGAGCCAGGAGCTTCTTCCGAGTCTCCCATGTGGGTACAGGGTCCCAAGGCTTTGGGCCGTCCTCAACTGCTTTCCCAGACCACAGGCAGGGAGCTGGATGGGAAGTGGAGCAGCTTGGACACAAACTGGCATCTGATGGGATACCAGGTGTGCAAGGTGAGGATTTAGCCACTAGGCTACTGCACTGAGCCCAGTTCCTCACTTTTTTGCTTTACATACAGTTGGTCAGTTAGGTTTAGATTTGGCTACTTGTAAGAGAAACTCCAAATCAGCAGTAGTTTAGAAACGCAAAATCTTATTCTCTCACATAATGGCAATCTAGAGAGAGGAAGTCCATGGTGGGTGTACTGGTTTCATGACACATTCAGGGACCCATGAGGGCTGATGGAACTCAGCCCTCACATCTATGCTCCAACTAGTGTAACAGAGCAAAGAAAAAAAGGTCTATGATCTGCCTTCACGGAAACTTTTGGAAGGTGTGACTTAACCCTTTCACTCATATCTCACTGAAGAGAATTCAGTCCTGTGGTTACAAATAGCTGCCAGAGGGATAATGTATCTACATTTTGAGTAGTCAAATGCCCAGCCATAAAAAACAGGCTTCTCCCAAATCCTGCCCTGCAGGATCCAAGGTCATTGGAACAACAACCAGGATCCCTGAGCGGTCCGCAGAAACAGAAGAACAGTAAACTTCCTTCGGGACTAGGGAGAGGAGCTTTCTCTGGTCCTTGTCTGCTTCCAATTTTGGGTCCCCACCCCCTCTCGTAATAACCATCAGGAGCGCTCCAGAAACCCCTCAAAACAAACAAACAAACAAAACTAGAATAGACAGACAGAGAACAACAAGGAAAGCTTAGAAACAGACAGGAAACGGTCAGCAAGGATGCACTTATACTTATACACAAAGATTAGTTGCCATTTTAAGGTGTATAGAACGCGGTTGAATATAAACCAAAATTGAAATGTCTATGAAGAAGTCACAGGTTGTGGTTGAAAACCTGCATTTTCCTATTAACATATTGGTTAATCAATACCATGTCAATTAATGCCACAATGTTGTAAATGGTTGGAAATATTATGTTGGGGCTTTTAATTGATTGGGATGATACTCTGCTGGCTCTACCTTCAGACCAGAGATGGTCTGACCAAGAAACCATTGAACTTACCAGGACAATAAGATGCTGGACTGTATGCTTGGTAAATACCTCCAATGAAAGAATGTCAACTGAATTTGAACTATGGAAATGCAACAAGGTGGAGCAATCCGCCGTGGGGGGGAGGGTGTGGGGAGGGCCGGGGGGAATCCCAGTGCATAAAAAATGTATCACATAATGCAATGTAATTAATTAAAAAAAATGAAATGCAAAAAAAAAAAATCAGGCTTCTGTTGACAAGAAAAAATCGATAGTAGGATAGGATGTTAGCTGTTGGGGTTTGTCAGCTTCTCCAAAGAATCAGAATGAAAAGGAGCTTTCACAATTTCAAAAGTTAGCTACCTTCATTGTGACAGCTGGAAAGCCTGAAGCTTGCAAGGTGGGCGGGCAGGCTGGAGTTTGATATTTCAGGTGGAGTTTGATATTTCAGTCCTGAGGTGGATTTTTTTCTGTCTCTAGAAACATTTTATTTTTAAGGCCTTCAACTGATCAGAGAAAGTTCACCCACGTAATCACAGGTCATCTCTTTCCTGAAAGACAAGTGGTTATGGAGATGAAACACATCTACAAGATACTTCCACACAACACCTGCAGGAGCATTTGATGAAATCACTGGGTGTGATGGCTTAGCCAAGTTGACACATGAAACTAATACCGCAATCTTTATCATGAAAAGATTAAGTTTGTATTACACATAGGCATCAATAGCTAATTTGTCAAAGTTAGGATCAGCTTTCCTCAAAGTATCAAATATTTTATCAAACATATTAATTTACAGCCACTTAATATCTCAACATATCCAACTAAATAGCGTTTAGCCATCTTCATATCTCAGGACATTAAAAATCACATATGTGTGTGTATTTTAACTACTTATGATGAATCATTCAATTTTTCAAAGTGAGATTACCCAATTAATGATTATGACTCTAAAGCTGTTGTTCCTTTTAGCAAAATGCTTTCCAAAAATTTGCATCAATTTACACTTACACTAGCATTATACAAATTTGGCACCAATCTTACTTTATTTCAGCCAACACCAGATTTCATAATTTTATCTTTATCAAAAAGATGAACTTATTCTGTTTTCTACTTCTTTTTACTAGTTAGTGTTTAAATATTGTATCATTCACTATCACTATATATTTTATTAATCATTTTAGCTTCCTCTAGTTAAATTGCTTGTTGCTTTGCCCATATTTTCTGTCGGGCTGTTAGTGTTTTGATGGATATATGAGAAGTCTTCATAGTGTAAGAATATAGGGTTGGTGATGTGGTAGCGTGCACAAAGTTCCTGTCTGCACACTGGCATCCCATATGGGTGCTGGTTCAAGTCCCAGCTGCTCTGTTTCTGAAAAATAGCGGGTGCTTGAACCCCTGCACCCACAACGGGGACCTGGATAAAGTTTGTAGCTCTTGGCAGGCCATTTGGGAAATGAAATAGCAGAGGAAAGATCTTTTTTTCCTCTCCGCTCTCTCACTGTAACTTAGACTTCCAAGTGAATAAAATAAATCTTTAAAAGAATAACTTAAAAAAGCAAATGTTTCTTATATTCCTTGCAAATAATTTTCCTAACTTGCTTTCCTACTTTTCTTATTACATATAATAAGAAATATAATATAATAAGTCATTTGAAGAAGGAAACCACACATACTTCAACATTTCACACAGGGTAATCAGACTAAAGTAATAAATGCATAATTTGATTATTGGTGACTGAAATAGAGACCTAAAACATAAAGATGAGATTCTTTTCAGACAGATGGTGCACTGCTCCCAATAAGGAGTCATATCCTTCCAAAAACAGGAACTGGGAAAGTAAAATACATTTGTTCCTCTAAGAATTCTTACACAGGTAATATTTTCCTTCTTATAGCAGCAATGTTAGCTCTAGCATATGGATTGAATTACCATTTAAAATACGTACCGTCAATATCCTATCTAAATACATTTTAAGATGCCCAGGAAATGTTTTAAGGAAATATTATAGGATCATGAACTAAACAGTGATCTTGTTTTATTATTTCTGCTTCTAATGAAATTTAAAAGCAGCAGATAAAGATGTTACATCTGTGATGGCAGTAAAAACTGCTGGATGTTGACATGACGCAAATAAATCCACCCGGAAGCCACACTGATGCAGGCTTCTGTGCCATATGGGAGAGCCCAGAGTATCTCCATGTCCTCCGCAGCAATTTTTTAATTGTCTTACTTCACTGATTATAAAAAATACATTCACCCTACACACTGTCCTTGGATTGAATGTTAATGTACTGTGCCCCGAATTTTCAACTTGTTTTTGAAAATTAGAATTGGTTCTAAACATGTTTTTGACTTACACAATAATTTAAGCGTGCATAAAATAATACTTAAATTTGGTTTTGCAACTTTATTTCAGCTGCTTAGATGAAATGTGAGTAACACTATCATCAACAAAATGCCCTATTTTTCATTGGCAATTCCAAAGTAATAAAAACAAGCTAGTGAATATTCAATAATTTATCCGCACTTAGACTGTATCGTTGCTAGTTGGCTGTCAGAAAGGTTTTCTTTCGTAGTTCTTTTGGCTTTAGAAAAAATGTGAAGGCTCAACATGCTGGTGCAAAGGGTTAAGTTGTTGTTCTGCAATTCCAGCATCTGCTGAGCCGGATTTGAGTCCCACTTACTCTGCTCTGAGCCAGCTCCCTGCTGATGCGCCCGCAAAGGCAGCTGAGGATGGTACAGGTGCCCCAGGTGCTCGCGCCCCTCCCCCACGGGCGGAGTTCCTGTCTCCTGGCAGATGCAGCCTTCTGGAAAGTGAACCAGTGGATGGAAGATCAGTATTTCCCCAGCTCTCTTTGTAACTCTGGCCTCCACCCCTTGGTTCACTCCCCCTGAGTGAAGCCAGGGTCCAGGCACTCACTCCAAGTCTCCCACACGGGTGGCAGGGATCCAGCTATGTGCGGCATCAACACTGCCTTCCAGGGAGCCAGGAGAGGAGATGGGTGTTAAACCCAGTGCTCTGATAGGAGACACGGTGCCCCACCAGGCGTCGTAGCTTCTAGGCCAAACACCCATGCCTGGTTCTTTGTTTAATAACTTTGGCTATATATGAGTCTGGGTAAACAGCTTTTTATTGTTTACTAGCTACTTGCAATTTTTATTTTTGTTAAAAAGCAAAAGTTTCTCCTCAGTCTCCCTTTCTAAAAGATTTGTTAATTTTTATTGGAAAGGCAGATTGACAGAGCAGAGAGACAAGAAAGATCCTCCATTCACTAGTTCACTCCTCAAGTAGCAAAATGGCCAGAACTGAGCCAACCCAAAGCGAGGAGCCAGTAGCTTCTTCCGGGTCTCCCATGTGGGTGCAGGGTCCCAATGTCTTTGGCTGCCCTCTACTGCTTTCCCAGTCTACAAGCAGGGGACTGGACAGGAGGTGGGGCAGCCAGGACACGAGCTGGCACCTGTATAGGATCCTGGTGGTTGCAAGACAAGGATTTTAGCCCCTAGGCTACTGCACCTGGCTCCTCAGTTTTCCTTTGGTCTTTTCATTGTATTTTTGAAATATTTTGGGCATATCTTCGGTCTAAATTTAAAATGGCAAAAGTATTAATCTTCCATTTTAGCTTCAAAGTTTTGCTGTTTTTCTGGGTTTGTTGTTATAAGATTATATTAAAATATCACTAATGGCCTTTTTTTTTCTTTTGAAGATTTAATTTTTTCTTTGCTTTGGAAGGCATAGTTACAGAGAGAAGATGAGGCAGAAAGATGCTCCATCTGCTCTTTCACTTCCCAAATGGCTGCAATGGCTGGAGCTGAGCTGATCTGAACCCGGGAGCCGGGAGCTGCTTCTGGGTCTCCCATGTGCGTGCAGATTCCCAAGGCATTGAACCATCCTCCACTGCTTTCTCAGGTCGCAAGTAGAAAGCTGGATTGAATATGAAGCAGTCGACCACGAACCAGTGCCCATGTGGGATGTCAGGGCCACAGGCTGAGAGGCTTAGTTTACTCTGCTGTACACTGGTCTCCACTCATATCTTTCTTTAGGCTTATTTATTTATTTATTTGAAAGGCAGAGAGAGAGAGAGAGAGAGAGAGAGAGAGAGAGAGAGAAAGAGAGAGAGAGAGAGAGATGGTTTACTTCCCCTAATGGACATGACTGAGAGGCTGAACCCGGGAGCTTTATCTGGATCTTGCCACATGGACCGTCTTCTGCTTTTTCAGAAGCATTAGCAGAAAGCTGTATCAGGAGTGGAGCAGCTGAGACAAAACTGATGCCTATATGAGATACCAGCATCACGTGGGGCAGCATTACCTGCTCAGCCACTATGCTAGCCACCCCCAACTCAGGTTTTCTTAAACTATTTTTTGATTTTGTTGCTTCAAGTTAAAATTTGGCATATTATACAACATATAATATTATATCACAGTTTTTCCAACATTAAATCACCTATTGTTCTAGTAAGCTGCTGGGTCTTTTCAGAACTGTGTGCTATTGGGTGTTCTTCTACACTTGCCTTTTTTTTTTCCCAATCTGTAGCCAGATTGGAGGGTTTCCATTATGATAGTGTCTTCAATTGGATCTATAGATTCTCATTTCTCTAAACGCTGAGATGACTTTGTGACACAAGTTTGCATTATTTTGAAGAGTAGATTTTGAATACTGAGTTCCTTTCAATGATTAATTCAAGTGGATTTTCTTTCTTTGTTTTTGTTTACAAGGCAGATTTACAGAGACAAGGAGGGACAGAGAGAAAGATCTTCTACCTGCTGACTCACTCCTCAAACAGACACAACACCTGGTGCTGTGCTGATCCACAGTAAGGAGCCAGGTGCCAGGAGCTTCTTTTTCTGAGTTTCCCTGTTTGGTTTAGGGTCCCAAGCCTTTGGGCCATCCTCAACTGCTTTCCCAGGCCACAAGCAGGGAGCTGGATGGGAAGTGGTGCAGCTGGGACATGAATTAGTGCCCACATGGAATGCTGGCACTTTCAGGTTGACCCAGGCCCCCACATAGATTTTCTAAGTCCACGTTGTAATATATATTTTGCTCTGAGCCATTCATTTTGTCTAGATTCTCAACTGCATTTTTGTGTATTTATGCAGAAATGCTACCTTATTATGTTAATTCCTGTTATTTCTTCTCTTGTTTATTCCTGCTCTCTCTCCATCAAGCTTGTGTGTGGATTATTTTGTTTTTAAGGAACAGCTGTTAGTCTTATCAGTTCTACTCTTTTTTTTTTAATTTCTATGTCCCCTGTTGTGTTCATTCCTTTCTTTTCTTTTGATTCAACCTAGACTATTTTCTAAATTCTCAAATATGTGTTGTTCTCCATTAGAGAAATATGTGTTCTCTAAATCAGAAAACCACAAGTTAGGTTACATTCTTGAACTGAACGTGGTCAAAAAACCTTTTGAGGTTTTAAATTTAGCTAGGTTTGAGCGAATTCACGAGTTGCACAGTACTCGGATGCAGAATAGGTTCAGCCAGCTCAGCTCTGCAGTGGTTCTTATTTATAGCCTGAAAAGGGAAACAAAATACGAACTAGCTCAACTGGCTTTAAGAACATGGTCTGATCCTTGGCAGCCTGAGATTGGCTGAGGGATGGATGCCTGTGATTGGCTGAGACTGAGCGGCCGGCTGCACTCCTAAATGAGGCTTTGGGTTTTGTTGCCTACCAGGTTAGGCTGTAGTTTCTTATGTTGGAGCTCAAGATGTCAGAACGACACAGGTCGATGCCTTCTGCTGGCTTAACAAAGTAGATGATATGTATTTTTGAGATTTGATTGCATATACATAAGAGGACATTTTTGTAGGGGTTGTTGATGTCTTCTTTTCCAAGCATATGCTTATTTAAATACTTGGTTCAAGTACAATTTCTAAAAAATTAATCTTTCTTTCCAGGCTCCAGATTTGAGATGACATTGAAGGAGGAACAAAAAGTAAAGCTTAGTATGCCTTCTGTGAAAAACGTTTTAGAGAAAAATGCTGTATCTGTAGACGAAACTACCAGCCTGTAATATATTCCTGATTTGGAAATTTAATGTTTAACTGGTTGGAATAGCATTATAAACACATAGAATCAGGGAGTGGAAATTCTCATTTAGAATTAAAACTCTCATGTTAATATTGCCTAAATTTCTTTCTTTTTTTTTTTTAAGATTTATTTCTTTTTATTACAAAGTCAGATATACACAGAGGAGGAGAGACAGAAAGGAAGATCTTCTGTCTGATGATTCACTCCTCAAGTGAGCCGCAACGGCCGGAGCTGCGCTGATCTGATGCCGGGAACCAGGAACCTCTTCCAGGCCTCCCACGAGGGTGCAGGGTCCCAAAGCTTTGGGCCGTCCTCGACTGCCTTCCCAGGCCACAAGCAGGGAGCTGGATGGGAAGTGCAGCTACCGGGACTAGAACCGGCGCCCATATGGGATCCTGGGGCTTTCAAGGCGAGGACTCTAGCCGCCAGGCCACACCGTCAGGCCCGCCTAAATTTCAAAGTAACTAAGAAATATAAGGTGAGTCATTTTAAAAAATTTATTAATTTATTTAAAAGTCAGTTACAGAGAAACTGAGAGACAGAGACAGAGAGAGATTTTCCATCATTTAGTCCACTCATCAATGGGGATCGGGGCCAGGTCAAACCCAGAAGCCTGGAACTCCTTCTGGCTTCCCCATGTTAGGGTTGGGAAGCAATCCTCCACTTCTCTTCCAGAAACATTAGCAAGGAGCTGGAATGGGAGTGGATCAGCTGGGACTTGAACTGGCACCTATACGGAATGCAGGTGTCAGGTGGCAGCTTAACTTGCAGTGCCACAACACCACCAACCCAAGAGGTGGATCATTGACACTATGTAATAATAACACAATAGAAATATACTTCTTGGGACTGGCGTGGTGGTGTTGTAGGCTAACCCTGTGACTGCTGCACTAGCATCACATATGAGTATCCGTTTGTGTCCTGCTTACTCCACTTACAACCTGGAAAAGCAGTAAAAAATGATTCAAGGCCTTAGGCCCCTGCAACCATGTAGGAAACCCAGGAAAAGCTCCTGTTCTTGCCTTCAGATTAGCTCAACTCAGCCTCAGCCATTGCGGCCATTTGCGGAGTGAAGCAAAGGATGTAAAATCTTTCTGTCTCTTTCTCTGCAACTCTTTCAGGTAAAGTGAATAAATGTAAAAAAGAAAGAAGGGGGGGATATCCTTTTCATAACCAGCTGAGCCAGATCTGAAGTAGTCCTGGTGTCAGAATTTGCAATACAAAAAAAAAAAAAAAAAAAAAAGATAAGAATCAATAGAAGAGAAACATGCAGATCATTCCAGCTGTAAAACAGCTTCTCCAAGAGTTCATTAAACTGAACCAAATATCCATGCAAGTACCCCCTTTTGCTCTTCACACACAAAAAATGTACCTTCATGGTCTTAATGAATGTGACACATCTAAGTTGAAAATTGTCTTTTTTTAGGGGCGCGCCGCGGTTCGGGGCAGGACGGGTTCCGGGGTTCTGAGCTGGGGAGGGGATGGAGGCGACCTTGGAGCAGCACCTGGAGGACACAATGAAGAATCCATCCATTGTCGGAGTCCTGTGCACAGACTCACAAGGACTTAATCTGGGCTGCCGTGGGACGCTGTCAGATGAGCATGCTGGAGTGATATCTGTTCTAGCCCAGCAAGCAGCTAAGCTTACCTCTGACCCCACAGACATTCCTGTGGTGTGTCTAGAATCAGATAACGGGAACATTATGATCCAGAAACATGATGGCATTACAGTGGCAGTGCACAAAATGGCCTCCTGACTCTGCTCGGCTCTCCGCACCTATCACAGGAACCTGGTCCTGGTGTTACAAAAGAGTAAAGTTCCCATAGTTAGATCCTTCACTTGATGTGCACTGCGCACTATCCTATTTATTTCAGTAGTTGATTTTTCACACCGTGTGGACAGATCTATTAAGTTTTATTAAGGATCATGTAGTAAAGCAGATCCGAGTTATTTGTGTTACAATTTTTGTTATGTCGAATAAATCTGTTTGAAGGAAAAAAAAAAAAAAAAGAAAAAAAAAGAAAATTGTCTTTTTTTTCCAACAAGAAACTATTAGTTTCCCACTTAATCAATACTACTTACTTGTATAAAAAAAATCAACCTCACTTTTTTGTACTAGAAAACATGGGAAATATGGGTGAATTAAAAGACAAAAACAATCTATAAAACCCCATTTCATTCTAGGTACCATTTAAAATAGAGCCACACATTCACTACGATCTCAAGCACAATGCCAAGACCACTTTTCTAGAAATGGGGGAAAATTCTGAATTTTGCATGGAACCACACAGACCCCAATAACAAATGTGATATTTAACAAAAATATCAAAGCTGTAGGTTTTACAGTATCTGAGCTCATAGTATACCATGAAGCTACAGTAATAAAAATAATATGGCACTGACCAAAAAAACCCAGATATTAGATCAATGGAATGGAACGGAGAGCCTCGAAACAAACCCATACATGGTCAACTAATCCTTGAAAAAGTGCTGCCAAGAACATGCAGTAGAACTGAGGTAGCTGGATAGCCACATGTAGACAATGCGACCATATGCTTATCTCATATGCAAACATCAACTTGAATGAGATAGACTTAAATGTAAGAGCTGAAATCATAACATTTCTGTGAAAAAAACATAAAGGAAAAGCTTGCTGACGTTGTTTCATGCAGTGGTTATTTTTTGGATGTGATCCCATGAGCACAGGGAACAAATCATAAGCAGGCAAAAAAAAAGCAGGGGTGGGAGAGGTGGGAGGTAATATCAAGCTAAAATGTTCTGCACAGCAAAGAAGCAGCAGATAGTGAAAGACAACCTACAGAATGAGATAATGTACTTGCAAGTAAAATATATGCAAGAGGTTAACAATCGAAACATACAAGAAACTCAAAGAACTCAAAAGAAAATACTCTGCTAAGAAAGTGAGCAATGGACCCAAATAGGCATTTCGCAAAAGAGGACTAACCAATGGCCAACAGTTACATGAAAAGAGCCAATCTAATTAACCATCAGGGATATGCAAAATAAAACCAGTTACTTCTGTTAGGATGACTGTTATCAAAGACAAAATACAAGAAGTGTTGGTGAGGATGTGGGAAAAGGGAGATCTTGTACACTCTTGTGGGAATGTAAAGTGGTATGGTTATTATGAAAAATATTATGGAGCATTCCTCAAAAAGCTAAAAGTAAAACTCACCCATGACCCAACACAGTTGCACATCTGGGTATATATCCAAAAGAACAGATATGAGTTTGCCAGAGATACTTGCTTTCCCACATTTACTCAGACAAAACATTAAATCCTTCAATGAATAAGCAGAGAGAAAACATGGTATGCATACACCAAGGAGTATTCCTCTGCCTAATAAAAGGACGTCTTGTGACTTGTGGCAGCACTGATGGGCCTAGAGAACATTTGGCTAAGTGAAACAAGGCAGGCTCAGGAAAACCAACACTGCACATGCAAAATCCCAACCACAGGGTTGGGGAATATGGGAAGATATTGGTTAAATACTATAACGTTTCATTAATGCTGGAAGTTAATTACAGTATAGTTAATAATACTGTATGGTATACTTGCAAGTTGCTAAGACAGTAGTGGTTAAATATTTCGCCACAGAAAACAAAAACAAAAATGAAGGAGGAGGGGGAAGAAAAGGAGAATTAAACTGGGACACAATTATATTAAACATGTAATTTAGGGTTTTGTTTAACTTCATGAGTATCTTCCCTGGCTATTAAACAGATTTCAGTGAGTTACAGAGATGTGTCATACTTTATTCAGCCTTTCTCCTACTGTTACTGTTGATACTTAGATAGTGTTCATTTTTCACTGATGGGTCTATTTTGCCAATAAATATTACTTATCCAAAGAGGGAAAAGGGTTAGCTTAAGGGAATGAAGCTATGAATATTCTTTATATTGATTGCCTAATTACTGGATAGGTTGTTTAAACTTCCATAAAAATATATGAACATTTTGAACATATTCTAATGCTGCATTTTTATTTTTAAAATTGTTTTGAATGACAGGGAGTAGAGAAGAAGCAGAGGGAGGGAGTGAGGGAAAGAGTGAGAGGAAGAGAGAGAGAGACTAAGAGAGAGAGATTTTCTGTTTGTTCAGCTTGTAAATTCCTTAACAGCCAGAGCTATGTCTGGTCAAAACCGAAGCTAGGGACCAGGGACAATGCCAGGATCTCCCATGTGAGTGGCAGAAATTCAGGTTCCTGAGCCACCACTTACTCCCTCCCAGGATGCATTAGCAGGGAGCTAAACCTTAAGTGGAGTAGCTAGCACTCTGATATGGAACATACGCACCTGCTAACCTCTAGCATTATCAGGGATAGGTGTTTGGCATAGCCACTAAACCACTGGTTAAGATGCCTACATTTCACATTGGAGTACCTTGGCTCAATTCCTGGCTTGAGATCCTAATTCCAATTTCCTGCCAATGCAGATTCTAGGAGTTAGTGGTGAGGATTCAAGTAATTGGATTCCTCCCACCAGATCTGTTTTGAGTTCTTGCTCCTGGTTGACTCCAAAATACTCCTTGTTGCAGGAGCCTCAGGCATGAACCAGCAGATGGGAGCTCTCTGTGTGTCTCTGCCTATTTAAAAACACTAAAAAGCCATTTATAATCCTATATATCCAATAGGCAGGAGTAGAACCTTATAGCTTTGATTTGTCCTCCTCTGATGTGAAGCAAGTTTATTCATTCTCCTTACCTTGGCCTCCCAATTCTCCCACTTCCAAATTCTCCCTATCAGTCTCTCTCCCAGGAATTTCTTTTTCTATAACTTGCTATTGCAATGGCATGTGCAGCTCCCCTGGTGGGAAATAGCTCCTGCTGGAGAACATGTGATTCAGGTCTGGGAGTTCTTCAGGCTTGGCAAGATAACTGCATCTGGCAACAAGTGTGGATTAGTTCTGAGGAGGGTGGACCACGCTGGGGCAAGTCAAACCTTAGCCCATTGGAATGTGCAGGAGACTGGCTGGAGTGCAGGCCATGCCAGGCTCTGCTATCACACCTACCAGACTGCATGAGCCAGGGATTGGAGCAGACTGGGCAGGTCTAGACTGTAGCACCCACCAGCAAGAGTTGGGACTGAGGGCAGGTCAGGCCAGGCCAGACTGCAGAATACAATGGCAAAGGCCAAGAGGGGGACTGGCTATGCTGGTCTGTATCAGCGCAAGATCTGTGGCTGGGAATGTTCCTGGTTGGGGAGCTAAGAGGATACCCTGGCTGGTGAGTGTGAGAGCCAGAATGGGGGTGGTAATCTGGGCTGGACATGGCTACAATGTCCCTTGGTATGAATATGGACTAGGTCTGGAGTGCACCAGACTGGCCTAGACTCCAGCACCCACTGGTGCTCGTGAGAGCCAAGATGGGTGTAGGATGGGCTGAGCTAGGTCTCAGCATCCACTGAACCATGTGAAAGCTGTGTCTGGGAATGGACCAGCTGTGGCTGGGCTGTACCATTCAACAGTGAGAACCAGAATGGGTGTGGCTGGTTGGGCAAGACCCCTGTTCCTGCCAGGACAGGAGGTGGATTCAGTCTGGGCCAAGAACTCACCCATGTGCATGAGATCTGCCACTCGGGAGGAGTCCTGATTGATAGAGGAACTTGGGGAACTCCTCTGTCAGGACATAGTCCCTGCAAGTGAGTGCAAGAGCCAAGGCTGGGAGCAGCCCAGACCAGGCCATGTCATGGTACTCACTGGCATACATGTGGGTCAGGTCTGGGGGCTAGCCAGGCTGGGCCAGTCCATAACACCCACTGGCAGATCTAAGAACCAGGACGAGGAGTAGGACAGGCTGGTTTGGATCACAACACTAGCCAGTTCACATTAGGGCTAGGATTCGGGGCTGGCTGGGCTAGGCTAGGCTAGGCTGAGCTAGGCTGAGCTAGGCTGCAGCACCCAACAACATGAGCTGGAACTGAGGGCAGCCTGAGCTGCGCCAGGCTATAGCACCCGCCAGCAAATGTTAATGTGAGGCAGGCCATGCCAGATGCGGGCACAGCACCGACCAGTACATGTGAGACCCAGGGTAGGGGAAGCCCAGTAGAGGGTTGGGGGGGCCTTCCCTGCTGGGCCACTGCTTCCACAGGTGAGGTGAGAAATGGGACCCAAGGCAGACCAGGTCAGGCAAGGAAACACCTGTTGGCCTGCATGTGAACTGGGTTGCGGGAGAGCCAGGCTGAACTAACTGTATCCACTGGTGATGCACGAGCCAGAGTAAATGTAGGCTGGTTGGGCATTGCTGCAGCATCAGCTGGCAAATGCTGGGACTGGGGACAAGTATTGTCAAGCTAGACTGCAGAACCACCTGGAGAGTGTAAGATCCCAGGGCTGGGAATGGGCCTAGTAGGGAAACTAGGCACTTCTCTGATAGGCTGTAATTCCCATTGGTGAGGATGAGAACCAGGGCTGGGTGTGGGCCTGGATAGACAGGAGGTAGCACCTGCTGGCATGAGTGGGGACTGGATAGTGGGGTTGGTGGGGCTGAGCCAGGCTTTAATGCCCATTGGTGTGTATAAGAGGCAAATTGGACATGGGATGGACTGGACCAGTCTGCTGCACATAGTGGCAGGCACACAACTGGGACTTGGGGAGGGCCTAGAGGATTTTTTTGGGGGGGGGGCAG
Source organism: Ochotona princeps (assembly GCF_030435755.1). Lineage (NCBI taxonomy): Eukaryota > Metazoa > Chordata > Mammalia > Lagomorpha > Ochotonidae > Ochotona > Ochotona princeps. The sequence goes on along the minus strand of NC_080833.1, from coordinate 78,254,396 downwards.
GTTTATGACTATGTCAACCATTGGACCTTGGAAGGATTTCCTCCTCCTTAGACTGGTGAGATCAACAGCATTTCAGAACTATCAAAACCACTTAAACAGAACCCTTGGAGCAGGCTCCACATTGGGAACCCTGGAATGACATTGGGTGGTAGTTCTCAATCTCTGGGTACTGATTTTGTTGGATGATTGGGTGTGGTTTCTCCTCTTCTCCCCCCACTTCCCCCAGATACAAGAAGAAGAAAAAGCAGTAGTCTCAACTACTTTCCCCTAATCCTCAACCCTTCCCATTCTAATCAATTCTGTAAACATCATCAAAAATAAAAATTTAAAAATTGCCTTCCAGTGCTACCTCCTGATCATTCACTAAATTATGTAATTTCAATCTATTTAATATCCCTACTACCAAATTCTTTTCCACTCCCCATTTCTAAGGTTGACCGAACAATTCGTTACATCCTCACAGGTTTGGGTGGGTTGTTTTCTCCAAGTCAGGCCATCATCATTACCGCTGACAGTTATCTTCCAAAGCACCTGGCTATTTTTCTAAAGCACTTAAACAAAGACATCGACAATTGTTCATTGTGACTTAAGAGTGACTGTTTCTCTTTTAAAGGTTCATTAACTTATTTGAAAGAGAAAGTTAGTGGGAGAAAAAGAGTGCTATCTTCCATCACTGGTTCACTCCTCAGTGCAATGATCTGAGTTGAGCCAGGCTGAAGCCAGGAGCCAAGCATCATCCAGGTCTCCCAGGTGGGTGGCAGGGAGAAAAAATGGCTTTTCTAATGCTTTTCTCAGGCCATTAGCAGGGAGCTGGATCAGAAGTGGAGCACTTGGGACACAAACCCATGCTTGTATGGCAGGCTGGTTTCGTAGGCAATGTCTGTAACATCTATGCCACAATGTTGACTTCTGTAGGTGGTTATTTCTTTTTTTTTTTTTTTTAAGATTTATTTTATTTTCATTACAAAGTCAGATACACTGAGAGGAGGAGAGACAGAGAGGAAGTGGAGCTGCCGGGATTAGAACCAGCGGCCATATGGGATCAAGGCGAGGACCTTAGCCACTAGGCCACGCTGCCGAGCCCAGGTGGTTATTTCTTAAGAACCTGGAAGTTGACTGTCCACCAAGAGCTAAAACTAAGTAAATGAATGCATAATGGAAGCAGACATTCATATTTATAAAATCCAAGGCTTAGACTATTGAAACACTTTCAAAGACAGTATCTGGTTGCCTTTCAGAATCCAGCTCCAGCTCTTCAATTCCACTTCCTCATCTTTAATACCCTTCCAAGTAAACATCCCTTAACGCACATGTAATCACCAGTCAAGTTTGTACCCATCCAAGGCTTTGTGCCAACCTCCACTGCTTCCCCGGGCCACAGGCAGGGAACTGGATGGGAAGTGGAGCAGCCAGGGCGTGATCAGGTGCCCACATGGGATCCTGGCACGTGCAAGGTGAAGATTTACCACTGAGCCACAGTGCTGGGCCCATCAATTGCTTTTCAATACATGTTTATTGAATTAAGATGCACTAAGTACAGAGTCACCCAGCAAACAGACTAGGAGATAGAGGGTTTACAAAGTAGCACACAATGAGAACACATATATCCAGAAATTGTCCAGGTGGTCACTACATAAGCAAAATATCTTCCTATTTTAATGCTTATTAGTTTAAGAAAGCTTCTAAGACTTAAGTTGAGAAAGAAATGAAGTTTAATGATCAAATTGTAAGCTTTTGTGGAAGTTTATTGAAAATAACAAAACAATTTCACATTTGGAGATATTGAACATTCAGTCTTTGACTCTATTATACACTTCTTTATACTATGAACTATTTGTAAATATGTCTTTTTAAGGTTTTGGGAGACAAGTGTGCTGCTTAATACAATTTAATACCAAACTGGAATTAAGAAAATATTGGATTCAAGTTCACAAATTAGCTGTAGGATCTTAGACAACAGCTGTGAAATTTCAGACAATCCTTAATTCCTTCAGGTTCCAGAGCATATGGATAAAACTAAATATTCCCGAAATTCCCATCCAGCTCTAAACTCTAAGTTTCTGCGGCCAGTGCTGTGGTGCTGGGTTGAACTGTCACCTGTGATGCTGGCACCATGATGCTGGTTCCAGTCTGAGTGGATCCCAGCCCCATACAGCTCCCTGCTAAAGGGATGTGGGAAAGCAGCAGCACATGCCAAGTGCCTGGATCCCTGCTACACACGTAGAACTAGATAAAGTTCCCAGTTCATGGGTTTGGCCTGGTCTGGCCCAGGCCTAGCCATTGTACCCTTCAAGAGAGTGCACAGTGGATGGATAATCTCTGTCTCTCCCCATCTCTGCCTTTCAAACAAATCAGTACTAGAACACAAAGATTTAATTATAAGTAATCTAAATTTTTTCTTACATGGTTTGTCCTCCTTGCTAAAAATTGGACTCTCTTTTTTTTCAATTTCAAAAGCAGAGAGAAAGACAGAGATGGACACAGAGAGATGGACACAGAGATATGTATCTCTTGTCTGATGGTTCAACTTCCCAATCTTGCAATGGCCGTGCCTGGGCCTAGCTGAAGCCAAGATCCTAGAACTCAATCCTGGTCTCCTAGGGACCCAACTAAGACAGTCAGCCACTTGCTCCCTCTGAGGGTGTACAACAGCAGGAAGCTGAAATCACAAGCGGAGCTGGAACCCAAACTGATGCACTCCCACCCGGAATGCAGATGTGCCAAGCAGCAGCACGACCATTGTGCCAAACGTCCACCCCTGAACCCTTTTATGAGGACAAGAATCAAATCTTGCTTATTTTTCACATACCAGTGTCTACATTCGATGCTTCTGTATTGACTTCGGATGAATGAATGCATAACTTTCTCGAATGAGTATCTCTTGCATAGGGTTTGTAGTTAAAAAAATAACAAATTTGTGGTATAATATACAACTAAAGCTATATTATTACATCAGAACAATTGCACATTCATCTGTTGATATCTCAATATGGTCACAGATTTTCTCCATTGATCATTTCATGAAAAACTTAACTAATTTATAAAAAGGATTTTTAATTATAATGGTTTTAAAATTTCTGATCTACAGATATTTTAGGACAATTAGCTTAAAGCATTCAGAAACCAACCTTTGAAATCCCATTATCCTAACATCTATCAATATCAAAGCTTCAAGTACTCACTCCCCAGCAGCACTTTGTAGAAATGTTTTCATCTTTGCCTTTCTACCAAAATTAGAGTGAAAGACAATCCTATAAAGAATATAAGGGACCAACAGTTTAGAGACAACAAAAAAAGGCAACACACACAATTTAAATTCAATTCCTTGAGTACCTCAGATACCCATGTTCAAGTTAACATTCAGTGCCAACTTAGTGCAGGTGCGGTTCCAAAGTATTGCTCCCACGGAATGGAAAACACCGGAGAGTAATGAACTGTGAAATGAGTTCCTATTGATAAGGCAGGCAGACACTTTCTCCACTGCTTTAAAACGTGGGCAGATGCCTCTTTTTGGACATGTCTCAAAAAGGGAGAAACAGGATTCTTCCTGCTTCACTGATGGTGTGGATGACACTTGAGAGAACTTTCCTCACAATTTCCTGCACCTGAATTTCCGGGAAAGCTATCTTTTTCCCCCACATTCAGTCATCGGCCTGAACCATTCCCACCTGAGTCTGAGTGTCATTCACAGAATGATTTGATATACACTGACACAAACACAGTGAGAGTTTTTATTGTTCAATTACTATGTCACTATATGCCAAGCAGAAAGGAAAGGGGCTGATGTACCATGCGTTCACGTTTGAAATAACGGAATAGGAAGCAAGTGATCAAAGGCTCAGTTAGGAAAGGAAAACCGAACTGAGGGTTTCCTTGCAGATCTTCTAATTTCTCTAATAATTATACAAAACATGCTGGAAATGGTTAGAAAAACAACTTTTTCTACATATGGTCTCATTTGAATAAGTAAACTCTGTTACCGCAATAATTTGGAAAGACTTCCATAGTATTAAGAGTAGTCTTTATCTGGCTAACGGCGATTATCATTTAGACAGAATCTAGGCATCAAAAAAAATAAAGGGGTGCCATAGTTGAAATTTTTCTAAAATGTTAACACTCTTAATGCTGAGTTTCCAGTTCCAAAATTGTCCATTCCCCTTGAGGTGAACAATCTTCAGAGGAAAAACTGGCCATGCTGATACTTGCTGAGGAATTATCAAGTGGAGAAGTGAGTTCACTCCATCTGTTCAAAGTGCCAACATGTGCTGTACCCTGAGGTTTTGAGCTGTCTCGTGCTAAAAGTAGGGTCTGATTGATAAGATACTGTGCTAAATTTAAGTCTTCTGGAACAGAATCTGTAATATTTAAGTTTGAAACCTGTTCAGAGAGCAGCTGCTTTAGCAGTGTCCAATCTTGTTTTGCAAAGTGTTGATCGTCTTCAGAAGCGGGATCTGTAACGTGTGTTTCTGATTCCATTTTCTGCTCAAAAGCTTCTACTACATCCATCTCATATATTGGAGACAGGGTTTTTGAAGGCCGATGGTCATACATGCAGGTTTGTGCCAGTGTGTCACAATCATCTATGTCTCCTGAAATAATTCATAATACTACACAATGTAAAAATTGCACATGTTGGTACTCCTCAGAGCTTTGTAGAACAATATTAACATAACAGAACAGTGATAGTCCGGGAAACACAAAATGGGAAAAATAACACTTAAATAAATTGACATTTTAGAGGCGTTTCTTTTTCTATGGGAAAAAATTCTAATGCATTGTTCAGCAGCAAACTCAACACAGGCAACTAACATTAACTGTCCATACTGTAGCAATACAGAAAACAACATAAATTACTGAAACAGAAACAGAATGTGCACATATACCTAATTCACTACAACAGAAACTTAAAGAGAAAAAACTGACATTGCTATTTGATGACTTGTAAGGTAAGTCAATTCCAAAAGAGAGAATAAGTTCATTTTCTCTAAAGGCTTGTTTGTATATTGCACATGCAAAGGAGGATGCAAGCAGGGACAAACAAACATAAAAGTACAACTTGGAAAAATCTCCCTATTCTTATAATTCTGCTGAATAGGGATTGTTCGTCAGTATTTTTCTTAGTTATCACACACAATAGCTGCTCAGTCAGCTACTATTGCATATTTCCAATTTGGGTCATTAATATAAATTACTTGTAAGGAACACAAAATGCAAAATAAAAAAAATTAGAAAGGAAATAATCTAAGTATATGAAAGAAGTCCAGGATTCTTTCATATACTATAAATATCCTTAAATATAATCTCTTTTAGGAAATTCATCACATCACTTAAAAATTTTAGAATAGAATTATGGTGATCTTGAAAGTCTTAATCTCTGTAAAATGTATATAAATTGTAATAATCTAGTTGTCAAAATAGTTCAGTGTTTTTAGTTACATATTATAGTTATTGCACAGCCCTCTTAGATATACACTAGCAAGTTCATAAATCATATGTGATGTATAATAAAATTTCTTAGTCAGGAATTCTTAAATTATATATAAATAACTATAAATAATAGCAAACTAAGTTTTTTTCTTCATTCCTTCATGTAAAATCTCTTTGCAGGCTAGCACTAATTAATAACCCAAGTTTTTACTAGGTATCAATTCTCAGGATTTCTAAGTGAGCAATACAAATGATTAACTAGCTAACTTTTCTTCATTGAGATATTTAACTTTTCATTCAAATCCGAATCTGTTGCTTAATCATTCCATCTCACTGAAAGATAGCACTCAGGGCTATATACAACTTTAACATTCTACAATTTCATTTTACGCAGTTAGCATTTCTATTTCTGTACATTACCTGCAGATAAAGCAACATTAGCTCTTACGGCAGCTGCAGAATGGCTCTCTTTGATTTGACCTTCCTGAGGCAGAACTTGACTCCAGAAGGAGTCGAGAGATTTTGCAGAGCTGTTCTTTGGTATGTCAGAACTGGGTTCCCTCTGCTGGAGCGCCAAGTGGCATGGTCTTTCTTGACACTTCATTTCACTCTCTAAGAGTCTGCTGCGCTGTTGAAAGTCAAGAGCCACATGTCTTCCACTGTTCCCTTTTTTACATTCTGGGGGAGGGTGTCTGTCTCCTTTGGGCAGGCCATCTCTTGCCATTTTCTGGTTTATGGCTGAAATATTTTGTGGATCTCCTCTTGAAGAATCAGTGCTACTAAGACATAGGAGAGAGTTTGCATTGTGATGTACAGCAGTGTGTTGACCTTGCTGTTTATATTCTAAAATACTGTCTTCTTTTCCTTGATTTGAGAATCTGGAATAGTAGGCCCTCCCGTGATGCTCATGAGAAATGCCATCAAAAACGTCCGAAGGTGAGGGAGCGCCCAGGGACGGCTGCGAGGGAGTATGCACCTCCCCTTCATCAGATGCCAGCTCCTCACACTCATCCACTGAAAGCAGAACTGACCTTTTAAATCTGCTGGTTGTAGGAAATGCACAACTTTGATTTTCAGCTGCATCTTCAAAGGCTAGATTAATTATTCCCTGGAACTGCTGAGGCGCTGTGTGGCAGACAGTGAGATTTTCAACAACATTCTCAGCTTCAGACCGTTCATCCTCTGTTTCATCCGCTGAAGAGGAAACTTGATCTATTTCCTGAGAGAAATGTACACTGCCTCGTGGGATACTTTCTTTCTCCCTTGTGTGGGTTATTGTAGATCGTGGCCAGACTTCTGGCCTTTTCCTAGGGAGCTCCTCATCGCTTGTGGAGTTAACCTGGAAAGGATCACTACTGCTTTGCTTTTTCATTTTCATTTCAATTCTTAAATTACTATCATACATCTTTAATTCCTCAGGAGTGCTGGTATCGCTGCTACTTCTCCCGAGAAAATCGTGGCACAGCACGGTGCCACACTTGGAGATACCTCTGTCGTTGAAGCCATCATCATCCTGAGAGCCTCCAGCATCGTAGTCCTCAGATCTGGGTTTTATGTCGTCAGAGGATGTGGTGGCACTGGCAGTGTCAGACTCGGGGCTCTCTCGCTGTGGCAGGACACTGGTACTCACATTCCAGTGACCCACGAATGAACCTTCAGGCATTTCGTGGCCCTCTGGAGTTTCTGACGTCTCCATATTTTTAGGAGAAATTTTTCCTGAGAGTCTTCCTGAAAAACTTTGGGAAGAAATATTTGAGTCTGTTGTTGCATGTTGGTCTTCATTTATGGCACAGTCATCAGACAACTGACTAGGAATCCTTGGTTCTCCTACACAACCTTTTGATTCTCCGTTACCTGGAACAGAATTTAGGGTACTGTTTGTCTCGTCAGGAACACAAGATAAAGCATCTTTCACACATGTGATGCTTGACTTGTTATCTGTACTGTTTCTACCGACTTGGTTGTCCTTGTCTGATACTGAGTGAATTTGCTGTGTATTTGGTGAGTTGTCTATATCACAATCAGGGTTAGAGTTCATGGAGTTCTCGTTTGGACTTGAAGTCAGGGATGTTTGGGCAGTGGTACTAACAGATTTTGCATGTCCATTGTCATTTCCAGCAAAGTGAGGGACTTTAGCTATGCTGTAGCGATCTTTGGGCATGGAAAATCTTGTTTCACTTTCATTTGAACAAACCCATTTTGCTTCCAGCTCATGATGTATTGATTTCTCCAGCTTGGAGATGTTTTGGTATTCTAACATCAACTTCTCTTTCTCTTGACTGCTGGCTGGTTTCTGCGGGTCACGTGGCGACTGGGCAGAGGCAGGATAACTGACAGGTCTGTGAGACTTCTGTTCACAACTGCTGTCCTTGTCATTCTTTTCATGCACATCAGAAAGCATGCTTTTTTGGACAACTGATGTTTCGTTTTTTGATGGTCTTTGAGAAGAAGACTGTGTCTTCAATGCAACTTGTGTAGGAAGTTTTGCATTTTTATTATTTGATGTTTCACCTTTCTTTGGCTGACTGGGGTCTTTTGGCATTGCTACCGTTTTTGCACTAGCCTTCATTACAATGGTCTGTGATGGCTTTTCAGTTTTTCTCTTGGATGTTTGTTTATCTGTAGTTGTGTTGTGCTCCAACTTGGTCGCTTTTTCACCAGATTGCTTTGAAGAGACTGAAGATTTTACTGAATTTGATGATTCTCCTTGGGGTCCTAAGAAGAGTTCAGAAATATAATATAATTTCCATTTTTTTCAGTGAAGTTCAGTATTTGTTTATCAATTGCTTGAAAAGAAATAAAGTCAACAAAATGGTAGAAAGATAGCACATCTGTAATTAGGTGAACAGGATCTAGTCACAGGATAAAATTGATTTTTTTAAAAATTAAAAGTATAGGACTACTGCAAATCTTAGTTAAAAACAATAAAAACATTATCTGTCTTCTTCAAAAGCCTTAATCCTTATGTCAAAGTTGAATTTGTACAAATATCCAGCAGAAAAAAAATTTGATTTTCTCATGTTCAAGAAGCAAGAAAGGTCTTCCCTTTGAAGTTTTTTGGAAAAAAATAGACTATGCTTTATAAAACTGGAAAGTGAATTAACTAAACACAAAATAGAATTATTGGAGCTGCTGCTGCAGTATTCTTCTCTCAAACATAAATTAATCCCATCCACTTCTCATAACTGGGTAATTATTATTGCTGTTCACTAGGTTTAACAATTTAGATTAGCAGTGGAAATGAAAACTGATGGTTGGAAAGAAAGCGGGGTTAATTTGAAGAATCCATTGGCTTTTTAAAATTCATTTGTTTATGCTGGTTTAAGTATTATATATAATTTCTTAAGCATTCAAATGTAACAACTGTCAAACATTTGAACTAATTTTTAACTATTACTAGAACATGAATAATTATTTAATGCCCTACTTTATTGATTTTTTAGTATTAACTTGGATAAAATCATATTTAAAATTTTACAAACTGCCCTCATACAGGTAAATGCTTCATGGATAAAGCTGTTTTTAAATCAATGACCATATCAGCAGGTTACATAATCCTGTCCGTGCTTTTCTGAGAACACCGAGACGCAATGGGGCGACCTGGGGGGAGCAGCACGGCTATCTTCTTAGCATTGTATCTGTGAAGTACACACATGAAATGTGTTCTTTTTTATTTAATTTTTTTCTTTATATATGCATACATATCATAACTGTTTAGATAATTATTTTTCAAAGAACTCTATAGATGGTTTTACAGATGGAATCCTATAGTTATCAATGAAATTTTCAAGGAATAAGAGAATATATGCACGTAAGAGGACCAGGAAAAACACAAATAAATTAGTAACTCTTTTAATTATTCTTCATGAAAGATAATAAAAACCAAATCCACACCACAAACACTTGCCTGAAAAGTAAAAGTATAAAGTTTTCTATTCTCTATAATGTGAAGCAAATTGTAAAATGAGTGAAACTTGTTATAGAATGATTTTGATTATTTGCTCTGGGAGTTCCAAATCGGGCTCCTGGTTTTCCAGCTTTTATAAAAATAATCCTAACGGTATCCAGGACTCGCTCAGCTGTACCTTGAGCTCTGGCAGGATGACACGGGGCACTCCTGGTTCTCTGCTGGGCTGCAGCCCATCCACTGCCGTTCCCTCTTCTCTTCAAAACGGCTTGTGGCAATGCATCGCCTTTGCCGCCGACCTTCTTCACTATGCTAAGAAAAACGGTTTCCATTCAGTAATTCACTGAGATTCTAAAACACGAGATTTTAAAAGATTCATACATGACATATAGTTTCTCAAGAAATAAGATCTATTTCTTCTGAAAAACAGAAAAATAATTTGTAAGTCTAGTTTATACAACTGTAGCTGAAGTATGATAACGTAATACAATATAATCATGCATCACAAATGGGAAAGTATTCTAAGTTTTTCAATCATTTTGCATATACTTAGTAAGAAAACAGTTTTAAAACATCACTGTATAAAAACTTAATTTTTTGACAAAGAAAATGTGTTTTAAAGATAGTCAACTAGACATTAGTAGACAGGTAATTTCCAGAGAAAGCTAAGGTACATGTAGTATACGAGATGGAGACGTACCTATTATTTATATTGTTGTCTGGTTCGTGAATGCTCTTTTTATTAGCAAAAGTTCCATTGGTTACTCCAGAAACAGGTCGACATTTTACTGCTATAAATTAAAAACAAGTGAGTCATGTGATGGGATATATTTAATATGTAACAGTTGCATGTAAATTTACGGGTCAGACACTATAAATAAAATGAAATGTCAAAGTAGGAAAGACTGTTTTCTCTCAGTTTGCATGAAGACAACAGATACATACTTTTTGGCATGTGAAATTAAATAAAAGCCCTAACAGAATCACATTTTCTTCTAGAAGCTTAAACTGTCAGAGTGTTGTAGGGGCACAGCTTGTGATGTCAAAAGACTACATGAGAGCACGGGTTCGAGTCCCAGCTGCTCCTCCTCTGACCTAGCTCCCAGCTAATGTGCCTGGGAAGGAAATGGAGGATGGCCCAAAGGCTCGGGTCCCTGAAGCTGATGAGAGAGACCTGGATGCAATCCTGGGTTCCTTGCTTTGCTTTTACCCAGCCCAGGGCCACTGCAGGCACGTGGAAGGTGAGCCAGCAGATGGAAGGTCTCGCCCGATCACTTCGCTTTTCAAACAAACAAACAAATCTTTACAACATTAGATTGCTAAAACCTACCCATAGTGGAGGTTTTGACACCGCCTACACAATTCTTTACCGTCTGTCCTCGAGAATCACAAAGGGATGGCTTATGACCAGAAGACTTCTCTTCACTTACTGATCCATTTTCCTCATTGAGACTTTCAGTGGAAATTAGGTATTCCATACTTGAATTTGTAGATCTGCTGGAATGCCCTGCAATGCTGGGGCATGGAGAATTTTTTCCAGTCATTTTCTTTAAAGGCTTTGCTCTGGCTTGCATGCTTGAGTTTCCAGTAAGTGTCTTGGGTCTGGCCCCTGTCATCTGCCCTTGGTGATCTCTCACTTCTTTGCCACTGATGGAGTTGTTTGGGGCAGTGGCTGCCGGGGCTGGCCTTTCCACTGTTTGTACAGATGCCGCCGTGTCCAACTTGGCATTGACACTGCTTTCTGTTCTTGCCTTTATTACACTTTTAGGCTTGCCAGAAGCATTTTTTTCCCCAGTTTTTAATTCTTTCGTAATCTTTGATGCTACTTTCGTGCCATTCTTTTCCTTGAAGCCATCCTGCTTCCCAGTGCTGTTTGTACTGTTTCTGTGAGCGCCTACTGAACGTCCTGAGGCTCCTAATCCATCCGATTTCATCTTCTGATTAGCAGAGACAGAACTCCCACAGTCTTTCTTGGGATTTCCCCTCCAAAGTTTTTTGTTTATAACACCTGGGTCAGAAACTTGTCTCCTTGGCTACAAAGAAGAAAAAAATACTTAGTAGTCTGACTGAAATCTTTGGCACTTGATACTATTTCAGCACTACTTTTAACAGAGAAAACAAAAGCAACATTCTTTTTATGGTTCAGGGTCCAGTCAAAACTTGAACTGTGGTTTTACGATTTTCATCAAAACTGTTTGTCTCTGGCTCTATTAACTTAATTATATCCTGAAATACAGTATAAAATCGTTATTTAAAAGGCATGCTATTTTAATTTGTGAAGTAGAGATGAATACCTAAAGTTCCTGGATGTCTTCAGTGCTCACAAACCTCGGTCAATACCTCAGCTCATTTAATCCTCGCAATAATCCTACAAACTAGCTCCTATAAACTAATCCTATAAACTAGTCAGTTTATAATCCTATAAACTAATCCTATAAACTAGCTCCTGTCGCTATTTCCATCCCTCAGACAAGAACTTGGGGATGAAAGCAAGTATGTGACTTATCTGAGGTCACATTTGGTAAGAGATGCAGACACAGCTCGAGCTTATGATCAGCTGCCTCAACATTACACAGATATCACCAACAATTATGTCCTCTGTCCTAAGGCAAATATCAGAAACTTCACCATTAAAAAGTTAATCCTCTGTGCTAAGAATAATTTATTTCTTGGAGTTTGTAAAATAACAATTACTTTTCTCTCAAAGCTCCTTGACAACACACCTCAAAAGCTTGGTTTTTCAAAGGACACAGTTGTTCAGTTGGAGGAAGTGAAAAAAGGAGAGGTCCTAAAAATAGCTGAAATAGGTAAAAAGTAGAAAATATAAGGCCATTGAAGACAAATGCATCTACTTCATCATTTTGCTTAGAACCAACTGTTTATTACATGGAAGGGAATGACGAATCTTAAAAGTTGGGGGCCAATGCTGTGCTCAACAGCCTAATCCTCTATCTGCAAATGTTAGCAACCCATATGGGTGCTGATTCCTAGCTGCTCCACTTCCCATCGAGCTCCCGGCCTGGGAGGGCAGCTGAGGATAACCCAAGACCTTGGGACCATGCACTGGTGTGGGACATCTAGAAGAGACTCCTGGCTCCTGACTTTGGATTGGCTCAGCTCCAGGCGTTGCAGGCACGCAGGGAGTAAATCAGCATATGGAAGGCCTTTCCGTCTTTGTCTTTCTCTCTATAAATCTGTTTTTAAATAAATCTTTATTTTTAAAGTTGGTGGGAATTTTAGACTAAAATTTTAAGATTATATTGTCATTTTTCATACAAATATACAAATACTTGTTTTCTTCCCTCTTTGGAAAACTGTATGAGATTGTTAATATAATGAGGCACAGTCTATGCTGTCTTCATCTTTTGTATCTAAAACCACTGGCACCTTGCTCATCCCACACTGGGTATGCCAAAATGTTGAAAATTGTTGTGAAAACTGAGCATCTATTGAGGTATAGTTTAAGGACTAATTGTTTCTAATTTCGAAAAGCTGCTAATTACCTTAATTGTGTAACAAAATAATGTGCTCAATATGCACATACATGTATATCATAACACCTAGGAGGAGTTACATACATATACATGTATATGTATGTGCATACACACACAAAAATATATAAATATACATATATACTCATACATATACATATTGTGAAGCAAATAAATACATAAATAACCTGGCTGAATCCATGAAAAAGTCAAGCTATGGTGATGAAGGAATCCCTATACCCTTGTCCTGGAGGTACTGCAGGAGGGCTGCTCCCACATTTGGGCACACAGCCTCATGGCCACAGCGTGGAGACTTGTTCCAGGCATAGGAACAGCCTAAGATTTTGTTCAATACTTCTAAACCGCACAGAGTTTGGTTCTCATTAAAAAAAAATTTTTTTATCAAATCTTAGCTAAGAATAGAATCAAACCCTTTCCCCAAATTCACATTTCTCTTGTTTTTAATACTTAAGACCAGGCCAACCTCTTTTTAGACGTTTTTTCTCACCTTAAAACTCTTTCTACTTAATTTACACTATCCTTGAATCTGTACATTGGGAAGTATTATGATGTGATATACAGGAGAACAACGCTCCCAGGAAACGTCCTATCAGTGTGGTACAGTATGCTGAGGACTCAGCATGCAGTCTCTGACTCACATCTGCAAAGCACACATTCACTGTACAATGGTCAGCTGTAGAGGTCACCACACGCTACCTACAAAAATGCAGAGAAGTGGGCAACCCTGTAAAACAGTGGTAGACAAACTTTAAAAAAAAAATCAAGGGCCATTCAGATATTTGTAACATCATTCATGGGCCATATGAAATTATCAACTGCTTAGCTGGACCAGACCCAATCAGCTTGCAGGATTTACAGCCTAGGAGTCAGCTCCTGACCCTTGTTCTAAAGCATTCGTCCTGATAGCTTTTGCTGTTCTACTACTATTTCCTCTTCCCATCTTTTGGTTAAATTTTTATCATAGACACATTTAAATATAATCAGAAACCAACAGGACAGTATTATGAATGTCTATGTAACTAACACTCCGCTTTAACAATGATCAATTCATGGACAACTCATAAATACCTACTCCCATTTTATTTGGAAGCAAATCCCAGATATTATATATTTTGTCCATAAGTGTTTCACATTTGCTATCGTCCTAACATTTTTTAGGTTAACCTGATCTGATTAACAGTTTTTCCTACCTCCTAAAGGTTTGCTCTCACTTTGGAAAGCCCCATTTATTCATCCCACATTTATTGGGCACTAAGTACACATCAAATAATTGCTTTACCTAATTCTCAAAATAACCATGCTAGGTGTCATTATTCCATTTCACAGATAAGCAAAAGACAGATATCACAGGTAGTAAATACAAAGCCAAGTTTTGAACTCTCAAACAGTTTTATATCCAGCACCCATTTTAGTATAAAACTAATTCTGGAGGGAGATTTACTGCTCTATTTCTTTCTTGCCATTGTTAACAGAAAAACCTCTTAGATACCCCTGAAGTCAGGAAAATAAGAAAGAACAATGAGACTCTGTTCTATTTTGTTGCAAGGCAAGGGAGGAGGAAAGGCCTAGTTGACAATCGGGGAAAGAAAACTCAATTGGCTACTTCACAGGAGCAATAAAAACAAATATCAAAGGAATAACTGGGGACCTGTGCCTAGAGAACAATGTCCTGATATGACTTTTCTAGCATAACAGATACCTTCTGTGGAACTATATGATATACTGAAAAGGGGCTGAAGGAAAGCTTGTGATGTACCATCTGATTGGGGCAAATTCCTGGCAAAATGGAATTCAAAATGTTCTTAACTATAGTATTTCTCAGCACTGTCTTTAAAAAAAGAAACAAAACAATTATTTATTTGAAAGGTAAAACATCAGCTGGGGCTGCGGTCAAGGGGACAGAGAGAAAAAAAGAGACAGAGAGAGAGATTTTTCATCTGCTGGTTCATCTTCCAAACAGCCACAACATGCAAGGCAGGAACAGGCCAAAAGCCAGGCACAGTGACTCCATCTGGGTCTCCCTTGCGGGTGGCGGGGACTCAAGCAGTTTGGCCACAGTGTGCTGCTTTTCCAGTTGTATCAGCAGGGAGTTGGATTGAAAGCAGAGTAGTCTGGACTGGGACCAGCAACAGGACATGGGATGCTGGTGTTGCAAGTGTTAATGTACAATGTGAAGGTGTGACATGCACCATCACTCAAGAGACAGGCCCCTCACACCAGAGTGCTGCGTGTAGTTCCAGGCTCCTGATGCCAGCTTCCTGCTGATATAGACCTAGGCAGGCAGAAGAAACGGCTCAAGTGGATGGGTTCCTACCTGTCATGTGGGAAATCTGGAAAGTGTACCTGTCTCCTGGCTTTGGGTCCAACAAACGCTGGCATTTGGGGAGGAACTTGCCAGGCAGAGGGAGGGAGGAGGGTATGTGGGTGGTGGAGGAGCTCCTTCTGTATGTTTTTCTTTCTGCTTCTCAAATGAAAAAAGTTTCAAAGAGGAGTTGCGAGGTGCAGCAACTCTCCAACTTGGCGCTGAAGGTTCTTAGGTAGGGCCGGAAGTGCAGGTATCTGGCGACTGCTCCCCTTTTTGTCTCCTCCGCCCAGTGCCTGGCAGCCACCATTCTAAGAGCTGACTACTCATAGAAGCACAGAACGTAAAACAATTGTATCCTTGCTCCTAATTACTTTTTTCACTCTGAAAATATGTTATGTGAATTCAAAGCTTAGTATAGAGAAAATTGGGACAAATTCTTTTGTAAGAAGTAGGTTAATTAGAAACGTGGATACTGATTTAGGTCTAAAATCCTAATTTTGACTGTCCTGGAATAGCTCTAATGTATTAGTTGCCAAAAAGGTTTTCAAGGAAATGAAAAAGAGACCCACTTCCTCTGCCAGCTAGGTATCAAAAATTCACATCATTTGAAAATCAGTTCACTGGATTTTTAAAAAGGCTCAAAATTGCTTCCATTGACGAACCAATGGATTAAAAAAAATTCCCAAATATAACAACATAAAATTCAAGTTATTTGGTAGTTTTCTATATGACCAACAGAATTCAGAAGATTTACCTGAGAGCTACTGAATACAGGCTTTTTGCCAAGTCTTCGATCATCACCTTTGTCAAACGCAGCTGTAAAAAGAAAGAGCAACTTGTTTTTATAGGAAGCATTATCATCACCAGAGAAGTAGAAGGCAACAGTATACTAGCAGCAACAGCTTATATTTTGGTGGAAATTTTTAAAAGTAAAACCAATGCAGTGCACAAAAATATTTAAAATTTTTATTTTATATGTTTTTAAAAAAGAATCTAATTTCCAATCTTACCCTCTGCTCCCTGTGGTTTTTGTTGCTTAAATTAATAAACAGGAAAATGCACAATCTCACAGAGAAGACTCCTGCACTTACCAAAAAGCATCATTCTCTCAAGCTGTGAAATTCAGTTTGAATTCTGTGAAAACTTGGTTTAAGTTTTCCAATTTTCAAGAAAAAATGATGGATTGTGACCAATGCTAGTATTTTATAAGCTAACATATGTGAGAAAATATTTATCCTATAGTATAAAGGTATACAGTTGATATTAAACATTTTTGGGGTGTTTGAAGTTTATCAGTAGGGAAGATTAAAAAAAAGGTTCTGTTGAAAATAAAGAGAAACCTCAAACTCATTATTCTTTTTAGAATTAAATGAAAATTCACTTTGTAAGTTAGGTTAATATGGGAATGGCTGGGAGATCACATTAGCGGTTTTAAAATAAGAATCAGAATGACGTCAGGAAAGAGTATAAGGAGTGTAAGTATAGCTTACTGCATTCCTTTCCTTTGAAGGTTATAGGGTTTTAAGATTATTTTGAAGAAACACACAGGAACTACAAAAATTATCTAATTTTTATGAAGTCAGCTGGTAGGAAATAGATTACATTATCTATAACCTTTTCATGCATTTATCACTGTCTCTTTTTTATTAGGTATGTGCTATAGGACAATACAGGACCCTGGCAATGGCATTACAAGCAAATGACTCTGCACAATACCACACAGGAAGAAATAATAAAAGGTTTCCTCCAAAAGGTCAGTAAATCAAACAGAACGTAAGAAATATTGTAACAAGACAATGCAGATCCATTCTTTTATTTGATATAACAAATGCAGTAATTATAGGAATCAAAATTCTATATGTGCAAGATTTCTACAAACTATTATCACACGGATGCAATGTAACAGAATAAAAAGATATTTAATAATTGCCTTATTGGTAACACTTTATTTACATATGCACACATGTATGTTATATGTCTATTTGAATTAGCACTTTGAATAATTAAAGAAGATTGTTTGAAAAGCTCAACTTCACTATGAGATCCTTTAAAACAGAGGAATCCAAAGTTCGCTACCACAGAAGGGAGTTGAAGGACATTTGCTTAAGGAATGCTGATGCTGTTTCTTCACATTTCTATAGATTTTGTAGCAACAACAGCCTACCCATCTAAGAATCAGCATAGAAACAGTCACAGTGTAAAAGACTTGTATTTCTAAACACCTTCTTTTCAGGAATTTTCTGGTTTATAAAGTGGAATTTCTTTGAAAAGTGCTCCTCACATCACATCTTGTTGCACTATCATCTTCTGCTTAAAATGCGAGACAGAGCAGATCACACAGTGTATTACTGAAGAATTTATGCATTATCTTATCTATGCATTATCAAGAATATACTTTATCATGTTTGGCTCCCACATTTTATAGTACAAAAATGTTTGCTTCAGGAAATATAATCTGTCTACTTAAGATATTTTTAAAAGTATAGTTGCTGAATATGCCAGTATATTTTCTAAGTACCTGCTTTAACGCTGAAATAATCACAAAGCCATTTTTAATTCTACACCCTCAGGTTTTTATTTCAGCATCTTTTAAACAAATGGGCATTCTGGGCAATGTGCATCTTTTGTTTAACGCTAATGTTGCAAGTGGTACCTATTAAATGTCAGAGACCACTCTGCGGCTCCTGAGGGACTCTCCGCAATAGCACACACTGATCAATTGTAAAAGAAACCCTTCTAATCGAGACAAAACCACAAGAAAGCATGGCTTATGAAAAAGACAGAAAAGCTTTATGACAAAATATATTATAAGGGGGAAGAGAAAGTGTGTTTGGTAATTTGTACAATGTGGATTACATTTTCAAATACTTCTAATTTCTTCAAAGGAATGCTTTAAAGCACATTTGTCTGGCATGCTGTTGCTAATATATGCAGTAGGATTAAAAATTAGCATATATAAAGGAAATGAGTTTCATTTTCTACGAACAGAAAAAAAAGAAAGTGTGATTTTCAGCCTGCTTAAACATCCTACCAGTTTCAGTGAGCATCCTATTACTGCACTGAAGCATACAAATGTTAATCTGACCACTTAGCAGAAATGTCCTCAAAACATCTGCTGTCACAGAAATCACAGGAATAACAAGGAATTCCAAGATTAACATACCTGCTTGGATTTTCTGTTGATCATCCGTGCTCATCAGCGTCCAGCCTTCTGTGTGACGAACAGCGTAGAAAGACTGAACCAGGAAGACCCACAGCTTATCACGCACAGCCTGGATCTTGCACGTAAAACCCTGTGTTCAAGCAACAAATCAGCAGCTGGTAAGAGCCACATTGTCATAGCAACCAGTCATTATTCCCTCCCGAATCTACTTACTCCTAAGCTAAATCAATGATGTCATCACCCAGATTTTTAAGATCGCTGGTACATGTAATTTACAGAGGTTCACTCAGTAAAAACAGAATTTCATAGTGAACCTGAAGCCAAATTTTACCCTTGCAAATAAGCATTATTTTAAAACATCAACAGACTTTACATGGACACCTTCCACAGTGTTTTCAAATCAATCATGACATTACAAGGTCAACTACTCCAAGATCCAGTAATAAACATGAAAAATGTCATCATTGTTGTTGAAAACAAATGATAATTTATGATTAATTTACTAATTATCACTGATTAATTACACTTAAAAGAATCATAGTTCAATTCTTATTTCTTTCCAGTATCATTCTAAATATGATTTTATAAAAATGAAGACTAAATTATGAGATAAAATAAATTGATAATTAAAAATTATAAAACATGTATTTTATCTTTAGAAAATTTAAGGTGGTCACAAGAAAGAAATATTATGAGTTATGTTGTGCCAAATAGTATTATTATTATCACACTGTGTTTAAAATTAGTCAGCCAAACTGCCAAATTCAAAACTTTTTATAACAAATTCAACTGGAGGTAAATGGAATTTAAAAAATCTTATATTGCAAATCTTCCAAACATACATCAGTGAAATCAAGTTCTGGATTAACAGATGCAGATATTTTAAAATGCTAAGATATTGTATTACTTTAATGAATGGTAATACATTCAGTACCATTTCCTTTGTACTGTCAGAACTTAGTAATGAGTCCAGAGCCATGAGGAGAGGGCAGCTATTTTCAGTAGTAAGGTTTTCTTCAATGGCTTTTAAAATTTTGTCCAACAGATCAGCTGTGCTGCTCATTGCTTGTGACTATAAAACACAGAAACTGGTGTTTAGTAGGAAAACATGTGCAAGAAATATGAAACTGTTATGACAGTAGAATAACCCGTATGAAGTCAACTGGAAATTATATTCACTCTCTCCTTTTCCTTTGTTTTAAAAAATCTGTACATATACACACATGAGGGAACGTCAGAAATTCATGGAAAATGGAAATAAAAGTTTATTTTGGTGTAAAAAAATTAAAACCTATGTATATATTTTCACAATATGCACTCTCCTTGAACTTTATGAAGATTCCACCTTTACATGTATTCATACACATTAAGAGCAACACAATCCTAATAACAACAACCTAAAAATGAGCATCGCAAGTTTCATTTTCAATGATTACTTTTAGAGGAAGCAGCTATCCAATAAAACAAGAAATGTACCACGAGCCATAACTGTATTGCCAACCAAAACAACAGCTTTATGACTTTGCTTTCTAAAATGTAACTATGCTGACTGAGGGCCAGAGTTGGCCATAGTGACACTGTGCCTTGCCAGTACACTCAAACCTGTCTCTCCTTGCCTGCTTTATCTTGTGAGCCAAATATCCTGTCCGTTCGTGCTCCTAGTCCTATGCAAACATGCCATCTGCTATGGAATTTACTTAAGGCACACTAATTGAATCAAAGGCAGGCTGCATTTTAAGATCCTTATGCAATTAAAATCAGAGCACAAAGATGGGGTTATATACAGAACAAGATTTGAAACATGGTACCTGTAAAAGAAGAGCAAAATTTTCGCTTTGGATAATCTTGGAGAAGTTGTTTACAATAAATGCAATACATTCCTCCTGGAGCTGAGATGCCATCGTCAGTGCTGCCTCTGTCCACTTCACCCTGGGCAAGCTGCTGATGAGCCTGTCACTTTCCATCAGAAGAAAAGCAGCATTCTTATCATTCTTAAAATATGAAGAATATTGGAAAAAAGTTAGATGGTACTATTCCTCATCAAATAACTTCTTAATCATACATGCTTCTCTTGTTATATTCCCTGCAAAAATCAATATAGTATGTAGTTAATATCTTTATCATTAGGCTTATTTATCTTTTTAAACATTGCTTTATTTTTTATTAGAAAGGCAGATTTACAGAGGGAGAGACAGAGACAAAGATCTTCCATCTGCTGGTTTATTCTAACATGGCCACAATGCCTGGAGCTGAGCCAATCTGAAGTCAAGGGTCAGGAGCTTCCTTCTGGTCTCCTATGTGCGTAGGGGGTCCCAAAGCTTTGGACAATCTTCCACTGTTTTCCCAGGCAACAAGCAGAGAGCTGGATGGGAAGTTGAGGAGCCAGAATACGAACCAGCATCCTTACTGGAAGCTGGTGCTTGAAGGTGGAGGATTAGTCTTTCGAGCCATAGTGCTGTCCTACTCAATAAGTTTTTTTTTAAACAAATAAATAAATATTCTTGTTTGCAAATTTAGAAAGGGTAAAAATTACTTGCAATCCCCAGCGATTTTTGTCCCCTTTTCTAACTAGGTAAGACTGACTTCTATGAGTATTTGATCAGGGGATTGGCATGATGGTTCAACAAGCTAATCCTCAACCTTTAAGTCAGTTTACGTTCAGCTGCTCCACTTCTTATCCAGTTCCCTGCTTGTGCCTGGGGAAGCAGTCAAGGACAGCCCAAAGCCTTGGACCCTGCACCCCCATGAGAAACCTGGAGGAAGTTTCTGGTTCCTGGCTTCGGATCGGCACAGCTCTGATCACTGTGGCCACCTGGGGAGTGAATCATGGATGGGATGTCTTCCTCTCTGTCTCCCCTTCTCTCTGTAAATCTGCCTTTCCAATAAAAAAAAATCTTTTTTTGAAAAAATAGTATTTAATCAAATCGATGATTTGCTTTTATACCACAGGAAAAAAATGTTCACAAAAATTGATCTCTATGGCAAATGAAATGCTAATTCACAAATATTCTGTGCTCCAAGGAAAAGGAAAAATCATCAACTTGTACATTACTTCATTTTATTCATATCTTATTTCTAGCTATTAATAACAGTACTTAGTAGGTAACTGATTACTGATTAATGAATTACCCAGCAGGCTGTAGACTGAAAAGCATGGCCACCAAGTTCTACAGCCTCATCTATAGAGAGGTAGAATCTACCTCCCCATGCCTGGAGGCTGGACTGGCTTTTTCACTTGCTTTAACCAACCTACCAATGGTGGTGGGATGCAAAATCTGGAGCCTACCTCAAGAGGCCCTGTAGCTTCTGCCTTTCCCCTCCTGAAATCCTCTGGGCACACAGAAGCCTGGTAAGGCCACGTGGAACAGGAGGTCCCGCCTTGAGCTTAGCTATTGGGTGAATACAATCATGGGAGTGGGGTCAGGCACAAATATCACACAGTCAATCCAGAGAATGGTGACAACTAATATCGCTTTAAGTCACTTAGTTTTGGGGGCATCTGCAATACTAAATGTGAAGAGTGCTGTGTGGACTTACCGTGTCATTCAGCTCTTCATGAAAGCACCACATTTTTCCTGATCCCCACACCTACATTAGAATTCATTTACACATGCTCTCAGGAAACACATCCATCTTCTTTAAAGCATTTAATTCTCTTGTAATTTTGTGAACAAGACCATCATTATTTACTAATGCTTGTTTCCCTCACAAGGTTATATCTTCCCTAAGTATGGAACCATGTCCCGGCCTGCTCAAACACAACTGTATCCCCAATGCCTGACAAAACTGAGTCACAGTAGACACTCAAATATTTGTTGATCTAATTCTGATCAAATGTTGAGAGTTTATTAGCATACTTCAAAAAGTTCATGGAAAATGAAATTAAGAGCTAAATTCATTTTGGCGCAAAAATTTTTAAATACATGAATAATTTATAACACATATTTTTCCATGAGCTTTTTGAAGACATCTTGTACATGTAAATTAGTAAAAATAAGCTTAATCCTCAAACATCAAAACTTTAAAATTTCTATATGTTTAGCAATATTTTAAAATGTATTATATATTCCATGGCTTTGGGAAAAAAATTCTAATTTTTCCAGAATTCAAATCATTTTTTCTTTTAGTATAATTATCATTTCCTCCTTTGGAGAATTTCTGAGCAACTGTGCAATTACTAAGAGTTTTAGGCAATAATCCCAATTTACTATAAGCACTGCTTTGGGTAATACAGCCAAATATAAAGTATTCAAATAAATTTGGCAAGTATCTGCAAAGTGTTTAATATATATATAAATGTATATATGTATATATATACATGCTAACTGCTTTGATAATAATTTAAAAACTACAGATAAAGAATATAGTAGTTATAATTTAGCTTGAAATCTATTAAAATATGGACATGGGTAAGTGATAACACTGATGATACATCTTACTCCATGCTGACATGACTATATGACAGTCATTAAATGCTAGAGCATTCTGAAGTTCAAAGAAAAAAATATAATAGCCCCATACTACATACATTTAAATTTAGTAGTTAATGACATGATTCGAAGTTCAAAAATGCATAAAGGACATGACTAGAAAAAGTTTTTCTCTTTTCATCCCTGTCCTACCCATTTTATAATTTTATAATGCTGTCTTCTTCCTGTCTTTCCCAAGTTACTTTCTGCCATACAAACACAGTATGACAGTCATATGCTCCATGATGGTGCTCCACAGGGCACTGCATTCAACAGTGGCTCCATATATCGGAAGGAGACTGGGACAGGAAAGCAAAGGTACAGAAGAGACAAAAGAAAAGGAGACTGCAGGAAGCAGCAGAGAAGAACCTCCAAGAAAATTCAAAGAAGGCTCAACTACAAGCCTTTGTAATTTCCTTTAAGTCTGAAATTGGGGTCCGGCGGCATGGCTTGGTGGCTGGAGTCCTCACCTTGGGCGCGCCCCGGGATCCCATATGGGCACCGGTTCTGGTCCTGGCAGCTCCACTTCCCATCCAGCTCCCTGCTTGTGGCCTGGGAAAGCAGTGGAGGACGGCCCAAAGATTTGGGACTCTGTGCCCGCGTGGGAGACCTGGAGGAGGTTCCTGGTTCCCGGCATCGGATCAGCGCAGCACCGGCCATTGTGACTCACTTAGGGAGTGAATTGTCGGATAGAGGATCTTCCTCTCTGTCTCTCCTCTCTGTATATCTGACTTTGTAATAAAAATAAATAAATCTTAAAAAAAAGTCTGAATATGAACTCCAGAAAGTTTTTATTAGTAAAGAGCAAGGTCCGGGCCCAGTATGGTAGCATAGTGGCTGAAGTCCTTGCCTTGCACTCACTGGGATCCCACATGGGCACTGGTTCGTGTCCTGGGGGGGGGGCATGCTTCCCATCCAACTCCCTGCTTGTGGCCTGTGAAAGCAGTGGAGAATGGCCTTGGGACCCTGAACTCATATGGGAGACCTGGAGGAGGCTTCTGGCTCCTGGCTTCAGATTGCAGCCACTTGGGGAGTGAATCACTGGACAGAGGATCTTCCTCTCTGTCTCTCCTCCTCTCTGTGTATCTGACTTTCCTATGAAAATAAATAAATCTAAAAAAAAAAAAAAAGGTCCATGAGGACCTAAAATTAAGTCCCAGCTCTCAAACCTAGGCATTTCAATACAGATAATGGGCATCTTAACCACTAGCAAACACCCACATTCGAAAACATTTCTGTAAACTATATGATGTATTTGTGTTTTGAGTGTTGTTATAAACAGTCAAAAAATTATCAGGTAACAACATGACATTAAAATAAGGTTAATTTATTCTTGAAGAAAGAAAAATAATGAAAAGTATTTTTAAAACAAATATAGTTTAAAATAACTTTAGTGTAGTCAAAAGTTCAGTGTTTATGAAGACTACAGAAGTGTAATGTCCTAGACCTTCAAGTTCACCCAGTACTCACTCACTGACGCCCACAGCAACTTTCATCCCTGCATGTTATTCATATGAAAAACAGCCTTCACAGGTGTACCCTGTTTAGCTTATTATTCTGTGTTTTACTGTTTTGTGAGTATGCTTAAATATACATACACCATTTTGTTACAACTGACTACAATCTTCAGTACAGTAACCTGCTGAAAAGGTGCATGGTGTAGGAGCAGCGACTGCACAGCAGAGTCTATATGTGCAGCAGGCTAAGCCATGTAGGTTTGCATAAGTACACTGTGTTGTTTGCACAACAAAATCTTCAGAATCTATTCCTATTGTTAAGTAATGCTTCACTATGCATGTAATTTTTCTCATATTTTACTCAAATGGGACATTAATATGCATAGTTCTTTGTACCCTGAGCTTTATACTTAATTTATATCTTGAATATTTTTAAGTGTGTAAAGTGTACATTTTCTTTAAATAGCTATGTTATAGCCCTTCATATAGTAGTAATTTAATCAGGCCTATATAGATATTTTCATTGTTTCCCATATTCTGTTTTTATAGTGTTTTAATATTTACCATGCATGTAAAATTATTTGATACTATGTGAATACAGCTCCAGGATACATTCCTAGAAGTGGAACTGGTGGGTCAATGTTATGTGAATTCTGCATCAAAACTGAGCTGGAGGCGCAGGCCAGACACAGATGTTTTATTTTGGGAAGTGGCCCCAACAGACTCCAATGCCCTAGGAGAGTCAAACAAGAAATGAATGAAAATCAACCTAACAGTGTTTTTTTCCCTTTTTTTGTAAACACTTGTTCATTTATTATTGCAAAGTCAGATATACAGAGAGGAGAGACAGAGAGGAAGATCTTCCATCCACTGATTCACTTCCCAAGTGGCCACAATGGCTGCAGCTGAGCCGATCTAAAGCCAGGAGCATCCTCTGAGTCTCCCAAGTGGGTGCAGAGTCCCAAGGCTTTGGGCCATCCTCCACTGCTTTCCGAGGCCACAAGCAGGGAGCTGGATGGGAAGCAGGGACACCAGGATTAGAACTCACACACATATGAGATCCCAGCGTATTCAAGGCAAGGACTTCAGCTGCTAGGCGACCAAGTGGGCCCAACAGTATGTTTTCTAACTCATTGCAACTCAAAATGGCATGGGTATCAGCTAGAGTTCCTCTGTTGATTTCCCAAGTTAGAACCTACAGTTACACAAGATCCCTAAATGTTTCCTATTTACACAAATGTTGGAAAAGCACTGATCACACACTATCACAGGCAACTGGGGCTCAATACTTTGGGTGGCTTGCTAAGGAGCCATGAAACACGCACTGGGACAAAACTTGGAAAGAGTTTCAACACTGGTTCCCATCTCCTATCCATCAAGGCTGACTACCTGTGGGGTTAACTCCCTTCATGAGTTGTGGGCATCCCTTGCAGAGCAGCAGGGAAGGTTTGAAGATGGTGATGAGAGATGTGTGATGTGGCTGAGACAAAATGCTGTCCGAAAACACCCAGGTACAGCCAGGTGCTGCAGAAATGGTTGCAGTATATACACCAGGGGCTTCCAGAACACTGCCAACACACATCTGATGGAGCACTGTGATTCTCAAATATTAAGATACCTCCTTGCAGCCTGGAGCCACGTACTTAAATGGCTCACAATCTGCACTAGAAAAACAATGAAAAAGTGGGGGTGGGGCAGCACTGGAAACTGAAGAACAAAGAGGGAATGAGTGAAAGAAACAGAAAATACCAGGACATCACAGGTTCTTTTGTGAATGTGGTGTTTCAGCTCTGTATGTTTTAGTGTGCATGGCCATCGTGGGTATTTGGGGAGTGAAGCAGTGGATGACAGCTTTTTGTCTCATTGCTCTTAAAATAAAATAAATAAATGAAACTATCAGAAAGAGACAGGAATACTAAAAAAAAAAAAAAAAAAAAAAGACTGCTTGAGGAACGATGACACCACCAGGATGCCAGGATATGAAGTCCTAAACCCTTCTTCCCCATGAGCACATCAATTAAATAACAACTGATGGGCAAATTCTCCCAATTCTCTTGATAAGAATTCTAGAAACTACTTGAGGCTCATGGGCCTGGGCGAATGCAAAATTAGACATTTGAAACTGGCAGGGAAACTGGAGACACTTCCTCCCCAGAATCCTTACCTGTAGCAAAGAGCCATGCAGCTCTCAGCTTCTCTCTGAGAAGGGAAAGAGACGGATCAAGCATAAATCTGTAGCATTTTTAAAGTCCCTGTCTTGCATGTGCCAGGATCCCATATGGACGCTGATTCTAATCCCGGTAGCCGTACTTCCCATGCTTCTCCCTGCTTGTGGCCTAGGAAAGCAATCGAGGATGGCTCAAAGCTCCTGGGGACCCTGCACCTATGTGGGAGAGCCGGAGGAGGCTCTGGGCTTCTCGCTTCGGATAGGTACATCTCGGACTGTTGGGGCTCCTTGGGGAGTGAATCAACAGAAGATTTCCTCTCTGTCTCTCCTCCTCTCTGAATAACGGATTTTCAAATAAAAAGAAACAAATCTTTAGAAAAAAAACCTGAGGCAATTTATACAAGACTGAACTTTTTTCTAAAGATTTACTCATGGGTCCAGTGCAGTAGCCTAATAGCTAAAGTCCTCACCCTGCAATTGCTGGGATTCCATATGGGCACCGGTTTGTATCCTGGTTGCTCCATTTCCCATCCAGCTCCCTGCTTGTGGCCTGGTAAATCAGTCAAGGACAGCTGAAGGTCTTTGGACCCTAAACTCACATGGTAGACCCAGAAGAAGGTCCTGGCTCCTGGCTCCTGGCTTCAGATCAGCTCAGCTCTGGCTATTGCAGTCACTTGGGGAGTCAACCAGCACATGGAAGATCTCTGCCTTTGTCTCCTTCTCTTTGTAAAATCTGCCTTTCCAATAAAAATATGTAAATCTTAAAAAAAGAAAGAAAAAAAAAAACCTCCTAGCAGCTCATTTTAAAATGAGCTAAAGAATTGAATATACATTTCTTCAAAAAAGACACAAATGGGAAATAGGTACTCAACACCACTAATCACCAGAGAATGTAAATTAAAATCATAAATGGAAGATCCAAAATGACTGAAGAGTCAGAAGTTGCACTGACTTCAGCTTTGGAAGGATAAGGGAAAAACAAAAGAAGGGCCAGGTTTCCAGGGGGCTGACTGACGGAAATGACAGACACACCTCTGCATCTAGCCAGGCAGCACAGACAACTTCCGGCGCAGACTGTCACCTTCCCAAGACAGGCCAAGAATAAGGAACCTTGTGCCCTACTGCAGGCAGCTCTAGCTAAGGGAGACTTCCACAGGCCTCCATTGATTTTAAGTCCAGCCTGGGAAGCCAACCAGAGTTTGAGTGACTGCTTGACCCCCAGCAGGGAAGCAGACCATCTCTTCAGAACTATGTATTATGCTGTGTCAAGTCGCACAGCAGGTCTCTGATGCACTGCTACCGGAAGCAACCATAGCCAGAGTCAGGGTGGTCTGCGGGACACAGAGTAGACCCCAGCAGCCTGCAACTATGGGAATGTGGGGCTTAATCTTGGAACTGTGTTCTCTCACTCTCTATAATGTTTTTTTTTAAAGTCCATATTGCTGAGCCAACGCATAAACTCCATCTCTGGCATGATGTCCCCCCCCCCTTTTTTTTTTTAAAGATTTATTCATTTTATTACAGCCAGATATACACAGAGGAGGAGAGACAGAGAGGAAGATCTTCCATCCGATGAGTCACTCCCCAAGTGAGCCGCAACGGGGCGGTGCGCGCCAATCCGATGCTGGGAACCTGGAACCTCTTCCGGGTCTCCCACGCGGGTGCAGGGTCCCGATGCATTGGGCCGTCCTCAACTGCTTTCCCAGGCCACAAGCAGGGAGCTGGATGGGAAGTGGAGCTGCCGGGATTAGAACCGGTGCCCATATGGGATCCCGGGGCGTTCAAGGTGAGGACTTTAGCTGCTAGGCCATGCCGCCGGGCCCAGATGTCCCATTTTTCAATGAACCAGTAAACGGCCCCAATGGTTCTGCTTGCTCGATTTCATCTTGGCTCACTGATGAACTGGAACAGAATCTTAAGTCTTGGTTTTCTGGATTCCTCCTGTATTATCTATAATGGATTCCCTTACCTTGCTTTTATAATATTGCACATTTACATACAAATCTTTGAAAGTATTATATACACATTTTTTTGTAAAATTTTAACGCATACACAAACAAGGGTACTCACTAAAGACTCAATCAACATATTAAGGCAACTTCTCTGAATCTCAGAAGGTACATTTGCAAAGCTTCTCTCAGACCAAAACCTTGCAAAATGCTTCACGATACACCTGTCAAAAATTAAAGAATCCCAGGTTAGAGAAATGAAAATATTTTTCTTTAGAACAGTCAATAATGCTTTTGACTTTTAATTATAAAAATTACATACACATGCTTTGATTAACCTTTACTACTAATTTTTTGAGCTCAAACATGAACATAAACATGCTACCTTTGCAGTAGACCCATATTTTTGAACAAAGTTTGGGTTATATGCACAGATTTTAATATCATCAAACCATGGTTTGGTTAAAATAAAATTGATTTCAAGTATCAGAATAATGTCCGAATCAATACTTCTATTCAATTGATGCAATTAGTTAAGCCACTTACAATGTACCCAACAATATGAGCTAAATCTATTTGTATGCAAAATTAGGACAATATCCCTAAATTAATAAATCAGCACTATTTAACTATTTAAGATAACTTACTTCATGCAGTCTGCAAAAAGAGATTCCACTCCAACTGAATGAGCGATAATAAGGCATTCTAGTATAGATGCCAACGTTCTGGGGACAGGCTAAAATTGATAGAAAATACCATATTTAATCTTTTTCAATTAACTGAGGCTAAAAAGATTTGGTTCACAAAGATAATCTGATTTGTACACCTAAACTTTCATGCACAAGCATGTAATTCAGTGGCAGGCATTCAGCCTGATGATAGAGGTGCTGCTGTATGAGATGCCAGCTCAGACACTCAGATGCCACACTGAAGTGCCTGAGTTTAGCTTCTGGCTCCAGCTCCTGAATCCAGATTCCTGCTAATGCACACCCTGGCAGTGACTGGTGATGGCTCATGTAAATGGCCTGCACCTCCTCTGTGGAAGAGCTGAGTTTAGCTGCTGCCTCTGACCTGGCTTGGCCCAGCCCACCGAATGCCAGCATTTGAGGACTGCATTAATGCATGGGAGAGCTCTTTGTCTCCTTCACTCTGCCTTTCATGTAAATAAATGAACAGTTTAAAAAAAAGTGAAAATAGGGCCCGGCGGCGTGGCCTAGCGGCTAAAGTCCTCGCCTTGAACACACCCCGGGATCCCATATGGGCGCTGGTTCTAGTCCCGGCAGCTCCACTTCCCATCCAGCTCCCTGCTTGTGGCCTGGGAAAGCAGTTGAGGATGGCCCAATGCATCGGGACCCTGCACCCGCGTGGGAGACCCGGAAGAGGTTCCAGGTTCCCGGCATCGGATTGGCGCGTACCGGCCCGTTGCGGCTCACTTGGGGAGTGACTCAACGGATGGAAGATCTTCCTCTCTGTCTCTCCTCCTCTGTGTATATCTGGCTGTAATAAAATGAATAAATCTTTAAAAAAAAAAAGTGAAAATGGACTCCAGCAAAATATCATATTCATAATTAAAAAGAAACTTGATTTCCTGTTTTCCTGTTGATTTAATAAATAGGCCTTTGTTGTTGCTAAAATTAAGTGGATTATTCAAAGCAAATATAAAAATCTGCATATAACCCCTATATCCTCAAAAGCATAATAAGGACTGGAAGTAATGGGTCAAAGACTATTTATCAAAGAAAACTATTTTTATGTTAGTCAAATGTAATCAGTTTACTGAGAAAGCCTAAAGGAAAATACTAAGTTTGGGTTTTTTTTGCCAATGCTTCTAATCATGCTATGTTAAATCCTCCATTTTTCAATCCCTTAATGATAATATAGGCAGTTTCCATGGCTTTCTGGTTATTTTGTAATTGAAATTCAGTGGAGCAGGATGATAACATGCGTCTTAGAAAATTTCTGAGTTGCACTCTCACCATCACCGACCAGGTTTATGGTAGGAGGGCTGTGGAATACAAAGGGCAGCAAGGTCCATTTTCCTATTCCTCCAATTCCTGGGTCCAGGCCACATGGAAGAGGGCTGTGGAGGGTTATGGTCACTTTACGTAATTATGCGGAGACCAGAATAGCAAGAAGCTGTCCTTGACCTTGCTATAATCCAGGTGCTGTTAGCCTTTGTTGCTGCAGTAACTATTTCAGGCTTTCTTCTGGCCTCTCAGTGGTTCATGAGGAATAAGGCCTCCCAAGGTGGGCCATCGTGTCAGTCTCCTTTGGCTCTCGTTGGACCAATCAGGCCCTCCTCCTTCTCAGTGGTTCAGGGATAAATGCAAGGCAGACCCTCCATATATACATTTTTTCTCTACATGCCAGTAACCAGGCTGGTCCTACCCTCTGCAGCAAGTCTCTTCCCATCAGAAATTGGCACACTGCAGTATATTCTCAGTGGCTTTTCAGGCATATTCCAAGCACTGCCAGGAAATCTCATCAGTTTCTTTTCTTCCTTGTTGGAAGCTCCAGGGTGGAAATGTCCATCTGGGAGATGAGGAAACATCATTTCCCTGCTGGAGACAGTTCCTATCTTTAACCTTTGTGACACATTTGAATCTCTCTCCTTACTTTGACTAGGAAGATGGAGGAGGTATATGAAGGCAAAGGAAATCTATCAAGCTGAGGACACCAGAGCTGCTCTCCTAATTCCTGCAGAGGCTGGAGTGTGTGGTTAGTGAAAGGTGACTGAGGGTCAAAGCATCTTTCTCAGTAAACCTGGCAGGGTAGTAGTGGTGGTAGCATTGGCCATAGATGTTAAGGCTCTTTTTAAAAATGTGGACTGGTTCCTTAGCTCTTACTTTTATGAAGGTAAGAAAAGTCGCACCCAAAATGAAAATCTAAATTCACACATTACTAAAATGACTTAGAGATTTATACAACCTATATTATTGCCTTCAGTACCCAATAACAGGGAAATATAATAGAAACAAGTCATTTGAAATTTATTTTTGATGATTGTAAAACATGCTCATTGTAGCAAATGTTATAAAAGCATAAATAAGAAAGTGAAGATACCCTACAGTCAGAGTACTTTAAAATAATGAAGAATTTAAGGAATGATATACAGAAGGGTTTTGAAATATGAAGTGAGGGAGCTCTCTTAGATGGAAAATTTGCCTTTGTATAAACTACAATTAAAAACAGCTAATATTCACATTGTATCTGGGAAGACAGAGAAGAACTCCATCCCATCCAAGTATCAGCAAGAAGGGTATATACTTTCAGATAAAAGAACCAATGAAGTATTGTGTAGCTCTGTGATAAATGATCAAGAGTGGCAAGGACCCAAGCATTTGGGCCATCTTCTATTGCTTTTCTCAGGTAATTAGCAAAAAGCTGGATCAGAACTGGGACAGCCGGGTCACAGCCCCAGATCTATATGAAATTCTAGTGTTGCAGGTAGTGGCTATATCTGTAACACCACAATGCTAGTCCCTGACTTAATATTTTTAATATTGAAATAACTATTATTATAGTAGTGAAAAATACAGGAGGTAATAATGAACAACTTAAAGCACTAAGGTAATATTTTTGAGACTTAATCATTACCTTCTGAAAGAAATTACAGTAATCTCTTCTTAAAATATAGATGGCTACTTCTTTCAATCCTTCTAGTCCATACATATCAGCCATATTGAGTACCTGACTAAAATAAAATAGATATACAGTTAATTCTCAAATATAAAAATCAAGGCACAATATATAGTAATTTCTTAGTAACATATTCCATTTGGAAAAAAAGAGTAATCTAAATTATATAAATTCAAATTTTTGCCTTAGATAATAATATTCTTTATGAATCAAAAATTGGAAAAAAAGAGCAAATGTTGAAATCACTGAAATATGATTTAATTAGTGGGAAATAACAAGCAGTATATTTGGAACTGTTTCAAATTCCCCAAATATATTCAATAACATCATGATACTTCAAAAAGTTGATAGAAAACAGAACTAAAAGACAAGATGTTGAGATTCATGCATAACAAGTCTTTAAAAAGTTCATAAAAATGTGTATTATGAAAAAAGTATGCCTGTATTTTAAAAGTTCTTTGCAGCAAAATAAACTTATCTGTTAATTCTATTTTTCCATGAGCTTTCTGAAGTACTGTTGTATAGAGCAAGATTCACGAAAATGTTTTGAAGCCTGACAAAGAAAATGATTTGTAATAAATCTGTACCATAAAGGTTGGCCAGAAGTGGGGAAATGTACTGATACCTAACATACTAACAAACTTACAAGCCTCTCTGATTGGAGACAGTATCCAAAGACCTGATACACCTGCGTGTGTGTTCTGTGGCTGTATCTCTGCTCACTGACATACACTCTGGGTACCTGGGAAACCTACAAGCCTTGGGGCAATGTCATGAAGGCTGCCAGGGAGATAAAACTTTACTGCTCAACTCCTGTGACTCACTAAAACGTTTCCCTCAAAACATATTTCTTTAATTTGAAGTTAAAGAAACACTAATGAATTTTTAAAGTTAAAGGAGCAGATATTACCTGCAAGAAAAGGGGAAGGCATCTGGGAATTAGAATAACAAGGTAGACTTTCACCTGGGAAATTGGAATAACAAGGTAGACTTTCACTCCTGGATAAGACTTCAGACGCTCAAAGGGCATTTCCCCACAAAGAACCAAGAATCACAGAATTGCTGTCCTTTGAGGTGTCTCCTATTATGTTTTAAAGATTTTCTTCCTCTTTTTTTCTTATGTTGTTTAAAAAAGTCATGAAATGGAAAACACACTGCAGGAAATATAACTTATGTGATCAGTTCTTTTTTCTAAAAACCTCTCATTTGTTTTCCAAACAGAAATAAAGTTCTTCCAACATAATTTTAAATCTAAGAAAGATTTTATTAGTCTTTTTACCCTGAATTGCTAAATTAACTCTCCTAATTGAGTTAACTTGCTTGTTTTTAGATATTTTTAAAACATGATTTAGCGAAAAAATAATAAAAATACAGCTTCTACTTATTAACACTTTGTAATGCAAATGTAATGCTATGCAAAGCATAGCCTGCAAAATTTTAATATTCTTGAGTTTGAAACTATTGAAAAAGTAACACTTACCCAACATTAGATTTGTCTGGGATATCCAAAGTTCCTCCATATATAAAATGCATCATAATATTCATTTCTATGTAGTTTATACTGAAAAATGAAAGAGAACACAAATCCAGAAATACCTTTCAACTGATATCAACAATATATTCTACTTTCTTATAATTTACTGTCAAGTTAGAATTCTAATTTCATTTTTATCTGAAGAATATACTCTTTACATGACATTCATGTAGGTATACCATTGATTTAAAATGCACTACAACTAGAGATTACTATATCTGCAGTAAAACATTATTAATATACATTATCAAGTCACTGGTTATTTATTGAGAATCATCTACCACAGACTTTTAGAATTAGAAGTGATTCTATTTTTCAAATGTGTATTTATTTTAATTTTATTTGAAAGGCAGAGCAACAGAAGGAGAGAGAAAAACAGACTGCCGTCCAGAGCTACAGCCTGGCCAGCCCAAGCACAGGGGACCGAGAACTCCATCCAGGTTTTCCTTGTGAGGGGCAGGAACACAAGTACTTACGGCAATCATATGTTGCCTTCCAGGATACACATTAGCATGAAGATGGATCAGAAGCAGAGGCTGAACATGAACCTAAACACTATGATATGGGATGTGGGCATCCCAAACAGAGACGTAATCCGCTCCACCACAATGTCTGCCTCTATAAGGTTCTTTACTGATCACTACCTGACCTCAGGACTGTTAACAAATCCTCTAACAAGCACCTCTGATAAATGTTGTTGCTTAAAGCTTCAGATGGACAGTTCCATGCACTACAAAGTTTTCTTTTATGCTTATAGATTCCTTAATTGTTTTCTTTTTTAAGAAAAGATTTATTTATTTTTGGGCCCAGCACAATGGCCTAGTGGCTGAAGTCCTCACCTTGAACGTGCCGGGACCCCATATGGGCACCGGTTCTAATCCTGGCAGCTCCACTTTCCATCCAGCTCCCTACCTGTGGCCTGGGAAAG
The DNA here is from genome assembly GCF_030435755.1 of Ochotona princeps. Lineage (NCBI taxonomy): Eukaryota > Metazoa > Chordata > Mammalia > Lagomorpha > Ochotonidae > Ochotona > Ochotona princeps. The sequence goes on along the minus strand of NC_080833.1, from coordinate 78,219,939 downwards.
CAGTTGAGCCCCTGCACCCACATGGGAGACCTGGAGGAAGTCCTGGCTCCTGGTTTTAGATCAGCGCAGCATCAGCCATTACGGTGATTTGGGGAGTGAATCATTTATTTTTGAATAAAAAAAAATTTAAAAGAAGATTTATTTATTTTTATTTGAAAGGCAGATATGCAGAGAAGACAAAAGACAGACAGGAAGATCTTCCATCTGAGGTTCACTCCCCAAGTGGCCACAACAACTGGAGCTGAGCTGATCTGAAGCCAGGAGCCAGTATCTTATGCTGGGACTCCCAAGTGGGTATAGGGTCCAAAGGCCTTGGGCTGTCCTTGACTGCTTTCCCAGGACACAAGCAGGGAGCTGGATGGGAATCAGAGCCACCAGGATTAGAACTGGTGCCCATATGGGATCCGCCGTGTACAAGGCGAGGACTTTTGCCACTATGTTACTGCACCAGATTCCTTAATTTTTAATGCTATCAGTGACTCTAGCTTGGTTAACAACCCATGTGGCTAATAGAACATACAGTAACTAAAATGCAAATCTGATAGCTTCCCACTTTCAAAACTTTTTCACTTTTCTAAGAAGCCTGTAGAAACAGAGTCCAAACTCCTTATCTTGTGGTATGAAGTCCTTCATTACCTGACTTCTGGGTATTCTCCAGCAGCTGCTCCAAGATAGAAAATGAATTTACTCATCATCCATACCACAACTACATAATCCATGCATCTACACATACTGTTCACTGTGCTTAAATTACTTTTCTCCTTTACTTACGTAACCTTGTAGACACAAGACATGTGGTTCTTGTTCATCCATTCCTTGACACTCTCAAGGAAGGAAAACAAATCCCTGAATGCTAAAAACAGTAACTGAGCACTTACCATGAGCCAGTCTCAGAGCTTAAAGCATTCTGCGCGCCTCTGGTTCATTCCATCACCATAACAACTCAATAACAGATACTATGCTTGGTCTCATTTAATAGACGGAAAGAAGAAAAGTAAACTTGTCTAAGGTCAAATGGCTAATGATGCCCTGAAATTTAAATTCAGGCAGAATCATTCCAAAGCCTGGCTCTTACATGTCCACTATCCCACTGACATGGCCTCTGGTCACATATTTGTCTTCTGGACTATGTTCCATAAGGGCAGTGTTGTATCTTCATCTATCTTTGTATCTATCTCAAGTACCAGCAGAATGTCAGCATTGACTCAATAACCCTAGCGTCACCATTTTATTCTCCCAAATAATATGGGATCTCTGCAATAGAAGGATGATGGCAAGAGTACCGGTAAGCTCTTCAGAGACCACGGAGTACAGCAACTCTAACATCTACTAACAGGACAACATGAGGACGTTGAGAAGAAATGGCGTCCCAGAAAGAAGGACTGTGAAAGGTATCTGCTTTGATTCTATGTCCTTAAATAATATGCATTCAATACATTGCTGATGATGCTGAATAAATGGCTTAGTGGTACACCAAGAGAGGAGCCTAAATCTTTACAGAAATGCTGAATTGAAAATGTGGTGTTTTTTTTTACAAGGAATTTAGCAAACTTTCCCTATCCCCACTAGGTTAAGTACTAGTTTCTATAGATTCAAAATTCTGCATCTTTAATACTAATTAGAAAGTCAAATACTTAATACTCTCATTTATGTACTATGGTTATTATAAGAGTTATTAATCTTAGAATAATTAAACCATAATATCTGTATTTGTTAATCTAAAACACTAGCATAGTTACTCAAATGTTCATACACCTTTCCTTAGATTCATCAAGGGTCATTCTTGGCAACATTAATGAGAATTGGCTGTTTATGTTGAAAGAATAGTTGCCTCCAAGACTTGACATATTTAAGAAAAAGATAATGACTAGATAAAAACAAAAGTCCTGTATTAAAATAAACAGCAAAATCTAGATAGCTAAGCCTATATATTAATATATGTGATAGCTACAAATACAGCAAGACTATGTTTTCTGGCTGTCTTGACAGATGTTTTACTAAGCTACATTCTCATTATTATATTCTAAGTCATTTTATTTTTGCCGGAAGTGTTTATAGACATAATTAACTGACCTAGTAAGAAAACTAATTACTCCAATAGCCTATAGTTCATTTGGAATGATTTAAAGTACTATTCCAAATAAAATATCATCAGAATAAAAGCTTATTGGAAATAAAAATATTAAATACACTCGGAAAAAAGGAAAAACCAAGTAGGACAAAGCTCTAAGATGAGATTAAACAAGTACCTCATCTATTAAAGTCTCTGACTTTTCACATGTTTCAGGCTCCCCTGCTTATGAGATAACAGAGGGGCTCTATTTATGTATGTATGTATTTGTTCATTTATTCCAACTCAGCATTACTGATCATAGCTTCTATCCCAGACCCTGAAAATACGAGAAGCTTATATTCCAAGGGAGGAGATGGACAACTATGCAAATAAACATGTAAAGAAGATAGTTTTTATGGTGGAAAGTGCCATGAAGACAACACAACAGAGAAATGTAGGAAGCAGCAACTGAGGACAGAGTGCCTTAGTGTAGTAGTCTGGGAATGTGGCACTTCACCTGAAATTGCAATCTTGAGAAACCAGCTACTCTAAGTGAAAAACTAAACTCTCTGAGGCAAGAATGAGCTTACTGGAGGAAAGAACAACAAACAGGAGCAAGAAAGGCACAAAATGAGAGAGAAGACAGTCCTTCATATCTAAAGAACTTCGGTTTAGTTCTAATATTCCTCAATTCTGAAATTTTGGTTAGAAGAAAAATATGATCTATGCTCCAAAAGATCTCGGTAAAGGTGCAAAGCAATCCCAAGAATCTCCTAAGACAGATTAGAAAATTCAAATTTATATTTCATTGTGCAAGCGATTACTCAAAGACTTCTGTTTATATAAGACGGAAGTACATATAGTTCCTTTACGTAAGTATTGCCTGTAGTTCATCTTCCAATAGAGGATGTGGAAAATTCTTCCCCTTTTCTCACTAAAACAGAAAAATTTCCTTCCAGTTATATCCTTCCAGCCTTCCAACTCTAGAGCATGAATCAAGCTAGGATTACAAGACTGTACTGCCTTCCTCTCAAACTACTGAAGGCTGTCCCTCTTGAAACATATCATGCACATTATCTCTCTGAGTTACCAACTCATTAAAAACACAGTGGTTATTTCTGGAATGATAGGCAGCAATTCGTTCTAATCTATTTGTAGAAAACATCTTGCTGATATGTAACAGCTGCACAATTCCAAAAGAAGCTGCTGATCATGCAAAACAGGGCATGCTGGCCTAGTATTGGCAACGGCCCTCACTTTGTCCCTAGAAAATGACAACAATCAAATGCAGAGGAAGAAGGAAAGGACAAACAACAATGTGCACCCATGTTAGGTACCACAGTGTGCCATATTCTTCTCTTATGTGTGTCTCTCATCAAATCCTCTCAAGAACCTCAGGCTTCTGGGAGCATTCTGGGAGTTCGGGAGTGAATCAGGACAGGAGCGAATTGCTATCTCTCTGATTCTCAAATAAAAGTTTAAAAAGCAGTACAATCAATCAAACCTTTTTTTTTAGAAAAGTGCTATCTGAAAGATATAAAATATAACCAGTGAGCAAGCTTCCAAAACGACCTGAAAATGGTTATATCTTTGAGTGGCATACTGCTAGCACTGCCTTTCCTGCACTTTAATCACCATAAAGGAAGAGATCTCATCAGTAAGAGACACACATGTCAATTACGTTGTTTTTCAATGGTGAGGATAACAATTCAACAATAGATTCATTTATACATTCCTTCTATTGACAAGATATACAATCTTCAGCCTGGTGGTTACAAATCCTCCATGATTATAACCTACCTATCATAGACCCATTGCTTGTGCTCCCTCCCCCTAATTCACATGGCAAGGCCATAAGCCTCAGTGTGGCCATATTTGCTCAGCATGGTGCCTTCAAAAGAAGTAACAGGTTAAATGAGGTCGTAAGAGTGGACCTTGATCTCCTGAGTATTCTCATCAGATGAGACACCCCAGGGCTCTCCAAATGTACACACCAAGGAAGGAACAGGTGGGCACATAACAAGAAGGGAGTGCTCTCACCAGACACCAACCTCACCAAAATCCTGACCTTGAGACCCTGCAATGGCTGAGAAAATACATTTCTGCTATTTAGGCCACCCAGTTTTGGTATTTTGTTAAGCAAGACTGAGTAACCTGATACAGAACCTCTATTCCTGAATGTTCCTTATTTCCTCTCACTCCAGAAAGTGTATACTGGTGAATTCTGTTTTAAGAGAAGTAGCTAATTGAGCATACAGGGAAATCAGATTCCTAAAAAGCACTCTGCATGGAGTATTATTGCAATCATTTTCAGTTAAGCGTCCTGGGGAAAAAAATCATGCTTACCCTTGAAGAGTAATGTAGTCCTGGGTGCTTTCAGCCCAACAGCCACGCAGCATTGCAGCAAAATAACTAGATCTGGCACTTAAAATGGCCCTATGGGGAAGGAGGAGGAAACACAGGCAAACATTTATGTACTACAAAAAATGTACTTTTTAAAATAAAACTTTCCATTTTTATTTCTTAAAATATAACAATTTGTCTTGCACATTCACTAATAGAAGTTATTATAATAATAAGAATTATAAAAATATGTTTATTCCTAGGTAATTTAATTGCTTATTTAAAACATTAATTGCAAAATCCATTGCTATCTTCAAATTTTTCTTCATAAAGGATCTTTAATAACAATTAAAATTATTCCCATAATTAATAATAAAAAATCCTTTGCAACCAGGGAGATCAAGAATAAAATGATACTTAATATCCTGAGAAAATGTCAGTAAGGAAGTCTATAATTACTCTTTCATCAGCTAAATTTTTAATTATGAAAAAAAGAAAGACTACATCTCTAAAACACCGGAATTCTAGTTCAGAATTCACTCCATATATGCTGAAAAAGCTGGATTACATATGAGGATTAAGACAATGGCAAAAAAAAATTTTCTTCCTCTTCAACTGCCATCCTGTCTTCTCAAATAAAAGGTTAGTTCTTTCATCCTATAATCCAACAAATATCCTTTGACTTCTGCCCCGTTCCAGGGACTATTCTCGGTGCTATAAATACAGTGGGAAATCAGCTGCACAGGACGATGCTGTCTTCCAGTGAGGGGTGGGACAGAAGAGTAGTGGAGGAAAGGAAAAGGCAAATATTTGTGCAACAGCCTAGTAAGTTGTCTCACACCAACCCGCCTATGAAAATAATGGAATATATATGCATATATATATATTCACTAAAGGAAAATATAGAATACAGAACACACACATACATATTCACTAAAGGAAAATATAGAATAATTTGAAGTTCTATGAAAATCTGACACAAGATGGCAAAGTTACAACCAAGCACAATGGCTCAAAAATGGCTAATCCTGCCTCCAGCAAGTGCCAGGATCCCATATAGGCACCAGTTCATGTCCTGGTTGATCCATTTCCCATCCAGCTCCTTGCTTGTGGCTTGGGAAAGCAGCATAAGATGGCCCAAACCCTTGGGACCTGCACCTGCATGGGACATCTGGAAGAAGTTCCTGGCTTCTGGCTTCAAATTGGCTCAGCACTGGCCATTGTGGATATTTGGGAAGTGAACCAGCAGATGGAAGATTTTTTTTTTCTCTTAGTCTCACCTTCCTCTGCAAATCTGCCTTTCCAGTAAATATAAAGAAATCTGTCACTCTACCTTTCAAATAAATATTAACTTTGTCTGAGATGTTCCCAGACCAGATTCTTGTATGTACTGGCAAGAACCGGGCCCTGCACAGTCCATCGCCCTGATCAGCTGGTGGTTGCAGTTGCTAGGCTGGTTCTGTTTTCAGCCCTGTCTTCCACTGGAACCAATGGGTGTTTGCAGTCCAGCCTGGTTCTACCCAGCACATACTCGGCCCTCACATCAACCAGTGGGGGCTGCAGCCCAGCCGGAGTGACCCACAACAACTCCATCAGGTCCGCTCCCTCCCCTGGTTTGCCAGTATGTATGGCAGACTAGTCCAGTCTGTCCCACATCCCCTTCTGCTCTCATACATGTCAATGGGTATGAGAACCATGTCCCATCTAACCAGCTCAACTATCCAACCTTCATGGATGTTGTTGGGGTGTCTCTCTGTCTAGCCACCCCAGCCCCTGCCCTAGTTTTCGTGCCCTCCCATGGTGGTGGTAACCTAAGAGAGGGGGATCCCCCCAATCGAGCTTTTGGACTCAGAACACTAACCATCAAATGACAGAGGACAGAACAAGTCAATCAACCACCTCAGCTATATGTTGGCAATGAAAATGCTGGGCAAACGGAGACTCTATGATGGACTGTGTCAATCAGTGGACTCTCCAACGACCGCATTGTGCTTGGAGTGGTGAGAATGGCAGCAATTCAGATCTGTTGAAATACCAAAACTACTCTACCAGCTCTACCTTCAGACCAGAGATGGTCTCCCCAAGAAACTGATGAACTTATCTGGACAATAAGATGCTGGACTTTATGCCTGGTAGATGCTTGCAATGAAAGAATCTCAACTGAATTTGAACTGTGGTAATGCAACAGGGTGAAGGAATCCACCATGGGGGGAGAGGGGGGTTTGGGGAGGGGTGGGGAGAATCCCAGTGCCTATAAAACTGTCACATATTGCAATGTAATCCAATAAAAAATATATATATATATTAAAAAAAGAAATATTAAAAAAAAGAAAAGACACAGAAGACAAAAGAGGTGTTTCGGATATTTGAAGTAACTTTCCCACTGTGACAAAAGCAGGTACTTAGAGACTGAGACTACAGGACAATTTCTTCAGAGTCATCTTCAGAGGCTTGGAGAACACAAATTACAACTTGGGCCTTGACAGACAGCCCAACGTTAGGTGGGTCCTGAAAGGCTACGGGAAAGAATGAAGAGTGAACAGGGACCAGCCCAGCCCTTATCAGAGCAGCTCAGTCTCGATCTAGGATAAAGTGAGCAGCATTTCGTCCAACCGTCAGCCATGGTAAAAGAAAGCTGTTATCTTCATTAAAATAACACCACCCATAGTGTGAAATCACTTTGGATTTTAAATAAAACATCCAGCAATCATCCAAAAGTAATCTGTTAATATAAGAAAAAAATGGAAAATGAAGGGGAAAAAGATCTATTTATACCAGTATCACAAAAAGATGCATATATATATATATATATGATTTTTATATAAATAAAAATACAAATCTTAAAAAAAACCCTTGATGTTTATCGCATCCAAATACAAAAATAGCTTTAAAATTGATCAAAATCTTACTAAGAGAGTTAACATTGTAAGACTTCTAGTGGGCCTGGCGGCGTGGCCTAGTGGCTGAGGTCCTCGCCTTGAATGCACTGGGATCCCATATGGTCGTCGGTTCTAATCCTGGCAGCTCCACTTCCTCTCTGTATATCTAACTTTGTAATAAAAATTAAATAAATCTTTAAAAAAAAAGACTTCTAGAAAAATACTGATGAGAATCTTTGCCAACTTTGGAGTATAAAAGGTTTCTGAGAACACAAAAACTATGAGTTACTTTTTAAAGACTTATTATTTTTTAATTGGAAAGTCAGATATACAGAGAAGAGAGAAAGAGAGGAAGATGTTCCATCTGTTGATTCACTTCCCAAGTGGCTGCAATGGCCAGAGCTGGGCCAATGTGAAGCCAGGAGCCTGAAGATTCTTCCAGGTCTCCCAAGCAGGTGCAGGATCCCAAGGTTTTAAGAGTTGTCCTTGACTGCTTCCCAAACTACAGGCAGGGAGCTGGATGGGAAGTGGGGCCATTGGGACACGAACTGGCCCCCATATGGGATCCCAGCATGCAAGGTGAGGTCTGAATATATTAATCAAAATTCTAGAGCTATTAAAAAAACAAAACAAAAACCTTCGCAGGTGAATGTACACAACAAGAAGAAACTAATTTTAAAATGACCTAAAGATTGCAACAGAAAACTCATCAAAAAATACATACGTATCGCAAACAAGCATATACAACTCAGTTGATGCTTGGGGTTAGGAAGAGTAGAGGGACCAATGGGCACTGATTAAAACTCTCTATAACTTTTTAAAAGTTGTACTTACTTATTCGAAAGACAAATAGAAAGATGGCAGGGTGAGGATGGGGGAGATAAGAGAACATCTTCCAGTAGTTCTCTCCCCAACTACTATAGCCTGATCTGAGTGAGTACAAATCCAGGGGCCAGGAACTCCAGTCTGGTCTCTCATAAGGAGGCCAGTGGTCTAAGCACGTAGGCCATCAATTGCCATCTTCCCAGGACACCAGTAGGTAGCTGGATTAGAAGTGCAACAGTCAAGACTCAAACTGCCATTTAGTTACAGAATAGTGTTGCAAATAGTGGCATAACCTACTGTGCTAAAACACTGGCCCTACTGAATCTTAATTGTTAGGAGTTACATAAGTTCACTTATTAGACAAAACTCATCAAACTGAACTTTTTATTATGCCATTTGATTGTCTACGGATTCCAACTCGATCAATTCAACTGTGAAAGATGATGAAAATAAAATATATTTAATAAAAAATAGATAAAAAATCAAATGAACATTTGAGGGTGATGTAAAACAATATTCTTCAAACTAAACAAGAAAAAAGAGGAAATAGTTCCCAACTAATTTTATGAATTCAACATAACCTTGAGACTTAAGCAGCTAAGGGCATATTTAAAAAGGAAAATCATAGATCAGTGCCTCTCATTAATAAAGATGCATAATCCAGGGGCCCAGGGTGGTAGCCTACTGGCTAAAGACCTCACCCTGCACACGCCGCGATCCCATATGAGCACCGATTCTAATCCTGGCTGTCATGCTTCCCATCCAGCTCCCTGCTTGTGGCCTGGGAAAGCAGTTGAGGACAGCCCAAAAAACCTTGGGACCCTGCACCTGCCTCTGGGAAGAGGCTCAGGGCTCCAGGCTTTGGGTTGGCTCAGCTCCAGCCACTGCAGCCACTTGGGGAGTGAATCAACAGACAGAAGATCTTCTCTGTCTCTCTTCCTCTCTGTGTATATCTGAGTTTCTAATAAAAATAAAATAAATCCGTTTTTAAAAAGATGAAAAAATCCTGAACAAAATATTATCACTCTGCACCCAGCAAATACAATGAATAAAACTTCAAAACCGAGATGAAATTGTCCTATGAACACAAAACTGCTTTTTCAATCCTAAATCAAGTGATGGAATTTAGCATACTCAAGACAGAAAAAAAGGAGAAAAGGAGTTAGAGTTGTGATGCCAGCATCTCATTATCAGAGCATCAATTAAAATATTTGCTTTTCTGCTATTTTTCCCAAAGATTTATTTATTTTTATTGGAAAGGCAGATTTACAAATACAAAGAAGGACAGATAGACTCAACAGCCAGAGCTGAGCTTAGCCGATCTGATAACAGGAGCCAAGAACTTCTTCCAAAGGTCATACCCGGATTCAGGGTCCCAAGAAATTGGGCCAGCCCTGCTGCTTTCCCAGGCCACAAGCATGGAACTGCACGGGAAGTGAAGCGGCTGCCACACAAACCAACATCCATATGGAATGCTAGCACTTGAAGGCGCAGGATTAGTCAGATGAACCAATGCAGTTTCCTGCAAATGTACCTAGGAACACAGCAGAATATGGCCTAAGAACTTAGACCCCTGCTACCCATGCAGGAGACTGGAATTGAGTTCCTGGCCCCTGGCTTTAGGCTGGCCTAGACCTGGCCATTAAAAGCTGGGGAATGAACCAGCAGATGGATAATTCTCTCTTTCTCTCTCTCTCAACATCTTTCTGCTTCTGTTGTTGCTGCTCTTCCTTTGAAACAAATAAATACTTTTTTTAAAACAGGAGAAAATTCATGATCATCACAATAGATGCAAGAAAAGCCTTTGGTAATGATTTTAAGAAATTTAGGCAATTTCAATCAATATCCCAGAAACCTACTTGCTAAATACTGACAAGGTGATTTTAAAATTTATATGGAGAAACAAACAAACAAGAAAAACTAAAATGGTAAACATGATACTTAGTAAAAAATAACAAGAGTAGGAGTATTCACACATCTGATCTCATGATTCACTATGAAGTTACAGTAATTAAAACAACATGGTATTTATGAACAAAGAAAAAAGAGATCAACAAACAGAATAAAGAATCCAAAAATACACCCACATAAATACTGCCAACTGATCTTTGATAAAAACACAAAGTCAATACAGTGAAGAAAAGGCAATCTTCATGACATTTCATACTGGAACAACTGGACATTCACATGCAAAGATGATGGCCGATACGGAACCGGCCTTCACACAAAAAAGCCTTCAGATCATAAATTTAAGTGTAAAATATGAAATCATGAAAATTCTGAGAAGGCATAGGAAAATTTGTGTGGCTTTGGGTGGGAACGAATTTTAGATGCAAAACCAAAAGTACAATCCATGAAAAAAATTCATGTTTGACTTATAATTTAAAACTGAGAATGACAAACGTAAGTCACCAGATAGGAGAAAATATTTGTAAATAATATATAGAATAAAGGACTACTATATAAAACATATAAAATCATATATAACTTTTACAGCTCAGTAAGAACAGTACAGTTTCAAAATGGAGAGAAACTATGAACAAGAGTTTAAACAAGTATTATATTCAGGTTTGCAAAAACACATATGAAAAGATTCACAGCATGATTCTGTCCTTCAGGAATGCAAAGCTAACAAGCCGTGAGAATCAGCACATGTCTATTAGCATAACTTAAATTCAGTGAACAATGTCAATGGCTGTGGAGGTGTACAGTACCTGCGTAATGGAGATATATCCAGATGTGAGGATACAATGCAGTATGCATCTCTACTTCCAAAGATGGACTCTCAATGAAACTGTTTACCATATCTTAACAAGAGGATGCTGGACTCTCTGCCATTGTTGATACCCGCAATGATGGACATATGACTGTGAAGAATTATATTATATGGGCCCGGCGGCATGGCCTAGTGGCTAAAGTCCTCACCTTGAAAGCCCTAGGATCCCATATGGGCACCGGTTCTAATCCCGGCAGCTCCACTTCCCATCCAGCTCCCTGCTTTTGGCTTGGGAAAGCAGTGGAGGACGGCCCAAAGCCTTGGGGCCCTGCACCCGCATGGGAGACCCGGAAGAGGTTCCAGGTTCCCAGCATCGGATTGGCGCGCACCGCCCGTTGCGGCTCACTTGGGGAGTAAAACTTCGGATGGAAGATCTTCCTCTCTGTCTCTCCTTTTCTCTGTATATCCGGCTTTCCAATAACAATAAATCTTAAAAAAAAAAAAAGAATTATACTATAGTAACGATATAAGGGAAATCAGTGATGTGGAAGGCAACTGGGGATGGGATAAGGGAAATCCCAGGGCCTATGGAACTGTATCATAAAATGATAATAATAAAAAAAGTTTTTTTAAAAAAAGGAACTCTCAGTGCTAGTTGCATTTGTGTGCTTTTTGTTACTACAGCAAAATACCCAAGAGACAATAGTTATGAAGGAAGGTGTTTATTTCGGCTCAGAGTTTTGGAAGTGCATATTCTGAGATGTGCGGTACCCTGTTTGGATATTTGCCTGCTGAGGTCAGATGACCAACAGAGGAGCGCATCAGGAGGAGGAACCACATGGCAAAGCCAGGAAGCCGAGAGAATGGCTGTTCCCAACTCTTGGGCTTTTATAACCAACCCTCTCTTGAAAACCACCTTTCAAAGTCATACTCCCCATGACAGAAGGGACTTTGTATTAGGCCTGCCTCCTAAACATCATAATTGGACAAGTTCACACCCTCTTAGTACAATGAATTTGCAGCTTTGGGTACTAAACATCTGCATGAATTCAGGAGCCATAGCTGCACCATCACATTGAAATTCAATGCATTTGTAAAATGGTACAGAGACTGAAAGACACTTGGGCAGCTTCTTGCAAAGTTAAACATAGCCACACCATATGCAGTCCAACGTATTTATCCAAGTAATCTGAAAATTCATTCTACCCCAAAGCTTGTATATAAATGTTTATGTAACAGCTTTAGTGATCATCAGCAAAACTAGAGGCAACCGTAACGTCCTTCAAATGTGAGTTGATAAACAAACTGGCACATTTATACAACAGAATACTCAGTGATAAAGACAAGATTTTTTTTTAGAAAAAGGAAAAAAAGAGGAATTTGCCCTCAAACCACATAAAACCATGGATGACTCGTAAGGGCAGTGAAAGAATCAGTCTGAATAGGCTATCCTACATGATTACAGTTTATATGACATTTTAGGAAAAGCCTAACTGTGGAGATACTAAAGAGACTGGCAGAACTTGGGGAAGAGAGAATGTTGCACACGTCAAGCATAGAGGAGTTTTAGTTGATATCATCCTTACTGCTACTATAATGGTAGACACAGGACATTTATCAAAAGTCACAGAATTTGAAAGGAAAATTGAATTACAATACAAGCAAATTAAAACAAAAACACTAGAAGGAGGCCAGGGATCACAGGATGGAATTAAGAAAGTACGTGGCAAGACAGAAAACAGACTGTGACAAAAGAACCTGTGTTATAAATGGATGAAACAACCACCAAATGGGGCGGGCGGAGAGAAAAGCTTTGGCCTACATAACTTTGGAAATGAACAGAAACCTAAAGAGAAAAGGTAAAGGAACGGTATTACAACCAGTAGTGTACAATGGTTGGTAAAACTGAGTTCAGCAGGGTGTGCATTAACAATTCAGATGTATAATATTTAGATTATATGGGTAACACTCAGATTACATATATGTGCCTCAGTTCACAATAGGGTTACATTCTCACATATCCACCATAAGTCAAAAACACTGTAAGCCAAAAATGATCTCAATACACCTCCCAGACATTATAGCTTACCATCAAAGTATCACGTGGGTGTGATCCACGGAGCTGTAACTTGTTCTGCTGCCCAGCATCCCAACAAAATACAGTACCATGTTTTTAAGAAGTACAATGCATTTTATTTTGTTATGATAATATTTCTTTTCTATTATAGTAATAAATGAGTTTTTATGTTCTTAAATAAAAACTTCTCAAGGAAGGCCTATTGATCTTCTTGGGTCTTACTCCCTTAGACTCCCATCCTACAAAGCCCTGGGTACAGAATTAACTGGCTGCTTCCAGACTGTCTCGTCATCTGCCCTTTAGAAAAGCAAGGTCTAATAGCTCAGGTTGAATGTGCAGCTGGGAACCAACTCCAGCCTCTGAGAATCCATACCTGACCTTGAGTTCCTCTAATTTGTCAACACAGGCATTCATACTGCTCTCCTTGGAAGTCCCTTTTGGCTCATTCCGGGCAGCCCATTTGCCCTTCCTTTGAGGTCCAACATTCCCAGCCATTCTGGGTTTATGCTGCCCACTGTCATCTGCTTCAGTGGCTGCAGATGGGCATCTTGTTGTCAGTTGACTTGGTCTTGAGGTTCTTTTTCCATAGCTTTCTTCAACTCAGACTGAGACAGGCTGGCTGCATTGCAAGGATCCCCAGAGGCAGGGAACAGGAAGCAACAGTGTAGGAACCGACTCCAGTGCAACATTTCAAGACTTGTGTACAATTTTTAAAGTAATTAAAAACAAGGGAAAACTTTCATTTTTGCTCATTTACCACTTTTCAGACACTTTTCAATTTTTGTATTGTACATGTCCAGGCTGCGTGTTATAATTTTCAGTTGGCTGAAGAACTCGCTTTGAAATACAGTAACTTTTCTCAGCTTTTATTTACAATTTTAAAAGTTTCATTTATCCTGTATTTTTCCATATATTTCATTGTGTATAGAATCCTATATTGGTAATTTTAAAATTTATTTCAGTACTTCATTGGGATTTTATGTTTTTCTGGCTTAACTGTCTCTAGTTTTGTTAATCAGTGATATTTTCCCCCATGGCTGCTTTAAATTTTTCTCTTTATAATCAATTTTTAATAATTTGATTGTCATGTACCTTGTGTTTTCCTTTTTAAAATTTTCGTTTCTTTGAAAAATGGAAGGACAGACAGATATCTCCTATCAGCTGGTCAACTCCCTCAATGCCCTAGTTAAGGGTGGGCTAGGCTGAGCCAGGAACTTGGAATTCAATCCAGTCACTCGTGTGGGTGGTTGGGAACCCAAGTACTGCAGCTCTCACCACTGTCTTCTAATGCTCAAGAGCAGGCAGCCGGAATGAGGAGCAGAGCTGAAGCTTGATCCAGGCACGCTAACGTAGGATGTGGGCATTCCAAATGGCTTTCAACTGCCATACCATACATCTACCCTACTCGAAAGTAAGTTTTAAAACTTTCTATTTCTTGTGTTTTTCAATGTTTATTTTGCTTAGAGTTTCTTGATCTTCCTGAATTCACAAATTTATGGTTTTCATGAAGTTAAAATAATGTATCACTTTTTTTTAAAGTTTATATTTGTACTTGAAAGTTCTAGAGAGAAAGAAAGAAAGAGAAAGACATTCCATACACTGGCTCACTCCCCAAATGGCTGCAACAGCCACAGAAGAGCAAGTCTAAAGACGGGAGTCAGGAGCTTCCTCTAGGTTTCCTATGTAGGGGCAGAGGACCAAGGCCTCAGACCATCCTCCACTGCCTTCCCAGGCCATCAGCAGGGAGCAGAATATGAAATGGAGCAGCTGGGATTCAAACCATTGCCCCTACAGGATGCCAGTGCCCCATTTTCCCAATTCCTCACTGATCTTTCCTTCTCATATTCACTAACACAGACTGTTTTAGATCATCAAGCAAGTCGCAAGAATCTTAAGTAAACTAGTGGGGCTGGCACAGTGATGTAGTAGACTTATCTCCAAGCACCAGCATCCCATATGGCGGCCAGTTTGTGTACCAGCTGCTGCACTGTTAATCCAGCTCCCTGTTAATGTTCCTGAGAAAGCAAGAGAGGATCACTCAAGTCCTCAGAAGCCTGCACCCATGAAGGATACTCAGAAGAAACTCCTGGATCCTGGCTTTGGACCAGCCCAGATGGAGTTCCTGGCTCCCAACTTCAGTCTAGCTGTTCTGAGAATTGAAGGCATCAACCAATGTATGAAAGATTTCTGCATGTGCGTGTGTCTGTGTGTGTCTTCCTTACTCTCTCACTCCTTCAGATAGATTAAATAAATAATTTAAAAAATTACCTTAACCTTAAAACAGAAACTTCATTAGGCTTCATGGCTCTGGTAATATTAATATTAATATTTATACTGTAAATGAGACTATGTTTGAAAATATGTGCCATAATTTTATTTTTCAACATGCCAAACACTACATCTTCCTTTTGATTAACGTTAATTTAAACTGACACTGGTGCTTCTGGCTCTCCAGATGTCCTGATTTTGCCAGTGCTGTTGCTTCAGTGCACAGTTATTCAGCACTCCCTAATGTTAGCTGAGCTACCTTCATTACTCCAGGCACAATAATGGCCTAGATTACTAAGAGAAGAGAAGCTCAGGAAAAGAAATTCGTTTAGTTCTTTAGCAAGAACTAAGAAAAAACTTAAAATGTATTTATTCAAGATGTAGAAAAGGAGGAAGAATTCTCCCATCCAATGATTCACTCCTTCATTGCCTATAATGGCAAGGGAGCTAAAGCTAGGAGCTGGGAACTCAATTCAGGTCTTCCATGTGAGTGGTTGGGACCCAGCTTATTTTTTTTTTTTTAAAGATTTTTATTGTTATTGGAAAGCCGGATATACAGAGAAAAGGAGAGACAGAGAGGAAGATCTTCCATCCGATGTTTCACTCCCCAAGTGAGCCGCAACAGGCCGGTGCGCGCCAATCCGATGCCGGGACCAGGAACCTCTTCCGGGTCTCCCACACGGGTGCAGGGTCCCAATGCATTGGGCCGTCCTCGACTGCTTTCCCAGGCCACAAGCAGGGAGCTGGATGAGAAGTGGAGCTGCCGGGATTAGAACCGGCACCCATATGGGATCCCGGGGCTTTCAAGGCGAGGACTTTAGCCACTAGGCCACGGCACTGGGCCCTATTTTTTTTTTTTTAAAGATTTATTTACTTTTATTTAAAAAACAGATTTACAGAGAGAAGAAGAGATAGAGGGAAGGTCTTCCAAGTAGAACAGGCAACACTGTTGTCTCTCTCACTGGTTACTAATTCATTACTTACAGCAATTAACATTTATTTTTAAAAGTTTAAAATGTGGCAGATACTATGCTAAGTGTTTATGTGCGTTATCTGGTTCAATCCTCTTGACAAGCTTACATTATAATTACTGTTATTACTCCTTTTACAAATAAGGAAATTGAGACTTGTACAGATAAAGTAATTTTGCAACAATTAGTAAACAGTAGAATCAGAATCTAAACTTAAGAAACTAACTTTGTGATTACGATAGTATGCTAATGCTTTTAGTTAAATGTTCCCAAGCACATATAATTACTGGTATGATCTATTCTAGAACGTTGACTTTCTAAGTTAGTGCCAATTTATAAAATCCTCAGAGACATATGCATCTTAAAGGAGTATCTGATAATATCTTAGTCCAATGAATGAAATTCTAAGAATATAATATTCGGCACTGATATCAAAGGTATTTTGGAAGGGATACCAGATCTTAAGCACTGCAAGTATAAAATTAGAAATCACTATTATACTCTTCCAGTAAGGAAGGTAACCAGTGGATGGGAGCGCTTGCTCCATCTGCCTCTGTCTCACTGTCTCTCAGATAAACTTAAAAAAAAGAAAAGATATTCTTAATTTTAAAAAGCCTATCATCTGGGTGATGAAGAAGGACACAGATAATGCCTGCTATGAAGTAGGTACTATTTAAAGTGCTTTAAATATAGCAAGCAAGTACTCACACTCACCCTATGTGATTGGGGATTTTTATAATCACCACCTGTGAAGTGAATGCTGCAGCACAAAATAAATGGTAAAATGGTCAAATTCACATAGCTAATGGTGGTGCAGCTGGAGTGAAACCCAAGGTAAAATAGCTCCATGATGTACACTTTCTTAACTACTCAGTTTTAAGTGATTTCTTTGGCTTAGCTGTACTATGACAAGCAAGTAACTGGCAGTAGCCTCAATTTCCAGGCCAGGCTGAGAGGTCAAAGAATGGATACAACAGCCAGAGAAGCCTTGGACGAACTGGATTATCAGCAATGCTTGTGAGGCAGGAACTTGAGCATGAAAAATCAACTGAGTAGAAGTGGCAATAACTTTCTTACTATATTAATTTAAACATTTTAAACTAGTAAATTAAGCTGTTTCAATCATTGGGACCTGGGCTGCATGTAATTCATGTAATTCTGATCATAAATCCTGCTCATCCACAGGGACTTTCACTCATTTTTGAACAAAAAGTAAAATAATGAAAATTAAGGCTGCACCACTAGAAGGCAGGCTGAGAGGATGCATGTGGTGCAGCAGTTAGGATGCTGCTTGCGATGCTGCAGCCCTTCTCAGAGCCCCCGGGTGTGAGGCCCAGTGCCACTGCGGATTCAGCTTCCTGCTAAAACACACGGGAGATCAGCAAGCAGTCCCTGTCACTCATCTGGGAGACTTAAAATGTTTCATTTTCTCTCTCTCTCTTTGCATTGTAATAAACAAATAAATTTTTAAGTGCTTATGAGACTTATCTAGAAAAAAGTAATTTAGACAATTTTGGTATTAGGCTTTAGACAAAAATGTACAATTTACATGAATGTAAGTTTCTCAATTATTACCATAATCACCTTTGAAACAATATAACAAAATTCATATGTACTAAACACAGAGATTCTCAAGCATGGACTAGCAAAGTAACTTGTGATTTGTAATATGCTATTCTAACTCATACAAGAACAATAAAGTAGGTAAACTCCAGTAAGATCTTGAAACACACTCTCAGGAAATTGCCTTACCAGTTTTTTTTTTTTATTAAACCAGTTATTTTTTTATCGTTGAGTAAAGAAAATAAGGCACACCTATGCCCATAAAATGTCCTAGGATATAAGCCTAATATTCTAAATCCAGCTTATAAAGCATAGGCCTGTTAGTCTACTTGGGTGGCACACAGGAAAGGGAAAATTACATATACTGTTTGTGGACAAACTGCAAATGGTACTGCCTTCCTATATGGCAGCAATAGCTTTAGGGCTCTGTAAGCAGAACTTTGCTGGGGTGCCCATGTGGTCTCAAGAAAAACACGGACACATACACACACACACACAAAAGAAAAACACGGACACAAAATTAAATTAATTTTAAAATAAAACTGTTGGTGAAAAGAAAAGAGGAAAGGGAAGGAGAGTAGAGGGGGGAGTGGAGGAGAAAGGAAGGGAGAGGAAAGGAAAGGAGGAGGGGAGGGGAGGGGAGAGGAGAAGGCAGGGAAAGGGAGAAGGGAAGGGAGGGAACAAGGGAGGGGAGGGGAGAGGAAAAAGCATGCAAGCAAGGAAGACCAAAAGAGAGGGAGGGAGAGAAGAGAGAGGGAAAGAGGCAGGCAGGTAAACACCACACTTCAGGAAACAGCTACCATAGAACAGATAAATCAACTTGTTTTAAATTCTGTTAAAATATCTAATACAGATGTCATATGGAAAATGTGTGTGTATACAAATTTAAAAAGAGTATTTCCCAGAGAGAAAAGTTCAAATTTAAAACAGTAAGTACTCTGATGCAAACTGGCAATCCCAGAATGTGACAATGTATTGCTGTCAATTAACTGCCTAGAATCAAGAATGATCTTTCAGTGCACAATATCACCACTGGTATGACATGTCACTACAAATCCACTGCTCACTTCATCAAGGACGGCGACCCTTGCGTAGGCCTAGAAAACCACCTCCTGCTCCACTGTTAGTCTGCTTCTACGCACAGGACTAACTTCTTCACAATGTTTTACCTGATACGGGGGGGTGGGGGGAAGAATTATCTGTGTCCCTCAATTTTCTCCTTCTGACTATGGTCCATAAGAGCCCCAGCTACAGTTCTTTTCCTTGAATTCCAACAAATAATCTGTATTCCTTATTAAAACTGTTCTTCTTTTAAGCAGATTTTAGCTACCTGCAATCAAAAGAGCCTAAAGAAAGCAGGCTTTAATTTGAAATTTAAGAGCCTGGGATGTCTAAGCAAACCAATTCTAAAGCATAACAATGGTTCTTAAAAAGTACATTGAAACATTCAACCTCCTAATCAATGCTATTCATGAGTATCGTCTATTTTGAATCACAGAATACCAGCCAAAATGCAGTCAGAGAAAATACATTCCATTTATGTAGAAAGCGTCATTCTCAACACTATAATGCCCGTAAAATTACAAAACTACATTTAACTACATTTTCTGTGACGGCGGCTTTCAAGCCTATTTTAGGAGACAGAACATTCTCCTAACAAAACCCCAGGTTCACGGCCAAGGGATAGCTGAAAAGGAGAGCTGCTCTATCTGAAGCCTGTGCACAGGAATGGCCACGTGAGCCCACATCCTGCTGGAGAGCTACTCTCCTCTCCTGACCGAGAAGCCTTGAGCAATCTCCACAGAGCACTTGTGGCCCATGTGACTTAGAGCCTGAAAACCGTTGTCAGGAAAAGTAGGCCACCTCCCATGTTGGCACATCCAAGGCCCCGTGTCGATCACCTGTGTACCTACTTACTTACCTATGAGCTTTGAATTTTTTTCCATCAATATAAATATCAATATCTGGACAACAATGCTTCAGATAAAGCTTCAACAAGTCTTCTCCTAAATCAG
This sequence comes from Ochotona princeps, assembly GCF_030435755.1. Taxonomy (NCBI): domain Eukaryota; kingdom Metazoa; phylum Chordata; class Mammalia; order Lagomorpha; family Ochotonidae; genus Ochotona; species Ochotona princeps. The sequence continues at coordinate 78,200,229 of NC_080833.1, read as the reverse complement.
ATGCCGGTTCGAAGTCATAATTATCTTTAAAAGAGAAAAATACATTAAAAAAGTTTCTCTACTTTTACATGCAAAAAAAAATTTCTTATATCAGTAAAGGGGCTTCCTATATAATTATTTCAATTAGCTGGAATGTTTAAGCAGCAAATCTAAAACAATATAAAAAAATTATAAATCATTTATACTTGTTTCTACTTTGAAATATGTACGTCTACTTATACTTAAATACAGATATGCCTTTAAACATATTATCACAAAATTATACATCAAAAATGAATTTACTTCAGTAATATGTAAATTAGAAACATTCCCAATTTTTATATGCTTTCTTATCAATTCAGTCCTTCCTGTCCTCTTAATGACTATATGGCTAGAATACTATGTGGACTGATAGAAATTCAACTGAAATAGTAACAGTTCTTACTGTAAGTACTTCACACAGTATGAAGCAGTACATAAAATATGCATTTTTTTGTTTGTCTTTTATATTTTCTTCTTTTACATCACAATTCTTTTAGTTCAAAATCAGAGAACACATTATCACAGAAAACTAGTGGAAAATTAAAAAGCCCTCTAGGCTAACACAATTCCTTAGGGCTTCCTGACAAAATGAGACAGAAGGATGGAAACTGCTCCTGTACATGTGCTTCTGCTGTTTCGTGTAATAATTAGAAAGTGTCAAGGGAAAACACTTAAATATCTTGAAACAAAAACAATCAGAGTCCTTTTTTATGGTGTATATTACATACTTTTTTTTCAAATTTCGTTTTATGACAGTTTCATAGGCTCTGGGATTCCCCCAACCCCTCAAAAAACCCTCCCCCCATACTGGATTCCTCCATATTGTTACAGTAGTACAGCTCATATCCAGTCATGATTCCTTCATTGCAGGCATGGACCATGCAGAGTCCAGCAACTTGTTGTCCAGATAAATTCAACAGTTTCATTGGAAGACCATTCCTGGTCTGAAAGTAGAGCTGGCAGAATATCATCCCCTCCAATGAAAAGCCACAGCACAACTTCAACAACAATTTACAACATCATGAAGTTAAAGTCCTCGCCTTGAACACACCCCGGGATCCCATATGGGCGCCAGTTCTAATCCCGGCAGCTCCACTTCCCATCCTGCTCCCTGCTTGTGGCCTGGGAAAGCAGTCGAGGATGGCCCAATGCATTGGGACACTGCACCCGTGTGGGAGACCCGGAAGAGGTTCCTGGTTCCCGGCTTTGGATTGACGCAGCACCGGCCATAGCGCTCACTTGGGGAGTGAACCATCGGATGGAAGATCTTCCTCTCTGTCTCTCCTCCTCTCTGTATATCTGACTTTGTAATAAAAATAAATAAATCTTTAAAAAAAATTGTAATGTTTACTTGAAATGCAGAGTTCCTTTACTTGAAATGCACAGTATTCCTTCAGCCAGTACCTCTGACGAAGATCAGTTGCTGGTGACAGATTCCTACTAATCAAATTAAAAATCTCAAATGTAAACTGCAATGCCAACACCGGGTCTACCACCAAACGAGATCCCGTCTCTACACACTAGTCAATACATCCACTTCTACCTCCTCGTCCAGGCTACTAACATCCCTCAGCTGCATTTCTGCACTAACCTTGGAACAGCCCTCCCTCTTTTGATACACACAATCTGATTTCAACAAAGCACCCAGGGCAATTTTTAAAATGCAATATTCAGAAGATGACCCACCTTACTCCATGCCTTCCTAAGGGTCTATTTCATTTAAAGTTGGCTGGGCAAAGTATGCATGGCCTGGGCATCCCATTTGTCAATGGCGTCTGGAACAGGGACAGTCTTACAGGAATAAGCCTTTAACTCTTAATTGCATCAGAATTAAACTACCAGACACCAGCTGGTATCACAGAATTGGTTGGCATGGGAAAACATTTCACACATTTGAAGTCAAAAGTGGCATGAAGAAAATAAGCAACACAATCACAAAAACCCAAAACTCAATGTGTTCCAACCGGAAGTCACCATTCCATTCAACCCTAAATTTGCCCTCCTTGTATTCTTTTTTTTTTATTTTATTTTATTACAGCCAGATATACACAGAGGAGCCTCCTTGTATTCTTGAAGCCTGTAAAACAATGCAATGCAAACTCCTTAACATGGTGTAAGAGTAAGGTCACTACATATTTTGGTTTACCTTGGATAGTCCTGCTGCCACAGGATAATCATCAAATGGCAACCTTTTCACTCTAAAGGTACTCCTGCAGGGGCAAGATGGCTCTTCATGACCTGGCTCCCACTCACCTCTGCAGGCTCTTCTCTTCCCTGACTGTGATAATTTCTGTTCCTTTTCCCCTGCTCCAACATGCTCTCAAATATTTCTGGTTTTCCAAATAGGCCACATGCCTGGCTTCTCTCTCTGCTCTCAAGAGTAAAGCTGACTAAAGAGAAATTTTGAGATGTTCTAAAACTACAAGAAATTGGGTAGGAGGTAGAGGAAGTTAATCAGTTAAGAGCTGCCCCTGGGCCCAGCACCATGGCCTAACGGCTTAAGTCCTCGCCTTGAATGCACCAGGATCTCATAATGGGCACTGGTTCTGATCCCAGCAGCCCCACTTCCCATCCAGCTCCCTACCTGTGGCCTGGGAAAGCAGTCGAGGACAGCCCAAAGCCTTGGGACCCTGAACCTGCGTGGGAGACCTGGAAGAGGTTCGGGGCTCCTGACTTCAGATTGGCTCAGCTCCAGCCGTTGCAGCCGTTTGGGGACTGAATCATTGGACGGAAGATCTTCATCTCTGTCTCTCCTCCTCTCTATATATCTGACTTTGCAATAAAAAAATAAATAAATCTTTTTATAAAAAAAGAGCTGCCTCTGAAATCAACATAAAGACTCTACATTAAAACGTTGACCTAATCCCATCACAATTTATGTGTAAACTCTCTGAACTGTTAACCACAACCAAACCAGAAGCAAAAATACTTTTCCTTATAGACTGCTCTCTTATCCCAAAGCTTTCCCCCATTTCCTGGTAAACTGCTCTTCTTGACTATTATCGATATAGGTTCAATGTAACATTCTTTCTTTCCCCACAGCTTGTAACAATATTTTTAGCTGTAGGTCCAGCAGAAATTTTCCAGTTGTTACTTAGTTTTTTCTTTTTTTTTTTTTTGCTGGAAGTTGCAGGAATTTGTCCTAGGTCCTGGCCCTTTGCTTTTCTGGCTAGCATTTGTGAGGACTCTGTAAGCCCCCTTCTCCAAGGAACCATTAAGTTTCAGGAGTTTCGGTTCAAGGTAGTCATGCTGTTTCATTTGCTCAGAATACCTCTTGCTTAAAATGTTTTTGCCTACTTTGTTCGGGGTAAAGGGCAGATGGGATTTAATTCAGAAATCATTCTTTCCATGTAAGTTTTCTTTGGCAGCTAAGTTCAGGTTATATGTGCCCTTCATAACATCTTGTACATAACTTACCTGACTATACCTCCCTTTAAACTGAAAGACAGAATATTGTTCACTCTTATATCTTTAAAAACCTAGCACAAAGTAGATACCAAAATTAAAAATGTGATGAATGATTTGGATAGCATTCTAGAAACAAGTAGCAAGTGTAAAGGCACAGAGATGCCAAAACACAGTTCTACGGGGAATCATCAGGTAATTCCATAAAACAATAGCTTAAGCAGTATGTGGAGGTTCTGAAAAGAGAAGGTAGCAGAGTTCTATCCAAGCTCCAATTTACAAAGTTCCCTGATAATATAAGAAAAAATCTGAAGTTTTAGTTGGGGCTGTGGGAAAGAACTCAACAATTTTTTTTAAAGATTGGTTTTATTCTTTTGACAGAGAGGAGAGATAGAGATCTTCCATACACTTGTTCACTCCCCAGATGGCCACAATGGCCAGGGCTGGTCCAGGCTGAAGTCAGGAGCCAAGAACTCCATCCTGATCTCCCATGTGAGGGGCCATGTTATTTGGGTCATCTTCTGCTGCATACCCTGTGCATTAGAAGGGAACTGCACTGGATACAGAGTGGCCAGGATTCAACCGGCACTCTAACATGTGATGCTGGTTTGACAAGTGATGGCTTAACCTGCAGAGCCATAATGCCAGTCCTCCACTCTCACCTTTTAGGATACCAAAATGATCCACAGTCAGACTTGTAATAAACTAACATTGTTTTAAACAACACAGAGGAGAGCATAAGACCTGCAGACATGGGTTGCAAATTCTTTTTTTTTAAAAAATGTTAATTTCTTTGGAAAGACAGAAAAAGAGAGAGAGGACTTCATATGCTGGTTCAAATGTCTACAACACCCAGGGATGTGCCAGGCTGAAACCAGGAGCCTGGAGCTCCATCCAGGCCTGCCACATGAGTGCCAGAGACCCAAGTACTTAAGCCATCATGTGCTATATCCATTAGCAGGCAGCTAGATAGGAAGAGGTGAGATTCAATCCCAGGTACTCTGCTATGGGACAAGGGTGTCTCAAGTGGTGGCTTAATCAGCTGTACCATGACACCTACAACTTAGGTTGCAAATTCTCAAAGAAAAAGGAAAGAAATGGCAGAAAGAGAAGAGATTTAGGGGTATTTAGGAGGGAAATCAAAGATGGTCATGAACTGAATGAGAGGGAGGAGGGCATCTGAGCAGGAAGACAGTGACATTCACATGCTTGGAGCTTTCAGGGGAAAGCTAGTTAGGAGGCGGGCATTTGATGGAACAGCCAAGCTACTGCTTGAGATGTCCATATCCCGTATTAAAATGCCAGATTCAAGTCCCAGCTCTTCCACTTCGGATCCTATTTCCTTCTAAGGTATATACTGGAAGGAAGTGGGTGATGGCTCAAGTACTTGGATCCCTATCATTTATGTGGGAGATCTGGCTGGAGTCAAGGCTCCTAGCATTCACCTGGCCCAGCCCCTAACTGTTGCAGACATTTGAAGAGTGAACTTGCAAATGGGAAACCTCAATCCAGCTTTCCAAAACAAAAACAAAGCAAAACAAAACAAAAAACCACTAAACTAATTTAAAAAGAAAAAAAAAGAGCAGATATGGAGAAGCAAATGGTTAGGGTTCTTGGAGACAGACAGCTTGAATCTGACATAAAAATCCATCTAGCCAGGGTTTGGATGCAATATACAGGAAAACAAGAATTGCATTTCTTTAAGAAAGGGCAGAAGATACATCAGTGAAGAAGACAGGAGAAGGCTCATCAGGAGAGCATGGTCTCTCTGAAGACAGGAGGGTTACCAGGAGGACACCAGTGAGAGGAACGTCCGCCAAGAGGTCATACGATGGGAACAAGTGTGTGAAACCAGCATCTGAGAGGTCACTGGGGACCACAGGGACTTTCTATGCAGTGACAGAGAAAGTCATCAGAGAACAAGGGGCTAAGGAGCTCTTTCCACTAAGAGTCACAACTTCTTAGGCCATGTGAAGAGGCTGTTGTGGGGTTAGGGGAGAGCTCTAATCTACAGGCAGGAGAGCAAACACAAGCTCTGACAATCGCTCTGCGTGGCCTCGGGAAACTTTCTATGCTCCCTAAGTCTTGGGGTCCTTAGCTCTAGAATCAGTGTACCCACTTACTTCTTAGGGTTATAGGAGACTAAATGAGGTAAGTGTATCACTGGGTCTACCCTGAAACCTACATTATTTATTCATTCATTCAGAATTACACATGGTGAACATGAGACTAAATCTAATCAAGCTTAAACAGGTTGTTATTCTTTTTGCATTAACCATCAGAGACCCTTCAGTTAGATATTTTCATGCACTTCTACAGTCAATTCCAATGTAACACTTGTTTTGAAGACATGAGTTTGATCTGAAGACAACTAACATGTTAGGGCACAATTTTTGAAAAAAACATGAATTTGGAGTTTGCTCAGTACAATTTTATACACAAGAAACACTAGAACAATGATTAAAAAAAAAACTGCATCCAACTGAACTAAGCATGTAATACACACCACACACACACACACACACTCTGACCAGATACTTCCGTTTACTGTGTAGTTATGAGCCACATACAATCTTACGTTATAGATTATAATTATAAATCTGTAACAATCACTGTTATAGATTTCCACCTGATTTCAGATAACTACTGTTAGCAGATAACTTGCTGTGACTATTCTTTGTTTCTGCCTGGCCTAGCCTTTCTGAGGAAAGCACTAGTAAACTTGGCCAAATGATGACTTGAAGGATCAAGAAGATACAGTGCATCAGAAAGATGGAAGCTTACCTCCTCTGACATCCATGTCCTTTCAACACTGAGTCATCAAACTATCTTCCATTCCTTTCCTCTCCCCAGAGAAGATTTAACTTCCAAAATAAAGAGCTCTCTCTCTCTCTCTCTCTGAAGACAGGCACATCATCAGCAGTACATAAAAGCTTCGCTCCCTACTTGTGTTGTTCCTCTCCAGTATAGCTTCCCACTCCTTGGGCAGTATACATCAGGCCCTTACTGCCTCTAAGGGCTCAGGGTCTAACAATTGGCCCTAAGATGCTCTATGAGTAATAAAGGATCTATCCCGTGATCCAGAGACTACAAGTTTTCTGTCAAAATGTAAATCACTCTATACATCTTCTATCTATCTACTTAGCACCTTCTTTACATCAAGTCCCAATGATGTACAAGCTACAATCCTTCTGACACCCACTTCCACAAGCAAACTAATTCAAGTCGTTTTCAAAGTAAAATGTCGTATGTTTTGTAGGCATTTTTAATTTTTCTTAATTTTGTATGTTTATTTATTTGAAAGGCAGAGTTACATAAAGACAATGAAAAAGAGAAAGAGATCTTTTTGTTTTAAAAAGATTTATTTATTTTTATTACAAAGTCAGATACACAGAGAGAAGGAGAGACAGAGAGGAAGATCTTTCGTCCGATGATTCACTTCCCAAGTGAGCGCAACGGCCGGTGCTGCGCCGATCCGAAGCTGGGAACCTCTTCCGGGTCTCCCACGCGGGTGCAGGGTCCCAAGGCTTTGGGCTATCCTCCTCTGCTTTTCCAATCACAAGCAGGGAGCTGGATGGGAAGCAGGGCCGCCAGGATTAGAACCGGCGCCCATATGGGATACCAGCACGTTCAAGGTGAGGACTTTAGCCGCTAGGCCATGGTGCTGGGCCTGAAAAACAGATCTTCTATCTGCTGTTTCATTTCCGAGATGGCAACAGCTAGGGTTGGACCAAGCCAAAACCAGGAGCCTGGTCTCCCACATGGGTGCAGGGGCCCAAGATCCTGGACCATTTTTCACTGCACTTCCAGGCACATTAACAAGAAGTTGGATGGAAAGTGGAGCAACCTGGACTCAAATCGGTGTCCCTATCGGATGCCAATGTTGTTGGCGGAAGCATAACCTGTTATCCTACAGGGCTAACCACCACCACACTTTTCTTTTTAACAAAAAGATACATTTATTTATTTTCAAGCCAGAGTTAAAGAGAAAAAGGAAGAGACAGAGAGATATCTCCCATTCACTAGTTCACCCTCTAGGTGGCCATCATGACTAGGGCAGAGCCAGGCCAAAGTCAAGAGTCAGCAACTTCACCCAGGTCTCCCAAGTGGCTCCCAGGGGCCCAAACATTTGTGCCATATTTTGTTGTTTTTAATCAACCCATTAGCAGACAGCTGGATCGGAAGTACAGCCATAGTGCACAAAAAATATTGGACGCTGATTGTGCAGGCAGTAGTTTTTCCCACTATATTACTACAGCAGACTCTACAGGCATTTTCTTAACCATTTAACATAGTAAAATTAGTTTATCACTTTTATTGGGTCCCTGACTTTTTATAATACGACACAAAAAACCTTCTGTGTAACTGCAAAATTTTTTGTTGTTGTTGCTTAGGGTTAAGAAATGCATATATTGGGGCCCAGCACGATAACATAGTGGTTAAAGTCCTCGCCTTGAATGTGCCCAGGATCCCATATGGGTGCCAGCTCTAACCCCGACGGCCCTGCTTCCCATCCAGTTCCCTGCTTGTGGCCTGGGAAAGCAGTTGAGGACGGCTTTTTTCAGTTGGGACCCTGCACCTACGTGGGAGACCTGGAAGCGCTCCTGACTCCTGTCTTCGAATTGTCTCAGCTCTGGCTGTTGCGGCCGCTTGGGGAGTTAACCTTTGGACGGAAGATCTTCCTCTGTGTTTCTCCTCCTCTCTGTATATCCACCTTTCCAATAAAAATAAATAAATCTTAAAATAAAAAAGAAATGCATATATTATATTACAACAGAACTGATGATACTTCTCTAAAGCTTCCTCATTGGTATAGATTGGAATAATGACAACGAGATATTAACACTTAAATGGTCAAAGAAGAATTGAGGATTATTTATAGATACTTTCATAACGACCTCATTTCAAATAACTTGGAAAAACCGGGCATTATTGACATTAAAATTTTCGTTTCCCCATGTTTATTTTTATAAAAAGACAAGTAAGTACACTAGGTTTTTGAAATATGCATTTCTCCAACTACATCGGAATATTATTTCATGGCTCCAACATTTTATAAATATCCAGAAAAAAATACCTCACCATTGGAAATTAAGTTGTCATCTTTATCTTTGATAGCCTCTGGAAGTTCAGGTTGTTGAAGAGAATGGTCAGATGATTCTTTAGAATTTTGAAAATTAAAGTCCAGTTCATTTTGTGATAGGCTACTCTGCACTATCTTTTTTCTAATATTTTGCTCTTCATAGTTTGCTATGTTTCTGTTTGATGAATACACAATCCTGAAATGCAAAATATAAAATACTAATTAACATCAGTGACACTTAAAAAATGAAAGCTACTTCCCAATGTATATTGACGTTATCTGTCTAAATATTCATATAATTTAAAAATATATAATTATATGTGATAAACAGATTATTTACATATGTCTACATATTTTATGTAAATCTACATGCCACATAAATAGGACTTCATGTAAAACGATCAATCTAAAACAGCAGAAAATTTGAAAAGTAGTCTATAACATTCTTCAACATTAAAAAGCAATACCTAAAGCCGAAAAATCAGACCATCTAAAAGAAATGGCAAGTCCTAGAAAGACATGGATTATCAAACCCAACTCAGAGCACTATCAAGAAAATTGATAATTCACACAATATGAGAAAATTTCTGTATATTATGTCTGCTAGTAGTCAAATACTACAGAATACATAAAAACTCTGGTAAATCAATACTATAAAGTAAACTCAATTAAAAATATGAATAGATAGTTCCACAAAGAAGATAAAGATACAGCTAGTAAGTACATGAAAATATGCTCAACATCATCAGCTATCAGGGAAATACAAATTACCCACAATGAGATACTAGTTACATTCACTAGGATGATTACATTAAGGAAGCCTGAAAATAACAAGTACTGTCAAGCACACAAAGAAACTACAAGTCCCTTCTATTGCTAGTACGAATATAAAATGGTAAAATGGTACTATTCCATTGCAAAGTCTAGTGGTTCCTCCTAAGATCACAGAGTTGCCAGCCCCAGCAATCGCCCTCTTAGATGTACACCCAAGAAATATTCAAACATAAGAACAAAAACTTGGGCCCGGTGTGGTGGCCTAGTGACTAAAGTCCTCTCCTTGCACGCCAGGATCCCCTATGGGCACTGGTTCTAATCCTAGCAGCCTTGCTTCTCATCTAGCTCCCTGTTTGTGGCCTGGGAAAGCAGTGGAGGATGACCAAAAGCCTTGAAACCCTGCACCCAAGCAGGATACCCGGAAGAGGCTCCTGACTCCTGGCTTCGGATCAGCTCAGCTCCAAACACTTGGGGAGTGAACCAGCAGACAGATCTTTCTGTCTCTCCTCCTCTTCGTGTATCTGACTTTCCAATAAAAATAAATAAATCTTTAAAGAACGAAAACTTACATATGAATGCTCCTAGCAGCATTAGTCATCATAACCAAAACATGGAAACATCAATGAATAGATAAACCAATTGTGGCATGATCATTCAATGGAGTAACATTTGAGAATAAAAAGCGAAGTGCATTAAATTAGCTTCTTCCACTATTTAGTTAATAATAAATCTGAGTTAAGTAAACATTTGAGTTTCCCAAATCACTAAAAAGTTCAACCAGAGACCAGGGTTGTGGCATAGCTAGTAAATCTGCCACATGTGATGCCAGTATGACACATGAGTAGTAGTGCACATCCTGGCTGCCCTACTTGCAATCCAGCTCCCTGCTAATGTGCCTGGGAAAGCAACAGAACATCGCCACAGTGTTTCAGTTACTGTCATCCACTTGGAAGACTAGGAAGAAGCTCCTGGATCCTGAGTTTGGCCTGGCATCTCCCCATCTGGGGAGGGAACCAGCAAATCAAGATCTCTCCATACTTTTCTCTCCATAACTCTGATTTTCAAATAAATTGTCTTTTTAAATAGAAGTTTAACTGATACTCTATTTTCAAAAATGTTCACGGAACCCTGGCTAGGGTTCTCTGAATGTTCATATGGTTAAAATTTGTACATTGAAAGTTGAATCTTGGGCCAGGCACAATGCCCCAATGGCTACATCCTTGCCTTGCACGTGCCAGGATCCCATATGGGCACCAGTTCGTGTTCTGGCTGCTCCACTTTCCAGCCAACTCCCTGCTTACTGCCTGGGAAAGCAGTCAAGGATGGGCCAAACCTGTGTGACCCTGCACCTGCATGGGAGACCTGGAAGAAGTTCCTGGCTCCTGGTTTTGGTTTGGCTTAGATTCGGCCATTGAGGAATGAGCCAGCAGATGGGAGATCTTTCTGTCTCTCCTTCTCTCTGTAAATCTGACTTTCAATAATAATAAATAAATCTTAAAAAAAAAGTTAAACCTCAATGTGGTAATATAACAGACAAGGCATTTTGCATTTGGTAGGCCCTAATCTCAGAAATGGGATTAGTGCCCTTATACGAGAGAAACAAAGGAGTTTGCTTATCCCTTCTACCACATAAAGAGACAGAAGGTACTATTCATGGGCAACTACCTCACAGCAGATACCCAACTTGGGGATGCCTTGATCTGGGACAGCCCCCCACCGCCCCAGTCTTTGGAACTGCAAGCAGTAAATTTCTGTTGTTTATTAGTATCTCAGCCTAAGGTACTTTACTATAGTAGCCTAGACAAAGAAACTAAGAAGTTTCGACAATGAAGTATGTGATCTTACATTTTTTAGAAACATAGTTTATTGAAAGCGTCACATGCTAATCACACAGAAGTCAATTTGGGGACAAACTGTAGCCCAGAGTACATCTGGCAATGTCTAGAAACATTCTGGTCATTATAACTAACTGTCCCGACAACACAGTATCCCTGCCATTCCTGCCATTCCTCCCCCCCAGAATGAGTCTTCATCAGCTCAGCCTTCTCTGATACTATCCCTCTAACCGTAACTCTCAGCCTCCACTAAGACAAGTTAGAAAGATGACTTGGAACTTCAATGAGTGACTTTGCCTCAGGTTTAAAAATACATATTAAAACACAGGATGCTTAAAAACCAAACACTGTCCAGTCTGTGTTCACTTAGACTTAAAACCAAGGGAAAAGATTTTACTTACTGTAAAAATGCTCTAAATTCTGAAGCTTCAACATTCTCCAGAGCAACAGACTTCTGATCTGTTGAATGACTTGATAGCTGTCCAATAGTGTAAAAGTAGAAGTCAGGCACCCTTGCTAAAAGGACTGCTTTGTGTGCTTTGAAGAAAGTGCCATCTACAGAGAAAGTAACGTCAGCATGGATTTCTTCCCTTAGAAGCCTGTACAGAGTAGAAAGAAATCACAGTTAATTTGGTGGTGTCAAGAAAGATACAATATATTTTGGATTAAATTTCAAATAACAGATAAGCTAAAATAGGCAAAGGTAATATAAAATGAAAATACTAGCATAAAAGTATTAGCATAAAAGTGAATTTATTCTCAGTTCCTTTCCTAAGAACATGGTTTACTCTGTATCTTAGAATCTTAATTTTCTAAAGTGAAATCTAAGTGATTTAAATAAATCAGTACAATCACTTCTGCAAAAATCTTATGCATTTCTTCTGATAACAAAATTTGTTTTCTGCTACTTCTGTTGATCTGTCCTTTAAAATGTATCCTCTTTAGATCTATTTTGAAACATGAAACCCAAAGTTAACACAGTTATACTAATAACTACAAAAGCTCTTTTTTGGAAATCTTATCAAAATTGAAGCAAACATGAATAGTCAATAACACAGCATAACAATACGGACACAACAATAGAAAATTCAGATTAGAAACGGGTACGCTTTGTTCTAACATTAATGACAGAGTCTGCGGTGCACCCTTGACTGTGTAGAATGTGACATCTAGCCCTCTTCCACCATTCTCCCCCTGTCAACAGAATTCATCATGCTCTAATCTATTATTAAAATGACGGTCTCTGGGGTAAAACTATCCAAACCTTTACTAATGTATAGGCATAGTTCAGGAAAGCCCACTGACTTCATGCTTGTCAAGTGCGGGAGAACAGTATCATTATACAAACTGTCATCATCTTTTGTCCCTTTGCAGTAACTACATACTTTCACTGTCTAAATATTAAATCATATTTCATATCACCATAACAATATCAGCAGCAAGGGCTGTATTCTCAGAGGCCTCTTGTATTGCAGGACATAATTGGTAATCATACCAGGAGACTAGAGCAGATACACATCATGGATAAAGATACCCATTACAGTGAAAGCTTGGAAAGCTGCCAATGATTCTCACACTCCCACAAGAGCAGGTTAATGGCACCTTCCAGTAATCCCATCACACTTGGTACATTCCTCCATTACAGCACCTGACATTGCATCATTATTATTTTTATGTGTCTTTCTCCCTAAAGGACAATGAATTCCCCATGAGCAAAAACTGTATCCTCAGTATATAGCCAAGGGTCCTAGCTGCTTGTTAATGACCCTACTTTACTTTCAATAGAGCAAATGCTTCTGCGCATAAAGCCTTCTAGAATCTTGAAAACAAAGAACAGTTATATCCTGATTTGGCCAATATTCTCATCAATAAATTATTGTCACACATAATATTTAAAAGTAAAATTTATCTGCAAGAATTACACTTACACTTACACACACACACACACACACCCTTCCATCTGCTGGTTCACTCCCCAGATGGTCATAATGGATGAGGCTGGGTCAGATTAAGGTCAGGAGCTTCTTCCAGGTCCACCTGTATAGGTACAAGGGTCCAAATACTTGGGTCATCCTCCACTGATTTTCCAAGGTAAAACAGCAACTGGCTGCATGGGAAGCCTGAACACCACCAGCACCAATATGGGATGCTGACTCACCAGGTGGTGGCACTACACACTATGCCCCAGCAACAGCCCCAAGAGGTGGACTCATAAGAGGTGACTGGGGTGTGGGAGCCTCACCCTGATGTGTAGCATTGGTACCATTACAGGAGGGCAGGTCCAGCTCAAGTTCCAACTGTTCCACTTCCTATCCAGCTGCCTGCTAATACAGAGGAGAATGGCCTTAAGTGCTTGAGCCCCTGCACCCACATGGGAGGTCCAGAAGTTTTTCACTCCTGGCTCTGGACCAACACAACTTTGGTTTCTCCCTCTCCTTCTCTGTAACTATCTCTCAAAAAATAAAACTAAAACTAAAAATAAAAATAGTATACACCTTAAAAAAAAGGAATTAAATTTCAACTTGAGTTTTGGAGGGGACAGTTAAACCATAGTATTTAAATCAAACCTATTTAAATCATTTTAGACTGCTAATAAAACCCAGTTTTCACTAATATTAAATACATACTATGCAATATGTACTTGGTACATAAAGATGACTAATGTAGTAGGGAAAACAAGCCTGAAAATTAAAGATTATAAATATATTATACTATTATAAAGATATATTCAATGAACAAGTAAATTTTTTTTCAGCCCAGACATAAGCAAAGATCTCATACAGGATATGAAAATCGATGGGACACTGAAGACTGAGGAACAGTTGGTTAGGGCAGGAAGAGGCTACCAGCTCCAAATTCCTTATCAAGGTGTATGTGGGTCCTGAACAGACATTGGTCAGCAGAAGTGACAGATGAAGATGCAGGGATAAATGAATGGAGGTTGATGAAGTGTTACCAAGTAGTTTGAAACTAGATAGGCTTATTTTTCAAGGGATAAGCTATCATTAGGGAAGGAATTGGAGAAAATGGGAATGAAGATGAGAAAACTATTGTACAGCACAAGTGAATGAGGTAAGTGACTTGAGTTAGGACAGGATCACAAGGATCAACGGTGACCGGATAGAATGAATATATTGTAGTGCAGCAATTAAGCCACCACTTGTCACACAGGCCATAACAGAGCATTGATTTGAGCCCTAAACATTCATCTTGTGATCAGCTTCCAAACTAATGCAGCTAGCAAGGCACCAGAGGCTAGCCCAAGGATTTCAGTCCCTGTCACCCAGGAGGGAACCAAGAATGGAGGTCCTGGCTTCTTGCTTAAATCTGGTCCAAATCTTGCTGTTACAGCTATTTCAGGAATAAACCTGCAGATGGAGGACATCACTCTCTCTCGCTCTGTCTCTCCCTCTCAGACTTCTAACTTTTAAATACATACTTTTAAAAATAATAAAATATAAAATAAATTTAGGTAGTTAAAACTGACAGGAGTTAAAGCCAGGCTTGTGGCAGATCAGGTTAAGCTACTGTCTGCAATGCTGACATCCCATATAGGTGCTGGGTCAAGGCCTGGCTGCCCCACTTGATCCAGATCCCTGGTGATACACCTGGGAGAGCAGTGGATGACAGCCCAGTGCTTGGGTCCCCGTCACCAAGTCAAATACCTTGGAGTTCCTAGCTCCCAGCCCAGTCCTGACTGTTGCAAGAATTTAGGTAGTGAACTAGAGGAGAGATCACTTTTTCTCTTCTCTCTCTCTCCCTCTCTCTATCTTTCCTGCCTTCTCCCCTCTTTTCCTCCCCAGTTCTACTATTCAAATAAATAAAATAAATCTGAAAAAGAAAACTGGCAGGAGAAGGTAAAAGGAAAGAAATAACCGAGGCTGCCTCTCAAGTCTGGCTTGAATAACTGGACTCTGGCAATCCCACTGTTTAATTTTTATCTGCTAGTCCAGTTTCCCTGCCCAACTCCAGACACATTTCCAAAGGTCACCTGCACAGTCTTTCTGAAGTCATTATAACTCTCCCTTGGGCAATCTTCCTCTCCTCCCCTCCCCGCTTCCCTCTTCTTTCTTTTCCTGTTCCTTTACAAGTAGTCAGCTACCAAGACCATCAATTGTTTCATTTCCAGTGTCTGTCACATATAAAATCTCCTGGCTGATCTCTATTTCCAATTTCTCCTTCCCTTAAGCTCAGAATATAAACTTGTTGCTCTCCTATTTTAAAGACACCAATATTTATCCAAAGTCCCCAGAACACATTCCCAACACCTCTCTGGAAAAAAGCCTCTGTGGTCTGACCTGAGTCTAGCCAGTGTTCCTTATGGCAACACTCTGAGTACATGCCACACTGATCATCTTCTTCCAAGAGGAGTTACTAAATACATCTTTTTTTGGTATACTGCTGCCCATTTATACAAGTGCTCCTATACTTAAACATGAATGATGGACTGGACCAAGGTAAGCTACTGGCCAATGTAGCTATTTAGGCAAAAGAACATAAGAAGAGATGTTGCCAACTGATGGTACTCTAAGGGCATGCCAAAAGCAAGCCCACAGTTAAAAAAAAAAGTATACAGAAGCCTAAGGAGAGAAGCAGAGATAAAGGTACAAATAGATGATATATTTGCACAGTTGTTACAGAGAAGGCCAAGTGCTTGGGTTCATAGTCTGGTTTATGTTCTAGTCATGAGACCTTGGCCAGGTCACTTTAATGTCTCTGGAACAAGATCACTATGACTCTTACTCTAACTTCCTTACTCCATCTCTAAATGCTTCTGTATTCTCAACTGCTAAGTGGGTATGATGGATATGTATGTGTGTGCATATACACACACACACACACACACACACACACACATATATATACACATACATACACACACACACGTGTTCACCTAGTAAGATTCATGAGAGATGTAAATAAAACATTACAGGCAGCCCAGCACTGAGCCAACAGGATGGCAACATTACTATTTGTTTTTAACAATTACCCTGAATAATGGTACAACTCTCAATTCCCAATGAGATGTTAATGCATAGTTGTCATATTCTAGGCTTCTTTCCACTTTTACATTAGATCTGGAAAAGTTTCCTGTTTTTCCTCACTTTGCCACATCCATCATCACCTCAGGTAACCTGCAAGTGTCTCTAGCCCTTGTTCTTTGGAAGAATCTAATTCAACCCGCATTCCCCAAATAAACAAGTCTCCTGGAAATCTTGGCATGCTTTCACCTTGCTTGGGTATCTCCTAATTCTCCCTTCTCAATCAACCCTTACTCAATCCTCAAGTTATTCAACCGTCCCTACAGAAAGATTGTCCCTGGGCCCGGCAGCGTGGCCTAGCAGCTAAAGTCCTCGCCCTGAATGCACCAGGATCCCATATGGACGCCGGTTCCAATCCCGGCAGCTCCACTTCCCATCCAGCTCCCTGCTTGTGGCCTGGGAAAGCAGTTGAGGATGGCCCAAAAAGCCTTGGGTTCCTGCACCCGTGTGGGAGACCTGGAGGAGGTTCCAGGTTCCTGGCTCCGGATCGGCGCAGCACCGGCCCGTTGCGGCTCACTTGGGGAGTGAAGCATCGGATGGAAGATCTTCCTCTCTGTCTCTCCTCCTCTCTGTATATCTGCCTTTCCAATAAAAATAAATAAATCTTAAAAAAAAAAAAAAAGAAAGATTGTCCCCAAGTCACCCACCATCACTCTCACTTTAGTTTGGCCATTATCTTCCTTGCTAGAGTTTAAGCAGAAAGATCAAAGTACCATTTTCCTAACGCTTAATTCTTCAAGAGCTAACACAGGGCAACGTACATAATTAGAGTCAGATATTTCAATAACATTTGTAGAATAAATCATTGATATTGCTGTGCCTGGAGGTTAAAATAACATAGCATTTAAGATGGCTGGGGAAACACATGAGGAGTTTTGGCTGTCAAAACAGAAAACCTGCTGTATCTATTTTTCTTCGTTTATAACAGGAACTTGAGGGTTCAGGATCCTATTCTCAGTAGCTACTAAGAAGAGGAAAATTTTTCCATCTTCACTGCTGTGTCAAACACCCTTAACTTAGCAACACTTGAAGGCTCACAGAACAGAATAAATGCACTTAAAAGAGATTCATCCTAAAAACAGAACAACTACAGGGTTATTTTTTCCCCATCATTTTATAGCAGTTCCCCAGTGGAGAAAAAGCAACATTCTGAGTAGATGGACTCCACAAGAAATCCTATTACTTAAAATTTGGTTTACAGCTCCAGGATCTTTAAATGTGGGTGATTCTGACAGAAAGCTCTTCTAGATGACAGAATGCTGCACACATGGTTATTCTTAGTAATTAGGTTTACTCCAGTGTGTTCTCCAAGTGTGACTCTAGGTAACAATATGCAGCATCCTCTGAGACATTGTTACAAGCCCAGAATCTGGGACTGGCACACAGTATAGTGGGTTAAGCTGCTTTAGGGCCACCATCCCACATGGGTGTCTGTTCCAGTCCTTACTGTTCCACTTCCTATCCAGATGGTCCAAGTGCCTGGGCCCCTGCGTAAGATCCAGCTCCTGGTTTTGGGCAGGGGCTTGAAAGATGCACCCATTTGGGTAGTAACCAGCAAATGGAAGAAGCAAGACTCTCTCCTCTCTTTCTTTAGTTCAGCTTTTCAAATGCAACCTGTCTCTTAACAAGCTTCTTGCTCAGGATGACCTAAACCATTGTTAAGGACCAATGTTTTGCTGGAAATGAAAATCAGCTAGTAACAGGTAGTATCTCTAGGCGTTATTTTCTTTGTAAACTAAAACGACCTGCCATTCTGAACAGCCGGCCACTTATATCCGTGGGGTGTACAACAGTAAGGCAGACTTCCGTTTGCCTGGCTGTTCTGGAAGCTGCGGTTGCTGGGAGCTACAGAGTATCCAGGGTGAAAGGCGAAGGTGTGCAATAAGGAAGCATTCCATATAAACATTTCTGCAAATTATCTAAAGAAGAGTGCACAGGAGAAAGTTCCTTGGGGCTTCCATAACTTGTTGCACACTTCCTCGATCCAAATAAATACTGATTTCTTTTTTTTTTCTTTTTAAATGAAGAAGCTGATTAAAAAAAGAAAGTGTAAATTTCAGGGTATAGGTCAACCCTGACCTTTGCCATTTGTCATTCAAACACCCAGTGTGATCCCATCACTGCCCATAACTAGGATATTATTTCTGGTTTTCCTTTTGAATTCGGCACGCGGTGTCTGAGTGACTTGGGATTGGTTATTGGGGTGGGCGAGCGAAATGAGCGGGAAGCCTGACAGAACTTGCTCTGAAGTCAAGAGGACCAGGTGGACGGGGATGGGGCGCGGGGACGCTGCAGTAGTCCGAGGTCGCGCCGCCTCCTACCTGAGCAGGTCTTGGCTGAGCTGCTCCGCCACCTTCGCCTTCAGCCGGCGCCTCTCACTGGGGCCCTTCCTTTGCAGCCCCTTTCCACAAAGCCCAGGGGAGCCCAGAGGCGCCGCGGGGGCCGCGCCGCCGTCCGCACAGCCGGCCATGCCCCCCCAGGCGCCCGGCCAGCCGCGCACTCCACCGCCCTCGTCCCGCCCGGGAGCGAGAAAGGGGCGTTTCCGACCCAACGCTCCACTCCTACCCGAATCCGCCCCCTAAGGGAAAAGGTGGACGCCGTAGAGCCTCCGGACCGCCCTGCGCGGGAACCTGGGCGGGACGCAGGCGCCGTCACGTGACCGGAAAGATGTGCGCAGGCGCACTGGCTCTGTTTTTTAACCTCCGCCCGGGCGCCCCGCCCCCTCGCGGGGAGCCCACGGTTCCGCTGGGCATACCTTTCCGCTGGCCCCTTATTGCTGCGGGTCTTTGCCTTTCAGTGGGTGTTCACCAATCGTTTCAATAAAGGTTTTACTGATTCCCAAGTTCAAATCAAAATGGGCAACCTTAACTTTGGCTTTCTGGGCATAGGTGAACTACAGAGAGAAAACAGATTTTTGGGCAGCCAGCTGCACTTTCTCAGTAGCTACTTAGTGCTTTAGGCAAGAAACCTTGATGAGGCAGGGGTGCATGGGATTCATTTCTTAAACTGTCAGAATCAGAACAATCCTGAGGGATTTTTACCGAAGGGATGTTTAGATCGTCTCTAAGATTCCTGTCCTCTCCAAGGAATGGTTCCTTTGGCTGCTCCTGGGTCTGAGAAAGTCAGATTACAGAGCTTTGCATAGTAAAGCCCCAAAATTGACGACCAGGGAGGGAGAACGACAACTGAGTACTTCTTTGTTACTTCCAATTCTGTAGAGTCTGGGTTCCCCCCCAAATTCCCACCTCCCCTCCGACTGATTTTCCCCACGTTGTTACAATAGTATAGTCCTTTCATAAGACTTCATGGTTCCATCAGTCTTATTTAGGCTGCCCCGACATTGCTGGTACAGTGTCAGACAGTCCAGCATCACATTGTCTAGATATGTCCAACAGTTTCATTGGGAGTCCATCTCCGATTTGGAAGCATTATATCCCCACATCTGGATATGGAAGTCTCTATTACTCCATCACTATACATTCCCTTAAATGAGAAGCCACGAAGTAAGGTCAACCAGTACGAATTAGAACAACAACAACATTGTGGAATGAAGGATGCTATTGCAGTTGTATTTCCTTCACAAGCCCTGCACAGGGAAAGAATGCCCACTGCTTGGTTGTGTAAGAGCCCCTAAGAGGCCACTATTTCTCCAAAGAGTGTCCTCTCTCAAATTCAGAAATCTAAACTCTGAAAAACTCAATGGGATCATTTTAATTATTCCTGTAGAAAAGAGGAGCATCATGGGTATTATAATAGTAGGGAGTACAGAGTGATCCTAAAACAGCTCCTGGCAGAGAGGTCAGCAGAAACATGTTGACCTTTCTGATGAGTGTCATGTACAGAGCTATTTAGCCAGGTTGATTTGACTTTGATAATGTTCATTATAGGGTCTGTTTCGGTTGTATCCATCAGGAATAATACTGCACGACTCCTTTTTTAACTATTCCTGGAGACCTCCTTCTTAACTCAAGCAGTGGCATTCTTAGCATATTGTCTGAAAGCTCTTACTACCAATGCAAATCTAAAATTAGTAATCTCCAATCTGCAAGAAACTCATCTTCCCCTGTTGCTTAAACTCACCATTGTAGGCCAAACCAATGTATGTTCACTGTGTAATGGTTTTTAAAATTACTTGCATAGAAAACTTAAATTGTGGCTAAAACCTGACTGCTTTGGAACGCTTTCCTAACTGCTTGAGTCATGTGTCTCAGGGACTTGGGTCACTCATATTCTGCCCTAATAAATCTTACATTAATCTTATTTTAAAGTTTATTTACTCTTAGTTATCAGAGAGGCAAAGTGCTGAGGAGAGAGATTGGGAGAGAAGGATGGCTGTTCTCCCTGCTGGGTCATTCCCCAAATGCTCACAATGGTCAGACTTGGGCCAGGCCAAAGTCAGAAGCAAGCTCCATTAGGTTGGCAATGTAGGCTTAATCTGTTGTGCCACAATGTTGGTCTTGTTTGTTCCACTTTGGACCAACATCTGCTGCCTCCCAGGGTGCACATTAGCTGGCAGCTACATTGGAAACAGAGCCAGAACCTGAACCCAGGCACCCTGATATTGCATCAGATGTTCCAAGCTGTGTGTTGAAAAGAAAAACAAAAAAACAAAAAAACAAAAAAACAAAAAACCCTCTGTCACAATACACATCCCACAGTAACTTTTTATATAGCCTGATTATTTTTGCCAGTGGTAGGTGACATTTGAAAGTTCTCTTATGTGATAGCCACTGCTCTACTTGCTTTGTATATATTAACCCAATCCTTAGAATAACCAGTTAAGCAGGTACTGGCTTGAGCCAATTGATAGATGAGGAAATTAAGGCATCCAGAGGATAAGTAACTTGGACAATATCTCACAGCTACTGATTAGTCATATAGTATTATGTTATTAATTTGTTTATTTATTTATTTTGAGGGTCAGAGTTACAGCGAGAGAATCATGCATCTCCTGGTTGATTTTTTTCCCCAGTCATTATGGAAAATAGTATGAATATTACTCAAAAAAAGTAAAACTGGTATATATCTGTATCTATATCTATCTATCTGTCTATCTATCTATCTTCCCTCTTCTGAGTATATACTCACATGGGATATGAAAGCAGCACCTTACAGAAATAGCTACCTCATACTTCATTACTGTATTACCCATAATAGCCAATATTTGAAAACAGCTTAGGTGTCTCTGGGTAGACCAATGGATATTATCCAAATATCTAAAAAAAAAAAAAAAAAAGAAAAAAGAAAAAACAAAGGAGATCCTGCCATCGAAACAACATGGATGAACCTAGAAGACATTGTGTCAATGAGAGGGGGCCCTGAGACCCAACAGATAAAAGACCAAGTGAACTCCATTTTGAAACTTAACTTTACTCCTGATCAAACTTCTTTATTTCAATCTCTTGCCTGCATATTCAGACTGTTGAAATAAGATATAGTACACACCGCTGAGGGCCCAGATGTGTCTCAGTTTCAACTGGCCTAATCACACAAAAAAAATTCTAAAAAAAAAAATTTTTCAAAAAAATCCTTTTTTGGTCCTTGCCCAGCAACAATGGCACAACAACGAAACACAGCCAGTTTCAACCCTGCCCACTTTGGGAAAACAATCCCAGGAAGCATCATAAGCATCCTTGGACTGTGAACCTCCACAGCTTGGTCCTTTTGCCACTAGCCCCTCCTGCTGCTCTTCCCTACTGTTTACCTAATAATGCTTTGTTCCACTTTTCCCCACTGGTGAGAAGGCCACAGTAAGCCTATGAGGCCAGCACCAGCCCCAAGGATATTTGTTGTTGTTTTAATCTAGAAACTAGATCAAAGTCAGAAGGAGCCAAATCAGGCCTGTAGGAGCTGGATGCGTAATGATTTCTCATGGAAACATTTGCAAAATTGCCTTTGTTTTAGCAGACTTACGAGCAATAAGCAGGAGTGTTGTCTTAGTAGAAGCGCTCTCTGGGGACAATTTCCTGGACATTTTTCTACTAACACTTAGGCTAACATTTTCAAAACAATTTCACAGCAAATATATGTTATCATCCTTTGGCCATCCAGGAATTCGTTAAGCAAAGTGCTTTGAGCATCCCGCCACCTGTTGCCATGGTCTTTGCTTTTTTTGCTTTGACTAGATCAGTCCCATCTCTAGGTAGCCACCGCTTTGACTGTGCTCTGTCTTCAGGATCATGTGGGCAAAGCAATACAAACTCCTGTGATAATTCTTTGAGTAAAATGCTTTAGAATCTTAATCTTGTTTCAAATTTCCATCTTTGAAAGTTCTGCTCTGTGCATGCAGTAGATTTGGGGCACAACAGTTTTGGTACCCATTCAGCAGAACAGAAAGGAGCAGCGGGCAGGGGCGGGGGGTGAAGGGGGTGGAGAGGAAGAGAAAGGGATACACTTCCCATTTACTAGTTCACTTCTCGAATGGCTACAGTGGCTAGATTGGGCCAGACTGGGGCCTGTAGCCAGGAACTCCATCGTGGTCTACAATGTTAGTAACAAGAACTCAAGTGCTTAAGCCATCACCAGTAGTTTACCATGTATGTTTAGCAATTGGAAGCAGAGTAGTTGAGACTCAAGCTGGCAGTCTGGTGTGGGATACTTGCAACACCAATGTAAGCTTAATGTGCTATGCCACAATGCTGGTCTTATTTGTTCCACTTTTAAGCTTGTAGTTGGAATTGTGTTAGTTGAGCCAACTGAGATGTCTATGGTATTGTCTGTTGTTCTTGCTGTTACTCTGTGACTTTCTTCAATGAGGATACAAGTAAGATTTTTTTTCTTGTTAATTGATGTAGATTGTTATTCTGGGATTCAATTTCAACATTGTCTTCTTTGGTTTACAATGAGTTATCCATTTTTAAAATGCTAATTTAGGAGATGGTACTGTCTCCATGAACTTTTGTAAAGCATTTGTGGTTTCACCGTTCTACTCAAGTTTCACCATGAATTTGACACTTAGTGTCTCAAACTAGATCCTGTCCAGATACATCACAAGTTACTTTGGGACAGAATTTTTTAAAGACATATTTATTTTTATTGGAAAGGCATATTTACAAAGAGAAGGAGAGACAGAAAGATTTTCTACCTGCTGGTTCACTCATCAAATGGCCTCAAAGGCCAGAGCTGAGCTGACCCAAAGGCAGAGGCTAGGAGCCAGGAGCTTCTTCCGGGTCTCTCACACAGGTACAGGTCCTAAGGCTTTGGGCCATCCTCTACTGCTTTCCCAGGCCACAAGCAGGAAGCTGGATGGGAAGTGAAGCAGCCGGGATACAAACCAGTGCCTGTATGGGTTACTGGCACATGCAAGGTAAGGCCTTTAGCCCCTGGCTACTATACAAGGCCCAACAGATTTTTTTTAACTCATGCATAAATTCCTTCATAGAACGTGCTTTCCATGACCATCTTGAAGACTCCTTGTACACACACAAATATTATAATATAGGTATTATATATATTATATACTTATACATATGTATATCTCATGTATGCATGTCTCTCTTCTTAAACATAAGATAGCATGCATATCATTTGTACTATTTGCAGCCTACTTAAGTCATGTAACAGTATATCCTAGTGGTACTTCACACCAATGTAAAAATCATGTCATTTACTTTAATGATTATAATTCGACTTCATTTCTTTGAACTGACTTTAATTTCTTCCGTGAACTATCTGTTCATGCCTTCGGTTTATTTTAGTTTTGATTTTGTCCCCAGTATTTTTAGATGTCAGAGATATCAGCACTTTGTGAAAATGCCTTTTTCCAGCTATCGTTTGTCATCTGACTTGCCTTTTGTAGGTCTTTTTTTGGTGGTGGTGGTGATTGAGGAGGGCAGGGGGTGCCAGAGCAAGTGAAGCTTAACTTTGTTTTGTTACAATATACTGAAACTTATTCATTCTTTCTCTTCATCATTTCTAGACTTTGAGTGATTATTAGGAAACGTTTTTTTAAAATATTATTTTTATTGGAAGGGCATATTTACAAAGAGAAGAAGAGACAGAGAGAAAATTCTTCCATCTGCTGGTTCACTCCCCAAGTAGCCACAATGGTCAGAGCTAAGCTGATCCAAAGCCAGAAGCCAGGACCGCTATAGGTCTCCCATGTGGGTGCAGGGTCGCAAGGCTTTCTCCTCTGTTGCTTTCTCAGGCCACAAGCAGAGAACTGGAAGGGAAGTGGAGCAGCCAGGACATGAACCAGTGCCCATATGGGATTCTGGCACGTGCAAGGTGAAGATTTAGTTACTGAACCATTCCACTGGGTCCAGGAAAGATTTTTTTTTTCCTTCTCTCCCAAAGGGCAAAAAACTAAGGAGGTTTAAGCTTTATGGCCTCACTCTGATAAGTCTCTTTGAAGGCTCTAGGCTCTAGTAAAGTCACTAGAAATTTATTTTCCTGGGTGCTTTTGTGATTTGCAGAAGTGAGATTGGTCAAACACAGCCCACTGTTTGGTCATTTCATATCATTATGCTGATGCAACCATAGTGATGCTAGGTTGAGTGGAACCAGCAGGTGAGATAGCTCTCTCTCTCTCTGTGACTTAATCTTTCAAATAAACTGATTAATTTCTTAAAAGATTTATCTATTTTTTTTATTGGAAAGTCAGATTTACAGAGAGGAGAGACACAGAGAAAGATCTTCCATCTGCTGGTTAACTCCCCAAATAGCTGCAATGGCTGGAATTGAACTGATCTGAAGCCAGGAGCCTCTTTCAGGTCTCCCACACAGGGAAGGATCCCAAGAGAAGTAGAGCAGCCGGGACGCAAACTGGTACCCATATGGGATCCAGGCGCATGCAAAGCGAGGATTTAGCTACTAGGCTACTGCACCGGGTTCTGAATTCCATTTTAAAAAAATGTATCAGTTTTGGGCCCCAGATCGCAAAACGGCACCGGATCATGTCCTGGCTTTTCTCCTTCTTTCTCTCTGCCTTTCCAAAATAAATAATTATATTTTAAGAAATAGAACTCAAAGACTATATCCTGGCCCCACATGTGTCCATCATCTGACCTATGTATTCATTTCCAGCTCCAAACATCAGCAGCAAGGGACTGCTCAACCCTACTTGCTCCTATGCCTGGAATGACTCAAGATGATCTATGTATAACCTTGCTGCTTTGTGGATAGTGAGCATGCTGCCATTTTGAATTTGTTGTGTGCCAAACATCAAGCCAGCAGGTGCAAGTTCAAGTGCTGTATGTATTAGGGAATGAGCCAGCTGAATGCAGCTCAAAGGACCAACTATGGTGGTGAACTGCCCCTTCCCACCAGATGAAGCCCCTGCTCAGCCCCCCTTTTTGAGTCAGCTGGTAAGACCTGTTCCCACCATACTCTCTCCCTCATGCTCAAGCAGAGGCCTCTTAAAATCTTGACTGACTTGTATAATAGCCTCTTATTTATATTTGTAAGTGAGCCAAAGAACTGGAGTCAGTAACAATACAAAAGGGTAGAGCCCAAGGTAATATCAGTATGTGACATAATTTATAACTGCTGTTGTTAGACTATGAGTCAGTAGGGCCCGGTGTGGTAGCCTAGTGGCTAAAGTTCTCACCTTGCACACCCTGGGATCCCATATGGGGGCCAGTTCGTGTCCCAGTGACCCCATTTCTCATGCAACTCCCTGCTTGTGACCTGGGAAAGCAGTCGAGAACAGTCCAAAGTCTTGGGACCCTGCACCCACATGGGAGACCTGGAAGAGACTCTGGGATCCTGGTTTTGGATCGGCGCAGCTCTGCCCACTGCGGTCACTTGGGAAGTGAATCAACAGATGGACTCTCTCTTCCTCTCTGTATATCTGCCTTTCCAATAAAAATAAATAAATCTTTAAAAAAAATAAAAGAATATGAATCAGTAGAGATTGGTTCTTATTAGTACCTAGTAAAAATGAAAGGATTGTTCTTAGCAATGAAGACCATAAATACCTATTTTTGTGTTTGGATGAAAATTATACAAAATATAGTTTCTCAGTCTATGATTATAGCTTGTATGTAATAGTAGCCAACATCCCAGAAATTGTAACAATATTCTATTATCTCATTCTAAGTAACTACTTTCAATCCTACATATATAACTGCCCCATTGTGTTCTGATACAATATTTTACTAAGACATTTTTATTCTGTCTTATAAAATGAGAAAATTCAGGCTAGTTGGTGAAGGGGCAAAGAGATATTTATCTTTAAGATCATATTTCTCAAATACTAATTTAATGATATTTTTATATCAAAGGAGCTCTTGATGAGATATTTCTTGTGGGAAAGTGAGGGGAAAGTAATGGACTATAATGTTTTTCTGGTCTTATCTTAGCCCCCCAAAAATGAAGACTTTGTCTTGAATGAACAAGATTTATGACTAGATCATTTATTCTTCCACATTTAGGTCACAGTAAAACATTGAAAAAACAGGCATATAAAATCCATTTGATATGTTCTTCCAGCACATTTAAAATCTAATTAAGTGCTGATACCACTGATAGTAAAAGCTATTTTTCCCTCAAAGGATAATTTTTATTGCAACCACAGTTTCTCACTAGAAGATTCTTCAGGCCTACTTGAGCATTTGACTACAGTGGTAAAACTGTGCTTGTTGTAATGGATCTATGTAGGGTGGTTGGAGGTGTAGGCAAGAATGAAACAACATAGCATATGATACATGCTGCAGAGCAAATTCCCTAAACCTCTTGAATGGAATGTGTTCACTAGTTTCCTGAGTCTGGAAACATCATGATCCGGCACTCCCAAAGCTGCCCGAGGTAAAGTGCTGAATTTCTGTTCTGTTATGAAACTGTCTTCATCAAGATCAAAAAGCTTAAATGACATTCCAGGATTTTTGCAGTGTTGGCAGGATTGCATCGGACAGTCAGCTTAATTATATATTCTCGGAAGTCTATGCAGTCATCATTATTCCAGTCAAAGAGGATAAAAATATGATCAGGTTTGAAACAGAGAGTTAATATTATTTAAACAGGGAATTTAAATCATTTTCAAATTCTCCAATTCCTATCTTCCCTCCTTTTGAGGCAACTGCAATTGTGGAATACTATTTTTTTATTTTTTATTTATTTATTTTTAATAATCTTACTTAGTTGATTAGGGTACAAAGGGTCAAGGGCTACAGGAAAGTGGGTAATGCCATTATTTCCACACTAATATCATCATTTTTCCCCCTGCATCTGGAGTCAGGGGAGAAACAAAGGGAAAAGTCCCACTCAGCCTCCCACCCATCCCAGGTCCCCCATGTGAGGCACGCTCTGAGGGTCCTGCTCAAGCACTTTTGATAGTTCAACAGGTCTGAATTGCTGCCAATCTCACTGTTCCAGTCGAGATAAAACCTATTCAGAATCCACTGGCTGACAGTCTCTTCATGGTTGGGGTTCTGAATGCCACTGGAGTATCAGTCACAGCAACACCACACCATTGTGTTCGCTGCTTTCCCTGTCTGTCAGTCTCCAGGTGCCCTTCTGCTGTTGTTCTGTCCTATTCTATTTCCTGGAATATGTCCTCTCTGCTTCATCCTGATTAAATGTTTTTCTGTCTGTTTAAACGTGTCCTTACCCTATTCCGCCATCTTGATTCTCCTGGATGTATTACTTTTAAAATCAGAAAAATCACTGGTGTTAAATGATTTAACAGGAGAGTTAGAAGCCTATTTAACAGAACAACTTTTTTCATTTTATGCAAATACCTTGCTTTTAACATAAATGTTTGAGAAAGTATTATCCCATAATTTCTAATAGTCATGTCATTCATCTATTACATACCTACTAAAAATATATTAATTTGGATAGATGACTGCTAATTACAACTTAATTTAAATGCCATTATCAGAGAGGTTTACTTATTGGGAACTGCTTTCACAACTGGTAAGTCAAATTCCTTTACTTTCCCAGCAAATGGATTTCCACAGACATAGTAATAATATCTTCTTTTTCTGAGGGATTTAATTGATGGCACCCTTGAGCCTTCATATCTGTTTCAGCATTTTCCCACATCCACTGAAAATTAGAGTACAATATCTTAGGCCACAGAAGGCCACAGCACATTGAATTCAGGTTGCTGATATTAGTGCACAAGAGCCAGCCAGCATCCCAAATTCACAAAAGTAACAACAAGTTTTTCTTTTTGTAAGGATTTATTTATTTTTGTCTGAAAGGCAAATGAGATTTAAGGAGAGAAGGAGAAACAGAGAGACAGATATCTTCCAACCACTGGTTCACTCCTCAAGTGGCCACAACAGCCACAGCTAAGCTCATCTGAAGCCAGGAGCTTCTTCCAGGTCTCCCTCGCAGGTGCAGAGTCCCAAGGACTTGGGTCATCCTTTACTGCTTTCCCAGGCCACAAGCAGGGAGCTAGTTGGGAAGCAGAGCAGTAGGACATGAACTGATACCCCTATAGGATGGCAGCGCATGCAAGGCGAGGATTTAGCCAACTAGGCCATTGTGGTTTTCATGTAAACCAGTATATGGGATAGCCTAGCCCAACATGACCTGTACTTCATCCTGGCTCCTGCACTTGTCAGTGAGCTACAGTTTGGCTCAGCCCTACCTGATCTGGCACCTCAGAGTCAACCCATACCCTTGCCAACACATGGAGCTCCTTGTCCAGCGTGACCAACACCCAGCCCTGACTCATGTGCAGGAGCTACAACCCACCAGGGGAGTTCCCCAATCAGGCCCACTCCCAAGATTTCATGAATGCCACCAGGTGCTAGTTCTTTACCTGCCATAGATTTTTGTGTATGCTGATGGATGTTGCAGCCCAGCCTGCTCCAAATACATTTCTTGGGTATACCTACGGGTGCTGCATCTTGGACCAGCTTGGCCTGTTCCCAACCCCAAATCCCATGAGTGCTGGTGAGTTCTATGGTCATACCCAGTTTGGCCTATCACCACCACCAGCTGTTGAGCAAATCAGCAGACATTGCAGTCCCCCAGGGTTGAGCCCACACATCTCCCACAGAATTAATTCCCAGACCTGGTTCTCTTATGTGCTGGTCAGTGTCATGGCCTAGCCTAACAAGATTTATCCTCTGTACTGACACTCGTTGGCTGGTACTGTGGTCTAGTCCTGCTGAGTAGGCCCACCACCCCAGCCATAGCTTTTGTGTACGCTGATGGGCAGTGGGTGGCAGTGGTTGTTGCTAACTAGCCCAATTTGATCTGACCCAGAAAGGTCCTCCAGCTTCCCTCCTTGAAACTGTCTTGGTCTCAGCCCCCTGCCTGTTCACTTGGGACCCAACTGGACCTCAGATCCAGTCCTCCAGCAGGAGTTCTGGCTTGGGACTATACCCCTCTGCCCACCCAGGACTCAAGCATGTTAATGAGTCCTTGTGCCTGGTCTACCAGCACACCATGCCAACATGCCAACCTGAGGCCTTACTACCCCTCTGTTTCTCCCCTACATCTACCTGGGACCCAAGCGCATGCACAGATTCACAAATTCCCAGGCCTGCTCTACTCCACTAGCCCCCAGCATGAATCCCCAGGCCCCCAAGGCCACCATTGAAGGAAGGCACCTAGGCATTGTGCCCAACCTTACAATATTGTTATGAGGCTCAGTATAATATGTCTGGACAATCAGGCTTTTATTGTAAATATAATTTGCTATGATACAATTATGAAAATTTATAGGGACAATCCACTTTATTTTGGCACTGTCAGAACTATGTTTAATGCAATACTGTGCATCTCTAAGGTGCCGGGACTTGGCAATGTTACTAGTTGTCTGCATCTCAAAGTAAACCAACTAAGAGAATCAGTGGTTCTCCCTTACGCTAGTATTACATTCAATGAACTCTTCCCCTAATATTGTTGTGTTCATTTTTTCACTCTAAAACCCTTACGTGGGCCTGGCACAATGGCTCTGTGGCTAAATCCTTGCCTTGCACAATCTGGGATCGCATATGGGCGCTGGTTTGTGTCCAGGCTGCTACATTTCCATCCAGCTCCCTACTTGTGGCCTAGGAAAGCAGAGATGGCCCAAAGCCTTGGGACTCTGTACCTGCATGGGAGACTTGGAAGAAGCTCTTGCTTTGGATCAGCTCAACTCCGGCCGTTGTAGTCACTTGGGGACTCAACCAGCAGAGGAAGATCTTTTTCTCTTCTCTCCTACTCCCTGTAAATCTGACTTTCTAATAAAAATGAATACATCTTAAAGAAAAAAAAAAACCTTGATTAACTGCATTCCTTACACGCTTTATCAGGGAAAGTTCTAGGTCATTATGTCATCTTTCTTTTTTATTGACCCACAATACCCAGTAGTGTGTCTGATGTATTTCAGTAGATTCTCCTAGTCTATGGTTTTACTTCAGTTGCCTGTGGTCAAAGACGGTTTGAAAACATGAAATTTTTAGAAATAAGAAACTCATAAATTTAGAGATGCTCACCATTCTGAGTAGTGTGATCCATCTGGCTCCTTCCCACCCAGGATGCAAGTCATCCCTCTGTCCAGCTTATCTAGACTACATGTACTACCTGCTCATTGATCAGATTAGCTGTTGCTATAGAAAAGGGCTAGTGTTTAAGGAACCCTTGTTTTACTGAATAAAGGCCCCAAGCCACAAGAATAGCAATGCTAGCAATCTGGCTGCATGAAAGCGAAGCCATAATGCATTTCCTTAAGAGAAAAAGTGGAATCCTTGACATAACAAGAAAATTCCATGCTGGGGTGGCTAGGTTCTATAGTACAAATAAAATATACTATCTGTGAAATTGGGAAAAATGGAAAAGAAATCCATGCTAGTTTTACTATTACATCTCCAGTTGCAAAGTTATAGCCCCAGTGCCTACTTAATATGGAAAAGATATTGCTGTCTCAAACACTTTACCATCCATGGGTTTCTAACAGCCACTAGGATTTCAGAATATATCTTCTGTGAATAATGAAGAACCTTCCTGCATTTATTCATTAAACAAGAATTTGAATGCTTACAATGTACAAGGTACTTATTTTAGATTTTGGGTACTTGTCCCTTAATAATACAATTAAAAATCCTTTCCCCGGGAGCATGGGTGTCGTGGCACAGCAGGTAAAGCTGTGGTTTGTAATGTGACATCCTATATGGGTGTTGGTTCCTGTTCTGGCTGTGACACTTCCGATCCAGATCCCTGCTAAGGGTCTAGGAAAATTAGACAAGGATGGCCTGAGTGTTTGGGCCCTTGCCACTCACTTAGGCTCAGATGAAGATCCTGGCTCCTGGTTTCTGCCTGGTGCAACCCTGTAATTGTGGCTATTTGGGAAGTGAACCAGAAGATGGGAGATTTTCTCTGCCTCACTCTCTAACTCTTTAAATAAATAAGTCTTATTTTTTAAAAATAAACTGTACTTATGGCTCATTTTAAGAATGCATATTCATCTCTAATGTTAAACTTCAATCTAAGAAATATTGTAAATCTGAAATTTGATAATAGATTTTTAATAGTTAAAATGAGTGATTAGAACTTTTAAATAATATGAATGTGTATGCCATTGCAGACTTGTTTTTTAATATGGCACTGCTCGTCTTTAACATACACTTGTAAAAGGCACCGTAAGTTACCAGAATAGAAGCAAGAAATCCACACTGAGCCACATTCCCCACTTTCCTTTCTGTGCAAGTGCATACATTTTAAGGTAGACTCCTCTGTGCAAACTGCAACAGATGAAAATCGACATTATGTTACAGGTTTACACATTCTCAGATTTTTCATTTATTCCTGATATTGAAACAGTTTTTCCTTAACAAAACAAAAAGAAGTTGGTGAACAAATTTTTAAAATTTACACAGAGATTTCCTTACAGATCCTTCAGAGAAGATAAAGAAAAGTCAGTCCTTTTTTCTCGTTTCTTCTTTCAGAAATGTCCATATCAATTTGTTCACTATGTCTGGCTGGTCTTGCTGCAGCCAGTGACTGGCTTCTGACAAAATGGTTAGCCTGAAATAGTTTTTCACGTAGATCTTTGTGACTTCAGCCATTTCAACGTCCATAAATGCGTCTTTCTCGCCCCACAGTAATAGTGTTGGAGTGGTCACCATGTGATGTTTAAGAGGCAGGCAGCTACAAAAACAAAACATGTGGGCCTGGGATTATGATCAAAGTTAAAACAACATTTTCCCATTATGTTCTCTCAGGCCATGTATTCCCTAGAGGATAATATAACCTGCAAAAGGGTGAAAATTGCTTCTTGGGAGGGTGGAAGTCCTACTTGTTATATACAAAACGTAGACATATGGACTGTATGTAAGCACACATTAAAATTTCATGGGCTGGGCTGATTAGGAGAAAAAAGTCCAAAGGCGCTCCCTGGTGAGGTGATAATGGAAAAAAGAAAAGGTTGAGAAGCCCTGCACTAGGCAGTCAACCTCTATAATAAAAAATTTAAAAGGCTATTTAGGAAAGAGTCCAATAAAATTTTTGATTGAATGAGGCTAGAGAAATTGCTGATGAAGGCTATATATTAAACACAAAATTCATCACTATGAGGAGTAATTTGCTTTAAAGGATACTAGAATGGTACGTGAATGGTACGACGAGGGACAGCTTTGAATTGTGTTGCTATTTTGTCACATTAAGAAAAATGTTTTAAATAATATGATGCACTTTTTGTAAAAATCAGAGCTGAAAAATCAGCACATGTATTTGGACTAACCTTTACTGTTTTGTGATACTATATTTACTTTGCAAGAAGGTTCTTTTCTTAAAAGATGTCTTTAGTTTAGTGAAAAGGCAGATTTACAGAGACAAGGAGAGACAGAGGGAAAGATCTTCCATCTACTGATTCACTCTGTAAATGGCTGCAACGGCCAGAGTTGAGTCTGCTTTCCTAGGCCACAACAGGGAGCTGGATGGGAAGTGGGGCAGCTGGGTTACAAGCTGGCACCCATATGGGATGCCAGTGCTTGCAGGGGAGGATTACTCAATTGAGCCATCCTGCCAGCTCCCAACAAGAAGGTTCATTTTATTTATTTTTTTTAATAAAAAGATTTATTTTGTTTTCATTACGAAGTCAGATATACTGACAGGAGGAGAGATAGAGAGGAAGTGGAGCTGCCGGGATTAGAAGCGTGGCCATATGGGATCAAGGCGAGGACCTTAGCCACTAGGCCACGCTGCTGAGCCCAAGAAGGTTCATTTTAAAACAAAGTTTTTAGTGGGCTTGGCAGCGTGGCCTAGTGGCTAAGGTCCTCGCCTTGATCCCACATGGCTGCTGGTTCTAATCCCGGCAGTTCCACTTCCTCTCTATCTCTCCTCTTCTCAGTATATCTGACTTTGTAATAAAAATAAAATAAATCTTTAAAAAAAAAAAACAAAGTTTTTACTGTGTAGTTTCTTAAACAGAGATAAGCACAAAGAATAAAAACAAAATTGTGAGTAATTCCATCATCAAATATAAACTTCGGCGGCAGGGGTGGGGGAGCAGCACAATGGCTCAACTGACTAATCCTCCTCCTATAAGCACCAGCATCCCATGTGGGTACTGACTTCTGTCCCAGCTGCTCCACTTCCTTCCTGCTTGTGACCTGGGAAAGCAGTAGAGGATGGCCCAAAGCCTTTGGACCCTGCATTCACTTGGGAGACCAGGAGGGGACTCTTGGCTCCTGGTTCTGAGTCAACTCAGCTTCTCTTTTGTAGCCATTTGTGGAGTGAAACAGCAGATAAAAGATCTTTCTCTCTGTCCTTCCTTCCTATAAATCTGCCTTTCCAAAAAAAAAAAAAAAAAAAAAAGAAGAAGAAGAAAGAAACTTTGAATAGAAAAAAGATCATCTTTCGATCATTTTCCATGAGTGTAATTGAGACCACACATTGTTTTTACATAATAAATATATTCAATCTCTACATTGTATGAATGTTCACTTTACATTAAATCCTATCTTGTGAAATTTCTCATTTCTAAACATTAAAAAGTTGTAAAAAGTATGACTCTCTGGTATAAAAATCCATACATGACTTGACTACCCTTATGGTCTAATAATTTATAAATCACTTGAATATTTCACTGAGATGGGATCGCCCTTGTTTTAACAGATGCTGTATTGAACACTTCGTGCCCAAATCTATGTTGGCATTTCAGAAATATTTTTGGGGCTGCAGCCCAGTAAGTGGAATTTCTGAGCCAAAATACTTAAGGTTTTGGACATCGTCTGCTACACTGCTTTTCAGAAATGTGACGGGTGAATCTAATTACAGATTTCTCTTGACTAACAACGAGAAGGAAAGTCCAATTAGATGCTGTCCAGCACCCATTCATATTTTTGCTTGTTAATAATAAAAAACAAAGAATATTCTTGACTTGTGGCCACTCGGGGTTGATAAGACGCAGCAACACAGGATCCCCACACATGCCAATCAAGGACCTAACATACGATGCATCCAGATGGCATCATTTGGTTGTTAAAATGCAGCTCAAAGTTTAGTTCTTTTATTAACATATAAACTGAAGAAAATAAATTTTACAGTACTTGAAATGCTCAAAACAAAATCATTTTCTAACCTGATTTGTATAGTTTAGCAATATTTAACCAATAATTGGATTAGCCAGGTAATGATAAAAGAAAAAGAAATTGAAATTGTTCATAGATAGAACTGGACAGAATAGGAAGAAGTTCCCAGAACAGTAAAACGTAAGCATATTTTCTTTGTGAGGCCATAGATTGTTAAATTCAAAGTGAAGTATAATTATACATAAAGTAAGATAAAATATCACATATCTTAAGAGTAGGTTATTAAGATAAATAACTCATTGGGAAATACTAGATAAAAAATTTATGACTAAATCATCAATTGCGGTATATGGACAATTTGAAAAACCTAAAAAACTATAGTTGCAATTTTAATATTATTCCTCTAAAGTCTTGAGCTATCAGCTGAATTACAAGTATTGAGGTAGCAATTTACAGACTGTTATATACTTTATTCTTACTTTTTAAAAATAAATAGTTCGTTTCTTTCATTAAAAATTAATGTAGAAAATAACACATACATGCCCATCACTCAGCTTAAGAAATAAAGTTCTGCTGTTACAATCGCATCTTTCTCCTTCCCCTAAGGCAATGGTTCTCAACGTGTTGTCTCTGGACCAACAGCATCATCATCTTGGGACTTGTTAAGCAAGCCAGAGCTTGGATCCTGCACTGGTTGCATTGAATCGGATACTGCAGACATGTGGTCCAGTCTGCATTTTCATAAGCCCTCCCTGTTACTGTGCCACATACTAGAATTTAAAGACCTCTGCTCTAGTAGTCATGAGTGGGCTGGAATTGGTTTCTTATCATCTGCATGAATGTTTTCAAGATGCATATCTGGATTTAAGCAGTGGCATCGTAAGTAAGCTAAGCCTTGTCCTGCAAGTGCTGGCATTTCATATGGATGCTGGATCAAGTCTCAGCTGCTCCACTTGAGATCCAGCTCCCTACTATCATACTTCCTAAGGCAACGAAGGATAGCTCACCCGGATGGGAGGCCCGGAAGAAGCTCCCAGTTCCTGGCTTTGGCCTGGCCTAGTCCTGGCCCTTGCAGTCATTTGGGGAGTGAACCAGCAGATGGAAGATCTCTCTCTTTCTCTCTCCTTCTCTCTTTTGATAATTCTATCTTTCTACTAAATAAAACATTCAATCTTACTGAATGTTGTCCAGCTGTTTTCCAAACCTATGGTCTCCATATGCTTCACAAGCAACATATAAGAATTCTCTTTGTTCCACATCATTGTCAAATATTTAATTTCCTAACTTAATTGAATATGAAATGCTTTTCATTTACCTTGTTTGTTAGAAATCGCTTCACAAGATGTCATTCCACTATGGTGAAAGAAAATCCAGTTTTTAGTGGGCTAAATGGCTACTCAGCCCAAAGACTGCCTAGAGTTCAGGTTTCGTCCAGCTAGGGTGAGGGTGTGGGCTTTGAGAAACAACGCGTGCAGGCCTCTAGGTCGTGCCGCTTTCCCTTTTCCTACTTCCCACCAGCGGAGGTGCAGAGGGGCACATGTACTTGCACCTCGGCCACACAGTGACGGTGCCCCAGGCATGGCAGGACAAAACGGAGAACTCCTGGGCCTGGGATAAAGGCAGCCTCCTGGGTCACAGCCCCCACACTAACCCTGCTTTTCACTTGTAAGAGAAATAACATACTATCTTTGCAAAGAAAATATGCATTTATTCAAAAGGCAGAGTGACAGAGTAAGGGAGAGACACTCGTGGACAGATCCTCCACCTGCTGACTCATCCTCCACACGGCAGCAGCAGTTGTGCTCTCACCGCTGGGTGGCAGCAGTCTAACCACTTGTATATGTATGTATTTTCTATTTCCTAATTCAAAATACTCTTTAGGCCTGGCACAGTAACCTAGTGGTTAAATCCTCACCTAATATACCCAGGATCCCATAAGGGTGCTAATTTGTGTCCTGGTTGCTCCACTTCCCATCTAATTTCCTGTTTGTGGCCTGGGAAAGCAGTAGAGCATGGCCCAAAGCCTTAGGACTCTGCACCTGCGAGGGAGACCTGGAAGAAGCTCCTGGTTCCTGGCTTCAGATTGGCTTACCTCTGGCTCTTGAAACCACTTGGGGAGTGAACCAGCAAACAGTTCTTTCTCTGTCTCTCCTTCTCTCTGTAAATCTGCCTTTACAATAAAAATAAAACCTAAAACAAGATAATCTTTATTTGTGCCTTCCCTCAAGCTTCCCCCCAATTTTTCTTTAATAGTGTTTGCAGAGAATCTGCTTTTGTCAGTTCTCTATGTTGTGTCTTTGTTTTTCATTATATCGTTGCTTTTTATCTAGTTTAAATTATTTTCCTGCTAATTTATTTTCATTTACATGTTCTTCTAAGTTCCTAAATTGCAATTTTTGCTCATCAACTTCCTATCTTCTGTTCTAATATTACCATATAAAGATATACATTTCTTCTTAAGTATTGTTTTAATTATATTCCATAAGTTTTCATGCTATCATTTTTCTAGATTGTTACTAATTTCCATTATGATTTATTTGACACACAAATTATTTAGTAGCACTTTTCAAATTTCTCAATATGCTGAGTTTCCTAAAACTTTTTTTTTTTATTAATTTGTAGCTTCTTTGGAATTGGTTAAATCTTACTGGGTAGTCTAGTATATAATCAATCTTTGTAAATACTCTTTATATTCTTGAAAATAACATGAATTTCATAATTGCTGGATAGAGGCTTTAGAATTTTTAATGAAGGAAAACACATTAATATACTTGTTCAAATCTTGCATACCCTTGTACTTTCTAAAAACTGATCGATTTGTAAAAGAGGTGAATTAAAATTCCCTAAAGTAATGCAGGTTTGTCCATTTTCCTATGTAAATATCTCAGTTCTTGCTTCATCATATGATGCTCTGTTGGCCGTTAAGACTTGTTTATCTTTAATTTCATTTGAAAGGCAGAGTTAGGGGGGCAAGGGGAAGCAGAGAGATACCTTCTGCCTGCTGGTTCACACCTAAATGGCCACAACAGCCAGAGGTCAGTCCATAGCCAGGTGTCAGGAGCTTATTCTAGGTCTCCAATGTGGGATGACCCAAGCACGGCTGCTTTCCCAGGCACATTAGCAGGGAGCTGAATGGGAAGTTGAGCAGCTTGGACTTGTACTGGTGTCCACAGGGGATACCAGTGCTATAGGCAGAGGCTTTACTCAGCACTCCACAATGCTGGCCCTTATCTTTTTACAGCATAGATCCAATAACCCATGTAATTTTCAGCTCATTCTGGCTCCTCATTTCCAAATCTTGGATAGTTCTTAGAGGAGGCTGTGATCCTGGGGAGGCTGGGGGTGAAAAATAAAGGTTATTTTCATGCCTTAACATAGTGTACTTTGCCATATTTATAGTGTTATGTATCTTATAACTCTGCTTTCATGGGGGTACTTTGCTAATCCAATTTGAAGAATTGCTTTAGAGAAGTCAGCTGTGTGTTGAGCGGGCCTGATGAGACCTTTGCCCAGAGACCTCTAACCTACAGCACTCCAGTTAGAACTCTGTCTTACATGCATTTATAAAACTGACTGTGGACATTCTTAGGCTTAGGGCTGTTTCTCTGCACACTCTCCCCTGCCCCCACCTCTGCTAATGAGCAGGATTCTGGTGCTTACTCTTGGGAATGAACCTCCTAAGGGACCTCAGCAAGATGAGTTATTTTTCCTTCTTCCCCACTGCTACTTGAAAGCATACGATTCTGCATCTCAAAGATCACACTGACAAAGCAATAAAATGAAGACATATTAAATACTATCATTCTAGTCTTTTGTCGAAAACGAAGAGTTGGGTGAGAATGCGTCATTCTCTTTGCAAATGTTTTCTATGAAAAAAAAGAAAAAAAAACCAAGGACTTCAGCCATTATTGTTATAGCCTATAAAATGTCATGGGAAGCTTCTACAGTCTCTATTTGTCTTGTTTGGTAAGATATTACCTACACTTAAATTAACATCTTTAAACTGCAAATACCAAACACACATATGCGGGGTCCTTCAAAAAGTTCATGGGAAGTGATTATAATGAAAAGTGTACATGGATTTTCTTTTTTACACTAAAATAAATATATTTAACTGCATTTTCCGCAAACTTTTGGAAATATCTGTTGGGGAGAAGAGCAGGTATTTGCAAGTGTATTGCTGTTGTTACTAGTCAACAAAGATTTGAGTTTACCTCTTCTCCCTTGTTCATATAATCCAATAACTCCACTTAGATTCCACATTCAAAGAATTTGAGAGATTTTGTATTATTTATGCTCACACCTGCTACAATTTTCCCCCATCTTCCAGGCATTTTGTGTTCTTACATTTTAAAATCTATTTAAAAATATTTTTACTTCATTTGAAAGGCAGAGAGATGGAGAGAAAAAGACCTTTCATTCACTGGTTCACCGTTCACATGCCTGGTCAGGCCCAACCCAGGAACCCAGACTGTAATTTGAGTTTCCCAGATGGGAGCCAAGGACCGAGCATCATCTGCTGCCTCCCACTGGGGTGCAGCAGGCAGGTGGCATTGGAAGCAGAGCTGGGACTTGAACCTAGGTCCTGTCATCTGTAATATGGGTGTCCCAAGTGGAATTTTTACTATCGGGCCAAACGCCCATCCCTGTCCTAACGCTTTAATTGTGAATGAGAGTTTTTTTTTTAATCCAAGTGGATATTTAGTTTTATATCTGATAAAAGTAATGCATTAGTATTGATTATGTTTATTGACAGCCTGAAATTATTTTTGTCATCCTATTTTGTGTCTTCCATTTGCTCTGATTTCCTTACCCTCCCCCCTCCTTTCCTGTTTCCTTTCAAATTAACAGGCGTTTTTTTCTGTCCTCCTTCTACTGGTTTGAAAACACTACATTCTGCTTACATTATTTAACAAAAAGGTAGTATACAAGAACACACATACACACACACACCCCTCTTAATTCCTTCCTCCATTTCAAATACAATCAGTTTTTGGCACTTCCACTTCTTAATCTCTGTAAGCTACATTCTAGGCAACTTTTTCCAGATCTAATTTTCAACTCCAATTCTCTTTAGTTTTTCTAATCTATTTAACTCACCTATGGACTTTCAGATTTTAGTATTCAAAAGTTCTTTTTCAGCTATTTCCAATTTGTCTTGGTATTATCTTTTTCTTTCCTTATATTTAAAATTTTGTGGGCCCGGTGTGATAGCGTAGTGGTTAAAGTCCTCGCCTTGAACGCGCCGGGATCCCATATGGGCACCGGTTCTAATCCCGGGGGCCCCGCTTCCCATCCAGCTCCCTGCTTGTGGCCTGGGAAAGCAGTTGAGGATGGCCCAAAAAGCCTTGGGACCCTGCACCCACATGGGAGACTCAGAAGAGGCTCCAGGCTCCAGGCTCCTGGCTTCGGATTGGCTCAGCTCCAGCCATTGTGGCCACTTGGGGAGTGAAACATTGGACGGAAGATCTTCCTCTCTGTCTCTCCTCCTCTCTGTATATCTGCCTTTCCAACAAAAATGAATAAATCTTAAAAAAAAAATTTGTCTTTGATTTAATTGTTTAAGTATACTTCATCATCTGCTGGTTGTATTATGTGAATTGTGTAGGTGTTCCACTCAATTATATTCTGATGCTCAGTAATGGTGGCCTGCTGTGTTTTGCAAACTGGATTGGAAGTCAGCGTCAGGGAGTTTGTGAGGTCAGCATTGAGATGTATTCTGAGAAGTTTTGTCTTTGCTTCTGTCATGCTTCCTACAGGGTATTAACAGCTTGAAACTATGTTAAAATGCAATTTCTGCCTCACGCATTTCAGTATCATGAAGGTGACACAAATTCAGACCCCTAATTCTCAACATAAATTGTAGTTGCTAATTCTCAAAAGAAAATCTTTTCTCCTCTTTAGGGTCCAATCAGAACCTGACAAATCTCCATGTCTTATCTTTCACCCTCTTTCCTCTCTAGACAGTATCTTTTGAAGTCAAAGCTTCCATTATCACCACGCCAGGGTCTGGCTGATTTTACATATCTTCATCCAAGATTCAATTCTCTGTATTCCAGACCCTAACATCCAGTCATCACTTTAAATACACAAGGCATTACCTCAAATGCAGCTAGCCTAAGATCAGTCAAAATTCATGACTGCCCTAGAAACTAATTCTTTTCTACCTTTATCTCAGTGAAAGCTGGGACTACGCACAACAGAGCATACCAGAAATCCAGTAGGTATCTTGGCCATCTTTCTTCCCATGCATGTCATTCTTTGTCAACTCCTGTAGGTTTTACCTCTTAAATTAACCCGCTCGAAGGCCAGTTATGTACCTCAGCATGTCAAATTGCCACCTGCACCAACCAGCATTCCATGAGCACTGGTTGAGTCCTGGCTCTTTCACTTCCAATCCAGCTCCCTGCTAATGCTCTTGGGAATGCATCAAATGATGGCCGAACTGCTTGGGTGCCTGTACCCACATTGGAGACCCGGAAGAAGCTCCTGACTCTTGGCTCTTCAGACTGGGCTGCTCTGGCCATTGTAGCCATTTGGGAGTGAACCAGTAGATGGAAGGTATCTCTCTAACTCTTTCAAATATATGAAATAAATCTTTAAATTATATATATATATATACATATACACACATATATGTATATATACACACATGTACAACTAAAACAGAAATTGATTCAAAGTAATCTAAAGAGAGAGAGAAGGTGGATAGAGCTATAGATGAAACAAGACATTAATATCAGTCTTCCTGATTTTCATGTTTTTGAAATTTTCTATGAAAAAAATCATGCAACTTCCTACAAATAAACCAGTCCCAGTTGTAGACAATAGCTTAGGTTACCTTGTACCTAGGCAAGTATTACACTGTTAGGAGAAAAGCAGCCAATAGTTGGCA
Source organism: Ochotona princeps (assembly GCF_030435755.1). NCBI lineage: Eukaryota > Metazoa > Chordata > Mammalia > Lagomorpha > Ochotonidae > Ochotona > Ochotona princeps. The sequence goes on along the minus strand of NC_080833.1, from coordinate 78,158,761 downwards.
GGCATCCTAGGTCTGCTTAATGCTAAATCTGTGTTAACTATACCAGTGTACCAGCATAGTTGTCAATTCTATTAGCATATAATTATTCATAATAATTCTATATGTGAGGAAGGTGGGGTATGCCAAGGTGGGACATGCTACCCCAGCCCTCAGGCTGGTGAGGGGAGGCTGCAGATTGCCCAGGGAAAGGAGTCTGGGGACATATTAGAGTGATAGCAGCTGAGGGCATATTTGATAGGGGAGCAATGCCTTTATTGGTTGAGATGGAACTGATCAGGCAGCTGCATTCACCAGTGTATGGGTTGGTTGTTGCAGGTGATGGACTGAACCAGATCCTGCACTAGCTAACAAAAGAGTCAGATCTGGGATCACCCCAGGTAAGATTTCTTGGGGGACTTCCTAATTATTACCTCTGGACTCAAACCCCAACCACAGGGAGAATCACAAGATATGGGATTCCACCTTGGAGTACATGTGTCAGGACGGCTCCTCCTCAGTTGCTGATGCCCATGCAGTAGACAGCATACACAGATGCACTCAGGGCATATGATAGCCAGCTCATCTAGGCCAGCACAAGATGTTGAGTGCTTTGTCAGAAGATGGAAAGCAGAACAGGTTGGATAACTCTCCTGGCCAAGTTCTGCAAGTGTCTGGATTTGTGGATGCACCAAGGTGGACTTTATCAACCAGTAGACCTTGGAAAGATTCTTTCAACCCTGAAGTAGTGAAACCGACCACATCTTGGAACTATCAGAACCACCCAAGCAACACCTTTGAAACATTGTTCCCCAATCGGGGTCTCTAAGATTATATCATAGGACTGTCCCCTATTCTCAGGTGGTGTTGTAGTTTGGCAGCAAGGAGTGACCCGTTTCTCTTTCCCTATCCTTTTAGCAAAGGGGAAAATGAAAAAAAAAAAAAAAAAGAAACATTTATCCTTCCCACCTTTCTCAACCCTTCCCACCTTAATCTACAAGAGTGTGCATCCCTCTCAACCATGTAAACATTAAAAAATAAAATAAAAAGTTAGAATAAAGTATTATCTCTTTAGGATCATATCATAATTGTTTACTTAGCTACCAGGAACTCACTCACACTGACCTGAAGATATTCCGGTAATGATTAATTGGACCACTTAATGCTCCAGGCTGAGAAAAGACATAAAGATAAGCCTCAAGATCTTCTGTTGTTAGTCGACATCCTCTTCTTGCAATGCCAGTGCTATGACTGGTAAACAGGTGTTTCAAGGCCTAATTGAAGTGAAAAGAGAACGACTAAAACCTTTGAGTTATCGAATAGTATTTTGCATCATTGGCATTTTAAGGGCATGCTGGCTCTGATCTCTGCCCTAGCCATGAGGCTAGAGACATCATTGCTTACAACTACTTTATACATTTCTGCTTCACTGGGTTTGCCTTTAATGTTATTTCCGGGTGGCTGTTGATATACGACAAAGCCCAGCCCCAGCTGTGCCTTTCCAAGTTCTTATTGTAATGTATACTACTTTAATCCAATTCTATTCTACTTAAGTTTTAAAAGTTTTATCCATAAGGCGCTAAACTGATTTTGTTGTTCACTGAATGGTCCCATCCATAATTTGAAAAACACTGTTCTGTGTCAGCATTGCTCAAAGTACAGACTTGAACCACCTGCAACAGAAACATTGGAAAACTTGTTGAAACTGAGGATAATGGGGTCAGAGTTGTCATGCAGCGGGTCAAGCCACCACCTGTGACAACTGACATCCCATATGAATGCTGGTTCAAATCTGGGCTGCTCCACTTCTGATTTAGATACCTGCAAATGTGCCTGGGAGAGAGGCATTGATGGCCCAGGTAGCTGGGCGTCTGTGATTCATGTGAGGGATCAGATGGTGTTCCAGCCTCTTGGCTTTGTCCTGACCCAGCTACACTAACATGAAAGTTGATGGCAATCATGTTATTATCATTATCATGTACTTACTGTGACCCAGAGAATCTAATATATTAAAAATTTCCTTTAAAATGAAAGAAAAACTATACACTGATATGTAATGATCTCTAGTTGTTAAATGAAGGAGAAAAAAGTAAGGCTAGAAAATAATGTATTTTATATATATATACATATTTATATATATATATATATATATATATATAGCTAACATTTTGGCAAGAAGTGGGAGACAAACAAGTGTACACTTTTTTTTTGGAAACAAGGGAAAAGGCAAGAAAACAATAGAAGGATAAAAGTAAGCAATGTCATTTCCTATGACAAGATGAGGATTAGGTGGGCAAGATCCATTTAAATATGCTTTATTTTAAAGCCTTAACTTGGAATCATATAAATACATATAAATACTCTATGCAAAGTCACAGAAGTAAGAAAAAGTTGTCTAGTTTTAAATTTGCTTTGGAAATGTAAGTACAAATTTGCTATGTTTTCAGTATTACTTTGGGCCCCAAATGTATGCAACTTATTCCCAAAGTCTTAGGTTAATGATATGGACAGGCTAGGCATTTGTGGGTAGGACCTTTACAATGGGCAGACTGGAATAGGTTTTAGGGGTAGGGCCCTAAGACAGGAAGAGAAGTACATACTCCCCTTCTTTTGCTAGGTGATGCCTAATGGCACCTGGGGATTCAGCCAGCAAGGAACTCACTACCAGCAGATAAAACTGGGGCCCATTTGATCTTGGACTGTGAATCTTTGGAACCATCAAGCTATAAAGTCTCTTTTCTTTATAACATAGACTGTCTCAGGTTTTTTGTTAGAGTAATGAAAAACTGACCATTATACAATGCATGTATTTATTTTTCTAAAGAAACAAGTGTCCAAATTTTGTCCAATGGAAAATTCCAAAAGCAATAAAAGCTCAGTTATAATGATCATCTTCATCACACAGACTATGGTCTCCAAATATAATTTCCTACTAAAAGGAACCACAGTTCTTTGGTTAAGTGACTGATTCCACATTAGGAACAGGAAATAAAAGATAAACTCAGAACACTGAAGGAAGCAAGTTACCACTAATTTAAGGGATTATGTCATGAGGAATCAACCTAAAGGGTTGCCTAGTATGGGACAGTCTATGCATCAAAAAGAATAGTGATTGTAAGTGAATTGTATATATCACACATATTCTCATTCCTTTGAAAGGTGTTCAGTAACAAACGAAATATCTGTCCTGCCATTATTATTTCAGAACAAGCAAATAAGCATATGTGGAAAAAACATATTTTTTACAGAATTCCAATTAATAAAGCAGAAAAACTGACAGAATTTGAAAATCACCATTTTGTACAGATTAATATGATGGGCCTAACCCATGATCATCCATGTACACTAGCATTAAGTCGGAAAAGAGTTGCTAAGGCATTTCAGATAGGCTGATAACTCCCAGCTTAAAGGATCTGCGTTAGCATTACTCAGCCCAAGATAACTGGACATAATGTGCCTCCTTGCAGGGGATGCACTTGGAAACAGCTCAGTTGAAACTCAGTCTAGTTGAACCTCTAGAACAACAGCAGCATAAGTGGGAAAAACAGAAATCAGAGGAAGAAGTTAAACACCGTCTCAATTGGCCAGCTCTCAGAAGGGCAAATAGGCAAATTTGCTCAACAAATAAGCGGCTCTAAACAAAGAGCAGGAAGCATTCTAGATATTAGAAGATGTGGTAACAAATACAACATGCAGACCTTCTTTGGTTCCTGACTCCAAAAAAAAATGAATCGTATCAAGATAATTAACAAATTAAGGAAATTTGAACATAGATGAAATATTCAGAATTGGTCATTCATTTTGTTAGGTTTGATAGTGGTATTGGGTTACAAAAGCAAATAAAGCTCTTATCTCTCAGAGGTATGAGGGGTCTTCCAGAGAAATGTGTGCTATGAGAAGTTTCAAAAATTTTTTGAATCAAAATAGCCTTTAATTCCATGTTCTATGAATTTTTTATAGTGTACTTGTGGATGCAGAATTATTTCCAAGTGAAACGATATTACATCTTTTTTAACCTCCTCCAATGTCTGGCATCATGCTGGATAAACCAGAAGCACTCAGTGAGCTTCCAGAACACTTGCACACTCCCGGCGTCAGTGTCCCTGGTGCCCCAGCACCTGCGTGCACCTAAGAACTTTCACTTCTATTACTGTCCAGCTCTCTCATCTGCTATTCCCTGATGCCTAATCTCCCCATGAGAAGTTCTCCAAAAAAAGAGGTATTCCCATCGGGACACAAGTGCTCATACACACATACACACAAGTGAACAACTTGGGAAATATTCTAATATATAAACACAGATTATAAAATAAATAAGTTCTTAAAACATTTATTAACCTTAAGCTTTTTTTTCAGTTTCACTTTTTTCTTAAAATGAACTTTAAATATACTTTTCTATTCTCTAACTACACAAATGAATATGTCTAAATTTAAATTTTCACATAATATCTCCATTCATAATATCAATACATTGTTTATATAACTTACCTTGAAGTCATTTATTGAGAACATAAATTCTGGAAACCGTGGTGTTTGAAAGAAGTAGTAATAGCTGGATTTGAACATCTGGACAGGGTGTCGCAAAATATATTCTGAAATTAAAGTTCTGTGTTAGCCTTTTCCTAGGGACATAAATTACTTATCATTGAAAGAACTTCTTTTTAGGAAAATTTCATGAATAATCCACAAGAATTCTATGCATTTGTTTTTGGGATAATTTCTGTGTTCTTATATTTTGTTATAGGTATTTCTAATATTTAGACAATTTAAAGCACTTCAAATAAAAGACATTCCAATTTGTGAAGTCTTTAAGATTTATTTTTATATACTTGAAAGGTAGAGTTGCAGAGACAGAAGAAGGAAAGACACACAGAGAGATCTTCTTCTCTAAACGACTCAGTGGGTAGCTGGAGCTGGGCTAAACCAAAGCCAGAAGCCAGGAACTTCTTCCAGGAGTCTCAGAAGAGTACAAGGGCTCACACAGGATCTTGACATGTCATATATTGTAGCCAGTGGCTTTACCAGCTATGCTAAAGTGCCAGCTCCCAATTTAAAAAGTCTTGACCCAGAAGGAAACAGGAAGCCCAATCAATAGTTTTCCCTTCATATTCATGATTAGTTTCCCAATACTTCAGAGCACATAATGATGCAATTTCTGGTTTAAAAGTGTTCTTTGGGCCTGGCATAGTAGTCTAGTGGCTAAAGTCCTTGCTTTGAACGCACTGGGATCCCATAAAGGCGCCAGTTCTAATTCTGGCAGCCCTGTTTCCCACCCAGCTCCCTGCTTGTGGCCTGGGAAAGCAGTCGAGGACAGCCCAAAGCTTTGGGACACTGCACCCACGCAGGAGGCCCGGAAAAGGCTCTGGGCTCCTGGCTTTGGATCATCTCAGCTCCAGCTGTTGCGGCCACTTGGGGAGTGAATCACCGCATGGAAGATCGTCCTCTCTGTCTCTGCTCCTCTCTGTATATCTGACTTTCTAATTAAAAAAATATATATATTTTTTAAAAAGCGTTTTTTCCCCTTACAGATTATATGGCTTGAACACCTTATTAATTTGGACCCAAAAAGAACTGAAATTTTTCATGTGAATACGCTCAACGTTTTCAGACGTGAAGTGTGGGGATATCTACTATGTGCCAGGGATTTAGCAACAGAGAAGACAGAACAGGTCCCCATGAACAAGGACCTTACACAGAAGAGAAGTAAAGACTTCTTAAATGATCACTTTCAACAGTAATAATGTTATGAAGAAGTAAAGCAAGGCAATGTGCTTGAGACTGATGGTAGGGTGGGGTGGAAGGGCTATTCCTAACAGCAGTTAATATTAATAACGGGTCAGAGAAGGCCTCTCTAAGGAGGTGATATGTAGGCTGAGCCCTGCATGGCCAAAGGGAGCCAGTCAGGTGAAGATGGGAAAAGAACAGCATCCAGGGTATCTCCTGCCATCTTCTCAAGTGCATCAGGAGAGAACTGTACTGGGAGCAAAGCAGCTGAGATTTGAATAGATGCCCAGCTGTGGGATGCTGAGGCAATCAGCAGTTCACCTGCTGTGCCAAAACACTGGCTTCTCCTCATCAAACTTTTCTTTAAAAGATTTATTCATTTGAAAGAATTACAGAGAGGAAGCAAAAGGAAGAGGGTGATCTTCCATCTGCTGGTTCATTCCCCCACATGAATTCCAGGGCCAGGGCTGGACCAGGTGGAAGCCATAGCTTCATCTGGATTTTTCACATAGGTGGCAGGGACCGAAACATTCTCTGCTGCTTTTCTGCGGCCATGAACTTTGAGGTGGATTGGAAGTGGAGCAGCCAGACCACAAGCCAGTACCCATCTGAGAGACTGGCATCTCAGGTGACAGCTTTACCCATTGTGCCACACAATGCTGGCTCCTCCCCAAACACTTTTTGAAGCCCTCTTGCACTTGTATATTGTGCAGGGACACTGTTTTTCCCTTGCTGCAGAGCTTGTCTTATCTCTCATTTTATAACTAAATTCAGCTTGCTTGGAGTTTTTAGAAATACAGTTTTTAGGTGATGTACCATTTTTTATGCTATACTTTGCATGAAATTATCACTGGGTAAGATTATTTATTGTTGCATTAACAACTACTAATTCAGTTAAATGGAAACCACAGGCATATTATTCAAAAGTCTCATCTTATTAAAAGTTGAAACTATTACTGATAAAATAGTTTTAGGGACATTTCAAGTATTTTCTTACTGAAATAACCAATTGTAGCTGTTTATATCACTTCCAAAATAATGTTGGTGCCAACGTCATAAATAGCTGAATACACATGGAATTTGACTTCTGCTGTGTGCTTCAGGTGAGAAAAAAAATATAATGAATCTGAGGACATTTGAATGCTATGCACCCATCCTAGCAGACGTGGGTCCAGTGCATGCATAACTAAAACTCACCTCTTATGCTCAAATAGGCAATGTTTCTATTGTCATCATTCCTTTCTTCCTCACTACTTTAATTTTGAGGAAGAAATAGAACTCTGGTTCTTATTTTTTTTTTTTAATCTCTGGAGGGCTTCTGTGGGTGTAGCAGTACTTGGACTGCAGTTATTTAACTAGGGACAGATAAAAATTACAAGTTATAACTTTGGCAAACAATCTAAACTGGTGCCTTCACCATTGCTCACAGATCTTTGGTCACTAAGTTTCAGGAGTTCCCACTAAAGCTGGGATTCTCAAGGAACAGTCCCAGTGGGTCCAAGGGGAAGCTCAAGGTGCTCTTCAAGGATCCAGGTGGTCACAATGGTTTCATAACAAATGCAAACACTAAATACTATGTTGACATCTGCATTGATGGCACAGAAGTGATAGTGGATAAAGCTGCTGCCGCCTCAGAACAGATTAAACACTACCGAGGTAGTCACTGCAGCATTTGCCACTGCACACTGTGGCAGAGCAACCAACCAACCAATGAATAAGTGTCAGCATCCCTTAACAATTCCTGGAAGAAATGGCAGAAGGTATGAATTTTCAGATTTTGGCCTTTGAGTATACAGCTTTTTAATACTTTATGCAGTGAAATAGAAAGTACATATACAGTGGTACTATTGCACATGCAAATACAGTGGATGCTATAGGAAAAGCACTTCTGCAGTTGTTTGAGTTGATGGACCGAATTAGAGCATTTTTAAAGGGACACCATTTTAATTTGAGAGAATGACTAACAAACGCCCTGGGTCAGACATGGGTATTAGTAGATAAACTCTCGGAAGTGAACAAAGACAATCTGTCATTTTTATGAAAACAATTGATAGAATTTGTTGCCGTTGATTAAATTCAAGCTTCCAGATGAAAATTAGAATTTTGGAAGTGTTGTATTTGGTACTATGACCCTGACAGCCTGGCAATTATAAAGGCTCTTCCAAGAATTTTTGATACTACATAATGAAATATGTCAACGAAGAAACTGCTGCTAGCTTAGTGAACCCATAACTTCAAATGTATGGATGGTGATATGAAATTGCACATTGATAAAGGCTCCATTCTGAGTGTTGGGGAGTCAATGGATTTAATTGTAACAAAGTATAGTTCATTTATATGATATCACATTCCACATTATGAGAAAACACCAATTTTTGAGTTTGGTGAAAAAGTAAGGATGAAAATCCAGAGTTATTGGAAAAGATTATAAAAATAATCCTCACTAGAGAATCAAGATGGCGGAATAGGGCAAGGACACGTCTAAACAGATGGAGAAACATTTAAACAGGATGAGGAAGAGAGGACAAATTCCAAGAAATAGGAGAGGATAAAACAACAGCAGAAGGGCACCTGGAGACTGACAGACACAGGAAAGCAGTGGACACAATGGTGTGGTGTTGCTGTGACTGATACTCCAGTGGCATTCAGCGGGCGGTGATTTGAACTCCACCAGCAGCCAGAACTCCACCAATAACAAGTGGGAAGAGATATTCACCAGGAGCTTGGGAGGTGAACCCAGACAAAGAACTGCTCATATTTGATTTGACCAGAAGCAGAGACAGAGCAGCAGATCCGAGGCAGGCAGTGTGGGAACAGGGTGGATTTCACAGCCCAGTCCACCTCCTAGAGTGAATTAGGCGTCATTTTGTTTAAGGAGGCAAGGGCTATGGGGCAGGACTGCACATGCACTGAGCTGGAAGTGAACTCATTTCTGGCTCGGTGAACTGCAACAACGTGGTATTCTACAGGTTCCACCCAAGACAGGTCTGGGTAGCCCTCAGACCTGACAGCCAGCAGATCAAGAACTCTAGCAGTGGCACATCAGGCGCTATTTTGTACAGTGTGGCAAAGGCTTTAAGACTGAAGGGACAACAGCGAGCTGAGCATGTGCTGAGCTGAGAGAGAACTCACTGAGTTCAGTGGATTGCACTGGTCCCACAGAGAAAATAATACCGACTGTGGCATCATACAAGTCAAAATAGGTCCGTGTGGCACCCAGACCTAACATCCAGCAGGTTCCAGCAAGATCAGCACCATCAACAACCCAGCTATATAGGATACCTGTTGTCTCCCTAATCCTGGGACCTGCTCCAATCGGAAGTGGGGGAAAGGTTGTATAGGCAATGGTGCAGCCTCAGCACGGGATCACAGGAGGTGGAGATTGGTGAACCAGGAACATAAGAACTGAGACCTGGAGAAACCTGCCCCAAGGAGAAGAATCTGATAATCAGAAATACAATGACCAAGAGCAAAAGGAGAGATAAAGGTGCAATCAATATTACTGAAGACTTCCCTGCAAAGGAGCAAAACCCTATGCCAACCTCAGAGTTAACTAAAGAAAACATCAAGAAAATGGGGGACACAGAATTCAGAAAACTCATTTTAAAGCTTCTGATCAACAATGAGAAGCACATACAAGAATTCAAAGAATTTAAGGAATATTTTACACAAGCAATAGCAGCAATAAGGCAAATCAAGGCTGATATATCAGAAATCAAGAACACAGTAGAGAAAATTTAAAAATACAGTGGAGAATCTCCAAAACAGAATGAAGCAAGCAGAAGAAACAATCTCAGGATTGGAAGAGATTTCCTGTCACCAGGGGAAAACAAACAAAATGCTGGAAGCAGAGCTGAGTCAAACTCAAAAGTATTCAAGAATTGAAAGACACTATTAAGAGGCCTAAGGTAAGAGTTATGGGAGTCCCAGAAGGTGCAGAAAGAGAAACTGATCTCTAGAGAAAGAATTGGGAAACAACATCCAGGAGGGGCACAGAACTCCCAACAGGTCCGATCAAAATTCACCAAGACACATGGTCATCAAGCTCTCTTCAATTGCACATAAGGAAAAGATCCTGAAATGTGCACGTGAAAAAAAAAATTGACATATAAAGGAATGCCAGTTAAACTCACAGGAGACCTCTCACAGGAAACTCTACAGGCCAAAAAAGAATAAAGTGACATATTCCAGACTCTAAAAGAAAAAAAAATTGTCGGCCTAGGATAACATATCCAGCAAAGCTTTCTTTTGTCTTTGAAAATGAAATAAAATTCTTCCACAGTAAAGAAAAATTAAAAGAATTTGACTCTTCCAAACCTGCCCTACAAATGATACTCCAAGATGTTCTCTTGATGAGAAGAGGAATAGCACCAAACAAAACCAAAAGCAAATGCAAACATCCCAGTAAAAGGACAACAGAAGACTAAATCAATGAACAACCCATTGTTGAAATGACAGGACCAAACTACCACCCATTCATATTAAACCTGAAAGTAATTGGCTTAAGCTCAATCAAACGTCATAGATTAGTAGACTGGATTAAAAAACAAAACCCATCTATTTGTTGCCTAGAAGAGACATATCTCACCAACAAACAACAGTGGCAACTATACCTCATGGATTTTGATCTTTCTTAATTTAGTTTCATCTCTTCAAAACACTTTCTTCCTCATTAAACTCATCACTGACTCATAGATCATATAGTAGCATTATTTTCTTCAAGAAGATTTTCTTTTTCATTTCTTCAATGACACAACAGTCATTCAGTAGCATGTTATTTAATTTCATTTTTAATTTCTTTTCTTCCTGTTGTTGATTTTGTTTTGTGGCTTTTTGTTTACGGGGATGTACAATAACTGTGTAATGGAGACTGTCATATCTAGTAACATGTTGTCTGACTTCATGGCATTGTAAATTTCTATTTTTCTTCCTATTGCTGATTTCATATTGTGACTTTTCATTTAAGGGGATGTACAGTAACTGTGAAATGGAGACCAACATCCAGATTTGAGGATACAATGTAGTATGCATTTCTACTTCCAAAGATGGACTTAGAATGAAAATGTTTACTACATCTTGACAATAGGATGCTGGACTCTCTGCCATTGTCCATGCCCGCAATGACGGACATATGACTGTGTATGAAGAACTATACTTTAGTAATGATATAGAGGAACTATGTGGGGGGGATTTGGGGCTGGGATAAGGGAAATACCAGGAGCCTATGGAACCGTATCATAAAATGATGACAATAATAATAATAAAATTTAAAATGTGAAAAAAATACTTCTCAGTTTTCCGATTACAAATCTGAGGCCACATTTCTTCCTCTAGATCCTTTCAACAACACATTACAGCAGAGTGGATGCAGAATAAGCTATGATGTGCTACATGGTTCAGTCATCTTATTTTTAGCATATTATATTCACCAAATGTCAAAGCTTTTAATCCAAAATGTCAGGGATAATAGTAAGTTGTCACATTAGCAGAGATTTCTAATAAAAAATTAAAACTCACCTGTAAATACATTTGGATGAGGAAAGTTAATAACAATAAGCTTCAACACCATGTCAGGGTAACAGATGGCAATTAACCAGGCAACCATGCCTCCCCAGTCATGGCCAATTAGAACACATTTGCTATACCCTGAATTGAGAAATAAACATCAACATCACTGAAGACAAACAGGCAGGCACATCAGTATCTCATATAGTATAGTTAAACATTTCAAACTCCTCTCACCATTATCTTACCTCTACAACAAACTGCAGAAAGTTCATGGAAACGGGTTTATTTTGGTGCAAAAATATTTTGAGACTCATGCATAGTTTTTTCATAATTCACATTTTTCATTAACTTTTTGAAGAGCTCTCGTATACACCATAAACTATGTGCAATTTAAAGACATATTGCATCCAGTGGTTCTCAAACTTGTCAATGCATCTTAACTATTTGACAGCATTTTAGAAAATGTAGTTGCCCAGGCTCCATAGTGGAACTGCTGATGAGTGACATAGGCATCTTAGCTGCTAGGTTAAATACCTGCTCCCACAGTAGCACTACCGAGTCACAGTCTCTCCCAGAAGTCTTTTATTGTGGGTTTTTTTTTTACATTTTTACTTATTTTACTTGGAAAGTTAGAGTTACAGAGAGGAAGATACAGAGTGAGATTTTCATCCTCTGGATCACTCTCCAAATGGTCATAATGGCCAGAGTTGCACTAGTCCAAAGCAAGTAGCCAGGAGCTCCTTCCAGGTCTCTCACATGGGGTGCAAGGATCTGAGTCACCTCCCACCACTTTCCAGGACATTAGCAGGGAGCTGGATGGAAGTGGAGCAGCTGGGACACAAACTGAAACCGGCAAGACAGAAGATTGGCCTGCTAGGCAACTGTGCCAGCTCCTCTTTGAGAAACCATGACAAGGACTGCATATAATTAGGTCATCAGGAAGATCATTTAGATTATTTTCTGATAAATTGCCACTCTAAGTTATAAATGTCCCTTGAAAACCTCCAAGAAGTGTCTATGTTTCTCACTAATTTTACAAATCCAATGTTGAAGCTCAACACACTAAGACATCACTAATGTGGAGGCTGGCATTGTGGCACAGCAAGTGCAAGGCTGGCACCCACTTGCACACCAATTTAAGTGTTGGCTGTTCCACTTCTGATCCAGCTCCCAGCTAGTGTACCCAGGAAAGCAGTGGAAAATGGACCAAGTACTTGTGTCCCTGCACCCATGTGGGAGACCAAGATGGAGTTTCAGGTTTGGCCAGGGCTTACAGTCATTTAGGGAATAAACCAGCAGATGGAAGATCTCTCTGTCTCTTCCTCTTTCTCTATAATTCTGTTTTTCAAGTAAATAAGTATATCTTTTTAAAAAAATCACTAACTTGGAACTATGACATCAAATGGAATTAGTAAAAATGTCTTAATTATAATATAGTGATGAATATAAGCTTTATTTAAACTATTTACCAAGGTAATTTCAATTAGGAATTAGAATTACTAGAGATTTCCTCAGGATCTACTTCGTATGTATGGGTAAGATTTATTTAGAGTGAATTTCTGTGGTACTTAAAAATAAATTTTCAAATAAGTATTATCCACCACCACTACACACACACACACACACACACAGCTTGTTTATACTATGACTTTTCTAGAAAAAGTTTTGATAAGTTTAGGCCATGTTGGACTACATTATCACAAGCTCTGAATGAAACACAGCTAGCTGTTCAAAGTTAAGTGTCCGAGTCTGTTTTACTAAAACACCACTAAGTGTCAAACCGGCATGCTGACACCTCCAAACTCTATCCATTTTCTTTTCTCCTGTAGAAGTACTGGCCTGGGGGCTGGCACTGTGGCATAGTAGATAAAGCCACTGCCTCTGATGTTGGCATCCCATACTAGCACTAGTTTGCATCCTGGCTGCTCCACTTCTGATCCATCTCCCCGCTAACAACCTGGCAAAAGCAGTGGAAGATGGACCAAGTATTTGGGCCTCTGCTGCCTACCTGGGTGGCCTGGATGAAGCCCCTGGCTCCTGGCTTTGGCCTGACCTCCCAGTGCCCACTGTAGCCATTTTTTGATTGAACCAGTGAATAAAAGATCACTCCATTTATCTCTCTGTGACTAAGATTTTTTAAATAAATAAATAAATCTTTTAAAAAATTATTGACTTAATCTATGCTCTTACTAGATTATATGACAAGGCCTTTTAATTTCATGGTATTTCTCACTATATTGATCCCATTAATACACTGATGGTAGCAGCTGCATTCTAGTCAAACAGGTTGTGAATCAGATTATTGCTAATAAAATATTTGCTCCCCCTTCCACTACTGTCATAGAGTGAGTACACTCTGCTACTGCTCTGATGTAAAGACTTCCCCACGTGCTTTGCTCTGGTCTCATGCTGGCTAATTTTGGACTATACCGTAAGACTTGCAATGGGCTGCTAATAGCAGCTTGTGCAGTGGGACTCTCCTCTCACCCCCTCAGTTAGCAGCAAAAGAGCTCCCGGTGCCTCCATAGCTATGCTCCTTTAGCTTGGCCTCTGATTCACAGGAACCGAGAGGCCATCCCAGCCAGAGACCTAAACTTGAGGCAAAGACATGGAGGGAAAGAGCCTATAAGTGACCCACAGGTCCATGCATAGACTCATAAACAGTTGCAGTGTATGTCACCAAGTTTGGGGCAGTTTGTTATACAGAATCATTGTGACACTAGCTGATGGATACAACAGAGAAGATGTAAGTGCTTCTGCAACTGAGAACAATTTAAAATGAGTATTCTGGGATGGAGCCTGAAGGAATGAAGTTTTTGCATACAAAAGTCAAATGTGAACTGGTGCCTATACAGGATGCCAGTGCTATAGACGAAGGCTTAACTTGCCATGCTATAGCACTGGTCCCTCGGTGAATTGTTTATTCCCTTAAAAAAAAAGTCAAATGTTCAGTAATTCTGAAAATCAACAAATGGCATATATTAGGTCTATGTTTAAAAGCCAAAGTCATTCATGGCTGGTGGGCTAAAGAGTCACTCCAGACACATTATTTTAAATCTGCTGTACAAATAACTCAGCTTATGTCCTGATGACAGGATTCAGACAAAGTTCCGCCAGATGAAAAATTCAGTCTATCTCTGATAAAAGCCATCCATTCAGCTTGCTGAACATCAGTTCCTTCAAAAGAATTAATGTGGTTAAAAAAAAAACTCACTAACCTACCTAAGGAATCTAAAATATCCTTTATGTCAGTAATGAGACAGTCTAATTTATAACTCTCTTGATGACTAGGAGCATCTGTCTCTCCGTAGCCTCGCAAGTCCAAAGCCACAACTCGATATTCACTTTTAAACTCCCTCAATTGGTGACGCCAAGAATACCTGCAGGAAAAACAGAAACAATAAAAACACCATATGGTGAAAATGAAGAATAACAATACAGAAATCACAACAGCTTATTTAGAAATGTTAGGTAGTCGCCTGTCAGCAGGTTAAAGAGACCTATTCGAGAAAAAGCATGGCATTCTTTTTAAAATTGTTCCTTTTTAAAAAAATGCATCATTTCTTCGTGTTGGAAACATTCTTTTTAAAAAGCTTATCTATCGGGGATGAGTACTGAAGTACACCAGGCTAGGCCACCACTTGCTATGCCCACCTTCCCTATCAGAGGGCTGGTTTGAATCCTGGCTCTCTGCTTTCCATAACACAGCCTAGGAGGCAGCGGCTTAGGGCCCAGTGCTTGGGCTCCTGCCAAGCACAGGCGAGGTCTAGATGGACTTCTGGGCTCCTGGCTTCCTCCTTGCCCCATCCTGGACGTTGTGGGTATCTGGCCAGTGACCTAGACGAGGGACAATCTCTGTCACTTCTGCCATTCTGCATTTAAAATAATCATTTT
Organism: Ochotona princeps; assembly: GCF_030435755.1. Taxonomy (NCBI): domain Eukaryota; kingdom Metazoa; phylum Chordata; class Mammalia; order Lagomorpha; family Ochotonidae; genus Ochotona; species Ochotona princeps. The sequence goes on along the minus strand of NC_080833.1, from coordinate 78,143,659 downwards.
TAAAACTTCAAAAAAAATTAAAAATGTATTTGAGAAGCAGAGGAATCAACAGATGGCTGTCATCATCCACTGGTTCATTTGTCAAATGAATGTGACAACTAGGGGAAAAGTCACAGCTTGGAAACAGTCCAAGTCTCCCACACAGGTGATGGAAACCCATGATCTGAACCATTGCCACTGCCTCCCAGCAGTGCATCAGCAGGAAGCTGGAGTTAGGCGCTGAAGACAGTACCAAACCCAAAGACTTTGATGTGGAATACAGGTGTCTCAATCACTTAGCCAAATACCCACCTCTGTCTTACCTTTTTTTCTTTGAATGTTTTATTAATTAACCATTAATTACTAAATTTGAAAGCCTGAGAAATAGAGAATCTTCTGTCCACTGGTTCATTCCCCAAATGTTTGCAATGCCAGGGCTGCTCCAGGCTAACATTAGGCATATGGAGTTCCACCCAGGTCTCCCACATGGGTGGCAGGGGTCCAAGCACTTGAACTACCTCTGCTGGTTTCCCAGGCCCATTAGCAGAGAGCTGGATCAGAAGTAGGACAGACTGGACTCAAACTGGCATCCCAATATAGGATACTGGTGTTACAAGACATGACTTAACTTTGCTATGCCACAACATTGCCTCCTTGTCTTGTCCTTTCTTTTTAAAAAAGATTTGTATATTGGAAATGCCGATCTACAGAGAGAAACAGACAGAAAGACCTTCCATCCACTAGTTCACTCCCCAAGTGACCAAAATGGCTGTAGCTGAGCTGATCAGTAGCGAGCAGTCAGGAACTTCTTCCAGGTCCCAAGGCTTTGGGCTGTCCTCAACTGCTTTCCCAGGCCACAGGCAGGAAGCTGGATGGGAAATGGAGCAGTTAGGAACAAACCGGTACCCTATGGGATTCTAGCATTTACAAGGTGAGGATTAGCCAATTGTGCTGAGCCTATTCCTATCTTCTTCTTTTTTTTTTTTAAACCAGCTTTAGGGGGGTGTAACAAAGGGCCAGTATTTAGTGACATGACAAGCATTACGTACTAAAATTCATATAGATGTACTCCAGAAGTCAATTTTCTAAGCTTTTCTTAAATATGTTGACAGTCATCAGGGAATCCACACTATAAAAGTGAGTTACTTTGTAACCTGAATTTCCAGACAGAATGAACACATTATAGTTTAAAAAAAAAAGTTAGAGAGATGACCTTGAGAGTTTCACCAAGACACCCTGTCTATGCAGCCCAAGACTTTGGTGGTATAAATAAGGCACTTAGGTACCGTAGAACCATTCAATTCTAAAAAAAAAAAAAAAAAAGTACTTGGAAACTTATTTCTATCAAAAGCAGTTTTTGACTCTCTATATCATTGTCAAATACAACTTAGTGTCTTTAGTAGTAAAACAGCTAATTTATGGATGAGAGGTAAAAATCCTAAGACTGGAAGATCAAGATTGCGAATAGGGTAAGGACACGTCTAAACAGATGGAGAAACATTAGCCAGTGTGAAGCAGAGAGGGCACATTTCAGGAAATAGGAGAAGACAGAACAACAGCAGAGGGATACCTGGAAACTGACAGACACAGGAAAGCAGTGGACACAATGGTGTGGTGTTGCTGTGACTGATACTCCAGTGGCATTCAGCGGGCGGTGATTTGAACTCCACTGGCAGCCAGAACTCCACCAATAACAAGGTGGGAAGAGATATTCACCAGGAGCTTGGGAGGTGAACCCAGACAAAGAACTGCTCATATTTGATTTGACCAGAAGCAGAGACAGAGCAGCAGATCCGAGGCAGGCAGTGTGGGAACAGGGTGGATTTCACAGCCCAGTCCACCTCCTAGAGTGAATTAGGCATCATTTTGTTTAAGGAGGCAAGGGCTATGGGGCAGGACTGCACATGCACTGAGCTGGAAGTGAACTCATTTCTGGCTCGGTGAACTGCAACAACGTGGTATTCTACAGGTTCCACCCAAGACAGGTCTGGGTAGCCCTCAGACCTGACAGCCAGCAGATCAAGAACTCTAGCAGTGGCACATCAGGCGCTATTTTGTACAGTGTGGCAAAGGCTTTAAGACTGAAGGGACAACAGCGAGCTGAGCATGTGCTGAGCTGAGAGAGAACTCACTGAGTTCAGTGGATTGCACTGGTCCCACAGAGAAAATAATACCGACTGTGGCATCATACAAGTCAAAATAGGTCCGTGTGGCACCCAGACCTAACATCCAGCAGGTTCCAGCAAGATCAGCACCATCAACAACCTAGCTATATAGGATACCTGTTGTCTCCCTAATCCTGGGACCTGCTCCAATCGGAAGTGGGGGAAAGGATGTATAGGCAATGGTGCAGCCTCAGCACGGGATCACAGGAGGTGGCGAGTAGTGAACCATGAGGCATGGTATGCAGGGCATCTAGTGGAACCCTACCACAAGAGTAGCCAGAAACTCACTAGAATGAAAAGCACAAGTGATTATAAACAAAGAGCCGTGTACCAACTACAATAAGTAAAATCGACCTGTAGACCTGTGGGTGACACAGCTTAGAAGTCTGCCCCAAGGAGAAGAATCTGATAATCAGAAGTACAATGACCAAGAGCAAAAGGGACAGAGGTACAAAGACTATTACTGAAGTCTTCCCTGCAAAGGAGCAAAACCCTATGCCAACCTCAGAGTTAACTAAAGAAAACATCAAGAAAATGGGGGACACAGAATTCAAAACACTTGTTATAAAGTTTTTTTTATCAACAATGAGAAGCACGTAATACAGGACTTCAAGAAATTTAAGGAATATGTCACACAGGAAATGAATCAAATGAAAACTGATACATCAGAAATTAAGAATACAGTGGAGCAACTTAAAAGTACAGTGGAGAGTCTCCAAAATAGAATGAAGCAAGCAGAAGAAACAATCTCAGGATTGGAAGAGATTTCCTGTCACCAGTAGGAAACAAACAGAAAGCTGGAAGCAGAGCTGAGTCAAACTCAAAAAAGTATTCAAGAACTGAAAGACACTATTAACAGGCCTAAGGTAAGAGTTATGGGAGTCCCAAAAGCTGCAGAAAGAGAAGCTTGATTAAAGGTGTATTCAATGAAATAATAAGGGAAAATTTCCCTACTCTAGAGAAAGAATTGGGAAACAACATCCAGGAGGGGCACAGAACTTCTAACAGGCTTGATCAAAAGTGATCTTCACCAGGACACATGATAATTGAGTTCTCTTCAATCGAACATAAGGAAAAGATCCTGAAATGTGCACGTGAAAAAAAAAATCAAATGACATATAAAGAAATGCCAGTTAAACTCACAGGAGACCTCTCACAGGAAACTCTACAGGCCAAAAAAGAATAAAGTGACATATTCCAGACTCTAAAAGAAAAAAATTATACGCCCAGGATAATATACCCAGCAGTTTTCCTTTATTTTGAAATTAAATAAAATTCTTCCACAGTAAAGAAAAGTTAAAAGAATTTGACTCTTCCTAACCTGACCTACAAAGGACACTTCAAGATGTTCTCTTGATGAGAAGAGGAATAGCACCAAACAAAACCAAAAGCAAATGCAAACATCCCAGTAAAAGGACAACAGAAGACTAAATCAATGAACAACCCATTGTTGAAATGACAGGACCAAACTACCACCCATTCATATTAAACCTGAAAGTAATTGGCTTAAGCTCAATCAAACGTCATAGATTAGTAGACTGGATTAAAAAACAAAACCCATCTATTTGTTGCCTAGAAGAGACATATCTCACCAACAAACAACAGTGGCAACTATACCTCATGGATTTTGATCTTTCTTAATTTAGTTTCATCTCTTCAAAACACTTTCTTCCTCATTAAACTCATCACTGACTCATAGATCATATAGTAGCATTATTTTCTTCAAGAAGATTTTCTTTTTCATTTCTTCAATGACACAACAGTCATTCAGTAGCATGTTATTTAATTTCATTTTTAATTTCTTTTCTTCCTGTTGTTGATTTTGTTTTGTGGCTTTTTGTTTACGGGGATGTACAGTAACTGTGTAATGGAGACTATCATATCCAGATGTGAGGATACAACACAGTATGCATGTCTACTTCCAGATCAAAGCTGGACTCTCAATGAAATTGTTACCTATATCTTGACATCAGGATGCTCTACTCTTTGCTATTGTCCATGTCCACAGTGATGGACATATAACTGTTTATGGAGAATTGTACTAGATTAATAATATAGAGGAACTCAGTGTGTGTGTATACGGGGGAGAACTTGGGGATGTTAAGGGAAATCCAACTTTCTATGGGACTGTATCAAAAAATTATAATAACAATACAAAAGTAAAAAAAAAACCACATAAGATTATCACTGAAAGAATGTAATGGAACAGCCATCGTAGATACACTTCAGCTGTTCAAGAGAAAGGTCTTCTGTGGAGAAGATTCTGGACCACAAGTACAACCTAGAATGTTCATAGCAATATTGGACTGGGTCTGAGCAACTGATCGCAATGCCAGCATACCACATGAACACTGGTTTGAATCTTGTCTGTTACATTTCCTATCTGACTATCTACTAATACGTCAAAGAAAACAAACAGAAGATGACCCAAGAATTTAGGGTCCTGCCATCCAGGTGTAACACTTGTATGGAGTTGCAGGCTCCTGGACCAGCCTAAGTCTGATTTTGAAGAAAGAGAGAGAGAAAGAAAGAAAAAGAGAGAGAGAGAGACACAGAGAGAGAGAGAGAGAGAGAGAGAGAGAGAGAGAGAGAGAAAGGAAGATGGATCGATTGATCCGGACGGGGCATCTCATGCCTGGATCCAAGACGCCAGCCAGCACGTGTACCTGATGAGTTGTCCCAGGCCTGCCTGGGCTCCGGGGGCTGCTCCTTTGGGGTTAAGTACACTGAGGGGAAAGTCTCCGGAACTGGGCTAGGCAGGCCCGGGCCGGGGCCAACCCACCACTCTCATTCAGTAGTGGATGGGATTAGGGAAGGGCGCCACCTTGGGCCTGGGGTTTAAACTTTCTGCAGCCTCTCCGCTGATGGTGGGTCTAAGGATAGGCGTCTCATGCCTGGATCACAGACGCCTGCCAGCGTGTGCACATGGTGAACTGTCCCCAGGGCAGCCTGTGTGTCATTTGGCACCAGGCTCCGTCTGCTGGCCACCTGGCTGGGGAGCTCTTGGGTTATGGTTCTTTGAATCGCTGCTTAGGTAGCTCCAGGTTGAACCAACAGTGCTTCTGGGATGGGAATCAACCATAAGGATTCCCAATGACAGTAGCTGTTCCTCTGAAGAACTTGCAATTACTGAACAATGCTGACCACTGAACACCAGTCCATGCAAAAGCTAAGGCTCGGGGCTTGTCCAGCAGGATCATATCCTATTACCTGATATGATGATGGATCAGGGGACAGGTCACATTAGGCAGGGACATGACATCAACTAGCACACGAGAAAACCATATCCAGGGGTCGATTCTGTGGGGGATGTGTGGGAAAAACCCTGTGGAAAAACTAGCTCCACTGGTTAGCTCAAGAGTTGAAGTGGTGATGGATTAAGCTAGGTGTGACCAAGGAGCCTGCCATCACTCACGGGTAACGGAACCCACAACAGTCTGGACTGGTCAAGGCAGCAGCACCTGAATGTGCATCCTGAATAGGGTGTGGGGTGGGCCGGGCTGCAACTTTCACCAGTTCATACAAGGCCAAATGGAAGGCCAGACTGCGCCGGGCACTGGCCTAAAACCCACTGAGCACACTGGCATGTATGAGAACTGGGTCTGGGAGTGGGTCAAGTGGAGGAACTTGGGAAACTCCCCTGGCAAGTCATAGCTCCCGCTGGTGAACACATAGTCCAGACCTAGGGGTCAGACAAGCTGGGCAAGTAACTCCAACAGCGGGCTAATGTGTGAGTTGGCAATGGAATGGGGTGGACTGGGCAGGACTGAGCAAACCTAAGCCCACAAGCAAATCTAGAAACCAGGATGGAACACAGGTCATGCCGAGCTAGGCTCTTGCACCTACAGGTCTGCATGAGCCAGGGACGCTAAGCCACAGCATCCAAGGCAGAGGCCGGGACAGGTGAGGGGCTGTGCCAAGCTGAGTCACAGCAACCACTGGCATGCGCACAGTCTATGGCTGGGAACAGACCCGGTTGGGGAGCTAAACGGATACCCTAACTGGGTTGAGGTTCCCACCAAGAGGCACAGGGCTGGAATGGGGGCTGTGTTCTGATCAGGAAACAGTTGTAGTCTCCCTTGGCACAAGTGTGGACTGGGACTGGATGCAACAAGCTGGGCCAGACTCCAACACCATCTGGTGTCCTGGAGGACCAGGGTAGCTGTGGGATGGACTAGGCTAGGTCTCAACCACTGCTGAACCATGTGAGAGCCTTATGTGGGTATGGACGAGCCGTGGCTGGGCTGAAACACCCAACAGTAAGAACCAGATTGGGTTGAAGGCCAGTCAGGAAAGGCCACTGTCACTGTTCCTGCTAGGACAGGAGGTGAATTGAGTAGGGCTGGCTCATGGATCACCTGGTATGCATGAAATGTGACATTGAGAGAGGTTCTGATGGAGGAGCCTGGGAAACTCCTCTGGCAGGACACAGACCCTGCAGGTAAGCGCAAGAAGCATGAAAAGAAACAGCCCAGAACAGGCCATGGAAAGTTTCCCACTGGCATACATTTGGCAAGGGTCGGGGGCAGACCAGGCTGAATCAGTCCACGTCATCCACTGACAAATCCGAGCACCAGAACAGAGTGTGGGTCGAGCCAGGTTCGGTCGCGACAAAAACCAGTGCACAATACAGAATGCCAAGGTGAGATTACCTGTACCAGTTGTGATCATAACCACAGTGCCCAACCAGCACACAAGAGAACCAGCAAGGGAGGGGGTGGAGCCGGCAGGGGGAATCTGGGAAGGGGTGCTCCCCTGCTGAACAGCTACTCCCACTGGAGAGCATGAGTTGGGATGGGGGCAGACCAGACTGGGCAGGACTACAACACCTGTGGGCCTCATGTGAACTAGATCAGGGAAAGGGCAGGCTGGGTGGATTATTCCTACTGGTGCAAACAAAATTAGAGTGGGTGAGGGTTGGTTGGGCTTAGCTGCAGCATCAGATGGCAGAAGCTGGCACTGGGGGCTAATTCTGTCAAGTTTTAAAACACAGAACCACCTGAAAAGTGCATAATCTGGGAGTGGGAGTCTCCTAGAAGGGAAATAGTGGGCTCCTCCCTCTTGGGTTACCACCCCCACTGGAGGGCACAAAAATCAGGACAGGGGCTGGGTGGCTAGACAGAGAGGCACCCAACAACATCTGTGTGGGCTGGATAGTTGAGCTGGTTAGATGGAACTAAGCTTCAATACCCATCGACATGTACGAAAGCCAAATGGGATGTGGGACAGACTGGACTAGTCTGCTATTCATACTGGCAAACCAGGGTAGGGGGCGGGCCTGGTGGGGGTTATTGTGGGTTGCTCTGACTGGGCTGCAGCTCCCACTGGTTTATATGAGGGCTGAGTATGTGCTGGGCAGAACCAGACTGGACTGCAACACCCATTGGTTCCAGTGGAAGACAGGGCTGGAAACAGAACCAACCCAGCAATTGCAACCACCAGCTGATTGGGACGATGGATTGTGCTGGGCCCTGTACTTGCTAGTGCATACAAGAATCTGGTCTGGGAACACCTCAGACAAAGTTTCTTTGGGGATCTCCCCAATCGAACTGCCAGACTCAGAACCCTAGCCAAGAAAAGACAGAAGAAAGAAGAAGTCAATCAACCACCTATGCTATATGTTGGCAGTGAAATACTGGGCAAAGAGAGACTCTAAGAAGGACTATGTCAATCAGTGGATTCTTCAACGACCTCATCATGCTTGGAGTGGCGAGACTGGCAGCGATTCATAACTGTTGTACTATCAAAACCACCTGAGCAAGTATCTCAGAGCATGCCCCACCTTCGGGACCTGGGGTGGGTGGGAGACTGGGTGGGGCTTCTCCCTCAATATCCCCCTTTACTTCAGATACACTAAGGAAACAGTATGGAAATAATAGTCTTACAAACGTTCCTATAGCCCTTTAACCTCTTTACCCTAATTAACTGTATAAAGATTGTCAAAAATATAATAAAAAATGAAAAAAAAGAGAGAAAGAGAAAGGGAGTAAAGAAAGAAGAAAGAGAAAGAAAGGAAGGGCGAAAGAGAAAGAAAGAATGAATGAAAGAGAAAGGAAGAAAGAAGAAAGAAAGAAAAACATTTAACAACCACAAGCACCAGCACTGGCCTCTTCAATGCCCATGGTGCTGCCACCAAGTCCTGCAAGCTTTGCTGCACCATACATTCCCTTTGTACTTGACCAAGAAACCGTGACTTGGATGCAGTGCAGAAACCATGAGGTTTTCCTCTTGAAGCAAGTAAAGCCATTTTGGATAGCTAATGACGAAGAGACATGTACTTTTCCAGAATGATTCATTATGTTATGGAACTCAAAATATGCATTTAAAAAAGCATCTGTGCGTGCATCTGTTCATGGAAACACTGCAAAATTATCTGATGCAAACCAAGTAGAAGATCATGGTCTGAGAATACTCTCAGAACACAACAGGCAAGCGGACACAGTGATGTAAGATTATAAATCCTAATGGAGGGGTTCTGTGGTGTGAATAAATAGTGCACAAGGCCAACCTCCTCACGTGCATGCACAGAAGGGTGTCACACACATACGTCGAGTTATAAATGGGTTAAGAATCTTTGATTCATTACCAGAAATTCATGAGATACAAAAATCCAGCAAAACAAGATCAACTAAGACATGTTTAAAATTATTAACAAACAGCTTTTTGAGTAGACTACAGTAATTGTATTAATGTCTCTGTATTTTAATAAACAAGTAAATCAATGTGTTTCTTTAAAGATGTTCATCTTTCAACGTACATGGGTATGATTGAATGCTTTTTCATTGGCTTTAAAGTTCTGACTTGATTTTTTATATCTTTGCAAGTGAAGCCCAGCTCTCCTTTCTCCGTTCCTTCCTTCCTTCCTTTTATTTATTTATTTATTTATTTACAAAAGGTGGTCTTCGCAGCAAAACTGATGCATGTAGTCTTTTTTAAAAAAGTTTTTTGCCCCCCCCCTTTTTTTCCTTTTTAAATTTTAGCCCCCACATATAATGAAGAATGTGCAGTATTTGTCTTTCTATCTCTGGTTTATTTCACTTAACATGATGCTTTCCAGTTTCAACCGCTTCAATGCAAACAAAAAAATTATTCTTACAGCTGTATAATACACACACACATCATTTTTTATTCATTCATCTGATGGGGCACACCTTGGTCGATTTCATATGTTGGCTGTTGTGAACAGTGTTAACTATAAACATGATGGAACAAGTATCTCTTTGACAGATTGTATTCCTGTCTTTTGGATATATACCCAGTAGTGGGATTGCTGTTTTTTTTTTTTTTTAAAAGAAACCTGCATACTCTTTCCCACAGTGCCTGCCCTAATATATGTTCCCAGCAGCAACATGAAAATGTTCTTTCTCCCTATCCTCTTCAGCATTGTTGCTTTCTGTCTTTTAGATAATAGCCTTTTTGGTAGTGGTGAGGTGATATCTACTCAGTGGTTTTTGAGACAATTAAAATTCTCAAAGTCTATTGGAGGGAATTATCTTCACTTTTTATTAAACTGTGCATTGTTCTAATATGTCATGTATTAGTGTATTTGTTTAGAATTCATTTAATCAGAGGTCTTCAGGCATAAATTTGACTCAAAATAATGTGCACTATCCCACAAACTTTTACATTTAAAATTGTATTAAGAATCATACAAATATGATATCTTCATATTTCACTATTTTGTGAATACCCTAAATCACCTTAGCTACAAATTATCTACTGTCGCTAACAAGGAATACAGCCAAATAGTGTCCTAAACAATTCAAAATAGGAAAACAGAATTGTAATAATGTAATAAATTGGAAAAGAATACTTTTTAAGTGCCTTCACCCCACAACTCACAATTAAATGCATTTGGTTTATACTTTAGCCATAAGCTGAAAAAAAAAAAATCATCCTCAGCCCAGTGTGACGACTCAGCGGTTAAATCCTCACCCTGTACACACTGGTATCTCATACAGGCACTGGTTTGTGTCCTGTTTGCTCCACTTTCCATCCAGCTCCCTGCCTGTGGCCTGGGAAAGCAGTGGAGGATGGCCCAAAGCGTTGGGACCCCAACCCCACGTGGGAGGCCTGGAAGAAGCTCCTGCCTCCTGGCTTTGGATCAGCTTAGTTTTGACCCTGTGCAGCCACTTGGTGAGTGAACCAGCAGACAGAAGCTCTTTCTTTGCCCCTCCTCCTCTCTGTAAATCTGCCTTTCTAATAAAAACAAATAAATCTTGGGGGAAAAAAAGAAAAAGAAAAATCACCCCACAGGCATTTAGACTCATGGTTAAGATGCCACACGAGACACTTGTATTCCCTACCAGAGTGCCTGGGTTGGAGTCACTGCTCCATTGGATTCCAGTTTCCTGGTAACAGGCACCCAAGGCGAACAACAGATATGATTCAGGTAGGGGGCCTGAGGCACACACAGAAAACCTGGGTGGAATTCTGGGTTCCTGGCTCTGGCCTGGCTCAGGCCCAGGAGTTGCAGGCATTTGAGCAGACGGAAGTGCTCATTCATTCTATGCCTCTCTTTCTCTCTGTAGCTATTTCTCTTGCTCTCTCAAGCTCTCTCTTTTTCTCTCCACCCTCCCCCACTTCTGACTCTCAAATAAATAGACGTTTTTATTCAAAGAGCAATCCCCAGTAATGAACTGATGGGCATGCTACTTACATAAATAAAACAAAACATCCTCCTCCCTTGATTCAGGAATAAAATCTACTGCAAAACAGTAACCCCTTAAAAGACTATACATAAATAAACAATACTATTTTCATCCACATTTTTCTCCTCCTCTAGCAGCTTTAGCGAAGGGTAGAGGAAACTCTGAAAAGAAGAAAAATAAAACCTTTCCTAGTTATTATTCTTAACATGGAAGACTCACAGTTTCAGCAGGTGAACCACTTTCAGATGCAAAATGTGCTCTCCTCTGGCTGGGTGTGCAGGAGGAGCCCTTGCTGGCCTTAGCCTGTGAGTGATGATGCATGCATACTATACAGCTGGTGAGGAAGGTCACTCAAAGAAATTGCCTGGGTCAGCTCAAAATATTTTTAAAAGAGATGCAAATTGAGCAGGAGGGAGAGATGAAAATAAAATCACCCCTTGACAAACAGCCTTTTTTGGGGCTAATATAACTAAAGATGTCATAGATGTGTATTTGATGAACATTTCCTGTATATTTTAGGAGAAAAGACCCAAGATTTTATTATTTCTGTGTAACATCTAACAGTACACATTCAATGTCACAATTTTTCAGCATCTATTCTCAGGCAATAATGATAAACACAGGAAAAATGTCAAACTTATTTGGTGCTTTCTATTGAAAAAGAACTCACACACATTGCTATTTTTGATTATTTTGTTTCCACTATATCAAATACTTCTGACCTACTGATCTACAAGCAAACTTATAAGTTTATATATCTTGGTAAAATTTATTCCCAGAGGAATAACATTTACATTTATAATGTAAATAAAAATTGCTTTGACAGATCGTCTGTATTGCCAGCATCCCATTTGGGCACCGATTCAACTACTAATTACTCCACTTGCACTCTAGCTCCCTACCAATGCCAGAGCAGCTGGGAAAGCAGAGGAGGATGGCCATGTTCTTGGGGCCCTAAACACAGCTGCAGACCCAGAGGAAGCTCCTGGTTCTACCTTTTGGTCAACTGAAGGGATGTTTACTTCATCCATTTCTTGATTTCATCCACTTAAATAATGAGCCATCTCGGGCCCAGCGGCGTGGCCTAACGGCTAAAGTCCTCGCCTTAAACGCTCCGGGATCCCATATGGGTGCCGGTTCTAGTCCCGGCAGCTCCACTTCCCATCCAGCTCCCTGCTTGTGGCCTGGGAAAGCAGTCGAGGACGGCCCAAGGATTTGGGACACTGCACCCGCGTGGGAGACCTGGAAGACCTGGAAGAGGTTCCTGGCTCCTGGCTTCGAATCGGCGTGCATCGGCCCGTTGCGGCTCACTTGGGGAGTGAATCATCGGACGGAAGATCTTCCTCTCTGTCTCTCCTCCTCTCTGTATATCTGACTTTGTAACAAAAATAAATCTTAGAAAAAAAATAATGAGCCATCTCAAAATCATAGCTCAGCACTGGAAAACAATAGTTTTCTGGAGTGGGTGTTTTGCTTAACAGTGAAGATGGTTGCTTGGATGCCCACAACCCTTATTGGAGTCCCAAGTTCAAGTCCTGATCTTGTCAACTCCAGCTTCCTACTGATCTACCATCAGGGAAGCAGCAGTAATGGCTCAAATAGCTGGGCTCCTATCACTCATAACGGAGACTTGGATTGAGTTCCCTTGCTTCTGACTTTGGTCTTGGCTGTCATAGGCAGTTGAAGGGTAAACCAGTGGATGGAATCTCTTTCTTTCTTTCTCTGTCTGGGAAGACACACTTCTTCCATCTGATGAACTACTTCTCAGATGGCTGCAGTGGCCAGGGCTGTCCCAGCTAGAACCCAAGAGCTTCATCTGAGCTTCCCAAGTGAATACAGGGGCCCAAACATGTGGGCCAACTTCTGCCGTTTTTTCCAATTAGCAGAGAAGTGAATTGAAAGTGGAATACCTGGGACGTGAACCGGTGCCAACAGAGGATGCTGGCATTGCAGATGCAAGATTAACTCAGTCTGTCACAAGACCGGCCTCTTACCATCTCAAAGGCATCCTTTTTCTTTCTTTCTTTTTTTTTTTTTTTTGTAAGATTTATTTTTTTGGGTCCAGTATGATAACTCAGTGGCTAAATCCTCATCTTGCAAACTCCAGGATACCATATGGACACTGGTTCATGTCCCAGCTGCTCCACTTTCCATCCAGTTCCCTGCTTGTGGCCTGGAAAAGCAGCACAGGATGGCTCAAAGCCTTGGGACTCCTGCTGGCTGCTGGTGGGTGCCAGGCTGGGGCGTCTCCATGCTTGGATCCCTGATTCCAGCCACTGCGTACATGCGGAGAGCTGTCCCCAGGTGGCCAGTGAGCCATTTGGCACCAGGCTCTGCCTGCTGGCCTCCTGGCTACCAGCTCTGGGATTTTAGTTCTTTTAATTGCAGCTTAGTTAGTTCTAATTTGAACCCATTGTGCTTCTGGGATGGGAATCAGTCCTAAAGATTCCCAACGACAGAGTAACTTTTCCTTTGAAGGCAAGTAAGGGAAATGAGACCTGGTAGGTTGGAGGAGAGGGACCAGATGATCTTTGTGGATAAGACTGATATACAAAACTCCTTAAAATCCTGTGTAGAACTTGTAATCACCAAACAGTGCTGACCACTGAACACCAGTCCATGCAAAAGCTAAGGCTCGGGGCTTGTCCAGCAGGATCATATCCTATTACCTGATATGATGATGGATCAGGGGACAGGTCACATTAGGCAGGGACATGACATCAACTAGCACACGAGAAAACCATATCCAGGGGTCGATTCTGTGGGGGATGTGTGGGAAAAACCCTGTGGAAAAACTAGCTCCACTGGTTAGCTCAAGAGTTGAGGTGGTGATGGATTAAGCTAGGTATGACCAAGGAGCCTGCCATCACTCACGGGTAACGGAACCCACAACAGTCTGGACTGGTCAAGGCAGCAGCACCTGAATGTGCATCCTGAATAGGGTGTGGGGTGGGCCGGGCTGCAACTTTCACCAGTTCATACAAGGCCAAATGGAAGGCCAGACTGCGCCGGGCACTGGCCTAAAACCCACTGAGCACACTGGCATGTATGATAACTGGGAGTGGGTCAAGTGGAGGAACTTGAGAAACTCCCCTGGCAAGTCATAGCTCCCGCTGGTGAACACATAGTCCAGACCTAGGGGTCAGACAAGCTGGGCAAGTAGCTCCAACAGCGGGCTAATGTGTGAGTTGGCAATGGAATGGGGTGGACTGGGCAGGACTGAGCAAACCTAAGCCCACAAGCAAATCTAGAAACCAGGATGGAACACAGGTCATGCCGAGCTAGGCTCTTGCACCTACAGGTCTGCATGAGCCAGGGACGCTAAGCTACAGCATCCAAGGCAGAGGCCGGGACAGGTGAGGGGCTGTGCCAAGCTGAGTCACAGCAACCACTGGCATGCGCACAGTCAATGGCTGGGAACAGACCCGGTTGGGGAGCTAAGCGGATACCCTAACTGGGTTGAGGTTCCCACCAAGAGGCACAGGGCTGGAATGGGGGCTGCGTTCTGATCAGGAAACAGTTGTAGTCTCCCTTGGCACAAGTGTGGACTGGGACTGGATGCAACAAGCTGGGCCAGACTCCAACACCATCTGGTGTCCTGGAGGACCAGGGTAGCTGTGGGATGGACTAGGCTAGGTCTCAACCACTGCTGAACCATGTGAGAGCCTTATGTGGGTATGGACGAGCCGTGGCTGGGCTGAAACATCCAACAGTAAGAACCAGATTGGGTTGAAGGCCAGTCAGGAAAGGCCACTGTCACTGTTCCTGCTAGGACAGGAGGTGAATTGAGTAGGGCTGGCTCATGAATCACCTGGTATGCATGAAATGTGACATTGAGAGAGGTTCTGATGGAGGAGCCTGGGAAACTCCTCTGGCAGGACACAGACCCTGCAGGTAAGCGCAAGAAGTATGAAAGGAAACAGCCCAGAACAGGCCATGGAAAGTTTCCCACTGGCATACATTTGGCAAGGGTCGGGGGCAGACCAGGCTGAATCAGTCCACGTCATCCACTGACAAATCCGAGCACCAGAACAGAGTGTGGGTCGAGCCAGGTTCGGTCGCAACAAAAACCAGTGCACAATACAGAATGCCAAGGTGAGATTACCTGTACCAGTTGTAATCATAACCACAGTGCCCAACCAGCACACAAGAGAACCAGCAAGGGAGGGGGTGGAGCCGGCAGGGGGAATCTGGGAAGGGGTGCTCCCCTGCTGAACAGCTACTCCCACTGGAGAGCATGAGTTGGGATGGGGGCAGACCAGACTGGGCAGGACTACAACACCTGTGGGCCTCATGTGAACTAGATCAGGGAAAGGGCAGGCTGGGTGGATTATTCCTACTGGTGCAAACAAAATTAGAGTGGGTGAGGGTTGGTTGGGCTTAGCCGCAGCATCAGATGGCAGAAGCTGGCACTGGGGGCTAATTCTGTCAAGTTTTAAACCACAGAACCGCCTGAAAAGTGCATAATCTGGGAGTGGGAGTCTCCTAGAAGGGAAATAGTGGGCTCCTCCCTCTTGGGTTACCACCCCCACTGGAGGGCACAAAAATCAGGACAGGGGCTGGGTGGCTAGACAGAGAGGCACCCAACAACATCTGTGTGGGCTGGATAGTTGAGCTGGTTAGATGGAACTAGGCTTCAATACCCATCGACATGTACGAAAGCCAAATGGGATGTGGGACAGACTGGACTAGTCTGCTATTCATATTGGCAAACCAGGGTAGTGGGCGGGCCTGGTGGGGGTTATTGTGGGTTGCTCTGACTGGGCTGCAGCTCCCACTGGTTTATGTGAGGGCTGAGTATGTGCTGGGCAGAACAGGCTGGACTGCAACACTCATTGGTTCCAGTGGAAGACAGGGCTGGAAACAGAACCAACCCAGCAATTGCAACCACCAACTGATTGGGACGATGGATTGTGCTGGGCCCTGTACTTGCTAGTGCATACAAGAATCTGGTCAGCACCGGAATAGAGTGTGGGTTTAGCCAGGTTCGGTCGCGACAATAAGCAGTTCACAACACGGAATTCCAAGGTGAGATTGCCTGAGCCAGATGTGACCGGAGCACCCAGCTAGCACATGCGACAACGAGGAAGGGAGGGGGTAGAACCGGCAGGGGAATAAGGAGTGGTTCCCTTGCTGAACAGCAACTCCCACTGGTGAGCGGGAACCGGGATGGTGGTAGACCAGACTGGGCAGGGCTACTGCACGGGTGTGCCCATGCGGACCAGGTCACGGAAAAATCAGGCTGGGCTGATTATTCCTACTGGTGAATTCCACAAATAGAGTGGGTGAGGATTTTTGGGGCTTGGCCGCAGCAGAGGCCGGCACTGGGGGCTAGCTCAGTCAAGTTAAACCACAGAACCACCTGGAGAGTGCATAATCTGGGAGTGGGAATGGCCTGAGAGGGAAATAGTAGGCTCCTCCTTCTTGGGTTGCCACTCCCCATGGGAGGGCATGAAAACTAGGACAGGGGCTGGGTGGCTAGACAGACACCCAACAACTCTGTGAAGGCTGGATAGTTGAGCTGGTTAGATGGAACAAGGTTAAAAACCCATTGACATCTGAGAGAGCAGAAGGGAAGGTGGGTCAGACTGGATTAGTATGCCACACAAACAGGCAAACCAGGGTAGGGGGTGGTCCTGGGGTTATTGTGGGTCGCTCTGACTAGGCTGCAACTCCCACTGGTTTGTGTGAGGGCCAAGTATGCGCTGGGCAGAACCAGGCTGGACCGCAAACACCCATTGGTTCCAGAGAAGGACAGGGATGGAAGCAGCACCAACCCAGCGACTGCAACCACCAGATGATTGGGGTGATGGACTGTGGCGGGCCCTACACTTGCCAGCACATACAAGAACCTGGTCTGGGAATACCTCAGAGTTCCATTGGGAATCCCCGCAATCGAACTTTCAGACTCGGAATGTTAACCATCAAACGACAGGACGGAACAAGTCAACCAGCCACCTCAGCTATATGTTGGTAATGGAAAAACTGGGCAACCGGAGATGCTGTGTTGGACTGTGTCGACAAGGGGACTCTCCAGCAACTGCAATGTGTTTGGAGTGACGAGAGGGGCAGCAATGAAGAACTGTTGAATTATCGGAACCACTTGG
Source organism: Ochotona princeps (assembly GCF_030435755.1). NCBI lineage: Eukaryota > Metazoa > Chordata > Mammalia > Lagomorpha > Ochotonidae > Ochotona > Ochotona princeps. The sequence continues at coordinate 78,126,757 of NC_080833.1, read as the reverse complement.
GCAAGACCCTCGGAGCGTGCCACACATCTGGAACCTGAGGTGGGTGGAAGTCTGGACGGGGCTTCTTTAAAATCTGCTTTTACATCAGGTTTATTAAGGAAACAATCTGGAACTAATTGTCTTGCCCATCTTCCTGTAGAACTTGAACCTTTTTACCCTAATTATGTCAAGATTGTCAAAATAAAATTAAAAAAAAAAAAAAAAGAATCTGGTCTGGGAACACCTCAGACAAAGTCTCTTTGGGGATCTCCCCAATCGAACTGCCAGACTCAGAACCCTAACCAAGAAAAGACAAAAGAAAGAACAAGTCAATCAACCACCTATGCTATATGTTGGCAGTGAAATACTGGGCAAATGGAGACTCTATGATGGGCTATGTCAATCAGTGGATTCTTCAATGACCTCATCGTGCTTGGAGTGGCGAGACTGGCAGCGATTCATAACTGGTGAGCTATCAAAACCACTTGAGCAAGTATCTCAGAGCATGCCCCACCTTCGGGACTTGGGGTGGGTGGGAGACTTGGTGGGGCTTCTCCGTTAATATCCCCCTCTACCTCAGATACACTAAGGAAACAATATGGAAATAATAGTCTTACAAACGTTCCTGTAGCCTTTGAACCTTTTTACCCTAATTAACTATGTAAAGATTGTCAAAAATATAGTAATAATAATAATAATAATAAAAGAAATTATTTTAAGAAAAAAGCCTTGGGACTGGGCACCCGCATGAGAGACCCCGAAGAAACTCCTGGCTCTTGGCTTCAGATCTGCTAAGTTCTAGCCATTGCGGCCACATGGAGAATGAACCAGCAGACACATCTTTCTCTCTGTCTCTCCTCTCTGTAAATCTGCCTTTTCCATAAAAATAAATGAATTTTTAAAAAGTAACAACTATGTATTTTTGTCTTTAGATTTTATTCTGTAACGTGAAATATTTAGGTCTTTAACTCCTCATGCATTCTGTTATGTACCTGGGAAATAGTTCACTTTTCAGCTCGAGGAAGCTACTTTTTCTGCCTTCTTCCCACTCCAAGCCTCACCAAATGTGTCCTGGTAACAAACAGTCCAAGCCTTTGATTTGTGTAAAATCTCCTTTTCCCAGTCACTGTCACATTCTGTCCACAGTGGGTATTGCAGAAAATAAATAAATAAAAAAAAACCCTCCAAAACCATTTTGTAACTATTTCATAAATCTGAGACACTCTTTTAATACCTCTTTTAATCCTCAAAAATGTACAAATTTAGGATGGCAGCATGTAGTTTCCCTAGCCGCAGGAAAACCACTGCTGAGATGAAGGGACATTTGGGAATGCCAGCACGGCCTGCCCATTCACTGTAATAAAGTGACACTGTGGTAACTGCTATGGTCTGAACATCTGTCTCCTCCAAAGCTGAAGTGGGAATTTCAATGTTACTGTAACCGTATTAATAGGTGAGATTTTTAAGAAGTGGCAGGACATATGAATTGTGCACTCCCCTATCAGCTCCAGGCCCTTTCGGCCTCTTTGCCCCACCTTCTGCAAGAAACAAGAAGCTCTCTGCAGGTGACATTGCCTTGATCTCAAACTTCCCAGTACCCTGAACAGGAGCAAAGCGATTTCTGTTCTTCACAGGTTGGTCTGCGACATTCTGTTACAGAAGCACTAAGACAATAAGCCAACACCTTTGAATGCAAGGCTAAAGCTTGCTGAAAGTTTACCAGAATTCTGGAAATCCATGAAGCAGCAGCATCAGGGGCTTGCCTCTTTCTCCAGCAGCTACATAGTGAAATCGCAGTCCAGAATCCTGAAAATGGAGGATGCGAAGTTCTAGTGATGTTTTACGCTGATTGTCACCATAGCATTTTTAGTACATTTACTACAGTTTAAAATACTCATCTGCATTATTTTCAATGCTGAGAAATAAATGTCATTAATTTTCAGAAAGACGAAAATCAACAGTTTATACACAGAGTCATTCGAAAGTCATTGCCAACATCCCCATCATTGACGCATCCCTCCTTCTTTTGGTCAGTTCATGCATCACAAGCTTCCAAACCAATGTCACCGCCTGTAACTTCCATCTCACTGATGTGTCACTTTTCACCCCATTCAAATTCTGCAGTACATGTAAATGACTATGGATTTATAATCCTGCCAAGTTTACCTCCCAGTCATGTACTTTTCTCAGCTTGCCCGTCAAAAGCTGCGCCATCGGTTACATAAATCACACCTCCTTCCCTTATTTTTAGGTCTCTCCTTCCCACGTTATTATTTTGAGTGTTGCATGCACTGTTCCCCTTGCGCCTGGTTCTCACGTCATGTTAGTGTGCATTTTCAACAGCAGAAGGCCTTGAGTGCTCGAGATGTCCCTCTACACAGCAGCGAGGCCAAGACAGCCCACGGAAGATGAAAATTAATGAATGAGCATGGTCTGAGCACACAAAAACAAAATGGAGAAACAGCAGAGATAAGGGGAAAAAAGGAAGGAAGGAAAGAGGGAGGGAGGAAGAGAGAGCGAGAGAGAGAGAGAGAGAGAAAGACAAGAGAAAGGAACGGAGGGAGAGAGAGAGAAAGGGAGAGAGAAAGAAAGCCAACAGCAAAACCATGAATAAAAGCTGAGCACAGACTGACCTTAGACAACCAAGCAACCAACCTTAGAGGTCACCTGACTGACTGCTCCATGCTCCAGAGCTAGTTGGTCAGCTCCAAAGATGTGCACACGGGTCTCCAGGATGACGAGCAGCTGGCTGGGGACAAGATCCCCAGGATAAGGTTCTTCCCACCCCTGGGTTCTGTGTCTCTAGGGAAGCTCTTCAGGCCTATAGAGGCACCTGAAAGGGGCTAGGAGCAATTCCAGAGGATTCTTCTTCTAATTTAAGAAACAGAGACAGGCACACCAAAAGACCTTCCAGCTACTCACAATGGCTAAGGCCAAAGTCAGGAGCTAGGAACAGAATTGAGCTCCCCCACAAGAGTGGCAGGAATCCCAACGAGTTGAGCCATTGTCACTGCCTCCCAGGAGCTACACTGGTGGGAAGCTGGAGCCAGGAAAACTGAACACTGGCACAATGTGTGGGATGCAGGCACGGTTCCAGGCCAGACACCTTCTCCTGGGAGGCTTGTTGTACTACTTTCTCCACTTCAGATGGATAGAGTTAGCAAATCCAACTGCAGAATGCCTTTCTGGAAGTTGAGCAACTTTTCTTTTGGGTGGTGAATCTTGAAGGCTCAAAATGCTGTGGCCACTTGTATGGATTTAATGAACAGATGCTTCATTGCACTGATTCGTGTGCCATTCACTGTGCTAACTTGCTTTTTCATATTTTCAAATACTAGCTAGCGCAGTTCTCATGTTAACTCCAGGCTGAATCAGAGCAACAAAGAAGTTAAGTTCCTCTTGCCCTTCTGAACTCCAGTCACTGGGCAGTATAATTCCGAAGAGGAATTCAGGACGTGGTAAAACCCCCGCCCCTGGCCAATACGAAGTGCTTCTGAGTCAGCCCGTGGAATGTATGATGGTGACTCTTTCACCACCTGGAGCCTCAGGAAATAGAATATCCGTGGGCTGTGCAGAAGGGCTGGGGTGGGCATGGACAATTAAAAACCCGCAGGCACAGGTGACATTTATGCTGTAAGCCATTTCTTTGGTCCCCCACTTCACCCATCTGTTCCCCTTCCCACAAATACACACCATTTATTGTTTCACATACTGCCCAGGGCGGCTGTGGGCAGAAGAAACTCCTGGATTCCAGAGACTTAATGCGCTGTACTCTTGTCTAACATTTGGGCGAGGACTGCCTCCTGAGATAGCAGGGCGCCACCAGGGACAATTTCCCAAAGCTGCTTGGAGCTCCAGAGGGCAAAGAGGTGACAGGCGCATCGCCCCTTGGCAGGGGAAGCAGAGGGAGCAGAATTACGCGGGGCTGTTGTGGCAGAGGTTTGGAGGGACGGACAGCGACATAAGGGGACACTGCTAGAGAAACTCCACATGCAGAAAACAGCCGAGACACCTCGTCAGCTCTCTTGCTCCATCGCTCCCTCTCCCTCTCTGCCTCACACATTACCTCTCTGCCGCCACACCTCGCCCCTCAAGCCGCCCGTTTTGGCGTCTTCCCGGTGCCCACAGCACGCCCTGGAGCCGGGGACACCAAGAGACGCCGAGCCGGACGCCACGAAACGGGCAGCCCGGCGCCCTCCACTCTCACGGCCGTCATGTTCCCTCCCGTCCCCGCCAGGCCCGCACCGGCCTTCACCTTGATCCGCACGTAGCAGTGGGTTCCCAAAGAGGGGTCGTTCAAACACGCCGGAGGGTGCTCACGGGCGACCCGCCGGAAGGTCTGCGCAGGTCCCGTGCCGATGCTCCACAAAAGTTTGAGCAGGTGGACGGCGGCGCAGAGCCCGCAGTAGCAATAGACGAGGGACCAGAAGAGCAGGGACCGGATCGCGACCATCAGGCGGGTCAGACAGTCCTGCAGCCCCGCCATCGGGCGGCGGCGGGGCCCGCGGCCCTTTCTCAGCAGCCGGAGAGAGCGCGCGCCGCGGCGCGTCAGGGCCCGCCCGCCGTCGCCGGCTCGGCGCGCGCCTCCCCCGGCCCTGGCGACGGCGCCGGGGCTGCGTCCCCAGTCACGCCGGGGCCTCCAGCTCGTCCGCGGCGCGCCCCGGGCTGCCGCCCCCGCCCCCGAGCGCCGCCGGAGGGGATCCTTCTCGCCTCACCCCGGCCTCAGGGGCGGCCCGGGACAAGGCCCGGGTGCAGGCCGTGACCCTTCCTCCCCGGATAAGGGTGAGGGGAGGCATCCCCTTTTGAAAAAAATGGCTGGAAAACTAAGGGAGAAGACTTTGTCAGACCGGCCCAGGGAAGCGGCACTATAGTGTTCAAATCTTTCATCTCCTGGCTATTGGGGCGAGTTCGTAAAGGCGTTTTATGGGGTGGAGGAAGGGGGGGGGGCGCGTGGAGGAGAAGGCGGTGACCTGTTTGCAAGCTCCGTACTGGTTATCACTACTTGGGCACTGGCGCCTTGGGAAGATACTGGTATTCTCCTACGAGGTTGCAAGTCGTCAGCCCAGTCGGAGATTGGCAAGTAGATCACACTGATTCTAAAGACAAGCTGGTGACAACCCGCGGTTTGTTTTCTGTTCTGATAGTGTGTGAATGTGTGTGTATGCAAAAACGTTAAGTACTTGAGAGACCCCAGTTGAGTTCCTGCCCTTGGCTTTGGCTCTTGAGATCTCACTGGAGAAGTTAAAACAGTCTGCGGAAGCTTGCTTGCGTCGCTGGCTCTCTCAGCCTTTCAAATTACATAGAAGATGGATGGATAAGTAGATATGTAAGAGATAGTATTAATACAAGAGGAACTATACAAGTAACCTTTTATTTCTGACACCTCTTAGTACAAGGTTTTTTTGGTTACACCATACTGTGGCATTGCTAATTTCTAAACATTCTCATAAAATCTGTGTGTGTGTGTGTGTGTGTGTGTGTGTGTGTATGTATGTTTTCGCTGGTTAAATATTCAGAGGCGGGAGTGCTGGGTCAGGTGTTAAGAGCATTTAGTTTTGGGAGAAACAGTCAAACTGCTTTCCCAAGTCACTGTACAAATTTAAATTGAAAGCATGGATTGTAAAAAAAAAAAAATCCTGTTAATTTAACCATTGTTTTAAGGTGTTAGGTGGTATCTGAGATAATTGTTTACATTTCTGTAATGACTAATATGCACCTACTTATTAGTATGACTTTTAAAAGTATGTATTTTTGTTGGAAAATCAGATATACAGAGAGGAGAGACAGAGGAAAATCATCCGTCTGCTGCAACAGCCAGAGCTGAGCTGATCCGAAGTCAGGAGCTTCTTCTGGTTCTCCCATGCAGGTGCAGGGTCCCATGTCTTTGGGCTGAACTCTACTGCTTTCCCAGGCTACAAGCAGGGAGCCAGATAGAACAGGAGACCATATGGGATCGCGACGCATGCAAGGCAGGACTTTTGTCTCTAGGCTACTGTGCCAGGCCTATATTAGTATGACTTTCACGCACCTGTGTGTCACTTGAATATAGTCTTCTTTACAAAGTTTTTGTTCAAATTCTTTACTCATTACAACACACACATATACCACAGGTATGTGTCTTTACTATTGCATTTTGAGAATTCATTGCATATTTTGGTTGCAGGGTTTTTTAATCATACATCATGTGATGTAGATATTTTTCAGTTGTGCTTATAAAAACTTCTTAGTCTTGTAGTCCAACTTTTTTCATTATTGCTGATTATTTTGAACTTTGAAAAAAAATTACCAATTTTTTAACCTGTTTTAGAGGTTTTCTGTTTAGGTTTATGACTTATTTTGAGCTAATTTTTGTGTATGGGGCAAGGTATGGATTGAGGATTATGTTTCACAAAGGGTTATCCAGTTGTTTTGGTACCATTTGCTGGAAATATGCACCTTTGTTGAAAATCAGTTCATTGACATGAGTCTATTCTGGACACTCCAGCATGGTTCTGTCCTGAACAGGGATGCTTCCTGCATTACAGTAGTCCTGCCTTGTCTGCAAAAAACACGTTCTAAGATCCTCTGTATTTTTTTGCCTGAAATGGCAAATAGTACTAAAACCTATATATACATTTTCTCCTATACATTCATATCTAGGAAAGTTTTATAAGTTAGTATAGATTAATAATAGCTAACAATAGAATGTGTACACTAATATAAGATACATGGATGTTGCCTTTCTTGAAAGAGTCAAAAGTAAAAATATTTTGGACAACTGTGATAGAGGCAATCAAAAGTGAGAAAAGTATAACCGTGGACCGGGGAACCTCCGCGACAAACTTACTGTGATTGTTCTGAAGTAACACAGCAAATCTAGAACCCAGGTGGTGTGAGTCCTTAAATTCAGTCTAATATCCATATCTCTGAAGGTAATTTTGTGCAATATTTTTGGTGTGGCTTACATTTTCACTGTTAGCATCAGGTGAGGAATTTTCCATCTTTGGTGTCATTTGATACTCAAAACATTTTGGATTTTTGAGCATTTCACATTTTTGAAGTGGGATGACCAGTCTGGATGCTGATATTTTTAAATCTTGGATCTTTGATGCGGAATCCTTGCTAAATTCATTTGTGAGTCATGGCAGCTTCTTGAAGCATTTTCTGTGGTCTTCGATGTAATCACTTTTCTGTGGGACTAACAGTTCTTTTTCTTTTGTTCCAAATTGGTGAGCCCTTTTTCTTGCCTTATTGCACTGGCTATGATTCCGCTACAGTATTTGGTAGGGGTGGTGAGAGTGGACATTTTTACATCTTCCTGATGCTAAGGGAAAAGCAACATAATCTTTTGCTATTAAACATAAAATTGGTTGTATATTTTTGAGTGCTATTTATGCAGAAGATCCTTTCTATTTCTGGTTTTTGAAACTTGTTCCATGATTGGAAGTTCAGTTTCGTCAAAGGGTTTTTACTTCTATTGAGATCACCATTTTTCTTCCTTAATTTGTTGATACAGTGGATTACATGTTTTTCATTATTTTTATGTTTTTAATTGGAAAATTTGATATACAGAGAGGAGGAGAGACAGAGAGGAAAATCTTCTGATGATTCACTCCCCAAGCAGCCACAACAGCTGGAGCTGTAATGATCTGAAGCCAGGAGCCAGGAGCTTCTTTTGGACACACCACGTGGATGAAGGGTTCAAAGGCTTTGGGCCGTCCTCGACCGCCTTCCTAGGTCACAAGCCGGGACTGGATGGGAAGCAGGGCTGCTGGAACTAGAACTGGTGCCCATTTGGGATCCAGAGCATGCAAGGCGAAAACTTTAGCCTGTTTTAACACATTTTTAAAATACAACCAGCCTTTCAAAACTAAAATGAAAACCTCTTGCTCATGAAGTATTATCTTTTACACACATTGCTAATTTCAATTTCTTAATAGTTGGCTGAACACTTAGCGTCTGTCTGTATATTCTTCTTATATATCTTGGAAGTATTTATGTAAAAGTTTTTTTGTTTTTGAATGTCTGGTAGAATTCTCCAACAGTCACTGAGTTACCTCTTCACTAACACCACAAAATAAGCTAAAAACAAACAAATTAAAAAAAAAAAACACACCCAACAATCCTATCAACTAAAAACCATTTAAGAAATCACTCATTCATGATCTAAAAAAAGCCCGCTTAGCAAGTTAAGAATAGAGGCAATTACTTTAATGAAAAGAACATTTACAGAATGCCTAAAACTAAATTATACTTAGTGCTGAAAGACTTGATGCTGTCATCTTGCACTTGGGAACAAATAAAGGATGCTCATCCTCTCCACACAGACTTCACCCAGTTCAAGGGCAGGCGTGCCTGTGGAGTGCCTGTGGAGTGCCTGTGGAGTGCCTGTGCAGTGGCTTAAGCCACCACTTGGAGCACTGCAGCCCACAGTGGAGTGCCAACTGGAACAATCCCTCTCCTGCTTTTCCAGCTACTGTGCTTGGGAAGCAGCGGATAATGGTCAAGTACTTGAATGTCTCCACCCTGGAGACCAGAATGGAGTTCCACCTGGCCCAGTACCAGCTACTGCAGTTATCTGGGGAGTAAACCAGCAGATAAGCTCTTGCCTTCCTAAATACATACATATTCAAAGGCAATAAAAAAATTCTAGGTAACAAAGTATGAACACAAAAGACAAGTTGGAAGGGAATAAAACTTTTTGTTGGAGGACTGGCTACAATTTTCTGAAAATAACGTAAAATGACAAAAGCAACAGAATTCACTTGTTTTTACTTCTAACTATATGGCAAATGGCCACATCAACCTAAATAGCAGAATGCTAAGCTTGCAACTGTTACTAATGGAGTATATTACTGTAGTAATGAGTAAAATAGTGGGAGAAAGGGAAAGGGCGTGAGGAATCCCTATAGCTACAAAATTATATAATGGACAATTATTAAAAAGATAAGAGAAATGGTAACAGCTATCCATAATCCTGACCATCTATGTATCACTTCCCATTGAGCCTATCCAACATCTGATTAATGCTATGGATACCATTTTAGTTAATATTTTGGTAAAAATTGGCATCTCTCATGGCCAGGCCACCGTTTCAATTCCTCTCAATCTTAAAAAGAATGAGTGCCTTTCCATGCCTTTCAACTTTATGCATTTCCCGTGAAGGGAATGCCTGGTGTGTGGCAGGTCGTTATCAGTCCCCATAAGTTACTCGAAATGTCCAGGCTTCCAGTCAGGTCGGGGCCAATTCCTTGGATTCTGATATAATGTTTACCTCATTTGAATTCTATTGATGTAGTTTCAGTTTCTAATTGGTTAATGCTAGGACATGAAAAAGCTATTGATGTGTATACTTCCTTGAGAGCATTAAGAGTTCCAACTGTCAAGTCTGGCCATTAAAAATGTTCTGTGGGATGGATCCCGGACCCTATCTTCCTGTGCTGCTTCAGCTTTGGCAAGCACATGTTCCAAACAGCTACAAAGCTGAACAGGGACAAACTGTTCTCCCTTCCATAAAAGTGGACAGTCCTTGCACATTCCCCTAGGGTAGCACATTTCTCTTCACTCCCATCTTGGTTTTGCTGAGCTCACTATTCTCTTTCCTTTGTATTTAACCCAAGACTGATGGATACGCATAAATACAGCACAATATGGCATATCATTCTCATACTGTACACTCATAGACCTATGAACATGTTATGTAGTCAACACTGAAATGCATACAGCTTTTCACTCCACCATTCAACATTCTAAACCACACAAACTCAGAATCTCATGGTTACACTCTCCTGTGTGCAACAAATGAGTCAGGTTTAAACAGCGTGCAAACAGATCCTATGTAAACATATGTATGAACCCTTAATGTAAAAAATAGGAGTCCTGATGAGGATACAGTTACTGACAACCTAGAGAGGTGCCCTAACAGAACTGTCCAGAGAAATTGGTATAGAGAAAAGCCATATAGAGTCAGCTGGATACAGCAAGCCTGGACCAAAATTATGTGTATTAGTTTATTTTTTTTTTCAAAAAGCTATGCCTGTATTGTATACATGCAAATTCTTTTTGTTCTCATTATTCCCTAGGTAATCTGTTTTAGTTTTACAATGTTTGCAAGGTATTAGGTACTACACGTAATATAGAGATGATTTAGAATATCTGGGGAGATGTGACTCAGCTTTATGCAAATACTGTGCCATCTTATGTAAGGGGCTTGTGCACCTGCAGACTTGGGTTATCTGTGAGACATCTGTGAATGAATCCCTGGCACATACTGAGGGATGACTGGGTAAGTACATGATGAGAACATAGCCTACAAGAGTAATTCATGCAGTTCCAATACTGAAAAAATTTTCTCCAGATCTCAACTAACTGGCAATACTTAGAAAAAAAAAAGAGTTCCATAAACTATATATTTTTAAAGTTGGAAATAAAATTAAATATCTATTTAATATTAATCAAAATCCCAATGGAGTTCAAGCTCATAAAATTTTACAAATTAGATAAAGTGATACATCTAGAAACATTTCACATGGAGCAAGTTATACAATTCAGAGGACCAGAAAGGAAAGCTGGCCTTCCAACTCATGCCATTTGAAATTTTAGTATATTTAAAAAATATTTTAAACTAGACTCTAAGTCCCCAAAACCTAAGAATATTTTATCATCTTGATGTGGGGCTGTGTACCTAAACAAGGCAGAACAGGCAGACACTATAAAGGAAAGTTCAGACATAACACTACATACAATATAAAATTTTAATGGCAAAAGAGATAATAAATCTCAAAAGACAAACAACAGATTATAAGAAAGTGCTTCCAAAAATAAAATACCAATATTTTAAGGGGTGCAAATTGATAAGGAGAGGATAATTCAAACAGAATGATCAGGCAAACAAAGACACGATGGTCAACTCCACGTGTAGTCTAGGGAATGAAAGTGAACTATTCATACAGATCAACAAAAAAACACACATGGAAATAACAACCAACGCCAAAGATGAAGATGGGAAAGCAGGATTTTCAAACTCAGGGCAATATTAGCTGCTGTAACTTTTTTGGAATTCTTACGCTGCATGATACATGGAACTGAAAGGCATTTTCTCTGATTTTTGCTTCCTTGTGCCAGCAATACCATTTTAGGATCTCTATCCTTTAGAAATACTTGCTCAAGCATGGAAGGCTCTATAAGCAAGATACTCCGGCACTTCATGGTGGGAAAAGGCAGAGATCAATGTAATTCAAAGGGACTATTACATGAGTGATGATATCGCCGTATTAGCACAAGCTAGATCAGCAATTTTGTTTATAATAATTACTTATAATACATTATGGTGTACTTATCTTTGTATACTTGCCAAGCAACATGTATGAATCTTTAAAAAAAATCCCATAGAAAATACATACAAAAAACTGTTTAAACATTTATTTTCCTCTACAAGAAAAGTAGTGACAGAGAAGGATATATCATTCATCTGCTGGTTCACTCCCCAATTTTATCTTTAAATCTTTTCTAAAAAGCTTTGTAACAGAAAAATTATAAATTCAAACTGAATCTAACTTTCATATATAAATGACTTGTAACATGAATTTTGGACCAACAGATTGGTTTCAACTATTGACCTCTACACAATTATGCATAAATAAGATAGAAAGTGACATGTTTAGATACTGTTTCTAACACAAAATACTAACAATTGGAATATATAAAGAACTAAATTAAAAATTTCTTTATACATTAAACTTACTAAATCAAACTTTTATTAATTTGGAAGGGGAAAACAAATATATCCCAGCTGCTGGTTTTCCTTGCCAAAGTGTCCAAAACAGCTGAAGCTGGACCAGGCAGAACCATGAGCTGGGAGCTCAATCCAGTTTCCCAGGTGAGGAGTGGCAGGGGACTCGAGTACTTGAGCCATCACCTGCTGTGCCCCAGGAAGCTAGATTCAGGAGTGGAAGTGGGACTTGGTGTCCCAAACAATGGTTCAGCACGGCCCCAAATGCCTGCCCTTGAGTTGTATACTTACACATGTGGGGAATCTTGTTTCTGTCAAGGGTCATTTGTATTTTTATAACACAATTTAAGAATCACACTTAACTATCACCTAAAAATTAACCTGCCTGGCTTAGTGAATTTCAAGTTTGCCTGCAATTCCCTTGGCAGGGACAGATTAAATGATTTTATGGACCTTTCATGGCCTGTGGGCTGGACCTTCCCCACCTCTGCAACAAGGTGCATATTATCTTAATAATTGAAAAACAAATTATTTGAACCATAAGACAAATATTGGACAAAGGACTCAAGGAGCCAACCTAAACATGAAAACAAAATTTTCTTCTAACCTTCCGGATTAGTGAGTTTGTATTCTCTTAAGAATCTATAGGAGGGATCCCAAATGGTAGAAATCAAGACTGCTAGAGCAATCCCTGGGAGCTAGCAAACACCCATGAGAAACCATGACTTCAGAACATACACGGAGAGCAGAGCACAGGACAGTGATAGCTGTGGATACAGGACAGGAAGTTTAACAGAAGTTATCCTCAGACTGCTTCTGTTACAGGAAGCAACTGGTACCGTAGACTGTTGATAAAAAAGGCTGGCATTGGTTTGAGTTCTAAGTAGAAGATGAGGACTATATAGTGTAAACTAGTAAAGGAAAAGAAAGAGGGACTGGTGTTGTCATGCAGTAGACTAAGCTGTCACTTGATCTGAATTTCCGCCACTCTGTTTCAGAGCTGGTGCCCTGAAAAGCAACTTGGGAAGGCAAAGGACTGGTGAAGTAGTTGGGCCCCTATAATCCGCTGCCTTTCAAAAACAATTTACAGGGGCCTGGCACAGTAGCCTACCAGCTAAAGTCCTCGCCTTGAGCGCCTCAGGACCTCATATGGGTACCAGTTCTAATCCCAACAGCCCCACTTCCCTTTCAGCTCCATGCTTGTGGTCTGGGAAAGCAGTTGAGATGGCTCAAAGCCTTAGGTCCTACGTGGGAGACCCAGAAAAGGCTCAGGGCACCTAGTTTCAGATTGACACAGCTCTGACCATTGCGGTCACTTGGGGGTGCATCAATGGATGGAAGATCTTCCTCCTGGTCTCTCTTGCTCTCTGTATATCTGACTTTGCAGTAAAAATAAATAAATCTGGGCCTGGTGCAGCAGCCTAGAGGCTAGAGTTCTTATCTTGCATGCACCAGGATCCCATATGGGCGCCGGTTCTAATCTCAGCAACCCCACTTCCTATCCAGCTCCCTGCTTGTGGCCTGGGAAAGCAGTTGAGGATGGCCCAAAGCCCTGGGACCCTGCACCCACGTGGGGGACCCAGAAGAGGCTCCGGGCTCCTGGCTTTGGATCAGCACAGCTCCAGCTGTTATGGCTGCTTAGGGAGTGAATCAATGGATGAAGATCTTCCTCTCTTACCTCTCCTCCTCTGTATATCTAACTTTCCAATAAAAATAAAATAAATCTTTAAAACATTTATAAAAATGTTTAAGAGAAAAAAAGAATGCAAAGTGAGAACAGGGCACTTGAACCTGACACCACAGAAGGGTTTTAGTAATGAAATTATATAGGAGTGAGTGGCTAGGGCCGATCTTGCTATTCAAGATCATTAGTGGTCCCTCTCAGCTAGGCAAACATTATTTTAAAAAAAAGATCATGTGTGTAGAGGTCAATGGGGACTGCCAGGTAGCAACCAAAGAGTGTGAGACAGTTCAAAATCTCTGGGAACAAGGAGTGAACCAGTGATGGCAGATGAAGAGAGTTACTTCAAGGAAAAAACCCAAACAATCCTTTCCTAAACAAGCAAGCAAATAAATAAATAAATGTAAACAATAAGTTATATAAGTCAATTTTTAATCTACTAAACTATCAACCAAAAGTTTATACAATGTGCTTCTTACAGATTAATAACAGGTTAAGTGTCTTAAAGCTCTTTATACTCTTAGTATACTTAATTTTTATAACATACTTTTATTATACTATGTTACTATTATACCCTATACTTTTTTTTAATATACATAATACATATAATCTTTCAGAAAAATAATAATACATGCTTATTTAGTATACACATGCTGATTTCTTGGTTAGAATATTCAGTAGGCATAACGACCATTTAGATTCTAGCTGTTTTATGAAGGTAACACCACCATTTTAGCTAACAGCTACTCATGTTTCTAAAATCAGTGGTACAGGGAGAGTGTTGTGGTATAGTAGGAAAAGCCACCACCAGCGGATGATGGTTTGAATTCCTACTGCTCCAGTTCTCGTCCTGCTCCCTGCTGATGGACCAGGAAAAGCACAAGATTGCCCCAAGTTCTTAGGCCCCTCTGGTCATTGCAGCATTTTGGAGAGTTACCCAGCAGATAGAAAATATTTTTCTAACTCTGATTTCAAATAAGTAACTACTCTTGAAAAATAGCTGACAGCTCAAACATATCTCAAAGGTTTTGTCAGATCAATTATAAAAATAAGCCAAGAAAACATTTTTTTATCTGTAATACATGAGTTGGAATTTTACTTCAGATGGTATCAGAATAGTGCCTGAATCATGTTACACTTCAAGAGCTCAAAATTTTAAAATACATGATTCTTATACATAATTACAACTTAAAAATGATAAAAACATTTTACAGAAAATTTAAATAAGAATGTAAGTAAAATTTATTGCAATCAAATCCCAAGTTCCTATAGAAATTTGTATACATAATAACTTCTCTTACAGTGTCCTTTGCATCAAAATCAACATCTTCTAAGCCATAGGTAAAATATTGTGTCTTTAGATTTCAACATAAATTTTGAATACGGAACCAGCAGACTCTGATCTAACCTGGCCAGAAAACCAAGTTTCATTTGTTAGAAGCTCTAAACACTTCTGAAGGCAGATAACTACTTTTTTTTGAAAGGTAAAAACTGAGCAGGAGTTACTGCTTTTGACATTTTCATGTATTTTTGAACATGCAAAACTGTCTCTCTTGTATTTTCATTTCTCTTGTATGTCTATGAAATGTACCACACAACTATTGATAGAATGGATGACATTTGGGACTTTATCCATTGTTTTAAGGATCTAAATTTATAAAAGTTTCTATGAACTATCATTAAAAAAATGAACATGGGGGCCCAGCGCGGTGGCATAACGGCTAGAGTCCTTGCCTGGAATGCGCTGGGATCCCATATGGGTACCAGTTATAATCCTGGCTGCTCCACTTCCCATCCTGCTCCCTGCTTGTGCCCTGGGAAAGCAGTCGAGGACGGCCCAAAGCCTTGGGACCCTACACCCATGTGGGAGACCTGGAAGAAGTTCCTGGCTCCTGGCTTTGGATCAGCACAGCACCGGCCGTTGCGCTCACTTGGGGAGTGAATCATTGGATGGAAGATCTTCCTCTCTGTCTCTCCTCCTCTCTGTATATCCGCCTTTCTAATAAAAATAAATAAATCTTTTTAAAAAATGAACATAGAGCTATTAAAAATGTAAGTGAAATAGTTTAATCATTTTAGAGCAGTCAAAATACAATTAAGATTGATATCTTGGCGTCTGAAAGCAATCATTTTACCATATACATTTAAATCTTTTGTATCACTTGTTTTAATCAAAGTTGTTTTCAAACATTGTCATAATGTCACTTTGAAGAGTCATGTCAATGGTACCTGCCATCTGTAAAAAAAGGAAAAATTTATCGTTACTTTAAATATGCATGTCATTATCACACCTATATATGAAATGATTACAAAACATTTTGGAACATGTAAACTAAAAGCAGTTCATTTCAAATAATGAATCTGTAGATATTTTAAAATTTCTATTCTCGCATTATTGATTTTTACTAATATAATTGCTCATGTGAGAAAAATCAAAATGTGAGAGAATTAAGTTTGGCTCCTCTCTCCAAGGAAGAAATATCTCAGTATATGTTTTTTTGTTTCTTGAAATCAACACAATGCTAGACACATAAAATTATTCTCTGAATGAACCACTATTTTATTTATTTGAGAGAATCACAATGTATAATGTTAAGGTATAGGGTTTCCGTGATTTGGTCACTTGCTGTGTAAAAGAAGAATAATTATTTTAATCAAGTTTTTTCTATGTAAAAATATTCATGAAAAATGAATCAGTTTGCTAGCATAATACGTAGTACCACACTTATCTAAATTTAAATAAACCATCCATCATAAATATAAGGAATTCAAATTGGAAATGAAGCATTGAAATTATTCCTACCTGCAGATGACATGATTCTCTACATAGGAGAACCAAAAGACTCAATCAAAAGACTACTGAAACTCATTTGAGACTTTGGCAGACTAGTAGGATACAAAATTAATGAACACAAATCAATGGCACTGTTATAGACAAGTAACTCCATGGCTGAAAAAGAAATTATAAATACAATCCCCTTTAAAATATTGAAGAAGAACCCTAAATA
This sequence comes from Ochotona princeps, assembly GCF_030435755.1. Classification (NCBI taxonomy): domain Eukaryota; kingdom Metazoa; phylum Chordata; class Mammalia; order Lagomorpha; family Ochotonidae; genus Ochotona; species Ochotona princeps. Next base: position 78,110,379 of record NC_080833.1, on the reverse strand, counting down.
ACCTTGAAATTAATCTAACCAAATACGTGGAAGATCTCTATGATGAAAATTGTAAAACATTAAAAAAAGAAAGAAAGAAGTAGAAGAAGACATTAAAGGATGGAGAAATTGACCATGTTCCTGGATCAGCAGGATCAACATCATCAAAATGTCCATATTAATAACAATCAAAATCCAACAACATTCTTCTCAGAAATAGAAGATAAAAAAATTCATCTGGAAACACAAGAGACTACGAATAGCCAACACTATCTTGAAGAATAAAAATCAAGCTGGAGAAATCACAATTTCAGAACTCAAGACATACTACAGAGCAGTGGTCATCAAAACAGTCTTGTACTGGTACAGAAACTGAGAAGATCAATGGAACAGAATAAAAGCATCAGAAGCGAGTCCATTCATGTAAAGACAATTAGTCTTTGAGAAGAAAACTGAAAACAATCCAGGGAAAAAGTCTGATCTCTTCAACAAATGTTGTTGAGGCAATTGGAAAGCAGCCTGCAGAGGTAAGAAGCAAGATCCCCACCTGTCACAGTATACAAAACTCAGCTCTAAATGGATCAAGAACCTAAATCTGCACCCAGGAACCATCAAACTATTAAAGGAAAACATAGAAAGCACACTCCAAGATACAGGAATGGGGAAAGACTTCTTGGAATAGAAACCAAAAGTACAGGCCAAAATAAATAAATGGGACTACATCTAACTAAAAAGCTTCTGTACTGCAAAGGAAACAATCAGAAAAGTGAAGAAGAAACCAATAGAATGGGAGAAAATTTTTGTATACTACACAAGTGATAAGGGACTAATACCCAGGATTTACAAAGAGCTTCAGAAACCCAGGGACAACAAAACAATCAACCCTGTAACAAATTGGGCAAAGGAAATAAACAGACATTTTTCAAAAGAACATATTCAGATGGCTAATGGACATATGAAAAATGCTCAAACTCCCTAGCCATCAGGGAAATACAAATGAAAACCATATTGAGGGTCCACCTAACTCCAGTGAGATTGGCTTACATCCAGAACTCCTCTAACAACACCTGCTGGCATGGATGCGGGGAGAAAGATATCTACCTTCATTGTAAGTGGGAGTGGAGGATAGTACAATCACTATGGACATCAGTATGGAGAGTGCTAAGAGAACTGAAAATAAACCTGTCCCATGACCCAGTATTCCCATCCTGGGAATATATCCAAAGGAAATGAGGTCTACATGTGAGAAAGGGATCTGTAATCCTATATTCACAGCAGCACAATGTACAATATCAAGGACATGGAAACAACCCAGATGCCGGCTCAAAGAGGAGTGGATAAAGAAACTGTGGTATATCTACTCAATGGAATACTATTCAACCATCAAAAAGAATGAGATTCTATCATTTGCAACCAAATGGAAATTAATTTGTATTGAAACCAACATGCCAGCCAAAGCCAACGACTTTCCCCCCATAAACCAATGGTTTTATTTGTCATATGAATTCACATGTTCTTGTCAAGCAAAAATATCAGGTTCCAGTGCAATTGACTCTACTGGTTAATCCTTTGCATTGCAAGAACTGGGAACCCATTTGGGTGCTGGTTTGTCTCCCAGCTGCTCCAGTTCCCATCTAGCTTATTGCTTATTGTTTGGGAAGGCAGTGGAGCATGGCCCAAAGCCTCGGGACCCTTTTCCCCCAGGGGAGACCTGGAAGACGTAGAACATTATTCATATATAGAGACTAATTAATCAACTGAAAATGACCTGGAACTGACATAGATATTAAAGTTAGAAGGGAAACCCTTTACAATACAAACAAGGTTAACAGCGACATAAAAAATATTTTTAAGACCCAAATGAAACCTCTAGAGTTAACAATAGCATCTAAGACAGAAAATTCACTTGATGTGTTTACCAGGAAAGTGGAGAGTACGTCTTAGTGTTTTGGTTCAAAACAGAATGTAAATGGATAAGTGAATTTGAATAAGTAAAGGAACGTCAGTGTACTTTGGAACAACTTTAAATGGCTTAATATATGAGAAATGGGAGTCTTCAAAAGGGAGTAAGGGTGACAATAGTCTAGATTTTTCCAAGCTTGATGAAAATTACAACACATCTCCAGTAAACTAAACAAAGCATAAGAAGCATAAAGAATTGGTAAAACAACAAACTAAAATCTAGTAATACATAAAATATATTACATTAAGGTCTGGCGGCGTGGCCTAGCGGCTAGAGTCCTCACCCTGAACACACCGGGATCCCATATGGGCACCGGTTCTAATCCCGGCAGCTCCACTTCCTATCCAGCTTCCTGCTTGTGGCCTGGGAAAGCAATCGAGGATAGCCCAAAGCTTTGGGACCCTGCACCTGCATGGGAGACCCAGAAGAGGTTCCAGGTTCCCGGCTTTGTATCGGCACAACACAGGCCGTTGCCGCTCACTTGGGGAGTGAATCATCGGACAGAAGATCTTCCTCTCTGTCTCTCTTCTCTGTATATCTGACTTTGTAATAAAAATAAATACATCTTAAAAAAAAGACATATTACATTCAAAGGAACAAACATAAATACGTCAAATCTGTGTTAACCATACCAGTGTGCCAGCATAGTCATCTAGCCTACTCTATTTTTTTTGAAAGATGTGCATGTGGTGGGATGGTTACTGGGTCCAGGAGCCTCAGGGACAGGGGATCCAATGGGGCCTGGGTCTTCTGGCCTGGGTCCTTAGCCCCACCTGCTCAGTGGGTTCCAGGTCAATGAGCCCTGATTAGGAGTCCTGGGGGCCTATGGTGCAAATGGTGCTGGGCAAAGGCCACTGGCCACTGGTGGTTCACTTGTGGAGGCCTGGTGTGTGGGGTTGCAGGGAGTCTGAGGGATGGCGTAAGTGGGGGTGTGTGGGACGTGAGGGCTCACATCCAGGACTGGTGGTCTGTCTGTAAATTGCATGTGTCATAACTGGGCCTTCTCAGTGGAAAACATGGAGTAGTGGATTGCAGGCCTAGATGCACACTGAGGATATTGCATCTGGTAACACAGCAGAATAATGAGGGCGGAACAAATTGTACAACTACTCCATCCAAGCAATGACAGCAAATATCAGGTCAAACAGAGACTCTAAGCTGGACTATGTCAGCCAATGGACCTTGGAAGGATTTCCTCATCCTTGGATTGGCAAAACTGATAGCATTTCAGAACTATCAAAACCACTTAAGCAGACTCCTCAGGACATGCTCCATATCGGGGAACCAAGGGTTGATACTGGGTGGCCATTCTCCATCCCTGGGAACTGGGGTGTTTGGGAGGCTGGGTATGTGTGGCTTCAGAATCCCCTTATCTCTCCCCTCCTGCAGATACAGGAAGAAGAGAGGAAAAATTTGGAGCAATGGTCTTGCCCACTTTCCCCTGATCCTTGATCCTTCCCAACCTGACCAACTGTGTGAACAACATCAAAAATAAAAAATTTAAAAAAGATAGCACAAAGGAAAACCAAAGTAAGTGACAGGAATATTTATGGAATCAGTTTGATTCATGGCTGCTCCATTTCTCATCCAGCTCTCTGCTTGTGGCCTAGGAAAACAGTCAGGGATGGCCCAAAGCCTTGGCACCCTGTACCCCAATGGGAGACCCAGAAGAAGGTCCTGGCTCCTGGTTTCAGGTCAGCTCAGCTCTGGCCATTGCAACCACCTGGGGAGTATGTCAGTACATGGAAGATCTTTCTCTGTCTCTCCTCTCTGCAAATCTGCCTTTCCAATAAAAAGAAATAATAATAAACCTTTAAAAAAATTAAAAATTCCTGAAATAATTTACCAGAAAAAAAGAATAATAAGTGATAAATAACTTCAGTTACATGCTAAGCACTTGTGCTTAATACTTGTTCATGTTCATTTATTCCTATTCCCTCATTATGGATGAGAAAACTGAAGAAAAGTGGTCAAGGCCCAAGTCAGCAGAATTAGGCAGTGTAGGAATCCCAAGATCAATACCATGACTGCCTCACACCTGTCTCTTTTGACAATTAATTTGTCACTTTGTGCTGCTACTTAAGAACCAAATCATCAGCACAGAAGAAAAGCCATGGTCATTGACAAGACACCCTGAGTGTATCTTCCCAGACCAGGGCACTCCTTCCTTCAGTTGTAGTAAGCTGAAATGCACTCACTGCTTCTCTCCTCCTCCGCTCCTGCTCTTTTTCCCTTGCTAAGTTTCGGTCTTTGAGAAGCTGGAGTTTGCATTTTTCTTGCTCTTCCAACGACTGCTGATGTTCTGTCTGCTCTTCCCAAAGGCATTTGTTGGGCATTTTATTTGAAAATGAGTCCAGAGGCAATCCATTTCCAAGGTCCCTTAAAGAAACAGAAGAGTTCTATAAGGTTCAAGTTCCTTGTAAAAGCCCACAAGGCAGTGCAGCAGATACCCAGTTTTAGGTTATGACATTATTTTTTTTAATTTATAACATTGTTTTTAAGCTTTATTTCTGCTATCTCAAATTTTACACAGGATAATTTATGTTAATAAAGCAAAGATTTTAGAGAACTGACTTCAGTATAGTATTAATTTTCTTTTACATACAAATGGAAAAGCTCTCAACATACTAAAAGAAAATGATGCCTTAATAATTTAATAATATTAACATCCTTAGTACTTGATTACTTCGATTTACAAAAGAAAATATTGCTTAGACTAATACAATGATTTGATGTGTTCACTGAAGAGCTGAATTATGATCACCTAACAAAAAATATTTATTATATTTGAAACACAACTCTGTACCTTGTGACACCACCTTAATCCCGTAAATTACAAACCTTTGATTTTCTTGAGATACTTTCGTTTCCTTTGTGTTTTGTTCCAGATGTTTTCGTATTAGTTCCTGTGTCCGAGCTTTCACTTCCTTTTCTATTGCTGCTTTTCTAAACTGGTTGAAGAGTTCATCAGAAGGTTTCAGTACACCTGATGTTTTCACAGGTTTGCCTAAACTTTTCCAAGAGTCTGCATTCTTAATCTTTATATCCTGAAATAAAAATTAGATTTAATCTATGTCCATATGTTTCAATCATATTCTGGGAGGAAAATGTTTAAGATTTTTAAAAATATGGATAGTAAAGTATCAGTCTGAATAATTTTGATAACATTATTTGCTAAACTTAAAGGTTGCTAAAGTCAGAGGAAAAATGAAGTGTCAACCCTGATCCCCTAAACTCAAATATTCATCCAAGACCAAATTAAGGCCAGCTATTTCAATTTAAGACATGTGAGTATATGAGGTAACTTCAAAAAGTTTATGTAAAATGGAATTAAAAGGCAAGTTTATTTTGGTGCAGTACATTTTACGCATAGTTTTTCATAACAAATAATCTGATTCTTTAAAAAAAGATTTATTGGACCCAGAGCAATAGCTTAGTAGCTAAAATCCTCTCCTCACATGCACTGGGATCCCTTATGGGCACTAGTTCACATCCTGGCTGCTCCACTTCCTATCCAACTCCCTGCCTGTGGCCTTGGAAAGCAGTCAAGGATGGCCCAAAGCCTTGGGACCCTGTACCCCAATAGGAGACATGGAAGAAACTCCTGACTCCTGGCTCCTGGCTTTGGGTCAGCTTAGTTCCTGCCGTTGTGGCCACTTGGGGAGTATGGAAGATTTCCAGTGGATGGAAGATTTTTCTGTCTCTTTTTTCTGCGCATCTGCCTTTCCAATAAAAATACATAAATCTTAAGAGAGAGAGAGAGAGAGAGAGAGAGAGAGAGAGAGAGAACCTAGACAGAGAGGAAAAGAGATCTATTCCATCTGCTGGTTCACTCCCTAATGGCTAAAGCCAAACAATCAGGAGCTTCACCCAGGTCTCCCAGAGAAATGCAAGGAAAACTTGTAGGAAGTCAGTTCCAGAATTATACATTTGAGTCATCTGCATACAGCCCATAGCTCAGGTGGACATTCTATAAAAGGAGGTGGAAGACTCTCTTTGTACACTTCATGAAGATGATAGGCAGAATTCAGCTACTTCAGAGTTTGCTGGTTCCTGTGAATGCACATTACATGCACAGGGAACAGCTAGATGCTAGCCAAATGTATGGCACTGGTGGTTCTCAACTGGAGCTAGGGGACATTTGCTCATGTCAGTAGACATTTTCAGTTGTCATAAACACCTTTTGTTTGTCACCTTTTCCTTTGAGAGAGAGGATGCTGCTAGTTAGTTGGTTGGCAGGATTTCTGCTAACCATCCCACAAGGCATAGAGTCATTCCAACAAATACTGTGCTAGGATTAAGAAACTCCAGTTCAAGATGTGAACAGTAGATGGAAGGATTACTCTTAGCAAGAAGATATCTTCCTGAGGTCAAAATAAAGAGAACAATGTCAAAGCTAGAGAACAGGAGGATAAGACAAAAGGCTGAGGGTTTGTTAAAATCCTTTGTTTTAATTCCACCTCTTTCTTATCAAGGCAAGATGTGTCAACCATGTGGGTCACAGTGTATTTGCATAGACTAATTCTCAAGTGTTTCCTGTGACACCAAAACTTCAGTAAGTGGTAACAGTGCTGACAGTAGAAGAATAGGATATGTTAAATGGAAACAGTTCTCTCCTCTGAAACAAACAAGCTACACAACCCCTATTTCTTCTTAAGCTATCAATATTTCATGTTCTATTCTGTGCTACACATTGAAAATAACGAAGAGTAGAAATGCCACTTTTATCTATGGCACATACTTCAATGGATGACACCCACTTGATGTTTTCCTACTTGCTTTTGCTGTTTCTTCTATACCCTTTGAAAATTATCAAACATTTTTGCAGCACTCAAAAGAAAAGCTTTATTAATTTACAATATAAGGACCATAGTTCATGCTCTAATACATTTACAAAACTCTCTAGTTGTATTCTTTTCATGCTAATGAGGGTGCATGACACTTGTTAAGTGAGACAAGATACAAAATTTTAAAACTGATATTGGTTGTTACAGAAGACATATTTAAAATGGTTGTTTATTAACATCCATTAATAATAATAAAAAACCCACACTACACACAGTCTTTGATCACATTAGGAAAGTGCTATGTTAGGAAAATCAAAGAAAGCACAGAGGCCAGTTGAAGTACAAGGACCAAAGCAATATGCTACTCCTGGTGAAAACCCACTTCATGAATATAATAATCTGAAGAATTGTAAGGAAGAAAGCAATCTGAAACAAATATGCAAAAAAGAACATGAAACAATAATGCAAAAAACTTATCATCTGAAGAATTTGTAAGGAAGAAAACGGAAGAGAATGAACAGGCGGGGGTAATATATACTTATTACCTTATGGTGCCTGAGAATTAGACTCAAACACCTACAACAGTACCTGATGTATACAATGTATCCCACACATCTAGAATATTTGTTGAAAGAATATCAGTGTATACGGTTTGGAGATTAAGTTCGCTTAAAATTCCTTTGGGGCATCTCCTATACCAGGATCTAAAAGATAGTTTTTATGAAATGATTTATAGTTGGTAGCAGGCAAATGTCAATATGATAGAATCTGTGATTAAACATATGTTACGAGGACTAGAGGCAGTGGGTAGGAAAAGGGTGTTGCTCACAGCAAGTTTTATTTTTACTAACACAGGCAAAAAGGGGACTTAGAGGTCCAAACCCATATTCAACCTATGGCATAAAATACCTCTGTTCCCTCTCCACACTCAGTGTTAACCCCGTCAAGATTCCTGAGGCAAAAATAGCATTACTTTTACCTTCTGCACAGGCATTTGACATTCAGATTCAGGCACCAGTGTAGTGTTTTCACCGGATGGATGCATTGCAGTTGAACCATTCAAAAGTTGTTCAGAGTTACCTAGGGGCAGAAATTTTTAGAAGAGTACAGTGAGAATATATTTCTTCTCCTGCAGAATTTGCTCTTTTTCATTTCCAGCCACACTATGAAAACAAAGCAATGAACTTTTTGGTGCTCTTGAACTTAGTAGTACTCTTAGTTGAGGACTGGGTACACTGTGAAATAAACATTTCTCCCTCAAGCTTCAAGCTTGAGGTTTACTGTTGTTAGTGTTGGCTCTTGTCAGCACAGAGTCCAACTGACATTGTGGCTAACCTACTAAAAATCTTTCGATTTCAAGCTACCATGCCTTGGAAGTTTGCAGGCTTAACGTTGGCTCCAGAGGTGCTCAGATTGGTTATGGCAACCGTGCCAATTCTATCATTCTGTCCCCCTACGAGGAACTCATGCATTTAGCATCAGTCTGGTCCAGAGATGCTGGTACAAAATACAGCCTGAATGGATAATCTGAGAATAAATAAAATACAGAACATGAAGAACTAAGGCAATAGACAGAATAGCCAGTGATGACAGCTTGCTAGAGGATAGAGGAAAGTACAGAATTTGACTCAGATTGAGAATAAACTATGCCAACTTGGTACTTCTGCAGTTTTCATTTTTCATTATAGGTGAAGAAAATGGTAAAAATAAATGTTTGAGACCTCATCAAACCACGAGATTAACCTATCTTTGGACAACTTTGTGACATATGCCAACAAAATATTTGCTACATTTCCTGGGTATTTTCAATCATTCACATGGCTTCCCGGAGCTTCCATACACTGTCAGTTCTTAAATTATAATTCCTATTATACATTATGCTTCTCATCTCTAGCTGTATATTTTCAACTACTTATTCTATATTATCACACACTGCCCCAAACATCTTGTGTTTTTGATGACCAACTGTTGGTCATTTACTCCAACAATGTCTATAAATTTCATTGCAAAAATACCTTTTGCAATGTATCCACATCCCTTCCATACTCACTGCATTAAGTTTCATTGTAATAACTTCTTTCCTATAGAACTCAGCTTTCTTACTTGGTTCCAACTATATCACGGCATTCTCATTTTAACCTATTCTCTATTTAATGAGCAGCATTAGCTATGCTCCTGGCTTGAAATTCCTTGTTGTATACAAAATAGAAAATAACACTAGGATTCAAGGTAAATCATGACAAAGAACTACTATACCCCAGTTATTCTCAAAATATCTGAAAATTCTACTTCCCCAACAGAGTGCATACAAATATTTCATAATTCAGACATTTGTTGTTTTTCCTGAGAAGCCCTCCAGTTTGCCTTAGATATTTGCTTTCTTGAACCCTATTCCCTTATCCACAATGGGCTTAATATAAGCCATATCTCCTCAACCCCTAACATCAGGTTGGGACAGGCAACATCTTCACATCTATCAGGACAGATAGGATACTTTAAAAGCCACAATCTAGCCAGTTTGGGAAGATATTTTGGTAAGTAGAAATGATGATTATGCAAGCACTCCTAGCTCCAATCCCCTTAACTAAGAACAGTAAACTATCTGATATATATTTATTTTCCTACCTACACAATCTCTAAATGTCATTTCCTGATTTCATCCTCCATTTCCAACACATGTTGGTATCATGGAAGTTAGAGTGGTATTTCCCAAGTCTGCTCAGAATTTGACAGCACATGTTTTTTATATAGCTCACAGTTCAATTTATATAGCATATATGGAAATAAAATGGGCGTGAGCTATAGAATGAGAGACAGAAAAGAAAGAGTGAGCTCCAACTCCAACTTTACTTCTCAAATATCCACAAGTGTCAGGCAGAAGCTGAGAACTCAGTCCAAGTCCCTTCCCTGGGTGGTAGAAACCCAATCACTTAAAGCATCACTGCTGCCTCCCAGACTCTAGTGGCAACTGGAATCTGGAGCCACGGCCAGGGTGCGAACCCTGACACTCTGACCAAGGCGGCTGGCATCCCAAGTGGTGTCTTCACAGTTAGGCTTAATGCCTACCTCTCAGTGAGGATTTTTAACAAAGCATTTCCTAGTTGTGACTTTTATCATTTCTCCCCAGATAGTTAACATTTTCACACACAGGTTTAGCAATCAGTTCTCAATCAATAGTGTTGACCTACGAATTTCATACCTGAAGGAGTCAGAACTTGTAAAGGTGAAATGTTTTTCACATTCTGTGATTGCTGTAATTCTGGATAAGTAAATGCTAACTGCTGTTGAGTTGGCGGCACTCCACATGAAGGTATGCCCTGATGAACAAGAGTATTTGTAGTAGGGGTAGTGTCTTGCACGGAAGATTGTACCTGCTAAGGCAGAGTTAAGTAAACTGGTTATTCAAAGTTTAACCACATAAGGTGTGTAACCAGGAGAAGAGAAACATAAAAAGCAAGAGTATAATTTAATAATATCTTTTGAATACCACATGGCTTAATGCACATAAACCCATATTTATCCCTATTATACAAAGAAACAGATTTAGTAAGAATAAATAGCTTTGCCATCTAACAGCTTGTATGAGGAAGAACTAGTCAAAAGCAATGTTTTAAGTTACTAGTGATTTGTTTAATCTAGGTTTTATTCCTTTACGAAGCTTTTCCATGACGTAATAAAAAATCAAAGCAGCTTTTATTCCAAGTCTAGAGAGCAATCCACTTTCGCTTTACCCCTTCATCCTTCCAGAATCAGACTTTAGGAGAGTAAATTAAAATCACTTGTGGGTTGGCTCACAAGGCCATCAACAAATTCTGATGTTATAGTCAGGCAACTATGAAGTACCAGCTTCAGTATCATTACAACTAACATTTGCTAGCTTACTATATGTAAAATAACAGGCCTAGTTTTTGATATAGTTCTTAATTCTGGCAACAGTCCTATAAATTAAGAAAAATCATCACCATTTAGTGTTTCCAGTAACAGAAATGCTTTCAAATCTCACAACTAAGTAGTGACAACTTCTTGACAGTAACGAAGTCCAGTGACCCTATCCACTAGGCTTGAGTTGTAAAACTCAAATTTGGTCCAGTATGAGGCTTAGGTGAGCTACATAGGTGTATGAGTCACACCTAGGCTTGGCTAGCCTGAATAAAACAAATATCATAGGAATGTTTATCTCAACAGATTGGTGGCACAAATCTTAAAAGTCAAATATTCAGGATTAAGTCAGCAAAAACATCACTTGCTGAAGTACAGAGTAAGTGCGGTATTTATCCCCTTGATCACAAACATGCATTTGTTGCTCAGCCGGTAAAACTGAAAAACTGTTGGTCATAACGTGGGGGTCTACAAGCCATGCAGGGAGTGTTCCCAAAGTTCTTTATAACTTGATGAAATTCTGAAAATTTTAAAAAAGAGATCCATCCATCCATCTATCCATCTGTCTGAAAGGCAGAGTGACAGAAAGCTGAGACAGATGGAAGTCAGGGGCCTGGAATCCATACGGGTGTTCCATGTGGGTGGCAGGGACCCAAGCACTTGGGCCGTACTCTGCTGCCTCTCATGACTTACTAGCAGGCAGCTGGAACAGAAGTGGAGCCTTTAGGGCATGAAACAGCTCTTCAGTATGGGATTCTGGCATTGTAGGCTACAACTTAACCTGCTGCATCCTAACATTGGCTGACCCCTACTCCTCCCCACCTTTTAAAAAAATGTCATGATGCCTATCCTACAGCAGGCCAGGCCAGATGCACTGCAGGAATTTTAAATCTATTTTCCTACCAAAACGTCACCTTACTGCACACACAAGACGCTACATGCCTTCTGTACACACTGGAAGTCATCAAAGCTTTCCCTCTATAGTCTCTTCCTAAATCTAAACTGAGGCTTCTAGAATGTATTTTATGATATGTTTAACAGTTATCTCTGATTAGCAAAAAACTGTTTCTCTATTTAATGGTGTTTGGGAAGAAGTTTTTGAATATGTAGATGACAATATTTTTCATGTAAATGAAAACTGTTTAAAAGTTTCCACTATTCCAGTGCATTTTTACATACAATTTACTAAGGTAACTCAAGAAAAAGACATAGTTAACTTACCTTTACATTTTCTTTAGATAAAGGATCATTCTTTTTTACTTCAGTAAATTTAGGAAGCATTTCTGCAAATGCACATAAACAAATATTTTAACATTTATAAGCTTGAAAATTAGCATTTTACTGTTTTTCATATTAGATACAAAGTGCTTTTAGAACACCGCTCATGTCAATCTGTTACATCAAGAAATTCTTAAAACTGCAGGTTTTTGGCATCTTTGAATTTAGTCAAGTTTTCTACAGAGACACCTGCTTTTGAGCTTTTTTCTTTTTTCCATCATGGAATAAACATTCACTCACAGTTTCTCTGTGTGTTATGTTTTTGCCAAAAAGAGCAGTATGTTACTTCACAGCAAAGAATTAATCAGTGATAGTTTAAAAAGGAACAAATGGCAACAACAGAGGTTAACGTTTTAAGCAAGCAGGACAGACTAACATCATCTTTTGCTAAGTAGTAGTAAACATAGCCATACATGGCTTAATTAAAATAATTAAGCATTTATTATAAGCGAAGGGATATGTTGTTTATCTGAGAGAAAACAATCTTTTAAAATGAAGTAATTTGGCTTCAGGTCTGCTCTGCTTATAAAGCACTAATAAAGATCCCATCTAATTAATACACTCTTCGAGCTTTTTTGCAGACTCGACTACATAGCAACCAATGGGTGTTGTAGTACCTCCTTTACCTTTAGAAATATCTGTACAGCTGATAATGAGCCGTAGAAGTAAGAAAAGAGATATCTCCATGTCAGGGTGCTAAGAAATTCCTCTTTCTCCTACACCTGACCTCTGGAGCTATCCTCCCCAGTGATAAGCCTAGGTCAGAGTAGTAGAAAGTACCAAAGTGGAAATCACTGCCTTGATCCATCTCTCCAACCCAGGGTTCATTAACCACACGAGTGTTCTTTGCTTTAGGCTTCAGGGCACCACGGCCGGTAAACACCAAATACCATTCAAACTTAACATGCTCTAATTTCAATAATTACCTTCTGCCTCCTGAAATGCCATCAGTTTCCATTGGATGTGTTACTGTTCTTTCCTCTCCTAAAATGTTTGATGCTGGACACTGTTAAAATTGCTAAATGCCACTCATGACATGCTTTAACTTAATTCAAGTCTATAAAATGACATGAGTCATCTTAATGTCACTCAGCTAAGTATTACTTGAGTGTTGGGGTTAGGTGAAAGAGGAAGAAAAGGAGACAAAGACTGAAAAGATGGAGGATATTGATCCAGAGAGATTTCACATTTAAGACAGAAATTAGTTTTAGCTTTGAATAAAAGCAAAAAAGACTTCATTAATATCAATTATGTACATCTATTCATCTATCTTAATTATTCAAACATACACCTAAGCTACATTATCCGATAATATAAACTCTTAAATTTAATAAAAATGACATATCACATCAATGCTTTGCTAAAAATATTAAAGGGTATCACGTTAGATTTCTGACATATACACATTAAAGTTCAAAATTATTACAAAATTTACCTCAAAATCTGAACATACTGCAAAAAACAATTGCAATTATACCTTAAAAGTCAACCAGTATATATATTGTCGTAAAACTCTTAGATTAAATATAAATCGGCTTGTCATTCTACTCTTACATACATAATTGACTTCACAAAAGCATCGTAAACTAGATGTTTGCCAGACCTAGCAGAGCTCTTTATTAACTGAAACAATCTTGAGCTTAGGAAGTATGCTTATTTCTTAATTTCAGAGGCTAGGGAATTGTGAAGGAACAGATGTGTGTAGCGTTAAGTGAAGAACAATGACAACAGTACACTGTCAACTCATTTCCGCAGAGAACTGTGGAAACACACATACCTACCTTAACAGGATCAAACTGGGTGGTATCCTTAAAGCACTAAATACGTGCATATCACTCAAATCCCTAAAATTTCAATATAAAACTGAACAGTTTCATTTTAAAGCTTGCCAAAATTTTAATATCAGAATGAAAGAGGTTTGATTGAAAGCCTTATTTAATATCCAATACCCACAAAGCACTGAGATCAATGTTAAATATCAACAAGTCATTTTGGACTAAAATCTCTGAAACTTAAATAAGAACATAGTGTCAAAACACACCCTGACGTCCTACACAGGAAAAATGAGTGCCTGGTCCTGCTTCTGTATTTTACATAAACACGTCAGGTATCAAATGCAGATATTGGAGGGCTTCCCAAAGTTCATCATCCAAACCATATTCCACTGGTAAAAACAAGCAATTTGTTTTTGAACTATAAAACTTCACTCCTTTTTAAGAATGTTTTGGCAATCTTCATTGAAGTGTAGGTAGTTATTCAAACCAGGCCCGGAGCCTTGAACACACCGGGATCCCACGTGGGTGCCGGTCCTAATCTCAGCAGCCCCACTACCCATCCAGCTCCCTGCTTGTGGTCTGGGAAAGCACTTAAGGACAGCCAAAGCCTTGGGACCCTGCACCTAGGTGGGAGACCTGGAAGAGGCTCCAGTCTCCTGGCTTCAGATTGGCGCAGCTCCAGCTGTTGCGGCTGCTTGGGGAGTGAATCATCGGACAGAATATCTTCCTGTCTGACTCTCTCCTCTCTGTATATCCAACTTTCCAACATAAATAAATAAATAAATAAATAAATAAATCTTTAAGAGAACAAGCCGATGGCAAATCACTTGTTCCTTTTTACTGAAAGCAATTCATCAAGAGTTGAAAAGTAGGATAAACAAAACACTCCTCAGACTAAGGGTCTCAACCACGCAGCACATCAGAAGCACAGTCAGCGATGTGGTAATGTGGGTTTAGCTGCCACTTGGCAATACCCTCATCCCATATCAGAGTGCCAATTAAGCTCCCTGCTGCCCTGCTTCCACTCCAACTTCCTGGACTGTGCCTGGGAAAGCAGCAGACAACGATTCAAGTGCTTTGGCTTCTGCGTTCCATATGGAAAAACTGGATGAAGTTCTAGGCTCCTGGCTTTGGGCTGGACTATCCTATCCCCAGCCATTTCAGCCATTTGGACAGTGACGTAGAGGATGGAAAATTTTCAAGTACATGCAGTCAACTAATTTTTTAAAAAATAATTTAAAAACAAGCTCTGAGGATATTTGTAACACTCTACACACAATTCAGATAGTCCAGTTTGAAAAGGAAATCTTACAGACATGAAGCAGAACTTATCACTACTTAATCAAGCTTGGGTCCTGATTTCTTTTCCTGTGAACTGAAACACTTTGTTGCTGAAAGATTTATGAGTTAAGTGATTAAACCTAATCATTTCTTTTAAACGTTCTATTTCGAATATCAAAGAATAATGTAAGACTTTTATTGCATACTTCCAGCCCTTTTCAAAGCTATCCTCCTCAGCAAGTTAACAATGATCTAATTTTACACCAAGTTTGCAGGTCTTCAAAGCTTACATGAAAAAAGAAATTATGTCCTCACTTCAGTAGAAGACCTAGTTTGTAGTTCTACAAAGATAAATTATTCCTATTCTGACTTCACCTATGATAAAGAAAGATTTAAAAAATAAATATTAGGTAAACAGTTCAAAAATTCCACTCTCTGAATTACATTAAAGCCAACAGAAGCAAAAAGGCTAAGGTTTAGGTGACAAATATACTGTAGGAGTTAATTAACCCGGTAAAAGAAAACAGTGAATTTCTGTCATAACTATTGAGTCTCTTTGTGTTTAACTATGTAGAGCAAGTGAAACAAAACATGCTTTGGGAAAACATTCTGTTTCTCACTAAGCAAGTACCTGAACTAAGCATTTAGACATTCAATGGAATTGTTTCCTGTAAGGTTTCAACCAAAAGCACCATTACTGAAGAGCTATGCCATTTGCTTGATTTTTCTCTGCATTGTTGTTAGCCACCAGATTAAAACCATTAGTTATATTCTTCCTCAATTATGTTGGTAAAGGTTACTGAGCATCAGAAAACCCTCAATAGCTTACATGTGCATGCCAACACAGAACATGCATGCTGGAATTAGTTTTTTTCTTGGCTCCTACACATTTTTTATTTAACATTTAATGTTTTGAAAGCTATGAAAAATCTTTTTCAAAGGTTTTATACTGATGCCAGTGTTTAATCAATGTGCCTGACTTATCTGCATAGGATATTTGCTTATTTTCATGTCCATCAAGAAGATAATTTAAATGAAAAAAAAAATCAAATGACTTTGAAATACCCAACAAAGTACTACTTTCAGAATGCAGATTTTAACCTTTGTTTTTCAAGAATTTGAGATTTCATGCAACTATCTGAAAATGATGCTATCTTGTTTGAAATGAGAATTTAATGAAATTTCATATATCAAACTTTGCTTGGAAATCATTGGTTAGCTATATAGTCAATGCTACTTTAAGTCTGTATTTTGAAAATGTGCATCAATTCAAGTTTCAGAACAACAGAAAAAGTTACCCATTTAAGGTGGAATAAGTAACTATTTAATAACACATGTTTTCCAGATATTAACCTTAATACCTGGGTAATAACTACATAGAATATTGCAGCAATGAAAGCAGCTCATAAAACATAATGATGGTGAACAAGCCAGTAATAATATTAGGAAATTTAGAAAAGCTACTGTGGAGATCTGTTTCTGAAAACAGAAATCCTAGGACTGTAACTTGGTTAGGATAACTGCAGATGGCCAAGCTGCTCTAAATATCCAGGAAGACAGTTATTTTAAGAGATTGAAAAAATTATTTTACATCAATATTTATGCTATCAGAACATAATTTGTCACAAAAAAAGCTTTCAAAAGAAATTTCTTTCATAAAATATCAAAGAAATAGGGCCCGGCGGCGTGGCCTAGCGGCTAAAGTCCTCGCCTTGAAAGCCCCGGGATCCCATATGGGCGCCGGTTCTAATCCCGGCAGCTCCACTTCCCATCCAGCTCCCTGCTTGTGGCCTGGGAAAGCAGTTGAGGACGGCCCAATGCATTGGGACACTGCGCCCACATGGGAGACCCGGAAGAGGTTCCAGGTTCCCGGCATCGGATTGGCGCGCACTGGCCCGTTGCGGCTCACTTGGGGAGTGAATCATCGGACGGAAGATCTTCCTCTCTGTCTCTCCTCTGTATATATCTGGCTGTAATAAAATGAATAAATCTTTAAAAAAAAAATATCAAAGAAATAAGCCTGCAGGTCATACCTTGGATATTCAAACCCTGTGAGCTGAGGCTCTGGGAACCATGACACTCAACTGTACTGATCAGTTCTATATGAATCATAATTGTTAAGCTAAGTTCCGATTGATATTTTAGGCTATGTTTCAATAGTTACAGCAGATAAAGTTTTTGGCATACAATTGTCACAAATCATATTCTCTTATTCTCCCAACCCTGAAATTTTGACATAAAAATTTGCAATCCATTTTTTTGACAATGTTTTCTTCATAATTTAGCAAATTACAGATACCTGATTTAATAATAATCATTACCACTGATATGATCTGACTTGCCTAGTCACAATGTAGTTCTATGATTTAACATTTTCATTGATGCAGTTTCCAAAGAAACAAAAAAAACGCTCTTAGCTTATGCTTGGGAAATTAAGAGCCTTAAAGAATTTTAATATGTATAACTGAAGTTAATATTTATCTATTATACTAAGCAATTAGATTTTGCAACTTGCAACACACATAAAATAATTACAATTTCAAGAATAAATAACAGTTCACACTATTAGGTTCAAAGGTATATGAACCTTACTGTCACAAACTGCATGAACATCATCCATAATGTAGGTAGAAACTTTGAAATGTGTCTCGTCTCTTATTTTAACAACAGTGTCTGAATTGCTTAATTAGAAAAAGGTGACATTGTATAGAAAAATCAGTTATAAAAAAATTGAACAGTATTGCTTTAAGAATAGAAGTGAGATTAGGGCTGAGTTATTCTGTGATTAAGGATAATATGGTGTGTATATACATATGTATACATATGTGTGTATATGTATATATAATATATAATATGGTGTATACACACAATACACACATATCCCATCATTTAAGGACAAATAGTTGATGATAAACATTCTTCAGATAACATAAAGAAATATTCTCTCAGAAATTGATCATTTGTAGTAAAGTACTTAATTGAATACTTCTGCATATAGTACTAAAGCACCTCTTGCTCAACAGTAATTCAAATTACCAGATAAAATAAGAGCTTTATCCTACAAATAAAAGACAGTGCTCTAACTCATTAGGCCACAAATGCTTTATTAGATGAAGTTACAGCTGCTAATTACAATTTAAGATGCTAAATCCAACTTAGATTTTTCCAGTGCTGTTTTATGCTTAGATGTTTAAAAAGGAAATATTTATAGAGCCCTAAATTGATTTTAAAATGTTCCAGTATGACAAATTCCAACAAAACTATTTGCTCATTCTTACCAAAATATTTCCTACTATATATTTTTAAAATATCAAAACAAAATGTAGCAATCTGTACCATATAACTAAACTAAACAGAAGCATGAGTGAAACAGAATACGCTGCAAGCCAATAGATCCTGCTTACTAAACTGAAAAACTGGGATGTTCATACAAGTGATAAGAATTCCTGACGTCACAATATTTTGTAGGGACCTTTTTTGTTTAAAAGAACTGAATTTCATGCAAAGAAACACTTCACATAAAAACATCTAAAAATCGAGCAAATTTTAGGATAGAAGTGCCTTATATTCTGAACCTGCCTTTTGCTCACTAACGATGGAACATAGCCAGGTAAGCATCCTTGGGCAGCAATTGTCATCTATACAACTTAACAATAAAACAAACCCACACATAAACACAAAGAAAGCATGAATGATCTAAGCTTAATACAACTGATAAA
This sequence comes from Ochotona princeps, assembly GCF_030435755.1. Classification (NCBI taxonomy): domain Eukaryota; kingdom Metazoa; phylum Chordata; class Mammalia; order Lagomorpha; family Ochotonidae; genus Ochotona; species Ochotona princeps. The sequence goes on along the minus strand of NC_080833.1, from coordinate 78,091,718 downwards.
CTAAACAAGAGAATATGATTCTTTAATATAACTGAGGATACCAATTTAAAGTACATTTTTCTACAGATGGGAATCAATATTCAACAGTGAGGAAACCAGGAAAGTAAACAAAAAAATCTCCTTTTTGCTCTTGAAATGATCGTTCTTAACTCAAAAAGATAATTCAATTCAGAATGCTGTTTCAGAATGGGATAGATCATGCAACATCATGGAAAGTAAAGAGAAAGGTGCTCTCAAAAAGTCTTTGTATTTTATGAAAAGAAATGAAGACCCATATTTTATTTTCTGACATTTTCTTGTTTTTCAGGTCTGCGATCACCTCTTAAGAGACTATTCTATCTTGAGCAAACTTATTTTTAACATGACAAACCTACAAGTAATATATGTGTAGTTTCATTTTATACAGTACCTCGTTAAGGAAAATAGTTAAGATCATCTACATGCAATTAAATAATTAAATACATATTTCTTCAAAATGTATGTAAGTGTTAATATCACAAGAAAAACATTTCCCCACCAACAGAGGTACGGTTAAGGAGACAGCTAACCTGGTTCGGAATCACTGCTGTCGGAAGAGCTGGAGTCGCTGCTGCTGCTTCCGGACCCTGAAGAGCTGCTGCTGCTGCTGCTGCTGCTGCTGCTGCTGCTCTCACTCAGACGGGAGACAGTTCCAACTACTGGAGCTGGTTCTGTCTTCTCAGCTACAACATTGGGGAACAAGAGCAGGCACTGAGCATAACAGTTCAACTGTCACATCTCACTAAGCACATCTGACCAGATTCCAGCTTCCTGACAACGCAGACCCTGAGTGGCAGTGGACATGCTCAGTATCTGGGTCCCCACTGCTCATATAGAGACCGGGATTGAGTTCCTGGCTCCAGTCTTGTCCCTCCCAGTCCTTGCCACAGTGGATGAACATTTGGGGAGTGACCAAGGGGTGCAATCTGTCTCTCTTGTCCCATTTCTCCCTCATTGTGTCTCTCAGATAAATACAGTTTCAAAAAATTTTGTAATTACAGAATAACAAACACATTCAAGTCACAGAAGCAACTTACAAACTGACACCTACGTTTTACTTGACGTTTTCTAGCATTTAACTGATTGTTGACATCGAGTAATCGTCTTTCCAGCTCCTGTTTTTTCTGTGAATTGAGTTCTTCTTTGGACTTCCCGGTTTTCTTGGCTGTGGGATTTAGGAGGAAGCACCATGAGAACAGGCAAAAATTATCACAAATATTAGACTGATTTCTGTTAATAAACGCAGATACATACCATGACACTTCAGTGGTCTTTTTCTCAGGCATCCTGCAACATATTTTTCTAGTTCTCTTAGTGTCGAGGCTTTCAGTGTTTCGAAATCTATCTCTATCTCATCAGGATTGGAATTTCTCAAGGAAGGCTCTCTTGACTGTATGATGTGAACCACTCGCCCAAGCTTTTCTCCAGGGAGTTTATTTATATCCAAACTTAGCTGTCTTTTCTCATCATAGTTCATAGGTTTGGCATTATCTTCCTCTTCCGATTTCACAGCAGAGACCTGTTGCTTCCTCTTCTTGGTTTGACTGCAGAAAAAAATTAGATCCAGCCAAATTTACTTTGGCTAATGTTATTTTTTTCTTGAACACCTCCATGAAAAAGATACTCACTTGCTCTTGGATTTTTCCTTTGCTTTCATTAGCTTAAGTTTTTTCCGTGGATTTTCATCTCTGTTGTTTACTTTTTCTTTTTTCTTGTCCCTTTTAGACTTCTCATTCTTTTTCTTCGGCTTACGGAAAGGTACCTGGGATAGAACTTGTAGCTGTTGATGAACAGCTTTAAGCTGATAAAAGAAAGAAATTTTAAACATTCATGACTGAAAAATTAAAAGCACTAGAAGAAATGAAGACACTCTAAAATAAAAGAGTACTCTGGGCAAAATTTTATATTGCATTTCCTTCAAGTTTTTATTGCATTGCAAAAGCTCATTGTTTTGAAGAGTATGTATCACACTGTAAACACCATCAAGTACTCAATCTATAAACCCAAATATTCATCTAAATGATGCAGATTAACAATGACTAACATTTCCAGCTCATTTTAAGTTTTTAATTAATGAAGCTTACAATCAGAGTAAGCGGGCCCAGCACGGTGGCCAAGCAGCTAAAGTTCCTGCCTTGAACGCCCCAGGATCCTATATGGGCACCAATTCTAATCCCAGCAGCTCCACTTCCCATCTAGCTCCCTGCTTGTGGCCTGGGAGAGCAGTCAAGGACAACCTAAAGCCTTGAAACCCTGCACCAGCATGGGAGACCTGGAGGAAGTTCCTGGCTCCTGGCTTCAGATCAGCACAGCACCAGCCACTGCGGTCACTTGGGGAGTAAATCTTTGGACAGAAGGTCTTCCTCTCCATCTTTCTTCCTCTCTGTATATCTGACTTTGCAATAAAAAAAAAAAAATCTTAAAAAAAGATCAGAGTAAGCTAACTGTATCATGAAAAGCAGCAAATGTTAAACATGTTCATGACAGGGAGAGAAGCTTCACTGCCCCATGCCCACAGCTGAAACCAGGAGCAAGGAACTCCACCCTGGTCTCCCACCAGTTTTGCAGGAGCCCAATTATTTAGGTCACCTGCTGCCTTCCCAGCTGCATGTCTGGGGAACTAAATGGGAAGTAAAGTAGCCTAGACTTGAACCAGCACTGATATGGAATGCCGGCACTGGAAACAACAGCTTAATTCACTGTGTCACAACACTAGTAGAAGATTTTTTTTAAATAACAGCATTTTAATACTATACAGTTATTTGAGAAGAAAAACCTACCAAACACGAAAAAACAAGCTAATTGTATACAAAGCCACATTTGGTAAGTGATCTGAATATAAATAAGCTTTAAATCTACACAAATCATAAATATGTTGATTATATTCTACACAAATATAAACATGTTGATAATAAATCAACATCTCCTAAGAAGACATGGGAACTTGCAGCAGCACAGCTAACTACCTGCTCCTGAAGTTTTGCAAGTCGCTGAACTTGCTCATCTTCAGAATCCCCAGATGAGTTGTCTTCAGAAGAAGCTTCACTACTGCTTCTTCTACCAACGGGTTTGGCTGTTTCTGTTTTAAGGAAGCACATTGCCATGCTCTCAACAGGCTCATCTGGGATCCTTGCAAAATGCATTTCAAACACATCCTACAATAGAAAATTAGATGGTGTAACAGTCTATTGCTTTTCTGACTTACAGTAGCAATACATAACACCCTCTAACAAAAAGTACACTACAGCATCATCCTCTGAACAGATTTTTTCACTTCAAAATATGAAACATGCCTTAATGTTTTGTATGTTCTCTTTTTAATAGGAGTTTTCCCTCCTTTTTTTTTTGCGTTCCCACCACAGCCCAAGAAAAAGCTGTCCTTTTTATTTGCTCAGATACCTCACATGCCTCTGCACAAGCAACTAATTATTTTATTTTTACTTCATGACTCAGGGGGCATGTACAGACATTTGTTCACTCCGTCTGCACTTCAAGGCTAAGCAGGTGTCTCAAAAGATAATTCTGCAAAATACTGTATTCACATTTTTTAAAGCAAGCCATCATTCACTCTTTAACAGTAGCTATGAAGCAACAGCCAGGACTCCAAGGCCAAGACACACGCGACCATCCACCAACCAGTAGCACATTCTCACCACATTCTTCACTTCCACAATCCATCCATTATCAAAGGCCACAAGGGGAAAAACCTAAAATCCAAAACAGAAATCCCAAATACAGAATCCCCCCATAACTACAGACTTCACAACCCCACAAACAATGAGACAACAATTAAAAGTATCCTTCCCTAACAAAAGCATTCCCAATCCATACAGCCAAAAACCATAGAAGTGGCTAAAACAGTTACACTATCCACGCTCCAAAAAGTTGCAAAGACAGGCTAGCCCCTGAATCAACAACAACCACATTCATTGCCATAGCAGCCTCAGCTCTCACTCCCATCACTTCCATTACTTTGTAAAATTCTTTCAAGCCATTTCCCAGAAGGCATGCTGTATATCTGGGCCCGATTTCAGGGCAATGGGTAAGTACACAATAAGGTGTCCAGAAATGGCATGGGTTTACTTGTACTCCTATGCGCAGTTAAAGGCCCACTCACGGGCTTGGCAGCGTGGCCTAGTGGCTAAGGTCCTCGCCTTGATCCCATATGGCCGCTGGTTCTAATCCCGGCAGCTCCACTTCCTCTCTATCTCTCCTCCTCTCAGTATATCTGACTTTGTAATAAAAATAAAATAAATCTTTAAAAAAAAAAAAAAAAAAAAGGCCCACTCACCAAAAATATTATCAATAACATTAACTCTGAAGCTCACATTACTTGCCAAAGCCATCTCACAGGGGCAAACAATGCCTCAATAGATTACAGAATTCTTAATGGGGTGCTTGAGTGTCTATGCAAAAAGGAGGTGAGACTGCATCAAGGTGGTCAGGAAGAAATCTGCCGGGCCCTGCCAAACAGCTGGAAGCTCCCCCGGACCCTACCAAACAGGGGAACTGTTCTCTTCACACCTTCGTGCCGTCCACACCTACTTCACGGACCCCAGCACCTCCCCACTCAGGTCAACCCATGGGCCTGGCAAGCCCCGCATCCCAGGCTGCTTTGCCCCTTCTCGCTGCAGCTAGAGTTGGAGCCCATCTGAAACACACTCATCCCAGTTCTTTGTTGGAAAAATCTGGAGAGAAGATCTTGACATGTCTACCCGTTAGTCCAGCAGGTAGCACTCGCACCAATTACGGTGATTATAGCCAAACACCATCTGTTGTGCACAATTCCCGCAGGGCTTAGTGCTAAACACAACATTCTTAGGCTCTCTACTTCTTTCCAGGATGCCCATCAGCTCTCTACAGATATGGAAAAACCTTCCCCTCTGGACAATGCCCTGGTTGTCGTAACTCTCCAGCGGAGCTGGGTACTGCTCCACTCTCAGAGCACTGAGGTTGTCTGTGTGCTCTAGCAGCTCCTCCATCATGGCCATGGAGATTCTGTTCCCCAAAAGACTTAAGGTGGTGAGCTGGTAGCACTGGCTCAGGGCAGGCAGGATGGCATTGAGATGGGAGTCGTTGATCTCACAGTCCATCAAGTTCAGGGTCATGAGGGTGGCTGTCACTCTCTCTAGCAGAACTTGGAGGGGCTCAGGGCTGATGTGGGTCAGTTTGACACCGCTCAGGTGCAGGTGTTGGAGCTTGCTGAGGCTTGGGCACTGGGACAGATAGTGGACATCAGCTTCTGAGAGCTGGCAAGTCGTTACAGAGAGTCTCCAGGGGGCTCTTCAGGCACCTGAGCACCTGGTCCAGGTTGTCCTCCAGGAAGTCGACAGAGTCCATGTGAAGGCTGCGAAGGTGGGGCATCTTGGCTAGCTTGGAGGCGAACTGGGTGTTGAAGTACACCTTGCCCTCTAGGGTGATAGGGGTCGGGAACCAGAGGTGGTAGAGATACAATGTGTGAAAGCTGCTCATCCGGCCCAGGTAGGGAGCAAACTTGGCCAGGGTGGTGAGTTGCCAGACAGAGTTCACATGCACCTCCTGGATGCAGCCAAGCTCCAGAATGTCCAGGAATTTGCTCATGCTGTGGATGAGACTCGCCGAGATCTTCGGCTGGTGACAGCACAGGTGCACCAGGCGACAGCACAGGTGCACCAGGCTGGTTCTCTCCTTCACCCACTGAAACAGGTGGGTGAGGAACTCATCATGGGTGGCTGTGGTGAGGTAGAGGCTGGCTATGACCTTCAAGGCTGACTTGGGCCCCTTGTGCTCCACTGGTTGTCTTCTCACTTTGGGTTTTGGAGATCATTCGTCATTCAGGCTCTCGATCCACACTTTCCAGAAATTCAGACCTGCATCCCGTAAATCCAGCACGTGCAGCTTCCCTCTCCTGGAGTCAGACTTCTGGGTGTATTTCATATAGAGACCATCCAACACAGCTTTCAGGATGTCCACTTGAGGACTCTTCATGAGGGCGCCCAACGGGAGGAATTCAAAGGGCCAGACCCTCACCATGGCCTTCAGGACGCTCAGGAGCCTCCTGTTGAAGGCTTCCAGGAATAGTGCAGGGAACATCTCAGTGGGAAGCTGGTCCAGACTAAGGATGGCCAAGGCCTCATGACCCAGCAGGCTCTTCTGTGCCAAGTGCAGGAGTCTCGATGGGGACATGCTGCTCATCCTGCTGAGTGCTCAGTGACAACCCTTGTGTGCTCCACGTGGAGATGGAGTACCAAGAGCACGCATCTGGGTTATGTCATTGCTGGATGGAGGCAGATGCAAGTACGGTCAGGTCAGATAAATTCAAGAACAGTCACATGGAGGTGGAGAATTCTGGAACAGGTAGGTAAGGCAAAGTCAGGAAGAGGCCGTTGAAAATGAATTCATGGGCCTGGCGGCGTGGCCTAGCGGCTAAAGTCCTCGCCTTGAACGCCCCGGGATCCCATATGGGCGCCAGTTCTAATCCTGGCAGCTGCACTTCCCATCCAGCTCCCTGCTTGTGGCCTGGGAAAGCAGTTGAGGACGGCCCAATGCATTGGGACACTGCACCCACGTGGGAGACCTGGAAGAGGTTCCTGGTTCCCGGCTTCGGATTGGCGCGCACCGGCCCGTTGCGGCTCACTTGGGGAGTGAATCATCGGACGGAAGATCTCTCAGTCTCTCCTCCTCTCTGTACATCTGACTTTGTAATAAAAAATAAATAAATCTTAAAAAAAAAAAAGAAAATGAATTCGTGAAGCAGCGGGCGGATGGAGACAGATTCTGATGGCTGCTAAGGCGTCACAGTGTTGCAGATGAAGACAGTTAACACAGATCACACTTCTCACGGTTAGACATCTGATGGTTCGGGTCCAGGTAGTGGCGGAAGGCCCTAAGGCCACACAGCCAAGTGCCGGGGGAAACAGACCAGTCATGACACCAAATGCTAGTTTTAGTTCACACGATATTATGATATTATTACATACAGCTAATTCCTGCAACCTGGTTCTTTAAAACCAGACGGGAGGAGGTATCTTAGGAGGTTTATTCCAGTGGGGCAGGAACAGGGGTGGGTGGGGGGAAGGTGGTGGAGAGCAGTGCAAAAAGGGGACTGGGAAGGGAGGGGGGGGAAGGAGAAGAGCTCCTTTTTTTTTTTAAGGCAAGAGAGATCTCTTAATTTATATGGGAGACATTCCTGCAAGGGTCCTATGATTTGTTGGAGCACCCTTCTGCCTCTCAGTGGTTTCGCTTTGGGAGTTCTTGAACATTCCCTTCCATTAAACATGGACTCCAATCAAGGTTATCTTAGGCATTTATCATCTTCTCTTTATTGACATTTCCCTAATTTCCGTTGTATGCAGGTTCATGAAAGATTTGCTACTAAAGGTTGCTATAAATCAAGAAGCAAACAATTCCCCAGTAACAAAAATATAATTTATATGTAGTTCTGGAATATTCAAACAAGGATGTGAGTGCTATTCTTTATCTCTTGAGTTAATAGTTCTGAAGCTTTCAAACTTTCAAACTTATCTGTACACTTTCAGAGTACAGGTAACAACTCACTTGCAGTGTTCTTGCCATTGCCACCACTTCATGATCTGGAGGGTTGTATTTGTAGCAATTCATAAACATTAGCCTAACATCTGCAGCAAATTCACAAGCATCTTTGTATTCTTGATTGTCCATTTTCCCCTAGATTAAGAAAAAGTTCTAGGATTTACAAACAACACAGCTCAATTCAGCAATTATTTGAACATCTATCTTGTTTAACAACACAGACATATACAAGAACATAAAAAAACATGGTTCCTAATTTTTAGACTCTGAAAATCATCTGGTGATGTGACACATAGAGTTATTGGGGGAGAGCATTCCAGATTAAGATTAAGAAGAAAATCATAAAAGCTGAGTGAATAGAGTATTTTCAGAAAATCATGTGTAAGCATATTTGATAGCAGAAATGCAGAAACTCTGATATGGGACACAGGTATAGTCATCGACATTCTAACTACTAGGCCAAATGGCCACCCCAGAAATTCATATTTTGGAGAATAAACTTATTCACAGAATTTAAGACACAAGTCTTCAAAGTGGAAGTGTTAATTTCCAGTCAAGATGAGTAAAATTAAATGTACAACTAAAGAAAGATTACCTACCAAAGGATAACAGCCTGAGAGCAGGTATCTTATACCAGCACCAACAGATGCCAGGATGTAGCTGCCACATGCTCATGGAAAAGAATTGTCCATCCTAGAATCTTATAATCTGTCATTCCAGAATTCTATAGTCTGCCATTCTAGAAGTGTAGTCAGTGTTAAGAACTATTCAAAATGACAGCTTTAAGATACATAACTATTAAAAGTGGACAACCTAAAAACTCCTATGGATAGTCACTAATTTTGCACTTCAACACAAAGAACATTTCCACAGGACCGTAGAATACAAGAAATGAGGATAAGGGGCTAGTGTTGTGGTACATTATATTAAACCACAGGTGTAGCACCACATCCCATACGGGCAAGGCACACGTTGAGCCTGCTCCAAGCCAACATGGGAAAGCAGAAGATGGCTCAAACATTTGGCCCCTCACAAGACAGACATGGATGGAGCTCCAGGTCCCTGGATTTGGCCTGGCTCAGGCACAGCTGTTGTGGTCATTTGGGAAGCTAAACAGTATGTGCAAACTCTGTCACTCTGCTTTTCAAATAAGTAAATGAAACTTTTTAAAACAGATAATTCTTACCAATCAGATAGATCAAAAGGCAGGAAGACAATTAGAAACTAAATGTCTTATCAAAACAAAACAAATACGGTTAGGCATTAAATTTTGTTTAAAAATGTATCAGAAAAATGCCCAAAATGCAGTCTAATTCAGAGAATAGATTATATTAAATATGGTAACCGAAACGCTATGATCTAGAAACTTTGCATGTGCCCAACGATTAAAAATGAGAAGATGCATTATCACTCTGCTGACTTAAATTATATTCATCTTCCTGGATTTTAAAATTTCTTCATAATGACAAATTACTTTTATAACCAAGAAAAGTTGTTCCACTTATTAGGGCAACAATTACCTTAATAGTTCCAAGATCCATTGGATTTTTGACAATATCATAGTAGTTATGAAGTCCCAAAGCATTAACATCAACAGGGTTATAAAAGGGCCAGGCATACGATAAATGCTTCTTTGCAAGCAGTTCTTTCAGAATCTCACTACAGTGTCTTAATCGTTCCGTTACATTAACATTTCTTACAACTTTATGTTGCTGTTGTGAATCCGGCAAAACATTGTTTAGCACATTTTCTTTCATTTGTGGTATTCCCACAGACTTTTTTTCAGTAAGTTTTGGAGAGGATTCACTACTTGGTTTAATTACAGAAGTTGTAGGAGTTGTTGTATCTGCTTTCCTCTTGACACCCCTTGTAACCTAAAACAAAACAAAAATGACTTAAAGTGACATTTTCAGCAATAGTTTTCAAAAATTTTTTGATCAGCATCCTTATCAGCTAAAACAAAAAGGAGGAATAATTACTGGCAACAGTCTTTACTTATATTGCTGTCAATTAATATTTTGATAGGCAGACAAACGGCTTTTTTAAACTTTTATTTTTGATAATGTTTACATAGTTAATCAGGGTGGAAGAATCGAGGGTTAGGGGAAAGTAGGTGAGACCAGTGTTTTCAAATTTTCTTTTTCTTCTTCCTTAATCTGGGGGAAGCAGGGAGATGAGGGGAGGAGGCACACCAGCCCTCCCAACCTTCCCAGTACCCAGGGAAGGGGAATGGCCACCCGATATCAACCCATGGTCCCCTGATGTGCAGCATCTACTTAAGCGGTTTTTATAGTTCTGAAATGCTGTCAGTATCACCAATCCAAGGATGAGGAAATCCTTCCAATGTCTACTGGCCAACATAGTCTCCATTTATCCAGATGTTTGCTATCATCATGGTTGGGGTAGTTGTCCATTTTGTTCTGCCCTCCTTCCTCTGCTATGGTACCAGATGTCTTCTGCAGGCCCCAATGGGTCCCCACATCCTCTGCGTGCATCTAGGCCTGTGACGATCCACTGCTCTGTCTTTTCCATTGGGCCTTGCCAGACCCCACACCGATGGGGTTCATGAACCTAGCACCCACCAAGCAGGCAGGCCTAAGGACCCAGGCAACCCTCGCCCCACACACCCCTCCAGCCCTCACCCCAAGGGCTCATGGCCCAGGCACCCAATGCGCAGGTGGACCTGAGGACACAGGCCAGGTGACCCAGACACCCCAGAAGAAAAATCAAAACAAAAATCGTGGACATGGACAACTTCAGACTCTTCCACTATCAAGACACTAACATTTTAAAGTCTACCTAGAAAATCTGTAAAACATGGTGTCTGTGTTCACAAAATACAGAGAGAAAGAGAACTTAAACAATTTAAGATTGCCAGAAACAAGTATCCCATTCATCTTCCTCCAACCTGACCCTCCCTTTCCTATTTAAAGGCTGACTGACATGGGCATACATCCCCCTCAACTATGTAAACAATATTAAAAATAAAATTTAAACACAGATTGCTATATGTTGAAGACCAAATTTTATAACTGTCAAAAAAAAAAGAACAGGCAATGTTCAGAGTTGCACTGAAATACTTCAGTAATCAATTATTTGAAAACTATAGCAAACTTACTTGGGTCATCATTTGTGAGCTAGAACTGGGTGGAGCTCCTTGTGTCACATTCAAGGGAGAAATGGATGTCTCTGGAAATACAGAGGGTATCACTTGCTGAGCAAGTACTTTTTCGGTTATCTTGGGGGATGTTTTTTCTTTTATAGAACTAACAGCTACATCCTGTTGGGTGCCTAGTAAAGAATAAATCAGTCAAATACTTGAATGATTAACATGTAAAACATTCAGTACCCTGGTTTAATTCATTGAGTTCGAAGTTTTAGCAAAACAGTTGCACTCCCTGTGTCTTCTGAAATCCTCCTATACTGTTGCCGACAGCATTAGACCAATTCAAAGGTAACGTTCAGAATGCTCTGCATCAATATCTAAGAATTTCAAAATTATTACAGATATCCCATCACTGGCTCACAGAATAAAAGGTGTGGCTATGACTCTGTTCAAGAGATCTCAAAACAGTTCTGCCAGCAGAGTAACAGTACATGTTCTTTGGTCCTATATTATCTCAGAGAATGCTAGGACTATTTAGCTCGCACCACCCTGAAATACAGTATTGCAAAAGGCCTTCCTTCCATTAACACAATTGCATTCTTCTAATTGCTCAAGTGAAAAATTTGGAGTCATTTCTATCAAACCCAGCACACCCTGTTAACTCTATCTTCCTATCCGAAAGCCAACCACCTCTCACACAAGTAGTAACCAACATGGTCCAAGGCATCACCAGTTCCCAACTGGTTTACTGCAACAGCATCCTCAAAGGCTTTTCTTTGCTGGTACAATCTATAGCCTATACTCAAAACAGAAACCAGAGTGATGTTTTAAAGCCCAGATCAGATCTTTCACACCCTCCCCTACTTTTCCTCATCTGTCCCAGGAAAGGCCAAAGTCCTGACAACAACTCCCTATTACAGTTTTCCCCTCCCCCTTATTTCACACAAACCTACTGACTGCTCTTGGTGACCTTAAATTTAGCAACCACAAGCAGTCTTTGAGATTCATTACATTTATTATTTTCATTCTACTGGAAAAGCAGAGACAGTAAAGCGAAGAGAGAAAAGATCAATCTTTCATCCACAGGTTTTCTCTCCTAATGCCAAGGATGAGCCAGGCTGCACCCAGGAACTCAGAACTCATTTTAGGGATCCAACATATGTGGCAGGGACAGTTCCCTGAGCCATCACCTGCTGCCTCCCAAAGCATGCACTCACAGGAGGCTGGATCAGCAACGCCACAGCCAGGACTTGAAGCAGGCTCTCTGATATGGGAAGGAGGCATCACAAGGAACATCTCAACTGCCATACCATGCACTAACTCCTGCGATGAGGACTACTGGAAATGTTCAGGAGGGTAATGTGGCGGGCAGGCAGTTGGCCTAGTGCTTTAGCATTGGAGTACCTGGGTTTGAGTGCTGGCCCCAGCTCAGGATCAGACTCCTGATGATACAGATCCCGAGAGGCAGCAAGGCTTGGCTTAAGTGAAAGGCTCTCTGTCACCCATGGAAGACGTGGAGTGAATTCCTGGCAGCTTCAGTCCCAGCATCAGCCATGGCAGGCATTGGGGAATGGACCAGAGGATGGGAGTTCTGTCTGTCTTTGCCTCTCATACAAACAAAAAACAAAACAGGGAAAAAGGAGGGGGGGAGGCTCCCAGGAAAAATATTTATTATGAAAAAAAAAAAACTACATTGGATTTAAAAAGTGTTTACACCAAAATAGGCCTCTCTTTTAATTCTTCTTAATCCACAAATTCTCTGAAAGCACCCCTGTGTTTGCTCTGCTAGGAAGATAACCTCATGGCATCTACCAATACTGTTTTCAGACTTTTAGCCAAACCACTAAAACAACCTTCTCCTGGCTATCCTACCACTGTTTACTTCTGGCTCTTCTATTCTGCTGCATTGTTCCTACACAGTGTCACATTTTACACAAAGTATCCCCGCGTCTGCAATTCTCGATAATCTCAGGAACTAAGCAGGTCTGAGTGCACTTTGAAATCTCACTGATATTCCTTAATATCTGATCTCTCACTACTAACTAGAACTGAGGTACCCAACAGATTCAGACATAACTATATACTTTGATACTCCAACTGTTGAATTCTTTTTAACTCAAGAGCTAAGCAGATCTGCATAGAAAAGAATATGTATACTTACTTATGTCTGCATCTCCAAATAGGAAAAAAAATTCGAAATGAATAAGGGAATTTTGTTTGGTCATCCCCAGCTCTTACCCCAAAAACAGTACTTGATAATAAGAGAAACACAATAAACATTTATTACGTCTTTTTGGCATTGGCTACCATCTCTAGGGCACAATAATGAATCAGACAGACACAGCTTCTCTCTCTGTGGAGCACATTGTTCAGTGTAAAACACAGAAACTACAAGTAATCAAATGCATAGTAAGTGATACAAAGTCCTAGAAAGGCAATAAACATGGTGCCGAGGAAGTCACAGCTCTGTCATGGCCAAGGAAGGCCTGACAGTTACAGTCAGGAAGCCACTACATGGTGAAGCAGTAAGCCAGCCGGGGAACAGGCTAAGCGTGGAGAGAGGGTGGCAGCACAAACGCACTCCAAGGGAACCAGTGGCTGAAAGGCTTTAGTGACTCTGTCAGTCTTCAGAAAACAGCTGAAAACCAGGCTGAGCTCATGGTCTGCAAGCAAAGTCCAAGAGCTCAGCACCAGCGTCTGATCCCAACCAGCAAGAGCCATGTGTGTATCAATGACAGGAGCCATCCCATAGGGAGAGAGAGAGACACTCATGCAATTCGAGCCATGAATACCGTAATATCTTCATGATGACAGAGGTCTTTTCTTTTTTAAAGATTTACTTATTTTTATGAGAAATACAGATTTATGAAGAAAAGAAGAAAAGAAAAAAAATCTTCCATCTGCTGGCTCATACTCCAAATGGCCACAACAGCCACAGCTGAGCATCTTATTAGTATGAAGCCAGGAGCTGGGAGCCTCTTCCAGGTCTCCTACATGAGTGTAGGATGCCAAGGCTTTGAACCATCCTCTACTGCTTTCTCATGCCAGAGCAGGGCGCTGGATGGGATGTGCACTGCTGCCCACATTGGTAACAAGTTTCCTACATATGACATTTGGAGGATACATTTATTGAAGCCATAGATCACAGTGACAAGAAAGTAGCTCAGAGAATTGGGCAAGAACCAGCTCATAAAAGGCTGCAGGATGGAATTCTGATTTCATTCTTCATGGAAAGCCAAAGACATCCTTTAAACATGTACATGATGTGTCCTACCTTGTTTCTAAAAGATCACATTGCTATTACATAGAATATAGACCACAGCACCCAGCAGCACACACAAGTGCTGGGTCTGGGGGCAGGACAAGTCAGGTCACAACACTCATCAGTTTGTGCCACAGCTGGGTCTGGAGACTAGCCTCATGGGAGTTCTAGAAGGTCATCTCGCCCAGGCCAGGGAATCCCGCTATGGGCACGAATCTAGAGTGGACCAGTTTACAGCATCATACCTGCTGGTGCACATAAGAGTTGGGTCTAGAGAAGGGCCTAGTAGGAATTCAGGGGGTCACTCCAACTGGCCATGTTATCCTCCAAGGAGCCTGAAAACTGGCAGAATGACCTGGTCTGGGGGGCCCGAGTGCCTTCATCGTGAAGGCTCCCCAATCTCAGGGAACATCCTATGGATTTGTGGTCCAATCATGGAGCACATGTGGCAGGACCTAGTTACTCTCATTGCTGACTCCAGAAAAAAGGATGAAGTGCATTTTCTGATGTACATGAAGGACAAGACAACCAACTCCTTTAATCCAACCAGACTTCTGTGACAACAGACGGAATGTCTCATAAAATGACCACTTGTGGCATGTGGATTAAGCCTCTGCCTGCAATGCAGACATACTGTATGGGTGCCGGTTTGAGTCCCAATTGCTCCACTTCTCATCTAGCTCCCTTCTAATGTCCCTGGGAAAGGAGAGCAAGATGGCCCCCGTGCCTGGATCCCTGCACCATGTCAGAGACTTGGAGGGAACTCCTGGCTCCTGGTTTTGGCCTGGCCCTAGCTTGTCCATTGCAGCTATTTGGGAAGTGAACCAATGAATAGAAGACCTCTCTCTTCGTCTTTCCTCCTGGTTCTCTAACTCTAATTTTCAAATAAATTTTAAAAAGAAAAAAAAAGGGGGAGGGATATTTCTTGTTGTGGCACAGGAGATTAAACCTACACCCAGACCTAGCTGCCCTACCTGAGAAGACAGTGGAAGGCTCCTGCCACCACTGTGAGACCAGGATGGTCTCAGGGTTCAGACTGATTCAGCTCTGGCTGATGTGGAAATTGGGAGAGTGAGCCAATACACGGAAGATTCCCACTCCCCACACACCATTTTAAATACTGCTGTAAAAAAATTAACATACTAAAAATAGGTTTTACCTTGCCATAGATAATAATTTAAATCAGCAATAATTACCAGCTGGCTTGAACAATGTAAGTGCTACTTACAGGGATCTTTGTCTTAGCTAGCTTTCAAGGGTTTAATTTCATCCTTTCATTAAAATGTCAGACTGAGGGTTAGTTAAAACAAACTAAAAGTCATGACCCACCTTCAAGGTCTGTCAAGAATAAAGTACAGATTACTATCAACAAAACAATGTCTACCATGAACCCACCACAAAGCTTCGCATACCACCCACTTAACCATATACTTAACATTTACAACTGTGAAAGAGAAATCACCTTCTTGATTTTTCTTTTTGTTTAAGATTTAATTTAAAGTCAGAGTTACAGACAGGAGGAGACAAAGAGGTCTTCTATCTGCTATTTACTCCCCAACTGTAAGGGCTAAGTCAGACCAAAACAGGAATCCTAGAATTCCTTCCGAGTCTCCCATATGGGTGTCAAAGGCCCAAGAACTTGGGTCATTTCCCATTATTAACCATATGTGTTAGCAGGGAACTGGATCGGAAGACGAGCAGATAGGACTCAAACATAAGGATGCTGGCATCTCAGGCAGCAGCTCAATTCACTGCACTGCAATGCCAAATTTTTTTTTTTTTTTTTTTTTTTAAGATTTTATTATTACTGAAAAGCCGGATATACAGAGAGGAGGAGAGACAGAGAGGAAGATCTTCCATCCGATGTTTCACTCCCCAAGTGAGCTGCAACGGACCGGTACGCGCCAAACCAATGCCGGGAACCAGGAACCTCTTCCAGGTCTCCCACGTGGATGCAGGGTCCCAAAGCCTTGGGCCGTCCTCTCCTGCCTTCCCAGGCCACAAGCAGGGAGCTGGATGGGAAGTGGAGCTGCCGGGATTAGAACCGGCGCCCATATGGGATCCTGGGGCTTTCAAGGCGAGGACTTTAGCCGCTAGGCCACGCCGCCGGGCCCCCCAAATTTTTTTTTAATATTATGAATGAGGTAACAGGGAATGATGAAGAAACTTAATCAAGATTATACAACTTGAGTTGCCCAAATATAAACCAACATTTGATGTATGACATTCTTATTTTAGCATCTGTAACAGATCCATCTGAGTTTTTAATATTCACTTTATAATTCTGTATTCAAATAGTGATTATCATGGGTCAGCATTGTGATGCCATGAGTTAAACTGCCATCCCATATGATAAACCAATCCAGATACCTGTTGCTTCATTTACAATCAAGCTTCCTGCTAGTATGTGTGAGAAGGCAGCAGCAGGTAGCTCAAGTACTTGGGCCCTGCTACACATAGATGTAGTAACAGGTGCCCAGCTATTGGGGAGAACCAGCTGATGGAAGTGAGGAGAGTGACTGTATCCCCCATCAGTATGTCCTTTCAAATTTATTTCCTTTTTTCCTGACAGTGAGATTTACAGAGAGAAACAGACAGCAACATCTTCCATCTGCTGGTTCATGCCCAAAATGGCCACAATGGCCAAAGCTGAGCTGATTCAAAGTCAGGAGCTTCCTCAAAGGCCTCTCACACCAGCCTGGGAGCCCAAGGACTTCAGC
The DNA here is from genome assembly GCF_030435755.1 of Ochotona princeps. Classification (NCBI taxonomy): domain Eukaryota; kingdom Metazoa; phylum Chordata; class Mammalia; order Lagomorpha; family Ochotonidae; genus Ochotona; species Ochotona princeps. Next base: position 78,075,082 of record NC_080833.1, on the reverse strand, counting down.
CATACGCTACTATTTTCTCAGCCTATAAACTGAGACGGGATTGGAAGCAGAACAGCTGAGACTCAAACCACCACACAGAGGATACCAGCACTGAGATGAAGGACGAGCATGTTAAGCTACCACACCAGCTTCCAACACTTTTCTTCTAAAATAAATAAACCTCTTTTTGTTTTAATCTTCAACTATATCAATGTTTCTCTTTAGAGCTCTTTCTTAGTTAAAAAATGACATTTTCAGACCCAACAATACGTTTCTTCATCAGGTACATGATCAGCACAGCACTAACACTGAAGATCCGCTGGGAATAGTCACAGCAGCTACTCGGCACTGTATCGAGCACCCACAACACGATGTGGCCAGGCAGTGGGAAACCTGCTCCACGCCAAAATCAAGGCACTCCTCTCTCCCCTTGCATGACCTCCATCCTGTGATTAAGGCTTAGCTGAATGCTTCTATGGGACATTTTGGTAGCAGAGACTAGGCACAATAGGATCCAGGAGGACATCTGGATGGGCCAGTGAGGGATTCTGGACTCAGCTCAGGTCACTTCAACATCAGATGCGCATGTGCAGGGCTGTCACAAGCAGCAAGGAAAAAACTCTTCACCATCTCACCTTTTCTTACTCTTTCCTTACCGCCTACAACTTGCTCTTCTTGTGGCATCTGAGACAATTTCTGCGTAAACAACTTCTCCAGAGCCTGCGCCATGAGAACGATGTCATCTCCAGGCTGCAAGATACAGGACATTCACTGTGAGGAACAGCACCATCTGGTCACTGCATCAAATGGCTTGAATTCAGGCCTCCAGAGAGAAGGCCACGACACAGGACCACTAGACACTATGAATGAACCTGAGAAACAGTGAGACAGCTTGCATTTTAAATTCTATCAGGCAACTCTTCATCTTCCAGAAAGCACAACAAAATTACAACCCAGCCAGTCCTACTGACACAAACAGAGAGCAGAAACTAGACATCTCACCTCACACACAGCTTAAAACAGAGCTTGCTCAATGGCTGTGAGGGTCACTTACGGCTCTACCTCAAGAGTTCTGGTTTTCAATTAACCAAACACTAAATCAACACTGGAGTAGAGACGTCTTCTATATCTCAACTCTTCTGCCTTTTTTTTTTTTTAAAAAAAAAAAGCAAAGTAAATTCTAAAACAACAGTTTAAAGTGAAGAACAGTTACTTCTAAGGTAGGTGCCTTGGGAAAATCACCCAACTTCATTTAAAGATGTTTAGCGTGAAAAAGGACCCTTTTGAACTGTCGCTAAATTAAAACGGAGGTGGTAATGATCAAAAGAATCACTGATACTGATATTTTCTGAAGTTCAGAATGTCCAAATATGTATGGGACCAACACTTTGGCTCAAATGGCTAATTCTCCATCTCTGGTTTAGGGCCCACCTTCTCTACTTCTGATCCAGCTTCCTGCTAACACACACCCTACGAGGCAGCAGGCAAAGGGTCAAGCTCTTTGGTTTCTGCCACCCATGTGTGAGGCCTGGATTGAGTTATCTGCTTTAGCCTTGCCCAGCCCTGACCGTTGGGGTCCCCTGAGGAGGGAGCCAGGGGATGCAAATATCTATAAAATTGCTTATCTCACACTGTTTCTTGGGGGACAAAAATTAAAATAAGTAAAAATTTTAATACACTACTTAGATACCATAGAAGAGTTTGAAAATGATACAGTGCTCCTTTAGGATATTTTATATTTAGTTTCATACTAGTTCTATGTGGGGGAAAACTCAAGCATACAGATGCATGAGAGCAAAAACGGAGACTGTTTAAAATGTCTGCACACGAGCCCTGTGTGGTACCCTAGTGGCTAAACTCCTCGCCTTACAGGCACTGGGATCCTATATAGGCACCGGTTCTAATCCTAGTTGCTCCACTTCCCATCCAGCTCCCTGCTTGTGGCCTGAGAAGGCAGTCGAGGACGGCCCAAAGCCTTGGGATCTTGCACCTGTGTGGGAGACTCAGAAGAAGCTCCTGGCTCCTGATCAGCTCAGCTCCTGCCTTTGCGGCCACTTGGGGAGTGAACCAGTGGATGGAAGATTCTTCTGCCTCTATTTCTCTGTAAATCTTTCCAATAAAAATTTAATAGGGCCCGGCGGCGTGGCCTAGCGGCTAAAAGTCCTCGTCTTGAAAGCCCTGGGATCCCATATGGGCACCAGTTCTATTCCTAGTTGCTCCACTTCCCATCCAGTTCCCTGCTTGTGGCCTGGGAAAGCAGTTGAGGATGGCCCAATGCACTGGGACCCTGCACCCGCATGGGAAGAGGCTCCCGGTTCCCAGCTTTGGATCGGCGCGCATCGGCCCGTTGCAGCTCACTTGGGGAGTGAATCATTGGATGGAAGATCTTCCTCTCTGTCTCTCCTCCTCTCTGTATATCTGACTTTGTAATAAACTGAATAAATCTGTAAAAAAAATTTAATAAATCTTTTTAAAAAGTCTGCACACATCATCTTACAGGCTAATGCTTTAACACAAATGCAAGCACTAAATTAGGGTATAATAATAGATCTGATCTTTAAATCAACTTGTTAGAAAGTTTGGAAATCATTAATTTATTTGGCTGCTTAAGTTATGGCCATGGACTCCTACCATAAATTTTAACCAAGATTAGTGTATAATAGATAAGGTTTACCATTTATCTTCTAACAAAAATAGTAGGAATTCAGTAAGAAAACATTTTGAAATAATTTGCTTGTAGAAACTAGCTATTATTGCTATTTCATATCTCAAGAACATAAGTCATTATAATGATTCAGACAAAATAAAATAAAACAAATTGAGCACATACTGATTTGCAAAAATTATGAAATTCAGAAAAAAAGACATTCATCACCCTTCAAATTGTGAAAAACTGCAAAGTAAGACTTCAAATCTGATGTCACCCTTTTATACAATAATAGAGAATATAAAGCCCTTCTAAATGTAACAGCAAATAATTAACAGGGATACTCCAAAGCTTACATACCTTGTTGTATAAGTAGCAATTTGAGAACATGGTATTAAAGTCTTCTATACATTCTGAAGCCTTCACATAGTATTTATTCTCCAAGCGCTTCTTAATTGTATTTAAGTCCATTGGGTTTTTTATAATGGTATAATAATCCTATGAAGAAGCATTACATGTCATCACAATATATTCACTACAACCATTGGTACACAAAGAAATTTAATAGCTACACACTTTAGTTGGGGAGAGCAGTTGAATATCTTTAAAAAGTCATATTCTGTATCTATGTAACTGTGTCACATAATACAATGTAATTAATGAAGTTAAATAATAAATAATTTTAAAAAAAGTCATATTCTGGCAAGCTGACTCTGGAAACCAGGAAAAGGGACTTAAAGATGAGAACTCCTGTGGCATTATTTTTCAGAGGGGAAAAGAAAGCTCTTTTTCTTGGGATTAACCAAGACTTGAAGAGTGGAACGACTGTGAAAAAGAAAAATTTGAAGGACATAAGGAAAAAGAAACAGTATTTGCACACTGTGGCAGAGCCAGGGTAAAATTCCAGCTCTACAACCAACTAGCTTCACACTCTACAGTACTCAACTGTTTTGTGGCTGTGTGTGTGGCAAGACTGACTTGAGCAGGAGGTACCTTCCATGAAGACCCTGCTTTAAAAGGTCAAGCAAAATCCACTGTAGTAACAAGAAAATGTACACTAAAATTTATCACAAAACTATTAAAACACCAATTCTTCATCTTTAGAAAAAAAGGGTTTGAATTTTAGGGGAAAAATAGTCACTGGGCTCCTCTTTTAGTGTTACCAAGTCAGGCATGTATTAAGACAAGTGCATTTCATAATCTTACAGACTATTTCTCACAAAGAGTTACAGGCATTTTCAATAATTAGCATAACTGCAAACACACTTACAGGCAGCTTCAACTTCACGGCGTCAACCGGCTGCTGGAAAGGCCAGGAGAAACTGTGCTTCCATAAAGCCTTTAGGACAACTTTTTGCAGGTATTGCAGTTGGTTGGTCATTTGCCCATTTTTCTTAGCATTTATAAACTCTGGGGGAGGAGGGTTCACAACAGCGATCTGTCTACTCGGCAGAGACATTCTTAATTGCTTCCACTCCAGATACCCAAATGCGTTCTACAAGCACGTGTCCTGAAAAAAAAAAAAAAAAAAAAAAACAGAACAGTGGTTGTCACATTTTGAAATGCATCATAGTAAGTGGGGGCTGTGGGAGTGGGGAGAAACCCTCCAAATGATGGCTGAACCAATTTTAAACAAACACAAACCTTTTCCTACACAAGTCGTACAAATGGTTTCATTATGTATGCCTTACTTAGTCCTAGGTGGTTTAAACGTTTCAACATTTCACAGTATTTTCTGCCTTTTTAAAGACACAATGTGAAGTCTCAGCAGGAAAAACAGATAAATTCCTAGTAAGAAGAAATTACAGGAAATTGTTATGTTGCTAGTAAACAGGCATTCAGCAATTATTAATTCAATAAAGTGAGAAAATAGGGATTTTTCTGGCTAATTTTTAAACCTAATTAATTAGAATATTGTCAAATGTTCACTAACATGCTATCCTATGGTATATATTACTACCTCTAAAATGCAACATGAGGTAGGTATTTGGCTTAAAGCTTAATACATCTGTGACCCATTACAGAGGGCTTGATTTTGACACCTGCCTCCACTCCGGCCTCCCTGCTAATTCACACTGCTAATTCACATGCCCTGAGAATCCACGGCGATGGTGGCGGCTCAACTGAATGCATTCCTGCCATTCATATGGGTGATCTGAATTGAATTACAGGATCCTGGCTTCAGCTCTGACCCAATCCCACCCCTGGTGGGCATCTATGGAATAAAACAGTAGATGGGAGGTTTAAATAAGTGAATAAAACACTTCTAAATCTCGTATTTCAGAAAGATGGTATCTAACATCGCATCTTTACACTACGCTCTCACTTTAAGGATAAAAGAGCAAGGAGACTATCAATGCACACACCATCTCCAATACAGCAGCAAAATGAAAAGTAAGACTCCTGAATGGACTGCTGTTCAGAGAAACTGACCCTAGCCTTCAGCCAGCATATCTGCTCACATTAAAGCATTGTCAGTTCTCTAGTCTGATTGTACATCAATTACTTGGAGGTATTTTTCATTTTAATTGTGACCAAAGATATTTAGAAATACGTATCTTAGCCAATTTTTAAAAGTGCATTTATTTGAAAGAGTTAGAGAGTGAGGGAAGAGACAGATGGATCTTGTACCCACTGGTTCACTCCCCAGATGTCTGCAACTGCCTGAGCTGGGCCACTCTGCCAGGAACTGGGAACTTCATCTGCATTTTCCTTCCATGTGGTGGCAGCAGCCCAAGGATCCATACCAAACTCTGCTGCCCTCCCAGGCACATGAACAGGGAGTTGGATTGGAAGTGGGATAGCAGGGACTCAAACCAGTTCACATATTGGATGGCCGCCTACAACACCTTGCCGGCACCTTTGGCATTTTAAAGATTTCTTTCTTTATTTGAAAGTCAGAATCGAAGGACAAAGAAGAGTTTCCATCTGCTGGGTCACTCCCCAGTGGGCTATTACCAGTGACGGCAGGGCAGAACAAAGCTAGGAGCTTCATTCAGGCCTCCCAAGTGGTGGCTGGATCCAAACACTAGGGCCATCTTCCCCTGCTCTTGCGAGGCCATTAGCAGGAAAGGGAATCAGAACCAGAGCAGGGAGGACACACACCAGATCCATATGAGATGTTGCTTTACTGGCCATGCCAAAATACTATCCTGTATCTGAACCATTTTTCCAAGTAAATCATCATTTGTAGTTTTAAGCAGAGAGATTTCTGTGCAATCAACTTCAGAATACTTTTTCATTTTTGCCAAACTGAAATTTTCTATCCATTAAGAACAGTTCTCTGTTCTTCTGAACATCAGCATTTTGCTTTCGGTTGTATGTATTTGTTTCATTTTATTTATCCATTTATCTACGAATGATCCTAAGGTCGTGTCTATCTCTCAGCTGTAGTAAACAGTGTGCCTATAAATAGGGGTGCACTAATCTCTCAAGACCTTGTGTTCAAGACCCTAGGGTTTAGACACCCAGAAATGCAAAGTGGAATTGCTGTAGAGTGGGGAATAGTATATTCTGATCTTTCTGGGGACCCTCATCTCTTTTTTTTTTTCATAGTGGTTATAATAGTTTACATTTTCACCAACAGGTTTTTTTTTAAACGATCCTAAAGAAGTATAAATCATTTTTTAAAATGCCAGCATTCAGGCCCTAATGTTCAGAGACAGGGCTTGGGAATACACTTATTTTTAAGGTCCCTGGTGCTTTGTATGTGCAGCCAGGATTGACTACCACTACACTGAAATCCAGAGGTGACTGTCAATGTTATAATTACTTGCTTCTTATGGATTTCACTTGTCATCTCACATATATGAAACAAAAAATAACAAAAGAGAGCAAGTGATGAAGATATCCTAGGGTGCTACAATTAAACTGTCTCTTACCCATGGGTTTGTACTTAAAATGAGTCTAATTTGGGTGTCCCAACCACTGTACCTTCCATTATCCACAAAGGCTAACCACTATGCTGACCTGTATGGCAGATTAAGTTGTTGTCATTTACCAGCAGTAAAGTTCACACAGAAAACTTGCTGCCATGATGGAGGAAAACTCAAAACAAAACAAAATACTATGAAGGAAGCAAGGTCATTTGAGGGTCTGAATTAACTACAAAGCCAGAGGATGGAGGATACATGACAATTAATGTCAGAAAACAAAAACCCCACCTCACATTCCTGAGCTTATGTTAAAACCTCAACTCAAGGCCCGGCGGCGTGGCCTAGCAGCTAAAGTCCTCGCCTTGAAAGCCCCGGGATCCCAAATGGGCACCGGTTCTAATCCCGGAAGCTCCACTTCCCATCCAGCTCCCTGCTTGTGGCCTCAGAAAGCAGTTGAGGACAGCCCAATGCACTGGGACCCTGCACCCGTGTGGAAGACCCGGAAGAGGTTCCAGGTTCCCAGCTTCGGATCAGCGCGCACCGGCCCTCATCGGCCCGTTGCGGCTCACTTGGGGAGTGAATCATTGGATGGAAGATCTTCCTCTCTGTCTCTCCTCCTCTGTGTATATCTGGCTGTAATAAAATGAATAAATCTTAAAAAAAAAAAAAAAAACTCAACTCAAGGACCCAGTGCAATGGCTCAATTGGCTAATCAACCACCTCCCAAGCACCAACATCCCATCTATGCACTGGTTTGTATCCCAGCTGATTTGATTTCTCATCCAATTTCCTGCCTGTTGCCTGGGAAAGTAGTAGATAACCAAAGCCATGGAACCCTGCACCCATGTGGGAGACCAGGAAAAGGCTCCTGGCTCCTGGCTCCTGGCTCCAAGCTCTTAGTGGATCTCTGGCCATTGCAGCCACTTGGGGAATGAAGCACACAGAAGTTTTTTTTTTTTTTTTTTTCTATTTCTCCTTCTCTTTATAAATCTGTCTTTTCAATAAAAACAGATAAATCTTGAAAAACTGGTACATTTCAATGTCACTTAGCAATTTGGAGTAACCTATATAAAGGGAAGTACAATTCCAGAAGAGCATAGAAAATAGGAGAGCAGAGTAAGATGAGGGTTTGGGCGGATGGGGGAGTGGAGCAGGAGTAGGTGCAGGCAGTGAGAGGTTAGATTTCTCTCGGTTCTGAAAACTGGCTAATTTTGTTTTTCTCACTTACAAGGCAGATTGAGTGACAGACTATGAACAGAACTCTTTCACCTGCTGGTTCACTGCCCAAACGAATGGCTGCAATAGCCAGAGTGGCTCTAGATCCAAGTCAGGAGCCAGGAACTCCATCTGGGTCTCAGAGGTAGGTGGCAGGCACTTAGACTGGAGCCATCATTTGTTGCCTTCCCAAGGACACGTTAACAGGAGGCAGAAGTAGCACTTGAACCTTGAACATAGATATGCCAATGCTGTGGCTCAAACCAATGGGGTGCAATGCCCAACCCAGGGTAAGGACTGAAATGTAATTTTTTATATGTAGGCAGATGAAGCAGAGAAGCCAGTGAGTGGCCTCAGAGCTAATCCAGCTACAGACCACAGAAAAGCTCAACTAGGCTGGCTGGGAGTCTCCCTCTTCCCCCTTAGCATCTAACTGCACCAACAGACTTCCCAAAGACTCAGGTATGTGCCTTCTTTAAAGATTTATTTTTTTATTTCAAAGTTAGGTTTATAGAGAAGAGACAGAGAGGATGATCTTCAATCTGCTGATTCACTCCCCACATGACTGCAATGGCCTGAATTGTGCCAATCTGAAGCCAGAAGCCAGGAACCTCAGGCTTCCCTATGGATCTCCCAACAGGGGTGCAAGAAAACAAGGCTTTGGGCTGTCCTCTACTGCTTTCCCAGGCCACAAGCAGGGAGCTGGATGGGAAGTGGAGCAGCTGGGGTGTGAAATGGCACCCATATGGGATCCCAGGGCATGCAAGGTGAGGATTGAGCCACCAAGCCATGGCTCCAGCCCCAGTATGTTCCTTCTTTCAAGTACTTCCTGACTCCCAGCATGCTGCAGTGCACTAGCAAATCCTTCAGCTTCTAAAAAGTAAAGACCAGTGTCACTGTTTCTCACTTTTTTTTTTTTTTTATTGGAAAGCCAGATATACAGAGGAGGAGAGACAGAGAGGAAGATCTTCCATCCGATGATTCACTCCCCAAGTGAGCCGCAACGGGCCGGTGCTGTGCCGATCCGATGCCAGGAACCTGGAACCTCTTCCCACGCGGGTGCAGGGTCCCAATGCATTGGGCCGTCCTCGACTGCTTTCCCAGGCCACAAGCAGGGAGCTGGATGGGAAGTGGAGCTGCCGGGATTAGAACTATCGCCCATATGGGATCCCGGGGCGTTCAAGGCAAGGACTTCAGCCGCTAGGCCACGCCGCCGGGCCCTTCTCACTTCTTACAAGGACGGATGGCATCACCGCCAAAATAACCTGGTCGATTGGTCTCTACTCTCACTTCCTTTCACTCCCTTCACCCAACTGATTCAAGCCACTCTTTCTGTTCTTAACACAGCAGTCTCAAGTGAGGTTAGGCTAGCCTGAAATGCTCTCCTCCCAGACCTGTTCAGAAGTGCAGTTGTACCTTGAGCAGTCCTTCTCTACCCTTCTCCACAGCTGCATGACCACAGGCTTGAAGGACTTGTTTACTGGGGCCCAGCGGCGTGGCCTAGCGGCTAAAGTCCTCGCCTTGAAAGCCCCGGGATCCCATATGGGCGCCGGTTCTAATCCCGGCAGCTCCACTTCCCATCCAGCTCCCTGCTTGTGGCCTCAGAAAGCAGTTGAGGATGGCCCAATGCATTGGGACACTGCACCCACGTGGGAGACCCGGAAGAGGTTCCAGGTTCCCAGTTTCGGATCGGCGCAGCACCGGCCATTGCGGCTCACTTGGGGAGTGAATCATCGGACGGAAGATCTTCCTCTCTGTCTCTCCTCCTCTCTGTATATCTGACTTTGTAATAAAATATATCTTTAATATAAAAAAGGACTTGTTTACTGTATGGTTCCCTGCGTTCACTCACCTCCAGTCCCATCTGTGCAGAGATCTTGTTGCCTGCCCCTACTCAGAATCACCTGTCTTGTGCGATGGCTCAATTGGTTAATCCTCCCTTTGTAAGCAGTAGAATCCCACATGGGTACCTATTTGTGTCCTGGCTGCTTTACTTCCCATCCAACTACCTGCTCATTGCCTGGAAAAGCACTATAGGACAGCCCAAAGCCTCGGAACCCTGCACCTGCATGGGAAATGTGGATGCTACTGGCTTTGGATCTGGCTGTTGAGGCCATTTGGGGAGAGAACCAGCTGATGAAAAATCTGTCTCCTCCTCCCTGGAATCTGGCTTCCCAATAAAAAGCTTTAAAAACCTGCCTCACATATGAGGGCCTGGGATCAAGTCCCTTCTCTACGCTTCCTATCCTTTTCCTACTGATGCCTTTAGGAGGCAGGAGGTTTAACTGAATCCCAAATGGAGTTCCCAGCTCCTCACTGTGGCCTACCCCATCCCTAGTTGTTGTCATCATTTGGTTAGGAAAACAGAAGCAAAAGATCTTTTTTATTGGGAAGGCAGATTTATGAAGGAGACAGATGTTCCATCCGCTGGTTCACTCCCCCAAGTGATTGCAACATCTGGAACTGAACTGATCTTAAGCCAGGAATCAGGAGCTTCTTCTGGGTCTTCTTTGTGGGTTCAGGGTCCTGAGGCTTTGGGTCCTTCTTGACTGCTTTCCCAGGCCCCAAGTAGGGAACTGGATGAGAAGTGGATCAGCTGGGACATGCACTAGTGTCCTTATGGGATCTCAGTGCATGCAAGATGAGGATTTAGCCACTGAGACATCACGCCAGGCCCTGTCATTCTGCCTTACACACACACATACATGTATTGAAGAACTGGGGCCACTGCTGTGGCATAGCAAGTTAAGCCACAGCCTGCAATGCCAGCATCCTATATGGATACCAGTTTGTGTCCCAGCTACTCCACCCTCCAATCCACCTCCCTACCAATGGTCTTGGCAAAGCAGATGATCCAGGTGCTTGACCCCTGCCACCTGTGTGGAAAACCCACACAATGCTGTTGGCTTCCCAGTGGTACAGCCCCAGTCACTATGGCCATTTAGGGAGTGTACCAGAGTGGAAGCACTTTCTCTCTGTAACTCTTCCAACTAGATAACTCCAAAAAATATTTGCTCTATATGATTTACCACTTCTATGTGTATTTAGATACAAAAGTAATGAAATCAGTGTTTTAAGGAGATATTGGGGCACCTGTGTTCACTGTAGAATACCTCAAAAATAGGCAAGAGATGGAAACAATGCAAGTGTCCAATGGCAGATGAGTGCAGACTCTAGTATGCACTCAGCATTACTGAGCTGCAACAAAGGCAATCCTTTCAGTTGCAACATGGAAGACATTATGAACAGACCACAGACAAACACTGCAGGTCCCACTTCTCTGTGGAATCTAAGAAAGTAATGGCATACGTAGTGATGGATGTATTCATCTGATTGACACTCCTTATATAATGTATAACTCTGCAATTAGCACACTGCACACTTTGATTTATGTAACTATTATGCAGTATGTTTTCTGTTTTGTCTTATGGGTTTATTTTTAACATTTACTTTAATCTAGAATTAGCTTCTCTTCATATTCTAGTCAACACATGTTGCTTAAAAATTCCTTCCCATACAAAACATGCACACAGATATTTCTAATAGCTTTATTCATAATCGTCAAACAGCAAAAGCAACCAAGCCACCCTTCAGCAGGTGGGTGGATAAATAAACCGTGGTGTAACCATGCAACGGATTAAAACAAAATGAGCTATCAACCTACAAAAATACATGAAGGAAATTTGACTAACTGAATAACTATGTGACCTTCTAGAAAACCATGAAGACATTAGAAAGGGGTTTGAGGAGGAAGAGATCAATGAGCAGAGGATTTCTAAAGCTCTCAAACTATCCAGAGCCTTACTACCATGGTGGATACATTTGTCACAATTCAACAAAGACAGCACAGTGCTACAGGTGAACCCTGCTGCAAACCATGCACCTTGCAGGACACTGGCATGTCAATGTAGATTCACCGATTGTTATTACACGAACCCTGCTATGAGATACGGATTTCAGGGAAACTTTTTGCGAGCAGAGGCCGTATAAATCCAGTACCTGCTGGGTAACCACAGACTGAAAACTGGTTTTGGCTTCAATTTCGCTGGGTAGTTAATCTCCTCTAAAACAAGAAGAAAGAAAAAGTGAAAAAAAGGTTGTCTTTAAAAACAAACAAACCCCTCCTCCTGCCATCTGCTAGACTGCTAGCATAAAGTCTTTCCACCCAAGATTTGGTATCATCTGGTTTTTCCAACTCTTGAAACTCTTTTCCCTCAAATCATTCATACCCTGCAACATTCCACATTCTTGCTGCTCTTCCTCAGTTTCTCTCCCCAGAGTATTTAACACAGCTAAATACATCACACCCATAAAAGTTTTTGTCAAAAATGTTTAACTGAATATCATCAAGTTTTGGAGACTTATCTTTCATTTAACAAGGGAAATCGGGGGCTGAAATTGTGCTGTCCAACATGAAAGTTCATGACCATGTCAAAGTATTTAAAGCATCCAAGATCAAATAAAACAAAACATTTGTTGGGCCCGGCAGCGTGGCCAGCGGCTAAAGTCCTCGCCTTGAATGCCCCAGGATCCCATATGAGCGTTGGTTCTAATCCCGGCAGCTCCACTTCCCATCCAGCTCCCTGCTTGTGGCCTGGGAAAGCAGTTGAGGATGGCCCAATGCATTGGGACCCTGCACCCGCATGGGAGACGCGGAAGAGGTTCCTGGTTCCCAGCTTCGGATCAGCGCGCACCGGCCGTTGTGGTCACTTGGGGAGTGAAAGTGAATCATCGGATGGAAGACTTTCCTCTCTGTCTCTCCTCTCTGTGTATCTGACTTTGTAATAAAAATGGATAAATCTTTAAAAAAACAAAAAACATTTGTCAATATTTCAAGAGCTAACTAGCAGGCAAGTAAGACTGCATTCATGGCAGAATTTTGTGGGATGGTATTAGAATATACAAAATGAAACAATTAGGAAAGAGACAAATCCATATATGGAATATTCTACAGGACAAAAGGCAGCTTTTTTAGAAAAAGTCCTGGCCATGAGCCCTGGCTTGAGTTCCCACTACCTCACTTTTGATCCAGTCCTTGCTAACATGCCTGGAAAAACAAAAGATGGCCCAGTAATCCACGTGGGAGACCAGAGGCAGTTCCCACATCCTGGTTTCAGCGTGCCCAGACCCAGTGGATAGCTCTCTCCCTGTTACTGCAACTCCACATTTCAATGCGTAAATAAGTCCTTAGCTTTAAGAGCTTCTTAAAATTTTTTAAATAATTTCTAATAAAAACTTAAAATGCCAGCACAATGATCCAGTGACAGATCTTAAAGTTCTCAGCTTATCTTGACAACAGTGTCATAACCAATCGAAGTGTCACAAGTAATCTGTCCTTTATTTTTTTTTAAAGATTTATTGATTTTATTACAGCCAGATATACACAGAGGAGGAGAGACAGAGAGGAAGATCTTCCATCCGATGAGTCACTCCCCAAGTAAGCCGCAACGGGCCAGTGTGCGCCGATCCGAAGCCGGGAACCTGGAACCTCTTCCGGGTCTCCCACGCGGGTGCAGTGTCCCAATGCATTGGGCATTGGGCCGTCCTCAACTGCCTTCCCAGGCCACAAGCGGGAAGCTGGATGGGAAGTGGAGCTTCCGGGATTAGAACTGGTGCCCATATGGGATCCCGGGGCGTTCAAGGCGAGGACTTTAGCCGCTAGGCCACGCCGCCGGGCCCTGTCCTTTATTTTACATAAAAGTTTTTCTTGAAATCACTTACACTCTAATACACTATACATGAGGGAAAAAGTAGTAATACTTACACGTGTCACTGCAAACAATCCATAGTCACTCTGCACGTTTGCAGAGAACTGACATTTTTTACTATTATTTCTGCCTTCAAAAGTACTTTGCCCATGGATAGATTTCTAAAATGAAGGATGTCATGGGCAGACAAACTCTAATGCCAAGAATATGCTATGTAGTAACCATCAGTTATTATTCAATGACAATGTATCATGGATGATTACGGTTCTTCTTTAAAACAATCCTGTAACAGTGTTGCCACCATCAAGTCAAAACATTGTGATCCCAAGCATAAACTGCTGAAAAATCTGATCCCACTGCCCTCTCAGTAACTCATAATCTTGGGTGGGGGAAGATAATGTACCACAGAATTTTTAAACCATCAGTTTGAATTTTGACATTCATGTAATATGAATGAAATTTTCACAAAAACTTTGTGAACTGTACAATGCTCTATCTTGTCCTATAGTCAATCAGATCGCCTGCTTAGAAATTCTTTCTAGACCTTTTTTATACCTAATTCATCAGAGCAGCTGATTCATTACTTCCCCTTCTTTTTAATGACTGCACAGTATCTATACACAGATATTAGGACTATTGAAATCTTTGTAAATACAGCATTGTATTTACAGACCAACAATGTATCTACTGGATACATTCCTATTTACAATTTATGGGTCAAAGCTGTGACGTCTTTATTACCCCAGAGCTTAGTTCAGCTTATTTCCACCAATTATGTATAAGGATAAAAGTAATCCTCTAAGACAAAGCAAGATCTTGAGGTGGCTATGAATATTTTAGTTGCCCCTTAAAAATACGATAGGGGTGAGGCTTTCTAAAAAAATGTTTCAAGAATATTCCAAGTAAGCATAAAAATTCATCTCTAATTATAAAGGGTCACTGGGATGTGTCAGCAAGGGTCCCACTTTTTTGACAAAGATTCCCCTTCTTTTCAAAAAAACACCCGTTTTTCTAATTCCCAGTGATTAGTATTAACCACAGTGCTCAGATGTTAAATTGTATCACTCCAAATGTATCCTGAAATCTCAAAGACATGAGCTTATTGAAAACAATGAAACATCCTGAGTCTAGAAGGTTCAATTTTAGATAACAGCAGATCTTTTGGAAGCTCTGAAGAATGACTGCTTGCGGCCAAACGTCAGTGTGGGTCTTCCCCAGGCATGGAAGCAGTGCAGCGTGCAGTATATGGCCTGCACACTCAAACCTCTAGGGCTCCCTGCTCTATGATAAACTCACACATTTACTCCAAATGTGGCATTATCAAATGAGCAGTTTCCCCTTCAAGGAGAAAAGAGTGAACAGAACAGTCAATTGGTTATGGTCAAACAGAGGAAACCCTTAGAAAACCCAAATGATTTACAACAACTCCAGTGCTTCACCTGCTCCTCAGTCCTAGAGCCAAGTGCCCTTCCTGTTCAGACCGCTTCTCCGAGAGGCCAAGGCAATATTCACACAGGCTCCTGCGTCTTCCCTGTACCTTCAGCTTCTAGTCCTTCTGCTTTAGTTCAGAATGTGAGAAAATATGTTCTGTGCTGCTGAGGAATCAATATACAATTTTCTTTTCCCAGGAGCTGATGGAATAAGCTTCCTTCGGTTTTTATGTTGTATGTCCCTGCATCCTCCAAAGACCTGCTCAGAATCATCACCATTTCTACACTAGCCTCACTGCCTGTCTTCTGTATTTCATACCAGGGCATTGAAAAGAATGGTTTCTTTGGTGATGGCACAGTTGCTTATCAAGCTAATCCTCCACCTGTAGTGCTGGCATCCCATATGGGTGTCCTGGCGGCTCCACTTCTGACCCAGCTGCCCGTTTATGGCCTGGGAAGGCAGTGGAGGTGGTCCACTTCCTTGGGTCCCTGCACTCACACTGGAGACCCAGAGAAAGCTCCTGGCTCCTAGCTACATATCAGCTCAGCTCCAGCTCTTATAGCCATTTGGGGAGTAAATCAGCAGATGGAAGATCTCTATCTCTGCTTTTTTCCGTAAACCTGTCTTTCCAATTAAAATGAACAAATCTTAAAAATAAAATAAACCTGTGTCTTTGCTTTCCACTCCTCTCCCAGTTTCCCCAGTCCTCCAAAACTCACTTCTTGCAGAGGTGAGCACTTACTTACCATACTTCGGCGTTAAATCCTGTCTTCCTTCACTTGTCAGCAATCTGTCTCTAGACCATGATTGTGATGCTCCTAAAACTCCTCTGGTTTCCAGGATACCATTTCCCAAATTCTATGTGTTAGTTGTTAAATATTTATAAAGCACCTACAAGGACGCCAACCACAAAACCAGGGATTGAGACACACACGGTGTCCTCAGAGGCTTAGAAAGCTTAGAAACAGGCCATCACAATGTACTTATGTTTAAACAGAGATGGGAGTGAAGCACTAAAGGAGGGACAGGGTGGGTCTCCCTCCTCCTTATTCCCATCACCTGCTAATCTATTCAGGTCCCCCAGAGGTTCTCCCTCCCACCCACCCACCCTTTTTCCTTTTCTCTCTACATACACCCCTGCCCTATGCCAACCTTAGGCACTCCAAAGTACCAAATACCGACTACACAATCTGAATTTAGTGTTTTAGGTACCTACTATGTTTTGGTTCTGCAGCCCCAAGCCATTGCTTCTGTTGAATCACTCATCACTTCCAACATGAACTTAACGCAAAGATCCTCCTGTGTTGTATGACAAACTATTTTTTGAACCACCCTGGCATTCTCCCTGAGCTCTTGCCATTGCACAAACGCCCAACACTACACCACTCAAATTTTACCAATGTTTCACTGTTCACAAGCCCATGCCTTGAACGTTCTTTACCAACTTTCTTCATTAACACTTGGGCTTAACTTCCATGGGTTCCACCAAAGCCAGCTTTTACTGCCTCCACTGTCAAATCACCCTCACCCTCTTCGACCCCCTCAAGCTGTTCCCACGGGCGCCACGGCATCCTGTAACTTACCTTGTCTTCCAAAGGCCAGTGCTTGACCCCCGATTCTGGCACTACCCAACAAAACACGGTATAGCAGTTTATGGCCGTAATAAAGACCTTTACGGACGTAGGAGTCAAGGACAGGATTTTCTCTGTCCCAAACGAGAACTCCTGGAATGTGCTCCAAAAACACTCCAGTTACAACTCCCTTTCTTCTGCACTTCACAAAGACAGTGCAGGCGCCAATTAAACACATTCAAGAGCTAGGAGGCCGCTACAACAACCATGAGTTTATTGTGGGGTGAGAACACGCAGTTTGAGAATCAACTTCTATTTTTTTTTACGAAATCTCCTTCCCACCTTTCCCACGGTAACAACAAAGCATTTTGACGGGGACAGAGAAAAAAACCTGAGGGTTCAGTTGGCTACAATCTTACAGATGGTAAAGCCAAAGAAAAGCCACCAACGGCTCCCCTGGGCCGTGAGCACCCACCCAGAGGGCTTCCCCAACGGCCCTGCACGTTGTACAACGCCGAGGGGGGAGGGGAGAGGGAAAAGAGAACAAAAAAAACCGTTGTTCCCACGGAAGAGCGCCTCCCCAAGCCAGCCCCACCAGGACCCTGGTGAGAAGAGGCTGTGTTACCTCTTAAGACAAGGACTTCACAGGACGGTCCCGTCAGGGTGCAAAAGATGAAGCGGCGCAGGAAAGCCGTTCTCCACGGATACTCGCCGCCAGCCTTCTCCCCAATGGCGGCCGCTTGCTGGGGCGGACTGCGCGCCTTTATAGGGGCCTCGAGGCGGGCCGCGAGGCGGGCCGCGCGCCCATTGGTCCGTGTACGTCACATGGCTGCAGTGGGCGGGGCGGAGGCGCAACCAGGAGGCCTTCTAGGATGCTTCGCACTTGCACGTGGGTTTAGCGCTCCCAGATACCATACAGGGAGTTGGGGCTAGAGGTATTGGGAAGGAGGAGCGCCGCCCTGGAGGCTTTTGCTGGCAAAGCAACTATTTCACTCTGCCTGGGGCTGTTTTTTGGGGGTGATTTGGGTTTTTAGGTTTTCTCCACCCTACCCCCATCTCCTGTTTCTTGCAGGGAGTGCTTAGTTGATACTAGGTAACAGCTGAGGCTGGAGCCTGTGTGAGCTAATTACCTGGGAAACACCCTTAAGAGCTGTTTGGAAACAACTGTGGGCTGATAGTGCTAGGATTTGAAAACTATCTAGCACAATAGTGGCCTTGGAGATTCCGTTGCAAACAATGTCTTTGGATTCTTGGTGCTCATTTCTGGGTGAATGGATGGATGGGTGGATGGATGGATGGGTGGATGGGTGGGTGGATGGGGGAAGAGGCAGGTGACAATGGATGATAGAGTCCAAAGCAGTTTCCAAGTGTACTGAAGCATGAGTCAGGGAGCCTGGGGGGTCATGAACGTTGGACACCACTCCATTACTTCCATGTGGAAGTGTTCCCCAGAAAGCAGTAAACCTTGGTGGGCAGGCATTTTATCACACTAGAAAGGCTTGTGTTCAAACGCCTCAACATGGCTTACTGTGCAACAACAAGAAGGCTCCTGTGTTCAAGCACCAGAAGGATCCAAAATTGTTCTGGAGCTGGCACAGTGGCCTAGCGACTAGAGTCTCGTATGGGCACTGGCTCATGTCCCGGCTGCTCCACTTCCCTTCCAGCTCCCTGCTTGTGGCCTGAGAAAGCAGTAGAAGACAGCCCAAAGCCTTGGGACCCTGCACTAGTGTGGGAGATCTGGAATAAACTCCTCGCTTCTGGCTTTGGATCAGCTCAGCTTCAGGTGTTGCAGCCACTTGGGCAGTAAACCAGCAGATGGAAGATCTTTCTGTCTCTCCTCTCTGTAAATCTGCCTTTCCAATATAAATAAATAAATTTAAAAATATGTTCTGAAAAAGCAACGCTATGCAACAAGATTTGGGAGTTGAGATTGGCTTTCTGTGTTCTTGGCTTGTTTGTTTTTTTGGGGGGTGGGGCTTGCCTATCTTGTTATTCTGGGAAAGGCGGGATGCAGAAGTAGGGTGTGGCACTTCTGTGAAGAATGCCCTGAGGCCAGAGACAAGCTGACCCCGATGATGGGCTTTTGCCTGTTTTGGACTAAAGCTGAGGCAGGAAAGGGAAGGCTGCTTCTAGACAGAGCAGCTTAGGGATCTTTTTTGGAAAGCTTTATTTCCTCATGTCACTTGCCCTGAATCTTTTCGATTGCCCTTTTTTTTTGAGGATAAATAGTAACAACCTTAAGATGAGCTACAAGACCATGGCTTCTTTTTCTTTTTTTGAAGATTTATTTATTTGGGGAGAGCATTAAACACAAGCCACATCTGTGAGAAGCCATAAACTTTCTTTCTAAAGATTTATTTGTTGGGGGCCAGTGCTATAGCTAACTACCTTCAAGTGGCAGCATCCCGTATGGGAACCAGTTCGTGTCCTGGCTGCTCCACTTCTGATCCAGCTCCCTGTTTTTGGCCTGGGAAAGCAGTCGAGAATGGCTCAAGTCGTTAGAACCCTGCACTCAGGTTGGTGACAAAGAAGAAGCTCGTGGCTCCTGGCTCCTGGCTTCAGATCAACTTAGCTAGCTGTTCTGGCCATTTGGGGAGTGAACCAGTAGGTGGAATATCTTTTTCTCTGTTATCTTCTTCTCTCTGCGTATCTACCTTTTTTTATATATAAAAACAAATGAATCTTTGAAAAATTATTTGGTTTTTTGTTTTTGAAAGAGGGAGAAAGGAAAAAGAGATCTTTCACCTAATGGTCCACTCCCCGTATGATTGCAATGACCAGGGCTGGGCGAGGCTGAAGAAAGCAGAAGCCAGGAAGGCCTCAGGGTCTCCCATGTGAGTTGATAGGGGCCCAGGCACTTGGGCCATCTTCTGTTGCTTTCCTGAGAGGCATTAGCAGGGCGCTAGAATGAAAGTGGAGCAACCCCAATGAGATGCTGGTGTCACAAGCAACAGCCTACCCCACTTTGCCACAAGACCAGCCCCATAAAGCCATAACATTTTTATGGTACCATCACAAAGCTGAAGAAGCGAGGTTATCATTTTGACAGATTTCTAAGATTAAAAGATATGAGATGAAAGCTAGTTTTACTTCTAGCACGATGAAGCTGTATGAGCAAAGCAACATGCAGCAGGCATGGTTGGCAGGTACAGAGAACATTTCTTTGCGTTCATGAAGCGTGTCCTGGTGTCCTCATGAATTCCTGGCCTTCTGAGATCAGAAGGACATCCATGGTCTGGCCCAAGAGAAGCCATCACAGAGAAGGAGTTCTGTTCGCTCCAGCTGAGTCTCCAGAGGAGCTGAGCGAGATGGCCTCCAGCAGAAGGTCAAACCTCACTGGGGCTTGGAACTCAGGAATCTGTGAGGTCTGACGATCCTGCATCACTAGGGAGGAGTGATTCCTCAATCCTCTGCCTTCTCACTAACGCTCACCTGCCTAAACCCGCTCGTCCCTTCTTAACCAGCTTTGGTCTTCTCTCATCTCTTCTTGCAATCATGCCTCTCTTTTGCCTTCTCTTTGAGTCTCTTCATTTCATACATGGCACCATCACAAGCTTTATAAAAACCCTTCTAAAATCTTCATTAGATTCTCACAGAGTCTGTATCTATCTTGTGCCTTGTGACTCAGTAGAAGCAAAGAAATCTGTAGAATCCTGCTATCATGTCTCTCTTTAAATTAATGGCCATGAATTCCAAACAAGCAAGCATAGTACATTTTTAAAAAAGATTTATTTTTATTGGAAAGGCAGATAGAGAAGAGGAGAGACAGGGAGGAAGATTTTCCATCTGATGATTCACTTCCCAAGCAGCCACAGTGGCTGGAGCTGAGCCAATCTGAAACCAGGAGCCAGGAGCCTCTTCTGAGTCCCCCACGTGAGTACAGGGTTCCAAGGTCTTTGGACTGTCCTCAACTGCTTTTACAGGCCACAAACAGGGATCTGGATGGGAAGCAGTGTCACTGGGGTTAGAACCTGCACCGATATGGAATCCTGGCATGTTCAAGGTGAGGACTTTAGCTGCTAAGCTACTGCACTGGACCTGGTATTGCATTTCTTAACCACTTTTCACTTACCTTCCTGCTGAGACCTCTCACCAGTGTGTTTAACAGAGCAGTCGCAGGAATCTTCACATTTCCTGTCTGTTCTTACACTTCATTTTTTTGCCATACGACAACAATCTGTGTGATTTCATGTACCCTTGTTTATTTAATGTCTGCCTCTTCCCAGAAAGGAAGCTGCAGGAAAGGAGTGATGTTTGTTGTTTCGTTCACTGTTTTATCCTCAATACCTATTAGAGTATCTAGCATTTGGTGAATGAATCAGCACCTAATAATGAACGAACAAGTTATGCCTAAAGACCACTCTTCACCCAAGGTGAAAATCAAAGGAACACAGAGAATGCCACTTTCTAAGCAAAAAGTCCAAGATTGTGCCCTAGTTTGATGGCTTAACAAGAGGTCAGAAACTCCCTGGCATAGCTGTCTGGCATAGAAAAGACTTCTGTCGTACCAAAGAAGGGGTTAGTGGTTTCCAGCAATTCAACCAGGTCACCAGCATTCAGTGCTAAAATTATAAAAAGCTTAAATATACTAAATTCCAACCAATTGGCTAGAAATCAACAAGAATATTCTTGGTTACATTTAAAAAGCAAACAAACTGAATGGGAATAGATGGAACAATGATTTGTACTTGGCCTTTGGGCTTCCTCAAGGGAAAAAAAAGCTGTGGCAGGTTTTATTAAAGAAAACATGTCATGATTTATTTTTCTGGGGTTTTTTTTAAAGATTTATTTATTTTTATTAGAAAGTGAGATATACACAGAGGAGGAGAGATAGAAAGGAAGGTCTTCCGTCCGATGATTCACCCCCCAAGTGACCTCAACGGCTGATGCTGCACCCATCCAAAGCCAGAAGCCAGGAGCCTCTTCTAGATCTCCCACACAGGTGCAGGATCCCAAGGCTTTGGGCCATCCTCGACTGCTTTCCCAGGCCACAAGCAGGGAGCTGGATGGGAAGTGGAGCTGCCTGGATTAGAACCGGTGCCCATATGGGATCTTGGCGCATTCAGGGCGAGGAGTTTAGCTGCTAGGCCACAGTCCCGGGCCCATGATTATTTTTCACCAGTGTATTCTGGCATGTTCTGATAATATCCGAATACCTGGACCATGATACTAAGCATACACACTCTGTAGGAGTTTCCACATGCTGTGTCCACTTCTGTAGTATTGCCACTGTCGTGATGGATACCAGTTTGGGCCAAGGTGTCCCAATACTTTAGATTTCCTCAAGGCTGGGCAGTTTCTGGCGAAGAGAATGAGCTTTGCTTTGCCTTGTGGGACCATCTTCAGAGACTGCTTAGAGCCCCGCACCTATTTTCCACTCTTCACCACCAGCTGGAGCCTCGAGTTGATGGACTCCAGCGACTTTTCTGTCTTCATGGCAGCCACCATCTTCCTGCCCGAGGTGCGGGATGGACCTCCCACATAGTGCGGCCATCAAGATGGCAGCAGGAGGAGGAAGAGGATGCATGAGAAAAGGTTGAACTTCCTCTTTGTTAAGGGACTGAGTCCTTTCATTGAGTCGGGGTGGGGTGGGATCTTTCCCACATCTGAATTCTTTGATAGAAATAAAATAGGGGACGGTAGAAGCAGAAGAGGAGGAGGGGTTGGGGAGGCCACACTGCTCATCTTGTTCCTCGCCTGTGACCCTCTCATCTGCTTCATATTATGAATTGCATTACTGCTCGATCCTGCAGCTGGAAATTGAACAAGTGGGTAATTTGAGACTTGATTGGCCATACCCTTGTCTTGTATTGATGCTTTATTTTATTGCCCTGCTCCATCTTCCTTCTCAACTGACCTGTTGCCTCTTGGAATCTAAATGGTTTCATTATGCTGCCGAGTGGCAATGCGGGAATGTTTGATCCCACAGAAATGTGCAATGGAGACCAGCAGAAGTCACCCATGAAAGAAACCATAATCGCGTTTGGTTCCCACTTGCTCTGTCTTTACTTAGCTCTGTAGAATGACACTGGCTTTGCTATGGGACTGAAGCTGGAGGAGCCATGGCTCAAATCTACAGGGCGCAGTAGCCAGAGACCACTTAGATCATTCCCAGAACTGTAACCAGGACAGGAGATATTTTTATTTTTAAATGAAAACCAATTTGAAGGAATACAAACCAATGTGTAAGAATGAAATAATTTTATTGTTTAATCATTTGTTACGTATTAGGCTATGTGTTCATTGTTAATTCTTTTTTTTTAATCTACTTACTTGAAAAGCAGTTAAGAGAGAGAAAAAGAGAAGGGAAGATAGAGACCTTTAATCTCCCAGCTCACTCTCCAAATGACTGCAGTGGCTTTGGCGCCTAGTGTAGCAAGAGCCCAAGGACTTGGACCATCTTCCTCTGCCTTTCCAGGAGCATTAGCAAGGAGCTGGGTTAGAGGTGGATCTGCTGGGGCTGGAACTGGTGCTGACATGATTTGACAGCACTGCAAGCAGTTGTTTAACCCACTGTACCACAACTTCAGCCTCCAGTTTCAGTAATTTTGAGCTACTGAATTCTAACAGAAGTTTTTTGGCAATTGTACATCAACACCCAACCATTTCCTTAACTCTTCATGATATGGAGGTAAACTTTAATGCAAAAGATAGCACAAAACTACCATAGCCTGTGTTAAAAGTAGTTTCATCAAGGCCTTTCCGTTTCATCCTCTGTGGCCATATTCTTCCTCAGGGTTTCAGCTCTCGCAAACATGAAATTGCCTTTGTTTAACTGAAGTTGACCCTTTGTTGGTTCCTGCAAATGCAACCAACTTTTAAAAAAGAAAAATTGGTCTCAACTGCACATGGGCACACTTTTCCTTGTTGTTATCCCCTAAATAACACAATGTCACTGTTTGCAAAGCATTTGTCTTAGGTAGCAAGTAAAACAGCACCCTGTGATGTCAGTATCCCTCCCTTTCGAGCCAGCTCCCTGCTGATGGCCTAGAAAGAGCAGTGCAGGATGGCCCAAGTGTCTGGCCCCCTATGTACATCTGGGCGATCCGGAAGAAACTTTGGGCTTCTGGTTTTGATCTGGCTAAGCAATGATTATTGCAGCCATCTGGGGAGCGAACATTGCCTTCCCCCCCCCCCCAATTCTGTAATTCTGGCTGTTTCTGTAATTCAATCTTAAAGAAAAAGCATTTGGGCCTGGCACAAGGGCTCAACAGCTAAATCCTCACCTTGCAAGTGCCAGAATCCCAGATGGGCACTGGTTCGTATCCCGACTGCTCCACTTCCCATCCAGTTTCCTTCCTGTGGCCTGGGAAAGCAGTGGAGGATGACCCAAAGCCTTGGGACCCTGCACCCCAATGGGAGACTTGGAAGAAGTACCTGGCTTAGGATTGGCTGAGCTCCAGCTGTTGCATTCACCTGGGGAGTGAAACCCATAATGGAAGATGTTTGTCTCTTCTTCTGTTGCAAAGCTGATCTGCCTTTCCAATAAAGATAAATAAATCTTTAAAAAAGAAAGAAACGAAGAAAGAAAAGGAAAGGACAGAAAGAAAAAAAGAAAAGAAATGAAAAAGATGCCAGCCCCAAATGAAGCTCTGTATCTTACTCCTCAGGCTCAATAATTCACCAGAGCAAGTCAGTTAACTAAGACAAGCCCTTTCCTTCCTTAGTTTTTTTTTTTTTAAGATGTTTTTATGTATTTAAAACACAGAATTACAGAGAGAATAGAGAGACACAGAGAGAAAGAGAGAGAAAAAGAGATAACTTTCATCTGCTATCTCATTCCTCAAATGCCTACAACAACTACGACTGGCCAATAGCCAAAGGTCTAAACACTTGGGCCCCCCTTACTTTCCAGGGGCATTTGCAGACAGCTGAGTGGCAAACAGAGCAGCCAGGACTGGAACTGGCGCTCCTATTGGACGCTGAAGTCGCAGCTGGCGGCTTTACCAGCTGCACCACAACACCAGCCTTTCTGACGTTTTAAGGTCAGGCTGTGACTGCATTATAGGCAAATGGAAGAGACCCCAGAGCCAAGGAAAAAGTGAAGGAGTGTCACATGCTTTCAGGCGGGGCCCATCCTCCCAATTGTTCAGCATTTGGGGTGCTCTCTGGGTCTCCAGGTTCCAGGGTTTCTGACAACTCATCGTCCACCCCTATTCTCCCCACTGGAGATCCAAGGGTAGGAACAGAGAGGGAGTGTTCTACCCTAAAACTATGTAGGGACTCCACCCTGAGCCACCTTGTCAGTATAAACAGAAGTGATCCAAGGGGCTTCTGGTGCATAGCAAAGCTCCTATTAGTAAATTCCAAGGGCTTTAGGAGATTTCTACTGGGAGTTACGGCCAAAGACCAAATCCAGTCAACATACACAGCTCAAGTATTTGAAAGCATGGATCTGTACCGACTATGTACACAGACATTTTTCTTGTCATGATTCCCTAAACAATACACTACTGCATTTATCTTCCATAACATTTACATTGCATTAGTTTTGATAAATAATACAGATACGGTTTGTTAGGGTCTGGGCTAGAGCTCCCCCAGATATTAGGGTCTGGGCTAGTCAACCCCCAGAAACGGCAGAGTCTCAGTATGTGGGAGAGGTGGGTGTTTGGCTTGATACCTAAGATGCCATTTGGAATGCCTGGATTCCAGTCCCAGCTCTGCTCCCAATCCCAGCTCCCTGCTAATGCCCATCCTGGGAGGCAGCCCTGCTGGTTTGAATAATTGAGTCTCTGCCGATCACATCGGAGACTTTGGTTGAGTTTCTAGTTTCTGGCTTTAGCCTGGCCCAGATTCATTTGTTGCAGAATTCAGGGAGTGAATCAGCCAACAAGTGCTCACTCTTTGTCTCTCTGCTTTTCAAATAAATACACATATAAGTGTATTAAAAATAATTTTAGGGCCCGGCGTGGGATGCCTAGCAGCTAAAGTCCTTACCTTGCATGCGCCAGGATTCTATATGGGCACCAGTTCTAATCCCGGCAGCCCTGCTTTCCATCCAGCTCCCTGGTTGTGGCCTGCGAAAGCAGTCGAGGACGGCCCAAAGCCTTGGGACCCTGCACCTGTGTGGGAGACCTGGAAGAGGTTCTGGGCTCCTGGCTTTGGATTGGCTCAGGTCTGGCTATCGCAGCCACTTGGGGAGTGAATCATTGGACAGAAGATCTTCCTCTCTCTCTTTCTTCCTCCTTGTATATCTGCCTTTCCAATAAAAATAAATAAGTCTTAAAAAAATACCACAGGTCATCTATAAAATACTACTACTACTACTAATAATAATAAATGATTCTAAGGGGACAGTACTGTGACATAGCAGACATCACTCGGGATGCTGGCATCCTATGTGGGCGCCAACTGAAGTACTGCCATTTTACTTTGGATCCTGCTCCTTGATAACATTCCTGGGAAAGCAGCTGAGGATGGCCCAAGTTCTTAGGCCCCTGCACCCACGTGGGAGATCCAGATGAAGCTCCTGGCTCCTGGCTTTGGATTTGCACAATTCTGACCTTTTGGGGAGTGAAATAGTGGATGGAAGACTTTTCTGTCTTTCCCACTGTCCAACTCTGCCTTTCAAATAAAATAAACTAAATCTTTAAAAGAATCTTAAAATATGTACCGGTTATATAAAAATACTGTGCTATTTTATGTAAGGGCCTGAGCAGTGCAGATTTTGGAATCAGAAGTGAAAGACGGGAAGAGAGAGGTCCTGAACCCAATGCCCTGCAGTACTGAGACAACTAAACATTAATTTCCGGGATGATCCAGCTATCCCACTTTAGGAATATAGCCAAAGGAAATGAAATCTGCACATGAGAAAGTGACCTGTAGTCCTATATTTCTAGTAGCACCATCTATAATAGTGAAGACATGGGAATAACCCAGATGCTCAACAAAAGAGAAAACTGTATATACATTTTTAAAAAATTATACAAGGAGCCTCACGGTGGCATAGCACCTTAAGACTTGACCTGCAGTGCCAGCTTTTCTTATGGTGGTGCTGATCTGAGTTGTGGATGCGTCACTTCTGATCCAGCTCCCTGCTAAGGCACCTAGTAATGTAGCAGATCATGGCGCAACTGCATGGGCCCCTGCACCCATGCGGGAGATCTGGGAGAAGTTCCTGACTCTTGGCTTTAGCCTGGCTCAACCCTGCCTTTTGGAGTATGAACCAGTGGATGGAAGATCTCTCTCTTCTTCTCTATCTGTAGCTCTGACTTTTTAAAAAAGATTTATTTCATTTACTTATATTGGAAAGGCAAATTTACAGAGAGAAGCAGAGACAAGGAGAAAGATCTCTGCACTGGTTCACTCCCCGAGTGGCCACAACGGCTGGAGCTGAGCTGATCCAAAGCCAGAAGCCAGGAGCTTTTTCCAGGTCTCCCATGTGGTTGAAGGGTCCCAAGGCCTTGGGCCATCCTTGACTGCTTTTCCAGGCCACAAGCAGGGAGCTGGAAGGGAATTAAAGCAGCCAAGATTAGAACTGGCACCCATATGAGATTCTGGTGCGTGTAAGGCAAGAACTTTAGTCAGTAGGCTACTATGCTAAGCCCAGCTCTGACTTTTAAATAAGCCAACAAATAAATCCTAAAAAAAGAAAAACAGACAATGAAGAAGCAGAACTTGTTAATGAGTGAACACGTAAGTTCTCGGGATGACTATTGAATGTACTGAGACTTTTTACTTCTTGTTCCAGGATAAGATTTGTGTGTGAATACCCTAGTGCTTACGGAGTTTGCATTTGCTTTCCTTTTTTCAGTCGCCTAGGATGGTGTACATCTGGAGGAAACTCAGATGAGAAATGCAGCCAGGACTGTGATAGCAGAACTTGGGACTGAATCACCCAACAAGAGCTCACTCTTAGTCTCTCTGCTTCTTAAGTAAATATGTAAACAAGTGTATTAAAAATAATTCTAGGTCCCAGCACAGTAGCCTAGTGGGTGCAGGGTCCCAAGGCTTTGGGCCGTCCTTGACTGCTTTCGCAGGCCACAGGCAGGGAGCTGGATGGGAAGCAGAGCTGCTGGGATTAGAACCGGCGCCCATATGGGATCTAGCACATGCAAGGTGAGGATTTTAGCCGCTAGGCATCCCATGAATGATGATCTCTTGCTTCCACGGCACCTAACTCTGTGAGAGTGACTCAGAATGGCTTTGTGGCTCCAACACCCCCCCAGACCCCACCCCCAGAGCCTCCAGGGGCTCCTGCCATGGCACCTGACTCTAACAGTGACTCGCAATGGCTGTGTAGCTGCTCCACCTCCCCTCCCCGACCCATACCCCCACAGTCCCTGGGCTGCCTCGGTGTCCCTGACTGGGGCCCCCACGCAGCTGCCAGCCCCGCTGCTTCTCAGGCTGGTCTCCAAGCACGTCCTCTCTGTCCCCCTGATGTGGCATTTCCTCAGCCCAACACTGCCCTCTGTTAGCTGCAGGAAGAATGACCTCCTCTGCCTTCTGCAGAGGCTTTGCCTGACTGCCCGCCTGCCGGTCCTTCCCAGTCCCCGTCCTGCACACCACGTCTCTTCCTTGACGCCATCGCCAGGCAGCGCATCTCACACTTCCTCATGGTTACTGCTTTTCTCCAGCAGCCTGAGTGCCAACGGAAGCAGGAGCTCAGATGGGCTTCTGCTCTATCCCCAGCCACCACCAGCAGCCCATCTGAGCTCTGTTTCAAGTCCCGGCTGTTCCTCTTTTCACACCATTACCTGCTAATGTCCTGGGAAAGCAGCAGGAGATGACCCAAGTGTTGGGGTCTCTGCTACCTGCATGGGAGACCCAGATGGAATTGCACGCTCTGGCTGCTGCAGCCCTTTGGGGAGTGAACCAACAGATGAAAGATCTCCCTCCCTTTCTCTTTATCCCTCTTCGTGGGAGACCTGGAGGAAGTTTCTGGCTGCCGGCTTCGGATCGCCGCAGCACCGGCCGTTGCGGCTGCTTGGGGAGTGAATCATCGGATGGAAGAACTTCCTTTCTGTCTCTCTTCTCTGTATATCTGACTTTGCAATAAAAATAAAAATAAATCTTTAAAAAAATAACTAGAGGGAAGTTAAGCTCCAAAGATAAAGAGCTAGAAAAGTTAGTTGCCTTGCTTGACCAGTTTATGCTGTATGCATGTGCTGAAATGTTGCTCTATACTCCACATACAATGTGCTTATCAAAATAACAACAAAAAACAATTTATTGTTGTGGCCACTAGGTGGCAGAATGCACACACATACTTTCTCAATGGAGCTGTCACAAACTTGTCTTTTGGGAGTAGTAATACTAAGCCCTTCTATTTGAAGAATGCTTTGTAGTCGACAAAATACTTTCACAAATAGTATCCATGATACCCCGGTGAGGAGAGAGGAGAGGAAGCCAGGTATTTTTACATATATATATATAATAATAATTTTTTTTTTTTTTGGAAAAGCCGAGACACACAGAGAGATCTTTCATCCAAATGCCTACCACAGCCAGGACTCTGCCAGGCCAAAGCCAGGAGCTCAGAACTCAATCTGGTATTCTCCCTTTGGGTGGCAGGGCCATGAGTCTATCAGTCATCAAATGCCACTTTGTAGGGACTGTATTATCAGGACTCTGGAATGGGGAGCCAAACTAGAACTCAAACCAGGTGTGTCATCTGGGATGCAAACACCCCAAGAGGGTCAGCCGCAGCACCCAGTCACTTTTTCCCCATTCACTTTATATATAGAAATATCACTTGAAAGTTAGAATTACATAGAGGGAGGGAGACACACCTTGCATCTATCTGCTGGTTCACTCCCCTAATGGCCACAGCAACCAGGAGTCAGGATCTTCCTCCTGTGGATGCAGGGACCCAAAGCCTTGAGCCACCCTCTGCTGCTTTCCAGAACACAAGCAGGAAAGTTGTATCGGAAGCAGAGCAGCTGAGACTGGAACAAGCATCTGGATGCCACAGGCAGAGGCTTAGTCTGATAAGCCAGGACACCAGCCCCTTCCTGGAAATTTAATGTTGGTTTTAAGCTTGTTCTGATCAACTAATCTGAAATATACATCCTGCTTAGCTTTTAAAGACTGAATAGGGGTGGATATTTCCTAGCATCCCTTCCCGGAGGAGCTGGATTCTATTCCCAGCTCCATCTCTTCCCTCTCCCTGCTAATGAGCACCTCGGAAGGCGGTCGATGATGCTCACGGTGTTGAGTCCCTGCTTCCTGCGTGGCCGAGGCTAGCTGCCCGCCTCACCTGACCCTGTGCTGGTAGTTACATCTGGGGAGTGATCCAGAGGATGGGAGTTCTGTTTGTCTCTTTGTCTCTCAAATAAATAAACAAACAAAGAAAGCTTTCTACGTGTTGAACATAGTATGAACCCTGAAATGCATCTCTTTTTGGATCTTACCCAAGTAGGGGAGTTTGTTACAAAGCTTGCACACCAGCAGACAGGTGTGCAGGGGATGCTGCTAGCTCGGAGTGAGGGAAGGCACAGGCTTTGAAATGTGCCAACCTGGGCATTTCCTCACTAGCTCCTGACCTGCGACTAGCTTTATTCCTACTGGCAAACTTTGATTTTCTAACTGGACAAAAACCTAAGTAATCAACAAGCCATTGATTGAGCACTGTGTAAGTTTCTTCTGGAATAACTCACTTACCGCTCCTGCTCATGTTGGGAGTGGATTTGTTGCTCATAAATTCCTGGATTTGCGGGGCTAGAGGAGCCTCTGGTTGGATAATTTGGCCCAGTAGCTTCACTTTACAAGGTTGGAAAACGAACTCAGCAGCAGCAGTCAGGTGCCTAAGGCAGGGCCGAGGCTCACTGACAGCCCTGCTTGGTGTCCAGAACTGTTGACTGCTTTGGACCCTGTAACGGTGGGTTCAAGGAGGTAGGGAACTACCTGCAGGTCTTGTGGTCCAGCTGGGGAAATTAGTGAGATGCATCGGAATCAAGCCAGGAGCACTCAGCAACAGGAGAGAGCCCAGAGGCAGGAGAGGACGTAAGAGAGGCTGATGAAGGAGCAGTGATTTGACGCAGGTGGGGAAAAACAAGAGTAGGTCAACAGCAGGAGGACTAAGAAGCCACTCAACGCTCTCTGCAGTAGAAGTGAACCAAAGCAGAGGGTCAGACGAGATCATTGGAAAGTGAGTTTATTGAACTTGTGGATGACTTGACTTTCAGGGACAACGGAAAGTGGATTGGCTTAAAGCCTGGCTCCTGAAAAATTGTGACTTTCTTTGGAACAAGGACATTTGCAGATGGGATTAGGAATCTGAACTGGGATATTCTGATCATCCAGTGGCTGAAATCCAATGATAGCTGTTCTTGTAAGATATACACAGGTGATGTGGTGTAGTGGGACACCGGCCTCCCATATGGGCACTGGTTTGAGTCCCAGCTGCTCCACTTGTGATCCAGTTCCCTGCAAATGTGCCTGAGTAAGCAGCAGCAGATGATCCAACTCCTTGGAGCCACTCTTTTGGGGAAACCCAGAAGAAGCCTCTGCTTCCTGGCTTTGGCCTAGCCCAGACCTGATGATCCTTGCAGGTCTCTGGGTAGTAAAAAAGCAGATAGAAGATCTCTTTCCTTCTCTCTATGCCTGTCAAATAAATAAAATCAGTATTACACAAAGAGATGGAAGAAGGAAACACACCTACATAGAAATGACCTTGTCCTGTGGCCCCAGAGTTCCAGGGCCACCAGGAGCTGCGAGTGGCCAGGAAGATTCTTCCCTAGGGTCGCAGGGGGAACATGAACCTACCGGTGCCCTGATTGTGGCCATCTGGGCTCTTGCACTGCGTGGAGGTAAGCTTCAGGGTCTTTTTTGGTTTTAAGTGATCTGTAATGGTTACTTGAACTGCACCAGTTTATGGGGTGAATGAGATAGCTTGAGGCATGTATTCAAGCTGTGATGTTCCACATAGGCTAGTTAGCATTTCCAGATCCTTCAAGGTTAGCTTTTTTTTTTTTTGTAGAAAAATTTCAGCTTATCATTTTGTGTATATTGATTGCTCAAGATGTTTTTATTTTTAAAGATTTATTGATTTTATTACAGCCAGATATACACAGAGGAGGAGAGACAGAGAGGAAGATCTTCCGTCCGATGATTCACTCCCCAAGTGAGCCGCAACGGGCCGGTGCTGCGGC
The DNA here is from genome assembly GCF_030435755.1 of Ochotona princeps. Lineage (NCBI taxonomy): Eukaryota > Metazoa > Chordata > Mammalia > Lagomorpha > Ochotonidae > Ochotona > Ochotona princeps. The sequence continues at coordinate 78,043,561 of NC_080833.1, read as the reverse complement.
GATCCGAAGCCGGGAACCTGGAACCTCTTCCGGGTCTACCACGCGGGTGCAGGGTCCCAATGCATTGGGCCGTCCTCAACTGCTTTCCCAGGCCACAAGCAGGGAGCTGGATGGGAAGTGGAGCTTCCGGGATTAGAACCGGTGCCCAAATGGGATCCTGGTGCTTTCAAGGCGAGGACTTTTAGCCGCTAGGCCACGCCGCCGGGCCCAAGATGTTTTTTTTTAAGATTTATCTTTTTTTTTTGCTTTTCATAATGGTAGAATTTATAAGCAGAAACAGATTATCTATTTTTTATTTGAAAGGCAGATACACATGGAGAGAAGAATATTAACAGAGAAAGATTTTCTGTCTACTGCCTTACTCCCCAAGTGGCTGCAACGGCAGGAGCTGAGCCCATCAGAAGCCAGGAGCTTCTTCCAAGTCTCCTAAGCTGGCGCAGGGTCCCAAGGCTTTGGGCTGTCCTCGACTGCTTTCCCAGGCCACAAGCAGGGAGCTGGAAGGGAAGTGAAGCAGCTAGGACATGAACCTGATCATCCAAATGGCTGAAATCCAATGATAACTGTTCTGGGAGATACACACAGGGGGCTGGTGAAGTGCCCATATGGATGCTGGCACAGCAAGTAGAGGCTTAACTCAATATGCCACAGTGCTGGCCCCAAATATTAACTTTTTGATGAACAAAAATGATACATATTTATAGGGTGTAAGGCAACATTTCAACACACTCAATGCAGTGTACACCGGACCAAATCACAGTAATGCAGAGTTTCCTGTTTTTGTCATTTTTTTATGTTTTTTTTTTCAAATTGCCTTTTTTTTAAAAATTATTTTTTCTCCATTAATTACAATGTATTACGTGACACAATTCATAGGTACTGGGATTCTCCCCCCCTCACCCCAAACCCTCCCCCCCCCCGGTGGATTCTTCCATCCTGCATAGCCACAGCTCAAGTTGTTCTGGGATTCCCTCATTGCAAGCATACACCACACATAGAGTCCAGCGTCCCATTGACCAAATTCAACGACCTCTTAGGGAGGCCCTCTCAGGTCCGAGGGCAGAGCCAGCAGAGCATCACCTCGATCAATTAGAAGCTCCAACATATCATCAGCAACAATCCAGGTACGATGAGACTGGTGCAGAGTCCACTGATTGACATAGTCCATCTTGTCCAGTTTTTTATGTTTTGAGGCTTTGAAACCTCTCTTCTGTCTGTTCCTAAATTAGATAATAGGTCATAGCAATCACTCCGCTCTGGCTGGAGACATTTCTGCTGTTTATGGCCATCCTGAAGGACATTAACGCAGAGGGGAGAAGTCCAGGAGGAGCCCCCCGTTTCTGGGTTTTGTCACTTACCAGATGTTTGTTGTCATTTACTGGGCTACTGGGCAGCACATCCGGAGCTGTAGCATGCACAGGGTATTACGAGATGCTGACAGGGAGGGGCTGTTCTAACAGAGAGGTGCGTCAGAAACTGGCGGGGGAGTTGAGGGCTTGGGCACAGAGAAGCTCCTGTGGGCGTTGGCACAACCAGGTCATGCTGACATGGCAGGAGAGTTGTGGGGCCATAACAGTCACATGCTGGCCAGTCCACCTGTGGGCATTGTTTGGAAGGGGCTGTTCTCCCTGCAGCTCACAGCTCCTCACACTGTCAGCACACAGGGACAGGACACTTGCCTAACGGGGACGATTATGTCATCCAGGGAGAACCAATGTCATCTACCTTCCCAAATACTGTATCCGTCTGCTGACTGCTGCCTTCCTGATTAAAGATAGCCTCCTTTGGCTATATTCTCTGGGGGAAGATACTCATAGCCTCCCCCTGCCCTTTTGACATCTTCATAAGAGCTTGTCTATCCATTCTTGTCTTCACAGTGGGTTATGATGCGATGGGTAACAGGAGCAGGAGGGAACAAAGCCTGAGACAAAAGTTGGGCACAAAAGCACAGTCAAGAGGAACTGGGTGGGAAGTAGTGGGGGTTGGGGGCAACACTGTGGCATCGTAGGTTAACCCTCGTCTGCAGTGCTAGCATCCCATATGGGTGTTGGTTTGAGTCTTGGCCACTTCATGTCCCATCCAGCTCTCTGCTAATACACATGGTCCAAATACTTAGGTTCCACTACCCATGTGGGTACAGGACCTGGAAGAAACTCCGGGCTCCTAGCTTTGGACCAGCCTACCTGTGACCATTGAGACCATTTCAGGAGAGAACCAGTGGATAAAAGCACTCTCTCTCTCTCTCTCACTGTGCTTTTCAAGTAAATAAATAAATCTTAAAGAGAAAGAGAAAAATTGGGAACCCTTGAAGTTGGCCTTCCCTGCCTCATAGCTTTGCATGGGAGGGGAAAGCAGCCTGGGCAACCTTGCCAACCTACCCCCCTCCTTACCTTGCTGTACCCAGCACACTGAGCTGTCATGCCCTGCTCTAGAATGCTAAGGCAAGGGGGAGAAATGGCCATGACATACACCATGGTGGCTTAAGGTATCTGCATGTTTTCCTATGTTTCTGTTTTCTCCACGGTGTTGACGCTCGGCGTCCCTGGCCTGGGCCTACTGCCTCTGCTCGGCTCCGTCGCTATCTGTGGTCATCAGTCTAGCTCCAGCCCCACCCGTGTGAGCCTCCTGCAATGCCATCAGAGGCAGCTCCGGGCACCTAGCCTGGTCCGCCAGCTCTGCTGTCAGGAATGGCTTCCGAGGCAAGCAACCTTTCTCTGTTTCTCTCCCTTCTGAGTCTCCCCATGGCCCCTTGCATACAGAGCCTAGAAAACTGCCTGATGTGGTGAGAGCCCTGCATTTCCACTTCATCTCATCCCCTAGCCAGATGCATTTTGTGCTGTGACATTCACGCCATATCTTCAGTTTCAATAGATCTCTGTTCACTGCCCCCTTGTTCTGGAATATGCCCTCCACCTTTCCTGGGGAAGCTCTTCTGACTTCATGTTCCTCTCCCCACCACACCCCTGTTACTGTAGTAAATTCTCTTTTCAACCTTCTAGACTCACGTATCTCCTACATCCCCACCCCCGCTCCTGCCTCTAGTCCTTAAGGAAGTTGTGATTATCTATAGAAATGCCAATCTTCATAAAGACAGGTGTCTGCATTTTGGTGGCATCTCCAGTATCCACTGCCCATGTTCTGTTAGCGTCTCACTGTATGTTGACTGAATACATGAAATAAATGGACATAGATCACCACTAACACTGAGTCACTAGATGAATTCAAGATTCTCAAATGTATCCCTTCCTTGAGGCTCTGCAGGATTGAAAAGTGCCTTATAACCAGGTCGAGGTTGAACCGTCCCCTTCCGGACAATGCCCGCTCTTGGCACAGGAGGAGAATGGTTGTGTCCATCCCGTTCCCTCACGAGCGTTAATTCCCATCCCAGAAAGAGGAGAGGAATTCCTGCAGGCCTCAAGAGAAGTGATGTGGCTCTTGTGACAGCTGCCAGGGGGATGTCTTTGGACAGGGACTGCTAAATGAAGAGGAATTCCATGAGGAGTGATGTGGACCGGACTACAGAGCGCTTGCCCGTTTTCGCAACTTACGAACAGACACTGCTTGTTGAAGACCCCTGTGAAGGAAGGAAGGAGATGCTAATTAAACTCACTCACTTTAAAGACAGACACAGACTAGGCTGGGCAAAATCACCAAGAAACATTGACTAGGGAAATGCCAATAACACGACACAAATGTAGTCTGAATGGTTGTTTTCCCCCCCTCAAAATGTGAAGTCTCCAATACATGGCTCAAGTTCCTGGAATGAAGAAAAACATGGTGCGCATCTGTCTGGCTGTTTTCTCAAGGCTTGGGTTGGATTCCCTACACAGCAGAGAAATGCACAGAATGTTTCACGTTCTTTTCACTTCCCAAACAGGGACTTCTAAGGCCTTGACCAGACCCGGTTGCCTTTTGGAGGCTTTAGGAACGCAGGCCGTGTGTTTTTAATCTCTGGGATTTTGATCATCCAAATTTATTTTCTGTATTCATGCTTGACACCATCATATTTTAAGCAAGCAAGGAGTCAGCAGTTTTTATCTTGCAAAACATGCTGGGCTTCATTATTTTTTTCAATGCCATGCCTCAACGATTAATGACCAAAGTATTAAATCAGAGGATTCTTTTTGTCTTGAAGAGAATGTCTTGAGAGCCCATGAGAGATTTGTATCTGCACTGATCTCAGTGTAAACATCAGACATTCCTCTGTGATCAGCTTTTTTTCCTCTAAAGATTTTCTGCGTGAACATTGTATTCTCTGCGTATTTATGGATGCACAAACCTAAACCAATCAGTGTGCTTATGTTTTTGTTTCAATTGATATTTTGGGTCAGAAAAGAAAAAAAAATCAACCTCAAAAGCTTAAGTTTTTTTTGTAATCAGGATACTATGAAAAATAATAGTGCATATGAGGAAAGCACTCCGTGCTTACACTAGCTTAACTCTTACCATAATTATCTTCATTATTCATGTTTTTCTCAAAGCTTCCCTCTAGTTGTGCGGGTTTCATTGTTTGGGGTTCATTGAAATGTTAGGAGCACAAATAACTGGTAACCTATCCGGAGCTGTGGACATGAAAAGCCAAAATGTCTTGTACTCTTGGTGAATATTTAAGAAGGATGTAGCTTTAAAAAAAAAAAAAACAATTCTTTGGTTGCCATTCTCAAATGATATGTAATTATGATAGTTTTAGGCCAATGTCTGAACAGGCCACTATGTCTGGGAAAGTAAAGGCGGGGGCCACAGTTGAATGAGATGCATCATTTCATGTATTTTAGACAGAAAGTTGATGTTTTAATTCGCTATTTGGAGTCTCTTAAGGCTAAATCTCCAGTCCCTGATGTTGGGATGGTGCTATCAGATACACAGCAGCAAGTTCATAAATTGAAAACCAGAGATGTCAGCCCTCTCGCCTTGCAGAGACCAAAGAGAGTACTTGAAAATGGAAAGCCACTGAGTTGTGCATCAGGGGATGACAGCATGCCCCAAGGAGTCGCGCTTCCCTTCTTTCCTTCAGGGAGCAACTACAGAAGCGCTTTCAGTTTGCCAGGTGCTGTTCAGGGTGCTGAGCAGGTGGTGTGGACCAAGCAGCTCACCAGGGCTTCAGCATAGAAGTCTTGGGGAGCTGCTCCTCTGGTGGGTGGCGCACCGAACGTGGAATCACCATACCTTTTTCCTTCTTCTAAGAACAAAGCACACACCACTAAAATCACCTCCAGGTCTCTGTCACAGGTGGAGGTGCACATGGTATAACATTATACCATAGTTTGATGTTCTTCGGATGTAAGAGAGTGTGGAAGTTCATTCTGTTAGCCCATTTATCACAGAAGGGATCACTTCATTATTAAGGTTATACACCTGTTCTTGGAACATTGTACTTTCCTTTGTGCTTTACAAAGGAGACATTTACAGAGAGTTAAATGCCACCTAGCTGGTTAGTGAGAGCTGTGAATAGATGTGCTGTTTCACCTGCTACAATTGGTTGTTACTAGTTACAGCTTTTTCCCTTTGCTGAAGAAACCGGGCTCCAATCAGAGTTACTTTAGTTTAAATGTGTTTGAGCAGCATCCCAGGATTGTTAGCATGCATGTGATCCAAATGCAAAGCCTTGCTAGATTAACCTTGTGAATTGAAGAGAGCAAATCAGCAGTTACTGTTTACCCACATGCACCAGATACACAAACCTGTGGAAAGGCAGGCGTGACAGACCTAATCCACCTGTGAGAAGATTTTTAAAAAATTGCATTAAAATTTTTAACACTTTTCATTTTATTTGGAAGACAGCAAGAGAGAGACAGATCTTCCATCCGCTGATTCACTCCCCAGTTGCCCACTGCAGGCAGGACTGGAGCCAGGAGCCTGGAACTCAATGTGGCTCTCGTAGGTGAGCAGCAGGGACCTCAGGACTTGAACCATCACCTGCTGCCTCCCAGGGTACACATTAGCAGGAAACTGGATTGGAAATGGAGGAACAAGGCTTCAAGCTAAACCCTCCGGCAGAGGCAGCAGGCATCATAGGTGGTGATTTAGCTGCTGCATGCAACAGTCCCCAGGCCAAGGACAACTGTTCTGAGCACAGAGAGGTAGTAAGTGACAGGACCAAAGTTCGGCTCCTGGTCTTGAGTTGTTTCCTGTGCCGGGCTGAAGTTAAAGGAAAACATGTTTCAGTTTCAATTGCCTTTTGCACTTGAAACAGAGGCGATATCCAGGACTTAAGTTATCTCCAACCACAGACTCCAACGACAGCTAATGTTTAACACTGACTATGCAAAGTGATGCACACACCCAGTTTCTCAAGGAGGAAACAGGTTTAGAGAAGGTATCTGATCTAGGGTTACATAATATTGAGATTGCTGCATGCTTAGTCCCAGAATTTTAGGCCATTTCTCCAGTTGATGTCACCAGATGGACGCAGACAGAGGGGCTAGCTTCCGTCTCCAGGATCACACCACCTATGCTGGGGCCATCCGAATGCTGCTCATGGCTGCTGGGCAGACGCTGAGTGGGGTAGATTGTCACCTTTCTTTCATTTCTTTTCTTTTTTCTTATTTTTCTTTCTTTTCTAAAGATTTATTTATTTTTATTGAAAAGGCAGATGTATGGAGAGGAGGAGAGACAGAGAGGAAGATCTTCCATCTGATGATTCACTCCCCAAGTGACCACAACAGCCTGTGCTGTGCCGATCCGAAGCCGGAAACCAGGAACCTCCTTCAGGTCTGCCATGCAGGTGCAGGGTCCCAAAGCTTTGGGCCATCCTCGACTTGTGTGCAAGTGGCTCTATGCTGGGCGAAGTAGGGGGTGTGAGGCAACCTATACAGCAAAGTGGACGTGCAAAGAGAATACTGTAAGAGATTCACTCAATCCAGATCTGAAGAACAAAAGTGAAGGGTGAGTTTATGATTAAATCAGGACATTGAGGGATGAATCTTGATCTGAAAGCAAAGATCTGCCATTGAACAATCTAGGGAACTGGCATTGTGGCATGGTGAGTTAAACTTCTGACCCAGACGGCAGCATCCCATACAATCTCTGGTTCAAGTTTCAGCAACTCCACTTTCAATCCAGCTTCCGGCTAATGAGTGTGGGAAAGCAGTGGAAGATGACTAAGTGCTTGGGCCCTTGTCACCCACTTGGGAGATCTGGAAGAAGATTCTGGCTGTTTTTTTTTTTAAAAAGGATTTATTTATTTTATTACAAAGTCAGATATACAGAGAGGAAGATCTTCATCCAATGATTCACTCCCCAAGTGAGCCGCAAGGGCGGTGCGCGCCGATCCGATCTAAAGCCGGGAACCAGGAACCTCTTCCGGGTCTCCCACGCGGGTGCAGTGTCCCAAAGTCTTGGGCCGTCCTCAACTGCTTTCCCAGGCCACAAGCAGGGAGCTCCTGGGATTAGAACCGACGCCCATATGGGATCCTGGGGTTTTCAAGGCGAGGACTTTAGCCACTAGGCCACGCCGCCAGGCCCGATTCTGGCTCTTTATAAATGGAAGATCTCTCTTTCTCCGTAACTTTGCCTTTCTGATAAACACATGCATTTTTAAGTAAACAAGTAATCTGGAGCAGAATACTGTCTGACTTAATTGACAAGACAAATTGCCCAGTCTGCTTCACATCTTTGTGTGCCTACTACTGCCAGTGGAGGATGCTGCTGTGTTTATTTATACTCTGCTTAGTTAAATAGGACTGACATATGCAAGGTGATGAAATTCTCAGGATAGTTTTCCTTTAAGGTGACTATTCTTACAGTCCTCAATGAAGTGTGCTAATTCCATTTTCCTTCAAAAGGGTTTTAGAAACGCACTAACAGCTGTCGAACTCACTGTGGAGACAAAGGTTCCAGGATTGCTAATTGATGACACACTAATTAATAAGTTAATATTTTGATGTGACTATTTCCAGATGAGATGATTATGCAATGTGTTGGTGATTTACACTGACACCCTGGTGCTGTCAACAGTCAAGGTATTAGATTTTGGGTGTATTTCTCTTGGAAAGCTATCTTCAGATGGCTGCTCTAATTTGTTTTTGTGTTTCATTGGAAATGGTGGCTTTGCAGCGTGTGTGTGTGTGTGTGTGGTTTTTTTTCTAACATCTGCCTCGCAGTCTCTGTGCCCAATTTGGATTGAGTAAGCCGACCTAATAGGTGCAGTGGTATTGTACTATATATTTATTGATGAAAGTAAGTCCATTTAAATACATGTATTCTTTCCATCATGGATTTCTTTTTGGCTGTAAAAATAGTGTTTGATAGGCTTCTGTAAGTATTTTTCTTTCTTCCATCCCCATCACTCCTGGATTTGGAACATGATCAAGAGGAAAGCCAAGATTGTACTTGCAAAGCTTTGGGGGGGATTTCAGCAGGAAGGTTCTAGTTTGAGAGGCACCAGTGTCTACCCACACAGCTCTGAATACTGAAGAACAATCCTGAAGCTTTAAAGTCTTTCTTAGTAAAAACTAAATGAAGCATAAAAGACTTTCCTTTCTGATTTTTTTTTTTCGTTTTCAAAATAGTGTCTTTTTCCTTACAAATATGATTGTTTCACTTAGCAAAACAGTCTCAGCCAACAGGAGTAATTTCCTAATGCAAATAATCCCAGTGTTGTCCTCTTCTTTTAAGTATCATGGAAATTGGTTACAGAAGTTGTTCTTATTTTGAAAATGGCAACATTTTATGAAAACCCGATTAATTGCCCAATTTGCTTTCTTAACGTAGAGAAGATGTCCCCTTTGTTATTTTATCATGAAATCATACATGGGTGTTATTTATTAAATAATCTGACTTGCTTTTTTAATATGGAAAGGTATTTTTCTCTTCTTTTCTGCTGAATTATGCAATACTTTACTGTTTAGGATGCAAAATATGAGGATAACTTTTACTTATTTTTGGCAGATGTTCACCACATGTGGCATTAGCTAGCCCAGAGAATAAGCATGAGTCAAGAACAGTTCACTCCTATTCCCTTCTGGTACGTTTTTTATGTGGTTTCATGAAATAGATGTGTATTTTAACAGCTGTCCTGAAGACCAAGCTCAACTCTTTGTTGTCAGGCAGCTCCCCTCAATCTGCGGGCAGCTATTGTTTTGGCCTACTCGATCCAACATCCCTTTGTCAGAGACAAATCTTGATTTCCCTTTGGGAAGAATTACTCCTCCCCTGGCCATGTGGCCCTAATGGGAGGACCACAGTGCCACACTGGTAAGACTCTTCTTTTTACTATAACACATTTTTAATTGATTAAAATGCATCTTACTTTTATTTAAGCAAAAATTCCTATCCACTGCTTCACTACCCAATTGTTTCCAACAGCGGGGACCTCAGTGTGGTTTTCCTATGTGGGTTGTAGTATTCCAAGTACTTGAGCCATTGCTGGCTTCTAGGATAAAGAGGGGTTCTCTCCTCCCCTCTCCCTTCCTCTGCTTCTCTCTCTTTATTTTTATTTAAAAAATTTTTTTTTGGTTGCTGAAGCTGAAAGAATTGCATAATCCTGAAGCTGCCCATTCATGGAAAAAGCTACCTGGCACATGATGTCAACATACAGAGGGAACCAGAATTCCAGCAACACTTAGATCCTCTGACGTGAGATCAGCTATGTATTTATTTATTTATTATTGATTAATTTATTTATTTAATTTGCGATCATCTCTTTTTTTTTTAAAGATTTATTTATTTTATTACAGCCAGATATACAGAGAGAAGCAGAGACAGAGAGGAAGATCTTCCGTCCGATGATTCACTCCCCAAGTGAGCCGCAACAGGCTGATGCGCGCCGATCCGAAGCCGGGAACCTGGAACTTCCGGTTCTCCCACGCGGGTGCAGTGTCCCAATGCATTGGGCCGTCCTCAACTGCTTTCCCAGGCCACAAGCAGGGAGCTGGATGGGAAGTGGAGCTGCCGGGATTAGAACCGGTGCCCATATGGGATCCCGGGGCTTTCAAGGCGAGGACTTTAGCCGCTAGGCCACGGCACTGGGCCCGCGATCATCTCTTTATATTCCAAATTATTGCAACCAATACTTTTCCCTTTGCTTATCTAATTTTCATTGAATTTCTATCACTTCAAATCAAATAGCTGAGCCAGGCCTGAAATGTAATTAATTGAGCTTAGCTAAAAAAAAAAATGTGTTTCATAAGTTTTTACATATTCCTGAGAGATGTTGAGAATATTTTGAGGGTCCGGCACTATGGCTCAGTGGCTACATCTTTGCCTTGCAAGTGCTGGGGTCCCATATGGATACCAGTTCATGACCCAGATGCTCCACTTGCCATCCGGCTCCCTGCTTGTGGCCTGGGAAAGCAGTGCAGATAGCCCAAAACCTTGGGACCCTGCAGCCACATGAAAGACCCAGAAGAAGTTCCTGACTTCTGGCTTCAGATTGGCTCAGCACTGCTGTGGCCACTTGAGGAGTGAACCAGAGGATGGAAGATCTTTCTCTGACTCTCCTTCTCTCTGTAAATCTGCCTTCCCAATGAAAATAAATAAATCTTTAAAAAATATTTTTGAAAACTATACTAATTAAAATAAAACCATAATTTTTTTTCTTTAAAGATTTATGTATTTTTATTGGAAAGGCACGTCAGATTTACAAAGATTGTGGCCCAAATGGCTATAATGGTCAGAGGGAAGCCAATTTGAGGCCAGCAGCTAGGAGCATCTTCTGGGTGTTCCATATGGGTGCAGGGTCCCAAGGCTTTGGACCGTCCTCTGCTGCTTTCCCAGGCCGCAAGCAGGGAGCTGGGTGGGAAGTGGAGCAGCCGAGACACGAACTGATGCCCATATGGGATCTTGGTGCATGCCAAGTGAGGACTTTAGCCACTAGGCCACCGTGCTGGGCCCAGAATTTTAATTTGTAATGGACCATTGCAAAGAGTTAGGAATTTGTAGAGAGAGAGTGTCTTGCTTTGAATTTCAGCTTTAAAGAAATACATGTCTTCAGGCAATCATTTGCACTTGTTTTTCTTTAATAATCCTTTAAATTTTTTTTCTGCTTGAAAGGCAGTGAGACAGAGAAAGAAAATCATTGATCCGCTGCATACTCCCCAAATGCATACAACAGCCAAGTTTGCTCTGACCAGAAGTCAGGGGACTGGAACTCAACCCATGTCTCCCATGTGGATGGGGAGAACAGGGACCCATACTCTAGATCCGTTACCTGCTGCCTTCCAGGGCATGCATTAGAAGGAATGTGGAATTACGGGTACCTAAGCACTTCAGTATGGGACATTTTGTCCCAAATAAAATCTTACCTTCTGTGCCACATTCCTTCTTATTTGTATCCAGGCTTTTCAACAATAATTGTGAAGGATGTAGGGCTGATTGAATACAACAATGAATGTATTTATCAGAAGCATAGGTCAAAAATAATCTGTGGCTTGCCTCTGAAACCCAAAGAGAGGGACGGTATTGGGGATGGATCTCTCAAGCTCCGGTGTCAGGACTGAATTGAAAGAGTGGATACTCAGGTCCAGGGCAATAGCCTAGTGGCTAAAGTCTTCATCTTGCATCTGCTGGGATACCATATGGGCACCAGTTCATATTCCCAGCTCCTCCACTTTCCATCCCTACTTGTGGCCTGGGAAAGCAGTTGAGATGGCCTAAAGCTTTGGGACCCTGCACCCGCATAGGAGAACTGGAAGAAGTTCCTGACTTTGGATCAGCTCAACTCTGGCTGTAGCCAAGTAAACCAGTGGACAGAAGATCTTTCCGTATCTCCTCCTCTCTGTATATCTGCCTTTCCAATGAAAAAATAATAATAAAATAAATCGTTGAAAAAAAAAGAGAGGACACACACAAAAAATGCCCATTGCTGTAGGATTGTTTGCATGTTCTACCTTTTCTTTTTCATTTTATTTTTGTTGATGTGTACAGAGTTGATTAGAGTAGAAAGATCAAGGACTAGGGGAAAGTGGGTGAGGCCACTATCTCCTCACCTTCTTTATCCTCTTCTTGTATCTGGGGTAAGGGGGGTACAAGGGGAGAAGCCACACTCAGCTTCCCAACTGCCCCAGGACCCAGAGATGGGGAATGGTCCCTTCCTGTCATCCCAGGGTCCCCGATGTGGAGCATGTTCTGAGGGTTCTCTTTAAGTGGTTTCGACGGTTCTGACATGCTGTTGCTGATCCAAGGATGAGGAAATCCTTCCAATCCTTTGGTTGACACAGTCCACCCCAAAATCTCCATTTGCCCAGAAATTTGCTGTCAAGCTTCTCTGGGGTAGTTGACCAATTTGTTCTGCCCTCCTTCCTCTGCTATGGTACCAGATGAGCTCCACAGGCCACACTAATCCTAATGTGCATCTGGGTATGCTGTCCACTGCACTATCTTCAGCAACTGAAAAGGCCTCATTCAGACATACACACTCTACTATCAGATCATAGGTCCTGCCACTCTCCCCTTGGTTGGAATTCTGAGTTCAGTAGTTCAGTTGGAGGGATTCCCAAAGAAATCTCGTCTGAGGTGATTCCAGATCTAACTCCTGTGTGCACCTGCCAGTACAAGGTCTGGCTCATTCTGTCACCCACATCAGCCTACACAGACACACTGATACTGGAAATTGCTAGGTCAGATCCATCTCTAGCCCCGTCTCTTACATAAACCAATGGATGCTACAGCCCAGTCCAATCTTGCCCTCCACACACTCAGCCCCCACATGCATCATTGGGAGCTGCAGCCCAGGCAGAGCAATCCCCACCAGACTCATCCCCAGCCCTGATTCCTATGTCTACCAGCATGTGCAGTGGCCTGGTCCAGTCTGTCCCACATCACATTTAGCTCTCGTACACATCATTGGGCATTGAAGCCTAACTCAAACCAACCAACTCCACAGTCTGGCCCTCATGCTCACCAGTGGGAACCCCAACCCAGCCGGGATGTCCCCATAGCTCTCCAACTGGACCTGCTCCCAGCTACTGATTTTGTGTGTGCCAGTGGTTGTTCTGATCGAGCTCAGGATAGCCCAAACCTATCAAAAGACATCAGATGCTGCAGCCTGACCTGTCCCGGCCCGCCCCTAGTCCCAAGCCTCACTGGTGGGTGCCACAGCCTAGCCCTGCCCAGTCTGCTCCCATTCCTGACTCTTGCACACTGGTAGGTGTGATAGCCTAGCCCAGTATGACCTGCATTCCAGCCTGGCTGATGTACTTGCCAGCGCATTACCTATTCCCTGTTCTAACTCTCACTGGTAGATATGTGGATCTAGCCCTGCCAGGCAGGTCCTCAGCCTCAGCTTCAGTGTGCTGCAGTGAGTGGTATTCAGTGGTGGTCAGTGTGAACTAGTTCAATCCAGGTCTCCCACGTGTGCTGGTGCATCAGTCTGACGCTGCAGGATCCTCCAGCTTCCTTCTTCCAAATTGCTCATTCTCAGCCCCCTTGCTTACATGCAAGTACAGGGGTCTTGTTGATGGAAGTCCCTCAGAAGTCACTCCTCACCTGGATGAGAGCCCTCAGGACTCTCACGCACCCACTATGCCATCCACCAGACACCTGGGTAGCCCACACCCCAAGCCTCCAGAGCACGATACCGGGCAGCTTGAGGGCCTTACCCAGCATCATTGACATCTGGGCCACCCTTGTCAGGCTCACCACCCACCGACTTGAGCCACCCAGCTGCGCGCATGCATGCTGATTCCAAAAGACCCAGGTCGGGGTGGTCCGGACCCTTGGCAGGCTTCTCCAGGATTCACTTGCTCAATCTTGTCTCAAAAATGTCTGGATTTTGAGGGTATGGCATGAGCAACTGAATCTGAGTTGAAGTTGGTTTTTACTTCATATAAATGAATACTGTTACTGAAATGATGATCATTTGTTAGCTTAGAAATAGCCTGTCTAGGGCCCAACGCAGTAGCCTAGTGGCTAAAGTCCTTACCTTGCAAGCGCCAGGATACCATATGGGTACCAGTTTGCGTCTCAGCTGCTCCACTTTCCATCCAGCTCCCTGTTTGCAGCCTGGGAAAGCAGCAGAGGATGGTCCAAAGCCTTGGGACCCTGCATCCACGTGGGAGACCTGGAAGAAGTTCCTGGTTCTTGGCTTCAGATCGGCTCAGCTGCAGCCATTTCGGCCACTTGGGGAGTGAACCAGCGAATGGAAGATCTTCCTCTCTGTCTCTTCTTCTCTCTGTAAATCTGACTTTCCAATAAAAAAATAAATAATCTTAAAAAAACAGCCTATCTGCATAGTTGTCTTTCCGATGACGTTGGTTTCTGCACGTGCAGAAACCAACGTCATCGGAAAGACAACCAGAAGCCCTGAGCAGTCCGCAGAAACAGAAGAACAATAAATGTCCTTCGGGACCAGGGAGGAGAGCTTTCTCTGGTCTGAGCCTGGCTCCAACTCTGGACCCCAGCCCTCCCTCGCAGTGACCATCGGGATCGCTTCGAAAACCCCTCACAGCAAACAATCATACAAACTAAAAAAACCTAAAATAAATAGACAAACAACAAAAAGTAGAGCTTGGAATCTGACAGGAAAGAGCTGGCGTGGATTGGCTCATGCCTCGCTGGGTGGGACACAAAAATTAGTCACTCCTCACCATGGTGTTGAGGATTTTCCTGCACACCCCCCCCGAAAATGTTCTGCACCTTAAATGTGGACAAATGTCTTGTTAGAGTTACAAGCCAGTCTAGATTATCCTAAAATCTGCCAAGATCAACAAAATTATACTTCAACACAACAAATGGCTAAATACTAAAATGAAATAGACACGAGACAGCTGAATGGTACCCTATAGCCATTTTAAGGTATATAGCAGCCGGTCCGGTCCTGTATATAAACTAAAATTGAAATGTCAATGAGCTAATCATAGGTTGTGGTTAGGACTTGCATTTATTTATTTATTTATTTATTTATTTATTTATTTATTTATTTAGCATACTGGTTACTCAAAACCATGTCAATTCCATAATATTGCAAATTGCTGTTGATGTTAAAAAAATAGCCTATCTAATGGCTAAGAACACAGATTCAAATAATGAAGCTGTAGCTGGTGTTGTACTTGAGTTGACCCACTGCCTGTAGCACTAGCTAGCATCCCATGTGGGCACCAAATCTAGTCCTGGTTACTCCACGTCTAATCCAGCTCCCTGCTAATGCATCTGGAAAAGTAGCAGAGGATGGCCCAAGTGCTTGAGCCCCTGCACCCACGTGGGAGACCTGGAAGAAATTCCTGGCTCTGGCTTCAGCCTGGCTCAGCCCTGGTGGTTACAGACACTTATGGGAGTGGATCAGAGAACAGATCTGTTTCTTGCTCTCTCTCCTTCTCACTCTTTAAGTCTGTAACTCTGCCTTTGAATTAAATAAATAAGTCTTTTAAGAAAATTAATGTTAAAACAAATAGAGGAGTCTCTAGTAGCATATTTTGAAAACTTATTTTAAAAAAATCAGCACGGCATGTTTCTACACACAAATCAAGGTATCCAAACAGAAAAAGCTTCATAGCAGCTTCCTGGTATTTCAGCAGTCATTGTATGGCCTGCTTTCCTGCTGCAAAGTCGGGGCTGTGCAATATACTCCACACTCTGTAGTCAGAACTAGGACACAACATCAGAGGGTCCTTGTATGTGGAGTTTTAATGGTAAGGAAGTCATTTATGTTAAAACATGAGCATTAGCAGCATTTGGTTTTGAACCTGAAAAATGACAATCAAGGTAAGTCATTGTAGGACATAATGTAGAAGAATTGGCTATGTACTTAAAAACCGTCATTTATTTGTTACTTTCTTATTAACTTGAAATGCAGAGGGATGGAGCCATACACACAGAGACAAAGAGTGCCACCTGCTGGTTACCCCTAAATAGCAGTAACAGCTAGGACTGGGCCAGACTAAACCAGGACCTGAGAACCCACTCCGGGCCTCCTCCACGGACAGCAGGGACCCAGTTACTGCCTGCAGCCCGCAGCCTTGCAGGGTGTCTGTGAGCATGAGACTGGGATGGGGGTGGAGCTGGGACTCGCATTCAGGAGATGTGGGCAGTGCCCTGGTAGGCCAAATGCCTGCCTCATGACAATAGTCCACTTTGTGTTTGTGTGTGTTTGACTTTTCTCTAGTACAGCCCTATTTCTAAAATGTTCATTATGAAATACTCTCTCTCCTTATGCCTTTTATACATTTATTCAACAGGTGTTTGTTGAACACTTGCTATTTGCCAAACATTGAGTTGGGCACTGAATACATTTAGTTTGCTCTTGTAACTGAAATGTGTTTTTATTTACATTAAGGAAGATTAGAGGGGGAGTGCAGTAGATCAATAGGCCAATTCTTTACCTGCAAGAGCTGGCACCCTATATTGGCACTGGTTCGTGTCCTGGCTGCTCCACTTCCTATCCAGCTCCCTGCTTATGGCCTGGGAAAGCAGCTGAAGGTGACTCAATTCCTTGGGCTCTTGAGCCCACGTGGGAGACCTGGAAGAAACTCCTGAACCCTGGCTTCAGAATGGCTCAGCTTCAGCTGTTGTGGCCATTTGGGGAGTGAACTAGCGGATGGAAGATCTTTTCCACACTTGATCTTAGCCAAAAGGCCGAGAAGCAATGGAAGATCTTTTCCTCTGCTTCTCCATTTCTGTAAATCATCCTTTCCAATAAAAATTTTATAAGAAAAATTGGAACAGTTCATCTCTCATGAAAAATATGCTCTGATATTTTAGTCTAATAAATTCACTGCCTAAATATCAAAAAGTTAGCGATATTGCTTTTCAAGAAACTGCTCTTTAAATTTGTGTTTTGAGAATGTTAAATGACAAATGATCGTGTATTCTATGGACTAAAATGTGACAGCTAAATACAGACATGCTTTGTGGAATAATTAAACCAATCAAATTAGCATACTCATCACCTCACATAATTTATTTCCTTAAAAAATTTTTTATTGTAACTGGAAAGTAAAAATGGTATATTTATCAGGTTCCATCAAGAGATGTTTCTCTATTTGTGTATCCTGCGTAATACTAACTCAGGCTAAGTATGTCTTTTACCTCAGACATTTAAAATTTTTTTAGGTGATTACATTAAAAGAAACTGTTTAGAGAAATATACAGTACATTATCATTATTTATAGTCACCCTACTTTGCAATAAAACCCCAGAACTTCTGACTCCTATTTTGCCATAACCTAGTACCCATAAATAACCCTCTCCCCACACCTCCTTCACCGTTACTCCCCCGTCCTCTGCTAACTATGATGGTAGTCCTAGATCCCAGAAGGTCAGCTTTCCTCCCTTCTTTCCTTCCTCCCTTTTTTCTCTTTTCTTTCCTTCTTTCTTTCTTTCTTTCTTTCTTTCTTTCTTTCTTTCTTTCTTTCTTTCTTTCTTTCTTTCTTTCTTTCTTTTCTTTCCTCTCTCTCCCTCTCTTCCTTCCTCTTTCTTTTTTTTTTTAAGACTTCCATCTTTGAATTGAAATTCAGAATCACAGAGAGAGGCAGAGACAGAGAAGTCTTCCATTCATTGATTCGCTCCCCAAATGGCTGCTAGAGCTGAGCCATCCAAACTCAGGAGCCAGGATATACCTTTTTCTCAGGGCCTCCACAGGGGTATGGGATCCCAATGCCATAAGCCATCCTCCACTGTTCTCCCAGGGAGCCAAATTGGATGGGAGCAGCCAGGATAGTATCTAGCACCCATATGAGATGCTGGTTTCACAGGTGGAGGATTAGCCTGCTATGCATAGATGCCTACAGTTAGTTTTTAAAAAATAATATTTATTTATTTTTAAATATTTATTAATTTTTATTGGAAAGGCAGATTTAGAGAGAGAAGGAGAAACAGAAAGAAAGATCTTCCATCTGCTGATCCACTCCCCAAGTGGCGGCAATGGCCAGAGCTAAGCCGATCCAAGGCCAGGGGCTTCTTCCAAGTTTCCCGCATGGGTGCAGGGTCCAAAGGTCCTGAGATATTCTCTACTGCTTTTCCAGACCACAAGAAGAGGCTGGACAGGAAGTAGGGCAGCTGGGACAGAAACTGGTACCCACATGAGCTCCCGGTAAATGCAAAGCAAGGGCTTTACCCACTGGGTAAAGAAGGATTGATTTATTTGAAAGGCAGATCAGGAGAGGGAGCGGGAGAGAGAGAGAGAAAACCTTCCATCTCCTGGCACACTCCACAAATGGCTACAACAGCCAAATCCTGACCAGGCTGAAGCCAGGAGCCTGAATTCTCCATGCTTGTCTTCGTCACTTGAGTAGCAACAAGACAAGCAAGAATTTCGATTGGCTCAAGAAACCAAGTCTCAAACCGACACTTTAATATGCTTCACCTATGTCATAAATGGTGGCTTAGTATACTGTACCCCCAATACCAAAGCTAACACCAGCTTCTTTGTAGTCTGCAAAGTGGGATCATTCATGTGGGACTTGTCTTTCTGAATTTGCTTTAATTTACTAAGCATAATGACATTCTGTTTTATGCACATTGTTGCAAATATGACACCACATTTTCTTCAACTTGGGCTGGACATTATGTGGCTTCCATTTCTTGGCTACTTTGAGCAGCGTTGCAGCAAACCTGGGTGTACAAGTGTCTCCTGAACAGGACGATGTTGCTTCCTCTAAACATCTGCCCAGTGGTGGCATTGCCAGCCCCTATGGTAGTTTCTAATATTCATTGCTTGAAGAACTTTCATACTGTTTTCCACAGTGGCTGTGCTGGTTGGTCTTGTACCAATAGAGAACGAGGTTCCCTTTCCCACACGAGGCCGACCTAACTTCAGTGGAATGACTTCCTTGTGATTTTGTATTCCCCTCATGAGCAGTGAGGTCGAACATCTCCCATGTTCCTGTTGGTCATTTGTATATTTTCCTTGAAGAAATGTCTGTTTAAATTGCTGCCTGTTTAAATGCCAGAGCTTTTTTTTTTTTTAAATGAGGTTCTATTCTGGCTATTAACCCCTTGTCAGATGTACAACTTGCCCACGTTTCCCCATGCTGTCTCTTCCTTCTATGGGTTGTTTAATGAAGCCATGCACCTCTATATTTACTTTTCTGTGAATTGAGGAGATGTTTCACAAAATCACCTCTTATTCCAATGTCCTAAATGATCTGTTCTATTTTTCCTTCTAATGATTTCAAATTTCAAGTCTTACACTTGGGCATCCAATGTATGTAAGTTGCCTTTTGTGGTGTGGGATGAGAAATAGGGCAGAAGAGAGGCTCACGCTTCTGCAGGAGGCTCTCCAGCTCCCCCTTCACCTGCTGCCCTTTCTCCATGTGTGCTCTTAGTACCTTTTCCAAGATGACCGGATAGAAGTGTGCTTTGACTTCTAGGGTCTCCATTCAGCGACACTGGTTCTGTGACTGTTTTGAGGTCAGTATCATGTGCTGAAATAAGCATGTCTTCATCTCTGTGGTTTCGTCATGAATTTTAGAGTCAATTAGTATAGGGCCGCTTGCTTTAGTCTTTTTTGCCAAAAATTTATTTGACTGTTTGGAATCTTTTATTAGTGTCTTTTTCTCACCACCCCAGTATTTTGAAAGAGATTGCATTGCATCTGTACATGGCTTTGGGTAGTATGCTCATTGATTTTCCCAATCCACAAACACAATGTCGTTCCGTTTCTTTGTGTCCTCTTCAATTTCTTTTGTCAATGTTTTACAGTTTTCAATGAAGAGATCTTTATCTCTTTGGTTACGTTTATTGCCAATCATGTTTTGTTTTAACTGTTAGAAATGTGTGGGGTTCGCTATGGTGAAATAGCAGGCTCTTCCTCCACCATCATTCATGTACAGGATACATCCCATATGGGGGTTGGTGTGTTCCTGGCTGCTTCACTTCTTTTTTTTTTTGTAAAGATTTATTCATTTTATTACAGCCAGATATACAGAAAGGAGGAGAGACAGAGAGGAAGATCTTCCGTCCGATGATTCACTCCCCAAGTGAGCCTCAACGGGCCGGTGCGCGCCGATCCGAAGCCAGGAACCTGGAACCTCTTCCGGGTCTCCCACGCGGGTGCAGGGTCCCAATGCATTGGGCCATCCTCTGCTGCTTTCCCAGGCCACAAGCAGGGAGCTGGATGGGAAGTGGAGCTGCCGGGATTAGAACCGGCGCCCATATGGGATCCCGGGGCTTTCAAGGCAAGGACTTTGAGCCGCTAGGCCACGCTGCCGGGCCCGTTGCTTCACTTCTGATCCAGCTCCCTGCTAAGACTTGGGAGAGCAGTGGAGGATGGCCAAGGGCCTTGGCCCCTGCGCCCACATGGGAGATCTGGAAGAAACTCCTGGCTTCTGGCTTCAGATCAGCTGATATCTCTGATCATTTGGTAGATGCATGAGTGGATGGAAGCTTTTCTCTCTCTCTCTCGTCTCTCCCCCTTTCCTATAATTATTTTTAAAAATTCTTAATACAAATTACAACTTTTTAATGTTTTTTGAACATTATTTACTTTTTATTTTTATTGGAAAGACAGACACACAGAGAGGAGGAGAGACAGAGGAAGATCTTCCATTTGTGAAATTCCTGTTATGATAGACTTGAATATATTATCTACCCCTTCAATGTTAGCAAGTCCCTCTTGAACCTCAGTTACTGGATATTTGCTTTTTCCATGTTTCTTCAAAGTTTTTCTTTAGCTTTCTTCATTCTTTTTGATTTTTTTCTATTCCAATTGTATGTTTCTGAATAACCTTTGATTGCACCGATTCTTCTGTTTTATCCAGTCTGCTAATGATGCCTCTAGCATGTCTCAGGCTTTCCACTGAAGGATGCTTAGAAATCTACTTGACAGGCAGAGGCAGAGAAACACAGATCCACCTTGACATGCAGAGAGAGCTCCCAGCTGTTGGTTCACGACCCTTGGCTGGGCTGAATCCAGGGGTAGGAACTCAATCCGGTCTTCTACGTGACTGACATAAAACTATTTATGCCATCAGTGATGGCTCAAATAAAACAAATAAATAAAAATTAAAATTAAATTTAAATTTTTTTAAAAAAAATCAGTGATGGCCTGTAGGGTCTGTATTAACTAAAAGCTAAAATCAAGAGATAAAGCCAAGATGTATATATATTAAAGATGTATCTATTTTTATTGGAAAGTCCGATTTACAGAAAAGAGGAGAGAAAGTTCGTTAATCTGCTGGTTCACTCCCCAAGTAGACACAACAACCAGAGCTGAGCCAATCGAAAGCCAGGAGCTTGGAGCTTCTTTGGGGTCTCCCATGCAGGTGTAGGGTATTTATTTGAAAGATAGAGTGACATGCATACACTTGTGTTAAGCATGAGTGTTAACAAAATGCAATGGAAGCATACATAATAAATGTGCACAAGTGGTTGCCTCTGAAGTGACTGGGACAGTAACTGACCTGGACCTGGGTTGGAGATAAGGCCAAGGGAGCTAAATTGCTATCTGTAACATTTTCTCTGACAACGAAGACAAAGGATTTGTCAACAATTTAGGCATGATCAACTCTGTTGGCATATGGGTGTCCATCACCTTCTTTGCATTTTTCTGGACTTTAAAAATATTGTAACAAAGAAGTTCTTTTTTTGAAGATTTTTTTTTAGAAATGCAGATATACAGAGAAGATCTTCCATCTAATGATTCACTCCCCATGCAGCTGCAACATCTGGAGCTGCACCAGTCCAAAGCCAGGAGCCAGGAGCTTCTTGGTCTCCCATGTGGGTGCAGGGTCCCAAAGCTTTGGGTCATCCTCAACTGCTTTCCCAGGCCACACGCAGGGAGCTGGATGGGAAGTGGAGCTGCTGGGATTAGAACCGGCACCCACATGAGATCTCGGCACGTTCAAAGTGAGGACTTTAACTGCTGAGCTATTGCCCTGAGCCCAAAAAGTTCCTTTTCTTTTTAAGATCCAGCTTGGACTTTGTGCTTAGGGATGGCAGGTTGTACGCATCTGAGCCGAGATGGTGAGTCTTGGGACAAAAGCAGGTATCATCCTATGCATGGCTGCATGCCCTTTGCCACGGGGCCAGCCTCCAACCAACTGTTGAGGAGTTAGCATTCCTGGACAGACGGTCCTTTGCGCTTGATCTTCAGGACATTTGGGTCGTTCATTTAGCTAATCTTGTCACCATCAACAAAATGAATGGGGTTGGTTTGAGCTCAGTGAACCAATACATGAAAGGCAAGTGTGCTGTCACCGGGGCTGTGGTTACCAAAGATCCTTGGGACACAATGCTTTTCTAGTGTGTGACATGTCCTCAACATAGCAAGGGTTTGAAACGAAATATGCTGTGTAGGCCTGTCACTTTTTCTAAACAATCTGCCTCTTCTCCAAGTCTGGCTGGCCTTCCCACAACAGGCTGATACTGCCCTCCATGGCAGACATGCTGAAAGGCGGCTGAGCACCCTGGCAGCTCATGGCCAGGCCATCCATCCGGGCCCCAGCAGAGCAGTGGGACTACAGAGTTCTATTAAAAAGACCATTATATTTGCCTCTGAAAGAGTGTCTTATAAGCTGCAATACCAGAAATATAGGGCAGATAAAGGTAGCAGGCAAATAGGTTGCATTCAGGCAACCTTCAAAACTCCTGCTGAGTTGAACCTAGAGTTATTCTAGAAAGAATCCAAAGAACAAGCTTGGGTGCCTCTGCTTGTCATTTTTTTTTTTTTTTTTTTTTTAAAGATTTTATTATTACTGAAAAGCCGGATATACAGAGAGGAGGAGAGACAGAGAGGAAGATCTTCCATCCGATGTTTCACTCCCCAAGTGAGCCGCAACGGGCCGGTACGCGCCAAACCGATGCCGGGACCAGGAACCTCTTCCAGGTCTCCCACGCGGGTGCAGGGTCCCAAAGCATTGGGCCGTCCTCTCCTGCTTTCCCAGGCCACAAGCAGGGAGCTGGATGGGAAGTGGAGCTGCCGGGATTAGAACCGGCGCCCATATGGGATCCCGGGGCTTTCAAGGCAAGGACTTTAGCCGCTAGGCCACGCCGCCGGGCCCTGCTTGTCATTTTTTTAAAAAAAAGGATATATACACTAAGCTCCCTGGGTGGGGTACTGAGGAGCCTAAAGGGAGTTTTGTCCAACAGAATGAAATCTGAGACTATTCTGGGTCAATGCAAAGTTATCGTTCAGCATTCCCAGTGATGTGTTTTCTTTTCCAACTTTGTTTTAAAAAATGTCATGCTTAGAGAAAAGTTGAAAGGCTGTTCAATGGAGTTTTGAAGATAAGTGATATAAAAACTGGGAAATAATTCATATGAACAGAAAAAATGCTCTTAAAGTATACAAATCTTGAGACTAGTGTGGTAGCCTAATGGCTCAAGTCCTCGCTTTGCATGCACCAGGACACCATATGGGCATTTGTTCATGTCCTGGCTGCTCCCTGCCTGTGGTCCCAAAGCCTTGGGACCCTGCATCTGCATGGAAGACCTAGAAGAAGCTCCTGGTTCCTGGCTTTGGACTGGTGCAGCTCCAGCTATTGTGGCCACTTGGGGAGTGAACCAGCAGACGGAAGATCTTCCTGTCTTTGCAAATCTGACTTTCCAATTAAAAAAAAAATCTTCAAAAAAAAATATGAAGCGTACAAATTTTGTGAAGTTATTTTTTTTCTCAGCAACGCTATTCGTAACAGGTAAAACTGAGCCAGATGGACCTGCATGAATGGCACAGCGGATTAAGGCAGCATCCCGTAGGGGGTCCACCTCTGATCCAGCTTTATATTAACTTGCCTGGGAAAGCCACCAAAGTTGACCTGAGTTCTTGTACCCTGGTCATCCTTGTGGGAGGCCCAGATGGAGTTCCTGGTTTCTGGACTTCATCCAGCCCAGCCTGGCCTATTGCGGCCATTTAGGGAGTGAGCCATTGGATGAAAGATCTTTCTTGTTTCCATTGCTCTACCTTTGAAATAAATAAATAAATATTAATCAAAAAGAAAAATAAAACACAAAAAGGAAAGAAAGGTGTACTTGAACAAGGACAGCTAGCTGCGTTTCAGCAGAAGAGTGCCAAAGAAAGTACAGGCAGGCCCTAACAGGGGACCCCCCTCAGCAGTGGGAAGCCCTGAGGGACTCAGCCGCAGGCCCTAACAGGCCTCAGCTCCTGGCTACTGGCTTTGGATTGGCTCAGCTTCTGCTGTTGTGACCATCTGGGGAGAGGACCAGCAGATGGAAGATCTTTCTTTTCCTGTCTCTCTTTGCAAATCTTCCCATTTTAATAAAAAAATAAAATATTAAATAAAATAATTCAAAATGCCATCATTACAGGAAAATGAATAAAAGTGCACAGTTTGGATTTTTTTTTTCTTTTTTATAGTTGTGGTTACACCTAGCATAAAATTTACCATCTTAATTACTTGAAAAAATTTATTTTTAATACTGCTTACATAGTTGAGAGGGATGCATGTCCTCTCAAGGGTTAAGTGGCCTCTTGGGATGCATCCCATATCAAGGTGCTGGTTCAAGTCTTCCTTCCAGTTTAGCATTCTGTCAAATGCATCCTGCAGAGCAGTAGATGGTGGCCCCTGCCACCTACCTGGGAGACCTGGATGGAGTCACTGGGTCCTGGCCTTAGTCTGACCCAACCCTGGCCATCCTGGCCATCTGGGGCCAGGTTCACTCATCTGGGGAGTGAACCCACTAATGAACGATCTCTTTCTTTCTCTCTGAAAGGCAGAGGTTTAATATGCTGTGCCACAGTTCTAGCCCCAGAAAGTGTTTTTATGGAGAAAATGTAAGGTGGTTCTGACCACACAGTGGAGGGAAGAAGACCAGCGACACAGAGGGCAGCAAGTTGTCCTGTCTCCAAGGGAAAAGGCAAGTGGGAATGGAGGAGACGCAGCAAGTTAACAAGTGCTTCCTTCCTTTCTCTCCCCTGGGGAGCAGCCAAGGATCCCTTCAGGCCTGTTTCTCTCTCCTGCTCTAGTGTCAGGGCCTTTCGTATTTCAAGCCAGCCAACATGTTTCAGCAATAATAATAGCAGGATGGACATGATTGTTATCGCTAACAGCGTAGTCTCCGAAAATAAGGGTGGAGTGACAAGGCCTAACAGGTTGTTCCCCATCTCAGTAGGGCCTGACCTTTTTTTTTCGTTTCATCTTGCTTTCATCAGCAGACTCATTTGCTCAAGCCTAGGCTCATCTGGAAGCTGTATCCATGCTGTTAGTAGCACATGCTTGCTTCCTGTCTCAACAAGCTGGTCCCGATTCCTGCAAGTCAGATGGGCTCATTTGAAGACAGAACAAACAGGACTGACCTGCGACTGGTCACAGGGTGTGAAAGACAGAGTTGAGTCCATGGTGGCCAATATGAAGAAAAGGGCCATCTATCTACATGAGATGGGGAGAGAGAGAATGTGTGTGCCAGGATCAATTTCGGCCAGTTACACTGACTTTCTTACTGAACAAAGTGAGGGTGTTGAGAAGGCAACAGACTGCATACGTGAGGAGCTGTTGGGAGAAGTCCAGGCTATGGCTGAGATGTTGAACTTCATTACTCTGTCTTACATGTGATGATCCGAGTCTGGGTGGCAGCAACCCAAGACAGTCACAATAGACAAGAGGCTCAAGGACACTGCCCTGGGACAAGGTAATGCGAGGATCCTGGGAGCAGGTAGAGGAGTCAGCTTTGGTGCTTGGAAACAACAGCCAGTGAGGTAGGAGGGAGACCCTCAGTGTGTCTTCTCCCTACAACCGGATGCAGGGTGTTTAGGAGGAGGTCATTTCCTGAGTTACAAGCTGTTGAGCAAATAAATGAGATGAAAACCAGGGCCACTGGCTTGGCCACAGGTGACCTTAATAGATGTGGTCCAATTGGACCTGCTTAAGGAGGAAACGGAAGGCAGCAAACTCCTTTAGAGGAGTTTTACTACTCAACGAGTAGAGCAAACAGAGTTAAATGGGTTTGGGGGGGGAGTGATTTTAAGATAGTTAATATTACAGCATTTTTGTTAAGTTGTTGGGAATGTTACAGAGAAGAGAGAAATCTGAGAATGCAGGTGAAAGAGGGAATTACTGCGGAATCGAAGTCCTGAAGCGGTTGATACCATGGCGTTGAGCGCATAGCTGCAGAGAGCACAGCTATGGTAGCAAGACCAACACAGAGCAGAGAGCAGGCATAGATGAGCTGACAGATGTGGCTGCCAAGAGATGAGGATTCTCTTCCCCTGAGCACCTCCGTGTTGTCAATGGAACAAGAGGAAAGGGCATTAGCCAGGCTTAAGGAGGGTTAAGGGGAAAAGAGAAGTTAAATAAAACTCTTAAAGAGCAGCAGAGTGAGACAATAAGAAAACATAATGGGATTACAGAGTAGCACTGAAGGCTCTGTTGGGGATTGTGGTGATAAATTAAAATAAGATCAGTCATGGTGGTGGATGGCCAGAGAAACAGGGTCAATGGGATTGGAGATCAAGGCAGGGTCATTGGATTTGGGGGTCAAAAATACCAGAGGAAATGAGTTGGAAAGACACAGATGGGTGGTTAGAGAGGAATGCCTGAAATCCAGATTGGGCGAGTATAACAGTTATTGCTCATGAAACTGACATTAGGCATAATCACGGTCTAAAATGCCTGAAGCAGAGTTGAAGAATAGATACAAGTTCAAGAAATTAAGAGGCCAGAGCTGCATCCCCAGAAGTGGGAGATTTGAAGGAGTTGAATGTTGATGTGTCATGAATTCCAGAGGCCAAACTGAAAAGATTCTGAAGGTCAGGGAGGGTAGGAAGGTAGAATCAGGTTAAGGCATGTTCAGAACCGTGAGGTGATAAGAATCCAAATGACGAAGGATGAGTTGGAAGGCTTGGGTTTCCCACGGAAACTGATGCAAATCAGACCGTGAGAGCCTCACAGTCCCTTTGTGGGAAGAGATCAGCCTGTTCTAATCTAGCTTTGTGCTTGGAGCCAGTTATCAGACACGCCTTCTTAGGGCCATAGCATCCCCTTTACCCCCAACAGGACATAGCACCTGCAGCCACAGAATCCTCCAATCACTGCTCACCTACCTCCGATCCTCCTGACCAAGATTCATCCCAATTCCCCTGGTACTTAGGGCCTTGTCTCATGGTCCATACACAATCTTTTGCTGTTCTTCATTTATCTTTGGAGCACATGGAGGAAGCTAAGATCTTCCAGAACCCAGACACGTTCTATGAGTAAACTAGGGAAATTTTATTTATTTAAAACTTTTATTTATTTTATTTTTGATGTTGTTTACATGGTTGAGAAGGCTGTATGCCCATGTGGACAACTAATTGGGGTGGAACAAGTCAAGGTATGGGAGAAAGTGAATAATAGCATTGTTTCTGATTTTTTTCCTTCCTATATCTGGAGGAGGGAGGGAGAGAAGGGAAGAGGGCAGCTCCCAGAAGCCTAACTGCATCAGTATCCTGGGATGAGTGACAGCCATTTGATGTCATCCTAGGATTAAACAGGAAATTTTAAAGGAAATTTTAATTTAGTTAAAAATTTGATCCTATGTTCCTCAAAGATTAACAATGGATGGTCCATTTTTTGTTTTTTGTTTTTTGTTATTTAATTAGGGTAAAAAGTTACAAGGGCTGAAGGGAATATTGAGGAGAAGCCCCACCCAGTCTCCCACCCACCTCAGGTCCCGTGTGTAGGGCATGCTCTGGGATCCTTGCTCAAGTGGTCCCGGTAGTCCACCAGTTATGAATCACTGCCAATCTCGCCACTCCAGATACGATGAGACTGTTGAATAATCCACTGATTGACATAGTGGATGGTCCCCTTTTAAAGAGAAAAATTCTTACAGACATCAGAGAAAGAGAAAAAGTTTCCCACTTCTAAAAACATTGGTTGAAAAAAAAAGCAGTGAAAGCTTTTCACTATAGGACAGCTTGTTGATTTTTAATTATCTTTACCTCCAAAAACAGGAAAGAGACTGACTTTTAAAAATGTATTTATTGGGCCCGGCGGCGTGGCCTAGCGGCTAAGATCCTTGCCTGGAACGCCCCGGGATCCCATATGGGCGTCGGTTCTGGTCCTGGCAGCTCTACTTCCCATCCAGCTCCCTGCTTGTGGCCTTGGGGGGGGGGGGAAGTTGAGGACGGCCCAATGCATTGGGACCCTGCACCCGCGTGGGAGACCCGGAGGAGGTTCCAGGTTCCCGGCTTCGGATTGGCGCGCACCGGCCCGTTGCGGCTCACTTGGGGAGTGAATCATCGGATGGAAGATCTTCTTCTCTGTCTCTCCTCCTCTCTGTGTATATCTGGCTGTAATAAAATGAATAAATCTTTAAAACAAAACAAAGCAAAACAAATGCATTTATTTGAAAGTCAAAGCTACAGAGATGAGGGAGGGAGGGAAGGCGAGAGAGAGAGATCTTCCATCCATTGGTTCATTCCCCAGATGGATGCCATGGCGGGGGCCAGGCTAGGCCAGAGCCAGGAGCCAGGAGCTTCATCCAGGTCTCCCATGGCAACCCCTAAATAATGATTTTTCAAGAATATCATTAAAACAGGAGCTGCTATTGTAGCAGGCCGATGTGGTCCTCGCTATTGTGGTAAACCAGCTGGTGGAAGATCTCTCTTTTTTCTATCTCTCCCTACTTCTCTGTAGGGAGAATTTTATTTAAAAACAAACAAAAACATAAAATATATCATTAAAACAAAACAAGAAACTCCTAGTTAACTCATTCTCAAATCCTAAAGAATATAGTAGCTGTTGAAGAACTTTCTTCCTTAGATTAGGTGTTAAAAGAATAATGAATTCACAGGAGACCCAGAAAGATGCTCCAGGATTTTATGGACCAAGTGCTCAATATTGTATAGTAATAATAATAATAGTAATTTTATTGTTTAGATGTCTATAGAATTAGAGTTCCAAACTTCTTGCATTTATTTAAATGGAGATTGTTTAGTCTTTTTAAGGCTGTCAATGGAATATCATGGACAACAGGAAAGAGAGGATTGGTGGATTCCACTAATAAGGCATTTCTCTGAAGATGCTTTGGCTAATATCAGCAAATACTTAATTTAGACAGAAGACAGCACAAAATAAATCATAATATAGCTATATTACTATTATGAACAGTTATTTTTTGTTATTACTGAAATTAAAGCTCAGCTGGTTATCAAGCAACCAATACTTGAATTTATTATTTTAAAACATTAATTGTAGGGCCTGGAGGCGTGGCCTAGTGGCTAAAGTCCTCACCTTGAACACCCCGGCATCCCATATGGGCGCCGGTTCTAATCCCGGCAGCTCCACTTCCCATCCAGCTCCCTGCTTGTGGCCTGGGGGGGCAGTTGAGGACGGCCCAATGCATTGGGACACTGCACCCGTGTGGGAGACCTGGAAGAGGTTCCAGGTCTCTCCCCCTCATTGAGTTCCCCTATATTATTACTATAGTATACTTCTTCATAAATAGTCCTATGTCCATCATCACAGGCATGGACAATGGCAGAGGGGCCTGCATCCTATTGTCAAAATAGAGTTAACAATTTCATTAGGAGTCCATCTTTGTCTGGAAGTAGAGATGCATACTACATTGTATGCGCACATCTGGATATGACAGTCTCCATTACACAGTTACTATACATCCCCTTAAATGAAAAGCTATAATGCAAAATCAGAATTTAATGAGAAAGTGTTTTGAAGAAATGAACCTAAAAAAAAAAATCAAAATCCATGATACAGTTTCCACTAAACTGTGTTGGTGAGATGTATCTCCTGTAGGCAACAAATAATGGGTTTTGTTTTTTTCAATCCAGTCTAGTCATCTATAACTTTGACTGATGATCTTAAGCCATTTACATTCAGGATTAATATGAATGGGTGGTAGTTTGGTCCTGTCATTTTAGCAATGGGTTGTTCATTGATTTAATCTTCTGTTATTTTACTGGATGTTCTTCCCATTTGCCTTTGGTTTTGGTGGGTGCTATTCCTCTTCTCTGTCAAGAGAACATCTCTAAGCATCCTTTGTAGGTCAGGTTTGGAAGAGGTACACTCTTTTAGCTTTTCTTGACTGTGGAAGAATTTTATTTAATTTACAAAGACAAAAGAAAGCTTTGCTGATTCAGAACTGTTGAACTATCAAGACCACTTGAGCAAGACCCTTGGAGCATGCCCCACATCTGGGACCTGGGGTGGGTGGGAGACTGGGTAGGGCTTCTCCCGTAAAATTCCCTTTTACATCAGACATATTAAGGAAACAATACGAAACTAATTGTTTTGCCCATCTGCCTGTAGTGCTTGAACCTTTTTACCTTAATTATGTCAAGATTGCAAAAAAAAAAAAATAATAATTAATAATTTTTTTAAAAAAGTAAAGAAAGCTTTGCTGGATGCTATCCTGGGCAAATTTTTTTTTCTTTTCTTTTTTTTTTTTTTTTTTTTACTTTTAGAATCTGGAATATGTTGCTCCATTCTCTTCTGGCCTGTAGAGTTTCCTCTGAGAGAGGTGAGCTGTGAGTTTAAATAGCATTTTTATATGTCAACTGATGTTTTTCACATGCACATTTAAGGATCTTTTCCTTATGGTCAATTGAAGAGAGCTCAATTATCATGTGTCCTGGTGAAGATTGCTTTTGGTCAACCCTGTTGACCCCTCCTGGATGTTGTTTCCCAATTCTTTCTCTGGAGTAGGAAAATTTTCCCTTATTATTTCATTGAATACATCTTTAATCCCAGCTTCTCCTTCTGTACCTTCTGGGACTCCCATAACTCTTACATTTGGCCTTTTAATACTGTCAGTTCTTGAATACTTTTTTGAGCTTGACTCAGCTCTGCTTCCAGTTTTTTGTTTGTTTTCCCCTGGAGACAGGAAATATCTTCCAATCCTGAGATTCTTTCTTTTTTTTTTTTTTTTTTTTAATTTGTTTATTATTATTAATTCATTAATTACATTGTATTATGTGACACAGTTACATAGATACTTGGGTTCTCCCCACCCCTCCCCAAACCCTCCCACCATGGTGGATTCCTCCACCTTGTTGCATAACCACAGCTTAAGTTCAGTTGAGATTCCCCCATTGCAAGCATATGCTAAACATAGAGTCCAGCATCTTATTGTCCAGTCAAGTTCAATGGCTTCTTAGGTATCCTTCATTCTGTTTTGGAGATTCTCCACTGTACTTTCAAGTTGCTCCACTGTATTCTTCATTTCTGATATATCAGCTTTCATTTGATGCATTTCCTGTGTGGCATATTCCTTGAATTCCTTGAATGCCTGTGTTACATGCTTATGGTTGTTGATAAGAAGTTTTATCACAAGGGTTTTGAGTTCTGTATCCCCCATTTTCTCAGTGACTTCCTCAGTGAACTCTGAAGTTGGCAAAGGGTTTTCTCCTTTGCAGGGGAGTCTTCAGTAATATTCATTGTGCCTCTGTCTCTTCTTTTGCTCTTGGTCATTGTACTTCTGGTTGTCAGATTCTTCTGCTTGAGGCAGGTTTCTAAGCTCTGTTACCCACAGGTCTACAGTTCAATTTTACTGATTGCAGTTGGTACATGGTTCTTTGTTTGCGGCACTTGTGTAACTCCCTCCAGGAAGTTCCAGGTCTGGGTTCTTATGTTAGATTTCCATCATGGTCTCTGTAGCCCCAGTTCCTGGCTCACCACGCTCCACCTCCTGTGATATCATGCTGAGGCTGCACCATTCTCTACAACCTTTCTCCCACTTCTGGTTCGAGCGGTCCCAGGATTAGGGAGACACCAGGAGTCCTGTATAGCTAGGTTGTTGTTGGTAGTGATCTTGCCGCAACCTGTTGGCTGTTAGGTCTGAGGACCACACGAACCTCTTTTGACTCGTACAATGCCAAAGTCAGTGTTTTTTGCTTGTTTGTTTGTTTGTTTACTCTGCCTTGCATACAGACAGGATCACCTGGCAATTATCTCCCCCTTCAAGAATTTGAAACTTGCCCACTGCAAATTTTATTAGGAAAAAAACAGATTCTGATCTCTGCTATATACACACACACACGTGGCTTTTTTTTTTTGGTCACCAATGCTTGTTTATTAAGCTTCCCTACCCTACCCAGAATGGAGGAGTAGGCAATACACATAAAACAGACAATGGGTAAGCTCACAGAGGACGTGCAGGAGGAGGAAGGGGCTGGGAGCAGCAGGTGGAGGCAGAGTCTCCAGGAAGTCAGCCCTGTGCCACCTCCAGCTAGGACCTTGGGGTTGCCGAGGCTGGGATGGCGGGAGCAGGGTTGCGGGCGAGACGGTCTGCGAATGGTGGATTGTAAGCCGTACGGCGCATGGGATCGGAACCTAGGCACCAGCAGAGGGAGGACGGGCCGGGCACGACCCTCGGCTGGGACTCAACAAGGGGCACTCCGGGACTGGGCGCTAAGGGCCCGGGGCCTCCGAGAGAGTCTGAGTCGAGACAGAGGCAACCGGTGCTCGGCGACCCAGTGCGTATGGGAAGGCACAGGGAGACTTCCTTCCTGGGGTAGGTCCACGATGAGGCCAGGGGGCAGACGCAGGGCTGGAGGCTCATGGGCTGACGGGGCCTGGCAAGGTAGGCAGGCATTGAGAAGGCCAGGAGAAGGGCGGTCAGAAGCACTGAACCCAGAACCATGACTGTCCTCCTCTTCATCATCATTGAGAAAGCTGAAGCTCTCCAGGGCATGCTCCACAGTGATACTGAGACTGGACGCGTGGCTCAGAGTCAGGCCCTGTCTCTGCATAAGCAGACTCTCCAGCCGGGTCACCTCTTGCTCCAGGCCTGGAGCTCAGGGAACTGGCCACGATAGTCTTCTAGGGCAGCCATCAGGGTGCCCAGTGCCTCCTCTAACCTCCTGTCCTCAGCCCCTCCAGCTTCCCCAGGGCCTGGGGCCTGGGCAGCTGGGGCCAGGTGAGGTTCTGAATGCTGGAATACAGGGGCTGAGGGTGAAACAGGGGTGCTTGGGGTCCTCAAGATGGGCTCAGGGGTGTCAGCAGCAGGGCTCATGAGGGGTTTCCAATCAGAGCAGTTTGGACTTGGGTGGGAGGTCCAAACCCCTGGGGGCTGCGGGGTCTGCCTGAACACGAGGAGCAGACACTGGCTGGCTACAGGGCAGAGGGCTGGTGCCCAACAGGGCCGGGTCTGCATGTGCAGAGAAGCTGGGGAGCAGAGCATGGTATGGAGAAGTGGAGAGGCTTGACAATACAACGGTGGGGCTTGTAGTGGGCCAAGTTGGGCACCCAACATTGGGGGTAGGGACTGTAGTAGTGGGAGTTAACACAGTAGCATTCCGAGTGGGGCTTGTGGTAGGCTGGACTGGGCTCCCAGCACTGAGGGTAGGACTTGTAGTGGTAGGAGTTAACACAGTGGCATTCTGGGTGGGACTTATGGCAGAATGGGTGGAATTTGTGATGGGTTTGGTGGGGGCCCCAGCATTGGGGGCAGGTTTTGTAGTGGTAGGAGTCAATACATTGACATTCTGGGTGGAGCTTAGTCTCTGATGATATGCCTAACATCCATCAGTAAGAATTGCAATCTGGAAGGGTGATTTTAGGCATAAGGTTGTAGATCAGTCTGTAGGAATCAACCCACCAAGCAGAAACCAAGAACAAGTGCTGCAGTTTTGGGTCCAGCATCCCACCACAATAACTTTGGGACATTTGGTTCATGTTGTGTCACACATTCTTAAGAGCTGTTGTGCA
Source organism: Ochotona princeps (assembly GCF_030435755.1). Classification (NCBI taxonomy): domain Eukaryota; kingdom Metazoa; phylum Chordata; class Mammalia; order Lagomorpha; family Ochotonidae; genus Ochotona; species Ochotona princeps. The sequence goes on along the minus strand of NC_080833.1, from coordinate 78,010,088 downwards.
ATCTTGGCTGAACTGAGCATATTTCAGTGCTCTTTACTGCATGAAAGGAATCCAGTTTCATATGCTGCTGGTAGTCAGTAATATTTCTCCTAAGCAAACGTTTGCTTTTGTATTCTAAGATTATTAAAGAATTGAACTCCGGAAACTAGATGACCCTCCATCAGCAGAAGGGGGCTTAGTGGGCTGCAGTACAAAGTGGAGGTTGTGAGTACACATTGGGGAGCCAGGCTGTCACCTGGCTGGCCCCTATGCTGGCCCCATGATCTTGGGCAGCCTCTGTGGGTACCATTTGCTAACATATAAAATGAGAAGATAGCTGCTGTTAGTAGTAAATGGTTAAAATTTTAGGTGTAAAATTGACTGGACTGAAGACCTAGACACCTGGGGAACTGTTATTTGGGGTGTCTCTTGAGGGAGACCAACAGGTGTGCAGGGGGAATGTGAGTGGAGCAGGTGGGCAGAGTCACCTGGATGGAGGTAGTACTCACAACTTCCTGGGAGGCTAGAGAGAATTCACACAGAAGCAAACTGGTGTCTGTCCACAAGCTGGGACATACTGGGCTCTACCCTAGGTGTCAGCTGCTGCCTTCTGGGCTCTCTGGCCTCCTCCTACAGCCCCATGGCTGGAACTTCAGCTTCTGGTCTAGAACTGAGCATTCCACCCTGGACTCCCTGGGTTCTGAGGCAGGCCCGTGGACTTGACTGAGTCACACGACCAGTGTCCCAGGGTCTCCCACCTGCAGACAACCCATGCGGGGGTTCATAGGAGCTCAGTTCTCTTTCCCATTTTGTCAGCCCTATTCGTCTCTCTAGGTAACCCTGAGTCTTGCAGGTGTAAAACCTGTGCTGTATCCTGCCTCGGGACCTGTTAAGCAACTGAAACAATTCCATGACTCTTTTTTCTCTTGAGATGGACTTTCAGAAAAATGAGGTGTTTGCAGCTATGCGAAAGGAATGTGGAAGTTGTCAAAATCCAGATGGAGTTGTGTATGTCAATCCTAACAACAACAACAAAAAAACTAAATCAAACTGGGAGGTTCTGAAGAAAGCCTTCTTAGGCATGACTGCCTGATAAGGAACTATCACAGGAAGCTCTGCCCAAACCGTAAGAACATACGGAGGCCACCGCAGCCTTCTACAAAAAGGACAGCTACAAGGACATCTGGCAGCAACTGTCCATTCAACCTTTGGCTAATGTCACTCTTGTTATTATTTGTTGTGGCCAGATTCTTGTTTCAAAACATCTGATGTAATGCTCATTTTGGCCTCCAAAACTTTTCCCTTGCCTGCTTCAATATGCCCACAGTTTACCAAGGCAGGCATATCCCCAAGCAACTGCTGTTCTTCGCTGTTGATTAGGCTGACAAGTTAGGTAGGAGAATTAAGTTCTAGCCCTCTATGGTGTGGTTGGGTAACATAAGGTGCAATAACCCATTATGCATTTTATTTTTTATTATTTTTTTTAAGATTTATTTTATTTTTTATTACAAAGTCAGATATACTGAGAGGAGGAGAGATAGAGAGGAAGTGGAGCTGCTGGGATTAGAACCAGCGGCCATATGGGATCAAGGCAAGGACCTTAGCCACTAGGCCATGCTGCCAAGCCCCCATTATGCATTTTATAAAAGACTAAAAGAGAGAAGCTCAAAAGTGCCAAACTTCTTTTGTTTACTCTTAATTTATTTTTTTGATGATTTTTACGTAGTTGATTAGGATAATAAGGGCCAAGGGCTACAAGAAAGTGGGTGAGATCACCATTTCCATTTTCTCTTTTTTTCCTTCCTGTATCTTGGGGGAGGGGGAGATAAAGGGAGAAGCTACACCCGGCCTCCCAAATGCCTCTGTACCCCGGCACGGAGGACAACCACCCAACACCACCCCAGGGTTCCCACTGTAGGGCATGCTTCTAGGGTCCTGCTCATGAGGTTCTGATAGTTCAGCAGTTCTGAATTACTGCTGATGTTGCCACTCCAAGCATGATGAAATCTCTCCAGAATCCACTGGTTGATACAATCTGCCTTAGAGTCTCTGTGTGCCCAGGTATTCACTGCCAACACTTGGCTGGAGTGGTTGGTCAATTTGTTCTGTCTTCCATCTTCTGTTGTGGTACCAGGTGTCCTCTGCAGACTCCAATGTACTGCTGTATCCTCCATGTGCACCTGGATATGCTGTTGACTGCTCCATCTGAGCCACTGAGGAGGCCCAGCTCTGACACATGCACTCCACGGTCAGACCATGGAAACTTCAATTCTCTCCATGGTTGGAGTTCTGAGCCCAGCAGTTCAGCTGGGAGGATCCCAAAGAAACTTCATCTGAGGTGATCCCAGATCTTATTCTTGTGTGTGCTTAGCAACACAGAGTCTGGTACAGTCTGTTGCCCCAATCAGCTTATGCACATGCTGGTGATTGCAATTGCTGGGTCAGTTCTGTCTTCAGCCCTGTCTTCTACACAAACCAATGGGTGTTGCAGCCAGCTCAATTCTGCCCACCACACACTCAGCCCTCACGCAAACCAGTGGGAACTGAAGCCTAGTCGGGGTGACCCACAATAACCCCCCACCAGGCCCGCCCCAACCCTGTTTCCTATGCTTGCCAATATGTATAGCCGACTAGTCTAGTCTGTCCCACATTCCCATTCAGCTCTCATACATGTCAATGGGCATTGAAGCCTAGTTCAACTCAACTAATCCCACTATCCAGCCCACACGTGATGGTGGGTGCCACTTTGTCTAGCCACACCTGCCCCACTCCTGGTTTTCATGCTATCCCGTGGGAGTGGTAACCCAAGAGGGAAGTACTCATTATTTCCCTATTGGGTCTACTCCCACTCCCGGATCTTGCATCTCCAGGTAGTTCTGAGGTTAACTTGGCAGAATTTGCATCCCCTGCCAGCATCAGCCAGCTGATGCTGCAGCAAAGTCCAACCAACCTTCACCCACTCTGGCTTATGCATGCACCAGTAGGGACAGTCACCCCAGCCTGACTTTCCCCTGATCCAGTTCATATGAGCCAACAGGTATTGTAGCCCTGCCCAGCTTTGTCTGCCCCCATCCCAGCTCTCATGCTAACCAATGGGAGTGGTGGTCCAGCAGGCAAGCTCCCTGCAGCCCTACTTCCATGTTCATCTACTCCACTCCAGGTCTCATGTGTGCTGGTTGGGTACTGCTGCCCACTCTGGGATGGCTTGTCTTACCTCAGCATTTGCCAGTGGATACTGTAGCCTGGCTGGGCCCAGCCCACCCCCAGTTCCAGTTTATGCTGGAGGGGGCTGCAGCCTAGCCCAGCTCAGCCCAGATAGCCTCCAGCCCTCATGTGAACTGACTTGTGTTGTGGCCTAACCCAACCAGACCCACATTCTGTTTTGGTGCTCAGATTTGCCAGCAGGTAATATGATTTGCCCAGCCTGGTTTGCCTCTGACTTGCACCAAATGTATGTCAGTAGGCACCATTCCCTGGCCTGGTCTGGGTTGCTCCCTTTCTTGGTTCTTGTGCTCACCTGCAGGGAATATGTCCCAACAGAGGAGTTTCCCAAGATCCTCCATCCGAACCTTTCCCAATGTCAGATCTCACACACACCAGTGGGTCCATGGCCCAGCCCTACTTAGCTACCTCCTGTCTTAGCATGAACAGTGGCCTTTCCTGACCAGTCCTCACCCATTCTTGTTTTTACTGTTTGGTATTACAGCCCAGCCAAGCCTAGTCTATACCCAAACAGAGCTCACATACGGCTCAGCAGGGGCAGAGACTTAGCCTAGCTTGTCCTTCCCTATCTTGGTTCTCACAAGCACCAGTGGGTGCTGGAGTTTAGCCTAGTCTGGCGCACACCAGACCCAGTCTACACTCATGCCAAGGGACACTGCAGCCTTGTCCAGACCAGACAGCAGCCCCTACTCCAGCCCTTGCACTCACCGGTGGGAACCACAATCCAGCTAGGGCATCCCCTTAGCTCCCCAGCCAGGTCTGTTCCGAGCCACAGTTCGCACATGTGCCAGTGCTTACTCTGACCCAGCTTAGCGTAGCTCCTCATCTGTCTTGGCCTTTGCCTTCAGATGCTGTAGCCTGGCCTGACCTGACCTGCTCCCAGTCCCAACTCTCGCTGGTGGGATGCTGGAACCTGGCCCTGCTCAGTCTGTTCCCATCCCTGGCTCATGCAAACTAGTAGGTGTGGCAGCCTAGCCCAGCATGACCTGCATTCCATCCTAGTTTCAGCTCTTGTTGGTGAGCTAAGGTTTACTTGGCCCTGCCTGGTCTGTCCCCTTCCAAAACCAACCCACACACTTACCAAAGGATAGAGCTATCTTGCCCAGCTTTCCTGACCTGCAGGCCAGGACCACGTGCTCACCACCAGCAGCTATGACCCACTAGGGAAATTTTCCAAGTTCCCTCACTCGGCCCACTCTCAGACCCAGATTTTACCCATGCCAGTGGGTGTTAGACCAGTGCCTGGCATAGGCTGCCCTTCCATCTTAGCCTAGTATGAGCTGGTGGATGTTGCCGCTGACCTGCTTCACACCCTGTTTAGGATGCACATGCGGGTGCTGCAGTCTGAACCTGTCCAGACTATTCTCATTTCCTGCACCCATGAGTGTTGGCAGGTTCCAAGGTCACAGCTAGCTCATCTCATCACCACTCCAACTCTTGAGCTAACCAGTGGGACGCGTATTTCCACAGGGTTTGGCCTACATATCCCCCCACAGAATCTACCCCTGGACCTGATTCTCCTGTATGCCAGTCAGTGTCATGGCCCTGCCTAATGTGACCTGTCCCCTGTTCCAACATTCAGTCAGATATTGCGATCTAGTACTGCTGGACAGACCCCAAGCCCTAGCTTTCACGTGGACTGGCATGTTGTGGTCAGTAATGTTCCATGCTTACGAGCCCAACTCAGGACTCCCATGTGGATTGGTGCATGAATCTGACCAGATCTTATAGTCTCTCCCCTCCAAATCACCAGGTCTCAGTTCCCTCACTTACTTGCAAGTACAGTGGCCTTGTCATTGGGTGTCCCTCAGAATTCATTCCTCACCTACATATACCGTGGCCTTATCCATGAATGTCCCTGGGCAGTAATTCCACACCCCTAAGACTTCAGAGCTTGCCACTGGGTGGTCAGCAGGGAAAGCCAGGACATCTGCAAGCCCAGGATTTGCCCACTGCTTGGCAGCGGTGGACAGGGAGACAGGATCCCCAGCAGGAAGCCTGGCCTCTGATTACTTTCCCGCGCCTCTGAGCACTTACCTGGACTCCGCCCAAAAGTGTCATCATAAAGCAATAATAAGGAGATAGAAATGCTAATTGCCCTGAGTTGATTAGTGTATCCTGGGTACATGTGTACCACATTGGGGCTGGGTGTTGTGGTGTAGTAGATTAAGCTGCCACTTGGGGATACTTGTATTCCTATATCAGAATGTTGGTTAGAGTCCTGGTGGCTTTATTTTCTAGTCAGCAGCCTGCTGAGGTACCTGGGAAGGCAGCAGATCATAGCTCAAGTGCTTACGCACCCAGCTTCAGCCCGGCCCAGGCCTAACTGCCACAGGCATTTGGGGAAGGAATCAGCAGTTGGAAGATCTCTATCTCCCCCTCCCTGGTTCTCTGTTGTTCTGTTTTTCAAGTGGATGAAAATAAAGAAACATTAAAAGAAATATCATACTGTACAAATATACATTTGTATATGCATACAAATTACTATGTGTTAGCTATAAAGAAAAATTAAATTTGAAAAGGAAAAAAGAAAATAGAGGGAGGTGTTTGCTTCTCTAAGAAGCAGCGCCAGCATTTGGCACTATGACATCAGCAGGTAGTCATGTGTTTGTTCAGTCTGTTGAATCGACAGCATCTAGAGAAGGCCCATGCAATGCTGTGATGTGGGTCCACACTTACGCAGGAGCAGGGCCTTGGGAGAGACAGAGCTGCAGTGAATCTCTGATGCTGTCTGTGGTCAAACATCTGTTAGTAAGTGGATTAAAGTGTACCTCATTTCACTGCCACTCCTCTGCTCTGACCTGCTCACAACTGGCTTTAAAAAAATTCTGAACAAATGACTAAGACATCATCTTGAACCAGAAGGGAGCTGGCACCTTATGTTAATGAGCACTTAACATTAGTGCAGTCCTAGAGACCAAGAGAAGGAGAGCATCACTTCCTAGATCACCTGGTCTTGCCATTCAAAAGAGGTAAGGAAGACACCTTTCTAGAACTTTCCCCAGGAATCAAAAATTAAGTCCATTGAAGCCTTTGCTCTTGGTTGCTGCTCTCTGGCTTTCTGCTGGTGGCATGATGTGGCGGTGTAAAGACTTACAGAGAAGAGACTTGTATAGACATTGCTAGTTTTGCAAACACCGTTACAGGTTCCTTGTTCACCTTATCATTTGTGGGAATGAAGTACTCCTACTATAAACAAATCAAAGCAGCCCTTTAATTTTGCCAATATGGAAAGCTTTTTGGTGATGTGTGGTAGAGCCTGGTGACTGAGCCTAGGGTTCCAGGCTGCCTGGTGGGATCCCGCCACCCTTCACCTGTGAGTTGAACTGTTTTGGCTAGCTGTGAGGGCTCAGTTGGAAACAGGCTTGCACACAGACGTCAGTTTGCACGTAGCCTTACAGAGCAGTGAGAAGTGAACATGCTCACCTGTGGACAATGTTCAGAACTGGGCCTGGCCCTGAGCAATGCATGATGATGGCCACTCCTGGGTACTTGCTTTGGGGGGTTATGCCACCAGGCTTTCAAGACAGCACACCTCTCTCTTCTTCAGGAGCCAGTTTCTTTGTTGCTTTGACACCCTCTTATTTGGGAAATGAATGGTACAGTGTAATGCATGATTGAACAATACACATGTTCACAACTGTACTTGGAATGGAGACCCGATTTCTCTTGAGGCCTGATGCTGTGTTACTGGAGTCCAGTCAAGAAGCTAAGGTTCCAAATGCAGAGACTAAATAGGCAACAGCAGAGGCTTGCCACCAGACTCTGGCCGCAGGGCATTGTGCCTGTGGGGACTCTGAGTGCAGGCTCAGGTCTCTCCTATACCGGGAGCACAATCAGCCCTGCAAGGAATGGATGAGTCAGTCACCCAGGAGGGTTTTGCAGTAATGTAGGTCACCAACAACAAACAACATTCCACCTTTTCGGATAAAGCTGTCCTTTTGGTGGCTTTTGTTTGGACAGGTACAAGAGCAACAGGTTAAGTATGTCCTGTGCGCCCTAGAAAAGGGGAAGGCTTGCCCCTGAGAAATAGTTCAATGGCTAAATATTCACTTTGTATGCACTGGGATCCCATATGGGCACCGGTTCATGTCCCAGCTGCTCCACTTCCCATCCAGCTCCCTACTTATGGCCTGGGAAAGCAGTCAAGGACAGCTCAAAGCCTTGGGATCCTGTAACCCAAGGAGACCTGGAAGAAGCTCCTGGCTCCTGGCTTCGGATCAGTTCAACCCCAGCTGTTTTACCAGTTGGGAAGCAAAACAGTGGATGAAGATCTTTCTGACCCCCTTCTCTCTGTAAATCTGCCTTTCCAATAAAAATAAAATAAACATTAAACAACAACAAACAAACAAATAAAACCCACAGGGGAAGACCAGTAATTTTCCAAACAGCATTGGAAGTCTTCCTCTAGGGACCCCTCTCCATCCTGCTCTGCATCATGACCTTGCACCAAGGGTTTTTGGAACTGGAGGAGGTGTCAGAGCAGGTGTTGGAGGCCAAGCTCTTCATTTCACAGGGAGCTGGGATGGTTTGGGGCTCAGGGCAGTGGGTTACAAACTGAGCCTGGAGCTGAAGCTGTCGGAGCAGGCTCCCTTAGTCTAACAGCAAGCAAAATCCGGTCTCTGAAACCCTTGTGTGGCCCGTGGTCATTTTGATGACTGTGTGTCTCAGTGTCCCGTTAATTAAGCACACTGTTTACTTAGAGATGAGTGTATCAACAGGAGTTGTAAAGGTGGCGTTCGCTGCCAAGCTTAGGGCTGTGCAGAGGTTTGGGTAGCCGCATGCTGTGCCCACCCCAGGCGCACTAGGTTCCAGGAACGGGGCTCATTTCTTTCTTTTTCTTCTTCTTTTTTTTTTTTTTAAAGATTTATTATTATTATTGGAAAGCCAGATACACAGAGAGGAGGAGAGACAGAGAGGAAGATCTTCCATCTGATGTTTCACTCCCCAAGTGAGCTGCAACGGGCCTGTACGAGCCGATCCAAAGCCGGGAACCAGGAACCAGGAACCTCTTCCGGGTCTCCCACGCGGGTGCAGGGTCCCAAAGCTTTGGGCCATCCTCGACTGCTTTCCCAGGCCACAAGCAGGGAGCTGGATGGAAGTGGAGCTTCCAGGATTAGAACTGGCGCCCATGTGGGATCCTGGAGCGTTCAAGGTAAGGACTTTAGCTGCTAGGCCACGCTGCTGGGCCTGGGGCTCATTTCTTTAGGATCCAGGATGCACCCTCAGCAACCAGCATCTTTGGAGATTATGATGGCCACCCGAGGCAAAACAAAAATGAATGTGTGCATAGAATGAAGGTGTGCGAGGGAGACCGAGCTGCGGAGTGGGCAAGCTGGCACGCTCACTTTACTTAAGGCTCTACATTTTTTTTCTATCGAGCCAAATAACGCCCCACCTCCTCTAGACAGCTCTGCTGGGTATCCCTCTAATCCCCCATCACCTTCCATTCCTCTCTATTCCTTCCTGTGGACAGGGGTGCTCGTGTGCAACCCGGATCCGTGCACGCTGAGCCCGGCCCTGGCCCCGGCCGGCAGTGTTCAGGCTCCCCTGTCTGTTTTCGGCTCGCAGCCTCCTGGGCCCGCAGGGAAGGGCTGGCCAGAGCAGCGCGGGGCTCATCCATCAGCCCCGGAGCCGAGGGGGCGGAGAGAGGAGGCGGGGGTGGGGCGGGGCTTAGGGCGGCCGGAGCCCCTTCCCCCCGCGCGCTGATTGCTGTGGCGCTCTGCCCGTCCCCGCCCGCGCGGGAGGGAGAGCGGGCGCGTTGGGCTCGGCCCGATGGGGGTACTCGCAGCTTGCGGGGACGCCGAGCCGCACTGTCCTCTCGGCAGCCAGTGAGCGAGGGGGACTGAGCCTGCGCGGACCCCGCCACCTGGCCGCTCACCCGGCGCGGTTCCCGGAGCTCCCGGCAGGAGGTGAAGGCGCCCGGCGGCTCCGGATGGCGTAGTTGCGCCGCGGCGCAGCAGCTGCTGGAGCTCTCGGCCGCCCAGCGCTGGGCGGGGGAAACTTTGGCTCCGCGTCCCTGCAACTTGCCGCGGCTGAGGTCCGCGGGGCGCGCCGCCTGCGAGGTACGTGCGGGTCGGCCCCGCGCCGCCTGACCGGCAGTCGCCGCCTCCGGGGCCGTGCGGACTTGTGCAGTCTGCCCGGGGCCCGGTGCGTTACGCGGGTTGTCGGTGCGCCCGCTGTGCGGCCCGGAGAGGGCGGCATGGGCCGGGCGGGGACTTGAGGGGCCGGCGGTGCGGGGAAGCGGCCCCCTCAGGGCTGGGCAGCGCTCGGGGCGCAGCGGCGCGCTGCGGGGTGAGGTGAGGCGGCGCGGGGGAGGTCGTCTCCGCACCCTCCTGCACTCTGGGTTCCGCGGGACCTTCCTTGCTGTGCGGAGGGTGCCGGCCTCGCCCCCCTACCCCGGCGCGTGACAAGTCGCTGGGCCAGGTTTGTGGTGGATGTGCGCTCCGCCTGCGCCCCTGCCTCCCCTAGGAACCCACGGCCGCACCCTCGGGGTGCTGTGCAGCCAGCCCGGCGCCCCGCTGTCAGTCCGAGCCGCGCGTCCCTGCCGCGTTTGAAGGCTCCTGGAGTGTATTAATTTGGTTGGCACACACTCGGGAGTCCCCGACTATGGCTTAGGAGAACCTGCGTGCACACTTGGGCTTATTAGGGCATCTGTCCCACTTTCCAGAATCCCGGAAAGAAAAGAGGCGGCGTGTCAAGCCCGGGTTCATCATGACCTTGGTTGGGGTGGAAGCTAACGAACTTGATGTCCGCGCGGAGGGCCTGGAGTAGAAATTCGCTCTTTCACCCGAGCTGGGGAAGTAGTGGGAGGCGGAGCACCGGCTCCACAGGTTACTGCCCCCGGCTCAGGTGCAGGAGCGAGGACTGGAATACTAAGCGCTGCTGCTGGAGTCCCTGGCTGCGGACCAGCAGCTGAGCGCAGGGACCCCTGGGCTCTTGGGAGTGACAGCTGCGAGGGGGACCAAACGTGTTCTGAATTGCGCCCCTCTTCGAAAAAGTGAGCGGCTTGGGAAGAGAGAAGTCTTCCCAAGTGGCAAAAACACGTGTCAAGCCCCGTTAGCCTGGAGTCAGGGGAGCTGCAGCCTGCAGACTGCCAGGGGTGAACCCACTGCTCCCGTGGGGGGGACAGGTAACGGGTTAAGCTCCGCTGCCCGCCACTCTTAGGTTCGGGGTCTTGCTGGATGCTCACATCAGCTGTATGGTGAGAAACACTCTGCATTGCCCCCTTTTATAGATGCTGGAAGTTAAGTTGCTTTGCTTGGGATTGTACGGAACTTTTTGATAGTTCTTACTCTGTGCTAGGTCCCTCACTAGCCGGAGACCAGCAAGTGGCACTCGCTTTTATGAGTCTGTGTTGTCTGGCTGCGGGAAGCTTTCCTTGTGAGTTGAGTACTGAGCCTTTGAAATGCGTGTGAGCTATCTGCAATGAGTTTAGGAGGTTGTATAGACTGGGGATGCCAACTACAGCTTCTTTGAAATTGGCTCCAGATAATTATAAATAGAACTCTGACTCATATTAATTAACGTGGCACTTCAGTCTTAATTTCTTTTAGTAATTGCCCAGACATTGTTGATCACCATTACTTGGCTTCCCTAGGAAACAGCTTGAAGTTGGCACGGGAGGCAGGGAAATAATTCGTACCCCCTTAAGAGCTATTAAAGTGAAATTGATTTGGTGCTATTGTGTCAGTTCGAGGATGTTGCTGTGTTTCTTGATGTTCTCCACTTTGGCTTTAATTCTGCATTGTTTAGTGTTTCAAGGCTTCAGTGAATTTGTTTTTTTGGCCCTTCAGTTTTTCATTGTCTGCCTTAATTTTTCCTGTTATGATGGAATCTGTCCATTACAGGGCAACCTTGCCTACCGGCTGTTGACTCAGCTCTTGTTTTTAAAGATCACCACCTTGCTTTTGAGCCCCAGGGACTTCAAAAACAATCCCTCGGGAATTCATTGTTATTTTGACTATTAGCCAATAGGGGGAGCAAAAACACTCCTGAGGTTCATAAGGTGCAGAAAACAGTTTTGCGGATGTTAAACCTGCATTTCCAAAGTGGCAAGTTGTTTTAGCTTCAGTAGTCCAGGTAACTAGCTTACTTGCCTGGTTTCCAAAGGGAAATTGGTTTTAATTTCCATAGATTAATGTAAGAAGTGCCATCAGGACATTTATGGCAAGAACTGTATGTTGACTGCCAAGATGTTAAATATACACACACAAGTTTTTTTCCCCCACAAGAGATATGTATCTAAAACAATTGTATGTAATTTGGATAATATCTCAGTCTGTGGCCATCCAGAAAAATACATTGTGGGTCCTTTTGTAGTGGTCTTCAGTTTCTCTGTTGCAAAAAAGTTGGTGTCATGAATTTGTTGTAAAGGAGTTTGGTGCGTGAATGACCCTGTCATCATTATCTTCCGTTTGCATTTTCCAAGCATGAGGCAACAAAGCTGTGTTAATCCCGTGTTAACAGCCGTTCTGCTGCGCGTTCTTCAGTGCGGCTTATGTGCTAGTGCAGGTTGGGTATGCTTGAGATCAAAAGTGTTTAGAATTTATTTTTCCAGACTTTGGAATATTAGCTTATACATAAAGAGATACCTTGGAGAAGGGACAGATATCTGAACACAAAATTAATTTATGTTTCATATACAGCTTCTACGGATGATCAGAGGTCATTTTATACAATTTAGTGCACCTGGGTTTCCGACTGGCCCATCACATTAGGTCAAGTGTGGAATTTTCCACTTGTGTCATTTGGGTACTCAAAATGGTTGTATTTTGAAGCATTCCAGATTTTGGGTTTTGGATTAGAGATGCTCAACCTGTACAGGGATTGCTTAGATGTATTGTATTTGATGGTAGTATAGGTGTTACGGATACCTGTACCTGTGCATATGTGTGCAAATAATATTCAAGAATTAAATATCTTGGGCCCGGCGTGATAGCATAGTGGTTAAAGTCCTCACCTTGAATGTGCCGGGATCCCATATGGGCTCCGGTTCTAATCCCGGCAGCCCCTCTTCCCATCCAACTCCCTGCCTCTGGCCTGGGAATGCAGTTGAGGACGGCCCAAAGCTTTGAAACCCTGCACCGACATGGGAGACCTGGAAGAAACTCCTGACACCTGACTTCGGATTGGCTCAGCTCCAGCCGGTGCGGCTGCATGGGGACTGAATATCGAATGGAAGATCTTTCTCTCTGCCTCTCCTCCTCTCTGTATATCTGCCTTTCCGATAAAAATAAATAAACCTTTAAAAAAAAGAATTAAATATCTTGCTTGGAAAACAGTCTTTAAAACTGACTTTTAGCAAAGGGGTTTTAATCTTTGCAGTATTGTAGGCTAATAACCTTTGTTGTTTATCATGTACTGTTGATTGAACTCTATGTCATTTGCCTAGTCAGGTCAACTAGACCCTATTTTACAGTAACCTGCAAATGTCGTCCCTTCTTTCTGAATCTCAGCCTTGCTGTTGGGTTACCAAGTAGCATTTATTTGGGATTTGATCTTCCCCGCTGCTATGTGGTTTATCTAATCATCAACACATTACCCATCGCTAGTCCTCAATAGGTTGGTGGGTTCTCATCTTGGAATTTGAGAAATAAGCAGTTCTCATTCAGTTCTCTGGTAGTAGGGGCCCAGGATGCCCTAGGGGTGCTTGGGAACTTTGTCATAGAAAGCCTTGAAGGATCAGCAGCCTTGGTTTTTCTGAAGGGAACTATTGTCTCCTCCACCCTTTTAGACTCCAAAGAATTTCTCTCTCTTGGTTGTATTTTGTAAATGTCAGGTGGCCCTTTTTCTTTGAGGTCAAAAGCTGGGCCTGTGAGCCTGGAGAACTCAAATGCCCTTGATTTCCAAGGTTATCCCCACTGACTTCTTTAGAAAGTGATGGCCGATTTCCTAAGTTCATATATCTGTGAAGGATTCTGATGTTACATTTTAAGCTTAGTAGACCTAACATCCAGGTTAAGGGGTTACAGTGCTGTAATATTTTCCCTGGATAATTCTGCTCAATGGTCATTTTGAATTACCACTCCCCCATTCGTGACAGTTTGTTTTGAAATGCATTTTTTCCTGTCTGTTCGTTGCTATGGATAGAAAGTTGTAATTGTCAGATTTACTTCTTAATCGAGGATAGTCTTTGTTTCTAGCAAAGTTCGGTGGATTCTTTCCTTAGCTTAGTCTAGAAAAAGAAATAAAAGAAGCTGAGAATCTTTGGTAGCTAGAGAAGTTTTATTTGAGAAGTGTACAAATGAATGTGAAAGGAAGAAGGAAGGGTTGAAAGCACATTCCAGGAGAGATCCAGGAGGTGAGGTGTCTCCTGAAAGGAGAGAGACTGACCAAAGTTTCTGGAAGTGTCTTGAGTTCTTAGTTTCCCTGACCCCTCCTTGTCTGGGAGGAACCTGCGGAAGACCTTCCCCATTGGTAATCTTTAACCAATTAGGAAGTGGCTGGGCAATTCCTGTGTTGCCCACTTGAAGGCGCTGTTGGGTGACTGACAAAAGATAAGTTTCTTGACAAACCATATATGTACTAACATGATACAATGAGAGGGTGGTCCAGGGAGAATGGCCTCCCAAGGCTTGCCCTTGGACCTCACACAAGATCTTAGCTAGTTTTGGTGATCTAACTCTGTTTTTGCTTTAATATTGTGTAAGTGGTTTAATTGCCAGTTTGAGCAGTCCAGTGAAATGTTTTACTTATATTTTCAAGCTTATTGAAGATATTTAAAAACTGTTACTATTTGAAATGTGTATCATTTGAGTCTTTAAAAAATGTATCAGATGCATATACCAAGAAATACACATATGTGTGCATATAAGAGATTTTTTTTTTTGTCCTGTGATCATGTTTATAATCGACACTTGAGCTAAGAATACAGCATTACTGGTGCTGCAGTCCTAAATGCCAACCCTTGTCCTTTTCTCCTTTTTAATGTGGAAAAAAGGAGAGTAAATTGTCATTTACAGGAGAGTCACAAAGCAATATTTACAGCAAAATGCCAAATGATAAGACAATGATACAATTTTTATGCTCTGTTAAATGCAAGTAAGAAAATATATGATTTGTGTCTTTTTGGATCTGACTTGTTTCAGGTAGCATGACCTCCAGTCGCATTCCTTTTGTTGTGAATATCAGGATTTCATTCCTTTTTTATAGCTAAATAATATTCCACATTTTCTTTTTTTTTTTCCCCCACATTTTCTTTATCCAGCCATCATTTGGTCTCATTCCATATTTTAGCTATTTAAATTGACCTGCTGTAAACCTAAGGGTGCAGGTAGCTCCTTGGTATGCTGATTTCGTTTCCTTTGGGTGTATTCCCAGTCATGAATAGCTGGGTCATGTGTTAGATACACTTGTTTTTGTTTCCTGAGGTCTCCACCCTGTCTTCCATAATGATTGCACCAGTTTGAGTTCCCACTGACAATATACTGGAGTACCTTTTTCTCCCAGTCCTCCCCATCATTTCTTGTTTTTTGATTTCTGGATGGTAGCTGTCCTAACTGGGGTGAGGTGATACCCTGTGGTGTTTTTATGTGCATTTTGCTGATGGCCAGTGATCCTGAGTTTTTTTTCCTGTGTCTGTGGCCCATTTACATTTCATCCTTTGAAAAATGCCTGCTCACATCCCTTATATTTAATTGGGTTGCTTGTTTTGTTGTTGAGTTCCTTCAGGTGCTTAGAGGGAGCCGTTAGCTTCAAAGCAATCTTGCATTGCCATTAGGAATATGGGCAGTTTGGAACAGAAGAGAGAATCTGGGTGAAGCTAGCCTTGAACAAATAATTGTGAGCGCTTCACAGACTGACTGAGGGCCCTGGTGTCATTGGAAGAGAATTAAGTGCCCTGAGATTAATGGCCAACATTTCTCTGGTTCTGTATCGTCAGAGTAACACTTGGAATGATAGTGGTGCTTTTTTGTAACAATCCATAAAGCACAGCTGTTGCTAATTTGTTCCTTTCTAGTCAAACTATAATAAATCCCATGTAGTTTGGAAGAACCTTCCAAAAAGATCCATCTGCTGGCCTCTGTCCATTTCTGGCTTTATTATTTTCTATCTTTTGAAATAGCACGTTTGTTTGTTGAGTGACACCAGGCTCCATTCCCTCCACTTGCATCATCTTTGCTTAAGATTTGGTCCGGATTTCCCAACATTTCCCCCTCCTGCCTTACAGAGTGGTGACTCGGATCTCTTGCTCTCTCTGTCGACATGTGTGCACGCTGTAGTGTTTGAAGCCATGTTCCTGTAAATGCTCTGTGGGGTTACACGCCTTTAGACTTGACGTTACACTTTTTATTCTTCAGTTCTGCAGGCTCATGATCAACACGCATCACTGCTGATGAGGGGTGGAAGCCATGTTTAAAAGCTCCAGCGCCACATCACACGTGCTTCCAGACCATCCCACTGGAGCTTGCGCAGAGATCATTAAGGGGAAGGGACAGAAAGGGTTAATGCCTCTCTTGCCTGCTGCAATTCCTTTCTGTTGAAAACTTACAGTTTCGAGAGAGGACTCTGAGGAATATGGAGACTTTGGCAAAGTTGACCTTCAGGACCTGCTGTCAAGCTGTTGCCATGGTACCAACTGAGCATTAAGCCTGAGACCTTAGCTCTTGCTTCCTTGAGGAGGAAGGGCAGCAGCGTTCCCTCACCCCACTTCTGAGACACCGATCCCCAGGGAAGGGCACCTTTAGAAATGGGGGCTTGCTGCAAGGGGACAAAGCACCTGCTCTTCTGGCCTTGCAGGCACCTAGTGCCATTGTCTAGGTTGTGTGGAAGGTCAGGAAAACACACCGAGGTTGATTAATCCCTGGAGAAATGATCCTTAGAAAGCTGTGCCTGTAGTTTGGGGTTTCTGAGCTTTGCTGCTGATCAGACTTCCTGGGGAGAAGGTGTGTGACAGCATGATACGTGCAAGAGGTCCCTGCCACCACACCTGGGGCACCACGTGGGCCAGCCAGAGGGTCTGGCAGTACTTTGGATTTTTTTTTACTTGATTTTCTTTTTGAGATTTATTTATTTATTGAAGGACAGAGTTAGAGAGGGAAGTGAGAGGCAGGGAGGAAAGGTGGAAAGGGGGGCAAGAGAGAGAAAGCGAGAGCATAGGAGGGAGGGAGATGTTTACTTTTCTATCTATTGGTTTACTCTCCACATGGGCACAGGAGCCAGGAGCTTCTTCTGGATCTTCTGTGTGGGTGCAGGGGCCCAAGCTTGGGGTCATCCTTCAGTGCAGGGAACTGGATCAGAAGTGGATCCGTCGGGACACAAACAGGTGCTCATATGGGATGCCTGTCTCTCAGCAGCCTAGTCGCCTGTGCCAGGATGCCAAAGCTTTCAGTCTTATGCTAGTGGAAACTTGATTTCTCTGGGGGGATGGAGAGAATTCTTTTGGGAAGTATCACCCTGCTGGCATTGTCAGTGGCTCATGTTTTGACAGTGCGATATTGGTCTTTGGCTAGAAAAATACACCGGGGGGCTGTTGGCAAATTTAATTTCCTGATGAACCAACTGTATAATTGCTGAAGTGGAATGTGGCCTCTTTCATACTTGGAAGGTTATTTGAGGTGAAACCTTGAGATACTAATCACAGGACCCAGCGTGCCTGCCTTGGCCTGAGGACTCCTGCGGGCGCTTCGCTGTGCTGGTGCGAGCTACCTCTTCTATGACTTTTTCTTTAAGATGAAGTAGCCTCACATATTTTCTGAGCATCCAGGAAGAATAAGTGGCCTGTTTTGTTGTAATAGACTTTGTGCAGGCAACTGGCAAGTTAACGTCAATTTGGAGGGAGAGCACCCTTGAGTCATTATATACATTTTGCATCATCGCACTGTAAGTAAGGTCTTCCCTATGTGTGTGGGAGAAGTTTCGGGTCTAGATGGGCATGCTTACTATTGTTAGGCTCTATTTTCACTCAAACCTTTCTGAACTGAAATTCCTACTTGTTTTCTTATGTTTATGATTTTAAAGAGATTGTTAACTCGTCACATCTTTGCTATTTGCCATGTGAATCATGAAAAATCCTTAGGTGAACAGTGCATTAAGAGTGACACCCTTGGGCCGGGCACGGCAGCCTAGGGACTAAAGTCCTTGCCTTGCACGCGCCGGGATCCCATATGGGTGCTGGTTCTAGTCCCAGTGGCCCCGCTTCCCATGCAGCTCCCTGCTTGTGGCCTGGGAAAACTGTTGAGGACTGCCCAAAGCCTTGGGGCCCTGCACCTGTGTGGGAGACCCAGAGGAGGCTCCTGGCTCCTGGCTTTGGATCGGCTGAGCTCTGGCCATTGTGGCCACTTAGGGAGTGAATCATCAGATGGAAGATCTTTCTCTCTGTCTCTCCTCTCTGTATATTTGACTTTCCAAGAAAAATAGAATAAATATTACCAAAAAAAGGAGTGACACCACTGTCTTTTTGTTTTGAATGTGTTCTGCTCATCATTCACTGCATTCCAGTTGTTGTGCAGCCATTGGATGCATCCTGTTTGTAGCACATGAGCCAGAGGAGAAATGACCTGCCAGCTGCATGTCGCATGTTTTTCTTCGTGCCCTTCTCAGTGACACCTTGATTTCATTATCAGAGTATGCGCAAACTAAGATGTTCAGGCTTTGACTTAGTTCAGTGTGTGGGCTAACAAAGGAGTTTCCTGTGGAACCAGTTCTACTAAATTCTTGAAAGTGTCTCCAGAAAGTCTTCCATATAGATGCCACTCCTAGGAGGGGTTCTGGTCCTGTTTGAATGGAGGGTAGCTGAACACCAGGCAAGACCACTGTTAGGTTACTTGGGGGAGGGGAAGCTAGGCAAGCGAGGAGGGTGTCAGGTCAGAAGAAAGTTCACATTTGCATAATAACAAGGGAGTTCAAATGTTGTCTTTGAAAGGAATCATGTATTTCAAGTAGGAATATAGGTGAGGTTTGCAAAAGAAATTTTGCAGAAGTTGAGGGTAGTTGGCAACTTTTGCAACCCCAAAGATCCTGTTCTCCAAAGCCAGGAAAAAGCAGTCTGTTTCTGATTATGTATTAGAAAAACTGGGAATATTGAGCCAAGAGAAATGATCATTTGGTAGTTGGGTTGCTTTTTTGTGGAGGGTAAAAGAGAAAGGACTGTGGACTCACATTTGAAAGAATCTGCTAGTTTTTCTGTTGGCTTATTATTGGTAATTAACAACAATGTTAGGACCAAAGACTTTTGGGGGCATTTTGGTGCAGAGGGTGAAGACACCATCAACGATACTTACAGCCCATATGGTGCTGGTTCGAGTCCCGGCTGTTCTGCTTCCAGTCAAGCTCCTTACAGCAGAGAATGGTCTAAGTTCTTGGGCTTCTGCACCTACCCACATAGGATATGCTGAGAAAGCACCTGGCTCCTCTTTCAGGCCTGGCCCAGCCCTGGTCGTTGCCAGCATGGAGAGTGAACCAATAGATGGAAGACCACTGACACTCTTTTAAATCAGTCTTTAGACTAGATTAGGTTCCTTTTTGCTTTTCTGAGAGCAACCAGAGGGTATTAGGCAGCTTCTGGGGTTGGCGCCCAGTGTTCTGGGTCCAAGCTTGAGTTTTGGGTCAGGCTTTCATGCTGTCCAGTGCTGTACACTAGAGGCTCCCAGCAGTCGCACCTGCTGGTTGACACTGGTTTTCTCACGTGGAGTGCAAATGTGGACCCTGTGCTGAACAGCATCTTCTGGGGGAGAATACGCAGGGGGCTGGTGTGAGAAGACCGTGGAGGCGAGAAGGCTAAGACGTTGACCGTGTGTGGGTGAATGTGTTGTCCCCCAGTGGCCCCTGTCAGAAGCAGCTCGCCTTTCTGAATGCCTGTGGCTGGTTTCAGGTTTAGTGGCGCCACGGGACCTGGGTGTCGACTAAGAAATCTCCTTTCCCCTAGCAGAAGCTTGGCCCCAGCAGGCCTTGTTCCGCTTTCTCACACCTTACACCTCCACAGGGTGTTGAATAAGACTTTCCTGATGGTGCGAAGCTTTGATGCCCTCATTGGCTTGTCAGGGCTCTTGGTTCTGTTCTCACCTCCCATGGACTTCTGCTGCAGGTGGGCTCCCACGCCCACCCTGTGGTGATGCGGCGTGGGAAAAGAGCAGGTGGCGCCATTCTGTGCTGGCTCACAACATCCTTGCTCTTCTGTCCTTGGTGCGCATGCTGTTTGACTCTCACGCTGCTCCCACCCTGCGTTCCTTTGCTGCACATCCCTTCTTCCTGTGTGGCCTCCCCTCCCGCTGCCTCTGGAGGCCCTGTTATTCAAGGTACCCTCTGTTGTTACTTCCTCCTGGCAAATGTTTCTTTTTGCCAGCTCGTGAATGCTGTTTTCTTCCCCTGGCAGCTTGTGGACTTCCCTAGGGCAAGGCGGAGTTTATCTCCTTTGTATCTTGGGTGTGTAGCATGCATCTGTGCTGAAAGATGCAATGTCAAATTGAATTCTTTGAGTCAGTTTCAGTTCTGCTAAAATTCTGGGGAAAACTCAAATTTAACCAGTCTCCTGGAATATAGCTATAGAGAAGATGCAGACAACCCACTGAGAATCATCACACTTAGGGTTACAGTAGGGCTGTTAGAAATAATCATCTCACTCACTCAGAAGGTAAGAACAAGCTGCAAGGTGAGGGGGCCTGCTGGGATCACACAGCTGGTGGGCGGAGCGGCCTGTCCTGTCCCTCTGCAGTCCAGTATATCTCTCCGATCAAGCCTAAGTCGGATCCTATTATTTTTTTGCTCAACGGTCCCTGACTTAGAGCAAAAACTACAGTTGTGACGGTGCTTGCTGACGCTAGCCAGTCACTCTAGGCTGCTGGCTTTCTGCTCTGCCCCACCTGGTTGCTGTTCCCTGTGTGTGTCCCACCTTCTCTGCCTCAGGGCCTTTGTTTCTGCTGTTTTCTTCTCTCACAGTGTTTCCCAAATAGCAACATAGTGCATTTCCTGTAGATCCTTAGGCGAAACCAAGATGGACACCTTTGCATTCTTTGTCCCTCTGCTTTGTTTTCTCAGCATCTCTCTCTCTCTCATCAATACATCTAATTCGGGACTGGCTCCCCAGCTACAGTGTGACCTTCACAAGGGCAGGGCTCTCTATGTGTACCTAGCTCAGTCCTGGCACAAAGAAGGCACTTGATAAACATTTGTGGAATGGATAAGTGAGGGAGAAGAGGCAAGATTTTATGGCTTTCTTTGACCCCCAGCTAAACACGCTGAGGGCATTAAGAAGGGAAGAACCAGCAGATCTGTCTGGAAGAATGAGGATCTGATTCTGATAAGCCTCGGGTAAGACCTGTTAGATAAGAACACTGATCTCTTTTTAATTGAGTGACGGGGGCTCAATTACAAGTGGTTTGGAAAGATTCTGCTTTTCCTTTAACAGGCGTGGGCTTGCCCCTGATTCTCTTCACCTGTGGTTTGCACTTTAACCCCTTCGTTGACAAAGATGAAAAGTAAACACGGCATTAAAGAACAGTGCTGGGGGGTCTAGGGGAGCGGGCAGAATTTCCTGTGGTCCTGACATCTGCCCTTGGTTCTGAGCTTACCCCTCTGGGAGGCTCACAGTACCTTCTAGAAGTATGCTGTGTTTGCGGGGAAGGGGGCAGGACTGGGCTCCAAGCAACAGTATTAAGTCTTCCAGGCCAGTTGAGTTTTGCTTTGAAGTTCACATATCTTTGGAAAGAAATGTTGGTTTTAGGCAAAAAAAAAAAAAAAGACATCAGAGGAAGAATTTGTTTATAGTTGAATTACCATTTTAATTTTGAAGCAGCGTTTGAACCCTCTGCAAAGGACAGGGAACTGAATTGAAATTCCTCCTTTCTCTTGTCAGGGATGCCACTGAGAAATGAGACAGGTGGGGTCCTGTCCTGTAAAATCAGTCCTGTACATCCAAGCAGCAGGGACTCCAGACCTGAAGAAGAGTGAGGTTGCTGTGGGTGGCGGTTCTAGGGTGTGAGGAACATGGTTGTGTAGGTGGAGGAGTGAGGCCGGACTACCCTGCCTCTTACTAAGAGAACCTCAGTATGGCTCCTCCAGGGGCCTCCTTCTCAGGCCAGGAAGCCCAGCCAAGGAAGCCAAAGGCTTAGGAGAAAGTTGTTGGCTATGTACAAAGCCAGCAGTGTCATTTGGCCCCAGGGTTCAAGACCATCAGATAGAAAACAAATGGTTTCATGTGTATTAAGAGTTCTCGTGACTACGTAGTCACGACCCTAGCTGTCCCTTGCTGAGCCCCAGCAGTACTTTGCCCATTAGGCATGGAAGTTTAAGTTGTCTATAGTTTCATGTGTGGAAACAGCAAGGCAGAATGTGAATTCCCCATAGGCTGTGGGGAGCCCCGCATCTTCCAGCTGCACTGGATCCCCCAGGATGTTCCTATCCCAGGGCTTTTGTACTTGCTATTTCCCTTGCCAGGGATGTTTTACCTTCAGCTACTGGCCAGGCCCTGTCCCTGGACTGATGGTCAAGTGAAACTTCTGCTTGAGATGCTAATTCCTGTATCTGAATGCTGGCTCCAGTCCTGGCTGCTCTGCGTGCCATTGGGCATCCTGCTGATGATGTACTTGGGCTGCTGCCACCCATGTGGGAGCTCTGGATGGAATTCCTGGCTCCTGGCTTCTACCTGGTACTCTTCTCTTCATTTTCTAGTTTATATGCTTTGTTTATTTTTCTATGTCAGGGACTTCCTGTGTATCTCCCCTGCCATCTTCTTAGATGATAAAAACAGGGATGTGTTTAGTTAACTGTTGTCGGTTCCCTGGGCAGCACCCGCCACTGGATAGATGCCAGCAAATATTGATTGAATGAATAAATGAAAGCAGAATACAGCTGATCAAAGCTTGACACCATGATTTCAAAACAAAATAATTTGTTCCTGTTGTCTGACCCTGTCAGGCTGTCCACCACAAGAACGGGACTGTCCAGGCAGGGTGTGGTTGCTGCCTGCGTGGTTTGGAGATCAGCCACAGTCTCTTCATTGCTTCCCCGCCCCAGGATGTTGGTTGGTTGTGAGGTTACGAGCACAGTCTGTGCAATTACAGAGGCCCGTACTCAAATTCTGGGGCCAAGACTTGTTAGCGACCTTGTGGTTGCTTCGTACTCACTCTTGTCTCTTTGGGTTGCTGAGAGGACTAAATGAGGAATCCTGAAGCTTGCAGTGTGTGTTCGAGGATGTCTGGTGGGGTCAGAAGAAACCAAGGCATCAGAGCTGGGGCTAAACCCTCTAGCAACCACGAAATCCTCCCAGAGCAGTATGCAGACAAGCCTTGGCTGTGCTGCCAGCTAGCTGTGGGACCGTGGGCCGGTCTTTGCCTCTTTCTAATTCTTGGTTTGTCAACCTGTACAATTAAAGGGTTTGAGTGGGTAGCTAATTCCAACATGCAGGGTAGGAGATAACATGGGGCAAATTATTCCCAAGATGTTCAAGAGACAGTGTTGGCAGTGGGATGGGATTAATCAGAAGTGGCTTTGGGGAAGAGATGAGACGATGTGCTCACCACTGATGTTGCTAGAATGAGTAGCTCTGACCACATCCAGGTCTTGTGGGTGCTTGCATTGCTGCAGAGCTATTGATTTAACTGTTTTTTTTTCTTTTGCGTACATTAGCATCTGTTTAAAATAGCCTATAAACTCTTAGTAGTTGATTGACTGTTCTGATGACAAAATGAGTGTTTTTCCCAGATAACAGTTTCCAGGACTGTTAAATTAACTTCTACCAGCCGGCACATGATCGTGCATTTCTGATTTCTACAAGGGTGTCTGAAGCCTCATTTTCTGGGAGGAATTCAAGATAATGACAATTGGAAGTCAGGTATCAAATAGTATGTTTTTGTATCCAGTCTGCCGTTAGAGATGATGGAGATGAGGGCCAGAATGTTGTCTAAGCCTTGTAATGAACATTGATGACGGAACTCCTGCCTTTTTATTGCCGTGAGAATATTTGCAGTTGTTTATTATTATTATTTACAGATTTATTTATTTGCGAGGCAGGGAGGGAGGGAGAAAGACAAAGCATGAACACGAGAGATCTTGTATTCACTGATTCATTTGCCAAATGGCCACAACAGCCAGGAGCCAGGAACACCAGGGTGGTGGGAGGCCTAAGTGCTTGGGCCATTTTCCATTCTCTTCCTAGGTCTGTTAGCAGGAAGCTGGACTGGGAGTAGAGTAGCCAGGACTCAAGCTGCCATTCTGGTATGTGATACACACGTGAGGCCTCAGTGTTGTCTCAAGCATGGAGTCCCTGCCACCCACAAGAAAGACCTGGACTGAGGGCCTGGCACCCTGTTTCAGCCTTGCCCACCATTGCTCACCCTTGTTCTGACTACTGTAGGCACTTGAGAAGTATACCAGCATATGGCCCGTGTCTTGCTCTGCCTCTCAAAATCCTATGGGTGTGCGTGAGTGTGTGTGTGTGAATTTAATTTCTTTTAAGAATCCAGACCCTTTCATGGTTACCTGCTACTGCCAGAAATTAAGCCCAAAGCCCTTCACAGGGACCACTGATACAGAAGATAAGTGTGCTAAGAAGTGTTTGCACTGGCTTTGAAGTATTAACATTTTCTGTAGCTAAACTCCTGAGCCCTTTCCTTACCGCATAATATGGGTTAAATAATTGAAATATCTGCTGAGTGGCTCACCTCACTCCAAAGAAATTATGTTTCTATTTAAAGTCTGAGAAGAAAAGAAAAAAACAACTTGATCAGAATTAGCACACTGTCTGTTGCTGGAGTGTTTATTCTGGGTGAATATTTTTGCAGAATCGCTGCAAATGTAAATATGTGAAGAAACATTGTCACAAGTCCTGCTGTGCACGGAACAGTCTAGGGAGGTTTGGGAGATGTCACTTCCCCAGAACTGTTGTCTTCAGCAGGTGCTTGCTAGGGGTCTGATGGGTAATAACCATTGTCCTGAGATTATTCAGGAATTGCTGAACATGACTGGAATAAGTGCAGCTCCCTGACTTAAATGTTGTGGATGACTGCTAATTGTTGATTCCAGAAAGCTTGGTTGGTGTGGTGGTAGTCCTAGGCTCAGTTCTGCAGTCCCTGGCTGTGCACCTGCTGCTAACTTGAGAATCACAGTAGAACTGAGGAGGGTCAGCCTGCCAGATCCCTGTTACAGAGTCAGAGGCATCAGTCAGAGGCATCATTATCATCTAGGCATGGCTTCACAATCTTATGTGTCCACAGTTCTCATGTGGACGCATGTTGAATTTGGAATCATCATTTTTTTTTGAAGTGATGAAGGGGATTTTTGCAATTCCAAATGATAACTCTAATTTCAAAATGAATACAGAATATTCTATGAACTGTTCATCTTGCTGCTGGTGGTTTGCAAATCTAAGTATATTTTAACTTCAAGATAATGATGGCTACCATCTTTTGGAAGCAGACTCAGTGGAGGCATGTATTGCTTTAGGTATCACCTCCTATTCTATTTTTTGTGATGTGACCAAATATTGTTACAGTTGGATGGCTGAGATAGTTTTAAGTCCTGAACCCACAAAGTTTTGTATTCATTCTTGCTTCAAAACAGACACCATTGTAAGTGATAAGCAACAGATGCCTTGGATGCAAAAATGTCAAATATATTGGCTCTTGAAGCATTGCAGGAGTGGCTAAACCATCCCATCTAGTTGGTGAATTTGAACTCTCTCTTATCTTTTAGCAACCTTGTGAGTTGTGTCCATGCCCCACCTACCTTTGCTGTATTTTTAACATTTTAAAAAACAGCTTTATTTATTTTCATTGGAAAGGCAGATTTACAGAAAGAAGGAGAGACAGAGAGAAAGGTCTTCTGTCTGCTGGTTCACTCTCCAAGTGGCTACAATGGCCAAAGCCGATCTGATTCAAAGCCAGGAGCCAGGAGCTTCCTCCAGTTCTCCCATGCAGGTGCGGAGTCTCAAGGCTTTGGGCTGTCCTCGACTGCTTTCCCAGGCCACACAAGCAGGGAGCTGGATGGGAAGTAGAGCAGTCAGGACACGAACTGGTGCCCATATGGGATCCCAGTGCTTGCAAAGAGAGGATTTAGCCACTGAGCCATAGCGCCAGGCCTTGTTTTAACTTTTATTTTTTAACGTGCTGTATTTTTCTCTGTTTTACTTGGGAGGGAGGTCTGTGGCACTTGGACTTTTAAGGCCTGAGTGCAGTTGTCCTCAGTCCCACATGCCAGGGCTGGATAGGTAGAATGGTTCTGTGGGCCTGGAGGGAGGTGGGTGGGGCGCTGGAGTGCAGCCTAGCCGAGCGTGGGGGGAGTGGAGCCTGTTCACCTCCTCCTGGGGGGCCCTTTGCCTCTCTTCCTATTGGTCTTCCTGTGAAATTCTGGCCTACTAAAGTGGGTCTAATCTTTTTCCTGACACTGGCAGCCAAAATGCACTAGGACCTTAATTAACCTTGGTCCCCAGGATTATCAATCTCTTTGATAGAGACAGCCTGCTAGTTAGAAATAATGATTGCTTTGATATTGTGCCCTCCCAGCCTCATGTGATTCTTGCAACTACCCTGTGATGTAGGGGAGTTGAGTTACAGAGGAGAAAACCCGGGCCCTGTTGGATCTATACCTGTGACCTTGCTTGCCTGACTGGTTGCTGGACTCAAGGCCATCGTGTATTCTCGGCCTCCTGCTCGATTCAGTGTGCAGGGAAATCTGTCAAAACCCAGTAGATCAGCCACTGCCCTGCTTGGACCCCTTCTTGACCTGAAACTCCTTCCTAGGCTTTTGGTCCCACTGTGTCTGCCTCCCGTGGCTTTCCCCACGTGGCCTTAGAAACGTCTGCTTAGCCTCAGCTTGCTGCCCCTGTTCCTTGCAAGCTCTTACCATACTGTGTGATTCTGCTTGTCCTTTAGAGTGTTTAACCTATTGTGTGATTACATATTTCTGATGATGTATCTGTGTGTGTCACAAGTCCTGCTGTGACACACAGGTTATAAGCCCAACAGGACAAAGAACATGTCTCTTTGCCTGACCCATATAGCTACATTACCTGGCATCAAGTAAGCTTTGAGTAAAGATTTGTGGAAAGAAGAAATGGGGTTTGAGAAATTCAGTGTCTTGTCTGAAGTAGTACATGATACTACTTTTACTGGGATTGGAGGATGCTTTGAAAGTTTGTGGGAAATGGAATTAAAAGCAAAGTTTCTTTTGGTGCAGCGGATGTTTGAAATTCATGCCTCTGAGGGGGCTCCAAGAGGTTCGTGGAAAATGCATGGTCTGAAAAGGCCGCATGGCTTTCCTTTGCTTGCATTTTCCACGAGCTCTTCACAGGACCTTCCCCTGCCCTGTGTGGCAGGACTTTTGGTTCCTTTGTTCACGGCTGTGCCCTTGGCTTCCTGGCCAGTGCCTGGCACAAAGCAGTCAGTATTTGCTGAAGATCGATAGTGCTTGGGTCTGAGTCCAACAATCTCTCCTCTAGATCTGGGACTTTGGCCCTTTTTGTGCCAAAAGTGCCTGTAAATGAAGATGGGGAATGCTCCAATTTTCCTGCAAAGTTAAGAAATCCGAGAGTAGCTATTGTGACTCTGGGAGGCAGCTTTGCTTTCTCTGTGTAGGTTTTAAGGGCATCCACTTGCCAGTTGACAAACAGCAGTATCTGTCCTACCTCCTGCAGATCCCCCCTTGTGCAGGCAGCCACGCCTGGAAATCGATGTCCTCCATCCTGCCTCTGTTCTGCTCCCCCGATTGGCGTACTACAGAGCCATCAGAGCAGTTCCTGTATCAGCTGTTATTTAACCATTTGCAGAGTTCACCTGCATGCAGACTAGCAACACCCTCATGATCTGTTAGAAAGCCGTTTTATGCTGAAGGTACCAAAAAACTCAAGTGTTAGTTGCTGCTTGGGTTTGGGCAATGGCAGTTTTTCAAGTCCATCCAATATATCTCTAGCCTTAAGGCCTTTACATACATTGACTATTTTCCAATCCCGACTTACCCCTCCACAGTTGGTGGTGAATCAGAGTCAGTGTTCAGAGTACAGCAGTATGTAGCTTTGTTCTTCGATCGACCCTTGGCATTTTCGAAGTTTGAAGTTCAGCTTTAGCAGGATGGTTTCTTTCTTATGGTTGCCTTCCATAGTCCTGAAGTGCAGGCATGGCTGTGGGTCGTGGTGATTTGTGTGGTGAGCGTGTCAGTGACATGGAAGGATTCTCCCTCTCTTGGAAAGAAGAAGAGGTGTTTACAGATTGACCACACACAGAGAGAAAATGGCACCTTGCCTGTGGATATGGACCTAAACCTGGGAGGTGGAGAGGTGGTCACGGGAAGGGAAGAGACCTAGTTTTTAACCATGATCTCTGGCCTGTTAGTTTAGGCAAGTACTGGTCTTGGATTTTGGGGTTCCTCCTTATCAATACAATCATATTGGTGTCTTCTAGCTTTTAGGACTTGTTGCTATACTTGTATCTTTTTCATGTCAGTTTTTTTTTCCCTTTAAAGATATATTTATTTATTTGAAAGGCAGAGTCACAGAGATAGAGAAGGAGAGGGAGAGAGATTTTTATCTAGTGGTCCATTTCCCAAATGACTGCAACAGCTGGAGCTGGGCCAGTCTGAAGCCAGGAGCTTCTTCTGGGTCTCCAGTAAGGGTGTAGGGGCCCAAGCACCTGGGCCAGCTTCCTGTACCTTTCCAGATGTATCTGTGTGGAGCTGGATCTGAAGTGGAGCAGCTGGGACTTGAACTGGTATCCATATGGGATGCCGGCACTGCAGGTGGTGGTTGTACCCGCTATGTCACAGTGCCAATCCTACCATGTTATGTCAAATTTTTAACTGAAAAATTGGTTAGGAGTTTATCATGATTTAATTATAATTTCAGGTCATCTCATGTAGATAGCCATACCTATAAGCTATGAAGGCAAAGTTAGTAATTTTTTGTTATTGGCTCTTAGCTTACCATCAGACATCCATTGTTTTTTTTTTTTTTTTTTCTGTTGGTCACAGTTCTCCTTAAAGATACAGCAGGAATTAATCTTCATGAACTAAAGAGCTCAACCCAGAGAATAGAGTTCCCCAGTAGTTCCTTTTGAGCATTGGGTTAGTTGTGTTTGGTGCAAGAACTCGGTCGAATGGGACTCTTCAGCCAGCCCGCCTGAGCTGGGCACTCTGCTGGATGGTGGGAGCCTGTGAGCCTCCTGCTCAGTTTCCTGGTCTCAGAAATAAACACAAGGGAACTTGGAAACAAGCAGAAGTCATAGTGCAATCCTGTGATTTTTGATTCTGTTAAACCGTTAAGGACTCCCTCAGAATTTTTTTCTGTTTATTTGTGGTTGCTAAATGTGCTCACACCCTTTGAATGGGACACCTTGCTTGAAATATGGGCAAGAGACTGTTTCACAGTAGCCCCCAAATTGTGCTTTCTCAGAGTGTACTAATGCGTATTTCTAAAGAAATCGTTTGGTGGTTTAACAGGTCAAACCTATATTGCTAGCATCCCATATGGATGTCAGTTGAGTCCCAACTGCTCCACTTCCAGTTTAGCTCCCTGCTAACGTGCATAGAAAAGCAGTGGAAGCTGGCCCATGTCCTCAGTTGGCAGTGCGAATGGGAAAGAGCCTCCCAGCATTGCTCTAACGAGGGAGCTGAGCCACAAGCAGAGGGTTTGGACACGATTGTGTATAAGTCTTGGTGGAAACCAGGAGTTCAATCGAAGGGGAACCGCTCGCTCCCCCTCTCATTCTCTTCGGTGTTAGGATGCTGTCACCATGTTGGGCTGAGGAGACAGAAACCCCTGCAGTTTATTTTCTTTTTGAACAAGTCGCATTGTGGTAGGACTTCTAAGCCCAAGGCAGAAAAGCTTTCTCTTTGTTAGAAATGGCAGTGTGCAGTTTCAACTTGTTGGAGATGTTTTTGGATCCGGTGTGAACTAGCTGCGGTTTGCCTTTGGGCATGAAGCTATTTGGCTTGGCTCTGTTCTATCTGTAATTGCTGCATTTTAATAATTGCCCAATATTCTTGTCAGCAATTTGCAGTCTATATTTTTTAATAGAACCGTTTGCTTTTCTTTTCCGCAGGTTGCTTGGGCCCCTGGCTAAGCCCCTGGATTAACACGGCAAAGTCCCGCGGACCCTCAGCCTGTTAAATTTCCCCAGGGCCTCATGCTGTTTGTGACCCGCAGCCCTGAACAAATACTTGTAGACACCATCTTTTCCTGAGAGCTTCTTTCAGGGCTTGCTAGATAAAGATTGTCTAATTGTCCGTAGCATTTGCTTAAATAGTATATTAGTTTGTTCAGAGTTGTTTTTCTCCCTGTCAATTAAAAAAAAATATTTTTTTGAGGCAGAGTCTGAGGAAGCTCCCATCTACTTCTTCATTCCTGGAATGGGCTGGACTGGGGCTGAAGGAGGGAGCTGGGAACATAGCCCAGGTCTCCCATGTGGGTGCAAAGGGCCCATACTACTTGAGCCTTCGCCACTATGTCCCAAGATATGTGTTGTCTGGAAGCTGGAATTAGGAACTGGAACTGAGAGGGGGAATCCAGGCCCTTCCATGTGGGATGTGGCTGCCTTCCTGGCATCTTGACCACTAGACCAAATGTCGATTCCAGAAATCCATTTTCGTTTTTAAATAAAAAGCTGAGCTAAAGTCTTTTTACTGTTGTTGAGTCCTTACATTAATAGATTTCCATTTTACCTAAGGTGGTATAGAATTAGGTAAGAGAATTGTTGGAGGGGCTGGTGGTATGGCATGGGAGGCTAAACCTCTGCCTGTGGCACCAACATCCCATATGGGCATGGGTTTGAGGCCTGGCTGCTCCACTTCTGATCCAGCTTCTTACTAATGTGACTGGCAGTGTAGCACAAGATGGCTCAACCACTTGGGTCCCTGCTGTTCTTGTGGGAGTCCTGGATGGAGTGCCAGGCTCCTGGTTTTGGCCTGGCCCACATCTGGCTGTTGTGGTCATTGGGGCAGTAAACCAACAGGTAGAAAATCTCTCCCTGTCTCTCTTTCTGTCTCCTCTCTGCCTTTCAAATAAATAAAATACATCTTTTCTTTTAAAAAATTAAGATGTAATTATTTAATTCTTAACTACTGTAAAATCAGTTACATCTCATTTACTGCAAAATAAATATTTTAGGAGATGAGAGAGAGAGAGAGAGAGAGAGAGAGAGAGATAGAAATAGAAAGAGAGAAGCTAAAGAGTAGAATAATTGAAAGGACATTTCCAGCCAAGCAAAAGCACAAGTCACTAATGGCATAATGGTCTTTTCTCAAAAGCTGGTTAAGCTAGAGAGACTTGAACCAACACGCAGAAAGGGAGTGCTGGCGTCACAAACACTGGCTTGACACGCTGCACCACAACACTGGTCCTACACTCCAAATTCTTTATCAGGATAAATACCTTGGAAAAACAGAGAAGTAATGATAGCTAACACTTATGGATGGATTATTGTGTGCTAAGCACTGTTTTAATGTTTGTGTGTATAAAATAAATCCTCCCAGAAGTGTCTTACCGTGGTGCAGGTTCGTTCATGAGGAGTAATCTGGGGGCTGGCACCGTGGCATAGCAAGCTGAATCTCCATCTCTTAACGCTGACATCCCATATGGGCACATGTTGGAGTCCCAGCTGTTCCACTTCTGATCCAATTCCCTGCTAATGCACTTGCCAGATCAGTGGAGGATGGCTCAGGTTCTTGGGCTCCTGTGCCCACACGGAGACCTGGAAGAAGCTCTGGCTTTGAAGCAGCCCAGCTCAGGCTGTGGTGGCCATTTGGGGAGTGAATCAGCAGATGGAAGAGCCCTCTCTGCCTCTTCCTCTGTCACTGAAACTGCCTTTCAAATAAAATATTATATTTGGTGGGTGGCAGGTGGAGCTATGTGGAGTACTGAACGCCAACCTGATCCATATTCTACATACCCTAGGCTGTTTGTCACTATCATGTTCCAAGCTGGAATTAGAGTGCCTCCTGCAAATGTAATGACCTTAAGAAACTCCGGAAATTATTTCTTAAACATTATTTATTTGGGAGACATAAAGAAAAAGAGGAGAAAGTGAGAGAGAATGAGCTCTCATCTTCAGGCCTATTGCTCAAATGTCTGTACCAGCCCCTGGGCTGAGACTGGAACAGGGAGCTGGGAACTCAATCCAGGTTGAGATTCTAACGATTAGAGCCATCACTGGTGTCTCCCACCGTCGTCTACCTTTGTAGGAAGTTGGAAACTGGGTCATGGGTGTCTTAACTCCTAGGTTAAATGTTTACCCCTAGGAAATTCTGTTTGAAATTAGGACTTCATTGTTATGGTCCTAGAGAGGTTAATAGTTGAAGGTGGTAAGAGACACAGAAGGGGATTTGGTGAGCTCCTGCTGCCTCAGGCTGCAGCCCAACAATCACTTCTTCCCCCCGCCCAGCTGGATCGCCCTTCTCACAGGCAGATAGTATTAACACTGAGAGGAGCTGTTTTAAGTACTTAACACTTGAGGCAGTGAGTTAGGAGTGTTTAATTAGAAGCTTATTTCACTGATTTTTCTATTTTTGTTCTGTCTCCTACACATGCCCCAGCTGGTTCTGTCTGTGAGGGTAGCCAGCAGCCCCTGTGTGTGGTATTTCCGTGCTGACGGTGACAAGGCTGTGGCCCGCTGTTTGAGATGGGGGCTGAAAGCTGCACCTGCCTACATCCTCCGGGGTTTAGATCACATCCTGGTTGTCTTTGTGCTCTTACCCCGTTGTTGGATGCCTTTGATTGCTGATGGGTAGGAGCGCCTCCAGAAGGAGCACCCCCAGAACATGCTAGGCGTGCAGTAAAGGCTTGCTCAGTTGGGCAAGTTTGAGCTGTGCTAGCCTAAGCGGCTAAGCGATGGGGCTGTGAAAACCACAGGGCAGTGTTGAAGTTAAGCAAACCATGCCAAAACTCTGCTTTGAGACTGGGGTAGGAGCAGCAGGGAGGCCTGGACTCTCAGTCCAATTACCAGTGTCCCAAGTGAGGCAGACAGACAGGGAAGGCTTTTTGGTCTTCTTTTTCTTAAAAAAAAAAAAAAAAAAAAAGCAAAGAAAGAAAGAAAAATTTGGAAGGCAGAGCCACAGAGAGAAAGGGAATGACAGAAAGAGATCATCTACCTGCTGCTTTCACTTCCCAAATGGCCACAAAGGCCATGGCTAGGGCTGGGTCAGGCGAAAGACAGGAGCGTGGAACTGCATCCAGGTCTCCCTCGTGGGTGGCACGGGGCCCAAGCACTTGGGCCATCCTCTGGTGCTTTCCCAGATGGATTAACAGAGAAGTGGATTGGAAGCAGAGCAGACAGGACTTGAACCTGCATCCATGTGGGATGTCAGTGCCATAGGCAGCAGCTTTACCTCCTGTGCTACAACAACACTGTCCCCTCATCCCCCACAGCCCCCATGAAATGTCATTGGGCAGAGAAATAAGAACCTTGGCTTTTTGTGGTTCTGTATTTTTGCAGATGGAGTCTCAGTGTAATATAATTTGATCCTTGTGATAACCCTGTCATTATGACATTAGATTGAGTCTCTAATCAGAGCTATTTGTGCTTCCCGGATGGCACTAGGGACCATGTGTATCAAGTGTCACTGTTTACTTTTGTACCACAGCTTAACTGCTGATGTTCTGTATCACATGTGTGTCTTGAGTTTCTTCTGTATTCCTAAAAATTGCATGTAAAACTGAAGATTTTAAAATGTCAAGTAAGCATGTAATTTGTGAAAGTATATTTGCCATAAAGACCCTTCTTAGTTAATTACCACTTGGCTTGGCATCTATGAGAGATTTCATTCTGTCTTATAAATCTGTTTATTTGAAATGCAGAAAGAGATAGTGAGATTTTTTTTTTTTTTACTGGTTCACACCTCAAAAGGCTATATTAGTTGACATTGGGGTAGATTGAAGTTGGGCATGTAGAACACCATTTGGGTCTCCCACGGGGGTGCAGGGGCCCAAGGACCAGGGTCATCTTCTGTTGCTTGCCCGGGTGCATGAGCAAGGAGCTGGGGTTCAATGGCAGGACTAGGTCTTAAGCTGGGGCTCAGATAGAAGATGTTGTAAGCAGTGGCTCAAACCAGTCCACCACAGAGTCAGACTGAAAAATATCTTGTCTGATCTGTTTCAGAGATGATTCATTTGACTTCAGTATATGTTTGTTTATGAAAGGACATTTCCGTGTTCAGTTTTTATACTGCAATTTGTTTACTTTTACAGGCAGTTTGAATTTTGTGAGGCCGCTGCTGATCTGTGCAGATTGTGGTTAAGGGAAGTGACGGCAGGAGCATTGGAGAAACGAAGATGACCTCCCGTTGCGTGGTGGCCGTGTTTGCCCTTATGAGCTCCTGTGTAGCCACTGCAGGTAAGTTGCATGTTGACAACTCTATGTTCATTACATTCTTTCCAGCGGGTCTTTCTGCCCTCTCTTTAGTTAGGAAGAGTCAAGGCCATTAAGGGTCACGTAAAACTTGTGTTGTGTTCTTTAGGGAAATAGAATATTTGATGACTCTACAGATAGTAATGTTTGCCTGTGTTAAATCTACTAAGCTAGTACCGAGTATTATGTCAGTGATACACATGTATATATAATTCCTCTGCTATGTTGAGGCAGTTGGATAATAAATATTCTAATGATTAATTCCACATGTTTTTGTTGCATGAGTAAAAAATATTTACATTTTTGTTCCTAAATAAGAATTTCAGAAAGTCATTTTATACTTTTTTATGACATAGTTAGAGCTTCTAGGCAGAGGTGATGCTCCTGGCATAGACTGTCTGGGCAGCTTTTTTTTTTTTTAAGTTAAACATTGTATCTATTGATTGGAAAGGCAGAGAGACAGAGTAATAGAATGAGACACAGGCAAACAGAGAGAGCTGTTATCTGCTGTTACGTTCTCCAAATGCCTGCACCTGCTGGGGCTGGGCTAGGCTGGAGTCACAAGCCTGGAACTCCATCTGGGACCCCCATGTGGGTGGCAGGAACCCAGTTCCTTGAGCCCGTCACTGCTGCCTCCCGGGTGTGCATGAGAGGAAGCTGGAATTGGGAGCAGAACAGCCTTTTAACTCAGTCCCCTCCTATGGGACATGGGTATCCCAGTGCCAGGTCTTCACTGCCAGCTCCCAGTGTTGTCCACTTCAGAGACTTTACTATGTCACTTTGTAAAAAGTGGAGAGATGCACTGTACTTCCTGGAGGTCAGCCAAGTAGGAAGCTGGAGATGAGAAAGTGTATGACTTGGTTGGAATGATGTTGCTTAAGAGGATTTGATACCCCACAACCAACATCTTAGGGGTCTGTCAGAGTTGCTTAATAAATTTGGAAGCCTAATTTGCTCTATTTTGTTATAATTTGCTGTGGATCTGCTCTATAATGAGCTACATAAAACTGATTTGTTGGGCCAGTTCCGGAAAGTGGCAAGTTTCAACAAGCAAAGCATTAATTTGAGAAGTGATCTGCCTCTTGGTTTTGGCTATCAGATTGCACATGTAGATGAGAATGATAACGATTGCCATTTATTGAGACTGCACCACAACCAGGCACCAGCTAAGCAATTAGAGAGTAGACAGGAGTAAGGTTAGTGCCATTTACCAGCATGCTTAATCTGGGCCCGGAGTTAGGCACAATTACTTTGATCATTTCCTAGATGATGAAATGAACTAAAGCGAGATGAGATAATTGGCAGTGTGGTGTGGTCAGGAAGTAGGGGAGCCACAGTTTGCATCCATGGTCTCACCTTCTGTCATCCTGCAGAAGTTGCAGCAGGTGAAGTCACCCAGACTTGGAACAGGTGTCATAGGCAGGCACACGCCAGAGTGAAAACCAGCTGGCAGAAAGGTTGGCAAGGCTGCTGTCCTGTGCCAGACTTTTCAATTTTTATTTTGTCTGAAACATAAAGAGACAGAGACATACACACATACACACAGAGATACTTTGCATTTGTCGATTGATTCCCCAAATGTCTACAGCAGCCTGCCAGACCAAGAGCCTGGAATGCCATCCGCTTGTCCTGCCTGGGTGCAGGGAACCTGTGTATCTGTCACCTGCTGCCTTCCAGAATACACATTAGTGGGAAGCTGAATTAGAAGAGGAAGAGTGGCTGACACCCAAACCAGGCTCTCCTAGAGGGATGCGGGTGTCCCAGATGACAACTTACCTGCTTTGCCACACGCCCACGCTGGATTTTTGTTTTGAACACCAGGGTGTGAATCTGAATTGCCCACTCTCTCTATGTTACTGTCAG
This sequence comes from Ochotona princeps, assembly GCF_030435755.1. Classification (NCBI taxonomy): domain Eukaryota; kingdom Metazoa; phylum Chordata; class Mammalia; order Lagomorpha; family Ochotonidae; genus Ochotona; species Ochotona princeps. The sequence goes on along the minus strand of NC_080833.1, from coordinate 77,974,758 downwards.
CAGTTTCATTTTGCCTCATTATTGGTGTTATTTTGCCTTTAGCTTGTGTCTTCAACTGATCTTCAATAAAATCTCTTTTTGATAAGTGGTAATAGGGACGAGAGAGAGAGAGAGAGAGAGAGAGAGAGAGAGAGAGAGAGAGAGAATGAATGAGAATATGCGTATGGTGAATGGCCTGCTAGGAAATGGGAAGACTGCTGTTTTGAGGTGCACAGTTGTATTTGGTGGGTGCCAGGCAGGCAGGCTGTCACTGGCGCCTAGCTCGGGTGCTCTGTGGGCTGGGTTCGATGACTTTGTTCAGCCTTGAAGTATTGGAGAGTGAACCAGTTTTGCGTAACCCCTTTCTTAGTCTTTCAAGCCATTGTGGGAAGTATTCTCTTGCAGCTGTACTCACGCTGCAGGCTCTACTGAGCTGGAAGGAGCAGTACAATTACAGATTTTTATGACTACATGAGGTAGCTGACTGCATGAGGCACCCCGTAGAGGCAGGGATGGCGTTTCACTTTGGTGGAACCTGATGGACTGAATGAATAAAGCAGGAGTCAGGAACGTTTTGTTTATCCTTATTCGGCTTCTGTATCACCACAACAAACTTTACACTGTGCTTTGTGGGCCTTCGGGGTGAGCTGAACTTCAAGAAGATGTCAGAATAATGTGCGTGTATGTACTGCCTGTTGCAGCCCACACTCAGCCTCACCTGCACTGGCGCATTTCATCCTCATCACTACCCCAGGGGGGCATTGTACTTTGATTGCCCCTGGTTTGTAGAGGAGGACATGGGAGTACAGAGAAGTTAAGCAACTTTCTCCAAGGTCCCATAGCTAACAGGTGGCAGAATTAGCCACAACCTACTTTATCTAGGTCTGGAGATGGAGTATCTAGATCTCTGTACTGTAAGGCAGCATGAATTCGAATGATGTTTGGTTTTAGAAGAACAGTTTAGCTTTGAGCCTTCCTTTTCCTCTTGGAGCATTCATTACTCATTGAGGCCCCGCTAAATGAAAGGCATGATGCTACTCACTTAGAACTATACAAAGAAATCAAGTGTCATCTTCTCTTTCCAATTGGTTGCACTTTAGGAGGGCTTGTAAAATATTGCAAAGGTGAAGGCCAAGTGAAACCCAGAAGGCCCAGGAGGTAGCAGAAAGGGAAGCCCTTGTGGCTTGGAGGAGCCAGGCAGGGCTTTGTGGGAGCTATGGAGCTTGTGCCCTGTCTGGAAGGCTGGCAGAATCTGGGAAGACGAGGCAGCCACTTCTCGCAATGATGACAGGATGTTGGCCTTTCTCTTCAATGGCTGGGCTGCAGAATTGGTGTGGGAATGGACAAGGAGGTCCGTTTGTCAGGATGGTAGGAGATTGAGGAAGACCTCAAATATCAGAGTGAGACTTGTGGATTTATTCTGAGATGTGGATTCTCTCTCTCTCACTCTTCTGAAGATTTATTTTTATCTAAAAGACAAAGTTATAGGGAGAAGAGAGGGAGGGAGAGAGAGAGAGAGAGAGAGAGAGAGAGAGAGAGAGAGACCCTTTTATCTGCTGATTCACTCACCAAGTGGTTACAATGGCCAGAGCTGAACCAATCTAAAACCAGGAACCAGTCAGGAACTTCTTCCAGGTCTTACACATGGACGTGGGGCCCAATCTTTGGGCCATCCACCACTGCCTTGAGGCCATTAGTAGGAAACTGGATCAGAAGTGAAGCAGCCAGGATATGAACTGGTGCTCATCTGGGAAACCTGTGCCACAGGCAGAGGCTTAGCTAACAAAGCCTTGCTGCTGGTCCCTGATTCTCTTCTTCCATCTCCCTTGGCTGGAACCACGTACTGTTTTTTGTTAAGATTCAAACCACGGGACCTGGCGTGTGGCCTAGTGGCTAAAGTCCTCGCCTTGAACATGCCGGGATCCCATATGGGCGCTAGTTCTAATTCTGGCAGTCTTGTTTCCCATCCAGCTCCCTGCTTGTGGCCTGGGAAAGCAATCAAGGGTGGCCCAAAGCCTTGGGACCCTGTACCCGTGTGGGAGACCTGGAGGAAGTTCCTGGCTCCTGGCTTCAGATTGGCACAGTTCAGGCTGTTGCAGTCTCCTAGGGAGTGAATCATAGGACGAAAGATCTTACTCTCTATCTCTCCTTCTCTCTGTATATCTGACTTTGTAATAAAAATAAATAAATCTTTTATTATTATTATTATTTCATTTTATAACACAGTTTCATAGGCTCTGGGATTCCCCCAAGCCCTCCCCAAGCCCTTCCTCCATATTGAATTCCTCCATATTGGTTACAGAAGTACAGTTCTTAACCAGTCATGATTCCTTCATTGTGGGCATGGACCATGCAGAGAGTCCAGTGTCTTATTGTCCAGATAAATTCAGCAGTTTCATTCTTGGTCTGAAAATAGAGCTGGCAGAATAGCATCCCTTCCATTGAAAAGCCACTATGCAACTTCAACAACAGGAGGAAACATGGAAATTTACAACATCATGAAGTTAATTGACATGGAATTGAATGATCAATATGCTAGAAAATGCAAGTTCTTAACCACATCCTGTAACTACTTCATTGACATTTCCATTTTAGTTTATACTCAACCGGCTGCTATACACGTTAAAATGGTTATAGGGTACTATTCAGCTGTCTCGTGTCTATTTTCATTTTCATATTTAGCAGCTTATAGTATTCAAGTTTGATTTTTACTGAAGTTTGTGAATTTTAGGATAGCCCAAACAGGCTTATAACTCTAACAAGCCATGTTAATGATTGAGGAGCAGAACAGTTTTTGGAGGGGTGTGCAGAGAAATCTTCAATACCTTAGTGAGAAGTAACTAATCTTTGTGTCTTACCTAGTAAGGTATATGGGAGTCCAAGCTGACTTTTTCCTGTCTGTTCTAAGCTTTCCTTATTGGTCTCTGTCTGTGTATCTGATCTAATTTTTTGGGGCTCCAGAGCGACCCTGATGGTCATTGCAAGAGAGGGTGGGAAGCCAAAGTTGGAACTAAGTTAGGACCAGAGAAAGCTCCTCTCCAGAGTCCAAAAGAAAGTTTGCTGTTCTTCTGTTTCTGAGGACCGCTCAGGGCTCCTAGCTATTGTTCCGATGACATTAGATCTTTCAAAAAAAAAAAAACAACAACAAGAAGATTCAAACCATGATCTCAGCAGTGGGGTTAGGCACGTAGCCTCATTAGCTTCTAATGCAGCCAGGGCCCAGCATGGAGGCTGTGTGTCAGCTAACCTCTTTTATCTTAATAACCCTGTAAGGTACATGCTGTTGTGGCCATCATCATCGCTGCCTTCTACAAACAAGGAAACTGGGCCTCAGCTTGGCTGCCAGCTTGCCCATAGGCTCACCACTAGCAAGAGGCAGAGCAGGTGTTGGAAGCCAGCGTCAGCATCCCAGAGGCAGGAAGCCCTTATCATGGTGTGAATGACCCTCTGGGCTTGACTGACTGACTTTCAGGAGAGTCGCTCTCAGTATGACTTTGACCTTGGAAGGTGTACTCATTAGCAGAAAGATCATCACATGATAGGCTTTTTGCTGCTTCCTTTTTTTTTTTTTATTGTGTCTGATTTTTTTTAGACATACTTTATTTTTAAAAGTTTGTCTTTACTTGTTCTGAAAGGTGGAAAGAATGAGCATTTTTCCATCTGCTGGGCTCACTCCTCAAATGCCAGGAACTCCATCCAGGTCTCTCACGTGGGTGCTGGGGACCCAATCACGTGGGTCCTTCCGCTGCTGCCTTCCAGGGTACACATCAGTAGGCAGTTGAACTGGGCACTGGAGCTGGGACTTGAACCCAGGCCCTCGGCTAGGGGAGAAGGGCCTCCCAGCTGAGTCTTCTTCAAACTGCGCTGTTTGCAACGCAGGCCTCCCCGCATACCGAAACAGGCCTTCTTTATTTGCATTCCCACTTCAGGAAACTGGCCTGGAAGCTCTAAATCAGAGGGAGAGTTTGGAGTTCTTGGTAGCACAAGGGCTGAGGGCTGTAAAAAGCCTCGGTTAGATCCGTGGCCAGGGGAGGGGCAGTGCATAAAATGAGCCCGAGGTAAATAGGAGGGGCCCACTGGTCTCAACGCCGGGAGCTTGGCTGGCCTGCCTGGACAGCCTTTGCTGCCGGGCTGGACCGAGGGCGAAGGAGACAGGCAGCGAGCCTTGTGGCTCAGGAATCCTGGCTTCTTTGAGCCCCCTTCCCCCCGCCCTGTTCCTGGGGTTCTGCTATGTGCCTTGGGGTTCAGGAGGGGACGGAGTCCCATGTTCTGGGTAGACGTGCTGGGTGAGGACACTTTATCCCAGTTGCTCCCGGGAAGCTGGAAAAAGAAGTGCTTGCTGCCGTGGCCTCACGGGTCGGCGCGAGGCTAGGTTTTCTCCATAGCGCTGCTCCACATATGTGTAAAAAATCCGAGCTGCCACCACTGCCGCAGCTTCCAGCACTAGGCAGGGCGATGTTTCCAGGAACCCCAGTAATGAGAAAAAGAGTCCTGCGCCGAGAAGTTTGGGGAAGTCAGCCTGGTCCAAGGGGGTGGATTTGGCTTGCGCCCTGCTGCCTGTGTGCCAGGTCGGAGAGGTATGCTGAGGTGAGCCCTGAGGCGGTGCTGCCACCTGTCTTGGGAGCATGGGTGGGCTGCCATGGGATGCCTCCCTGATTCATTCCACTGTCTACGTTCCATGCCTCATGCATCATTTGGGGATGCACGTCCATGTCACACTTATCCAGGTCTTTTAAGCAAACACACTTCTCTGCATCTCTGTTGGCTGTACCTGGAATTCCATGTAGAGTGCGCAGGATAGTTGAGATGATTTTAGTCTGAGTTGTTTTCCCACTGAGAAAGCTCTGAACTCTGGGCTGCCACTGTGGTAGGGGGGATTAAGCTTAAGCCACTGCTTGCCACACAGACATCCTCTCCTGCGGAGTTCCTGCTGTCTCTTCCACTTTGGTTATGGCTCCCTGCTTACAAGCCAGGGAAGGTAAGTGATGACCCAAGTGCTTGGGCTCCTGCCACCCTGGTTGGAGGTCCTGGCTCCTGGCTTTAGCCTGGTCCAACCCAGGCTCTTACAGATAAATATGTATGTCTATACATACATATGTATGTACATACACCATACATAAGTAAATCTTTAAGAGGGAAGCTCTGAGCTCTTTGTGGATGAACAAGTGAAGGTACATGGATTCCTTCTTGGTCTGCAGTGGGACACACTGGCAGCCTTGTGTGAGTATAAACTAACACCACTAGGTTGTGTTCCTGGGCTGAGGGTGAGTAGGGTAGGTGGGCTTCACAGTATTTGTGGAAGTTGGGCCTCATCTTTGAATTCCATTGGCCATGAACTTTTTGAAGCCCCCTCATATGGTTTTCAGAAGGTAGGTGGTTTTATTTATTTATTTATTTACTTACTTATTTATTTCCAGAATGAAAATGTAATGAAATTGGTGGGGGTGGGGCACGTGGCACTGTGGTGGCTCAACAGGATAGCATTCTACCTGCAAGTGCCGGCATCTCGTATGGTTGCTCATTTGGATTCTGGTTGTTCCACTTCTGGCCCAGCTCCCTGCTTATGGCCTAGGAAAGCAGCGCAGAAAGGCTTGAGTCCTTGGAGCAGTATGCCCACGTGAGAGACCAGGAAGAAGCTCCTGGCTTTAGATCAGCTCAACTCTGATTGTTGCTGCCATTTGGGGAGTGAACCAGTGGATGAAAGATCTTTTTCTCTCCTTGTCTCTGTAAATCTCCCTTTCATGTAAAACTAAAAATAATTCTTAAAAAAAAAAAAGAACGAGGGGCCTGGTGGTATGGCCTAGTGGCTAAGGTCCTCGCCTTGAACTTGCCAGGATCCCATATGGGTGCCGGTTCTAATCCCGGCAGCTCCACTTCCTCTCTCTCTCTCCTCCTCTGTATATCTGACTTTGTAATAAAAAAAAAAAAAAAAAAAAAAAAAAAAGAATGAGGTTTGGGGAGAGTAATGTAGTCTATTTATTTTATAATTTGTATTTAGTGCATTTGAAATGCAGAAAGAGAAACACAGAGTTCTTACCCCTGGTTTGCTCCCTGAATGCCCTTGCAGGCGGAGCTGGGCTCGGCCAAACCTGAGAACCAGAAACTTCATTCAGGCCTCCATGTGGGTGGCAGGGACCCAGCTACTTGAGCCATCGCTGCTTCCCGGGATGTGCAGTAGCAGGAAGCTGGAGTTGAGAATGAAGTTGGGACTTGCAGCCCAGGCACTCTGTGTTAGATGGCAGGTATCCGAAACCAGAATCTTCCTGTTGTGCGAGATGCTTGCCCCAAAGCAAGTGATTCCGAGAGATGTCTCAACTCCAACTGAAACTCAGACCACTTGTGCATACCAACCTTACCCAGAAGTCTTGGGCTATTTTTGGCAGTTGGGACTCAAACCAGCACCATAAGGGATGCCAGGACTGTAGGCAGAGCCTTCATTATACCATGGGCCTTCTCTTTTTAAGTCTGAGTAGTATTCCATTATGCCCATATACTCAATTCTCCTTATCTTTTCATTGTCAACCTTTTCTCTTGAACTTGAATGAATGGCCTGCGGGCCTCAAGGGAGGTTGTCTAATGGCTTTCTCTGCTGACTGATTAGGGGCTGTATTGATCAGGGCAGGTAAGGCAGAGGGGGCAGCAGAGCGGAAGGAAGTCTGGAAGGGTTGAAGGAAACTGAGGAGAGGCTTCTGTTGCTAACTGCCTAGGTCTTCAGGCAGAGCAAATTGATTAGTTTGCAAGTCTTGTCCTCAGGTGGTGACAACCACCTTTAAGTTTAATTTTTTTGGACTTGTGGATATAGTTGGTAAGGATATTATCCATTGTGATACCAGCTTTAAAGAGTAAAGCACTTTAAAAAGATCCTGAGTGGCCAGAGTGGCCCACCTTTTGGCATGGGCTCCCATCCATCCTCGAGTGTGAGTCCCTTGCTCTGCTGGGTTGTGGCATAGCCAGTTATGCCTAGCTTGTGACACTCACATCTCTTGTTAGAGTGTCATTTCTAGTCCCACCGGTTGCACTTTGAAGCCAGTTCCCTGTTCATGAGACTGTGGAGGTAGCAGAAGATGGCTCAAGTATTTGGATCCATGTGACCATGTGGGAGATCCAGATGGAATTCCTGGCTCCTAGCTTTGTCCTGACTCAGCTGCTGCTGTTGTAGCCATTTGGGAAGTGAATCAGCAGATGGAAAATCTCTCCTCTCTTTCTCTCACCTCCCCATCATAACCTCTCTCTGATGCTCTGACTTTGAAATAAATAAGTCAGTCTTTAAAAATAAAGGATTTTTTTTTTGCCCTGCAGAAACTGGAGTGTAGGTGGACATGATATCCTACACAACGGCTTTATCATATTATTTTTTTAATTTGCAGAGATGGTTGGGTGACCAGATGTGCACAGAGTATAAAAAAAAAGATATTTACGAGAGTGAGAGTAGCAGTGTCCAAAGATGTGATGTCAGACAGGCTGGGCAAAGCCAGGCTTCTCTCATGCGTCCTTATCCTCGGTTGTGTAATTGCCACTCTGCTGTCTGCATTTCTGATTTATTCGTATGCTTTTAGGATCCCAGCGATGGCCTGTTTTATAAACAGTGATTAATATTTGCATCAGAACAGAACTATCTGTGTGTTCCCACACAGCTGTTTAAGGGCTCCAAGCTTAGATCTTCACCCAGTTTTGGGTGGAGGAAATTCGATTTTCTGAGTTTGTTTGCTTTGATAACTAACCCTTGATACTCTGGGGACACCTTGAGTCACCAGCGTGAACTGGTTTTGGAAGCCATGTGGGAGCTGAGAGTGTGTTTTACGAAGTATGCCTTCGTTGGGGCCCTAGCTCCCTCGGGTGATTGACTTGTCTGTGGGTCACATCCACTTCCTCAGGAATGGCCTCTGCTAGACGAATCTCAAACTCACCTGGCCTGAAGGCCAAACTGGGAAGGGCTGAGTTTTCTGAGTAGACTCTGTGAATCAGGCAGAATTCTAGAGAGCTTGAGATGTGCTTGCTCTCAGCATTTTTCTGCCAAGGAGTAGGCAGCAGGTGCTCTGGGGACTGAAGTTTGGTTAGTCCCTGGCCCTGTCTTGCTAGTGCTTAGAAATCTTAAAGAAGAAGAAGAAAAAAATCTAGAGTGTAATGTGGAAAATCTTACTAACTTCAAGGGAAGTGTGTTGAGTTTTTTTTTCCCAAGTGTTTTTTAGTTTAATCTGATGCTTCTTTGTTGTTTTTTTTGTCAGATGATTTGTTCAGCGATGAAATGGGTTGTTGCAGTCCCCTATGATTTTTTTTCTGTAATTGTTAAGTTACTCTCTTCATTGGTAAGGAGGGGAACCATATATGGCCAAAAGAAAAACTCCCAATACAACCGCATTCGGTTCATTGTGTTCCTTCACCCTGTCCTCGCATGCCTTCATAGCTTGGTTGTGGCACAGAGGACCAGCCAGTGCCATTGGGAGGAGTGCCTCCCTCCTTGCCAGTCCCCTTTTCCCCTCCCAGCACAGGTGTCGGGCAGAGCAGACACCAGCCTCATGAGTTGGCACCTGCTCTGCCATTTGCGTCGGTGCTGGACTGGCTGCTCAGCACTTCCTGGGGTGGGCTTCTGCTGTGGAGTGCATCTGTGGGCGACAACAGGGTGGGTTTGCAGCTGGCTGTTTTGGCTACATTGAATGGTGAAAGAAAATGCCACGTGCCTTCACTACCCCTCTTCTTTCCTTCTGAGGTAGAGGAAAGAATCATTCCCCATCCCCCCATATATAAATAAGCTGGTCAGTAAGTACTGTGCTTTTAATGAGAACTTGTCCAGAAGTCAGTAAACTTTGAGGGATGGCCAAGCCTTAGGTACCTTTCTAGCCTCCAAGACAGAGAGAGAGGGGTTGGAAGTTATAAGCCATTATTAGACCAGTACTTTTTAAACTGTGATGGCTTCAGAATCACCCGGAGACCTTGTCAGCAGGCTTGTCATAGGAGGTCTTGATAAGTCACCCATTGTATGTGTTGGAATAGACTTCCATGATGCATATGCCACCTGCCTCATCCCTGATTTCTCAGCACACAAATGGTAACAGAGATGCTGCAGACACTTTGTAGAAAGTTCTTGGTGTCACAAAAGGGGATGTTGAAACCTTTTTGGCAAACTCATTTGGGTTGGATGGATGTTTATGTTGGAGAGGTTAGTGAGCCTACGTCACACAGACGCACCTGTGGTGCCGGATGTGTATGTTAGCTGGGACCACTCCTGGTATCATCCTCTTCATCATCAAGAAGGAATGTCCTCATTACTTGCCTTTTGACTTAGCTCAGAAAGGGTGGGGATGGTGGTACAGGCAGCTGTGGCTCAGGGCCTCTAGGTAATGGGGGCTGCTGCTGCTGCTGGCTAGAAACATGGCTCCTGGCATCAGGTGCTGCAAGAGAAAAATAGGGCCTGCTTCCTTTCTGTGGAACCCCTTTGGTTTCCTCACGGCACATTATTTTCTTTTCTTTTCTTTTCTTTTCTTTTCTTTTCTTTTCTTTTCTTTTCTTTTCTATATTTTCTTTCTTTCTAAGATTTATTTATTTTTATTGGTAAGGCAGATATACAGAGAGAGAAGAAGAGGCAGAGGGAAAGATTGCTTCATTTCTTATTAAAAAAGATTTATTTTTATTTGAAAGAGTTATAGAGAGAAGGGGAGAGAGAGAGAGACAGACATCCTTCATCTGGTAGTTCACTTCCCCAAATGGCCACAATGGCTAAAGCTGGACCCATACAAACCCCCAGGATCCAGGAGCTTCTTCTGGCTCTCCCACGTGCATACAAGAACCCAAGTACTTGAGCCATCCTCCACTGGTTTTTTCAGGTTACCAGCAGGTAGCTGGATCAGAAGTGGAGCAGCTGAGATGTGAATTGGTTCCCATATGGTGTGCTGGAACTGCAGGTGAAAACTTAGATTACTAAACACCACAGTGCTGCCCTCATGCCTCCCCCCACTTCATTTTTGTAGTCAAACTCTAGATTAAAACAAAACAAAACACCATGTTTCAGAAAGGGAATGTGATTATCTCAGTTGGTGTTTATTAAGCACCCTGACAACATGTGTGTTATTAGTTCTGATAGACACTGAGAAATTTTTCTGCTGAGCCTGAAAAGCTGTGTTGTCAAACATTGTTGATTTCTCTGTCTTGCGATGGGTGGTTCATCAGGTTTTCTGGCTTGCTCTTCGGGCCTCATCGTTGTTGTCAGAGGGGCGTGAACAGCCCATGTTCAGCCCAGAGTGCCCCGCGGGCCCCAGGTGGTGGTCATTCTGGTTTTGAAATTGAACCAGAAAAGTCCAGAGGAATGCAGTAACATTTTTCTTTTTGCCCCCTGCTATCTTTTTTTTCCCCTAGGCCTCCTAAAAATGTGTTTATCTTGCTGTCCGTGCTTGTGGAGCAGTCTGGAATTCTGTGTGGCATTAGATAGTGAAAAAAAAAAAAAAGAAGAAGAAAAAAAGAAGAGATTCCCCACATGGCTAAGGTTATGGGAGTGAGACATCTTGGACTATGTAGAACTGTCTTAAGATGGGAACTTGGGGACACAGTTTATTTTAAGATCTGTATTTTTATAGCTACTATACATCTATTATGATGATTTTTTTTTTAAAAAAAAATCTTTTCCAGCACGGAGGGGAGGGAGTGAGGACTAGCAGCAACATCAAACACTTAATACCAAGTCAAAAATTTCCATTCATTACCAAAGCGGAACATATCTTCAGAATGAAAGAATAGTAGGAACTGCAAAAGCTTGGTAATGGTATAACTGGAGAGCAGGGCCCTGGGGTTCTGGAGGATGCCAGGGGCCTGACCCTGGCAGCCCACTCCTTCAGCATGCCGGGGGCGTCTGCAGGGACAACTTCTCCGCAAGTTACGAATCCATGTCTTCTGTTTGGCTGCATTATCTGCAGAATGTGCTATCCAGGGCCGTCTGGCAGCGCTGCATGAGTAATCTGGTGTGGATACAGAAGCACTAATTAATTGTGGTAGATTACTTGCAAAGTCCATGCTGGAAAACCTAACCGCCTGTAGGAGCAAACTGTCCTTGCTGTAAGCGCAGAGACTGTCCAGAGCTCAGCGCAGACTGGACCAGCTCAACTGCCTTTTGGAAGGGGTAGTTGTTTTTCTTTTTGGAGATGTGTATGTGGCCACGTTGTTAACTGAATTGCCCCTTGACTTCTGGGGTCTCCTGGGGATGGAGTTTATGGGGATCCTCGCAACCCTAGGGAGCACCCAGAACATCCCCTGTGGCCACAGTGGTTTGTGTTTTGTGAAACGTGACTTAAATAGGTATTTCCCAAGGCCTCTCCCTAGCATGAGCAAAGGCGCTCTGGTTGACAATGGAACTGTGCAGGTTCTCAGTGTCCAGTGTCTAAGGCATTGGAATTGGTCTTCAAGTAGTTTCTTCTTCAAATGAAACAAGTCAGGGTCCTCATGTCCTAAGTGGCCGAGGCCAGCAGAAGGGGAATTTTCTAATTGCTACTGTATTTGGTAGACAGTTCTTCAAACACCTCGGTGTCAAGTCAAGTGCATGTTGATATAAAGTAGATAGTGTATGTAAAGGCTAAAAATTGATTTGTGTGAATTTACTACACTTGCTATATATATGTGTGTGTGTGTGTGTGTGTATATATATATATATATATATATATAAAACTCTATTTATTTTAGTTAAGAGAATTACAGAGAGAGTGAGATTTTCTGTCCCCTGGTTCACTTGCCAAATGGGCCAGTTTGAATCTGGCAGCCAGGGACTTCTTCTGAGTCTCCCACGCAGGTGCCGGGTCCTAAGGCCCTGAGCCATCCTCTGCTGCTTTCCTAGGTCACAAGCAGGGAGCTGGATGGGAAGTGGAGCGGCTGGGACAAGAACTGGCACCCCATGGGATGCCAGTGCCACAGGTGGGGGATTAATGTGCTATGTCACTGAACTGGCCCTTGCTCTATCTTAGGCAATAATAAGACCTCCAAAACTATAGAAAAACAATGGAAGTCTCCGCTCCATAAAGATGAGAGAGCTGAGGCCTGCTGGCTTTGAGGGTAAGGCTGAGAGTGAGAATGAAACATCTAGAACATTTCACACTGATCTAGGATTAGTTGAGTTGCACAAGAGATGGAACTGTGGCTGGCTCTGGAAACATCCATCAAGAACCTTTCGATTCATGGGCCTTTCTCCTCCTGACAGGCCTTGGTGTCTTTCTCATCCTCCTAGCCCCGAACAGCCTGTGAGTGAGTGGTTATTTGCAAATCCCAGAGCAAATCTTACTTTATTAGCATGATTCAGAAGAAAAGAATTCTAATGAAAAATTGCACAGGATTGTGTTGAGCCATTGCGTGATATTGTCACATCTTCCTGGATGCAGGGAAAGCCCCCTCCCTCCCTCCAATCTGTTCTGTTTCTTACTCAGCTTGCTCTATTAGAAAAAGCTGCCCCAATGCCTCAGGAGACTGAGCGCTGCCTGAGGAATTTATTCCTGAGCGCACAGCGGCCTCTATTTACTCTGTGTGAGGCTGGCCACTTGGAACCCGCTAGGCAAGCTGCTTCCTATTCAGCCAGCAGACCGAGAGCAGGAGCTTTGGAGTTTTAACCCTTTCTACCAGATGATTCTCTGGTTAACTTTGTGGAGATGAGCAAAATGCAGATCCCAGAGTTGTGATGCATTATGAAAGATTAAACAGAATTTTATAAGTTATTTGAGAGGTGCACACACATACGTGTGCACACATGCACACGCACAGCCAGCTCCTGTTCACTCCCCAAATGCCTGCCATGGCCAGGGTCTGCTGCCTCTCCAGGATTCTGGATCTGGGGCTGGAAATTGAATTCTGGCCATTCCAATATGGACACAAGTGGCTTAACAGGCCAAGTGGTTCCCTTGAAGGACATTTTTGAAATTGCAAACTGAGTCTTTGAACATGCAAATAAGAGGAGCATGTTTATTCTTTTTTTTTTAAGGATTTATTTATTTTTAATGGAAAGATGGATTTACAGAGAGGAAATATAGAGAGAAAAATCTTGCATCCACTGGTTCACTCCCCAAGTGGCTGCAATAGCCAAAGCTAATCTTAAGCAAGAAGTCACAAGCCGGGAGCGTCTTCTGGGTCTTCCATGTGGGCACAGAGTTCCAAAGCTTTGGTCCATCCTCGACTGCTTTCCCAGACCACAAGCAGAGAGCTGGATGGGAAGTGGAGCAACTGGGATATGAACCAACGCCCATATGAAGGTGAGGATTTAGCCACTAGGCTACTGCGCAAGGCCCAAGCATGTTTATTCTAAGTAAAACAGTAAAAGATAGCGTACTTGGGCCTGCCATGATGACTCAACAGGCTAATTTTGTTCCTCAAAGCACCAGAAACCCATATGGGCACTGGTTCATGTTCTGGCTGCTCTGCTTCCCATCCAGCTCTCTGCTTGTGGCCTAGGAAAGCAGTAGAGGACAGCCCGAAGCCTTGGGACCCTGCACCTGCGTGGGAGACCTGGCGGAAGCTCTGGCTTTGGATCAGCTCAGCTCCAGCCGTGTGGTCATTTGGGAAGTGAACCAGTAGAAAGATATTTGTCTCTTCTTTTTGTAATATCTGCTTTTTCAATAAAAATAGCTAAACCTTACAAATTGTTTTAAAAAAATAGCTCTTTATCAGCATGGCGATTTACTTGGATCAGGCAGCTATTATAGAGCCGCATAGATCACCTATAGACTTAGAAATCTAGAAATGCAGGTGTGAGACGAGGGTGCTGGGCAGTGTGGCCAGGGTCTGGGTTTCAGATGGCCAACTCTCTGTGTCACCTGGCAGCCCTCCCTGGGGACCTCTGGGAGGTCAGTGCTAGCCCATTTACGAAATTGTCACTTTTCCCATCTAATTACCATCCAGAGGCTCTTACTTCCTAACTTGATCAAGTTGGCAGTTGGATTTCAGCAGTTTGAACACAAACATTTTTTAAAAAAAGATTTATTTATTTTTATTGAAAAGGCAGATTTACAGCAAGAATGAAAGATGTCCACCTACTGGTTCACTCTCCAGTGGCCTCAATGGCTGTAGCTGATCTGATCTGAAGGCAGGAGCCAAGAACTTCTTCTGGGTCTCCCACGCAAGTGCAGGATCCCAAAGCCTTGGGCCATTCTCCTCTACTTTGCTAGTCTACAAGTAGGGAGCTGAACGAGAAGTGGAGCAGCCAGGACACAAAATGTTTCCCATGCGGAATGTCAGCACGTGCAAGGAGTTATCTAATTATCTGATTGAAACATTGCACTGGCCCCAGGACACAAGCATTTATCTAGCATGCATAGAGAATGTGTTCTAGATTTAAAGCATATTTTTGGTGCTCAAGTCAGATTTGATCCTGAAATACGTTGTTGTGAATAAGACAGATGTTGTAGATGATCAGTTTATTTTCCTAGATTTTACTTAACTTGGTGCAACGAGAGTATCCTAGTGGTAAAGGGGAAATGATGAAATTGGGAAGAAGCTGTGAGCAAACAGTTCTGTCTTATTTCTTGTTTCTGAGATTTCAGTCACAGTCCCAGTTTTTTGGTTTACAGAGCTTCTGTTGCTTTATCAATAAAATATTGCCAATAATAACCACTCCCTTAATTGTCATGAGGATAAAATACATGTGAAATAGCCAGCAGTTTACGGCATGTAGTACGTCTTAAGAAAGTAGAAATTTAAGAATGGCAACCAATAGAATACATAGCATATGCAGGGTCTGTGTTTGGAGACATGAGAGAGGGCTAGAACAGATGAGCAGAATGAATTGCGTAGCTTCACTCTCCACTTGTTGGCGAGTCTCAGCAGATGGCTGAGGAGCTGTTGGAGGTGGCCTTGAACGGAGCAACCAGCCTTGAAGTTGAAGGCCAGTGTGGGAGCCTGGGTGGAAAAGGCCTCATTCTTCTCAAGGAATTTGAGGGTGAGTGATGGATTGGTATCATGGGGGGAGCAGGAGGACTCCAAAACAATGCTATAAGACCATGGATTGGTATTGTTCCTCATCTTTAGAGTGCTCCCGGACTCAGCCTGCCCTGACCACACTGCTGCTGCAAATCATCCTCTCCTTCGTCCCCTGGTGTTCTGAGTCCTCCCTATCATGCCCCACATTTTATTCTTCATCACTTAAAGCCATGGATATAATTTATGCACCGTGTTTGGTGTTTATCTCTGCACATTGAAAAGGGAGCTCTATGGGAGTCAAAATTCGCTTTGCTTTAGCTCCCCTGAAGCATCTGTGCATTTGATTAGAGGTGGTTTCCTTGGTTGTGTTTTCTGTCCCTACTTCATGGAACCCTTAAGAGAAAAGGCAGGCACAAGCCATGGTCTCTAGCAGGTGGTGTGGGCTTAAATGTCTATTGACTAAATCAGTGCCTATAACACTATTTAAAAGACCATGAGGAGGAACAGCTTTGCTGAAGCACTGAGTCTGAATGTTAGTGTGTTCTACTTTTTGGGGGGATAGAGAAGGAGGCAGTGCTGGGGGAGGTGAGGATTATCCTGTGAAGACTGGGTGAAAGGTCTTTTTGGGCTGTCATATAGAACAGGGGCTGGGTAATTTAAAACAGATATGAAGTCTGTCGTGGGATCCTTATGGGGCTGTTGACAGCAAAATGCTACACATCTCTGACAACATTCTACAAAGCTTAGCCAGGTACTTTTTTTTTAGTATTTTGTATGCTGATGAAGTGGTGGTGATATATTTTATTCAGGACCAAAGGTTGGCATTTTAGTCCATAGGTTCTCAAAGTGTGGTCCTGGACTGGAGACCTTTCCAGGGAGTCTGTTTTGTGATAATTCTAAGCTGTTGTCTTTCTCACTGGGTTCCCAAGGCCCTGATGGTGGCAAAGCCACACTGCCTGAAATCACAGGTGCCTTACTAGGACTCCAGATTATGTATCACAGTCACAGACATGTGGTAAGTCAGGTGCCAGTGTTATTTAAATATGTCCTTGGGGCACGACAGCTCAAGAGGCTGATCTTCCACCTTGCAGCATTGGCATCAGTATGGGTCCTTATTTGAGGCGTGGCTGTCCTACTTCCCTTCCAGCTCCCAGCTTATGGCCTTGGGAAAGTGGCGAAGGATGGCCCTGAGCCTTGGACCTGCATCTGCTTGGGAGACCTGGAAGAAGCTCTTGGCTCCTGGCTTCAGATCAGCTCAGCTCTGGCTGTTGTGATCATTGAGGGAGTGAAACAGCAGATGAAGATCTTTCTCTGTCTCTCCTGTTTGTGAAAGTTGCCCTTCCAATAAGAATAAATAAATCTTAAAAACAAACAAAAAAACACCAAAAAAGACCAGTGTCCATAATGAAGCAGTGGACACCTCCACCTGCATCTTTTTTTATGTTCTGTTGAACGAGATGGGAGGCACTCAGGAGTGCCTCTGCATTGCCCAAAATGCTGGTCAACCCATGGCAAAGCACGTGCGTGGCTGAGTTGTTTGTGGAACTAGCTGTTTTTCACAAAAAATTCTTTGAATTGAAAGAATGACAGACAAGTGATAGTTATCCAACCTTTGGTATTTGGCAGAAAGTTTTTGAGAAACAACAAAATGAGTCTGTTGCTTCAAGGAAAGCAACGGCTAGTGTTTGTTGTCAGTGTTGGTTTTATATTTTTCAAACAAAAATTAAAATTTTGGGAAATTTCTGGCCATGACCATGACTGTGACGTTTTCTCAAGCGTTAAATGTCATTCTGATGAGATTAATAGAGATAAGGTAGGTCTTACTTGGCAGTTTCACCTAGCTCCAGAAACCACATGTTCCAGCTGATCAATGCATGATGTTACAAAATCTTAGTGTAGCTAAAACATCCCACATTTTGAGAGTATAAGATACAGTAATTGAGTTTTAAGAACTCTTGAAATAATTTCAGGCTTACAGAAGGGTCACATACATAAATAGTAGAGTTCCTTTATGCTTATCTCTTAGGTTCACTTTAGGATCACTTCTATAATCATACAATGAGGAACAGAACTAGAAATGAATCTTGACAGAGTGGTGTTCGCTCGAGCATAGAATTTCTTTAAATTTGCCAAACTTTCACACTCACGCACTTTTCCTCCTCCAGAGTCCCACCCAGGGGTCTCACGTTACATTTACTTGTCATGTCCTTCAATCTCCTCCAATTTTTAACAGTTTCTTGGTCTTCAGTGACCTGACTGCTCTGGGAAAGTACCAGAGCATCTTCCTGCACTGTGATTTGTCTGATGTTCTGGTTCCCTTGAGGGAAGATGTTCCCGGGCAGGAGAGCACAGAGGTGATGTACCTTTCTCTGGGGGAGGGGGGCACAGCATGGTTCTGCAGGCTCTCTCCTGGGGCTGTCAGACTGTGCTTGCTGGGTTTGAGTGGTGTGTGCCAGTACTTGAGGGACAGCAGAGGATTCTAATGTTATCAGGATATGAGTAAGTGATTGAGATGCATGTCGCAACTAATCTTAAGGAAGATGTGTGTACTGAGGTTAGGGATGGTATCAAAGAAGCAATGGCCACAGGCATGTGAAAAGACTGTTAAGATTTGCAACTTCCAACTGCGTGCATTGGTGTGAAGCCAGATTTCTTCATATCCTTCAACCAGAACAATGTATTGCAACAAATTGAACACAGAAGTAGATGTGAAAACCCAGCTGTCTTTTATTAAGCCTGACATTTAAGATATTTGCAAAATGTAAAACAATACCACTCTTCTCACTGAATTGTGTTTTGTTTCAGAAAATAGTTATTTTTCGGGAGAGATACTGTTTATGTTACCATGTAATGAGTTTATTATTATGAATTAATAAATATTTTAAGGCTTTCTCAGTTTTAATTTGAAGTAAATGTTGAGAGATATAATTCATACAAACAGAATTTCTTTTGTCTCCTCTTTAAGACAAAAAAGGATAATGTGGAGAAGAGGCATCTTGATAGGAGGAATTTTTTTCTTCTGACCCAAATAAGAAGCAGGCAGGGACTCCAGCAGTGGGACCCTGTCTGGGAACCTTTACCCTGGAAGTCACGTCGAGCCTCGCTGCATCAGTTGACTGAGCTGGCAGATGGGAAGGACTGGCCTCTAATGGATCTGAACCCTAATCTCTGTGATTCCGAGCCACTGGCACTCAAGCTGCTGTGCCACTGGCCTGGACACTGGGGGCAGTCCAGTGATCTGTGGAGTGAGGCTCGCCAGGTCCAGACGAAGAAGTCGCATTTAAGCATGTAATGGGGTAATATTTGTCAGGCAAGGATTCAAGGATCTTGTCTGACTTTTTGAGATTTTTATTAGTCCTCCCAAAAAAGCAGTTTTAATTATTATTGGATTTTAGCATAATGATTGAGGGAAAGATTTTAATTCTTTTTTTTTAAGATTTATTTTATTTTTTATTAGAAAGTCAGATTTACAGAGAGATGCAGAGACAGAAAAAAAGATTTTGCATCTGTTGATTCAGTCCCCAAGTATGGGCGGTGGCTAGAGCTGAGCTGATCTGAAACCAAGAGTTAGGAACCTCTTTTGGGACTCCCATGTGGGTGCAGGGTCCCAAGGCTTTGGGCCATCCTTTACAGGCCACAAACAGCGAGCAGGGTGGGAAGTGGGGCAGTTGGTATATGAACTGGCACCATTATGGGATCCAAGTACATGTAAGGCAAGGACTTTAGCCACTAGGTTGCTGTGCTGGGCCAAGATTTCAAATTCTTAAAATTATTTTATCAGTTTATATGTCTCAAAAATTTAAAAGTTACACAATCCTTTGGAATTCTGTGATAATGTGTGCAGTTGAATTTCATATGACTATTGAAAAAGATTTACATAAATCATTTTAATTTATTCATAGGTTCTTAGTATGCCATTGATGTCTCTATAATTAAAGATTTATTTTGCATATTTGAGAGTCTAATTACAGAGAGAGAAAGAGAAGCGGAGAGCTCCCATCTGCTGATTCTCTTCCCAAATGGGACCCATGCGCTTGGGTCATGCTGCTTTTCCAGGTGCATTAACAGGGAGCTGGATGGGAAGTAGAACAGCTAGGACTTGAACTGGTGCCCATGTGGAATGCTAGCATTACAGGCAGTGGTTTAGCTCAGTGTGCCACAATGCTGGCCCTACCAGTATCTATTTTGAAGTAGTCTTAAGTTTTATACCCATTATATACTGATTTATCTTCATGATACTCGTTTATAAAAATTATTTTTAAGAAAATTAGCTACTGACTATTTAGCCATTTAATAGTTAGAAACTTTAAAAATTTAACAATACTTTATAATTTATTTGAAAGGGACACAAAATACATTGTAATTTCTTTGAAATGGCTTACACACATACACACACACACACACACACACACAGATCTTTTGCCTCTGGTTTGTTGCCCAATGCCTGGGACATTTGGAGCAGGGCCAGGTTAGAGCTGGGAGTCAGGAACTCAGTTCAGGTGTCACATATGGGTGGCAACAATCCAGGCACTGAATTCATCACCTTTTGCCTCCTAAGGTGTGTAGTAACAGCAAGCTGGCATGGGAAGCAGACCTGGAACTTTACCCAGGCATTCCAATATGGGAAGTGTGCTTCCCAAAATGGTGTCTTCGCAACCTTGCCAAACACCCGTGTTACCCTTTTGAAAATGCCAGCCGGAAAGTACTAAGAATCCCAAACTTTGAAACTAACATTTTCCTTTATTAGTTTGAATAGGGCATATACTGGGGGTGGTGGAGAGATGGGGAAGGGGATATAATTGACGAATAAGCAACCGAGGGAGCAAGCTTGTAGTATATAGTCTTAGTATGTGTCAATCTTATCTGTTTAAAATTTTTTTTTTGCTGTATAAGTTTAATTTTTGATAATTTTTTACATATTTGATTAGGATGTGAAGAGTCAAGGGCTAGGGGAAAGTGGGTGAGACCACTGTTTTCACATTCTCTTCTTTCCTTCCTGTGTCTGGGAGAAGGGGAGAGATAAAGGGAGAAGCCACACCCAGCCTCCCAACCATCCCAGGCCCCCAGTGTGGAGCATGCTCTGAGGATCCTGCTCAAGTGGTTTTGGTAGTTCAACAGTTCTGTGTTGTTGACGATCCTGTCACTCTAATCACGATGAAATCTCTCCCAGACTCCACTGGCTGACATGGTCCACCTTAGAATCTTCACTTGCCCAGATATTCACTGCCAGCACTTGCCTGGGGTGGTTGATTGATTTGTTCTGTCATCCATCCTCTGTTAAAAAATTTTTAAAACACACACACACACACACACACAAACTCTATTTGTTGGTTCATTTCCAGATGAATGGAGCAGTCTACACTGGGCTGAGACCAGGGCACAGCCAGGGGCAGAGCCTACGCCGGGGATAGGGAGCTCAATCCAGATCTCTCACGTGGCTGGCAGCAACACAGTGACTTGAGCTGTCATTACCTTCACCTCCAAAGGGGCATCTCCAGGATCTTGACCCAGGAGCTGGAGCCAGCAATTGAACTGAGTTGCCCCTCAGTGGGATGTGGGCATTTTAATGGCTAGGCTAAAGCTCCTGTTCCCTAAATCAGTTTTTAAGCAGGATCCTGCATTCTCGTAAAGTGGATTTTGTAATGGAAACTGCCACGGTTGAGGGCCAACTCTGTCATAATCACCAATTTGGGCATCTCTGATATTTAACAGAAGTATAAATATCTAATGCAGTGTGTGTTTGTTATACTGTCAGAGGAAAATGTTGTAACTGACTTGGAGCCAGATTCTTCCAGTGTTTAAGCTACTACTTGGAAATCAGATTTGGAAGCCGAGCTAGCTTGCTGAGAGCTTCTACAATTGAGTAAATTGTAGTAAAGTAAATTTAATGTGTATTACATGTAGAAGTTTATGATGATCTTACATCAGAAAGTTTCCTTCGTTCAATTTCAAAGGTGCCATTAATTTGTTACTATTTTAGGAAATTCACACCCTCCTTTGTAGGAGAGCGCTCCCCTGTCCCTCACCCAGGCTGCTTCCCAGACCATAACGTCTCAGAGCGCAGATCTGAAAGCTGACGGAGGGGAAGGCACAGCCTGGCTCTGCCACTGAGTAACTGTGCATGTGCCTTTTTTGCCTGAGTGGTCCTTGTCTGTGAAATGGAGCTCATCATAGTGCCCGTTAGAGACCTAACCAGACTCTGCCTTCAAGCACCCTAAACCCTGACTGCCACTGACAGCTAAGAGCAGCGACTGGTGTTCGTGCGTTGTTACCATCCCTGCCTAGTTAGTATGTAGGGCTGCTTGTGTTCTCCTGACATCTGCATTTTTTGTTTATCTTGTTTAGAACATTATCTTCAGGAATGCTTCAGGATGCATTTCACCTGGGAAGATTTTGTGGGGTTTTTTTTTTTTTTTTGAGTTCTAGTGGTATGCTGGCATGTTAAGAATCCTTAGAGATGATCTGAGCCCAACTCAGCCTGCTCCACGAATTACCTTTCACATATCCTGTTGACAGAGCCTCCGGCCTGTGCTTGAATTTAAACCATCTCTGACTTGGGAAATTCTTTCTGGTCCAGGGCTGTGGCTCACCTCTGGTCATAGACCCTACTTCTGCCCTGAGAGTTAAGAATTTGGCTGCCAATAACCCAGCTGAATGATGATGGTATAGCTAATGGATTTGGAACCATGAAGGGCTAAGGTACCAGATGGTGTGTATCCAAATTGAGAGGGCTTGAAGGTCTCAGCCTCCCATTGGTGAGAGAAGGGCTCTGATCTGTAGCTGGAGCTGCCCTAGGCTGGCATGTTTGGCTTGAGCACCTGAGAGGGAACTGGGAGCCAGAGGGAGGAGGCCTGTGGTCTCTGGCCTCCACTTTCACAGAACACTTCTGTATTGTTTTTCCTCGCCATTCCTGAAGGTGGCGCTTCGCTGAGTTTCAAAACCTCCATCTCCCATGTTTGTATTTCCTCCTGCCTAGAATGGGAGCCTGGAAAGTGGAGGTGAACCTGCTCACCTTGTTTGCTGCTCATCCTATGGTGACCACAGGAACTGGGCATGGAGCTTAGTATTCACATGAATTTTTAAAAAGGTTTATTTTTATTGGAAAGGTAGATATACAGAGAGGAGGAGAGACAGAGAGGAGGATCTTCTGTCTGATGGTTCACTCCCCAAGTGGCCACAATGGCCAGAGCTGAGCCAGTCCAAAGCCAGGAGCCAGGAGCCAGGAGCTCTTCCGAGTCTCCCATGCGGATGCAGGGTCGCAAGACCTTGGACCATACTTGACTACCTTCCCAGGCCACTAGCAGGGAGCTGGATGGAAAGCGGGGTTGGTTGCCATGTTTCGAACCGGTGCCCATATGGGATCTTGGCACTTGCAAGGCAAGGACCTTGGCCATAAGATTATTGCGCTGGGCCCAAGTATTCACATGAATTAAAGAGAGACTCTGGACTTTCCATGGTCAATATATTTTCACAGGTGTGCTTCTGGGCTGGAACTGAAGAGGGGTGGTTCTATTGTAGGAGAATAAATGGGTGCTCAAGAGAAGTAGCCCTTATTATTTGTAACTTGGAGATACATTTCAGAAACAAAGTGTCTTTTTTTCTTTTGGAATACCAGGGTTTCCCAGGAAGGAAAGGTTTATCCTGGACTATCATCATGAGGGTTTCAAGTCAGCTTTCAGCTGCAGCCCAGCTGATGCCTGCAGGCGATTCGATTAGCTCTGAGTGCTAATGAAGCATACTGGCCAGAAATGTGAATTGAGGGGTTGGTGTGATAGCTTAACTGGCTAATCCTCTGCTTCTAAGTGACAGCATCCCATGTGGGTGCCAGTCCTGGCTGCTCCACTTCCCATCTAGCTCTCTCCTTATGGCCTGGGAAAGCAGCTGATCATGGCTGAAGTGCCTGGGACAGTGTATCTGTGTGGGACACCTGGTAGAAGCTCCTCCTAGCTTCTGATAGGTTCAGCTTAAGCTGTTGTGGCTATTTGTCTCTGCTTATCTCAGCCTTGGTAATCATGAACTTCTGTCCCTCTCAGGGTCACCTGCGATGCTGCCATGTAGCCGTGCTGAAGTGTGTGGGCACCACTGGGCGTGAGGCAGCAATGCTCTTAGCTTGCGTACTGACTAGCAAATCAAAGGGCAGACTTTTCTAAGATGTGCTTTCAACTGGAATTTTAATTTTGTTGCATTTTTAGGCCATGGGATAAGAAAGCTACTATGATTCATGATTTGGTTCAAAGTACTCATGGAAAACATGGTAAAATGGGTAAAGCAGAAAGAAAAGTTAAAATTCTGAGGACAATTAAAAAAATTTCGATAAGTGTATACATCAATCCATGGTAATGTCTTACTGCTTTGTCCCTGCAGAGGGTGGAGCAGAACTTGCCTGCTTTTCTCCCTCAGCTTGAAATATATTGGCCGTTATATTTAACGGGACTTAAGGTTTTTTTTTTAATAGAGGTAATTAATTGTGAAGCATTTTGATGTTCAGCAGGCAAAGGAAACACATTACTTTGTGTAAACAGAGGTTAATATGGAGTCTTTGAAGTCTAAGTTATTAAACTATTTGCCTGAGGACAAACTTCTTCATTGGTTAGGTTTCTTCTGGTCAGTAATAAAATACAGTGGTGGGATAACACATTTGTGCACATACAACAGTTGACTACTGCTTGCAAAGTGTGTTTGACTCCAAGTTT
Source organism: Ochotona princeps (assembly GCF_030435755.1). Classification (NCBI taxonomy): domain Eukaryota; kingdom Metazoa; phylum Chordata; class Mammalia; order Lagomorpha; family Ochotonidae; genus Ochotona; species Ochotona princeps. The sequence continues at coordinate 77,951,209 of NC_080833.1, read as the reverse complement.
CAGCTATCCTCTGTATGACACTGGGGCCTGCATTTTGTTCTCTCATTTCAGTGGGGGGAATTCAGTCATGGGTGACCCAGATAGAGGCATGTGTTTCTGGGAACAGTGAGCCCTAACTTTGTTGGGGTGTTAGGTGATCATTTGCTCTGGAACTGGTACTGGGTCCAAAGAATGTTTATTCCTTCACTGTTATTTACATGTCTGCAGCTTCCTTGGGCCACAGCCAAGGTTGATCTGGGTCTGTAAGAGTGAGGAGACCCTGCTTTATACAGCAACCTCTGACTCTCCATTTCTCTATTATTTGAGAGATGTAGAGAGAGAGAGAGAGAATATGAATGTCTTCTATCTGTAAGTTGCCTCCATTTAGAACTAGTTGGAGGCTGAAGCTGGGAGCCAAGAACTCAATTCTTGTCTCAGGTGGGTGGGAGAACCCCAGTCACTTGAGCCATCACTGGCTGCCTGTTAAGGTCTGTATTAGCAGGAAGCCGGTGCCTGACAGAGGTTGAACTTCACACCTGCTCGGCTCGCATCATGCATCTTTCAGATCTGGTGGCCTTGAGACAGGGTGGCCTTGGGAAAATAGAAACACAAGGCCTTTCCTAACCTTAAGACACCTTTGGACTGCAAACCCATGCAGGGCTGGAGGTGTGTTGTGCCCCCTTGCTGTGGGGGTGGGAGATCGGTGTCCCAGCTCAGAGGGAAAGGCAGGAATATATCTCCTGAGGAGCACCTGTAAGGATACCTAGTATCATCCACCCACCTCCACCTTAATCATCCCAACACCCTTCTTCTGTTTGCACTGTGCTCTGACCCAGTACCCCTCCCTGTTCGGGGAACTGTTGAAGTCCCTTGGAAAAAGCCAGTCACCTCTCGGACCCTTCCCTTTTCCCAGGCCCCAGGCTGAGATGGACATTTGGGGAGTCGGAAATTAGTTGGTGTTTAGTGCTGGCTTGCTGGTTCCTTCCCTGCAGGCTGGTGAGTGAGCTGACCAACTGTTGGCATTTGATGGAGGGAACAGGCCCGGGAACCTAAGGGGAGCTCTGGGTGACCTCTGCTATTTAGCAGCTGCACACAGCCCCTGTCTCTGTGGCAACCGGGCTCTGTTTACGAAAATGAGCAGAGGACTTCAAGTCTGGGGCAGTCACACCATGGACAGAGCTCCCCCTGGAAAGAGCTAGCCTGCCAGGTCGCCAGGGCTCAGCCCAAACAGACACATACCAAACAAAGTGGCGGGGGATATGTTCTGCCCCAGGGGGCACACACTGGGGCCTGATTGCCTGTGTCCTCTGTCACCATACCCCAGGAGCCTGTCCTGGCTGTGGCAGAGGAGACTGCGGCCCCAGTGTGCTAGAATGGATAGGATGGGAAACCTTACATGGTACAGGCACACCTTCCAACTGTGATTTTAAATGGAATTGTGTTTAGTACCCAATCCTGTCTTTCTGTACGTCTTATTTTAGGGCTCTCATTGCTGTGAACTGGAAAGCTAACTTTGGGTCTGCACATTGATTGGGACATCTGAATTTGGGAAGGTCTTATTGTGTGCAGGGCACCCCTGGGAGGTGTTAGTTCCCGGTGGGAAGTGGTGAAACACGGACACTTTTGATGGAGCTCAGAGCTTCCTTCCTGGGCCTGCTAGAGTTCTGGGAGAACACCCTAGCATTCCAGGTTTCCAGGGCTCAGCAACTGGACCCCCTACACTGTGTGCATCTTTTGTCCTCTCTCAGACTCTCACTAGGGCACCTCCTTTGGGCAGAGGCAGAGCCAGTGCCTGGGGCTGCCACCCCCGGGGCTTCCTCTGCACACTAGGCTGCCTCCCTGCAGGTGTGCCTGGGCTGTGGCCCGGGATGCCCCATGGAGGAAGAAGAATTCGGGACGTTCAGAGTGCTGGCATTGGCAGTGTGCCCACAGGCCCAGATGCCCAGGAATGCGAGCCAGGGGAAGAGGAACTCCTTGACGTATGTGGCAGTAAGATATGGCTGTTAAAGTTTAGAACTGTTCCCTTCCTTGGGAAGAACTCAAAGTCCTTCATGTGTCCTTCCTGATCTGAGCAGACATCAAGGAGCTGGGAGAGCAATGGGCAGAGGGAGGTAATGGGGGATGGGGACGTTGTGTGCTGGGACCACAGGGGTGGCCATATGGGCTCCAACCAGAATCCCTTTCTAGAAGATTCCAGGTGTGCTCCTGTCCAGGCAGTCCTTTACTCCCTAACTTCAGTATACCTGGGGCCTTGACCAGTTGCTGCCCTCTGTGCAAATGGCCCATCCAGTGGGGTTGGCGAAGCAGTAAAGCCAAGCACATTTGCTTCTCTGTCCAGTACTAAAGGCCAGTGCAGTAACTGGAGTGACCACTACTGTTTGCTTGTGGTAGTTCCGGATGAACCCTGCAGGTGATAAGCCAGACTAGATCAGCTTTGGTTTTCCTTTAACCAAGGATTGAAGTTAACGTGTAACCGTACAAGTGTCCTGTTGCTTTCCATGCATTTAGGTGTTGAACGTTGAACACTGGGCTGTGGATTTGAGGTTACTTTCCTCTCTTGGCAGGGATTCTTGTGTGAAATGTGAGTTTGCTGTTTATCCCTGTTGATGGGGTACAGTGGGAGAGGGTTGGTTGGTTAGAGTTGAGGTGTTTATCGTGGATGTGAGTGTTGGAACAGGCGAAGGTGACACTGAGCCCTGAGTAATTGTAGTTATGGAAAGCAGTCAACATCTTCAGGGCCCTTTCATCACCATCCCAGCACTCATAGGCTCTGGGGGAGGGATCAGGAAGAGGACTGTTAGTGTGTGTCCTGCGCAGGGCCATCAGGATTTGAAAGGCAGGGTGGGCTTCACAGTTGGTACCATGGAAAAGACGGAACCGTTTACCAAGACGATATCCTGGTCGGTGTACCTCTTGACCAGCTTCTGCACTTAGCCATGGAGGTCAGTAGCAAGTCATCTGGCACTTGTTACTTGCCCTGGCTGTCACTAACAGGCAGTGGACAGTGAGCAGCAGCAGCCTGACCCAAAGCAGCTCCTTCTCAACTTTCCCACGACACACACACATCGTTGTGAGCAGTTAGTAGGTTGGGTGAACAAGCCAACCTGGGAGAGTCTAGGTCTTCATCCCTCAGCTGTTGCTTCCTAGCTTTCGGTAGTCTTTCAGTAAGCATTTATCCAGTGCCTGCCATGTGCCAGGGACTGTTCATTGAGACTAATGAAATATTCTTAATATCTCATACAGCAGGCAGACAGAGAAGCTGTAAGAAGGAGAGGGGATAATTTAGGGTCCTTTGCATCTCTTCCTGTTCATTCTTCCTTGCCTTCACTCTAAGGAAAAGGAATAGCAATTTACTTAAATAAGTTTGCTTTGGTAATAGTAGTTTTCGAAAAAGTTTTGGAGCAAGAAATTGAAGTTACTGAAAAATAGGAAAGTTGGAGACTGCCGCATTTTTTTTTTCTTAATTCCTCCCAACAGGGACTCTGTCCCAGTGACCGCTGATAATGGACCTTATTTTTTTTTTTAAGATTTGTTTTTATTTTTCTTGGAAAGTCAGATATACAGAGAGCAGGAGAGACAGAGAGGATCTTCTGTCCGTTGATTCACTCCCCAAGTGGCCGTAATGGCTGGAACTGTGCTGATCTGAATCCAGGAACCCAGAGCCTCTTCCAGGTCTCGCACATGAGTGTGGGATCCCAAGGTTTTGGACCGTCCTCAGCTGCTTTCCCAGGTCACAGGCAGGGAGCTGAATGGGAAGTGGGGTCTCTGGGACTAGAACTAGTGCCCATATGGAATCCCAGCATGTGTAACGAGAGGGCTTCAGCTGCTAGGCTGATGTGCCAGGCCCAATAATGGACCTTTTTTATGTTTAACTGGCTTGTCAGGAAGTCAGTGACACATGCTGAGAATAGAAAGCAGTCCCATTCCATATTCTGACTGCCAGCCTATGTACCCTGCTGCAGTTGTGATTGTTGCTACATTGCCTAATGCTGAATACTAATACTGCGCCAGCACTTTACATCACACCCATTCCCCAGAAGCCTGCGATGCCCAGAGGCCCAGGGTGAGGGAGGATGGGATAGAACCTTCCCTTGGTACAATGTGTTCTTTGATCAAATCAATACATAAAACTGTGTTCATTTGTCTTAATAGAGACGGCCTTTATTTAGGGCGAATTTTTGTTAAGTTGTTATTAAAAATATTTAGACTTGAGTGAACAGACTCAGAAGAAGAACAGATGCACAACTCTTCATTGTTTTTCTGTGGTTTCGGGATGTGCAACTTGTGTTTGTTGACTAAGTGCTATGCTCTGGCAGAAGAAATGAAACAGGAGTAGCTCCTGTTCGGTGTTCTGTAGGTGCTGCCTGTCCAGGGACGGGGAAGGAAACATCAGAGAGTTTGGTCAGGAGTGTTTTTAATGTAGCATTGTGCAGGAAAGCATGGAAACCTGATTGCATTCAATACTTGGGTTGTCTTACTTCTCTGCTTTACCAGCCATAGGATCATCTCCAACTGAAGACCAGACCCTTTGTTGGTAGTAGGGATGCTGTCGGTAGATCTTGGGGCCATGGGCTTGTTCACAGAAGGACATGTTGGCTTTAGCTTTCTTACAGCTGACAGAGCTTCTTCCTCCAAACTGTGAGTTGGGCTATCCTCTACTTCTTCCCGAGTGCATTAGCAGGAGCAGGCCAGGACCTTAGCCAGTGCTCCAATAGGATGTCTTCATTGCTGCTGGTGGCTTAACATGCTGCACCACACTGCTAGTTTCCTATTCTAGAATTTAGTGGTGTACTGCATTTTGCTCAGCTGTAATCAATGGCTAGCTTGTTGTATGTATCAGCAATTTGTTCTTTTTCAATGTTGAGTATATTCCATTGTATTGATATACCTCAACTTGTTTCTGACCTGTTGATTTACGTTTGGGTTGTTTTCTTTGGATATTATGCTGTTATGTGATTATGAACATTTCTCACGTGTTGGGAGTAGAGGTAGAAATCCATCCCAGGTCCTCCATATGTGATACAGATGTGCTCAGCAGTGGTGAAAGGTGCTGTACTACAATGTCTGCCCCATCCTGATTCTTCAGAGTCACCTCCAGTACCACGTGGCCTCCTCAGCCTTTTTGACCTTCTCATTGTCCCCTTCCTTAGTGTGGATTGTGGAGGCTCTTCCTCTGTGGTGCCATAGTACCGTGGTTGCCCGTTTTCCTCATTAGACTCTGAGCTCTTTAAAGCGGGGGAATGTGTTAGTGTTTCTGTAGCCTGGGACTTTGCATGTACTTATCATCTGGGAGGTGGCCCAAGAAATGCAAATGGATGACTGAGTTGGACATTATGTGACACCATAATGGAGCTCAGGGCTCTGTGTGAGAGGTAATATAGAAATTGATAGTTGAACAAAGTCTATGTAGGTGGGGGGAGTTTTGGTTAGGAAATTGTAGGAAGGCTAATAAGGGGGACTTCAGCTGAGCCCCCAAAAGGTAGATTTAGACAAACAGAGCTATTATTCCTCATTAGCTCCAAGGGGATTTGACTAGATTTTGAACATTGAGGAGGTTGGAATAAGAAGGCTGGCTTTGAAAGTTACACTAAAATTCATTGTTTTGTTTTTAAATGATTTGCTGTTCTTAGCCTATGGCAGACACTAGGAGAAATGGGCAATGCTTTGTGTTTGTCAGGAGGAAAATGTGAATGTGTGTGTGTATGTCGCCTCTCCAAATCCTGAAGTCTTCTAGACTAGAGGAGAAAGATTTTCCTTGTGCCTCCTTCTCTCTCCTCCACAGCACCTTTGGGATGCTCCCAGTCACACAGTCACAACACCATGAGGCCTTGCCACAAGCTTTGCTGGGCTCTGGTTCCACCACCTGGCTGCCCTGGCCAGTGTGTGTTGCTCCACTTTCTCCCATAGCACCTGTGTGAAGATTAGCATAACCAGTAGCTTTTGCACTCATCAAATGATGAGCCCTTGTTTTTATGGATCATCTCAAAACAAGAGAGAATTGCCTGGCTACTAATAGTGATGGTAGAAGCTGCCATTTGTCGAGTCCTTGCATGTGTCTTGTGTTGACCTGTATTACCTGCAATAGGGGGAATAGTCCCCTTTGGCAATTGATGGAGCTGAGGCCATCTGATGGTACAGGAAGAGCCAGGGTTTGAAGCCAGGTGTTTTTTGCTGCAGGATCCTACTGATCCCAGGTAAAACTCCAGGTCTACCAAGTTGCTGACCGCAGAGAAGAGCAAGTTGGGCCCAAGGGATTCAAGTTGATGGGTAGGTATCACTCAAATATGGAAGACCTGAGGTCTCTGCCTCCCAGAGGCTGCTGGGACTTTTGTTCGTTGGTGTCACCTAAAGTGCTCTCCTGCAGTATGACACCCAGAGCAAAAATGTGATCAGCCTGCACTGGCCATGGTCACAATTCGTGTGCGATAAGGTAAGGCACGTATTTTTAGTATTGAATCCTACAGTAATTTTTTAATACATTTGTGCAACAAGGAGTTAAATAATGCAGGACAGAAAGCAAAATCAGAATCCTCCTTGGCTCCCCAGCCCCTCTCTGATGTTATCTCCACCTTTAGTAAGAAGTGGTTAAGTTGCAGTTGTCTATTCAGTCCATTTTCTATAACCCACTCACCTGCAAATGACACCTGGCATTAGAAGGTGCATAAATGGCTTCATCCATTGTATTCTGCAATGAAAAGGCCTTACTGTATCATAAAAATCTTTAGCAAACAGCATTGTTTTAAATGTAAATATGTATTACCTGGTACAGTGGGGCCGTTATTGATGAGCAGTTAGGTGATTCCCAGTATTGCTCTATTGTAAACACTGTGGTGGTCAACACCGAGGTCTGTAATATCATAATGACTTTATAGTTGGTTGTAAAGTTACAGTGTAATACAGTTGATACATTTATAATTACACCAATTACAATATGCTATAATTACTGCTATAATGTAATACCTTTCTGGAGAAGTTAGTTTAGTTGCTAGCCAAACCTGACCAAGAAGATTGGAGATGACTTTAAAGTGCCCCTGCTGGCCTTCTGCTATGATTGTTGAATAGGTTACAGGCTGTTAATCATTTGCATGTGCCTCATACTTCTGAATCGCTCCTTTAAATCTTACAGAAATCTTGTGAAACTGTCTTACTGTTCTTATTTTAAAGAAAAGATTTATTTATATATTTGAAAGGCACAGTGGTTTATTTCCCAAATGCCCACAACAGCCGAGGCTGGGCCAGGCCAGCCCCCAGAGCCCGGAGCTCTCGTCTGGGTCTTCCACAGGGGTGCCAGGGACATAAGTACTTGGGTCATCATCTGCTCGCTTTGCAGGCACATTAGTAGGAAGCTGAATTGGACTAGGGGCTCCAACCAGCTCTCTGATATGGGAGATGGCTTAATCTGCATCACAATAGCAGTCCCTGTTATTCACTGTTCATCTGAAATGAAGACTCAGACCAATTGTGATTTGCAGGAAGAGATGTAGCTTTTAAGAAGCTAATTCAAGATTTGAACTCTTATCTCCAGATTATCAATTCACTGTTCCCTTCCCCATTGTCCTGAAGCTGGAACATCCTCTGAAAAACAGGTGAAATACCTGTGAAATAATCAAGTCAGAGCTTGAGTGGATATAGTGGAAGAGGGGTCATCCTCTGGCTTTGGGTGGGGCCATGGCAGTCACCTAAGACGTGGCAGTGTGGCTCCTGCATTCAGGAGGATCCTGGAGTGGCCAGGTCCAGAGAGCCTGGGCATGGAAGCTAGAGAGTTAGTGTCTTGATAAAAATCAAGTCACCAGCCACAAAAGGCTGTGTGTGTGTAGATGCTGCCTACTTCTGACAGGAGAATGGCTCTTCAGGGATGAATTGTCCTGGCTTCCCTTGAGTTTTGCTGGCTGTCTGGGCCAGAGGATTATTTGCAGCCTGGTGAATGGTGTACTTCTTTGAGAGGTGGCCTCTGCAGCGGGACAGTGCAGTGGGAGGACAGTCAGGATGAGGAGCTGTTCCCGAGCTCTTCCTGTTCCCTGGCCGTAGCTGAGAGCAACCTTTTGCAATCACTTCTTTGTTTAAAAAATATGTATTTATTTATTTATTTATTATTATTATCATTTTATGATACAGTTCCATAGGCTCCTGGTATTTCCCTTATCCTAGCCCCAATTCTGGCAAATGGCCCAGATCCATGATTTGTGGGAGGCATCTGTGGGAAAACAATCTCAAATTGAAAGTAAATCCTTGGTGTGGGCATTTGATGTGGCCAAGATGCTGCTTGGGACTCCTACATCAGGATGCCTGGGTTTTGAGTCCTTTTCTTATTCTTTTTCTTTCTTTTTTTAATAAACAATTTATGACATATTATGTGTCAGATTTTAAAAAAAAATTAATTTTTTTGAAAGGCAAGAATTACAGAAGGAGAGGGAATGAAGGAGAAAGGGGGAAAAGGAGAGAGAGAGACAGGAGATCTTCCAAGGAGCCAGGAGCTTCTTCCAAGTCTTCCACCTGGATGGCAGGCATCCAAGCACTTGGACCATCTTCCACTGCTTTCCCAGGCACATTCCCAGCTCCCCTGTCCTAGCCTCCTACTACATACTTGGAGAGGCAGCAGTTTGGTCTCTGCCATCTGTAGAAGAGACCCAGATTGAATTCCAGGCTCCTGGCTTAGGTCTGGCCCAACCTCAGCTGTGTGGCCAGAAGAGACCGAAAACTGTGGACAGGGAGCTCTGTCTATCTCAAATAAATAAATGATAGATAAAAATAAGTCATCAGATATATTTGAAAAAGAGAGATGAAATTCTGGAAGAAAAAAATGTTCAAAACACCATTACCACCACCACAAATCCCCAAACTCTTAAATAGGGTAGGTGATCTTCTGATGGACACATCAGCATTTCTCATGATTCACTCCCCAAGTGAGTGCAACACCCGTTGCTGTGCCGATCCGGAGCCAGGAGCCAGGAACTTCCTCCAGGTCTCCCATGTGGACGCAGGATCCCAAGGCTTTGGGCTGTCCTTGACTGCTTTCCCAGGCCACAAGCAGCGAGCTGGATGGGAAGTGGAGCTGCCGGGATTAGAACTAGCTCATACGGGATTCCAGCGTGTTCAAGGCGAGGACTTTAGCTGCTAAGCCACCATGCCGGGCCCACATCAGCATTTCTAATAGATGTGTGTTGGGTGTGCGGTGATGTAGCCTGTAGGTTAAGGCCACAGAGGCAGTGAGGGTTCACAGTAACTGGCCCTTCTTCCAGACACAGAGGATGCCTGGCTAGAGACAACCACATCTGCTGCTCCCTGGATTGCGTTTTGTGCCTTAGGTTGCCTTCCAAAAGCTACTGGCTGTTTGTAACCTTAAGTTGAACCCCAGGGAACAGATGCAAATGGTATTGTGCACAGGCGACTAGGATGCAGGTCCACTGGGAATAACCCACATGGTGTGACTGTGTTGGAATAAAAACAGAAAACAAGGAGGCTTATGCAGAGTCAGCCTTTCTCTGTGTCTCTGTTTCGCTTTTCTTGCTTCCAGCACAGTCCTTGAAACACAAAAAACCAGGCGGGGTGGGAAGTGATCCAGTTCTTATGGTGAAGAGTGAGAATGCATAGCAGCAGCAAGGACTGGGGAACCTGTGACATCGCAGCTGTTTGCACACTGGGAGATGTCACTGCCCGCTGTGTGGCTGTGATGAAATGCGTGCGTGCCCAAGCACAGAGCACACACATGAGCATACACAGAGCTTCTGCTGGGTGGGTTGGTACCAACCACGCTGCTGTGGACATCATGGCCCAGGGTTTGTGTTGTGCTTGGGGAACCTTGAAAATCCCACCGTATTCATTAATCAGATCATTCAATTCAGCAAGTATTTATTGGTTGCTTGTACTCTGCAGGGCCTGATGCTGGGGGCCACAAGGTGGTAGGGTGGGGAGAGGGCTGGGAGGGCAGTCAAGGGGAATCCTGAGACCATGTCTGCTGTGGTCTTGGCAGGAGGGGAGTGGGTAGAGCAAGGTGGTTTTCCCCAGAGACAGGCTTCAGGAAGGTCCTGGGACCCCTGAGCAGCTTTGCTTGGTGGAGGTGGGGGTCTTCGTGAGTAACAAAGGGCTCCAAGGGAGAGCTGGGAAGCATGAGGCCAGGCTGCAGGGTCAAACCCCAGAAGCAGGGTGGCTCTGTTAGGTGTGAGAGGTGGCTGCCAAGCTAGGCTGTTGGCTTCCGCTCTGTTGGCCTCAGTTTACCCATCTGCAGAAAAGACAGTGCCCGAAAAGGGAAGAGAACATTATTTTATCATAGAGGCCAGTTGCCACTGGTTGTGAATCCCTGCATACCTAAGAACCATGGGGGAATGTAGGCCTTTATAACATGTAGACATCAAGAAACTATTTCTAAAGCAAAAAAGAGAACGATTTCTTTCCATTTTCCTTCTCACCTTGCTCTTTTCAATATGATCACTCTGAGAAAACTATCTCCTAGAGGAAGAACTTGTGGAAGCTTGCTTGATAAAATAACAAAACCTAACTAATATGTTCAGCTTTTATTTTTCCCACAAGGGGTGCAGGAATCCCAATGTTTAAATTTCAAGCATTGCCAGTGATGATTTTGTTTTAAATATCTGCATATGCATCTGTGCAGGAAAGCAGCCAGAGTGGAGGACGACGCGGGTCTGAGCACACTTACATTCTTCTCATTATCAGTAGCATCCTTCAGAGAGCACTGATTACGTGTGGAGGCTGTTGGCAGTGTTTGCTTTACTCATCTCTTGGTACACCAAATCAAGGCCAATGCTCCAGAAAGCACAGACCTCTCTGGCTGCAAATCATCCATATTTTGACCTTTAGAATACCCCTGGCCTTCCAGGAATCCAAGGGCTAACATGGATCCTGGCATTGCCAAGGCCTTTTCAGACTGGGCTCCGTGGGGATCCATTTCAGAGCCAATTAAGAACAGCGTGAGGAAGGGAACTATTGTGATGGACAGGTTGGCATTCTTTCTGGCTTTAAAAACCAAGGGGGCGATTTCAGACAGCACTTTGAAAACAAACAAATAAATAAGCATACTTCTTTGAGTTCCTCTCTGTCTGGACCTTCTTGAACGTTGCCAAGGCCGCAGCGTTCTTTTGCAACTGACCTTGTTTGGGAGAGGGTATTGCTGCGCTAATATCCCTGGTATTTTTTTTTTCTGAAGATTGCTGAATGTCAGCCTTGGAAAGCACAGCTTCCATGTTTTTGAACAATATGTTCTTCCTGACATTTTTTCTTGGTTCATAAAAATATTGTGAGATGGCCAGGGGTATCCATTAATGCTAACTGGTATTAGGCTTTGCAGTAGTGTTTGGGTTTTGGGGAACCAACTTAGGGTTGAGTCCAAAAGTTATCATTCTTATTTTAAAGTATATGCGTTACTAGAGACTATATACTGAGTTTGCTGACTTTTTAGCAATGACGATAATTCTATTTTGTCCACTAATTTGATTTTGTCAAACATGGGGTTCGTAGACAATAAAGAATTAAATGAAATCATATAGGGTGACATTAGAATGTTTTCTTTAAAAAGAATATCCATTATATGGATGTAATTGAAAATAACCATATCTTGGTGTGGATGAAATCCTGTATTAATTTGGGGAAAAGACCTAAAGTGCTTTATATCCTGAATCATGTCAAGGGATATTAAAAAATAGGCCTAATTACATTTCTGAATGTTTCATTTCACGTTTGATGTGCTCCCACCAGCTATGCTTGTGTGTTAATACTGAGCTGCATGAATCTGAAGTTTCAGTCAACCCCAGGACGTGAAACCGCGGTGACTAGCAATTTCCAAATCGCAGTCCGCAAAGACGAAAGAGCGCCACAATCCGAGGAGGTGCTGCACTTGATTTAAGTAGCATTTGCTGGTCCTGGAGACCATGATGGCTTCTGACCTTGCAGTGGATACCAACATGTTTGTCAGCTGTTAGTTTGGTTTGCTTGTTGTCCATTCCTAATTACCAAGAGGGAAGTAGCTGCTTAGAAAGCAAAAAAAAAAAAAAAAAAAAAAAATTAGAGTAGTTAATAAAAGAACATGTCAGCCAGTACCTGGTGGTCCAGCTCTCTATGTGTTTGCTTACCGTAATCGGGACAGCAAGAGTACAAAGTGAAGTGCCAATCATTAGGGGAGAATAATTGCAAAGAATGAGGAGAAAGAAAGAAAAGTATGTTTGGATAGTCACTGTCAGATGTTTTCTCAGAGCCCAGCCTCGGTTTAAACTCCTATGCAGATGTATTCTTTGGCCTCTGGTAGTGTTCTGATAGGAATTCAGCCTTGAGTTGAACTTTGAGATAGCTTATTTTCTTTTCTTTTTAATTACTGAGTGACCCATCTGCCATGGTTTGTTGATGCATTTTCTGCCACTTATCCTCCTGCTGCTGCTTCTCCAGGAGTTGCTGTTTATTCTGGAACATGGGAGCCGTATTTAACTTTAGAGTTGGTGTGCCTCTATGGTAATCTAGAATGGAGAAGATATGACCTGGTATTGCAATTCACAAGTGTAAGTGGATTTGGAGGGGTTCCGAGCCACTATATGCACTGGAAATGGCAGTATATCTGAAGCCCCAGCTTGTTAGGTAATTAATATGATGGCCGAGCCCGGGCCAGTTCATGCTGTGGTGACCACCTGCCTACTGCTGTCTTGATTAGTGTTTTTAATTGGCCGTTTCAGAGGAGCACAGCCACTGCCAGTTTCTTTCCTTATCAATCGAGTTTTATAACACAAGCCCTTGAAGAGGAAGAAACTATGGCAAATTGGATCCTTTAATTTCTTATCCAGGTATCTCACTATTAAGATTGTAGGGTTCTCAGCTGTCCCTTCCTTTAGTTCATGTTGATGAGATACAGGATACAGGTGGAGGAAGCCAAGAATGCCCAGGATGTTGATGGGAGATGGAGGCGGACACCCAAAACAAGCCTTTTTAAACTCCAGGCTGAGCCTTCTTTAGCTCGTGGTCCTGTGATTCTCATTGTATATTGGAGGCGTGGAGAAGGGAGGTTCTTTTCTGTTAATGCTTTTGTGAAGTTATTGGTATTACCTTCACATTTATAACGGACTTTCTGATTTGTCTTTTTAAAGTATAAGGCTGTATGGTTATTTATTTTTACAAAATCCCTGAGGATTAGCTGGGACAGATATTATCCATATTTAATGTATTGTTTAAATTTCATTTTTAAAGATTTGAAAGAATGATTGGACTGAGGAAGAAAGAAACACACACACAAAGTGAGAGAGAGAGAGAGAGAGAGAGAGAGAGAGAGAGAGAAAGAGAGAAAGAGAATGAGAATGAGACATGCATCTCCCATCTGCTGGTTTTCTTCCCAAATGGCCACAGGGGCCAGGGCTGGGCCAGGTGCAGGCCAGGAGCCAAGAAATCCATGCAGGTTTTCCATGCCATACCCCTTCTTCCCAGGGTGTGTTTTGGCAGGAGGCTGGAATGAGAAACCAGAACAGGACTTGAAACCTGGCAGTTTGTCCAGCGTAGGGCACAGCCATCTTTGTTGCAAGGCTGCAAGGACAAAAGCTTGCCCTTGTGCCTGTGTTAAAGAGATAAGACTGAGACTCCTGGAAGGTGAAATTAGAGCCCAACTCTGCTCTGGTCAGGGCTATCCCAAGACCCTAGGGAATGACAATGAACCCTGCACTTCTGCTTCCTGTAATGTACTTGCAGCCTCTGTATGTGTCAGTTCCAAGTTAGATATTGAGAGTTTAAAAGTATCTGTTTGTAAATCACAGTGTCTGCGGTGTGCTTACAGTTTGCAAAGGCTGCCAAGGAGAGCAGAGCTAGAAGTAAGCAGACCGTTTCTCTAGTACGGAGGAGGTGGTAAATTTGGGAGACTCCATCTGTTAGAACAGCCAGGTGGATGTTTACTTTGGTGACTGCCCATTTTATTTTCCAGTTTATTCATTCCTATGCATCTGGAGAGAAAAATAAATATAATTCTGTTTGGCTCCCTGAAATAGTTTTTTTATATTTTCTGGAATTTCCTCACTTATTGTCTTTAATATCCCAAAGTTTTATTATGAGTCATTTTGGCCATTCAATAATAAACAAAGTAAGTATAGGCCTGTTTGAAGAGGTTTGTTAAGTAATTTGGGGAAATGTACTCTTGAAGCCTGCAAATATTAATTTTTTCCTGGGGTTGAGATGTAATTTCATGGTTGTAAGTTATGCAAGTTTGTGTAGGTTTTGAATGGGGGAGGGTAAAAAGTTAGGAGCTGAAAGAGCGTAGTTTATTTCTTTGTCTTTGACTCCAGCATGTAGTTTCACCTTAGACTCTGAAAGTTTCCTGTTCTTATTTGATTAAAAAAAAAAAAGTATACTTCCATTCATTGTTTCCCTGCAACTTCCTATGCTTATTACAGTAAACAAGAAAGTTGAAATTGAGGATACAAAAAGGGCTTAAAAAGTGAATTTTCTTGGGCTTGTAATGGTAGAGTTTCTATGTACAGTTTGTTAAGTGTGCTGTCAGACCGCTCCTCCTAGCTTCTGCACTTGATCTTAGCCAAAAGGTGGCGAAACAATCCTCCTTCTAGCTTGTGACCTTGCAAAGACAGGGAAGGTTTCTTGTTGTGATCAGATTTTAGGAAACTGCAAATGGTGTCCTTGTAGATTGGGGAAGGAGGGTTCTTGGAGTGGCCCTCCTGTGTGTTTTCTCAGTGAAATGCTGCAGCCCACAGCCCACCCTGGACTGTTTCTAGTGGCAGACAGGATGGTCTGTGTTGGCCTGGGACCCCTCCTAGGTGTGTCTGGTCTCCCAGAGGGTGCCTGCTGCTAGCACTGCTGAGACCATGAAGCCAGTGAGGAGTAGTGCACACTGCTTCCATTGAGGAACTGCAGTGGGAGAATGTGCCAGTGACGCTAAAATTGCAGTGAATCTGGATGTACAGGTTAAATATCTCATTGTCTTGAAAGAAAAGAGTGGAGGGCTGGGGGAGGACATCATGAGAATGGGGAGTGGGTGCAATCATTAGAACTTTATTGAATTTAGTTAAACATTGTGTTTTTTCTGTTTGTATTTCTAAAATGCCTGAAGCCCTGAAGGGTAGGGTGTGGAATTTTCCGCACCATTTTGGTGTAAACTAAATCCCGACAGTTCACCCTTAATGCATGCATGAGTTCCACTTCTTTGATGGCTTGCCTGGACAGCACTCTTAATATGATCACTGATATTATTTATTATACAGTGTCAGTTTCACAACAAGATTGTGTCGTGAAGGAAGCCAAAGCATTCCAGCAAGTTGCAAGGGAAGCAGCTGCTGAAAGTCCATATAGTTTAGGGAACTAGCTACCTTCTGCCCCTTATCCAGAGCCAGTTGACTTAAAATTGAATGTATGAGCAGGTAGGTGGTAGGCTTGAGGCATAGGAGGCATATAGGTGCAGTTGAAAAACCCAGAATTATGGAGAGTATAGGCAGAAGTATAACACACGGAAATATGGGACCATTTGTTAGAGATAAAATAATTAGACCTTATGGACCATTTGTTAGAAAGAAAACAATTAGACCAAGTTCTCATAAACTCATTGCTATCAAAATGATGATCCTAAATCTTTAAGAAAAGTAATACGATGCTCAAAAGATTTAATAGGACTGGGGCATAATTATAACCTGTAGTACACTTAAAAATGATACACGTGCTTTCTTGAAAGGACTAAAGCCTTTGTTATTTGGCAGATTTGCTCACATGGATGATCTCCTTAGAAGTTGATTTTTTTTTTTTAAGATTTACTTATTTTTATCGGAAAGACAGATTTATGGAGAGAAGGCAAGACAGAGAGAAAAATGTTTCCTGAGCTGATTCACTCCCCAGATTGCCACAATGGCCTGAGCTGAGTCTATCTGAAACCAGGATCCTTTTCCAGTCTCCCATGTGGATTCAGGGTCCCAAAGCTTTGGACCATCCTCCACTGCTTTTCCAGGCTACAAGCAGGGAGCTGGATAAGAAATGGAACAGTCAAGACATAAACTGGTACCCACACGGGATCCTGGCTCTTGGAAGTAGAGGATTAGCTAGCTGAGTCATCATGCTAGCCTCAGAAGTGGATATTGTGTGATGGGAAGAAGGATGTACAATATGAAATACTGAGAAGGAATTAATTATTACTTCAAATATTGGACAGTACTGTGCTATGTTTTTCTATGCACATCTTGAAACAAAGCCTTCTTTGTTGTCAGATTTGGCATGCCACACATCTGATTTTCAGGTTGACCATGTATAGTCTTGGAGCTGGTCTCCCTGGAAGAGAAGGTGGATTTCCCTCACCTCTGGGGCAGAGTGGTTTCTCAAGGTTTGCTTGGGAGGAAGCAAATGAAGCTAGTGGATCCAGGGTGGAAAAATACCAAAGCTCAGTTTTGCCCAAATAACACCCAGAGATGTTAGGAAAACAGAAACTGCTTTGAATGAATGTGACAAACTTGGAAAAAAAACAAACCCAAGCTTCAGCTTTGAACCATCATGTGACACATCTGTCTTGAAAGGCTGCTTTGTCAGATCCAGATGCATGTTGCACAGTAGCTGCTGTATGAGAAGTGTGGCCCTGGGCAAGCTCAGTGGGTGCATTTCCCAACAGGTATCTCATTTATCCTAGTTTTGAGTTTTTGGGGAAACTTTATTAAACACGGAACAGTAGTTTACCTTTATTAATCATCAGATAAAAGACCTATTTAGATTTTATCCCTCCAAAGGTTGTTTTTGACCTAGCATAGCAAAATCCAAAATTTTTATTTATTTCGTGACTAATCAATTATTTAAAGAAATAGGGAAGTTGAGAAAGAGTGCTGCCCTAGCCTTGTCTGCTTTCCAGATACAAGGGCCATGAATGGGCTAGGCTAACGCTGGGAGCAAAAGAAGGCATCCAGGTCTCCCCTGTGGGTGGCAGAATCAATTACTGATGCCTCCCAGGTCTGCACTAACAGGTGGTTAGAATTGGGAGCTGGAGATGGGTATCAAACCTATGCTGGTATGAAACCAGTGTGGCACAGAGGCACATTACCTGGCACCTGTGCCAAACACCTTCCTCTTCTGTATGTTTTTAAAGATGGAAATCACAAATCAAACTTTTAGTAAGCTAATGCCAATTTCTTGCTCTCATATCTATGTTAGTGCAGGCTGTCTGTTTTAAAACATGAAGAGAAAGTTTTACCATTTGACAAGACCAGGGGAGTTTTTATGTACATGAAAGAACATTGCTGGGAAGTCTATATATAATTCAACATACAGAGAATATTCTTTTTGTCTTTAATGAAGTCATATCAAGGCATATTCTGTGCCTGTACTTTCTGCACAGTGATTCTAGAAATATACAATAGATCTCTTAAATATCTTACTTATCTGTAAGGTAAATATTTTGTTGTTTAGGGTCTGATTTATTTATTTATGGGATCTGTATCAGCATCATATTTTCTCTGGGCTGCTAGAAAGCTCACAGCTAGGTTTGGCTCTCAAATGAAGTAGTGTCCTTCAGGTAGGGGCTTTGATTTTTTTTTTCATTGTAGCAACTTATTGATTGGCAGCTGAAGTGGGTTTTCTGAATCTGTGTTTTGTTACATGCCTGCCTCTCAATTTCATTCCTAAAAGAGTTTATAAATAATGAAGAGACATGGGTGTTTAGTATAACAGTTCAGTTGGATGGGAAATGTTTCAGTTGAGTCTTCTAAAACTGGGGACCTATCTCTCGGATTCCTTCTCTGAATCTTAAACAGATACATAAAAAACTCAAAAACTAAAGTAGGGCTCCATCTCTTGCTGTTTTTGTTCCTTGAGATACAAACTTTTTGGGCACCAAAATAACTTGTTCTTTTAATGGCTTGTCTTACTCATAGGAACTGAAGTGAGTTCATCCTAAGAACAGACATATGGGCAGAGGCTGTCATCCAATTGCGTGCATGGAGAAACAGGCCTGGAATGGTTCAGTGACTGTCCCAGGTTACAAAGCTAAGCTGGTGGCAGGGCTGAGCCATCACCCAAGGTGACTGGCTCTGTGGTTCATGGTGAATTCGCTGCTTGGAGTCTTGGTGTTTGGTTGATGAATTCATCACTCAACATGTATTTAATAGCACCTGTTGCATGCCAGGCAGTGTAACAAGTCCTGGGATGGTGGATTAAACCAAAGAAACAGGGTCCTTGTCCTTGGCTTCTCGGACTTTCCTGCTAAGTAGAAGACAGACAAATCCATACTCAACAAAATGATACAGAAGTTACAAAAGCTATTTGCTATAAAAGGAAAAGAATAGTAGGTGTAAAAGTAGGCGTAAAATGTATAGAAGGTTTAAGTTTTAATCTCGTGTATTAAATGTATAGAAGATTTAAAGTTTAATCTCTGAACTTAACCAAGTAGGAAACTGAGGGTTTAGGCTAGGACCATCTCACTGGGCACGCTGGGCCTTCTGTTTTCCTAAGTCCTGTGGTTCTGATACACACTGCGCAGTACCAGGTACTCATCCAGTAACTGATGCAGACTCTAGAAAGGCCAGCTGTGGAGCCTCTGCAGAGCCAGGTGTGCAGATTCCTCTGCAGACTGTGCACTCTTGCTTGACTCCGTACCTGGAGCACCTGAATGGTGCACCAGCTGGCCAGGAGAGGAAGGAGAGAGGAAGGAGTATGCTTTTGTTCTGTAATTAGATTTGACATATGTGTGAAGCTGAATAATTTGGCATTCATGTTAAGCATTTCCTTCATTCAGTTAACAGCCAATGTTGGGGGCCCTGATGATATGCTTGTATAAACCCCTTTAACATGTTACAGTTTGTGGCTCAGTGTGTACACATGACTATAATTAGTAATACTATGTGCAGCCAAACTGGACGTTTATAGGTTCCTCCCTCCTGTTAATCTGTAGTTTGCTATCGGCAAGCAGGGCCCATGCCTACGGGCTGTGATCCAACTCCCCAGCAATTGTGGTTTCCAACCTCCAGCCCTTCCTGACCACCTGCCCTCGTGCAACTTCTTGTTTCACCGTGTGTGCTTTGCCAGGACCCTGCCTGGTGGCTCTAACAGGATGCACATCAATCAGCAGAGAGGACTGCCACCACCCAGGGCAATGTTCCTTTATGCTTCTGCGACAGCTTCTTCACTCCTCACATATGGGTCAGCTGGGGATCAAAAAGAGAAAACCAGTTGATGATTATCGTTAGTCTGGGTTAACACCTGAGAGACGAGCAAATTTGCTGATGTCACTGCCGGGGGGGGGTTAGTGGCA
Organism: Ochotona princeps; assembly: GCF_030435755.1. Classification (NCBI taxonomy): domain Eukaryota; kingdom Metazoa; phylum Chordata; class Mammalia; order Lagomorpha; family Ochotonidae; genus Ochotona; species Ochotona princeps. The sequence continues at coordinate 77,932,026 of NC_080833.1, read as the reverse complement.
AGCAGCTTTGGCATCTGGCACACCTTACCCTGACATCAGTCACTGCAGGTATAGGAAGTCAGTTACACAGTCTATGAAGTGCTTGAAGTTGATCTTTGGAATCCAGATTAGTTAAGCATTTTCTTTTTAAATAAAAAAGTGTGCTCTCTGTCACTTCTTTTGCATCGGCCAAACTCACAGGGTGGGAGGGAGAAAAAGATTCTTCCTCCTTCTAAACCTTCATGTTTGTTATTGGTCTCTTTGTTGAGCCGGGGAGGTGTTAATAACTCATGAATTCTGATGTCCCCATCAGTGGATACCATAGTTTCCTCCTAGCTTCACTCCCTTGGTTAAAATAAACACAGGTGGTTGAGAGTAAGCAAGAAGAAAGTTGACCAGATGGTTCAAAATTGTTCTGTCTTGTAGGTTGCTGAGCTTCCCTGGTGGCACAGCTGTGGCCCGTTCTCACTCTGGAGAGTTGTACCTCCAGAAGGTTCTCAGAGCAGAGGCGTTTCTACTCTGATTATCTGTTTATATTTAACTTCCCCAGTGCCATTCTTAGAAATAATTTTCTTGGAATGATAGCTGGGAGGTAGTATAAGAACATGCTATCTTAGACATTTTGTGAATCATTTGAAAAGTATCCAGTTGGAGAAAATGCTTTCATTCATGTATTTCTCTTCCCCCAAGGAACTTCATTATCTCCATTAGTACTCTGTGTAAGGCATTTTCAGTGCTTCATGTGAAGTACACTTCAAGGCTACCAGAGAGAAAGAGAGAGAGATATGTTACAGAACCTGGAACTCAAGGCTAGCCTACAAGTAAGCAGCAGATGTGATATTAGGAGAAACTTCGTGATTCCTGATCCTGTATCCTGATGATTCTTGAATGCAGAAACTTCTCACTGTGTCTAGTGGAGGCTTCTGGGATATGCATCCTTCTGCTGCTGCGTTGGATCATCAGAACTGCAAAATAAAGCAATACTACTTCCTCCCAGTACTGCATAAATCCTTTCTGTAGATACCTCCCTGATATAGAATGACATTAGAAGGAATGTCCTTTCTAGTTAGCATTTCCCAGTTATCGAATTTTACATTCTTTTTTTAAACATAAAGTTATAGTTAATTTTCTGCAAACTCTTTTTTTTGCTAAATATTTATTGATTTTTATTGGAAAGGAGAGAAAGTTCTTCCATCTGCTGATTCACTCCCCAAGTGGCCGCAATGGCTAGAACTAAGCTGATCTGAAGCCAGGAGCCAGGAGCTCTTCTGGGTCTTCCATGTGGATGCAGGGTCCCAAGACTTTGATCTGTCCTTTACTGCTTTCCCAGGCCACAAGCAGGGCATTGGATGGGAAGTGGAGCAGCTGAGATACGGACTGGCACCCATATGGGATCCTGGTACATGCAAGGCGAGGATTTTAACAACTAAGCTACAGTGCTGCTCCTCCTTTTTTGTTCTTTTTTTTCTTTTAAGATGCATTTGTTTATTTTTTTTTACATTTTATTGTTATTGCTATCATTTTATGATACAGCTCCATATTCCCTTATCCCCTCCCTAATTCCCTTCCTCCCCTCACTTCCTCTATATCATTACTAACATATAGTTCTTCGTACTCAGTCATATGTCCATCATTGCGGGCATGGACAATGGCAGAGAGTCCAGAATCCTATTGTCAAGATATAGTAAACAGTTTCATTGTAAGTCCATCTTTGTCCGGAAGTAGAAATGCATACCACACTGCATCCTCACATCTGGATGCTAGTCTCCATTTCACAGCTACTGTACATCCCCTTAAATGAAAAGTCATGATACAAAATCAACAATAGAAAGAAAAATAGAAGTTTACAATGCCATGAAATTAAATGACATGTTACTAGATATGACAGTCTCCATTACACAACTACTGTACATCCCCTTAAATGAAAAGTCATGATACAAAATCAACAACAGAAAGAACCATTTTTTGTTCTTAAAGATGAGATTTATTTATTTGAAAGGCAGAGTGACACAGGTTGCAGGTGGGGGAGCTGCTGTTTTCTAGTTTCCTCCCAAATGGCTGTAGTGTCTGGGCTAGGTTGAAACCAGGAGCTTGTAACTCCATCAGAGTCTGCTGCGTGGATGACAGGGTCCCAAGAACTCGGGCCATCTTCTGCTGCTTTCCCAGGTGAGTTGTCTGAGAGCTGGACAGGAAGCTGGACAGCAGGTACATGAACCAGTGATCCAGTGTGGGATGCTATTGTCACAGTTGGTGGCCTAACCCGCTGTGTTTTTTTCTAAACATTTATTTTTTTTAAATTTTCATTACAAAGTGAGATATACAGAGAGGAGGAGAGACAGAGAGGAAGATCTTCTGTCTGATGAATCACTCCCCAGGTAAGTGCAACAGCCGGTGCTTTGCCTATTCGAAGCCAGGAGCCAGGAGCTTCCTCCAGGTCTCTCACATGGGTACAGGGTCCCAAAACATTGGGCCATCCTCGACTGCTTTCCCAGGTCACAAGCAGGGAGCTGGATGGGAAGTAGAGCTGCCGGGATCAGAACTGGCGCCCATATGGGATCCCGGGGCGTTCAAGGTGAGGACTTTAATTGCTAGGCCACCGTGCTGGGTCCTGAGATTTAGATTCTTAATGAAGTGTTCCCTTTGCTTACTGTTGAACATTTAAAAACACAGTGTTGGCACTGGTGTTAAGCTGATGCTATGATTACCTGCATCCCATATTGTAGTGCCTGCCCTGCTACCAGTCAGCTTCCTGCGAATACACACTGAGAGGCAGCAGGTGGTGGCTCAAGGCCTTGGGCCCCTGTCACCCAAAGGGGAGTCCTCCATGAGGTTTTTGGTTTTTGGTTTCAATCTTACCTGGCCCTTGCTCTTTAAGGGCTTTTGAGGAGTAACTCAGAAGTTACTCCTGCTCTACCTTTGAAGTAAATAAAAATAAGTACACAAACTTAAAAAAATAACAAAAACACAGTCTAAGCACAGGAAATTCTTCAACATCTTTGTAGTGGGATTTCAGTGTACAGTATGCAGAAATGCACTGGCTGTTAGTCCAGCAAGTGGGAGGTTGACTTCTTTGAAGAGGGCTGGTTTGTTAAGGGGAAGGTTTGGATATAGATATTAACATGAAAAATGAAAGAAATTATGATAACCTATTCCTAAGCAACTGTGCTGTAGAAAAATCTGGCTTCCTTTCCCCAGAGAAGTCCATATTCCAGATTTTAGAACTATCGTTTTGGTACCCGTGATAAGTTTCTGTCTTAAACCAAGCATTTAAGAGAAAACATATATTTGAAAGGCAGAGAACCAGAATAAGCGGGAATGGTAGAAGTAAGCGAAGGCGTGGGGTGGGGAAAAAGAGTTGATCTGGTTTACTCTCCAAATGATCACTTGACCAGCCAGTAGCTTGGAGCTCCATCCACTGTCCCACATGGGTGGAAGGGACCTATACACTTTGGCCGTCTTTTGTTGTTTTCCCAGGAAGAAGATGGGCTGGAAGCAAAGCAGCTGAGATTTGCAGCAGCACATCAGTATACATGCTGTTGTCATAGCTGTGGGCTCCTGCTACAACACTGGCCCCTCAAGCCAAGTTTTATTGTTGTGCAATTCAACTGAAACTCTGATAAGGGAATTTACCCTTTAGAGTTTAATGGCAATGTGTTCTGCAGCTCCATCTCCAAGCGACTCTATTTCCACTAAGTTGTAACAAGACATGGTTTAAGCATGAGCTTATCTTGTGCCCAGAAGTGGAGCAGCTGGGACTCAAACTGGTGGCAGCCCAATCCCCTGCTCCCTCTGGCCAGGTGCTCTTGAGCCCGCAGCTCAGGGCCTTCCAGGTGTTTCTTCCTTGGAGCTTTGTTTTTGTCTCATATCCTCGGGCTTATAACACTCCCTCTCTTAAAGCTCTGTCAAAGCCAGATTGTGATATTAGCTGTGAAATTATCCTGGGCGCCCTTTGTTACAGATTCCTGTCTCCTCGGGAAGGGTATGGAGGGGGGCTGGTAGGGGATTTTCAGCTCGAGGACAGAGCAGATCCTGCCATGCCCCGTCCCACAGTCTGTGGGAGTCTATCCCTCTTTGCAGCTGACAACATTGCAGAATTCCCTGGGGAACAATAACTGAAGCCCTCATTATCCAATGGTGCTGTTCGAACAAAATCTCCTCTCTGGGCCGCCTTGGTCCCAGCCTATAATGTTACCCCTTAATTCCCTCTACATCTTGACCACTTTCATTGCCGCTGAACACACGCTCCTCATTACTGCCCTGGGTGATATGGGGAATCAAGAATGCAGGCCGCTCTGTGGAATAGGGACCAGATGTTTGTGTCAACTTGGTATGCATTACTCTGTAGAATGCTTGAGAATCATATGTATTAATGAGAAAAAGACTTACTAAACCTTCCTCTAAACACCCCCCTCTGTCCCTGCCCCCAATATTTTATGCTTTGCGTTACATGAGGTGCCTGTAGTCATCATTCCTTTTGGGACAGATTAAATTGAGAGTGTGTGTGCAGCTAATGCATCTGCTCTCAAAATGCTTCATCTACATCCTGTTAAGACTCGGGGGCTGGCCTGCAGCCAAGGTGGGTGTGGGGTTTCTGTCACTGGGCTGGGAAGGCTGGGCCGCAGCACTAGGACCCATTAGAAGCGTGTGCCCATTGGGGTGTTTGTGGGTTTAGACACTGATGTTATAGCCGGGCTGTAAATCATTCCTCATGCATGCCTATAAGCACGCCTCTGTGACAGACATGAAGAAGACATTTGGGCAAATGAGGAAGGTGCTCGGGTGAGCTCCTCCCCAGGTCAGGGCATGCCGTTTGTGGGATTTCATTTTTGCTGACTTGAATTCGTGTTTGTACTTTGGCCTAATCACAGGAGATCTGTACCCAGTCCCTAGAGGGGAGGACTAGAAAGATGCAAGACCAATGCACCTGCGGCTTTGTCATGGGATTGAGCTGAGTCTGGAGTCTCAGAGCTCTGGGTTCAAATCCTCTGTTGCCATTCCCTGCTGATGTGTGGCCATGGGCAGGTCCCGGAACTATGGTTCATCACTCTAAGAGGGGATTTTGTACAAGGGTTTCACAGTGCTGTTACCAGGAATGGGGATCAGCGGGGGGCTCCCAGCAGGTGGAGGGTAAGTAAGCACACAAAGCCTTGGCGCCTGGTTTGTCACATGAGGAGGATACTCAGGGTACCTCCGCCTGCCTCAACATGCGATCTTTACCTCCTGGTGGTACCTGCGGCATGTTGCAGCATGGTGGCCTGGTGAGGGACTCAGAGCCTATGGCAGGGGCCACATAGGTCCCTAGTAAAGCTTTCCCACATGAGCTAGGTACAACATGGCACGGCTAGAAACTGCCACAGGCTAAGGGATTAGGGTGAGGGCTGTGGCCAATGGACACTGACAGGTAGGCCTGGGCCCGGAAGGGGAAGGATGAGTTTGTGGTATGCCCCCCTGTGCAACAGGGGCTGTCTTCCTAGCCGGGGGGAAAGACCTTGGCAGAGATCATCTAGCAAGAGAGGCTAAGACCAGGTTTGTGTTTCTTAGGGTGGAGAAGCCCCACCTGGGACTTGATTCTTAGCAACCACACTGAGCCTTTATTTGCTGGTTGGCTTTTTCTGTTTAACAGTGGAGCTTGGGCTTTTTGGAGACAGTGAAAGAGAAAACTATAGGTGGGATGGACAGTTCCTGTGAGCACAAGATCCAGTTCTATCCCCTGGCCTCGGGAAGAATGGAGTAGTTCCTGTGTGCAGGGCCCTATGCAGGGCGAGAGCACCCAACAAAATTCGGAAGGACTGGGTGCCACTGCTCTGCACCAAGGGTGTGCAGTTTTGAGGAGCTGATGCAGTGGTACCGTGTTCATTAAATTCTCAGGCAACTTCTGACTGCTCTGCCCTTTTCAGCCTATTGCTTGATCTTCTGACTCAAGATGGCTACTGTAGCACCATCTATCATGTCTGTAATCCAGCCAGCAGAAAGAAAGGGCAGAGGAACGTGGCTTTTTCTCTTCATATGGAGACTTCCTGGAAATTATTGGTGGTGCTGCTCCACTTCTAATCCAGTTCCCTGCTGATGCACCTGGGAATGCAGCAGAGGAGGGCCCAACTGCTTGGACCCCTGCACCCATGTGGGAGACATGGCTTGGAATTCCTGGCTTCAGCCTGGCTGAGCCCCAGCCCCAGCCATGGCAGACGCTTGGGGAGTAAAGCAGTGGATAGAAGACCTCTTGCCATCTCTGTCTCTCTGTAACTCTGCCTTTCACAAAACAAGAAAGCTTTAATGAAAAGCTGGGCCTGTTCACATGGAATTCCTTTTGTCTTTTCTGCATGAATACATGCTGTGTGCTTGGCGCACTTCTCCAGGGATTTCTTTATAGTAAACTCCCAGAGTGGAGCTAATGGGCCAAAGGAGCAGTGCTTTGTGGAGACCCTTGACACTACTGAAAACCGAAACCAGTTTATCCTCTCTCAGGAGTGTGAGTGTGGTTTCTGGAGGCGTTTCTGGCCTCTTTTTTTTTTTTTTTCTTTTCTACAAGCATCCTCTCCCTGTCAACTATTTTTTTTAAATGAAAAATTCTGACAGAGATGTTGAAATCACCACAGAGTGAACATGCAGATCCCACACTGCACATTTTGCAATAATTGTTCTATCAGATATTTACACATTTACCAATTCATCTTGTTTTGGAGCGGTATTTCCAAATGGGTTAGGACCTCAGTGTGCCTGCATCTAGGGCTGCCTTTGGAGTCTTGCAGCAAGTGTGAGTGCAGTGGCCTGGGGAATGGGTGTTGACCCGGGGACACTTGAGGGACCTGTCTGCTGATGAAAGATGGCTGCTGGAGGCATGTCTGCAGCCAAAAGGGGCTGAAACCTCCTCAGAGAAGAGCAGTTGCCTAGATGCTATGAGTTGGTTCTCTGTTTCTTTGTTTTCTTTTTAAAAGAGTATTGGCAAGGCAGATTTATAGAGAGAAGGAGAGACAGAAAGAAAGGTCTTCCATCTACTGGTTCACTCGCCAAGTGACCGCAATGGCCAGCATTGTGCCTGTCAGGAGCTAGGAGCTTCTTCCGGTTCTCCCATGTAAGTTCAGGGGCCTAAGAACCTGAGCCATCCTCTGCTGCTTTCCCAGACCACAAGCAGGGAGCTGGATGGGAAGTGGAGCAGCCAGCACTAGAACCAGTGTCTATTTGGGATGCCAGTGCTTGCAGGTCAAGCCTATTGAGCCAATGCACTGGCTCCTCCTTTTTTTTTCTTTGAGGAGAGGGCTGGCAGCTGTGCCAGCTTAGCTATATGTTGGCAGGTTTGTGACATGACTTCTCCACTCCCAATCCAGCTCCCTGTTGGTGTATCTGGGAATGTAGTGGAGGATGGCCCACATGCTTGGATCCCTGTTCCCATGTGAAGACCCATACGAAGATCCTGGCTTCTAGCGTTGGCCTGATCTAGTTCCTGACACTACAGCCATCTGGGAGTGAATCAGTCGATTAAAGATCTCTCTGTCTATCTCTGTCTCTTTATAACTCTTCTAAGAAAAAAAAAATAGGCACCTCAAAAATTGCTCTGGTATGTCAGATGGACAGAAAGACCACACTGAGTGTAGATCTCTAGCGCAAAGCCTGTCCTGTGTGATGCTCTCTCTTTCCTATGGCTGTACACTGCTGTGCACAGCCATGACAACCTGCTGCCCCTTTACAGGATGTGAGAGGACAGGGACCACAGGCTGAGGTTGGGCCTGCCTGTCCTTGGCACCCAGGCCCCCCACTGTGGCTCCCTCCCGCTCTCTCTGTGGGTGACTCTGATCTCTGCTTTGTCACTTTGGGTTTTTGCTCCTGCTTCAGGGCAGAGATGGTTGGCAGTGTGGTGATAGACGGGTGACCTCTGTGAGTACAGGTAGCATCCTAGAAGACAAAGTTGGGACATGGCAGGCTTTTTGGCAGATAGGCTTTTGGCTGGAATGACAGCCCAGACAGAAGTTTGCACATGTGTGCGAAAATGGGACTACAAAGCTTTTTAAAATGTGTGCATAATGTGTGATGACTAAAAATTCACAGCAGGATGTTCTGAAAGTTTCCTAGTGTGTATGGCCGTGGTCACTCTGTGTCCCCAGAGTTGAGCAGGGGAGTTTCTCTGGGGTTCTGGGAGAACTTGGAGCTGGGGGAGTGGGAGGAAGACCAACGGGAGGGCACCTGCTTGCGTGTCCCTGCACCCCTGGCCTCAGGGGTCACTCACTCACTCAGTGTTTTCCTACCGTTGCTGTTGTGAATGCTTCTCTCACTACTGCGTGCTTTCTCAGAAGGCAGCTGGACATGACCCAGCCATACAGTGGCTGGCAGTGATGGCTTGAGAAAGCGCATACTTCATTTCCCGGCAGATAGCTATTATCAACCTCGACAATGTCTCTGAGTCCTGAAATAGATTTGGCCCACGAGGCAGGGAGTCTGCGTAGGGCACAGTGGTGGAGGGAAGGTTTGGCTGGCTCTGACCTGCCTAGGTCTTTGCATCATGGCTGTGACCCTGGAGGTACCCTTATGATTCAGAAGTCAGGTGGAATTCATTGGAGGGCACTCATTATTTTTATGTGGGTCGCATGTGGGGGTGAGGGTGGCTTTTCTAGTAATCCGTGGTCAAGTCCTAGTCTCCTCAACTATTAGTAGTGCCAAGCTTATAGAAGGGCATGGGGATGATGTGCCCCAGTCCTCCTTCATCATGGCTATGGCTGTGGCTGTCTGTGCAGACAGTATGAGAGCTGAGGCGGATGTGGGGTGGGGTTGCACCTCATATAACTGTAGCTGTCTGTTGCTTTTTTGGGTTGTATGCCCCTTATCTAAAGCACATGAGACCAGATACAATTTGGATTTCAGAAGTTTTCAGATTTGGAGATATTTGCTATATCAGGATAATAGAGTTGAGCTTCCCTAATCTGAAAATTTGATGTGTCTTAAGCATCATTTCAGTGCTCAAAATGTGTCTGGTTGCTAGGGCCAGTGTTGTGGCACAGCGAGTTAAGCTACTTGTGCTACTGCTGGCACTCCACATAGGAGTGTTCATTGGAGTCTGGCTGTTTTGCTTCTGATTCAACTTCCTGCTACTGCACCTGGGAAGTCAGATGATCATGGCTCAAGTATTTGGGAGATGGAGTTACAGGCTGTTGGCTGCAGCATGGCATAGCCCCAGCTGTAGTGACTATTTGAAGAATAAACCAGTAGATTTAAGATCTCTTTGCTTCCTGTTCCCCTGTTCTCTCTGTTGCTCTGCCTTTCAAATAAATAAATAAATAAATTTGTTTCAATGTTAAGACCATTTTAAATTTTGTAGCATTTTAGATTTAGATTTTGATTTAGACATCTTCTAGATCCTGATTCACTGATCAGGGAAGGGCATTTTTTAAAAAGTGCTTAATGATGCATTTATTTATTCAACAAAGTTTTAAAAGTCATTTATGTGAAAGACAGACATCATTCCCCAAACACCTGCAACAACCAGGCCAGACTGAAGCCAGGAGCTGGAAACCCAGTCCAGGTCTCTCACAGGGATGATAAGGATGCCAGAACTTGAGCCATCAGCTGCTGCCTCCCAGAGCGGACATAGCAGAAAGCTAGGTCAGAAACAGAGGTGGGATTTGACCCCAGGTACTATGATAGGGAGTTCAAGGTTTCTAAGCAGCATCTTATTCCTGTGCCAAACCACTACACCTTCAGAGATAATTTTTTGAGCACCTGCAGGTGCGAGGCACTAAGATGAGCCATGTATGGTCTTCGGGGAGGCCACATTCTACTGAGTAGAGACAGATGTATCCAGTGGTGGGTGGGCCCCTAGGGGTATAGAAGGCAGAAGACCAGGGTGGAAAAGCTATGGAAGGATTGTGAAGAGTACTCCCTCAGCCTGGGTTGTTGTGTGGATGGAGTCAGAATGGAGGAGGAATTTGAATAAAGTTGCCAAGCTTGAATAAGGACATGGTGCTGAGAAACACTGTAGCATGTTGGGAGACATTTAAGCCATTTGGTGCTGCTGGCATGAGCAAGATTGAGGCTGGAGGGACTGGAAGGGGCCCCATCAGCCATGCACGAGCCCTGGCTTTAGTTGGTGGCCAGCTCTTCTCAAGGGCTGCAGAGAGTGCCTTCCAGCATGGTGGTAGTAGGCAGGTGTTTACATTTGGAGTAACCCGGCAGTTGTGCACACCTGAGTGATGTTGAGCCTGCCTCCTGCTTTGGAAAAGGTTTGGCAAGCTTGAGAGCAGAAGCTGCTTGTGGGATGAGCTGTAATTGTCTGGGGAGACAGTAGGGCTCTAGGGAGTCGAGAGGCAGAGTAATGGATGGATTTAGAACAGAAGGCTTGAGTATTATTGGAGGAATGGAGTGGGGAGGCAGGGGCCAAGTTTGACGTGATTCTGCATTTGCTGTTTGGGGTTCTGCTGTGTTCTATCACTTTCTGGGACCTTTTTCTAACCTCTGGTCCAACCATTCTAGCTCTGACCTTGGTTACCTCTGCTCATTGCATTGGCTTTGCGTTGTTCCTAAGTGGGTTTTGTTTTGCTTGCTACAGGGAAGCTCTTAAAAGGTAGGGACTGTGTATGATACATCTTTCACACGTAACTTTAGATATTTAATGTGATTTATGCATAGCATTTTTGGGACTTGAAGCAACTAATTTTTTTGAAGGATTTATTTATTTACTTGAATGGCAGAGTAGCAAAGATGGAGGAAGAAACAGAAAAAAAAAATCTTCCATTTGCTGGTTCATTTCCCTAATGGTTGCAATAGCCAGGGCTGGGTCAGGCTGAAACTGGGACTCTGTAACTCCACTTGAGATCTGTAACTCCATGGGAGCGCGTGGGTGGGACCCATATGCTTGGGCTCTCTTCTGCTGTCTTTCCAGACACATAAACAGGGAGCTGGATTGGAAGTGTGGCAGCTTAGACTTGAACTGGGACTCCAAAATGGGATACCAGCATTGCAGGTGCCAGCTTAACCAGTTGAGGCACAATGCCAGCCCTGCTTTAAGCAATCTATTTCATTAATCTCTCTTCTTTCTCCGAAGAGGGGAGGATGAATTAAACATTGGCTGTCAGGTGGAAGGTGTCCTTCCTCCAGAGGAATATGGAGGAACTTCAGAAAGTTCATGGAAAATTGAATTAAAGAACAGATCTATTTTGATATTAAGTGAAAGTAAAAAATAATTCCATGCATAATGTTTCTATAGCATGCATTTTCCATCAACTTTCTGAAGTACCTTTTTGCATGCCTTATCTAGGAAACTAAAAGGGAATTTAAAAAGTCAAATACATCTCAAAATGAAAGACATTGTGAGGTTACCGTGTTAGGCCTTTTGTTCTGGAACCATGGCTGCTCTGCTGGGTTGGCATGGGGCAGGACCTGTCCCTGTTTCCATGTGGTTCATGTCTGTGCTTTCCCTGGCAGGTCCTGAGCCCAGCACCCGGTGTGAGCTGTCGCCGGTCAACGCCTCCCACCCCGTGCAGGCACTGATGGAGAGCTTTACCGTCCTGTCAGGCTGTGCCAGCCGAGGCACGACCACGCTGCCGCAGGAGGTGCACGTCCTTAACCTGCGTGCTGCAGACCAGGGGCCCAGCCAGCCACAGAGAGAGGTAGGTGTGACTTGCAGCCTCCAGCCTGCTGGTGCTGTGTGCAGCTGGTGTTCCTGGCACGGAGGGTTGCTCATGGGTGTGGGTGAGAGCGCGAAAGCAGGAGTGCAGAGTGTGAAGTCATGGATTGCTCTCTGCGTTGTCTGACCTGGGGCTTCTGTCTTTAGCAGCGACAGTGGTTGAACAATGTCATCTTAAAAAAATGAGATCCATTTATTTATTTGAAAATCAAACTTACAGAAAAAGGAGGGAATGACAGAGAGAGAGAGAAAGTGAGAGAAAGACCTTAATCTACTGGGTCACACCCCCAGATGGGCCTTACAGCCAGGGTGTAAAGTGTATGGAAGCAAGAGAAGGCCAAATTTCCGTGAAGGCATGCAGGGTGGGCCTATTTCAATCATATCACCTAAGCTCTTAAGCTACATTGGGAATGAAAGTTAATTCTCTTGGTTGCTTGCTGTTGTTGCCATAACACACATTGCAGGTCAGATCTCTTTATCCCAGTCACGTGACCTTCATTCTTCAGCAAGAGGGGGTCTGGTGGGAGGGAGAGGAGGTGAGGAGGAAGTGTAGTTCTACAGAGTGCTGCTGACTCCAGCAATTCCTTCACAGCAGTAATTACCATTTGATATATGCGTCTCTCGGAGGAACTGAGAAGAAAGTCTGGGCTGTTACACAAGTAAGCAACAGCAGAAACATTCCTGATGTTCAACTGTGTGGCGCTGTTGTTGACACTGAAAATAGATTCAAATCAGACTACTGAAGCGGAAGACAAATGCCTCTAGGAATGACAGCTGAACTCTCCCACCCTTATATTTATTACGTTAGGTCACAATGTGATTCACCGTAAATATGGCTGCCCTGAGGATGTGTGCAGTGAGCTGGCATAAGGGGACTGTTGGAGGTGTTCTGTAGGAAGAAAAAGAAGAGTGCCAATGGAAGGTCTCAAACTCATTAAGAACCAGAGCATTCTCCTCTTTCAATGTTTGGATGGTCCATGTGTGATTAGGGGTCAGCGATTTCTGAAAATAGGCAGCTGAAGGAAACTGCATTACTTCCTTCATGGGAGATGATTAAGAATTAGATGGTTGTAGCTCAGTTCTGTGTGAAAACAAAATGTCGGGATAACCATTGCTTGGAACTCTCTGGAGGGATGACACGAGTTCTGAGGATGTAGTCGGCTTCAGAGTATTTCACGTATGCAGAGTTCCTGTGGAAGTCTCTAGAGACAGGGCAACGAGAGAATAAAAGAGCTTATTTACGGAGGGTGGCAAGATGGAAAGAGAGAAGTATTAAATATCTTCAGTTCTCTTCATGTGTGCAAACTGTCGTGAATTGTTTGAGCCATGGCATCCAGCGTGTGTGCGCCTGGTTATGTCAGATGGAAATGAAGACATATGCCCGTGTTTATGCCAACATTATCCATAATAGTCAAAAAGTGCAGACAACCCAAATAGTTGTCATCTGATGGTTAGATAAGTAAGTTGTCATAAATCCAAGGAATGCAGTATTATTTGGCAGCAAGAAATAATGAAGTATAGATAAATACAGATGCTACAATGCGATCACCCTTGAAAAAAAGAGGGACACAAAAAGCACATGAGGGGACTTAAAGATTTCATGGAAAAATGGAATTAAAAGATTTTTTGGTACAGATATTTTTTGAAATCTATGCATAATTTTTTAATAATATGTATTTCCATGGACTTGATGAAGATTTTTCTTATTGTACATTTATATGAGATGTTCTGAACACAAATGTATGGAAACCAGACTAAAGTTAGAGGAGGAAAAAAGGGAATTGGGTTACCACTAATGGTTATAAGCTCCTTTGGGGCAGAGCACAAACGTGCTCGACAGTTGTAGTGATGGTTACGAACCTCTGAACCTAATAATGACTGTTGATCTGTCATTTAAATGTGTGAACATTATGGCATATGAATTGTATTTCAATAAGGTTATTTTTAGAAAAGATTTATTTATTTATTTGAAAGGCAGAGAGCAGTGGAGAAAGTAGGAGAGATAGGTAAAGGGAAAGAGAAATGTTCCTTGTGCTGGCTCACTCCCCCAACGGCTCAAATAGCCTCTGCTAGGCCAAGAGAAAATCAGGACTCCAAATTCCATCTAAGCACCCCATAGGGATGGCAGGGGCTCCGGTACTTGAGGCATCCTCTCCTGCCTGTCAGCAGAATAGCTGGGACTTGAACCCAGGCATTGTGATGTGGGAGGCTGGCATCACAATCATTGGCTTAACCCACTGTGCCACAATGGCCACCCAGTAGTAGAGTTACTTTTTAGAAAAATCAGACAATCTGCTAGCATTCTAATTAGTTCATAAAGTTTACCTCAGCCTAGTCGCTTTTTTTTCTAAGATTTATCTTATTTTTATTGGAAAGCCAGATATACAGAGAGGAAGATCCTCCATCCATCAGAAGCCTTAAGTGGCCACAAAGGTTGTTGATGAGTCAGTCTGAAGTCAAGAGCCAGAAACCTCTTGCAGGTCTGCCATGGGGATGCAGGGTCCCAAGGCTTTGGGCCATCCTTGACTGCTTTCCCAGGCCACAAGCAGGGAGCTGGATGGGACGCAGAGATGCAGGGATTAGAACTGGTGCACAAATGGGATCCTGGTGCATGCAAGGTGCATCCTGGTGCTGCTAGGCTATTGTGCCGGGCCAGCCATTCTAAATATAATTTGATGTTTACAGATGCTTAGAATAATAGCTGCCCTTGTTTTTTGTTTGTTTGTTTTTTGTTATTTTGGTGATGGTGGTAGGGGAGGAGAGTGGGGTGGTCAGACACAGTCTTTGTGTGTAGTGTCTCATACTAAAGGCAAAATGAAAGGGTTAAGTACCATCCCTTATAAACTAACAAAACAGTGGCTGTGCTGGCTGCTAGCTGTAATTGACCTTGTCTCTGATCACTGTCCTGGCTGCGTGTGTGTGTGTGTGTGTGTGTGTGTGTGTGTGTGTGTGTGTTTATTTAGTTATTTGTTATCTATTTGGTAATCAAGTTAACAGAGAAGAGAAGAGGCAGAAAGATCTATCTACTGGTTCATTCCCTAGAAGGCCAATGGCTGAGGCTGGACCAGGGTGCAGCCAGAAGCCAGGAGCCAGGAACTTTATCCAGGTCTCCCCTGTGGGCTACAGGGCCCAAGGATGTGAGCCATCTTCCACTGCTTTTCCTAGGTCATTAGCAATAACTGGATTGGAAGTGGTGCAGCCACTGGAACCTACACCCATGTGGAATTTTGGTGTCACTGTGGCACCATGCCACGGTGCTGGCCCCTGCATTGGTGGGTTTTCATGATGTGCTCTGTAAATACAAGATGACTGACTGCTAAGTCTGCCCTTTTGATCCTCTGCTTGTTAATGGTGTCGACTTGAGCTTATGATCTTTTCCATGTCTTCCCTTCTATAATGTTTTATGAAATTCCCAACTCCCAGGTACTGGGAGAGGATTCCTACTTCCGTGCCTGGAAGAGGTGACAGAGCCCAACCTGGAAGCTGGCACCATGGTCCGCTGACAAACTGGTGTGTGGTAACCTGCAGTGGGATCCCTGCTTCCAGTGGCCGCCAGAGTGGCGCACTTGTGGCAGGATGTGGAGAATGCCCCGGTGCTGGGGCACTGCTCCACCGGAGGCCTGCCTGCTTGCTTCTCTTCAGGCCTGCAGGGCCCATAGTTACAACTCTCTTCTGAAACCACACCTGTCCTTTGCAGTCGTTGGTTTTGGAAATAGCAGCCTGGGAAGTGCATAGAAAACTGGAGAAAGACTCTGTGGCAACAGAGGAGGGGGGAAGAAGTTGAACTGCCAAAAGGGAGTTGCCGTTTAGAGTCAGCTGGGAACAGTGCTGTGCGTTTCATGGCCCTGAAACCCATTCCTGGAGCCCTAATTTGACTTTGAAGGAAGGCGGCCCCTTTCTCTCCTGGCAGCTCCCCAAAGGGATGTCTGTTAGCATTGGAGCAGGCCTGCCTTGGTTACTGGAATGCAGCAGTTTTGTTGGCCATCAGTGTCTGATTGGTTCTGGTGAGCAGCTTTAACATCTGGTATTGCCTCTCTTGGGTTCCACCTGTCCAGTCGCTTGCTACTTATGCCGAGGGTAAGCCATCCGTAGCCATTCCATAGGTACATAAGAGCTAGGGATATTTAAATGTGTGCAGTGTCTTGTTGTTAAAGGAGTGACTGATGGGCTCCCAGTGGCTCCCTGTAGGGTGGAGTGAGCATCAGGGACGCCGCTATCAAAGAAAGGGAGCCAGGTTTAATAACATCACCCAACAGAAAGCTCATGGTCCTCCACACTTTCCTGGATTGGGCTCTGCCTACTCCTGGCAATGCGTCGGGTGGGCTTCCAACAGCAGACAGACCCTTGGAGTACACAGAGAGATGAGAACCAGAATAAAAGGGTGTGGTTCATTAGCTGCAAGGGTGAGTGCAGATAGTAGCTCTGAGTTTGAAATTTGGCTCCAAGCTTCTTGGCAGGCCATACAGGTGGCATTGTTCATCATGCATGTGACTCCAAATAACTTTAGCTGTGTATTTCTCTGAGAACCATGTGGCGTGAACTTGGTTGTTTCTCCCTTTCTTCTGAAGGTAGGGAAGACCACAGCTGGGAGAAAGAGAGGAAGTCATCATGTTCTAAAGGCTAACTGTGCTGCCTGCCTGTGGATAGCTCCCTCGGGCCCCAAATAAGATGATGGCAACTCTGGTGGTGGTGGCTGCTGTGTGTACCTGCGGGATCCTGAATTAGGCATCCGGCCAAGAGGGAGACCTGGTGGCTGCCGGGACAGTGAGCAGGGAGCCAGGTTCTAGCCGGGCCTGGTGATCCTGCATCTTGGCCTTTTGCACACTTTGTCCCAGCCTCTCTTTTGCTTTGTTCTGGGCCACAAAGCCTGCTAAGCAGGTCTGCTGGGTGGTGTAAGGGTCTGGGTTTGGTACCCAGGTGCCATGGCTCCTTGGGACCTGGGAGCCCTTTGTTCTTCCCTGCCTCCCTTGTGACTGCAGGGCAGTTTTGAGGTTGGTCTGTGTGGCAGTGGCTCTTTTTTTCTGCCTTCATGATGGGGGATTATCACACCAAACCTCTGTAATTATAAACTGCAGAGCTGGGCTCTGCTGTTGCACTCCATGTGGCTGCTAATCCCCACGCTAAATGCCTGCACTGCTGCTGCCACTGAGGAGACTTTGGTGTTCTTCCCTGTTTTCCTGTTAACCCTCCACCCACAAGGCTTTCCATTGCCCTCACTGGAGCAGCTCATCCATCCATCCTCAGCTGGAAACCCAGTCTGTTTTAACCGTTACACAGAGGAGCAGCATGGTAGGAGACTCTTCCTGCTAAGAGGGAAACAGACACAGGAGCGCCACGTTGGCACTTTGCATCTGGCTCGGGACCTTTGTGCTGACTGTCCGGAAAGCAGCCATCTGAGGACTGAACATCATGAAGACAGAGCTCCATACATCTCACTTTTCCCACATTTCCACAATATTCATCAATGGGGAAACTTTCTTTTTTTTTTTTTTTTTTTCCCTGGATGTTATAAAAATTTAGACACAGGGGTCTGGTGTTGTGGTGTCAGGTAAAGCTGCTGCCTGCAATGCTGGCATGCCATATGGGTGATGGTTTCAGTTCTGTTTGCTCCACTTGCAATCTAGCTCTCTGCTAGTGTACCTGGGAGGGAAGCAGATTGCCCAAGTCCAAGGGCACCTGAACTCATGTGGGAGACTAGATGAAGCTCCTGGCTTTGGTATGGCCCAGTTCTTGAGTTGTGGCTATTTGGAGAGTGAACCAGCATATAGAGTTAGTCCGTGTATCTCTCTCTCTTTTCCTCTCTCTCTCTGTCTCATTTCTGTAATGATTTAAATAAATTTTAAAAATCTTTAAAAATATATACTGACTTAGCAGGTTGCTGGGATGGATGGGTTTCTTTATTCACTACTGGTAAAAAATAATGAAGCATTTCTTGTTTGTAAAGTGTACTAAAATTTTGGAGTTTTATCTAAACATTCAATGAGTCATTAAGTAGACAATACTGGACCACCAGGGGTTTGATGCTCCATTAAGGGGCACATGTGCAAACCTTTCAAAAGGAGTTTCAAAAGAAGTGCACAAGGAAGACAGAATACTTGATTGATTAGAGTAGAAAGTCCTTAGTTGGAGATTAGGAAGTGGTTTCTGATTGGTTAAGTCTCTCATTAGGAGATAGCTGGTAGCTTCTTCCTCTTTTTTATTTTTGCTACAAAGTTTTAATGCTGGCTTTTGGAAAGCACTTATCAGTGAACAGAAATATCAAATGAACACGAGCACACTAGCTACATTCCTTCCCTCTCTCTACTGTTGTTCTTGAGCAGCTTCCTACTGCTGGGCCTCTGTATATGTAGAAGAGAACTCCAGGGCTGTTGACATTGGAGATAGCTTAACATGGCTTGGGTACTAAGAAAGTGTCAGGGTAACACCCCCCCCCACACACACACAAACACACTGTATACTGGCAAAATTCAGCGTCTAAACAAATACCTTCTAAATATAAGCACTGCCTGGTGTTTGTTTAGAAGGAGGTCATTATGGAATCACCCCAGTGTGACAAACAAGAGTCCTTCTGAACTTCCCATCTTATCGCAGACCACCAAATACATTACATTTCTCCAAAGGCATTCCTTTCTCTGTTTCCTCTCCTCCTATTCATTTGAGTGTTGCTGTAAAAATTATTGCCTTCAAAGGAAACTCAATCTGACTCTCAGAAGACAGGAGATTCTTGATGAATAGGGAATTTGCATTATTTTAAAAGGAGTTATCCCTTATGTGAAGCTGCCTGATGGACTTCAAATGATGGCAAGCAGTGGCGTATCAAGCTAATCTGCCACCTGCAAGCTCTGGCATCCCGCATGGATGTTGGTTTATGTCTCACCCACTCCACTTCTGATTCAGCTTATGACCTGGGAAAGCAGTGAAGGATGGCTCAAGGCTCAAGTTCTTGGGCCCCCGTAACGATGTGGGATGCCAGAAAGAGATTCCTGGCTCCTGGCCTCAGATTGGCCCAGCTCTGGCCATTGTGGCTATCTGGGCAATGAACTATCATATGAAAAATCTCTCTGTTTCTCCTTTCTTTTCAATAAAAACAAATACATCCTTTTAAAAAATGATGACAGGCTGCTGAGCGGCATTGTGGTGCCAGTCCAGGCCTGAGGAACAGGATCAGGGACAGCGAGGAAAGGAGATGGCAGCAGGGACAGTGCAAGCCAGAGCTGGGACTGGCCTGGTGAGTGAAGCTGGACTCGTCACACCCTGGGCCGAGGCTCTGTGTGAGGCTTGGGCTGACTCTCAGCTAAGCATGCTCCGGAAAGCCAGGGCTGAGGTTTTAGAAAAGATGGGAGCAGAAATCACAGCCATCAGACTAGACACCATCGTAGTCAGGGCACGGGTGAGGTCGAGGAGTGTCGGTGTTCCAAGCAGGGTGCTGGCTGCCCCTCGCTTCAGTTCTGCCATCCTGTGCGTGGCAGAGGATTGGCCCCTTCCCCGCAGGAGGAACTGAGCCTGCCTCAACACTGCCGTTGGAGCATGAGGTAATGCTGGGTTCTGTTTTCTGCTGGCTGCCTGCTGACAGATTGAAAAAAAGAAATAAACCTGTTCCTAGTATTGCCTCTTCCCCAGGATGCAGAAGAGACTGCCCTTTAAGAATTTGTCCAGTAATAAGAGCAGCAGTAGCGCTTTCCAACCAGTGGGCTGTTTCGTCTTTATGAAGGTTAGGGTCACAGCCCTGACCCTGAGTGTGGTTGCCATGGTGACTGCTCTTGGTTTAAAAAAAAAAAAGAGTGGTCTTAACTTCCTGAAAATGTTGTTAGGACATGTTTTTCCAAGGTCAACATCCACATTTTAAAATGCGACTGTTTGTTTTTTAAAACTTTTTGCAGAGTATTTTTTTTCCCTCTTTAAAGCAGTAGACCAAAGTAAGGATTAGATCTACAAATGTGAGCCCCAGATGTGGTTCTGGGCCTGCGCCGGATTGTGTGTGTGTGTGTGTGTGTGTTTGGTGTTATCCAAGTTGTATATTCATGTTTCTGTTGTGTATCTGCTGTCTTGACAGTTTTTTTTTAAAGATTTATTTATTTTTTATTACAAAGTCAGATATACAGAGAGGAGAGACAGAGAGGAAGATCTTCTGTCCGATGATTCACTCCCCAAGTGAGTGCAACGGCCGGTGCTGCGCTGATCTGAAGCCAGGAACCAGGAACCTCTTCCAGGTCTCCCACACGGGTGCAGGGTCCCAAGGCTTTGGTCTGTCCTCGACTGCTTTCTCAGGCCACAAGCAGGGAGCTGGATGGGAAGTGGAGCTTCCGGGATTAGAACTGGCACCCATATGGGATCTGGCGCATTCAAGGCGAGGACTTTAGCTGCTAGTCTACCACACCGCCGGGCCCTATTTTGACAGTTTGAGAATAAAAGAAAACCAACTGCTAATATCTCTGGTTTAAATATTTAATTCTGCAGAAGCATTGATTCTCTTTCTTTCAATTGTATCCCCCCCCCGCCCCCCCAAGGCTGTTTGGTTTAACATTTCTATGTCCATTAGATGGGTGTTAATTATTTTTGCTTCCCTTCACTGGTAGGATCCTGGTCCCGCCGAGGGCCTCTGGATACCTCTCTTCCTTTCTTTTCCTGTCCTGTTTCTGGAGTCGATGAACACCCAGGATCCTTCCTTCTCTCTTCTTCCTTTCTCTGTCTCACCTCTGCCCTCTTGAGCTTGTCCCTGGGTCTTACTGATGGAGTTCACTTGAAGGCCTCATGCATGCTGGGACCAGATAGCCACCCAGGGATCGGTTAGATCCTAACCATCTTCAGAGAGTACCAGGCTGGAGTGAAGCAGCCACTTGTTATGGTCCTTCAATTAAGAGCTCTTTCTGCTACATTCCTTCCCCTCTCCCTTGAGGGCTCTTTTCTAATCTCTCTCTCTCTCTCTTTTCCTCCTCTGTTGGTCTTAGGTCATCACTTCAGCCTGCTTTTCCTCCCTTCCTACCTGTTTCTGCTTCTCTCCCAGCTACTCTCCTGCTCAAGGGTCTCTGAAGACCTTGGCCCTCTCTCAGCCTCTGCCTCTTCTCCCTGAGGTGGCCTTGTCTGTTCTTCAGGCCTTGGTTGTCACCTCCTTGCCAATGGCTCCCAAAACACTTCACACACTTCTCCAGTGCGACTGCAGTCAGGAGCCTGCAGGTCCCCAACCCTGCGTCCCACCCCAGGCTCCCGGGTACCAGGGATGGGCCCTAGAGCAGTGTGTGGGTTAATCTCAGTTAATTGTGTGGACTGATCTCAGTTCCATCACTTTCCAAGGCTTTGGTCCTGGGTGAATTAATGAATTATTAATTTCTTCTCCCTTCCTGGTTCTTTTATTTATTTATTTATTTATTTATTTATCTATTTATTTATTTATTTATTTAAAAGAGTCATTCAGAGAGGGAGAGGCAGAGAGAGGGAGAAAGATAAATCTTCCATCCTCTGGTTCTCTCCTCACATGTCCCCAGTGGTCAAAGCTGGATTGGTCTGAAATCAGGAGCCAGGGGCTTCTTCTTTGTCTCCCAAGTGGGTGCAGGGACCCAAGAACTTTAGCCATCCTCCTTTGTTTCCCTGGGTGCATTAGCAGACAGGTTGGAATGGAAGTGGAACACCCAGAACTGGAACCTGCACATTGCAGATGGCAGCCGTATAATGTCTTAACGCTGGAAATCTCAATTGCCTTACCTGTGAAATGGAGACTTCTTTTTTTTTCCCTAAAGATCCATTTATTTTTATTGGAAAGGCAGATCCACAAAGAGAAGGAGAGATAGTGAGAAAGATCCTCTATCCACTGGTTTACTCCTAAAGTGGCTGCAACAGCTGGAGCTGAGCTGATCTAATGTAAATCCAGGAGCCAGGGAGCCTCTTCTGGGTCTGCCATGCAGGTGCAGGGTCCCAACGCTTTGGGCCATTCTCTACTGCTTTCCCAGGCCACTGGCAGGGAGCTAGAAGGGAAGTGAAGTACCTGGGATATGAACTGGTTCCCACATGGGATCCCAGTGCATGCAAGGCAAGGATTTAGCCACTAGGCTACTGTGTTGGGCTGGAAATGAAAACCTTAGGAACTTCCCTGTGTAATGCCAGGCAGGGTAAATATGAAATGTTGACTAGTGCTTTTGTTATTTTAAAGTTGAGTTTAAGAGCCTTCCCCCAAGCCAGCTCTACTAACCTGACTGCAGTGCTGCTTTATTTGGACATATCTTACTAAAATACAGTAAACATACCCAGAAACACACTTTAGCCTAAAGAGATCTTCTGTCCTGTCCATCTCAGAACTTAGAACCACTGGAATTTACCCACCCCTTTCCTATCCCAAGTTTTATTGTATTTCCCTGCTGTTCCCTTGACTTTGTCTGTTCCTCTCCAGTTAGCTGTAGTCTCCTTAACTGGTCTGTTGGAACTGGCAGCTTCTGCGGTAGGCTCTGATTTGTTTTCTCCAGGCAGTAAACCACTCCACAAAACCAGTCTTCTCCCATTAATGCTGTGAGATCAGTTCAGTGTGTTGTTTACTACGAATCTAATGTTATGCCAGCTAGACATAGAATTAGATCTTTACCCTGATATGTATTCCTCACCTTTTGGGATTAGGGGAGATAATTATAATGAAATATGATAAATAATGATAACTATATTCCCAAAGTGTCACAGAAATACAACAAAGGGACTGGTAATTCTGTGTGGAAGTGATGCAAGGAGTCCAAGAAAAAGAGTGATGGGGGCTTCTGAGTCTAGCAGATAGTACTGGGTAGAATGACAGGAGGCCTCAGTATCCACAGAAGGAAAAGCAGATGCTAAGTGTAGATGAAGGTTGCTCTGTGTATCTGGCACACAGATCGCACGGTGACAAACTATGGCCTTCGCACCAAGTTCTGTCTGCTGCCTGTTTTAAAATAGCTTTGTTGAGATTTAATTTACACATCATGAAGTTTACCATTTGAAGTGTGTAAGTCATATGTAAATATATATATAAAAGAAATAGTGCAATGAGTATCATAATCTGAATTTAAATGTTTGTTATTTTATTATTATTTGAGAGGCAAAGAGACATCTTCACATCCCCAATTGCTCGCAGTGCCAGGGCTGGGGTCCCAAGAACTCAATCCATGGGCTGGCGCCATGGTGTAGCAAGCTAAGCCTCCACCTGCAGTGCCAACATCTCCTAAGGAGGCATTGGCTTGTGTCCTGGCTGCTCTATTTTCAATCGGCTCCCTGCTTATGGCTTGAGAAAGCAGTGGAGGATGGCTCAAGTTCTTGGGCCTCTTTACCTGGTAGAAGACTTGGAGGAAGCTCTAGGCTTCTGGTTTTGGATCAGCCTTGCTCCAGTGGCTGTTGCAGCCCTTTAGGAAGTGAATCAGCAGACAGAGGACCAGGACCTCTCTCTTTCTCTCTATACTTCTGCTTTAAATAAAAATGAATGTTACAAAACACACACACACACACACACACATACACACACAAGAGCTCAGTGTAGGCCTCCCACACTGGTGATGGGATCCCATCAGTTTGAGCTGTGTGGTGGGCCTCAGGGTCTGCCTTGGTGGGAGGCTGGATTTGGGAGCCAAAACCATGAATCGAATCCAGAGAGAGAGTTTGATATGGAGTGAAGGCATCTTAGCTTGTGTTTTCACTGCCAGGCCAGATGCAGGCCCAGTAGTTTGAGTTTAGAACACTTTTCACTACCTCAGAGTGAAACCTTGCACCCGTTAAAAGTCATCGCTGATTCGCTGCGTGTCACTTGCCTATTCCACTGCAACTACTAATCTACTTTCCAGATCTGCCCGTTCTGGACAGTCGCAGAAATGGAGTGGAACAATATGTGGTCTTTGGTGCTTGGCTTCTTAGAAGAGTGTATTTGAGGTCATCTATGTTGAAGCACATGTCTGTTATTTTGTTCCTTTTTGTTCTCAAATAGTATCCCGTTGTCTGCTTCTACCCCATTTTATTTATCCATCAGTCTAATGGCCTGTTTTCATAAATTAAGTTGTATTGGGACCAAGCCATACTCATTTGTTTATAGATTGTGGCTGCTTTCTCACTTCAGTGGCAGAGTGGAGTGTGACAGCGACCTGTGTGGCCCACAGAGCCTTAAATATTTACTCTTGGGCTCTTTGCAGATAGAGTTTGCAAGCCAATGGTGGGGCAGACTGGGGCCCAAAAGTGGAAGAAGAGACTAGGAAGGCTGCACATGTGAGGCTGTGCGCCCACTCCTGTGATTAGTCTTTGGTAAGGCGTACATAGAGCAGGAGACCCTGCATCTAAAAGCCTTAGTTATGCCAAACGCAGTTTGTAGAGCCTCCATCTGACTTAGCAGCTAAACTCACAGTCCTGTTGAACTTCTTTCTCCACTCTGAATCCTTGCCTTGATAGAAGCCCATGCTGAAGGCTTTTTTAAAAATGATTTATTTATGTATTTTTATTGGAAAGGCAGATCCACAGAAAGAAGAAGAAACAGAGACAAAGATCTTTCTTCCAGTGGTTCACTCCCCAAGTGGCCACAATGGCCGGAACTGAGCCAATCGAAGCCAGAAGCTTCTTCCCGGCCTCCCCTGCAGTGGGTGTGCGGGGAGTGACGCAGGGTGGTTCAGGCTCCCAAGGCTTTGGGCAATCCTTTACTGCTTTCCCAGGCCACAAGGAGGAAGCTGGATGGGACATGGAGCAGCTGGGATAAGAACTGGTGGCCACATGAGATCCTGGCATGTGCAAAAGCGAGGATTTAGCCACTGAGCCATCAGGCCAGCCCCAGTGATGGTCTTAACTTTCTGATTCCTGTACTCTCTTCCTTCTTCTTCTTTTCTAAAGGTTGCTCTCACCCTTGCAGTCTGTGCCTCCCCAGAGAATGGAATTTCATATTTTCTTTTGTATCTGCTAACTGAATCTGGACTAATTTTTAAAATGCATGCTTGTTTGTTTGAACGGTAGAGACAGACACAAAGAAATCTTGTATCTTCTGGTTTACTCTCCCAAATTTCTGCAACAGCAGGGGCAGGGCCAGCTTTGTGTGTTCCATGTACGTGGCAGGGACCCAAGTCCTTGAGCCATCACCTGCTGCCTTCCAGTTACACATGAGCAGGAAGCTGGGTCAGAAGTGGAGCTGGAACTTGTCCACATATGGGATGAGTTTGTCTTAATTGCTGCACCAAATGCCTACCCAGGTGATTGGATTTCTTTAGGGTGGGAACCAGGTCTTGAGCTCTTCTGCGTTATGCACCTTGCATTTGTGTGTGGCACATGGGATGTTAGTTTCTTATGATTGAGAACCGTTCTCAGTGCATTTTTGTTTGATTTGCACCGTATCTGTAAATGTGGTACCTAGTCTGTTAAGTCCCTACTCTCTGTATTGTCACTTCGATTTTCCCCTTGGTGACATCGGCTTTAATTGATCTTAAAGTTCATTTCCAACTCTGTAGATCTCTGTGTCAGTCCTTCCCCTAGCCCTCTTTTGAAGCTTTGTGACTCTCTCTCTGAAGTGCGTTAGTCATCTGCTAGTAAACTAGTTGGCCCTTTCCCTCAGCTGGGCAGAATGCTATAAACGGTTTTCAGCTCTGTGCTGCTCCCTTGGGCAGCTCATATGATCTGAGCTGGGTTTGAAGTTGGACCATTGAGCATAATCTGTCCTCCTGCTGTAGAGAGTGACTCCCAGCCAATTCTGAGTATGGCTGCAATTAATTACCATTGATTTCTCCAATTGAAAGAAGGTATTTTACTCTACCGTGTCCTGTTAAACACCTAAAAGCTTGATTTTTAAAAATGTTGTTTTCTCGCTCCGTGAGTACTTAAAATATCCCTGCCGATATAGTAATTTGTTCCCTGTTTAATGTGGCTCTTTCCTTTGTTTACTCTGGACTCAAGTCTTTGTAGCTTGTTTTCTAAGTCAGCTCAAAAGTTGCTGGTCATTGGATTTGGCAGCCTTTGCAAGCTTTACCCACCAGAACCCTGCAGGAAGTTGTGTGTCGGCCAGAAGAGTCTGTTTATTTAGAGCATGGTGTCCAGCAGAAGCGAGCCATTTATGAGGGTCTGGGCTTAAAGACACAGGCAGTGCAAGCTGTGTCGGGAAGACCTGCTGCTCGGCTCACGCCACACGTGTATGCCCGTGCTTGTCTTGAAGCCTGCTGGGGCACCTCAGCTCAACTGGAGACAAACTGAATTCATCTGCCCACGCTCCCTGGTCTTGTGTAAAAGGCTTATATATGAAGGCTCAAATGCTAGCTAGCCCTTTGAAATGGGAAAGAACGGAATTTACCTTTTTTGAAGTGATGCATCAGTTCTTACCAGTTGATCATCAGCTCTTGGTAGGCAACTGGCAGGAGCTGGCTGTGGCTGTGCTCCCGAGTTAAGAGTGCAAAATCAGTGCTGAAATAGCTGTGCAGTTCCTGGAAGTCCCCAGTTCTGTGGTTCTGTCTTGGTTCTGGTCCAAGGAGTGCTACAGTAGGGCTTTATGCTTATGGCATTTTTTTTTAACCGGAACCACAGAAATCTTCACCTGGATGGAGAACTGGATGTCTCTGGGAGGAAAAGCAGCACACTATTAGGCGTCCTTGGCATCCTCTGCAGGAGGACTGTATTTGACGTAAGCAGGTCTAACCATGATCCAGGCACCAAGGCAGCTCCGGGTCCAGGTTCCTCGCCATAGCCTCCCTCTTGCCTGAAGCTCAAATGTCACATTGTACCTTCATGGGGTCTCTACTCTCTTGCTGCACATACCTGTGCCAATGATTTCTTTCAGAACTGACTACAGTAAATTGGTGTTGTGTCTCTGAAAGTTCTGTGTGCCTACAGACTGGACTTACATGGGTTTGGGACCGTAATACCTGTGCAAGGATGAAAATGAATGCTGGTGTGTTCTTAGGAGGTGAGCCCCCCTCCTCCATCAGTGTGGCCTCACTCCTAGGATGTGGGTGTATGAGAGGAACAAAGAGAAGTTGTTGCTGTCCAGAGGGGATGCTATTGTGCTGCTCTGCTCTCTCTCTGTTTCTGAGGCCTTCAGGGACCTGTGTTTCATTATTTTTTTTAAGGTAGAAAGACTTCTGCCTTAAAACAGCTTTTTAAAAGCATGACTTTCCTTAGCATCTTAGATAAATGTCATGGGGCTACACTGCTTTGTCCTCCTAATTCCAGGAGACAGACATGCAGTCAAGGCTTGCCTTGGATCCAGTAGCTTCTGCAGGGGGAAGCGCAGAGGGGCCACAGGTCCATGGGAGGAGGACCCATTTCCTGGACTGCCTCCTTGACTGGTCATGTGGGGAGTCTTCCTTTAAAAACAAAGAAACTGCTGTTGCATTTAGCTCCACTCATACAGCCTCAAGGGACTTTTATGAACCTGGGACCAGTCTTTATATCCTGAGCACCCCCTGGCTTTTCACCTGGTGCAGCTGACCCTGGAAGGCTCTGCCTCATCCATGCCATGAGTTCTTTCTGCTGAGCCTGGGCATCCGCAGGCCAGAGTTAGCCCTTTCTGGCTCCTGGTGTGTTGAGTGTGCATGTGGAGCTGGTTGGTTGTGTTTCCTGCTTTTCCCGCTATTGCCACTGACGGGTAAGTCAGCAGGAATCTTGATGACATGGTAGTGTTAGCACTGTGAACAATAATTTTTTTCCTGAAAGAATCTTATTCATTTTTAATGCTGTTAAAATTTAATTCTTAGTGTTTTAGTTGGAAGCTATTCAAGTTTCCCAAATCATAAAATCTTACACAGCCCTACTCCCAGTTAACTTTTTTCTTGATTCAGTTCTCATTTTCATTAAAAAAAAGTCTATTTCCAAATATGGAAATGACCTATGTTAATTACTAACCAGCATGATGTGGTTCCTTAATTAGGAATGTGTGTGTGTGTGTGTGTGAGTGTGTGTGTGTGTTGGAGCAGCATGCATGCAGGGATAATTTGCAGTGGTGTTTGGTCGTGTGTTCTTACGCACATTTCCTACACACTTTCCCTGCCTTGGTACTGTTACCGGGTATATGTCCTACATGTGTTTCCTATTTTTTATGACTCATACTTACGGTACTCATAAAGATTTATCCTTTATCTTGGCTCTGAGTAATGAGGCCAGTTGCACATGTGCAGCAGAGCTGTGGGTTGGGGATTTCGCAGGAGCTCTGGAAGGTCCGTGGAGGCAGCGGGAGGTACTCAGCCTCTGGTGGGGCCACACCTTTCCTCCCTCAGGGATCTGTCCGCTCAGTGTTGGAACTTGGATGATTTTTATTTTTAAGGTTTCCTGCCCTCCATCCCCCCACCCCTTTTAGCCATTCTGCTGCATATGAAGACCACCCGAAGGTGAACAGCTGGGACAAAGGTTCTGCTCTTTGTTCCTGCTGCTGCCAGTTGCAGGGAAGGAAGAAATGGAAGTAATTAGCTTATTTAATTAGCTTATTAGAATATTTAATTCATGTGGCAACAAACACATACAGGAGTCTTCTTGAATTCAAATAAGCATTCAGCCCAAGGAACACAGGATATAGAATGGGAGACTCCTTCCCTGTTCTGGGTGCTTGTGACCATCTACATTTCAGTTATTTCTGAGGGGGCTC
This sequence comes from Ochotona princeps, assembly GCF_030435755.1. NCBI lineage: Eukaryota > Metazoa > Chordata > Mammalia > Lagomorpha > Ochotonidae > Ochotona > Ochotona princeps. Next base: position 77,903,899 of record NC_080833.1, on the reverse strand, counting down.
TGCAGGTGATGGCTCAGGTGTCAGTAGGGGAGAGAGAGAGAGAGAGAGGAAGAGGGAGAGGGACGGAGGGGGAGGGAGGAAGGGAAAGGGAGAGAGCGACACAGAGAGAAACTAATTCTGCTCTTCCAGGTGTTGAGGAGAGGAGAGGAGAGGAGGGGAGGGAAGGGGAGGGGAGGGGAGGAGAAGTGAGAGAGGGGAGGGGAGGAGGAGAGAGAATGCGTGCTTTTCTGCTCTCAGAAGCCAACAGGCAACTGCCCCATAGGAATAGCTTCCTTAGTGCCCATGCCTAAAAGGAGGCCCGGTTTATAAGAGCCCCTGCTCTCAGGGAATCCTCCAAATACCTTTTGCTATCAGCTATTTAACATTTTTTTCCATTCCAGTATGCAAGCTGACATGTATTATGGTTGGCCTATTGTCCTGTCAGATTAAAAAGATTGCAGAATTCAGAGAGCTAAAAGAAGACTCTGTAGGAAGCTGGATCAAAAATGGAGCTTACATGCTGATGTAAAAGAGTGGAAAGTGTTGCCAACTCTTTATCCACATCTGGTATCTTGTTATTCTATTTTTAAAGATTTTTTTGAAAAATTTTTTTTTATTTGAAAGGCAGATTTACAGAGAAGGAAAGAGAGAGAGGGAGAGCTTCCATCTATTAGATCACTCCCCAGATGTGAAGCCTAGAATCTGGAACTTCTTCCAGCTCTCCAACATGGACGCAGGTACCCGTAGTCTTGCGTCATCCTGTGCTCCTTTCCCAGGCACATTAGTTGGGAGCTAGATCAGAAGTGGAACATCCCAGGCTTGAACTGGCGCCTATATGCAATGCCAGCACTGCAGGCAAAGGCTTAACCTACCATGCCATGACTATTCTTATGATAGGTTGAATGACGACCCTGGTGGTGCGGTGGTATAGCAAACTAACCCTTCACCTGTGGTGCTGGTTCCTCATATGAGCACCAGTGTGAGACTCAGGTTCTCCATCTTTGATCCAGCTCCCTGCTGATGGCCTGCGATGGCAGCAAAGGATGGCCCAAGGCTTTGGACCCTTGAACTCCTGTGGGAGACCCAGAAAGCAGCTCTGGCCTGTTAGTTCTTAGTCTCTGACCAGCCTAGTTCTGGCCATTGTAGCCATTTGGGGAGTGGCCCATCAGTTGGTCTCTCTCTCTCTCTTTTAATCTCTGTATCTCTCCCTTTATCTCTGTTAACTATAACTTTGAAGTAAAATAAATTTTTAAATGATGGCCTGCACAGATGCATCTACATCCTGACCTCCTAAAAACCTTATGTGGAAAGTCTTTGCAGATGGGATTAAAGCAAGAAATTTTGGATGAAGGGATTATCCTGGATTATCTGAGTGGCCCCTAAATGCCATCTCCTGTGTATCCTTTGAAAAGGCAGGTTTCACAAAGTAGCTAAGAGGGACAGCAGTGTGTGACCCTGGAGGACGGGGAATTGGCCAAAGGGGCTTGGGGTGCAGGCAGCGAGAATCAGGAGACAAAGGAATTCCAAGCAGCCCCGCGCAGCAGGAAGAAGCGAGGAACAATCTGCTGACGCCTTGATTTTGGTCCAGCAACACAGGATCTTCAGAATGTACATGGAAAATGCGCATCATGAAAACACCATGCCTGGATTTCAGATTTCTTTTTTTGCATCAAAATAAGTTTATCTTTTAATTCCGTTTTTCTATAAGCTGTGTAAATAAAGCTCTTCACTACCGATGATTTTGGGCTTGTGGCTCCAGCCTTGTGAAAGGTTGTGTTTCTGTTGTTTGAAACCCCTGGGAATGAATATACCGTATATAATGCAAGATGGGAGAGTGTCTTGAGTTCCATGCAGACCTAGTGTGGGCACTCCCAGAGTTCTTGATCTGTGTAAATGGACACTACTACCCTGTTGCTGAAGTCCAAACCCTTGACTTTATCCACAACTTCCTGTTTTCTCAGGTGTCATCCAATCCCTTTTGTTCTTCCATAGGAACATATTCTGAATCCTCCCACCACTTTTGGGCCAAGCCACCATTATATGTTCACTTGCAGGGCACTGCTCCCCCAGGCCCATCCCTCCCAAGGGTGCAGGGTCTGGGGTGCGTGCCTGCCGTGGAAACCTGGCTCCCCTCCTTCTGAGCTGGGAGATTTTGGATAAGTGAACTTCTCTATGCCATATTGCCCTTGTGGGAGAATATTAAGAGCTTCTACTTGATGGGATTGCTGTGACAGTTGCACCGTGACAATGTGACAGGTGCTTAGAACTGTGCATGGAATATGATCAGCACTTAGGGAATGCTAGCCACAATCACTAGGAGTGAATAAGATCTATTCTCTGCATAGAAGCCAGCACCACCCTTTAAAAACCTGAGCCTGGTCATGAACTTCAGCTCAGCTTCTTGTAGTAGTTTCTCATTACATTTGGAATAAAATCCCCAGTAGCTTCCAGAACCTTAAATGATCTTTCAGTCCCTGTCCTTCCGCTATCATGCTGCTCCCTGTACCCAGTGGTTGGCTCTGATGGCCTGTCCCCTTGTCCTGTGCAGGCACTCTTCCCTTTGTGTGTGGACACTTTGCCCGGGCACTTGCAGGCTTCCCTTCCCTTGCCCCAGTCCCTGCTGTGCCCTTGCCTCTGCTGAGGGGTCCTCATTGACTGCCCCATGGCACTCAGGCATAGCTCACCACTCTGCTGAGACTGTTTTACTCAAAGCCAAACCCTGCTGTCGCACCTGGTATCTGCATGTCGGCATGTTGATTGTCTGTCCCTCCCACTCGTGTATCCACGAGAATAAAGATTTTGTTTGCTGACATCTCCAGCAATCAGAGTGCCCAGTACATAGCAAATGCTCAATTATTTGTGAAATGTTTTTGTTGCACTGATTTGGCTGTAGCAAATATGTTGTGTTTTAGAAATGCTGTATTTGGAAATTTCTTATGAAAATTCTATTTTAGGGTAAATCTGGTTATAGATATTGGCAACTCTGTTTCTGAAATCAAGGTTTCAAGCTCTAGGATATAGCCCTTGATTGCGAATTTTAATCCTAAAGGATTTAGCCCTCCACGTGGCATGTCTTTAAAAAAAAAAAAAAGATTTATTTGTTTCAAAGACAGAGTTATGGAGAGAGAGGTAGAGAGATACGGAGAGAAATCTTCCATTTGTTGTTTCATTCCCCAAGGGACTGTAATGGCCAGGGTTGGGCCATCCTCTGCTGCTTTCCCAGGTACATTAACAGGGAGCCTGATGGGAAGTGGAGCAGGTGAGAGTGCAAACCAGCACCCACATGAAGACATTGAGGAGACTGAACTATATATTTTTTTCAGTTCTTTGAGTTTTTTTTTCAGTCTACATTGGAAATGAAAGATATATTTAATTCAGTTAGTCCAGACCTTTCATATGAAAAACAGCGTAATTAGAATTTAGTAAAAAAAAAAAAAGTCAATTGAGACTTAGTCAAAAAGTGATCCTGGAATTTTTGAACTAGAAAATACCCTTAAATAAACCTGCAGCATACGGTGGGTAAGCTGATTATAAATTAAGGCGTTTGTGATGTATTATTACAAAAAAAAGCAACCTGGGTTAAATAGGATTTACAGATCTGAGGACAGAGCTGACCTGTAAATACTTGGGGGAAAATGCTTTTGAATTTCATTGCTTAAATGTGATGGCCTTGTTGAGTGAAAGTTTCAGGATTTTCCAGAGCTGCCATTCCGTTGGGAGAGAATACACACAACAATCTTTCTCTGTTATTTATTGAAATACAGGCAATTAGATGAACTAATCATTTCAGTTAATCATCTCATTTAGGCCCCGCCCAACCTAAACGAGAACCAGGAGTTGAACAGTCAGCTGGGCAGCCTTCAGGGGATTGCGCACCAGGGCCAACCATTCTGGGAATGACGAGTGCAGAAGCGCCCGGGTGTCATGAGCCACTGCTGGATGGTTCAGGGACAAACAGCAACACCTGTATCAGAAAGGACAGAACCCTAGAAACGTAGCACTGCCCTGAGCACACATGCTAGAATCCTAACCAAATAGTTAATCAGCTGCAGCTGGGCTGAGGTGAACACGTCCTAAGTAATCAGTCATGTGGGATGGAGTTGGGCCGGGGCGGGGCTGGATTGAGCGGGGATGGCGGGGAGGGGGGTATTGCTTGGTGGAGTAATTGAAGCCAGGTGGGCTAACCTGGCACTGCTTTTTGGAGGTGAGAGTTTGGAGGGGTCTGAGATGGGGATGTGGTTTGGCCCAGAGCTGGCGGGAGAATTTTCCAAGACTGGTAAACAAACTGGAGCCAAGTTGAGGACAGCAAGTACCTTGGCAGCTGCGAACGCCTCTGTTTGACAGCCTTGGCTGCTGGTATTCACTCTGTTAGGATATATGGGTGTTCAGCCACACTCTTGCAGGTCCTCAAAGCCAGATGAATTGTTTAATTGTTGACACTGAAGGGGCAATTTAGGTAGGCCTCTGAAGATAAATGTTTGTCCCCAAACTTCCTAGCTACAGTTTGGGAGGAAACTCTAGTTTTACCTTGGAAGCCAGTGACTTCACTTTGGAGACAGTCCATTGCGTCAGTACACTCTAGTGCTGTTTCTCTGGACGGCGCAGTACTTGAGGGCGGAAAGGCAGAGTGTTTGTTCTAGAAATCTGGGTCCCCTCAGATCAGTGAGGAAGGAAGGAGGTGTTGTCAGCAGCCTTCTCTGATGGCTCCGGGAGTCCCCAACATTGCAGACTTGGGGAGCATGACCCGAGGTGTCCAGGCTAGCAGCAGCTGGGCAGGATGCTCAAGGAAGATCTAAATAGGGGAGTGGGTGCCAAAGACGCTGTCTCTGCTGCTCGTGGGCTGTGTATGAGGGCTGGGCTTTATGCAGGAAGGACTGAGAAATGGCAGACAAAATCATTAGTCCTTCATTAGGAAGCAAGGGGGCTGAGGTCCTGTATGGGAGCTGTCATCAGTTTGACATTCCGCTTCCAAATCCAGAGCCCAGTGGGCAGGAGGCAGTGGCACCGCAGCAATCAGAACCAGAGGCAGCCCCTGGGGGCCTTCTGTGCTGAGAATGCCAAATGCCTCTTCAGCAACACCACTGGCTAACTCTGTTTTCCCAGGTGGGGAACCTCACGTGGAGAGAGTTTAAATATGCAGCCGAGGTCACAGGCTAGGAAATGATAGATAGGGCTTGAGCTAGAGTTTCCAGCATTGTTCCTGCGAAAGCTGGCTTGCACTGGGACCGGCTGTGGCCTTAGTGGGCTTTCCCAAGGTGCAGACGTTTCTTCAATCATGCCATTATTATTTACTGAGCACCTGTTACTTGGCAGGCACTGGCAGTCCTGTCACCCCAACCTTGAGAATTTGCCAGAGGTAGCGAGTGATTTAGGGGAGGGCGGGGGGGGGAGGTTGGGGAGTGAGTTTTCCTCTTGCTCCCTATTTTGATGATCTCAGCCTCTTTGCCTTTCATAAATGTGAGCTTAACTGTTGCTCTTCGGGTTGTTTGTTGTCTTAGTTGCGTTGGAGGTTGAGTCTTTGAGCTGCAGGAAAGCAGCCATCTGGTAAGAATTAAATGTGGGTAGCTGGGTCCTCATCTATAGGTTAAGAGCTTAGAAAGAGGGGCAGGTTGGGGTGCCCTGTTACTAACCATAGCTGTATTCTATATAAACAACTCTCTCTACTGGATTATCTGTGCCAAAATATTACTGAAGAGCTTGGAAACAGGTTAGTGTTTTGCCCTTTAGCGGGAGAAAAAAAAAAAAAAGACCATGAAGTTGAATTTGGAAATGAGTCTTGGAAAATGTTTCCATAAAACAATGTATTGTTCACATGTCTCAAAATTTCAGCACTGTAGGCCTCCTGCTGGCACAATCAAGGGTACTTCATGATAACTTCTAACTTGATTTTGAGATTGTGAATTATTATCTTTTTTTAAAAAAGAAGTATTTATTTTATTTGAAAGGCAGAGTTACAAACACAGAGAAACTCACAAATCTGCACCTACTGGTTCACTCCCCAGATGGCTGCAGTGGCTGGGGCTAGGCGGATGTGAAGCCAGGACCCAGGTCCCTCCTCTGGGTCTCCGACATGGGGGTGGAGGACCAGCATTTGGATCATCCTCCACAGCTTTCCCAATAAGCAGGGAGCTGGATCATGAAGTGGCACCAGTATGAGATGCTGTGTCAAAGACGATGTCTTTACCATAGCACTGTCCCCCTTACTTATCTTGAATAAGCTGAAAGTCAATTTTTGCCTCATTGATAGTGGTTTTTTGTTAGAAGTGCCCAGGAGAATGCTTCAGCTAGAGAAGCCAGAGCATTTCCTGTCTTTTATTTTATCTTATGAAAAAGTAGGTGAAAGGATTTCTAAACCCCATGTTGTAGAGCCACCCTATATGTTCCTTTGTTATTCTGTTTTACTCTTTCATTCTAAAAATGTTTATTTAGGGAAGTAATGTATTAGCCAGCAGTGAAGCTGCTGCTCGGGCCACCTCTATCCTGAATCAGAGTGCCTGGGTTCCACACCTGGCTCTGCTTCCAATTCCAGCTTGCTCCCAATACAATCTGGAGGACAGCATAACAAGCACTTAACTCGTGTTAAGTATGTTGGAGAATTGGATTGAGTTGCCAGCTCCTGACTGGAAGCTAGCTCATCCCTGACTGTTTGTGAGCATTTGAGAGTGAACCAGCAGGTGGAAGATCTGTTTCTCCCACTGTATAACTCTGACTTTCAAATAAGTAAATGAAACTTAAAGGAAAAGAAAAATTACCGGGCTTGGCACTATGGCTTAATTAGCTAATCCTACCCCTTGCAAACAGCGGGATCTCATGTGGGATTGGTTCCTACTCCTGTCTTGACAGCTCCACTTCCCATCCAGCTCCCCACGTGTGGCCCGGAAAAGCAGTAGAGAACGGCCCAAAGCCTTGGGACCCTGCAGCAACGTAGGAGCCCCAGAAGAGGCTCCTGGCCCCTCCTGGCTCCAGATCAGCTCAGCTCTGGCTGTTGTGGCCACTTGGGGTGTAAACCAACAGATGGAAACTCCTTCTGTCTCTGATTGACTCTGTAGATATGAAAAGTTTTTATTTACTTAATTGAAAGGCAAGGAGGGACAGACAGAGTGAATCTACTGGTTTATACCCACTAGTAATCCCAACAGCTGGCTAGGCAAGGCAGAAGCTGGGATCTTCATCTCGGTCTCACGAGTGAGTGGCAGAAACCCAAGTACCTGGGCCATTAGCACTGGTTAAAGGTGCATTAGCAGGAAGCTAGATCAGCAGTGTAGAATTTCTAGGACTCCAACTAGGCCCTCCGAGTTGGGCTATAGATGCCCCAAACAGCAGCTTGACTCACTGTACTACAGTGTCTGCTGTCCCCAGGGTTCATCAAGCAACCAACTCCACTACTGTTTGTTTTTAATTTGGAAGACAGAGTTGGGGGCGAGGGAAGAGGCAGAGAGAGAGAGATATCTTCCATTAACTGGTTCAGTCCCCAGATAGCCACTGCTCAGGTCAGAGCCAAAAACTTCATCCTGACCTTCCATGTGGGTATCAGGAAGCACTTGATCCACTTCTGCTGTTGTCACAGGTGCATTAGCAGGGAACTAATCAAAAGTAGAGCAGCTGGGGCTTGAACTGGTGCCCATTTGGGATACTGGTGTTGCAGATAGTACTTTAGCTCATTGCACTGCTAATGCCGGCCTCAACTTACTGGTTTTAATTTCACTTTTTTCCACTTTTCTTTACTTCTGGAGTATCCAGTGACCTAATTAGAAAGAAATGACAGGAAGAAATAACCAGTTGAAGATCTTGGGTTTGCACAGTATTCTCAGGGGTTCTCAGTTAGCACATGGCCTGTTACCCTGCAAAAAGTCCCATGACCAGATGTGTTATGATGGCCAAGGCTTGGTCTCAAGCTGCTATATGGCTTAGCCAAGAGCCAACATCTAAATGGTATTTTTAGGGTCTGTGTGATATTTGCACCATTGCATCCTTTGTTTTTGAAGTAGTATTTTGGTTTATTGGAATCTCTACATTTTAATCCAAAATAGAAGATTCCACCTTTTTTTGTTTTGTTTTGTTTTTTTTTTTTTTTGAAATTTAGTACAGCTCATAGCTCTCCCATAGAAAATTCTATCTGAAAGACATGAACAAAACCAAATAAATGAACTTACGGAAGAGCTATGATCTTGTCAACACTACCTATTTTAAAAGAAGCTGTAAATCATAATTTACCCTCAGGATCAGCTTAGAGTATTTCCTAATCCATTTCACTTCTGCCAAACAAACCAAAAAACCCCAGAGGGCACGTGCTGACCCTGGTTTGCAACGAAAAGCCAAAGGGGAGAAAAGAACAGGAACTCCAACATGTTCACACTGGCCTGAGAAATTGCACAAATTCATTTTTGGGTATTCTGACTTGTTGAAAGAAGGTCTTTTATTTTGTTCTCTTGTGTTTGTTTTGGCAGGTTAAGTTCAACTTTTTGTCAATTGTTCTTTTTAATTAGCACACAAATCATGTCTTGTGACCTGGTATTTGTGAAATGGATGACTTGGTCACTTTCGCTCACTCCTTCCCGTCAGCCGCATCTGTTCCTAGGGCTGTGCAGTGAAGCCCATTACTGTCCTCTGCTCAGAGAGCTGCAGGGTTAGAACGGAAGGACCTTAAGAATGGTCTTTTCATTTATGCTATGAAACTGATGTCCAAGGAAAGGCACTTGAGAAAAACTTTTTTTTTTCTTTTTGATGTGAATGGTTTCGAGGAGTGGGTGTCTGTGGCAGTGGACAGATGCTGCTTAGGATGCCCATGTTCTGTGCCACAGTGCCTGGAACTGAGTTTGATTCGACCCTATTTCCGGTTTCCTGCTGATTCACACCCTGGGAGACAGTGCTGATGGCTGAAGTACTCGGGCTCCTGTTACCCATGTCGGAGACCTGGGCTTCTGCTTGGGCTAGCCCTGTCTGTTATGAGCATTTGAGGGAGTGAACTGCTAAAAAATTCCTCTGTCTGTATGTCTTCTGCCTTAAAAAAAAATTTGAGGTCGATGCAATGGTGTATCAAGCTAATCCTCTACCCGTGATGCTGGCATCCCATACGGGTGTTGGTTTGAGTCCTGGCTGCTCTATTTCCAATCCAGCTGCGTGCTTATGGCATGAAAAAGCAGTGGAGGATGGCCCAAGTGTTTGGGTCCCTGCACCCGTGTGGGAGACCCAAAAGAAGCTCCTGGCTCCCCGCTTTGGATCAGCTTAATTGTGGCCATTGGGAAAGTGATCCAGTGGGTCCCCTTTGTCTCTGTATCTCTCCTCGCTTTGTAAATCTAACTTTCAAATAGACATAAAATAAATATATTTTTTTTAAAGTCGTATAACAGCAGGAAGATGAGATTGGCAAACATTGTGGTTTATAGTGAAATTTAATGTCTTGTGCTTCTCAGGCAAGGATAAACAACATTTCTCCCTGAGGGCAGACAATAAATTATTCTTTTCTGGAAGTCATACAACCCTGTTTTCATTTAAAATGTCTTCTTGTTTACTTCTTCTTTGAAAGAATAATATGAGCAAGATTGATCCAAAGTTGTTTCAGGTGTGGACTGCAAATGCTCATAATATATTCTTTTATCTTGCCAGGACTCAGGAGGGCATCTAATGAGGACATAAGAGGCTTAACCAGCACCTTTCTCATACAACAGTGAGCTGTGGGTTGACCCAAGGGATTCCACACAGACTGCGTACCCAGAACCAAAGTTTCCAACCCCATGAGCTGTTCCTGGTGACAGGTTCAAGCCCGTGGGTCGCAGTAGTTGCTTTATTCATTGATGCTTTGTGGGTTAAAATGTAATGCCAAACCCAGCAAATGTCAACCAAGGACCTGTGACCTGGGAACAAAGCCAGGAACAAATTCCTAAAGTCTAGGAGATTTGGAGTTGAAGAATAAAGTTTAATTTTCTTGCCCTGTGAGATAGTTTTTGGTAATTCAGTAACCATCAAGGGACACTACAGAAGACCTGGAATGGGATCCTGAATAAAGTGGGATTTAATTTCTTGGGAGATGGGGGTCCATTTGTGACAAATGTTTGGGCAAATAAGGCGATAGATGTCTGCTTAGTGAATTAATGAGTCATATAATTGAAACTTAATATGTCAGAAATTATTGTACCCATTATTTATCAAGAAACAAGTCGTGATTCATATCTCTGAAAAATGCATTGTTAAGGGGCTGGCTTTGTGATACAGCAAGTAAAGCTGCCATTTGCAATACTGGCATCCCAACTAACTGCTGATTTGTGTCTTGGTTCATCCACTTGCAATCCAGCTCCCTGCTAACTATGCCTGGAAAGTAGTGGAAGATGGCTCAAATACTTGTGCCCCTGCACGCATTTGAGAGACCAGAGTGAATCACCTGGCTCCTGGCTTTGGTCTATCCTATTGGCAGCCATATAAGAACTAAAGCAGCAAATGGAAGATCTCTTTCTCTCTCTCCCTCCCTCCCTCTCTGTTTCCTCACATGCCTTCTCTTTCTGTAGCTCTTTCAGATATATATATATATTCTTTAATTGCATTGCTTTATGTGATTCTTAGTTGTCTTTATAATAACCCTGTTTGGCCATTTTGGGAGACAATTAAGCTTGGTAGATCTTGGTTTTCAATGGAAGTTGCAATTTGGCCTCAGTGACTTTCTCCACTTTAATCTTGATTTTTTTTTTTAATTTGTCTTCAGTTCCATCTGTTTGAACATGTTCCTCCAACCTACCCATGCTGCCTCTGCTTGCCTAGTGTTGCATGGTTCTCCCTGCTCTCGTCCACCCCACTTGCTGGTTTTGTATCTTCCTGCCATGCTTTCCCACAGGGGCCTGCAGAGTGCCCCTTGATGGTTCCTACAGCTGGATCAACAACCCTATGTCTTTGGGCTTCCATGATACTGTGAACTTCTTGAGAGAAAGTTGTTTTTTTTTTTTAAGACTTATTTCATTTTTATTTGAAAGGCAGATTTGCAGAGAAAAGGAAAGACAGACAAGGATCTTCCGTCTGCTGGTTTACTCCCCAGATATCCACAAAGGCCAGAGCTAAGCTGATCTGAAGACAAGAACTTCCAGGTTTCCCATGTGGGTAAAGGGGCCCAAGGACCTGAGCTTTCCTAGGCTGAAAGCAGGGAGGTGGATCAGAAGTGGAGCCCAAATAGGATGCTGGTGCTGACAGTTGAAGAATTAGTATGTTGAGCCAGCATCCAGCCCCAAGGGCAAGTTTTATATCTGATTCACAAAGGAATTCTTTTGTTTTTCCCCACTGCTTCCTAAAGATGCATTCATATGTGCTATGCAGTGTTTTTTTTGCTATCTGTATTTTTATTGATCTCTTTCCTTTGACTCTATATTAAAAGAACAGCCAAAACCTGCCTTAGCTTCATGCTCAGCATTCCTAACCCTGAATTCATGTTTTCAAATACTCATTAAAGGAAATGCAGAAGTTTATATATATATATATGTATTTATTGGACAGTCAGATATACAGAGAGGAGAGACAGAGAGGAAGATCTCCCGTCCGATGATTCACTCCCCAAATGACCACAACAGCCGGTGCTGCCCCAATCCGAAGCCAGGAGCCAAGAAATTCCCCGAGGTCTCCCACATGGGTGCAGGATCCCAAGGCTTTGGGCCGTCCTCAACTGCTTTCCCAGGCCACAGGCAGGGAGCTGAATGGAAAGTGGAGCTGTCAGGATTAGAATTCGCACCCATATGGGATCCTGGTGCATTCAAGGTGAGGACTTTAGCCACTAGAACACTGCACTGGGCCCAGAAGTTATGGTTTAAAAGATCCTTAGAGTGCCTTGATATTTTGAGAAACATTAATTTAACCGAGTGCCTCACTTATGGTAGTCATTCAGTACCTGAGGCCTGAAGAAATACACCAATCAGAAATTCTGAAATTCCTTGGTGTCTATGAAACTCCAGGCTTGCTAAGCTGGAGGTAAGCAGAGACGAAGGCAAACAAGCCTCTTGCCCCACACTGTTCCTTCCTGTCTGTGCAGCATGTTGTGGGTAGATGTTACTAATTACCTCCTGAGATGCAGCGAACAGCTGAGCCAGCAGGGCCAATGGAGGGGTAGACTTTGGCTAGCAGACACCTGCTGATTCACTCTAGAAATTGTTTGAAGGGTTCCAGTAGGAGGTCTGAGACAGGTGACATATCCTAGAGGAAAGAGGGTGGTAAACATGTTCTTGCGTGGTTTCTAGATGTTCTTGTTCAGGGTAATTGCAGTTAGGGAATGTCTTTATGAATGCATTGTGTACTGCCAATGTAATCAGCATAAGGATTTTCTTCCCTATAAGTTCTTGGTAATAAGAATTATATAGTTTTACTACCCAATTAAAAAAAACCTTTTTTTTAAAGATTTATTTATTTTTATTACAAAGTCAGATATACAGAGAGAAGGAGAGACAGGAAGATCGTTCCGTCCAATGATTCACTCCCCAAGTGAGCACAACGGCCGGTGCTGTGCCGATCCGAAGCCGGGAACCAGGAGCTTCCTCCGGGTCTCCCACGTGGGTGTAGGGTCCCAAAGCTTTCGGCCATCCTCGACTGCTTTCCCAGGCCACAAGCAGGGAGCTGGATGGGAAGTGGAGCTTCCGGGATTAGAACTGGCGCCCATATGGGATCCCGGTTCATTGAAGGCGAGGACTTTAGCTGCTACGCCACGCCACCGGGCCCCCTAAAAAACTTTTTACAAAGATTTATTTTCTCATTTGAAAGGTAGAGTTACAGAGAAGGAGGGAGTTACACACACAGAGACACACAGATCTTCCATCTGCTGGTTTACTTCTCAATTGGCCACATCGCCCAGGGCTGCGCCAGGCTGAAGTCAGGAGGTTTACTGCCTAGCTTTCAAGAGTGTTTTACAGCTCTGCAAGTAAACCACTTTGAGTTTCCTTTACTTTTTAAATAAAGACTATTTATGTGAAAGTCATTGTGGAAGAATGACATGCACATATACCGAGAGAGAGAGACTGAGAGAGAATGTGTGTATTTCTATCCTCTAACTTGCTCTCCAGTCAGCTGCAATGGCCAAGACTTGGCCAGGTAAAACCTAGAAACCAGGATGTCTATCTTAGTCACACACATGGCTGGCAGGCATGCAATTTGGACCATTTTTTCTTGTCTTTCCAAATGTGTTAGCAGCTAGCATGGGGTGCTGGCATTGAAAGTAGAGGCTTAACGCACTGTGCTACAACACTGGCCCTTGGGTCCCTTTTAAAAACCGTTCTGCATATTTAGGCTAGCATTAGCAGTTAGTAATTGGCACTCAATTATTCTAATAAGCACTGAAAGCCTTTAAAGACTTCAAAGAGAATTTTCTTTGTTTCTAAGTTGTTGTGCTTTGTAGTGGCTGTTTCCACAAGGTGTGGACATTATACATGAGCTTCTTATTTACTATTTAAACTACTGTATAGAAAAAAAAATAAATCAACTACTGTATAGATGGGGAATGGTAGAATGGTGACCTTAGATCAAGTCATCTTCTCGTTTAGTGTTTAATAAGGTTTTGAGGATGTTTTTCCTATAGGAATAAATCTGTGTAAAGGTCAGTAGCGGATAAAGTGTATATAATGTTGTAGCAGAACAATCCCCCACTCCTTTGCTTTTCCCCCTAGTTTTCTAAATCCAGGCTTGGTATCAACAGCTGTCCCAGCCCGGGCAGGGTAACTTGATATAATGGCATACTTTTTTTTTTTTTTTCCCCTGGTCTGCCCTTCGAGCGTATTTGAAATGGTTGTTTTGGAAAATGTGCTCTGCAGTCACTTCTGCAGGCCTTCTTCCCCGAGCAGGCTGTTCAGCGCAGCAAGTCCTTGGCTCAGGCCAGCATCTTTCCTACCAGAACTTGGATGCTGTGCCCCGATGCCTTGAGCTCAGTGCAACCAAATGGTGCTGGAGGAGCTGTGTTTACTTTGATCGTTTTTCAACTCCTGTGCCCCAGCCTTTGCACGGAGGACAGATTGCTTTAGCAGAGTCAGGAGGCCAAAGCCCATGGACTGTTTTTGTAGTCTGGTTGCTGTGGTGATCCTCAGCCTTCCGTGAAACTCCCATCTTCAGGGAGACAGGACCTCTTGTAGCCATCTTGCCGTTTGACACGGTCCTCACCCAGTGTGGGGTGTACCTGAGGGATGGATTGTTGGCAGGGTGGATTAGGCTGTAGGACCAGGGCATCTTGTTTGGGATGTGTTGTCTTTGAAAACCAGACAGCTCTCTCCCTCTCCCCAGTCCCAGGGGACCTTTGAAGTGCCTCCGGGTCTGGATGAAGCCAGTTCATTGATTGAGCCCTGGACATGTTGTCTGTTATGATGCTATGAGCAAGCGCTTTATGTGGGAGATGTCCGAAGACATTTCTGGGCTTGCCAGGTGGAGGAGAAAGAGCAGTAGCAAAGGGGAAATGTTCCTGGGGCATGAGTCAGAGAGCAGTTGGTTTGGGAAGATGTGGCCTGTGCAAGGGTGGTGTTTGAGGCAGACTTCTTAGTTTGAATACTCCATGAAGGACTGCATAGACTAGACCTGTCTGTAGGAACCAAGAGAGGCAGAAACATAGTGTTAGAGTAATAATAACAAGCACAGCCCCAGAACACTGAAGTGGCTGAACCTTGGGAGCTGATGGCATGGAGACAGTTCGGTTCCCGCCACATTGCAGTTAATGAAATGGATGTCTAGGGAGTCTTGCCACACTCAAGGCCCCAAGGCTACTGAGTCCCACCCAGAGCCCTTCTCTGACTTGCTGGCTCACTGCCCTTAACCGCCGGTCACACTGTCCATAATTGAAAGAAGGCAGGGTGACCCAAAGGATTGGGTTACAGGAGACACTGGCAGACTTGGGAAGAAAATGTACATCTTGGAAGAGTTCAAATTTTGCTTCAAAATGTTTTGTTCGTTGCTTTGTTCATTTATTCATTTGCTCAGGCATCATTAACGTGTATGTTATATCTATGTATATGTACACACCATATGCTTGAAGGTATTAAAAAAGACATTTATCTTTTGCAAATTTGCTGCTCAGTACCTGAGCACTCGTTCCTATGTTTGGACAGTTTCCTGATTTTTCAAGAAGTACTTTAAAAGGTTTATGGAAAATATAATTAACTGTTAAGTTTATTTTGAAACAAAATACTTGTGAAATTCATGCATATATGGGAATTATGCCTAGAAATAGAAAAATTTCAAAATTTTTGTAGCAAAATTAAGTTTTAATTTTTAATGTATGAAATCATTTTGAAACTTTTATTGTTTGTTTTTAGCAGTAGATGTTTGGTGCAACAGTTCAGTTGCCATCTGGGATTGCTGCAATTCCAAACCCAAGTACCTGGTTCGAGTCCCACCTCTTCTGTTTCAATCCAGCTTTTTGATAATATATACCATAGGAAGCAGCAGATGATGGCTCAAGTTGCTGGGTGCCTGCCAGTCATGTGGGAGACCTGAATTGAGTACTGAGCACATAGACTATCTCTCCATCCATCTCTCTGCCTGTCAATTAAATGAAATAAGATGTTTAAAAATTATTTTGATCTTATTTGAGAAATGAGAGAGAAGGGTACAGTGAGAGCTGTACTTCCCTTTGCTGCTTCACACCACACATATTGCAGTCGGTGGATGGGGCCAGAGCCAGGAGCCCAGAATTCATTCGAGGTCTCTCACCTGTGTGGCAAGAGCCCAGCTACACAGGCCATCAAGTGATGTTTCCCAGCATGCGTGTTAGTGGGGAAGATGGATTGGAGGCAGAGCCAGGACTTGAATGTGGTGTTCTGATGTGGATGTATAGGTAGCAAGCTGAAGGATATTAACCCATGTACCACATGCACGCCCACTGTAATACAAGGCAGGAGATGCTGGATGCTGCAAGAGAAGGGTTAACAGGACATATGTCAGGAAAATCACCAACACACACAGAGCTTCCTCTGGGAGCACTGCTGCTGCCATGTCAGAGCCTCCTAAAGATTACACTCTCTCTTCTGTGAGATGGACAAAACTGACCCCCTGTTAAAACACGGAACTAAGCATGTCATTATGTACGCTTGCCTCTTCCTAAAAAGATTTGGAAAGTCGAATTTGCCAAATTTTCACATAATTTGCCTGTGAAATTTCCAAGTCAGAGTAGAATGGTATGCTCTGGTGTAAGTGGGTAGCAAGTAGAGAATGGAGAACATTTTGCAAGAGAAGAAAGCATTAAAGAAAGCCTGAGGATATGCCTGTGTAGAAACAAGTTGAGGATCTGTCTGTAGTTAGTTTTTTTCAGACTGGAAGATAAGCGTATTTTGAGTTTTCTACATTTACTATTTTATTCCTTAGTATAACTCAAAAATGTTCTTGTGATTCTGGTTTTCAGATGAAAACACAGGACTCAGTAAGTCAAGTAACTTACTCATAGTTGCACACAAAGGAACAAATGGAGCTGTGGTTGAACACAGGGAGTCTGGGAGCAGTGCCCATGTACCCATTCATTATAATATGTCAATATCCTTGTTTCAGTTATCTCCCTTTTAATCCAAGAACTATCAATCAAGGCAGTTTGTTAGGTTCTAGAAATCTTTTTACTTGAAGATGTATTTATTTATTTGAAAACTAAGAGTTGTAGAGAAGGAGAGACACACACTCTTCAAGATCTTCTGTCTCCTAGTTTTCTCTGCAGGTAGCTGCCATGGCCAGGCCTGGGTCAGGCCAAAGCCAGGAGTCACAAAATTCATCCGAGTCTCTCCCACTTGGGTGCCAGGAACCCAAACTTTGAGCCATCCTCTGCTGCTATTCCCAGGCACATTAGCAGGCAGCTGTGTCAGAGCAGCTGGGACGTGAACTGGCACACATGTGTGATGCTTGCAACGTAGGTGGCTGCTTTACCTGCTTTGCCACAGTGCTAAGGCCCCAAAGACCTTCTTAGAGTAGTTCAAGACTAATGTAAGAAACTGCTGTCGGCTCCAAGGAAATACCCGGCTGTTCATTATTCTAAGAGGAATAATATCCGTGTCGCCCGCTATCTGCATTTTATTTCTTGGTGCTGACTGGAAATCTTACATGGCGATGGAACTATTTGTGGAAGTGGGAATAGCAATCACACAGTTATGCTACTTGCTAACTCTAGTTAGAAGGATTATTTTGCTTCAGGAGGATGAAATTGATAGCTAGATTGTGAAGATAGCTGATGTTGTCAGGTGTCTGTCTTTGTTTTAAATAAGGGTGTTTTAGAATATTGTCCTTCTGGAAAATATGATTCTTTATCAGTATTTGATCATCCATCTGTTTATTCACTCCCTAAATGGCCACAGCAGACAAATCTGGGCAGGGCTGCAGCCAGGGACCTGGATCTCCATCCATGCCTGCCCAGTGGGTGGCAGGATCCCAAGGACTTGGGCCAATGTCTTTTGCCTTCCCATATATGTTGGCAGGAAGTTGGATTGCAAATGGGACTCAAGTAAGCACCACAGTGTAGGATTCCAGTGCCCTAAGGGGTGGTTTACATGCTACACCACAAGGTTGGCACCCCAGGTGAGATTTCTATAGCAAAACTGGTTCTGTTCTATTCCATATGAAAGCTTGAACCACAAATTTGTGTGTGTGTGGTGTAAAATACCTGTGACAATATTGTTGGGACATTTAATTTAAGGTGTCAGCTTAACTAGGCTAAGGGATAACCATATAGCTAGGAACTCGTTATTTGCATGGTGTAGTGTGAGCCTGTTTCCAGCAGAAATTAGCATTTGAATCCCTGGGCCAAGCAAGGAAGGCCTGCCCTCTCCAAGCATGAGCACCATCCTCCTACTTTGCGAGCCCAGATACAACAAAAGTCAGATGAAAGGCCACTTCACTCTTTGAAGCAGGGACACCAACTGTTCTTGCCCTTAGTCATTGAACTCCAAGTTCTCAAGCCTTTGGACTGGGGAACTTTCACCTGCCCTTCCCCAGGCCATTGGTACTCAGCCTGAAAGTCACGGCTTTACCTGGTTCTCCAGCTTGCAGACATGGTATCATGGGGCTCTTAACTTCCTTGAGCCAGTTCTCATAATCAACCCCTTCTTCTCTATGGGATCAAGCATTGTCATGTCCTGAAAAGCTTGGTATGCCTGGAAAGTGCAACAGAGACATCTGAGCTACTGAGCATCACACTTTAACAATAATGTATGCAGCAGAATGTTGTTTGCTAACACTTGTGATCATGTGACTGACAACATTGTACGTCAGCATGCGGCTTAACTGGGATGAGACTGAAATGTGAATGTTTACTGCTTTTGCACCATTACAATTGCAGCATCAGAAGTCAGATACCATTTGTATGTATATAAGATTTGCTTTTCAGAGGGAACCCTAGCTAGTGTAATCACTTTAGCCATTGTGAAGGGTGCATTTTGACAACATTTGTATATTCACATATTGTGCAGCCACCGCTAGTATCTTTCCAGAGCAGTTTCATCACCCACAGGCAACTCCATGCAAGTAAGAAAAAATTCCTCATTCCTTTCTATCCCAATGTCTTTTCTGCCTTCTTTCATCTTTCTTCATGGATTTCCTAATTTTGGACATTTCATGTCAGTGCAGTCACACAGCTTATGGCTTTTTGTGTCTGACCTTTTTTCTTCACATTGTGTTTTCAGGGTTCATCTGTGTTGTATTGTGTATCAACACTTCATTTCTTTTTGCGATCAAATATTATAGGGATCATATGTTTGATTCATTCCAAATCATATTTTTATAGAAAGCTTTCTTGTCCTATGAGTCAGGTCTCTTATTCTGCCTGAACATCACAAATAGTGAAGAATTGCATTTACTTGTCGAAATTCTCATAGCTTGGTAATGCTTGCAGTCATTGCCTACCTATTTTATAATGTATCCTCATCCCCAATTTTGCTTTCCTCAGCCTAGACTGCTGCTTGTTAGTGAGGTTTTCAAAGCAAGTGCTGGAGGCAGAATCAGAGACTATATTAGTTGTGCTGAACATAAGGTGTAGAAGACTAGTGGCTGCTGACTTAGTAATTCAGTGACTTGTGACTTGATCGAATTGTAGAATATAGCCTCAGTGGTATAATCTTGTTGTCTTCTAGAACATTTCAGTCTTGTCAGAATAAGGAGATTCTGTAGCGATATATTATGGGTGATTAGCTTGGCTTGTGCTCATGTGCATGAGCAACAAGTCTTGGCAGAACTTTCCAGCCCTGTTAATACAGATGCTCCATCTTTCATTTCCCAATTCAAATATTTGAGCGCCTTCTGTGTTTATTAAGCTCAGTAGGATTTAGTTAATAAAGTGTACTTTATGCCTAAAAATGAAATTATGTATTAAAGTAAAAGTTTAAACATAGTATTTCCCAAATTTCATATCTAATAGTCAAATGTGGGGACCAAAAATTTCAGTTACAGTCCTGTAACTGACATAACAGTGGGGTATATTCTGAGAAGGCATCATTACGCTACTTTCTCAGAGTTTATGAACATTGTAAAGTGTAGTAACACAAATTTGACAGCCACAGTAACATTAAGGGATGCAGCCTTTGGGGTTACCATCATCTACGTGGGCTGTCAGTAACTGAAACATTGCTACGTGGTGCATGACTGTTTGTTGGAGAATGGCTGGTATATTCTCTTTTCTTTCTGCTGTCTAGAACATGAATTGGTTTACCAGACTTTAGATTTTCTGACCATGCATGTATATCGTTTTTATAAGACTACAGTGTTTTTATTGCTGGGAAATGAATGACTGGAGTTGTTTTAGTTCTACACCTTGGAAATCAAATGTTAAAATTTTCACTTCCTAGTTCCTGGCAGTTCTGATTTACCTGCACATACAGGATCACTGTTCAGACTTCCTAGACTTTCTTATTTCCTTGTAGTTATTAATAAATATTTACGGGATTTATAAGGCATAGAGTAACTGTAACAAATTCTGTTAGCAGGCATCCTATTCATTATTGTCCCTTTGCAACTACAACAAATGTATTGAACTGCTTTTAATTCTGCCTCAAGAAACTTCAACTCTGGAATACTGGCTCTAAGAAGACATTATCCCACTTGAAAGTCTTGCTGACAGCCACACGCCACAGGCACATCTTGGCAACTTTCCCTCTGCTTTCTGAGATCGTAAGTCTCACTCTGAAAGCTCATTGCATGACTCCATGCAGACTGGTTCTGTGGAGCAACACAGACGAGTGTGTTGAGCTCCTGTGTGAACACTGCAAACTCCATCTGCTCTGCTGTGGGTTCGTTTGTGCTGACGTTTACTGCCAAGATAAAAAACACTGGCGATTCCCTGCCTTTAAAACACAGAGTAACATTTGGTCAAAGAAAAATAGTGCTTTTCCAGAAAAAGTGCTCCCCAAACACAACTGACAACATGTTCTGTCCCCTCTGATTTCTGGGTTGCTTGTCATTTGGTGAGATAGGCCAAGAAACATTGAAACTAAAGTTCCTCTAAGACCATTTGCTTAGCTTCATAACCTGGCTGGCTGAGACCTGAATGACCAGTACTGTTGGCTTTAGAACTTGTTTTTGTTTTGGGGGTTTTTCTTTTCTTTCTTTCTTTCTTTTTTTTTTTTTTCAGCTTTTAAAGAAAACCAGATTTCATAGACTTCCTGAATGTTTTCTCCCTTGACCAGAATTTCATTTCCTTAGAGAGCTGTTTAATCCACATATCATCTGGGAGCTCCGGGAGCTCACAGGATGGTGGGTTTGTGTCACTGCCTAATTCCCTGGCTTGTAGGATTCCTGAGGAGGGGTTCTCCCTGCCCGTTGCTGGGGCCTTGTTCTCGTGGCACTTTCAGCTTCGTGGGTTTATAATGCCACGCCTGATGTGTCAGACACATGAGTAGGATTTGAAACATAACCAGCACCATTTTGCATTCCATAGCGCATTGGCTTATGACGGCAGTGACATTGCTGAAACTTTGGTAGAGAAGGTGGAGGAGTGTCAAGACCATATCCACCCATGCTTCTTTAGCTAACACTGTCAGCGTCACTGCTCATCCAAAGACTTGTTGACTCAGCCCTGGGAACCCCCTCCACTGCCCTCTACCTTTCTTCTTACCTTTCCTTTTCCAGTAACCAAATGGTTCCTGCCCGTCAGTGCTGCAGAACAGCTTCCCATTCTCTGTGCTTCAGCCAGGATTAAGAATGGGGTGGGAGACATGGTTCTCCTAACCCTGCTGCCATCTAGCCATGACATTAGATGAATTATTTACCTCTGAGCACCAGTTCCTTCATCTTTAAAAATGTATGTCATAAACTACTGTCAGTGTGCTTCCCTCTGATGAAAAGCTGCTGGTCTTAACAGACACCCATAGATCTGCCTGTTGTGTTTCCTCGGAAGGCAGCACTGCTGCTGACACCACTATAAATACTACGGTAGCATTCTTTAAAAAAAAAAAGATTTATTTTTACTGGAAAGGCAGATATACAGACAGGAGGAGAGACAGAGAAGATCGTCCATCTGCTGGTTCACTCCCCAAGTAGCCAAAATGGCTGGAGCTGTGCCAATCTGAAACCAGGAGCCAGGAGCTTCTTCTAGGCCTCCCATGTAGGTGCAGGGTCCCAAGGCTTTGCGCCGTCCTCAACTGCTTTCCCAGGCCACAAACAGGGAGCTGGATGGGAAGTGGCGCTGCCAGGACATGAATCAGCGCCCACATGGGATGCTTGTGTACGCAAGGCGTGGACATTAGGCTATTGCACTAGGCCCAAGTATAATATTCTTTTTTTTTTTTTTGGTAGTATTCTTAAATGTCCATATTGTTAGCTGTTAACTTCTCTCCAGGTTCCTCTTTTCTGTTAGAAAGGTGGTGCTGTACCTGTACTCAGAATTTCTTATCAGCCCCAAGATAATCCTCTTGAGGATTTGGTGTTTTTGCTCTTAGGAGCTAAATGAATTTAAGGTATTGCTTAAACAGGAATCTTGACTGTAATTGGCTGTTGGAAATTTTTACTCCAGCCAGCATATCATATGAGAATTAGCTTCTTGCTATTTTGTGAAGCAGCTTATTTTATAAATCAGCTTCTAATGATCTCTGCAATGATTCTCTTTATTACACAGTTCAGTGGTTCAGTGGTTCAGTGCTATGGTGAGTAGTAGATTGGATGTTTTGTCTGTTTCTGTGTCACTCTGCCTTTCAAACAAATGAAAATAAAATGTTTTTAAATATGTGGGGAAATGGTTAAGGTCCATAAAGGAAACTATAATAAAGTTATTGGAATGAGTCTATTTATTAAATGTGACAAGAAAAAATAAAGTAGATAAAAGCACACTTTTTTTCCATTTTATTCATGTGCATAAATTGAGTTCCTTCAGTTTGTTTAGGGTTTCTGTTTTAACACTTCATTGAATGAAAACCATGAAAAAAATCTGTGCATTTAAGGTAGTAGAACACTGTTCAAAAATTATTTATTTATGTGAGAGACAGGGGAAGAGAGAGGGAGAGAGACATGGAGCTCGTGCGTGGTAATTTACTCCCCAGATGCCAATGGCAACCAGATCAGTCTAGCTGAAGCTGGCAGCAGGAACTGAATCCACGTCTCCCAAGTAGGTGGCAGGGAACCAGTCACTTGGGCCTTCCCCGCTGCGTCCCAAAGTCTGCATTGGCAGCAAGCACAGTCAGAGGCTGGAGCTGTGCATTGAACCCTGATACTCCAGTGTGAGTACCTTCACCAGCATTAAAAAAAAATGTTTTTAATTTGTTTTTCTGAAAGAGTTACAGAGAAAAGGAGACACCTATGCAGAAAGAGAGAGAGAGAGAGATCTTCCATCCATTGATTCTCTCCTCAGATGCTATAACAGCAAAGCTGGAGATTTTCACTTACTATGTCATGGCACCAGTGCAGCTGGCATCTTAGTTATTTGCTCAAATGCCTGCCCCTTTCAAAATTTTTCTCTTTGCTATGTAATTCTGAGTATGGAAACACCCCAAAGGATTCCCCAGCCTCCACCTCAAACATTTTACAATGTCTATGTTTATTTGTGTAACTGTTAAACATGACGAAAATGTTTCCTTTTTTCATTTTGTCTTTTGTGGTCCCGCACCTGGCGAGAGCTGCTCTGTCCTGCCCCATCGTTAGAGCAGAGAATGCCATGGGAATGCTTATTCCCCAAAGCTGGGGCATGCCCTTGGAATCCCCCTCACTATACACTTGGTCCTAGTAACTCATATCTTTTTGTTTAGTAATTAGAATTTGTCTACTTTTCTTCATTATGTCAAGTTGAAGTTGACAGTAAAGCGAACAGTGAAGATTATCAACCACAGAAGTGAATGGCAAGATGGCTCTAACCATTACATGACTCACACTTCATGAACAACTACTACTGATTGTATTATTCATCAGAAAGCTTCTTGACTGATTCTAGATGTCTGTGCTGGACCCAAGGGTGTTGCAATGAGTGTGACTCAGTTTTTGTGTTCACGGAATGTCAGGAGGAGTTCACAGTGTGACCCGGAGGACAGTGTCAATGCCCACCACCATGGTGCCTTGTGGGGGGTGGTGCCATGAACATTGCCTGTGGGGATGAGGGGAACATTCTACTGTGAGCTGGGTGCAGGTGCCATCTGAGCACGTGGCCAGAATTGTGAAAGAGTGAGGTGTGTTGGTGACACACATAGGTTGGCATTCTTGTAGCCTGTACTGGAGGGTGATATCAGTATGCCTGGCAGTGCTGTAGGACTTGCCCTCAACAGTGAGCTGCTGAATGCCCGGCCGGCTCACTGCACCAGGATACACCCATAGCCAGGCTGAGCTGTGGACTCCTGAGAAGGGCGGGCCAGGGTCTCTGCAATCCCCTTGCCCTGCTCCCAGGATCCCTCTGGAAGGTCAAGACCTGGAGTTTCATAAATACTCCTAATGTTTATAAAAGCTGTTGCTCCTCAACCCCCAACCCAAATTTAGTTCCCAGTATTTTTCCAGGGCATTCAAAACACAGAACAAAGAGGTAGACTCATTTGTGCATGAAATTGCAGATTTTCATCTAGTTTTTGTTTTTTGGTTTTTTTTTTAGTGTGTGTGTGTGTGTGTGTGTGTGTGTGTGTGTGTGTGTGTGGTTTTATTAAATTTTTTTCAGAGGCTCCCTGGGATACCCTGAATCATGTCCTTGCTGGGGAGGGGAGGAGACGTTAGGGCAAAGTCGCTCCCAGCATATTTCAGTGATTTTGTGCACTGGGAAAGAGCTGGATCCTGTTTGCCACAGTACTTGACAGCTTGGGTCCCAGAGCTTGTCTAGGCCAGGGGGTATGACAAGTTGCTTCCCAGAGCGGGGGTGGAAACCCGAGAGGGCAGTGCTGCTTGGAATTCAGTACCGACTCACTGATCTTCCTTCAGAGATTCAGGGACATATAAAAATGAGGAAACAAGGAAAATAATAATCTTCAAAATAATCTCCGATTCCACCCTTCCAAGAATATTTCAAGGGAATATTTTTATACCAATTCCCAAATGGTGAAAGACAAGCAATGGCAAATAAAACGCCAGCTGTGGGAGTTCCACAGACTGGAATACACTGAAAACATGGGTGCTACAACTGAGAAGAGATTCAGATACTATCTGCAGCTACCTGTACTTTGCAGATCCACCTGGAGTGAGGCCTGAGTTCCTGAATTCAGTTGCGCAGATGTAAGTGAATTCTGAGTCCAGCCTGGAATTGAGGTGTGCCTCCCTGTCCATCTGTGTAAATACAGATGTTGGGAGACCCTATTTCAGGATGTCCTCAGTTCCTGTTGGCACTATGGCTGAGGACTCCCTATCTCTGGAATAGTGAGTAGATGGTGAATACATCAGGATCAGTGTATGATATTCTGGATCCCAGGATGCTGTTGGAGTTTTCCACTTACCTTTCCTAGTGTACATCGACTGTTGGACCAGCCATTTCTAGAGCGCTATTCACCCTGGGTTTTGATAATAGTAGTCTCTTTTTGGTAGTGTTGTAGATGACTTCATGCTTCACGCGTCCACGGGGACTGCTCTAAGAATCAGAAATGATGAAACAGAACCTCATTGACACTCAAGCAAAATTGGACAACTATTAGACTTTCCTATCAGCCATTTCTCTCACTTGGCTTTTGCTTGTTTTAACAAACTCCAAGAATAGAGCATGCAGTTAATAAGGAGTCTTTTGAAATCTCTGCAGTAGAAATGTTTTATATCTGCACTGTGAGTTCTGGGAAATTCAAAAGGAATTTTCATACAGCTTTTTTTCCATGCAGAAGACAAAGTTGGGTTTTTTCCTTCCTGTTAGTACAAACCGATTCGCATAACATGATTTTTTGCAGAGTTGGAGATTGCTGCATATATACATGTATAATCAGTTGTGATCCTTGGACAATGAAGAGCTTCACCACACAAGACCCAGAACACGCTGTCTGTGTTTTCTGGTGATAATGTGAGCAAGGACTTGCTTCTTAAATGGGAGATAGGAAGGTTGCCTTGACATCCAGAGGCTTTGTGCTCCTTAGAACTGGCCTTGACTTTGGTTAAATTGCATTTGGATCCTTCAGAAAACATTTGCTCCTTATAAATTTATTTCTTTATAAAATGACATCTAGAGGCTAGGTGTCTGGCTTAGTGATCGAGACACCTGCATCCCATATGGATCACGTGATTGCATTCCCATCCTGCCTCCCACATGGGAGACCTAGCTGGAAGGCTTGGTTGCTGGCCTCCTCCCTAGCCAAGAGTTACTGCAGGCATCTATGAAGTGAACCAGCAACTGAGAGTTCATTTGCTCTATCATCTTCTTTCCTCTGTTCGCCTCTTAAATAAATAAAATGGTTAAAAATAACGTTTAGAACGTTTGTGCAAGTACACAGATAACCTCAGAAGATTTAGTATAAATAGATGTTGGAGAGCAGATTAGCCCCGTCAGCCTTCCTTCAGTGAGGGGACAGTGTCTGCATGGGGGTTGTGAGAGATGAGACTTGTGCTTTCTCACACCCTCAGGAAGACTGAATGTTCAGTACAGCTTGAGACAAACATGATCAGAGCAGGAGCACTGCACTGGACTTCGCAGACCAGTGTGTGGTCAAAGTCTGCTTTTCAGGAGGTCACATAAATCCCAGGAACTTCTTGTGAACGTTTTCTAGCTCCGGGTTGTCATTTATTAAATTCTTGCCCTTAAAGACAGATATCTTAAGACTTGGCACCTGACTTCTTGTTTCATTCAGTGAGGCCATATTGTTTTCATTTCTGCCATTAGAATTTTCTTGTTGTTTTACCATGAATCCCTTTGCCTGGCTTAATGAGTTCTTAACCTGCAGTTCATGGGTCTGGCAGTGGCCATGTATGTCCTTGAGATTCGCTGTACAAGTTTGTATAGAATGAGCTGTGTGTGTGTGTGTGTGTGTGTGTGTGTGTGTGCATGTGCACAGAGGGAGTTTACACTTGCATTGAGTTCTGAATGCTCCAGGACTCCTGAAAATGAAAACATAAAAAAACCCACCTAGTTAGAAAGAACTATTGTCCCTTCTTTTGGAATGCATCCTCCCTTACCAGGTGAAGCTTCCTGGCTTTGTCTTCACTCTCATGTTTAGCTCTTCCATACTTAATGAATCCCATATGCTAAGCTAAGACTTGAATTTGGGGTATGTAAGTTTGGCTTTGGATTGAGGGTCAGCCCTTTGTGGTCTGCCTCAGCTCTCATCTTTACACCATGGTCAAGGGGTAAGGTATCCATGAAACACTGCAGTGGGACATTCTGCTTCTGTCTGTGGTCTATCCCGAGCTCTCTTTGATCCTGGAGAACTAACCGACTTTCTTGCTGGCCTGCTTGTTTCCTGGCTTGCTTGCTTGGTTGCCTGATTTTTGATTTTGGGAGAAATGAAGCAGCTTAGCTTTGAGATGTTCTGGGTACGTTCTTCACACACTCCAGGAGCTGAATGCATTCATTCCTGTGCTGATGGGTTTTGGTTGTTCTCCATCTTCCCTCAACAAGAATGTTGGTAAGGGATTAGATGAGCAACTGCTTTGTCTCTTTGTCTCTGTCAAATTATCTTAAAAAAAAAAAAAGAGTATCGAATATTTTTCTTTTACTTTCCCAAAGTATTGTGAATTCTGCATTTGCCAGATAACTCTTGGAACTTTGATTGCCACCCCCCCAATGCCTCCCATGTGCCAGAGTTGGAGATTCATCTTGGTCAGGCACTGCACATGGTAAGGGCAAGCAATTTCCAGGAAAGTTCCGTCAGTGGTGCTCATGGAAGTGGTCCCCTGAGTGTATGAGCCAGGCCCAGGCAGTGAGCATCATCTGTGACGTTTCCGACCTAACTGCCAATATCTGTCTCAGGCTTCTTTTTCTTTTTTCTTTTCATAATCTGCTTTAAAAATTTTTGCTGTTGGGCCCGGTGGCGTGGCCTAGCGGCTAAAGTCCTCGCCTTGAAAGCCCCGGGATCCCATATGGGCGCTAGTTCTAATCCCGGCAGCTCCACTTCCCATCCAGCTCCCTGCTTGTGGCCTGGGAAAGCAGTTGAGGACGGCCCGATGCATTGGGACACTGCACCCGTGTGGGAGACCCGGAAGAGGTTCCAGGTTCCCGGCTTCGGATCGACGCGCATTGGCCCGTTGAGGCTCACTTGGGGAGTGAATCATCGGATGGAGGATCTTCCTCTCTGTCTCTCCTCCTCTGTGTATATCTGGCTGTAATAAAATGAATAAATCTTTTAAAAAAATTTTGCTGTTTTGCATTTACTTTGGTTAGTAGTCTGTACTCCTGCTTATCCATGGACCTATTTCCTGACACATGGGAAGAGTGAGTATGCTACTTTGGGATTCTCAAGTCCTCTTGGGGAAGTGATGAACTCTGCAGAGTCTGCCGTCTCTAGCGTGCATATCTCTGTTGAGTTAATGCTGCCACTTGAATCTGCCGCTGCTGTCTTTCTCTACTCTTTTTAAAAGTTTATGTATTTTTACTGTAAAGGTATATAAGATTCACAGAGAGAAGGAGAGACAGAGGAAAAATTCTTCCATCCTCTGGTTCACTTTCCAAATGGCTACAAGGGCCAGAGCTGAGCCGATCTAAAGCCAGGAGCCAGGAGCTTCTTCCAGGTTTCCTACACGGGTGCAGGGTCTCAAGGCTTTGGGCCATCTTCCATTGCCTTCTCAGGCCATGAGCAGTGAGCTGGATGGAAAGTGGACCAGCCAGGACATGACATGAACTAGCCCCTGTATGGGATCCTGGTATTTGCAAGGTGAGGATCTAGCCATTGAGACGTTGTACCTGTCCCTCGTCTGCTCTCTTTATGTAGCTCCCTTATTTTTGGTGGCCATCAGCCTATATTTTTAGATGCTGGAAGCTCCGGGGTATGCAGCAATGTAGAGTCCTTGTAAACAAGGAGGATGTTACCTTGCTGTATATGTATTTGGTAGCACAGGTCATAGAGTACTTTGACTTAACATTGTGCTTAGGCCAAATATAAAAATAATTCTGGTTTTGCACTGGCTTGTGACATTTTGAGGATTGCTTGTGTTCTTGTATCTTTCTGTAAGTTAGATAATTAAGTCCCTTAAACCTGTTAGTTCTTCAACCATTATTAAATTTTACATAGCATGTAAATTTATTAATGCATGGTGATAAATCAATCAGTATGTTTTGTTGCCTATGGCATATTAAGCGCATTATAGACAAAGAGTATTAAGTGTAAGGCACATCTTTGCCTATAGTCTAGTTTGGAACTTAAGACATGTACATGCAGTAAGTAGCAATGAAGATGCTATCATATAGCTTCATGCAAATCTCTTGTAGAATAATGTACTTTCATGCATTGAAAAGCAGACTTACCATATTGTGGTGCCAGGTACTAAAAGCCTACCGTGTGCCAGAGTGGACTCAAACAGATAAGGTTTAGAATCTTATCTAGTTAAGACAGGGGAAGGCACTATATTAATGACATTGAGCACTAGTGGTTTGTGCAAAAGGACGGTAGAGAACCATCATTAGACGAAAACATAGGAAGCACTTTCCAAGATATAGGAATTGGGAAAGACTTCTTTAAAAAGTCACCAAAAGCACAGGCAAACAAAGCCAAATTAAGCAAATGGGACTACATCAAACTAAAAAGCTTCTTGATAGCGAAGGAAATGATCAACACAGTGAAGAAACAACCAACAGAATGGGAGAAAATCTTTGCACAACTGACATAGGACTAACATCCACGGTTTACAAAGAGCTTCAGAAACTCAACAACTACAAAACAAACAACCTTGTGAACAAATGGGCAAAGGAAATGAACAGACGTTTTTCAAAAGAACAAATTCAAATGGCTAATAGACATATGAAAAAATGCTCAGGCTCCCTAGCTGTCAGGGAAATACAAATCAAAACAACATTGAGATTCTACCTAACTCCAGTGAGGTTGGCCTGAATTCAGAACTCTACCAACAACACCTGCTGGCGTGGATGTAGGAAGAACAGTGACCTCCTTCACTGTTGGTCCACTGTTGGTGGACCTCCTTCACTGTGGAAGTTAGTATGGAGTGCTGAGAGAACTGAAAATTGATCTGCTGTATGACCCAGCTATCCCACTTCTGGAAACATATCGAAAGAAAATGAAATCTGCAGGAGAAAGGTGTCTGTAATTCTGTTTTTACGGCAGTACAATCTACAATCGCAAAGACATGGAAACAACCCAGATGCCCGTCAAAAAAGTAGTGTATAAAGAAGCTGATACATCTACTCCATGAAGTACTACTCAGCCGTTAAAAAGAGTGACATCCTACCATTTGCAAATAGTCCCAACTACAGATCATTATGCTCAGTGAAATAAGTCAACCTTCAAAATACAAGATCAATAGCCTTTTCAATACTGTTTTTGCTACATTTCATGGGTTTTCATAATATTTTTGTTTTTATTTTCATTTCTTCAGAAAATTTTTTCTTATTCACTGACTCACAGGTCATGCAGTAGTGTCATTTGCTTCAAGAAGGTTTTTTATTTTTTTTTTCATTTCTTCAGTGACACATTGGTTATTCAGTAGCATGTCATTTAACTTCATGCTGTAAATTTCCTATTTTTCTTCCTATTGTTGATTTTGTTTTAGGGCTTTTCATTTAACGGGTGTATAGTAGCTGTGTAATAGTGACTATCATATCCAAATGTGAATATACAATGCAGTATGCATCTCTACTTCCAAACCAAAGGTGGACTCCCAGTGAAACTGATAAATATATCTTAACAATAGGGGATGAACTCTGTATCATTGTCCATACCTACAGTGTCAGGATATGCTCTTTAGCAGAATGACAGACTTAGGATTGTTTATGAAGGACTATACTACTGTTATAATATAGGAAGAATCAGTAGGAAGGAGGGGACTTGGGGAAAGGGAAATCCCAGAGCCTGTGGAACTGTATCATTCAAAAAAAAAAAAAAAAAGGAAGGTGGAGAAACCTTGTTATCAGAGTTGGCCAACAGCGACTGGGAAAAGGCAAAGCAGCCTGCAGTGCTCTGTCCCTGACCCTGATATGCAGTCAGCTCACAGCTCTAGACCATATACTCCTCGTGAGGATTGTGGCTGAGATGTGCTGTTATTCCTGGTGTCCATTCAGTCTGATGTTCCCAGCCGAGGTTTGTTGTGTTCTCCCCAGCTCTCCCCACACACTCACTTCCAGTAACCGTGTCACTTTCTGGTGTTCTTTGATGAGTTCCCTCTACTGAAACATGTAAATCTCAGTCTTGGCTCAGCTTCCTAGTGTGAGATATGCTGTAGGAAGTTTTTCTTTACTCACCTGTTTGCTCTGCTAAGTTTGCTCTGCTCAGCTCATGTGCTCCAAGAGGATCTTGTGTCGCGGTTTCTAGCATTGCTCACTGCTGCTTTTAGACGCTGCGTCTTCCTCCTCTCTCCACTCTCCCTTCCCACCTCTGTTCTTCAGTGAACCAGGTGTTGTATCATTGGGAGCTGAGTCATTCTTTGAATATATACGCGATGATCTATAAAATAGCCATTTTATAGTAAAAAGTCACTAAATATTGGCACTACCATCTAATTCCCCCTAACATATGGAGGGACTTTAACATGATTGTAGAAAATTTAAATAGTGGATAATTTTTTTTATTTTGATGCAAAAAAATTAGAGATCAAAGTGTACTTTTTTCCAAATGTTTATTTTCCATAAACTTTTTAAAGACCCCTTAAATTTGACTCATGTAATCTGAACTAGCTAATAGCTTGATTCTCTTAACAGCAGACTGTAAAATGGAATTCCAGATGTTCCAAACAGTTTTCACAGAAAGCCCTTACTAAGATTTCTCTTTTCTTTCTGTGGCTTCCTAGGTTACTCTGCACTTGAATCCCATCTCCTCAGTCCACATCCACCACAAGCCCGTTGTGTTCCTGCTGAATTCCCCGCAGCCCCTGGTGTGGCATTTGAAGACAGAGCGACTTGCTACTGGGGTTACCAGACTTTTCTTGGTAAGTGTTTAATGCCCTTCCAGGCTGGTCCATACAAAAGGATGAAAAGACCTCAACACTTGGCAAGGCCTTTTTACGAGGCTGATTATCATTGAAATAATCTGAGACCGAAATGTGTTGAATTCAGAGCAGGTGCTTGGTAGTATTTGGAAGCATAGTTCAGCAGTCACACAGAGCAGATGCTGGCCAGCGTGGAAAGCAGATACTGCCCACCTGCATTTGCTGTGGTCAGAGAGCCAGGCCCACCGTGCCCAGTAGCACAAGGACTTGTAGCCATGCCCCGATGTGGCCTGAGTCTTGGGTTCAGCTCTGTGACACCATCACCCTGCTTCCAGGCTTGTGGCATCAGGAACATTGTAAATATTGTAGATAGCCACCCAGTGTGTGGTCTCTGACCACAAAGTAAATATGCGCAAAGTGCTTTCTACTTGTATATAACACAAGCCTCATTTCTGATATGAGGATCTGTTTGTTGAGAGAGTGACACAGTGAACTCCAAAGTGAAATCATTTGTGTTTTATTAAAAAAAAAAAAAACTGGAGCCCAGCTCTTGTGGAAAGATCCAAATATTACCTACTATTTGTAAATCATGTCCCTTTGACTTTGCCAAAACATTCAAGTTTGCTAGTTGTGGGGAAATAGATGGGTTGTTTGGATGGAATTTTTGCAGTATGATATCATGTCTGATGATGAGCAACCCTTCAGCAGGGTAATGATAACTTAAATTGTCTTGGAGACAGCTTCACGCTCGGATCCCCACTGCAGAGCCTGAATACGTGGGGTCCTTGGTTAAGTAAATAAACTTTGGCTATTAATCACTCTACATCCAGAATCATGGTTTTGCATCTATTGTGTTTTGCAGGGTACTTTTAAAAACTCAAAGACATTCAATAAATTCAGTAAGAACTCATAGTTGATACAGTTAATAAAGATGCCATTTGTAATATTGGCATCTCATATGGGCACGGGTTCAAGTCTTGGCTGCTCCACTTCTGACTCAGCTTGCTGAGTCTGAGAAAGCAACAGAGGATGGCCCAATTATTTGGGTCCTTACCACCCATGTGGGAGGCCTAGAGGAAGCTCTCGGCTTCAACCTGCTTTAGCCCCTAATGCTGCAGCCCTTTGCAAAGTAAGCCTGTAAATGGAGGATGTATGTGTGTGTCCCTGTCTCTGTAATTTTTCCCTTCAAATAAAAAAATAAATAAATAAATAAATATTTTTAAGAGAGTAAAGAGGGGAGGAGTAGTCAGTTAATAAAATATTGAAAAATATTGGAGATAGAAAATAATTAATTTGTAGTCACCTAGTAAAAGTTGATCAGACAGGAATCATCAACCTGTAGAAAGTGAAGGAAAGTTGAGGAACAGCATAGGTAACTATTCTCAAGTATCTTCCACAAATTACCTACTAAGAAAGAACAGTAACAACATGTAATGGTGGTACTTAATACCTTGTCTCAAGTGGTCAAAATTAATTTATGAGGCAGAGAGACACAGTGTGTTTGCGAATGAGAAAGGACACAGCACTGCTTACATAAGCTTCTAGCCAGAGGTGTGTGTGACCTGAAGCAACCACAAGGAAACATTGGACAAAATCAAATTGAATGGGACTCTTGTGGTACAGCCAGTAACAACATCACCATCCCATATAAGATCACTGTTCAAGTCCCGGCTACTCCATTTCCAACTCAGCGACTACTGGTGCTGCAGGGAGGGTACTAGTGCATAACCCAGGTGCTTGGGTCCCTGTCACCCATGAAAAAGGCCAGGACAGGGTTCCTAGCTTCTTTCTTTGGCCACTCCCGGCCCTGGCTGTTGCAGCCATTTGCAGATTGAACCAGCAGATGGAATCAATTTCCCCCCTCTCTCCCTGCCTTCCTTTCTTCCTCCCTCCTTCCTGTCTGTTCCTTCACATAAATAAATCTTAGAGAAAATCAATAGTCACATGTGTAAGTCTGACTTTGTACAAAAACAGAGTGATATTCTATAAAATAGAATGTTTGACCTATAAGTCTTTAAAAAAGTGTCTGTCATGTTTTAGAGATAAGATGAATAAGAATATATATTTAAGAAGCTGGTCTACCTTCCAGATTAAAGAGACTAGAAAAGAACATGCAATTCTGAACTGGATCCTATTGTGTAAGGGATGGGAGGCATTTGCTGTGAATGACATTATGAAGATAATGGATGAAATTAGAAGTTAAATATATAAAATACTGTAACACTTATAAAGTTCTTAGAATTGGTATTTGTATAGTAGTTATATAAGAGAATAACATTCTTTAAAAATATACATAATATACTTACATGTTATGGAATGAAGAGATAAGACAAGGAAATGGTGTGGAGTACAGGAAATAGCAAAGCGAAGTGTCCATGTGTTAAAGACTGGTGAATCTGTAAATTTGAATTCATTTCAAAATGAAGCATATGAAAACTCAAAAGAGAAGTTTGGTGTTACTGGCAGCTTGAATTGCAGCCTTTTTCTGAGAACTGAAACTCCTGCTACCTCTACATTACAAAGGCCAAAGGCAGGGGTGGGTAGTTTGGAGCAGGGGATTCTGCCATCATGTGGGGAGGCCCACAATCCATATTGCAGTGTTGGTTGGAGTCTTAGTACCTGTGCTTCTGGCTTTCTCTAGTACATACTAGAAGGCAGTAGGTGATGACTCAAGCACTGGACCCCCTCCTACCCACATGAGAAACCTAGCTTGAATTTCAGGCTCCTGGCTTCAGCCTGGCCCAGCCCTGGCTATTGCAGGCATTTGGGAAATGAACCAGTGGATGGAAGATCTCCCATCCCTCTTGCCTTCCCTCCCACTTTCCCCCTTCTACCACCCCAGCACCTTTCAAGTAGATGGAAAAGAAATAACCATTTAAAAAGGCCTAGAATCAGTCATTATTTAGTTGTTGTTAGTAGTACTTTAAATTCTCAAGAATTCCTGGGATGATACTAAATGCTCTCATATTTTATCTCATTTACTTCTGTTGATAGCCCTATAATCCTATGTGATGGTGTATTATACCCTTATTTTTTCTCTTTTATTTGCTTATTTATTTATTTAAGATTTCCTTTTTTAAAAAAAGATTTATTTATTTTTATTGGAAAGGCAAATATACAGAGAGGAGAGACAGGGAGGAAGATCTTCCATCCGATGGTTCACTCCCCAAGCGGCCACAATGGCTGGAGCTGAGCCAATCCGAAGCCAGATCCTCTTCCGGGTCTCCCACATGGATGCAGGGTCCCAAAGCATTGGGCTGTCCTCGACTGCTTTCCTAGGCCACAAGCAGGGAGCTGGATGGGAAGCGGGGCTGGGGCTGCTGGGATTAGAACCGGCGCCCATATGGGATCGTGGCACGTTCAAGCTGAGGACTTTAACTGCTATGTTATTGCCCTGGGCCCAAGATTTACTTTTGATTTATGTGAAAGTTACAGAGAGAAAGGCAGCGGGGCGTTGGCAAGAGGTGCTTCTTTCCCCAAATGACCAAAATGAGCTTGGCTGGGCTGTTCTGAAGCTGGGAGCTAGAAGCTTCCTATGTGAGTGCAGGCGCCCAAACACTCGGGCAGTCCTTTGCTGCTTTCCTAGGCCATTAGCAGGGAGCTAGATCAGAAGTGGAACAGTCAGGACTCAAACTGGTGCCCATATGGGATAGTGGCATTGACAGTCAAGACTTGGCCTGAGATGTTACTGTGCCAGTCTCTTACTCTTTTTAACAAATGAGGAACTAAGAGATATTGTACTATGGGAATAGTAAGAGTTTCTCGATCATAGTGTTAATATGTAGATCAAATGAGATTGCATACAAAGTGTTCTGTGCAGTGTCTGGCACTGGTTGTAGACCTCACCTGCCACCATTACTGTTTCTTATCAGTCACAGCAAAGAACACATGGGCTGGGTGTTGACTTTACGTTTATAACTATAACATGTCTGTAGGTCCAGATGAAACATGGGGGCTACCTATGAGTTGCCCTTCTGGGTTCCTCCTTTCTGCCATTGTGTGGGTTTGAGGAAAAGTACTTTCCTCCTCATTATTATTTATTTGCTTCATTTTTGTTTAAGAGCTAGAAGAAGTGCTTCTTGGCCTTGAGTTTCAGATGCGCTCACAAATGACATAGTTTTAGTAAACAGTGGGGCACCAACTCTGTTCGGAGTTGACCTCCTGTAAAGAAAGTGTA
Organism: Ochotona princeps; assembly: GCF_030435755.1. Taxonomy (NCBI): domain Eukaryota; kingdom Metazoa; phylum Chordata; class Mammalia; order Lagomorpha; family Ochotonidae; genus Ochotona; species Ochotona princeps. Next base: position 77,868,378 of record NC_080833.1, on the reverse strand, counting down.
AGCAAGTGGTGAATTTAATATCACCAACCAGGGAAGAGGCCCTGGGAGAAGCACCAGCCATTTAACTTCCAGGACGCATGAACTCCGCTGCCCTGTCCCTCAGGCTTCCTTGGGGGGCACATGGCTTGCTCCCCTCTGCACGCGCCTTCACGGCCTGGAAGCAATGGTGGAGCATCTGTTGTTCATTCAGAAGGAGACAGCCAGTGATGCAAGGTCTCACGAGCTGGCAGCTCTCCCCAGACAGGCTCTGCCCTTCCTCTGTGTCCTGAAATGGGTTTCATTGTCAGCTCATCCCCTTGACAGCACTGGCAGTAGAGGGACTGGAGATGGATAGGGAACCAGCAGTGTGTTCTGTGTATCCAGGTCTGTGGTTAAGAACTCAAGTTTAGGGATATGGTAACTAAGTTAATTTACATAACATGTTCATCAGACACTTCTGAAGGTCTGGGGTGTTTGGAAGCTCAGGCTCAGCCACATCTGGCATTGCCTACTCCAGGGTTACCGAAAGAGCGTCATGGGGCTGGGCTGGATCTCTTGATTCAGGCCATGAGGTGTGTCCCTGCCTCCTGCCAGGTACACTGTTGAAAGTTTTGCATTACTCTCCTAAAGCTATCCTTGCTTTCTATAGGTAGGGTTTTGCAATTTTTAACAGTTTTTATTTATTATTATTTTGTGTGTGTGTGTGAAGTGGCACATAAACTAATGACAGTTATTTATCTTTCAGTCATCTTTTAATTTCAGCTGACATGTCTGCCTTGTTCACATGCCCGATATAAGGAGCAAAGCTTTCATAACTAATCAGAAGGGCCTTGGGTGACTTAGAATATCTCAGCCTCTCATGGGCGTGATTGCAGACCTCACAGTTGGTACTATTAAAGGAGCTTTTCTCGAGGCAGCAGGTGAGAGTGGGGAAGTGGGGGCAAGACTCCAGCTTTGACTTTCTCTGCAGGTACAGTCCCTCCCTTGGATTGTTCTGGTTGCCTAGGAGATGAGAGCGGGAGGAAGAGTGATTGTTTGGGGCTGAGTTGTAGATACTGGATCTTTGAGGGTGTATGTGTACACACACACACACACACACACACATGCACACACACGGGCAAGTTGTCTCAGCCTTGTCACTTTCCTTCTGCAAGGCACAAAGAATATTGAGTACGTTTCAGTTGTCCCTTCTTGCACTCCAAAGTAAAAATGAGCCTACCTTTTCATTTTGTCACTTGGAATGACAAAAGTCTCTTAGAAGGGTCATTTGCCTTTTGATATTTGCCTATGTAATCATTTCCACACCAAGGAAAAGTAGGATCACTCAACTGTGTGACACAAGCCTGAAACTTTCAAGCTACAGTTGCAATTAGGCGACAAGAGCCCAGTATTAAATGATCCCTAAAAATGTGCTACAGTCTAAGTAGATATTTATTCAAAGGAAGGACACAGATGCGCAAAAGATGTTCAGTGTCATTGTTCTTTAGGGAAATGGTAAGGAGAACCTCAGTGAGGGGGCATTTTTCTCCATAGGATGGCTATGGTACAAGATTATACAAGGAAGCAGGGAAATGGGAATATCCACATATTACTGGTAGGGATGTAAAACGACTCTTTGAAAAACAGTTGGGCAAATCATATATCCTTAAAAACATGCCCATGGGGCTGACACAGAGGCATGGTAGGGCTGTGCCTCCAACTATTGTGCCAGCATCCCATATGGGTGTCGGTTCGACTCCTAGCTGTTCCACTTCCAATCTGGCTCCCTGATTGGCCTGGGAACACAGCAGTGGATGGTCCGAGGGCTTGGACTTCTGCATCCATGTGGGCTTTAGATCAGCCCCACTGTGGTGATTGTGGCCATTTGAGGAATAAACCAGCAATGAAGATTCTCTCTCTCTCTCCACACTCACACACACTGTATCTTACCTCTCTGTAACTCTGTCTTTCAAATAACTAAATAAATATTTAAAGAAGTTAAAGAGACAGTGAAAGGATGTTCACAACTCATGTGGGATATGTGCATCTGACACCTGACCCTGGCTGTTGACTCCAGCTTCTTGCTAATGTAGAACCTGGGAGGCAGCAGAGATGGCTCAGGTAGTTGCGTTCCTGCCTTCTGCATGGAAAGTGTGGATTGAGTTCTCGGCTCCTGGTTTTAGCCCAGCTCGGCCACAACTATTGAGAGCCTTTGGAGAACCAAACAGTGGATAGGAGCTTTGTCTGCCTTGTCTGCCTCACTGTCACTCTGCCTCCTTAAATAAATAATACTTAAAGAATTCTGCACCAAGAAACTTTAAAAATTCCACAAAATTCCACGCAAAAAGCACATGATAGAAACCTCACCCATGAATTTCAAATGCAAAACAAATTTACAATACAAAGAGTTATTTTACCATTTGTGTCCATTCTTTGGACAATTATCTACTCAAATTGTATCACGTTTTTAAGGACTATTTAATTTTGTGGCTCTTTCCAACTCTATGCAAACTCAGATTAAAATTCCTGAATGATTTTTATCATATGCATTTTCTAAGAACCTTGTGATAACCCCTCACATGCATATAATGGAACTTATTTGGCCACACACAAAAAGAATGAATTTCTGATATGTGCTTCTACCTGGATGAACTTTGAAAATGCTATGGAAGTGAAATAAGCCAGCCTCTGAAAGCCACATATTGTATGGTTCCACTGATAGGAAATAGCCTGATTAGCAGCAGACAGTGAATGAGTAGTTGCGGGAGGAAATAGGTGGGAAGGCTGAGTAATGGAGTTTCTTTGGAGAAATGATAAAAATGTTCTGTATACCAGAGCATGGTATGGTAGTGAGTAAACCACGATTTTTAAACTGAACTGTACAGTTTTAAAATGTGAATTTTGTGGTTATATGAATTTTGTCTTTAAAGAGCAGGCAGTGTGACATTGCCGCTGCCTTTGATGCTGACATCCCATATGGTTGCTGGTTTGTATTCTAGCTGCTTTATTTCCAGTCAGTCTCCCTGCTTATGGCCTGAGAAAGCAGAGGAAGATAGCCCAAGTGTTGAAGCTTCTGCTACCCATGTGGGAGAAATGAATGAAGCTCTCAGCTCCTGAATTTAGCCTGGCCCAGTGGTAGCCATTGCAGCCATTTGAGGAGTGAACTAACCTGATGGAGAATCTCTCTCTGTCTCCCTTTCTCTCTCTCTAATTCTTTCAAAGAAATGATCATTTTTTTAAAAAGTGATGATGTAACATCAGTAAGCTAGACTATTCCAGGTACCCATCTGATATATGTATTTAAATATTTGATATATGTATTTAAAATCTCTCTTTGTTTATGCTCCATCCCTGAATGTTCTCTTCTGTAAGCTCTACAGGCAGGGGATTTCTGGGGTGAGGATGAATTTTCTAGATGGTAACCAAATACCTGCCTCAGCTGACATGAAAAGCTTGACCTGGGAGCAATGGCTGACCCATTGAGGTCAGGCTGAGCTGTTTTTCATGCTCAGAAGGAAAAGAGTGTCTGAGATTACTAAACTCTCAAGACAAGCAGCTTGTTCAGGCTATCTTCACTCGCAGGGTTACTCTATTGTGATTCATTTTTTTCCCCCAGCCATTTGCTATTAAACTCAGAGAATCAGAGGTGCATATAAAGGTTGCAGGATGACTGGTGAAAATTACATGTCAGATAAACAGGAAAGAATAGTTTCAGTATACCCATGTAATATTTGGGCCGTACTGAGGCTAAAAAATTATTCCTTTTTTCCCTCTAAATTCAAGCGTAATGGGGTGCCCTGTGTTTCATGTGCCAACTCTGCTCACCAGGAACTCCAATTCTGACTTTTAGTTAAGGCTCTGGGTATCAGGAGGCCCCCATGCTAGTCTTGGCTCTGTACTTCATTGGATAGAATCACGTAACTCCTTGTGTCACAGCCAAGGGGTTTGTACTAGCCCATCTCTGAAGTCCTCCCAACTTTTCAACTCCCCAATTCTCTGACAGTACAACTGCTAGATACTAGATCCCAATTTAATTAGAAACAGAAAATGGCAATCTGAACGTTGCCTTTTCAGCAAATCCAAGTAAATATCAAGGCAGGGCAGTTGAAATAAATGAGAGAAGCCAAACCCTGTGCCATTGGCTTTGGATTAAAAACAAATCAAAACTTAATTCTAATGAAAACTAAAAAGGAATCCCAGGAATACACTTAATATTTAAAAACCCAATTCTGCATTTCCAAGAAGGGGAGAGGGTAAAGAAGCTTGCAATACCCAAGTCTGGTTTATTCCTTTTACTTAAACTGGAGGGAGGGGGAAAAGAAGGGGGGACCCAAATATGTTGGGCCTCTGGCATCAAACCACAGGCAGCTCTCTGGCCTAAACTGCAGTTTGGATGGCTGACAAGGCTCCGTGAAAAACAAGTGCTATTTGTTTTCCTGTGCCTAGTAGTTAACTGGAAATCAGAAGGCTAAGTTTCCAATCAGTTGTTAAATAGCCCCAGATGTGAGCTCAGTGCTGTGCTCAAAAGGCACATGCGCAGCTCGCAGCACAGCGCATGTGCAATCCTTCACTTCCCTGGGAGCCAAGTCATGTGTGACTGAGGGGTAGAGTAACCAAAAGTGCCATAGGAATAACTCAGACATTCAAGTTTGCTTGGGGAGGAGAAGGGAACTTAAAAAAAGAAGAAGAACCTTTGTATGCTATTGTGTTGTATTTGAAAATCTGGAAATCATTTTTTCTCCCTTTTCTGAATTCCTCCTTTCTTTGGCAGTCCTCCCACCCCCATGTTTAGAAAACCCATGAAATCAGCATTTCTGGGATGCTGGTTTATGTCCATACCTGTTTGTACACAGTTTTTAGTGTCTGGGACCTGCTGCGGCCATGACATGGGACAGAGGGGGTGGTGGCTGATCCACGGCAGGCTCCCTTTTGATTGGGAGAGCTGCTTAGGAAAGTGAGAATTGCAGGTCAGCTTGGTTAGTTACCATTGTTGTATCCTGGAGACAAGGGAAAGATGACAGTTCTCTTCCTCCAAATATAATGAAGGTAGCTCCTTGGGTGAAGCTGACCCTGTGGTTGGTGGCTCAGGGCTAGAGATCCTGGCTAGCTTTTGTCTCCCCGAAGAAGAGTCACCCCTAGATACAAGGTTTCCTCATGCACCATGTTGGGGTTTCCAGTGAGGTCTTTCCCCAAATGAAATCTTGCTTGAAGGCAGATTAGATAACCAAACATTTCAAGCTTGGAGGTTTTTCATCTTTTTAAAATTACCCCTTGTGGAATGACTCATGTGTGTCCTGCGGAATACTCCAAGTGGTTGTGTGCCATGCATTTTTATTCCAAAGGCTGCTTATCTGTTGGTTTTGTGGCTTGTCATTAAGAGCCTTAATTACAGAGGACTTGATCCTCTAATGAGCAAGGGTCAGTCAACTACCATTTTTTTCTAGAAGCGAGTATCTGGCCCATTTGTGGTGAGGGATCCCTTCCTATAAGTCACAGTGGCATCTAGAACATTCAAGCTGACAAACCTGGTCCAGAACAGCTTTGAAAAGACTCCCTAGCACCACTCCTCACATGCTGGGCTAATGCTGGAGAAGGTGGCCAGTGAGTGAGTGGCCCTTGGCTATTGGGTGGCTTGCCAATGTGGATTTTTCCTGAGCAAGACACCCTGTCCGGGAGGGATTATACAAAATGTAGACTTTTCCTGGCTCCAGCTGGACATGTTATGTCATGTCTGTGGGCAGGCACAGTCCCAGCCCTGTGAAGGCTTTGCTTTCATTCAGCAAATTGAGGTTAAATAAATTCACTCTAGCTGAGTGGGGAAGGTTGGTGTTTCTTTGCGTAGGGTCCCCTGACATCCTCTCAGGCTTTATTGTCTAAAGCTTATCTGGTAATCCGATGCATCTGCCCTTCCCAACTGCTGGGCAATTGTATCAAGTGTTGTATCTCTGGTGCCTGGCTTGACGTTGCAGATGACCTCCAGAGAGCTATTTGGGAAGACAAGTATTTTGTTAAGGAAGGTTGCAGAATATTTTGTTTCCTTGGGGGAAAAGTGGGGGGGAAGCTGTCTCCTAGAGACTCAGGAAGGCTGACGTGCAAGCTGGTCCTCTTGCCTGCGTCCTCTTGTAAGATGAATGACATGGTGATGTCCTTGATGCACACTGCCCACAACAGCTTCCACTCTCCATCTCAGACAGAAACCACTGCACGGTCCAGTTGCTTCCCTACCATGGGTCACCGGGTATCAGTGAAGTAAGCTATTCCTTGTGCCCCAAGTCCTTGCCATCTAACTCTTGGGCTTGGAGCTTACTTCTGCAGGGCTCAAGTTTTCCTTTTGCTCCCTGGTTGTTGACACCTGTGCCTGGATGGGCTGGCGAGTTTGTTTCAAATGTGACTGCCCGATGTTTCTGTGCCGGGGAGTCAGCATTGCTCTTCCTTGGTCTATGCCATCTGGATGAGTATGACACTGAAATACTTGGACCCTTCTGTACTAAGAAGTCAAGGCTTATCTGCCACTTCAGACAGAAGCCCCCTTTTGACCACTCCCCATTTGATAGCTGGGCCTTCCATGGGTGTTGCAAATTGTAGGGTAATAGTGCTATTTGGAGCCAGCACTTCTCTAGCCCTTGAAAACAGAGTTCTTTTATTGCTTTAGCAGTTTGTACCAGAAGGCTGTTGTCTTGCCGTGGTGATGAATGAGTCATGGCCTGCTCACCTTATGTCAGACCACCCCTGTGGCCTGTTGAGAGGATATACACATGTTGGTAATATTCAATAAGCATGTCCATGTGTGCCATGTGCTAGGTACTCTTCTGAGTGTGCACATGTTTCTTCACAACAAGCCTGAAAAAGAAAGGCTATTATTTTCTTCATTTTAAGATGGGGAAACAGAAAAGCAGACCAATATGTGTGTAATTGTGTAGCTAGTGAGCAGTGGCTAAAGCCAAGGTAAAGAATAGTATCTGGCCCATAGTAAACACCCTACAAATGTTAGCAATACTAATCGCTTCTCTGCCTAATTGCCAAGATCAAGTGTAGTAAGACTAACAACACGTTTTAGCTTGCTAAGTGAAGCCCTCATTGAGGATAGTTACACTGCCTGAGTTGTGGGCATGACTGTCCCAAGAAGCAGGGCTTCAGAAGCAAACTGTTTGCCAACTTTTTGGGACATCAAGTTAAGATGCCATCTGTGATGCCAGCACCCCATACGAATGTTAGTTCAAGATCCAGCTACTCTGCTTCCAATCCAGCTTTTTGTTAACGTGCCTGGGAATGCAACAGAAAATGCCCCCAAGAACCTGGGGACTCCCTGCCATGAACGTTGAGAGACCAGATGGAGTTCCAGGTTCTTGACTTTTACCTGACCCAGCCTCAGCCATTGGAGCCATTTGGCGAGTGAACCAGTGGATGGAAGCTGTCTTTTTGTCTGTGTGTATGTCTTCCACTCTTTGTGACTCTGCTTTTCAAATAAATAAATCTTTAGGAAAAAAGAGAGAGAGAGTTTAGCCCTTTGAGCCAAAGCAGGATACTGAGTCAGGTGAATCAAGTCCTGTTTTAACAGAGTGTGCTGTGGATGACTTGTTTTGGAACTGGGATCTGGGTTAGGCCAGTGTTTCCTTAGGATAAGTTTTTGTTTTATTTTCAAGACTTATTTATTTTTATTGGAAAGGCAGATTTACAGAGAGGAGGAGGAGAGACAAAAAGATATTCCGTCCACTGATTCACTCCCCAGGTAGCCACAATGGCTGGAGCTGAGCTGACCTGAAGCTAGGAGCCAGGAGCTTCTTTGACATCTGCAAAGCCTTGGGTGCAGAGTCCTAAGGCTTTGGGCTGTCCTCTGCTGCGTTTCCAGGCCACAAGCAGGGAGCTGGATGGGAAGTGGAGCTTCCAGAACATGAACCGGCAACCATTTGGGGTCCTGGTCTATGCAAGGCTAAGATTTTACTGTGCCGGGCCTGGATAAAAAATTGAAAATGGTTTCTTAATCCCTTTACCAAGAGAAGGGTCCCCCAGGCTCCTGATTAGACATCTCTGGGTCAGCTCCGCCAGGATGTTTTGCTTCTCCCTGCTTGTGTCCTCAGCCCACCAGCAAGTGTCTGCAGTGATGCTGTGTTCAGCACCACCCTGCTGGCTTTGGTATAGGAGGCCCCCATGAGGTTCTTCAGAGACCTAAAGGTAATCTGGAAAGTTGGAGTGGGAACAGAATGGCCTGCGAGAAGCCCCTTGATTGAGAGCTAATTTTAGCAAGTTCAGAAGGGCTTGATACAGCTGTTTTGGGTCAGAGTCCTTATCTCATCCCTTGCCCATAAGGAAACCTCCATTAATTCTTGTTTTCCAGGCTTTTTTTTTTTTCAAGATTTATTCATTTATTTGAAAGCTGGAGTTGTAGAGACAGAAAGAATGCTTCCATTGCCAGGTGGAGTGGTTCACTTCCCAGATGGTTGTGGTGATCAGGTTGGATCAAGTCAATGCAAGGAGCCAGCAGCTTTATCCAACTCTCCCATGTGGATAGCCGTCTTCTACTGCTGTCCCAGGTGTCTTAGCAGGGAAGTGGATTGAAAGTGGAGCAGGCAGCACATGAGCTGGCACCCTTAAAGAATGCCAATGTCACAAGTGGCAGCTTTACTTGCTGTGCTACAACACTAGCCCCCAGGATGTTCCTTGGCCCTGATTTGCTCCTATAGCTTATATTAAGTCATTTTCAGAAGCTACATCAGTCAGGGCTTCCAGTTTGAGGAGATTTGCTCCAAGGGAAGAATGGTGCTGGACTCCTAAGGCGTGAGTTGAAGCTGCTGTTCACAGGGGAAATTCCTTTCCCAGGGAAACCTCAGCCTTGCCCACAAAGGACTTCAGCTGATTGAATGTGGGCCACCCAGTTTCTCTGGCAGGCTCACCCTTCGTTCAAGTCACCTGATTCTTTTTTTTTTTTAAGATTTATTATATTTATTTGAAAGGCTGAATTATGTATAGAGAAACAGAGAAAGAGATTGTACTGGTTCATTCCCCCAAATGGCTGCAACAGCTGAAGCTGAGCCAGTCCAAAGCCAGGAGGCAGAAACTTCATCTGGGTCTCCCACTGGAGTGCAGGGGCTCAGGCACATTAGCAGCGAGCTGGATTGGAAATGGAGCCACCAGGATTTGAACCAGTGTCCATATGGGATGTTGGCATCATAGGCAGTAGTGGCTTAACCCATTACACTGTAAATACCGGCTTCTGAGCCACCTGATTCTTGGTTACAGACGTTACAGTACGCCATCCCTATCAGCTTACATGTGTTTGCTTGAATAGCCAGAATGACATATGAAATTGACCATCCAGAAGTATCTCTACCCAGGGTTTCTGCTGTATCATCTCTAGCCCTGTTCAACTATCTGAAGCTCCTTGAACGATCTGGTATGGGTTCCCCTAACTGCCCTTCTAGCCAAGCCATGATTTTGCTTCTATCCCAGTCATTCCTGCCTCTGCCTGTCTTTCTTTTCCTTTTCGTCTTCATTTGGCCTAGGTTACAGCTTCCTGGATCTTCTGGGGAAGGGCACAGAGAAGAAAACAACCTAGAGGGGCAGAAAGGAGTGGAACAGAAGCCCCCTGCTTTGTCCTCACAGCCTGGAAACCACTCCTTTGGGTTCACCGACTCAGGGGAAAAGCATGGCTGGAGGCACCCAGACCTTGGCCGCCTTAAGAGTTGGTTTCCTCCCCAAAGGAGGCTGACCTTCCCCGGCCGAGTCCACATCTGCCTTCCCATAGTGGAATCTGCGCTCTTTCCTTGCCACGGCAAGGACCTGATCCTTGCCCCTGGTGCTCAGAGCTGTGGTTACTTTGACTGCTGGAGGTGAGGATTTGGACTCTGCCATGTGCACTTAGCCAGTCGTCAGTACAGGCCCTGTGAGGACCATCTCCTGGTGGTCTATTTTAATACAAAGCCAAGGAGAACTCCTGTCCCCTGTGCACTGCCAATTTCTGGGTTTGGGAGCTGTCTACTCCGTGGCAGTGAAATAGAACTGGAGAGAGAGTCAGGGTCTTTTGCTCTCTTGTAGACTCTGCTGTCTGTTTGCTATCTCTGTGCTACAGGCAAATCCTTTGGCCTGTTTCTCTCTAAAATGGAGCTGAGGTTATGAGCCTTGAGGAAAACTTTTATCAAGAGCATCTGGGATCCTATTTGGAGCTCAGGTGTTTATCAAAGTCGGTTAACCCCCTTGAACCTGGCTTGCAGGTTAGTAAGGGATCACCCAGAGGGCAGAGATAGACAAAGGAATGGAGCAGGCATAATGGCAACTCCAGTGTTCTCAATTTTTCCTTAGCAACACCCTTTAGCTGGCATATTTTCTTTGAATTTCAGGGCAGACTCTGCTTAACACCAGGCTCCCCACTGAACAATGAAGGAGGTGAAGTTTAGGAGTCTGGAGAAATCAGTGTCTTAGGGCTGGGAGAGTCTCTGTGTGGCCTGAGGTTTAGTTTTGGAAAACTGTTTTAGGAAGCAGGCAGTGTTTCATTTGTTTGGTAAGCTGTGGGCCCTCAGTTTGTTTCCCGGTTGGAGTGGAGTCACCTGTTCTTTGTGTGGCCATGGGCTGGCAGACGCTGTTGCACTTGCAGGATTTCCATGGAAGATCAGAGCGTGGCTTTTAGATTGGCCCCTGCTCAAGTTGGTACATGTTTGTAAGTGGAGGGCAGCATCTCTGAGATTTCTGCCTGGACGTGTGCAAGCATGTAAGGCAGTAAGCACACAGGGCAGTTTCAGTCCTCTTGTCCCTCATTTTGAAGGGTCAGGGGGCATCCTTCAGAATGGGGTGGTCACTATGTTTTTAGAAAAATCAAGGGTCAAACACACCTAAAGTCATTTCATTGGAAGAAAACCCTCTGGTTTTGGGTACTGATTAAAAATAACCTCTCCGAATTTAAAAAGGGTTGTGTAGATTTGTGTTTCTTCAGTACATGAGTGGCAGAGCGCATAATCATATGCCTCATGAATATGTAGTTTTACAAATTATGAATGTGGGTTCCTGGGCATGGAAGTTATTATTTCTTTCTTTTTTCTTTTAACTTTTCTAAAAGACAACATTGAGCCATGATATATGTTAATAGAAAACATGTTTCAGATCCCCTTTCACATCACGTGACTCTGGAGGAACTAGGCAAGTAGAGTCCTCGCAGGAATTGAGTAAGGAGAACGTGTTATTTCCCTCTTTCAGAATGCAGGGTTCAATCCTCATTTGGGAGGTAAATATTTCAATACTGCTCCAGTCAGTTTGTTTTTGCTGGATTCTGTGTGCACAAAACATATCAAAGTAATCTCCTTAATGCTGTGTGTGGGAGCTGTTAGGAGCTCCAGGGCCAGTGAGGCGATACTACTACAAGATACGCCTGCATTCTAGAGAAATGCATGTCCTCCTTTGCTGTGTGGCTTTTGTCCCTGTCCCCCAGACCCTGAATCAAACTGGCCGATTCTAGCAGGTGTTTCCGAAACATCGGCATACATTTTGTTTGTTTTGTTTTATTTGTTGTCCTTGTTTTGCTCTCTTTTCAAAGAGCAGGGGGTAGCAAGAGGAAAGGGGAATCGTGAAAGCTGGAAGTGGGACAGGACAGAAGAGGGACAGGGGCTGATCCTCATTGTGCAAAACTTGAACTTCCCCCAGGGTCAAAGTCAGGGAAATGTGTGAAGCTGGGTGTGTGAGTTAGGGTGTCCCCAAAGGCCTGCAACCTGAATAACAGGCACTCGTCCAACTGATAACTCGGGCTTCCACTGAGGGGTGTGTGTGTGAGTGTGTGTGTGTGTGTGTGTGTGATTCCTGGAAGAGATTTGCTTCTGAGGTCTCAGCCGACTTTTTTTTTTTTTTTTTTTTGATTGGGGAGCTAGGATTTCGCCTATTCCACAAGGCCCAAGTTCTTTATTTTCCAGTGTACAAGAAGAGAACTACATCCAGACACAGACTTTTGGCTCGCTCTCTTGCCTTTGCTTCCACCTGTGCAGGGGAGGAGATTCCTGCTATTTCTCCAAGCAGTCTCTTTCAGGATTTCTACAGATTCTGTGGAGCTGACAACGTGCTCATTCCTGCAGCTGGAACAGTGTTTCTCAAGTGTGCATTGAGGTTCTGCCTCAGTGGCAGTCAGATTGTGCTGTGGTTTCCTGGACCCTATGTATCCATCCCACCACCCTAGAATCTACATTCTAAGGAGCTTCAGTGTTCCATGTGTGGGTCAGTGGGCTGAGGGTCACATCTTGGGTAGCACTGGACTTGAAACATCTAACTGACATTAATTTGTATGCTGAGATCAGAGAAGGACAATGGATGGATGGGTAGATGGGTGGATGGGCGGATGGATATGGTCAGTTCATGAGTAGATTCTTTCCTCAGGGTCCTTTTGGAGGAGGCTGTAGGTCAGTGCTGTGCAATGCAGATGTAACCTGAACCACGTATGTCACACTCAGTCTTCTGTGAGCACATTTGAAAAAGTAGCAGAAACAATTGCAGTTGATTTTAATGACATTTTAGCCTACTATATCTAAAATAATACCACTAATATATATATATAAAACCAATTAATAAAAATGTTGAGAGAGTTTACTTTTTTCTTATACTACCTCTTCAAACTCTGCTATACATTTTGTAGTCACAGCACAGGTCAATTGGCACAGCAGCATCCTAGGTGGTGTATGGCCCGTGACCATTGCATTAGTTAATTCAACTGGCAAGCAGGGAGCAAGAGCCCTAAGCCCTGACACACACATGGTTGATCTTGATACTCTTCCCATTTCTCCATAACTCCTGCATGTGACCACAGAGTTCCTTAAACATAGAACTTTTGGTAGGCACTGCCATTTATCATCAAATTTCCAGATTCCTTCTATTCATGAAGCAATTACTGTTTTAATGAGTGCCTTTTGTATTAAACACTGTATTAGATACTTGGGGTGTACTCATGAACAAAGCAGGTGAATATATGCATATAGGAGCTTGCCTTCTAATGTAAGGAGGAGAGCCAAGTGCACACTAAGTATATTGCAGGGTATCTGAGAAGGTGACAAGTGCTATAGCAATCAGTTGGAGGCTAGGTCAAGGGAGCTGGGACGGCTGGAGCAGGGGCTGGGTCTTGGGTTGTCATTTAAAGAAGGCTGTATTCAGGTAGGCTTGCAGGGGTGAGGAGTAACTGGACATGAGGCTTAATAGGAGTTCGTGATCTCTTGTAGCCGACTGTTCCTCAGGAATATTCTTTTTGGGAGGAGGAGGTCAAGGAAGTACGAGAGTGGAGAAAGACATGGAAGAGGCCTCTGATATGGCATTGCCCACAGCAAAACTCCACCCGCTTCCTTCCCCCAACCCCGCTCCCCTTCCCCAACCCCGCTCCCCAAAGACCAACCAGTTGGGGGAGGCATGGAGAGGGGTTGAGATCCAGTCACCAGACCCCGAGTCAGCTGCTGTGCCATGTGAAGCGCTGACCCCGTGGAACAGGCTGTGGCTGTGAGCAAGGACCTGGTAGCCTCACCCAGGTTTGGGAGAGCAGCCCCATTAATCTGCTCCACACTGGAGAGGGTTGCAACTTCGGCCCAGGTGTGAAGGCCAAGCACTGGTTGCCTCTTGGACTTTTTTCATCTACTTTTGGACGAGCTTGTTGAATCAGAGCCAGAAAAAATAATAAACTTGGCTCTCGTTGTGGTTGCCATAAGTTGTTGTAATAAAACTTCCACCATTGGCAGATATAGTAATGTCCTGCTCTTAAAAAAAAAAAAAAAAAAAAAAAAAAAAAAAAAAAAAGTCTGGTAGAAGAACCAGGATTTCAAATACAAATGGAGTGGCATGCTTCAACAGAGGTGTGGGGCTGGAGGGGGGAGGTGGCTCACTGCCCCGGAGTTTCGAGGCCAGAGGGGGTTCTGTGTAGCCCCTTTTGCAGAGCCTCGCTGGGAACTGGGCTCCTTGGTGCTCAGTGCTGTGTTCATTCCCACAGGAAGCTGTCCGTTATGTCAGGGAATGTCACAGGACTGGCTTTTAATTAGCAAGTGGGAGGAACCTTCAGTGGATTGGGAGGAGGGGGACAGATGTGGCGCTACGAAATATGCTCTAGTAATTAGTTTTCAGGTAGAGTTATTAGGTGAAAAATCATATCACGAGCTTTAAATCCTGGCCAAAAGCTCATTTCCTGGACAGGGAGGGTAGCAAGAGGATTGGGGAATGGGAACGAAGAACTTGAGTTCCTGGAAGGGACAGCTCCGAGCTTCCCTCCAGGCAGCAGGTGTTGCGTCCCTGCTTTGTAGCCAGCACTGTGCCAGGCCCAGGGCTGCAGGAAGAAGGAAGTGTTTCTTTGGCCTCCAGGGTGCTGGTCTTTGGCAAGTGGGGTGGCAGGTGCACTGGTTAACCATGGCAGCTCACAGGAGGTAGGGGCAGCTGGGTGATGGGAGGAAAGGCAGCCTGAGGTCAGGATGAGGGGATGCTTCGTGGAGGAGGTGATGTTCATGGGAAGCTAAGGCGCAGTCTTGAGCAGCCCAGGCAGGAGAACAGGGTGTGAAAAGACCTAGCAGTGTGGCCATGATGTGTTCTGCAATGTGAGTGCTTCTAGGAGGTGAGTCTCAGATGAACTGATGTGGAATGAGACATTGTGCCCCATGGAAGGCTTGGAGATGCTGTTCTGTATTACCTTGGCTTTGCTTCTCAGAAGGCCTGCTCAGGTGATGGTGTGAGAAGGAAGGAAAGGGGCCAGGATTGGCAAGTGGGGAAGGTGGGGGGTTTCTGGACAGTTTGGTGATGACATAAGGGCCAGAAACACAGTAGTGTTTCAAGAACCTGTGGGGCTAGCGGGGAGGAAGAGTATGGAAAAAATAGCTTTGGAAGTGTCTGCCATTTCATCCAAATTGAAAGTCTTTGGTCTTGAATGCTTTCTCTTCCCCTGCTCTCCCCTATCCCCCTCCTTTCTTTTTATGTAAGGGACTTGAGTACCCAAAGGTGAGGAGAAGGGGATGGCACACAGCTCCTAAAACCTTGGCATCACTGTGATCAGTGACTTTAGCATCAGTAGGTTTCTCTTTGCTAATGATGTCACCAATGAATAGAGGCTCCTGCACTGGCTTAGGGTGGACTGTTGCTGAGAAACCAGCTATCTCACTGAGGGCCAAAACTTTCAACCCATCCCCCTACCCCTGCAGGGAGACTATGGAGCAGAAGCTGATCCAGTCACCAGAGGCTACCAGTGTCATCCATGGTGCCCACCTAAAGAAGCCTCCATGGACTTGTAGAACTTCTGGCTGAGCACAGCCTGAATGCTGGGAGGGTGATCACCTAGAGATTCTGTGGAAGCCCCAGGCCCTTTGCCTCATACCTGGTGCTATGCACCTGTTCCACCTGGCTCTTTCTCAGATGTCTCCTCTATCAGACACAGGTGGATGCCAGTAGGGTGTATCCTTGAGGCTTTGAACCTTTTTAGACAACAGCTGAAGCTGAGGAAGCAGGTCCTGGGGACCCTTGACTGCAGACAGTCAGAAGTGACACCCTGCACCTGCATCTAGTGCCTAAGTAGGGAAAATGTTGTGGTGCTGAGTGAGCCCTCCATCTGTGAGATCTGACACTACCTATAGGCAGAAGAGGTAGACAGAGTCCAAGTTAAATAGAATGATAGGCACTAATCCGAGTCTTGACAGTTGCAGCATTGGTTGGTGTGAGAAAAAGACTACATCTCTTCCACTACATTTGGAAGAGAATCATTGAGAGGGTGTGAGCACAGAGAAGAAGTGGATTTTCCCTATATGCATATGTAGTTTCCATACAATAATAATTACAAACCTTTCTCATAGAAGAAGAATTTTATTTCCTGTTTTTATGTGTCTTGCTGTTCTTATTATATCCTATGTTCTGCAAATTTTTTCCCTTAAAGATTTATTTTGTTTACTTGAAAGAAAGATTTTTCTATCTACTGGTTCACACCCCAAATGGCGTCATCATCCAAAACTGGTCTAGGCTGAAAGCAAGAGCCAAGAATGCCATCTGGGTCTCCTTGGGTGGCAGGGGTCCAAGCACTTGGACCATCTTCCACTGCCCTCCCAAGTTGCATCAGTGGGGAGTTGCATCATGGAAGGGTAAGGGGAGAATTTTCTTTGCATACTGGGTAGAAAGCAAATATATTTTTATTATTGCATGTTGAAGATTTCATTTTATTTTACTTAAAAGGTAGAATTACAGAGAGAAAGAGAGACAGAGACAGAAAAAGAGATCTTCCATCCAGTGGTTCACTCCCCACATGGCTGCAACAGCTGGAGCTGGACTAACGCAAGGCAAGGAAGCAAGAGCCTCCTCCAGGTTTCCCATGTGGGTGCAGGGACCCAAGCACTTCAGCCAACCTCTGCTGCTTTCCCAGGCAGTAAGTAGGGAGCTGGATTGGAAGTGAAACTTGTACCCACATGTGCCACTGTCACTGTGCCAGCCCTAGAAGGCAAATCTTACGGTTTGAAACATGAGACAGAAATCTTCTGGCTTGGGAACAAGTAAGGTCTCCTTTCTGGGAGGTTGTCAAGCGAAGCCAGTTGCGGCTGGGTTAACAGTCTCGTGCCCTGGTCTTGCCCAGTGCCAATTCTGCCAGTCTCTCAAAGGCTTCCTCGTCTGTCCTGTGGAAGTCATCCTAGCCAGCCTTCTGGGTCCTGAGGACCAGTGAAGACCTGGACATGGCCTTCTGAAACTCAGCAGGAGAGGGAAGGCCTCTGTCGTAGAGCCTACGGAGTTGAGTACTAACCAGCCACTTGCTTGATCAGGAAATTCCCACTGACCTGCAGTCAGGCTTCCTCACCACCCCTGGCAACTTCTCTTTCTTCCTGCTGGAATGTGCCTGAGGAGGGGTTGGAGCCTGAGCGTGTGGTGCTCATTGCTGCTGCCTGGGAGCAGAGGTGATGGGCGTGCAGGCCCTAGGAGGAGCTGCCCCTTCTTGAATGCTCCAGCTCCAGCACAGCCTCACTGCTGATGACCTCAGGCCATGCTCCCAAATTGCTCCTGATTTCTTCCTTTACACTCCCTGCCTTCTTGCCTCTGCCTTGCACCAATGGGTTACATCTCTCACCTTTCCCCTTGGGGACAGGAGTTCTTAGCATGTGGTTCTTAAAATCCCATGCTCTACTTCACAGCTACATCATAGAGGAGAGCAAAGAGGCAGAGCGTTCAGGGACACTCTCCCCCACTTTTGGCTGTGCTGGCCACAGGGTAGAGAGGCTACAGGACTATCAGAGTGTGTGGGTTTCATTTTTTTATTTTTAAGATTCGTTTTATGTATTTTGAAAATTGGAAACACACACACACACACACACACACACACCACCTCCCCCTTTCAGGTGCTGGTTTACTCCCCTGAAGGCTGCAATACCCAGCACTGTGCCAGTAAGGAGCCTAGAGCTTCATTTAGGTCTCCCCCATGGGTGGCAAGGCCCACCAAACACTTGAGCCATCTTCTGCTGCTTTCCCAGGCACATTAGCAGGGAGCTGGATCAGAAACAGGACTCAAAGCTGGCAGTGCCCATATGGGGTGCTGACACCACAGACAGCAGCTTTATGCACTGTGATACAACACTGGCCCCTGTTATGGGGTTCCCTCCCTCCCAGCCACCAGGGACATGCCTGATCAAAGGGTCTTTTTTGAACAAATGCTTTTCAGTGAGAAACTTGTCACAGAGCTAAAACCAGGAAAGCAAATAAGCATTGTTTGAGGTTTAGCGTTGATGAGAAATTGAGCTGCCCAGGAATTACTCTTGGGAGGACATGGTTGTTATGGGGCAGGAACAGGGCTTGGGAGCTTTTGATGTGGAGGTCACATCAGAACCAGGTCAGAGTGACACTGGAAAGCTGTTATTCCCACCCTTGATAACAGATCATGGTGTCCATTGCACAGCAAGTTACTATTGGAAAATAGTTTGCCTCCTCTTCAATAATGACTGAATCTGGGCCTCCCAAGCCAATGCAAACCAGAAAGGTCCTCTTAATGGTTTTGTAAAAAATATGTATAAAGTTTTATTGGAAATGCAGCTTTACACAGAGGAAAGAGAGACAAAGATCGTCCATCCCCTGGTTCACTTCCCAAATGACTGCAATAGCTAAAATTGAGCTGATCTGAAGTCAGGAGCCAGGAACCTCTTCCAGGTCTCCCACGTGGGTGCAGGGTCCCAAGGCTCTGAGCCGTCCTCTGCTGCTTTCCCAGGCCACAAGCAGGGAGTCAGATGGAAAGCCGAGCAGCCAGAACACAAACCAATGCCCACGTGGGATCCTGGCACATTCAAGGCGAGGATTTAGCCACTGAGCCATCATACTTAAATCTTACGAGGTAGTGATGAGCAAGCCTGATTTCCATCATGGAAAGGACAGTCAGTTTGCAGGTTCCCACTCAGGAGCCAACATTTGATTGGTCTAAAGTATAGAACAAGATTTCTGTCTCTATAAGGTTGACATTTTGAGGAATTCCTTACATAGGGGGCACAGCGTGTCAGGTGTTATCAGCAATCCAACACCTTGTCAAATGTGCAGCCATTTCTTTGGCTTGTGTTCCATGAATGGCAGCAGCATGACCTTCCTGGCAGTCAGAATGTTCCAGACAGGTGCTGCAAAATGTCTCCTGGGGGACATAGTTACCCCTGATTAAGAGCCACTAGTGTGAGGTACCCCACACTGGGCTTTTCCCTTATCAGTTTTGTTCAACAATGGGATATTGCAGTAATCAAGCCAGGGATCTCATGTGTGGCTGAACACTGCAATCACCCGGGCAGCATAGAACAACTCTGATACTCAGGGCCTGCCCCAGAGATTCTAGTTGGGTTGGAGGTAGCCTGAGCATAAGACATTTACACATTCTGTAGATGATTCTAGTCTTCAAACAAGAGACAACCACAGCATTAGAAAGACATGGAATTAGTTAAGTGAAGTGCTTCTTTGCTAGCGCTGACATGTCACTGTCCAGCACAGTAGCTGGGCAAATACAGTTTTGTATATGTGTTGAGGTTGAAAACATTGCTATTAGCAGTTAGAACCATTAACAAAATCTCTTAGCTTGCTTTTTTGTCAGATTTTACTGAATGCCCTTTGCAACTGCTTGCTTTTCATTCAGAATAGACTGCTTGATATAGAAGACACTTAGGATTGTATGACTTGGAGATTTGTGTGAGGTTTCACCTAGACGCTGATAAAAATCAACCATGTTTTGTAAATGCTAGCTGATGACATGCATTTTTACCAGCAGCTGAATGTGATTGTTGTATAGCAGCAAGATGATTTTCCTCCTGTGTGTATGCTAATTATATCCACACAACCTGTGCTAACTCAACAGTGATCTGCGTACCTCAGCCATCATATCGCACTTGCTTGACCCATCCTGAAATTTTTATTAAGATTGTCTAAAAGCCTCTTGATTCTGTTCTCTTTAGTAACTTGGGAATCTTACAAAATAGATGGTTATGTACTGTGATATACAGTAATCTCTCTGCGACCAAATCTAGAACCTTATAGAAGATTGGCAGTCTTTGGCCATTTTTTTTTATCTACTCAGGAGAACCTGAATCAAAAGGATCCTTACTGTGTCCTTGTTGTGACTCTGTTGGCAGGTGCTCCCACCAGGGAAAGATTTGAAGTGTTGGTCAGTTGCTGGCAGAACTTTGGGGTTCATTGCCTTGATCCTGCAGCCCATTACAAGCCTATGAGGACACTCGCTAACATTTCTCACTTGTAACACATGACACTTGATCCCTTTTGTCTGAAGGGACACTGATTCTAGGACCCCTGTGCATATCACAATCTATGGATATTCAGGTTTCATATAAAACGGCATTTTAGTCCATATAATGAGAGCACATTCTACTGTATACTTTGAATCATCTTTAGCTTACTTATATACCAAAGATGCTGTGTAACTAGTTTTTATACTAAATAGTTTAAGGAATAAGGATAAAGAAAAAAGTCTGCATATATTCGACAAAAATGTGGGGTTTTTTTTCCTGTAGATTTTCATTCTGTGTTGGTTGACTCCACCAATGGGAAAGTCACATAAATGGAGTGCCAAGTTGGCCTTCAGTATAGAGAGATGGAAAACAACAAAGATGAGTCTTATGGTTACTCATAGAGTGTAATGCAGTCTCATCACAGAAACCTGCCAGAGCTCTAGGGACAACCCACCTAGAGAGCCTTGCTGTCAGCCGGAAGAAGTGAACTTGGTCTTATTGTCTGAAACAGCTGCAGAAAAAGGACCATGTGCCTGAATCACAAAGCGCAGAGGTTCCACTGACCATCCCCTTTGTTGGGGTGCAGCCCCTTCACTAAGTACACCACAGACCAGGTGAAGGCACCAAGTTAAATATGCAATCTTCTTTCCTCTAGGTGTCTGAGGGCTCTGTGGTCCAGTTTCCATCAGGAAACTTCTCCTTGACAGCAGAAACAGAAGAGAGGAACTTCCCTCATGGAAATGAACATCTGTTAAGCTGGGCCCGAAAGGAGTATGGAGCAGTTACTTCCTTCACTGAACTCAAGATAGCAAGAAACATTTACATCAAAGTGGGAGAAGGTAAGTTTTACGTGGATTCATTGAATGACTGGTCTGTGACAGTCTGCTGCTGGTCTCTGAGGCCAAGTGGTTAGGGCAAGGAACCCTAGAATCTCAGCATGGAACGGGAGCTGGCATGGCCCTGCAAGATCCTTTGGGGCTGGTGCTGAACACATTGCTCACTTTCTTTGTCTGCTGGAGTGACCAAGTAGGACTAGTGGAATGACGTGATTGAGGGGTGAGTGGGGAGGTGCTGGGTAGGATGTAGAAGAGGTGCATGAGCAGAAATGGAGCGAAGTGAAGGGAGGCTGAGGGAAGGGAGTGACAACTGAGTGGTGACGGAGGGATACAGGACAGGACAGCAGGGCTTGTCTATAGCCACTATTCAGCATACACAGTAGGCGATGTCAATTAAATTTAGAGTACTTAGCAAAGCAAAGCTGTTTACATGCTTAATGCTAATGCCTGTTACAAGAATACATTATTGGGCCCTGCGGCGTGGCCTAGCGGCTAAAGTCCTCGCCTTGAAAGCCCCGAGATCCCATATGGGCGCCAGTTCTAATCCCGGCAGCTCCACTTCCCATCCAGCTCCCTGCTTGTGGCCTGGGAAAGCAGTTGAGGATGGCCCAAAGCTTTGTGACCCTGCACCTGCGTGGGAGACCTGGAAGAGGTTCCTGGTCCCGGCATCGGATTGGCGCGTACTGGCCCGTTGCAGCTCACTTGGGGAGTGAAACATCGCATGGAAGATCTTCCTCTCTATCTCTCCTCCTCTCTGTATATCCGGCTTTCCAATAATAATAAAAAATCTTTAAAAAAGATACATTATTATTATTATTATTATTAGGGTTATTTATTTGAAAGCGTTATAGAGGAAATGAAGGAGAGAGAGAAGGAGGGAGGAAGAAAGAGAAAGAGAGAGAGCTAGCTTCCATCCTCCAATTACTTCCCAGATAGCCACAAAAGGTGGAACAAGGCTAGGCCAAAACTGGGAGTCTAGGACTTCTAGATTCAATGGGGACAGCAGGGCCCCAAGCACTTGGACCATCTTCCACTGGTTTCCCAGTCACATTAGCAGGGAGTTGGATCAGTAGTAAGACAGCCAGGACTTGAACTGGCATCCATGTGGAATGCCAGCATTTCAGCCAGCAGCTTAACTGGCTGTTCCACAACACAGATCCCAAGGAAAAATTAATGTGTGGCCTCATTCAGAGATTGCCTTGCAGGGGATTAGAACACAATTTTGAAATATTATTTCTTAAAAATAAGATCTTGTCATTGTCTCCAGTTGTGTATGTGAGTGTCTTTCAGAAAATATTTAGTGAGTACATATTAAGAAGATATTTGTGTATGTATTTTTAAATTTCTTACACTGAGGTAAGCCTGTCTTTTAGTTTCCATTTTCCCATGAAAGTTTGATACTACTGTCATGTTTTGGAACCTCCCGTAAGTTCCTAGAAAGTAACTTGTGAGTGGGTCCTTGTTGTAGTCAGGTGACTGTGTGAATACCACATTTCAGGATTTCCACAGCCCACACTTGCTGTTGAATTCCATAGCAGTTGCCAACACCTTGCCAGTCTGTGTGACAGAGAAGAATGGGGTGCTGACTGTTTGATCACAGCTCCTGTGCTTTCTGTGCCGTTTGTGGAGTGTGTGTGACAGATTGAGGAAGAGTGGACGTGGACCTCAGAATGTGTGCCCCATAGAGGCCTTAGAAGGGCCTTCCACATGCAGCCCATTCAACCCACCACAAAACCCAGGAGGGAAACATTGTTTCTTCCATTTGACAGAGAACAATGTGGAGGGTTTACCCAATTTACTGAAATCCACATTTCTAGCATCCAACTCAACCCCACTTTCCTGGCTCTGGAGTCCAGTGCCTGATGCCTGACGTCGTACTTTTCAAGTCTGAGACAAATAAGCATACTTTAAAAATGCAAGTGGGCCGCCTGGATGGAAACACTGATTTAGCTGGGATAGACAGGGATTTTACATGAAAATTGGGTGGAAAAAGTCAAATTTTGTTACTGAACTCTCATGATAGTCATGTAATGAAGAAGGTCAAGTCCGTGGAGACAACAATGAGAAATCGCTTTTAATAAATATTCTAAGCCTTGGCCAGTGGTGTATATTCTGAAGCAGCATTCTACAAACTTGAAAGAATGCTAGGTCCTTCTTGGAATTCATTAGAACAACAGAGTTTGCTGTAGGAGCATTCAAAATGTTGGACTGTGTTCCATAGACAGATATGAGGTTCTGGGAGCAGTAGGCACCTGCTCTGAGAGCCAGGAGAAAAGTCGTGTAACCAGGTAAGCTACACTCAGGGTATGGGAAGCCAGCACAAAAGACCTGGTGATGCCCCATCCAGGAAAATGATTAACTCCTAGGTAAAACCTATGGAGCCCCTAGACTATGGTTCCAGTTGATATGTCACACCATGCATAAGAGCAGTTAGGAAAGGAAGGTTTTCTAGTTAGGGTACTGGATCACAGGTTATGTTTGTCAGCACTTCATCAATTTCCCATGACTTGGCCCTCACTATCCTTCATGTACCCAGGGGTGGGGGGGTCTCAGGCCTTTAGCTTTATCTTACTTGAACCCCATGAGTTCTCAAAATGTTCTCACCACGACAGCCTTGGCCTGATCTAGCAGCTGGTTAGAAATGCCAGTTCTGGGGCCCAGCCTATACCAATTGAAGCAGAAAACTGTAGAGGAGACATCAGTAATTGAACAGGTGCTCCAGGTAGTCCTGACGGTGACCAACTTCCAAGACCCATTCTGACCTAGGGTGGAAAAATCAACAAGTTTCCATCCTTACCCCAACTGGTCCTGCTACCCCTGAGGCCGCAAGTAGCCTCTGATTCCCCACCAGAGCCCCAGTTTCCACAATGGGAAAGGTCTTGCCTCTTGGGCTCACACCTACTCTCCAAGCATATCACTCTAGGGTGCAACACATCAGTCAATCTTTTCCTAAAATACGAAGGAGCATGTGACTCCCTGTCACAAAAAAATTCTTTTTGTGGCTTACTTTGTACTTGACACTTGATGTTAAGTTTGAATGCCAGTTATGTGGAAAATCATTTCTGGGAGAGGGGAAACCTACTCCCCCATGCACACCCACACACCAGTCAGCTTATACAACGTAGTGATAGTTGCACATCTGGGAATGGAGTCCAAAATGGCAACTTTCGGACAATTAAACATTGTCTAGTATTTGTCTCCAGTCTCTCGTCGATTGCTTATGAACTCAGGAACGCCATGCCGTATGCCTACACATGCCAGATACCAGCCAGCCACACTATTGAATGGGATCTGCAGGCCCCAGTCCCAGGAGGCCTCGTCTCTTGTGCTCCCTGGCCCATAAACACACCTTTGGATTCCTGATTACATTTCAGCCCTGCCCTCCCAGTATCATTTTCCGTCCTGTGTTCTGGGGAAGCACTTGTGGGGCTGCAGCTGCACAGTGTGCATACCTCATCTGAGCATCTGGCTGAGCCCCCAGCAGATGTGGAGGAGGGCGGCTTTGCCGGCAGAGCCAGTGGGGCCTCGAGCTCTCCTCTCGGGGGATTTTAGCAAATAAGGCAGAACACAGAGCCAACATGTGCGCACCTGTAATGCCCTATAAAACCAGAGGCCTTGTGAACTACCCTCATTCTCTCTGTCCTAGTGCCTTTATGGCCAGGGCTATAATGCCACAGTGCCTGTTGTAAGCTTCTGCACAGCAGGTGGCACAAGTTGGAGAGGGGGCAGTAAGAATCCCTTTTTGGAGTCTCCTGGACTAATTCCTTACTCCCTAGTGAGACTCTGCTGTGGATGTGAAACCTGGCATCCTGCCTTTAAAATGGCCAAGGCAGAAGTCCATTTCATTGAAATGCCAAGTCTCTGATTAATTACTCCTTAAAAAAAAAACTTGCTGCATCTAGAACTTCCCTGCACTATGCCCTGCTGTCACACTGCCAGCAGTTTTTCCAAGTTCTGTTTAAACGTTTAAACCTCCTTCTGGAAGCTCAGTCTACCCCAGCGCTGCCTCAGTCAGCGGTGTGTGCTGTGGGGTGAGGAGTGTGTCTTCAGGCTCCGGCTGCTCATATCACTTTCCTGGGGGCAGGTGGTGGGTGACCGTCAGCACAGTGAGAAAGTGTTTGTGAAGGCACTGTGCAATCCATCAAGTGCTGTGTGAACATGGGTTGATCGTCTCTATTGAGGTTGTAGAAGAGAGTATAATTCTGCTCTCTCTCTCTGCTTTTCCCAAACGCCTGCCTTTAAACTTTGGAGTATATGGTGCTGTGAGGAGGAATCATGCTAGAATGATTCTACAGGCTGCTCTAGAGATGGAATTAGATGGCTGGCTCTCCAGCTAACTGAGAGAGCAAGTAGGCAAGGAGGAGCATGCAGGTGTTCCTTGGTGTCTCTAGGGAGCTGGTTCGAGCTCCTCCCCTGAGGATACCTAAATCCAACAATAGTCAAGTGCTTATGTAAAAGAGTGTAGTGTTTGCCTAAACCATATACACGTGCACTCTCTCCATCATGTACTTTGAATCATCACTAGATTACTGATAATACCCGACACAGTGTAAATGCGATGTAAATAGTTGTTAAACTGCATTGTTTAGGGATTAATGATGAGGGAAATGGCCTGTACATGTTGACTATAGATGCATTATTTTTTCCAAACATTTTCAAGCTGCCAGTGGATTGAGTCAGCAGGTGCAGATTCTGTGAGAGCTGATGACAGTTAAGGAAAGGAAAAAGAATGGGATCTGTGCTGACTATGCTGATCGTGGAATGCCTGTTGGAGTTTCACGGAGGAGTTGCTTGGTAGACATGTGAAAGTCCAAGTCTGCAGCTCAGAAGAGGAGTCACAGTCTAGATAAAGTGGCAGCCAGAGGAGTGACTGAATTCGTAGGAAAAACTGGAGACAAAAAGAGGAAGGAGCTAGGGTTGTTGGTCTTCATTCAGATTGGGATCAACAATGGGGTTTTCCAAAGAGAAAGCAAGTTGCCTCCCCCTCCTCCGGGATGTCCTGAATCAGATTCTTTGGGATGGGGGTCCAAGCAGGTGCATTGTGACATGCACTGAAGATTGAGGACCATCAGTGTTTAAAAGATGAGCTGAGGACAGGGAGCCAGTGGAACAGTGTGAAAGAATGGTCAAAGGAAATGGATGAGGACAAGAAAGGAGAGGACTTGGTTTTAATAAGGCCGCTAGATTTCGGCATTAGGTGACAATGGTCGAGGCAGCCACAGATCAAGACCCACTTTTAGACTTTGGATTCTCCATCTTGCATCTGTTCCATGTCCCCAGCATCCTCTCCTTGGAGACTGGCTCCAGGTAGCTCAGTGGACTCACAGACTGCCCTGTGCTGCTTCCTTTCAGATCAAGTGTTCCCTGCCACATGCAACATAGGGAAGAATTTTCTCTCCCTCAATTACCTTGCCGAGTACCTGCAGCCCAAAGCAGCAGAAGGCTGTGTGATGGACAGCCAGCCCCAGGACAAGGAAGTGCACATCATTGAGCTCATCACCCCCAACTCCAACCCTTACAGGTAAGAGTGAAAGTGAAATCAGGCTGTCTTTTGAACCCAAGAGAGGAAAACGGTCCAAGGTTTTTGATTTTTTTGTTTTTTGTTTTGTTTTGTTTTCATTTTCTGGCTGGTGGCAAGGAGCAATGCTGCCCTCCCTGTGTCAGTGGTTGGGGAACTCACAGTACTTTGGGTGTGGTGCACAAAAGTTTTGAGGAGGGAACATAGGCACTAGTGGTGTTTTATATTCTGCAGCTGTCTGCAGACCCTCTGTATTCCAGCTGGGTTGCTGAAGTCTGTTTTGGACTTGTCAGTATTATATAGAACACCATCCCTCTTGTACCTTCATGATCCCCCTTGACTGAGGTTATCTCTGATAAGAAAATCACAAAATGTGCCTTATTAGCATAAATATCATTTCTGGAACATTCTGATCTTAATGAAGTTCTGTTCATTGTGTCCTTGGAGCATGTATACACTTAGAACTGTTTGCAGCTATGTGTGTGTGTGTGTGTGTGAGAGAGAGAGAGAGAGAGAAAGAGAGAGAGAGAGAGAGAGAGAGAGAGAGAAAGGTGGAGTGGTCTTTCATGGAGACTTGATGTTACCAAGTTGCCATGAGAGAACTCGTCTCCCCTCTGCATTCCTGTCACCATCTCAGTGTCCTACCCCTGGACTGGAAATGTGACCCTCCCTATTGGGAATAATTCGGGAATTAAGAAAAGAGGAAAAGTTCCTTCTCCCACTGTAGCCTGCATCTCATGGGCACTGATGACTTCAAAAAGTTAATGTGTACGTTGTGGAGGGGTTTCAGAGTTAAAATTCGAATGAGGTTTTGGTTTCAAAAGTGAGTAAACTGAAGATTCATTTTGGTAGGATTCCATTCTGTCCCACATGAGGAGTTGTGTGGTAAATTCAAAGGCAATGAGAACTAGAAGCAGTCTGGCACATGTGCTTAGCTATGAAGCCCACAGCTTCATTTGAGTTCATTGTTCATTTTATGCTTTGCAAGAACGTAAAACCAAGATGAAAATAAAGACCGTTTCCTTAAGTTTAGAACCATGGAGATATTGTTTAGTAAGAAATTCCCTTCTATACAGACTTCTTAAAAGGTGGGGGTGGTCATTGCTTTTCTAGCAACTGCTCAGTTGACCATCTGTTTTCTTTATTTTCATAACTGTCTATCCAGAAGTTTGGGGAAAGTAAATGCAGATAGGATTTTGCAGCAGTTGTAAATGGTTTGAGCAAACCTGAGTGAAGCCAAGAATCTCTTTGCCTCTAACTTTGAAGTTTCCAAGTTTTTTATTAGTGTGATTCCCCCCTAATCACAACCCACCCACCCCACCCCCACCCCCACCCACCCACCCACCCACAAACCAAACTTCTGTCTGCCTCTGGTTTTGAAGGAGTGTCTGAGCTTGTAGTTGCACTGAAGATGCTGGATAGCAAAAGCGACAGTTCTGCCTTAGTAAGTCTATCTTCTGGTTTGTCCAAGTCTCTTTCTGATGGTGGCTTTGTCAAGGAACCATCTTGATTTTGGTGTTGCTTTCTCAAAGAAGAGGAAAAATACATCCCTGGCTAATGATCAGCAGGAGTTTGTTTCCATTGTTATGTAAAATCATTTTGTTTTGTGTGCAATAACAATCTGTTCTGCACATGTCACTTGCCCAGGATCAACTCCAAGTTTTTAATCAGCTGGCCAGACACTAGAAACACGAAGACTTGGAAGAGGGGAGAGAGCTGCAACTTCCTGGCATGTGGGTCCTAACTTCGCCTTTGTTTGCTCTTCCCAGTGCTTTCCAGGTGGATATAATAATTGACATAAGACCCTCTCGTGAGCATCCCGAGGTGGTCAGAAATCTCATCCTCATCTTGAAGTGCAAGAAGTCTGTCAACTGGGTGATCAAGTCTTTTGACGTGAAGGGAAACCTGAAAGTTATTGTAAGCATTTCTTTGTTTTGACGAATGGCAGTAATTTAAGTTGGGTTTCTATGTGTTGTTTTTCTCAAGTTTCTGTCTCTTTGAACTTTTTAAGCCCTCCCAGTTATTTTTCACTTTTCAGAGGAGGCTGATCTCTGGCTTCTCCTGACGGAGAGCACCAATGTGGAGGTTGAAATATCAGCACGGGGCATGACAGACTTTGTGTCCTGGTACGTCCACTTACAAGCTGGGACCATGGGCATGTCCCTGAAGTTCTCTAAGCTCCAGTGGCCTCATTGACAAAACTCCTGAGATATATTTTGCAGTCCTAGGAAGTATAAAATAAGGAGCACAGTGAAGCTTTGCAGGGCTGAATGCTGTGCGGGCCTTGGGTGCTGGGAATCAACTCTTGCTTTGGTGTTAGGGACATGGGGAAGGCATGGGAAATCAGGCTGACTCCAGTTCACATCATGTGCTGTTCTTTTGGCATTGGCATGTCTTCCTGCCCGCTCTAAACTTCCAAGGATGAAACACTGAGAGAAGAATCATAGTAATTGGGTCAGGAATTTAGTATAGCAGTTAGTACACCACTTGGGACACCCACATCCTGTATTGCTTGCCTGGGTTTCAGTCCCTGCTCTGCTTCAGATCCAGTTCCCTGCTAATGTGTAACCTAGGAGTCAGCAGATGATGGTTCAGGTACTGGAGTCCCTGTCCTGTCACCCCGCTGGGATAGCTGGATTGATTTCTGGGATCCTAGTTTCAGCCTGGTCTAGAACCAGCTGTTACATGCTTTGTGGGAGTGAACCAGCAGATGGGAGGTCTGCCTCTCTCTCTCTCCTTCTGTGTGTATGTGTGACTCTACATTTGAAATACACGGATAGAAGAAAAATCACACTGATTCTGAGGTTAGATAGATGATACTGGGAAAGTCTGGTCTCTTTGTGAAGCATTCTAGTTCATGAAGGAAATCTCAAGGAGACTTTACTGGTTGGAATGACCTGCAGAAGAGGCTCTTTTCTTAAAAAGCTGGATGTGCAATTTAATAAAGTTACAGTCTTAGCTATAAATAGGGGCTACTTATTTAGCACAATATTGAAGTAATTATATTAAAAATTAGAGAGAAATCATCCTCTCCATCTTTTAGCAAATTATTACCCCTTTTATTTTATGGGATCAACTGTTTATGCATTGTATTTTTTTAAAGATTTATTTGTATTTGTTAGGTAGATTTGTAGAGAGAAAGAGAAACAGAGGGAGAAATATTCTGTCTGCTGGTTCACTCCACAAGTGGCCACAGTGGCCAGAACTGAGCTGATCCAAAGCCAGGAGCCAGGAGCCGGGAGCCTCTTCCAGGTTTCCGATGGTACCAAGACTTTAGGCCATCCTCTGCCACTTTCCCAGGCCATAGCAGGGTGCTGGATCATAAAAGAAGCAGCCAGGGCTAGAGTCAGTGCCAATTTGGGACACTGGCATTGGCAGGCAGAGGATGAACCTATTGAGTCAGTGTGCCAACTCCCTCTCTCTCTCTCTCTTTATCTTTTTAAGTAGGCAGTGTCTCTCTTAGTAGCTGCATCAAATCAGTTGTAGTAGGCTTTAAGTTTTCGGTGTTTTAGGAGAACTATGCCTTTGGTTCTGGTATTATTCAGTCGTACATTGCACCTTTCCCTGATCCAGCAGTAAGGAAAGCCAACAGTTCGCTGTGCAGTGTCATGTAAAAGCCCTCTGTAAAAGCAGCAGGCAAGGTCATGAGCACACTAGCTTCATTTTAAAGTCATTACTTCTGGTTCCTGTGGTTTTTTTGTTTTTTTTTTTTTCTCTCTGTTAACTTTGGGACAGTCCTAACAAGTCGTCGTGTGTAACGGTGATGCACAAGTTTGGTATGGAGCACAAAGTGTGGTCGTGACTTTCAGAAGCCAGAGATATTTAGATTGCCCTCCCTGGCATGGCATGAGGGGTGTCAGTGACCTGGGCTGTCTGCCGCTCTTGCTGCCTGGCACACTGGCCAAATGTTTTTGATTTCAGAATAACAAAAACAGGAAAGGGAATCATGCTTTGAAAAGCAAAAACATACGGTACACTTTAATTCCCTGCTGGAGTGCTTGTGTAACTATTCCTTGGGCCCTGACCTCGTCCCCAGCTCTTTCTCTCCCTGAGTGTTAGAGTCCACTCAGTGTCCTAATCTCTCCTAGGAATCAGAAAGGCTAGAAATGAGATTGCTCATCCCAATCAAGATCTGTTTATCTCCCTCTCCTTGGCTGTCCTCCTGTTCCTGGCCAATTTTGGACAATGCAGGACATGACTGAACAATTAGGTCATGTTTCATAATGTTCTGTTTCATTCTCCCAATCAGTGTCATGCTTTGTGATTTCCTAACTCCCTGTCTCAGATGTGAATTCTGTGCTGTGAAGGAAGGTTATCTGTTCATCTAAATGTATGCGTTAGTGCTTAGAAAGGGAGAAGTGGCGGCAGGCGTTTGGCCTAGTGGTGAAGCTGCAAGTGGAGGTGCCTGTGTTGCCTAGCAGAGGGCCTGAGCTCAAGGTCTGGCTCTGACTCCTGTCTCTAGCTTCCGGCTGATGCAGATCACAGGAGGCAAAGGTGATCGGTCAAGTAGTTGGGACATATGTGGCATCTGTGTTGAGTCCTTGGCTGTGGAGCTTGATCCTGACCCAGCCCCAGCTAATGTGAGCGTTTAGAGCAGGGACCAGCCCATGAGACAGCCTCATTCTCTGGGTCTCTGCCTCTCAAATAAATTAAAAAAAATTTTTTTTAGACAGCAAAGGAGCAAAGACATCATGGACACCTTGCTTCTAGCATTTGCTTTCTAGACAGAATGGCAGAGTGGCAAGAATCCTGGATTTGAGTCAGACTGGGCTACATTAAAAACCTCATCTAATTTATCATTACTGCTAGTACATACTGGCGAAACTCACTGTACGATCTGTCTTCTTATAAAATATATATGGTGATAGTAAACACCTTGAGAGTGATTGTGAAGTTGAGCTAAGTTCATTTGTCTGTTTACTCACTTATTCAACAAGTATTTGTTAAGGGGGCACAGGCATGTCACCTAAAGCACTGGGTGCACTGCGGGCACAGGGTGAATTAATTCCTAGGTGGGCATGTGACTCTTGGATTCTCCTTCCCTAACAAATTGTCATTCCCAATTCCCTGTTTTTAAGAAGAAAATTAAATAAAAGAATGTTCAGAAAGCTCTCAGCATAGCACTTAGTGTAAAATGGGGCTTATCCTCTTACCACCAGCAGTTCTTCTCGAAGAAAGATAAAAATCAAAAAACATGTCTAGTGCTGAAGGAATCATAAGAAACTTGACAGGTAAATTTAAAGCAGAGCACCATTAAACACAGGTGGCTGAACCATGAATGGGAGTACTACAAAAAGTTAGCAGAGAATGGAGTTAAAGCATGTTTAATCTGGTGCAAAAAGTGTTTGTCAATTATGATTTATTTGAGAGAAGGGGGGAAAGAGAGAGAGCACTCGCAATCCATCCCTGGCTCACTCCCCAGATGCCCACCATGGCTACCAAGAGCTGGGAGACTGGTATTGGGCCTGCAGCCAGGCTCAAACCCAGGCGCTTGATCCAAGATGCAGGTGCTCCAGTCAGCATCTCAATCACTAGACTCAACATCCTTTCTTGGTACACACACACCATGGGGCATGGGCAGAATGTGTTCTTCAAGTATCCAGAATAGTCAAGAGCAATGCCAAGGGCAGGAACAGGAACACTGAAGTGCCTACCTTGCCGTGTGCAGCTCTGACTCTTGCTTCAGATCCTCTGGGGACCCTGCATACTTACTTTTATGGCCGGAAGAACTGCTAAAATATTAAAGAATGGATAGAGGAAATTGATTACGGGTTTCCTCTGACTCTGTTTCATGTGGCCTCAGGATTTCAAGGTTGGTGTCAGCCAGTTCTTAGAAAGGGTTTTTTTTAATTACAATCCCTAAGTGCATATGCACTGTACTCTGTGACTTACCTCTTGCACCACTGCTTCCCCCCTCATGTCAGTTCTGATGCAAACATGAGGGGCTGTGGAGGCACCTTAAACTCTTCATGTGGTTCACCATCTCTCATGATATGGTAGCTGGGAAACATATCTGGAGACTCCTAAGAACTCTCCCATTTGAAATAGTTCTGCTAAGTTTGGAAGAAACTCAGGGACTCCTAGAGATATGGACTGAAGAATTTGTCTAGTGCTGAGAAGCAATGTACCTGTCATTGTGCCAAGCCTTGTTCCTTGGCAGTTGTACAGATGGTTGTCTATCATTTCAGTTCTTAAGCCTAATCGATATACAGATTTTATGTGGAAAGGTGTGAGCAGATCATTATGTGTTGGGACAAAAGGACAAGTGGAAGCAATAATGGTAGTATTTTGGAAATACAAGATTTTCTCAGCTGTCCAGCAACGTGGAACAGGGCAGATGAGGCCAAGCAGTACTGGTTAGGCCGGTGATCCGACTCCAGCTGATCAAAATGATGTGCTGCTTTGAAGTACTGGAAGAAGCTGTGCCAAAGAAGCTGTTGTTGACCAAATGGATAAAAACTCCCCAGGACAAATCACACCCTCCCTGACTTCAGCTTGGCATTCTCTCCTTCCTTGACCCCTCTGCATTTCTTGCCCTTAGTTGCTATTTTTCTAACCCTTCTTGTCCGAAGAAATTTGCGCTGAGTTCAAGTGAGAGCTGTAGCACTTTGAGTATGTGGGACTGAGTTAACACCTGGCTGCACAACTTGGACTAAAACTGCCTGGTTTCTCTGAATGCAAGGGTACTGGCTAGCCAGTCTGGCAGTTTTCCCATGGATAAGTCCTTTGGGTGAGATCTTTTAAGCCCTGAAGTTAAATACATGTGTCCCCAGCCAATCTCCCTCTATCAATGAGGCCAAGAGAACTTAGAGCCTGTGAATTTCTTATGGTGTTACAGTGGGAAAAGATTAGTATTTAGTCATGTTAAGGGCAAAGAGAATGGGAAACAAATGAGGAATTGAGGAAAAATGCTGCATGTGTGCAGGGCAAAATCAATGGGCATGGAAATTAAACTGATTTTTATACAGCGTGAAAATGGCATAAGCTGTGTGCTGGAGGGACTTTGCTGCCTGGTAGAACAGTTGTTGAAAAGGTGGGGCCAGCCCTCTGAGAACCCTGTGCAGCGTCTGGCTGTGTCGCCCTCACATTAGATCACTCAGTTACTTGAGTCCCCAAGTGATGCAGATATTCACCTCCCATGTCTTGGTTATTCAGAGTCCAGTTAGATTCTTTCCTGAAAGAGTTTGTATGATTTTTAATTTCATAACTGATTTCCCACTGAATACATATTTTCTGACCTACTTGTAATATTGGATAAAGCATTAATAAGCTTGCATAATGGGGGACAAAGACAATAGCACCATCCCATATGGGTGTCAGTTCATATCCCAGCTGTTACATTTCCAATCCAGCTCCCTGCTAACGGCCTGGGAAAGTATCAGGGGATGGTCCAAACGTCTGGGCCCCTGTTACCTATATGGGAAAGGCAGATGGAGCAGTCTCCCGGTTCCCAGCTTTGACCTGGCATAGCCCTGGTCTTTGCAGCAATCTGGGGAGTAAATCAACAAATGAAAGATCTCTGTCTGTCTGTCTGTCTTTCTCCCTCTCTCTCCCCCTCTTTCTCTCCCTCTTTCTCTCCCTCTTTCTCTCCCTCTTTCTCTCCCTCTCTCCCTCTCTCTCCCCCCTCTCTTTCTCACCCTTCTCTCCCCTTCCCACTTCCTCTTTTCTCCCATCTCTCCCTTCCTCCCTCCCTCTCTCCCCCACCTCTCTCTAATTCTGCCTTTCAAATAAATAAATAAACCTGAAAAAATTAACAGGCAGAGGAAAAGTAACCTAAATTAAATAATATTTTAGAGCACAAAATGTTAGCATAGTCAGTTAAAAGAACTGGCAAATGAGCAGTTGCAGAAACATCAGCTTGATCATAAATTATAAACAAAATATTTACGTTGACAGTTTTGCCAAATGGGATCTAGTAAGTAAGAATGGGCTAGTGTTCCTTTTAAGGCAACTTGTTAATGCTTTCATTTAAATCTTGGGTTATAGGAAGTTAAACATGTAAATTTGTATACTTTATACCTAATTGTAGATAGAAACAGGAGAAAGTTTGGTATACAAATTTGATGAGTGTGTTAAGGACTTCAACATTTAACTCTCTATGACACAGAAAATATATATATAATATGCAGCTAGTTAATTTTTTTAATTTTATTTTTATTAAGATAAACTACCCAAGCAACATGATCAGATAGCATGAATAGGTGTCTCTTCACTTTCTGTGAAAGATTTGTTCAAAATATTATTTATCTTTAGATTCATGATTGAGATTTATTTTATTGTTCTCTGTAGGCTCCTAACAGTATTGGTTTTGGGAAAGAGAGTGAGAGATCTATGACCATGACCAAGACTGTAAGAGATGATATTCCTTCCACCCAAGAGAACTTGGTGAAGTGGGCTTTGGACAATGGCTATAGCCCAGTAACTTCATACACCATGGCCCCTGTGGCTAATAGATTTCATCTTCGACTTGAAAACCATGGTAAGATGTGATTTTTAAAATTTATTTACTTATATGAAAAAGATGTCCCAAATAAAGCTTTCTCATAAAGGTATCTCATTTCAGCTTCTATGGTACAGTTTTTCTGTTATGCATTTTACTAATGTATGTGCTATTTAGTGTAAGGCTTAAAATGGTCTTGAATTGTAATAAATGAAGCTGAAATACACATCTTAGTATTGTAAGGTGCTTATGTAACAGAGCACCTTGCCTTGGATCTCTGCTGTGACCACGTTAGAGATACATTGGCTAGGGTTCTCGTCTTAGAGCCATCACGGGACCACTTATGGCTGAGAATACAGTGGGTACCACTGCAGGAAAGAAGACCATGCATGGTCAGAACCTGCCTCTTGAGGAAGATGGTTGTGGGAACTCATATTGGGGCTTCCGACCCAGTTGGAGGGCAGCATTGCCACTTTACTTTGATAGAGCAGAAAGCAGAGGCTAAACAAATTCATGAGATTTTTGAAAGAGTCTTACAGTGAACCTGACTCCAGCTGCAGGATTCTGTTCCCCAGACCTGTTCCTCACTCCTGGTACTCCTCATGATTGTAATGCTCTCAGAACGAAGGTTAGAAGAACCAGTTCGAGTCTCCTTGCTCCCATTTATTCACTCACTTAACCTCTATGACAACACTTCCCCCACCCAAATATTGAAAGGCAGAATTAGAGCGAGAGAAGTCTCCCGTTCATTGTTTCACTCTCCAAGTAGCCATAGCTGGGCTGGTCTGATACCAGGAACCAGGAGCTTCTTCCAGGTCTCCAACATGGTGTCAGGGACCGAAGGATGTGAGCCATCTTCCAGTGTGTTCCCAGACACTTTAGCAGGAGAAGCTGGGACTCAAACTGGCACCCATATGGGATGCCGATGCTGCAGACACAGCACCATACCCCACTAATTTTTTAATGTTAGTGCTGGAGATAGGTGTGTGCCACAGTGGTTAAGATGCCATTTGGGATGCCCAATCCAATATTAGCCAGCCTGTTTTGAAATGTTGGCTATGCTCCAATTCTAGCTAGGGCAACAGATGATAGCTCAAGTACTTGGGCCCCTGCCACCGATGTGGAACACCCAAATTGAATTCCAGGCTTCTGGCTTGGTTCTTGCCAGTCCTGGTTGCAGTAGGTATTTGGGGAGTGACCTCCATAGATGAAAGTTGTCTCCCTGTTTGTCTCCCTGCCTGCCTTTCAGATAATAACAAATACTAATATTGTTTAAAGAAATCTTTAGAAAAACTGCTCAAAAAAAATCTCTAGATTTAAGAGAAATATTACAGTGGTATTTGA
This sequence comes from Ochotona princeps, assembly GCF_030435755.1. Lineage (NCBI taxonomy): Eukaryota > Metazoa > Chordata > Mammalia > Lagomorpha > Ochotonidae > Ochotona > Ochotona princeps. Next base: position 77,832,621 of record NC_080833.1, on the reverse strand, counting down.
ATGGAATAGTGTGGCCCTGTGCAACTTGGTGAAGTCACAGATTTTTCTCTTGTATTTAGAAATTAGCTGTCACCATGATCCTCACCTGGGCTGTACATTCCAATTGCATGGAGAGTCTGAAATATAAGAATGGGTCTTCCCCCAGAGAGTTTACATTTTAATTGGCAGCTACAATCTGGGTGTAGAGATTTCTTTTTTTAAGTTCTCAGAGTAATTGTGAAGGGTAGTCCCTTTGAGAACCACTGATGTCATCTGATCTTTATACATTTTGGGAAATTGAGGCACAGAGAAATAAGCCAACTGCCCAAAGACACTGAGCTTGGTGGAGAGACCAGGACTAGATGCCAGGCTTCCAGATTCCTGGTTGCTTAAATGCATGACTTATTAAAAGTAATTTTACACTTGCCCATTTTAGCCAATTGCTCCTGTTCTGCGTTTGCTGGCAATGCCTGTGGCCTGGCAGCAACATTAATGCTGTTTTACTTTCTCTGTCGCCACAGAGGAGATGAGAGATGAGGAAGTCCATGCCATCCCTCCTGAGCTACGCATCCTGCTGGACCCCAGCTCCTTGCCTACCCTGGAAAACCCGCCCTTCCGGGGCGGGGGAGGCCGAAACGGAGGTCTCCCCTTCCCTTTCCCAGATCTCTCCAGGAAAAGCCGGAAGGAAGAAGGTGAAACTAGGATCCCCAGGCCGAAGGACCGGGTCATCCCCAGCGTGCAACTGTTTCCTAGTCCCAGAGAGCCAGAAGAGGTGCAAGGGAGCATGAATGTTGCCCTGTCAGTCAAATGTGACAGTGACAAGATGACTGTGGCTGTAGAAAAAGACGCTTTTCAGGTCAGTGCAGCTTCTGAAAGAAGAGAAGAGAGGCCACCGCTGCCTCCACCTTGCTCCGGGCTGTCTGCTCGGTTTCCCTCCAGCTCCCTCACTTTTTGAGCTCTGGAGACTTCTGTTTTCTCAGTTGGAGGAACCTCTTCCTCTTGGCTGTGATTCTCACGTGGGTCCTGCTGTTCTCTAGGAGGGGGCAAGGTAGACTCCAGATCCTTGTGTGTCAGTATTTTGCTCTTGAATTTCCAAGGCAAACCAACAGTCCTTGGGGGAGAGGAGGAGAATGCGTGCCTCTTGCCTTCATTGGCCAGACCAAGCAGCACGTGTTAACTACGTGCAGCCGTAGTGCTTGCAAGCCCCATTGTGTCTTTGCTGATTGTTGTTGCAGACCAGCAGCTACTCAGGGAAGGAGGTCACATTGTTGGATCCTAGCTGCAAGGCCAGGCTGAATGGCACCCACTTCATCCTGGAGTCTCCACTGAATGGCTGCGGCACCCGCCACCGGCGCTTAACTCCTAATGGCGTGGTCTACTACAATTCGGTGAGTGTCCTCCAGCATCACTCTTTGCCTTCTGTCAGAGCCTTGCTGGAGTTGCCTTAACGCTAGTCTTCCTGTGTGTCTGAAGATGATGAGCAGGAGCCTGAACAAACTCAAGTGTCAGGTCTCAAGAAAAAGGAATTTACATGGACCCTGGCCTCTTTTTCATTTACTTTTTTTTCCCCCGTGAATTTTGGGGAGTAGGAAGGTCCTGTTTGCTCAGCTGAGATTGTGGTGATCTCACCAACTCCCTCCTTCTGACACTTGCTGCTAAAGGGTTCACTGGCAGGGAGATTAGAACTCCTCTTTGCACCCAAAGGATCAAATGGCCTGGCTCTTTGGGAGATAAACCTCAATGTCTTAGGCTCTCAGTGAGCAGCTCTGCACAACTGAGCAGCCGGATGGCTGGTTTCTGTGGGCTCACTTGGATCTCCTCCACAGGTAGGCCAACTTCTCTAAAAAGTGATTTCAGATTTAAGAAGGCCTTTATGAAATTATGTGAGACTCTAGGGGTGGTACATTTGGTACAGGGCTTGGGATGCCTTTGGGAGGTTCTAACCCCCAGGAGAGAGCCTGGGTTCAAGTGTCACCTCTGGCTCCCACGTCTAGCTTTCCAACAGTGGGAAGTAGCAGGTGCATAGTTTAAGAATCCCTGCTGCATGCGTGGGAGACCTGGCTTGAGTTCCCATATCCTGACTTCTAATTTCAAATAAAAGTTTTTATAAATCTTTAAGCCTACCATGGCCAAGTCTTTGTATTTCTTAGAGTTTTTAGTATCCAGATCCTTGCCTATATGGTCCCTCTGCCATATTGGCAAGCAACAATCCCATTCAACTCCATTTGAGTGTTTAGTGTTTTTCCATTATCTAATTAATTTGCATTTTCTCCGTCTACTTATAAAATAAATCTGCATCTTTGAGAAATAAAGCTCCTAGTTCAGACCTAATTAGTATTCTCCTTATTGCTTCCCACTTTGAAATGAAATCCTAAAATGTGTGGAGTTTTCTGTTGTTGCTGTTTCTGTTTTCAAGTCTTATTTTCAGTTTGTGCCTGACTCATTCCATGGGTGTTAATGTAAGATAGAACTGAATGTGTGTAGCTGGGTAATTTGGTAGCATTAGCTGTGCTTTCTTTGTCTTCTAGGTTGTGATAAAGGGGCTGACCCCCATGGACAGCAGTGGCTGGCCTGAAGGTTATGAAGACCTGGAGTCAGGAGACAATGGATTTCCCGGAGACATGGATGAGGGAGAGCCTTCCTTCATTAGCCGTCCTGAAATCCTGCCAGTGAGTCTATTTTCAGTGGATAGTTTATGGAGAGTTTTGTCTACAGGAGTCATCTAAAAGTCTGTTGAAAATGTGCATTCTGAGAAAATCATGCATGGATTGCAGAAATTTTTTTTGGCACCAAAATCACTTTACGTGTTAAATCTATTCTTCACAGACATTTTAATAAAATTTCTTTATTTATTTTTATTGGAAAAGGAAAATTTACAGAGAGAAGGAGGTAGAGAGAAAGATCTTCCATCCACTGGTTCATTCTCCAAGTGGCCGCAAGGGCCAGAGCTGAATTGATCTGAAGCCTAGAGCCAGGAGCTTCTTCCAGGTCTCCCACGCAGGTGCAGGGTTGGTCCTGAGGCTTTGGGCCGTCCTTGACTGCTTTCCCAGGCCACAGGCAGGAAGCTGGATGAGAAGTGGAGCAGCTGGGACAAAAGCCAGTGCTCAAGTTGGATCCTGGTCATGCAAGGCAAGGATTTAGCTACTAGGCCACTGCACAGGGTCCCTTTATAGACTTTTTGAGGAACCTGCAAGTTTGTTTGGGTTTAATCAGGGGTTATTGTGAAAATACAAGCATATTAAAGGCCAAAACCCTTGAAGCTACCAGGCATTTGTCCTTCATGTGACGGTGATTTTATGTATTTATTTTTCCAGTTTAATTGCAGCCTGCAGCAGCCAGGGAACCCAAGTAGCTTCCTGGACCAGGCCAACGGAAACATCAGTTTCAACATGGAGCTGTATAACACTGACCTCTTCCTGGTGCCCTCCCAGGGCATCTTCTCTGTCGCAGAAAATGGTCACGTTTATGTTGAGGTGAGACCTGACCCTTCAGTAGGCTTTTAGGTTAGTGTTGAGCGATAGTCCCTCTGATAGGAGCTAGAACACACTGTACACACCTCCTCCCCTCTGCTACCCTGACCCTCCCAGGGCACTTGACCTGATCTGAGTGAGGTCTTGGCTCAGAAAAACATTTCCAAGTTGGCTTCTGACCAGAGCAGGAAACATCAGGATTTCATACATTAGGTTAAATTCTACATACTTTTAAGCGAAATGCACTATGCTACCATATCTCAAGGAGATTGGCTAATTTTTTTTCTTGACTTGTTTCCAAATGAGTGAATGTATTGAAACCGTGCCCTGCACATACCATTAGTGTATGTAGCATGCACGTGAAATGACAGCCAAACTTTAGGTAGTGGTGGTCATAATAAAATAATAATAGCACGTGTTTCTTGAAGCTTTATTATGTACCAGACCCACTTGTAAGAATTATAGCAATTCATTAATTCTTCACAACAGTCTGACTTGTATAGACTAACAATATCTGCATTTTGTGGATGTGAAAATTAAGGCACAAGCTTGGCTGAGTTCTCACAACTATGTTTCCATTTTGCCTGCTGTCCTGGAAGAATGGCATCCATAGGTGTGCTGTGTTGATGTGAGGCGGAAGGCTGGCTGGTGGAAGGGGAGCAGCTTGGGGTGGAAATGGGATACTTCCATACCTCAGAGGTGACTCCAGTGCCTGCAGTTCTGCTCGGGGAAGGAAATTAACTCTCACATTTGACCAACTCTGGCACCGTGCCTATGGGCTCTGGCTGCTGGTTTCACCAATCGTGATCGTATGGCTTCTGCCCCTCTTCGCACCTGCCGCTTGAGAACTTGCTCTTTTGGGAAGCATTTTCTTTCTCTGCTGAGGAAAATATAAAGCTCTCTACCCACTGTTCCTAGTCATAGATCTTTCCTAATCCCTCTTTCTTTCCTGGCTACACAGTCCACATGTTCAGTCGGTCGACAACTCCCTGTTGTGCTCTGGGCGTCAGGGGTGCTGCCTAAGTGCAGTTGGTCCTTTTCCAAGTGTGTGCCTTCCTCAGCGAGGTCATGGCTCTGCTTTTTGCTCCTCAGTGGCCAGTCTTGCTTGTGGATCTCACACTGAGTGTGTCGTCTATTCTTTCCCCACCTCCACAGGGTTAGCTTACTTGACCTATGTTATAAGTTGGATTTTTTTGTTCTCGTCCATATCTTATACTAAGTACTTTTTGGTAGTTAAACTTTATGAGATATTGTCAAGTGATGAAAAATAAATGCCCTAGGTCTTTTTTGCTACCATTTTTAATGTCAAGTACATTGAGGAGAATTGAAGAGCTGATTGCAAACTGCTTTATTTTACTGTTGTTTAAAACTACAATACAAGAGGAAATCTCAATCTTTGCTTGGTCTTCGTCTCCCAGTTCAGATGTCACTTGTGATAGGAAAAGTATTTACCTCTGTCAAGTAAAGCTGCATAAATCATGGACTAGGCCTACAAAACTGCTTCCACATTTTTTCTCCCCTGCATCTCTCTTTTCTCCTCCCAGAATCCTCTGTTCCCTCTTGGCCACAGTCTTCTCCTTTAATCCAAGACATTAACCATTTTTCCACCTGTTCTTTGGTCATCTGTGTGTGATCCCTGGTCCCATAATGGCAGTTTCTCTTTAAATTTGTTTGTCTTGGGGACTTAAAAAATTGTTTATAACCCCTCTCCCCAGATTTCATTCGGGAATAGTACTACTGCTAACAGCCTTGTTGTTGGCACGTGACTGCCAGCTTGCTGATGACCCCAGGAACTGTATCTTACAGTGGCAGAGTCCTTGTTCTGTAGGTGAGGAAGCTGAGCCTGAGCATGTGATTTCTTGAGATCTACTCACTTGGGAGGCCCCAGTCCTCCTGCCAGTCCTTTCCAGCCCCTTTAAGGACTTGCTGCCAATATTTTTTCCCATTCTAAAGCAGAATTTTGGAGAGGCCAGACATTATGCCATTACATACCTTCTTTGAGAATAAAAATTTGCAGTCACCCTGTTACGTATTTTTACACTGGCTAATTTTGTTGAAGAGTACTTTTTAGTAATAAGGTGTATGTTGTTTGCCATCTTTCCAAAGTGGACTAGCTTGCTTGTCAGAAAGACTGCAAAAAAAAAACAAAACAAAACAGGAGTAGAGGTTTGTAGAAGGATGACATCATAGTGACACCCTCTTCCTTCTCAGCACCTGGATGGTTGAGAGTGTCCTGTAACTGTGGGGGAATCTCTCACAACAGGGCTGTGGATTCGAGGCCCCAGGCAATGTCAGGGGGTTCCCCTGGGTATCTCAGAATGAAAAGTTTGTTTATATCTCCATGTCTCCTGAGAGGATTCTGAGGCCACTGGCCTAGGGGTGTAAAAACTGACTTTATTTCTGAAGTAGTTTAAGTTTATTTTCATCCTAAGTTTAGTGAAGGAATGAGGCATGGGGGTAGGGGTGAGTTGGTGGGGGCGGGGTAGTTCACACAGTGTCACCCAATGGAGAATCCAGTCCAATCTGGAGACTTTAAGCCGAGTTCAGGATGGTTGAGGTTTGAATTCTGTTTACACTTGGCTCAGCACAACTTCCTGTTTCTAAAGAAAAGAACCTTAACAAGGTTTGGACCTGGCCCATACAAATGTTTTGTAAGAGGGAAGTGTAAATGACTTGGAACAGTTTCCATATTAGATTTCCCTTAAAATACCCCTGGGCTTACAGAGTGAAGGGGAGAGTCCTTGGCACGGTCTTGTGAGCAGCTGGGCCACGTTGCCAGGACTGTGATGGCCACCAGCTTGCAGCGTGCCTGACGTCCTGCTGCCCCTGCTCCCGGGGCGGCTCAGGTCTGCTGGCAAGCGAGGCGGGGCTTCACAGGGCCCTGTTGTCCTGCAGCCTTTACTGTTTGCTCTGTGCTTGTTGGGAAGCTTGGCTTTGCCTGCCTGGGTGGAATAGATTCTGCCTCTGAAATCTTTTTTTTTTTTTTTGAGTAATTGTTTTTAAATCTTGTCTTACAAGCATACCCTGTTGTAATATTAAGGGCTTTACCTGTGTTTTACTTATTTTGGAAAATTTGAGGTATGTGGTGTGCTCATTGTTTTTTATCTCTCCCCGAGGGCTTGCGGAAGGTTGAAGACATGTATTTATCTTGTATTCCAGACTGGCATTTGAACCAAGTAATGTACTGTCCCCTCCAGTTTAGATGGAAATACTTTCTTCTACAAGTATTTGTTACTTTGGCAGTGATAAGGGGAAGCTGCACTTGTGTTAAGAAAATGAAAATAAACAGCATGTCATGCCAAGGGTCATGTGGGTACATTGCTCTGTGCCTGTGGTGGAAGTGACTTGCTGCCATGTTTCTGAGTTCATCTTTCTGTACTTTCCTAGGTGTCTGTCACCAAGGCTGACAAGGAGCTGGGGTTTGCCATCCAAACATGCTTTATCTCCCCGTATTCGAACCCGGATAGGATGTCTGATTACACCATCATTGAGAACATTTGTCCAAAAGATGAATCAGTCAAATTCTACAGTCCCAAGAAGGTGCACTTTCCCATCCCGCAAGCCGAGATGGACAAGAAGCGATTCAGTTTTGTCTTCAAGCCGGTGTTCAACATTTCGCTGCTCTTCCTCCAGTGTGAGCTGACCTTGTGTACCAAGAGAGAGAAGGACCCCCAGAGGTTACCCAAGGTCAGTGGGAACTTCAGCTGCTTGCCTGTGACCTTGGCATGTTTAGGTGAGGCAGTGGCCTGCTGAAGAAGTTGAATCCCGAGTTAGGCAGGTTGAGGTTTTCGGCTTGGGAATTGCCCAGTTGAAGTCATAAAAATCAGCGGTAGAAGGGACTGTGAGTTTTATGGAGTCTTAGAGAATAAATCCTGACAGTATGCTTTTTTTTTTTCCATGCGTGCTACTTAATAGTACTTCATGAGCAATAAATCAAGACTATTTTCCACTGAGGGAGAGAGAGAGAGGTCTGGCTTTATCTTTGCTATTCAGATCGAGTACAGCGCCAAAAGGACAGTGTGCTGAGAGGACGAGTTCAGTGTGAGGATTAATTTTTCCAGGCCCCACTGAGGCTTGGATTGCAGTTATTTTTTGACCCTTTCTGAGTGAGTTATAAGGTTGACTTATCTCAGGAGGATTTCTAAAGGAAACTTACAAATATTTTAATATTTCTCAGTTTCGTATTGGTTCTTCATGTTTGCCTTATGTCACTCCCTACACGGGACTGGTACGCTCTGTTCCCATAACAGAAACCACAACCATCTGACCTTGCTGGAGTAGCTGCTGCAGGGGGATCTGCAAGGTTCATTACGATACCTCATTAGCTGGCCTTATGAGTGTAAGAGGCATCTTTAGCCAAAGCTTCATGTCTATGAGCTGTTGTAATCAGTTATGATTGCATACATGCATTTATTCTGAAGACGCACACGAAGGGTAAACCAGCATTGCCATCCCCCATCAATTGATGTCGGGAGGGCAAAAATCAAGCTAAATCCTTTCTCATGCCTGATGGGATTCTCTCACCTCAGACACAGGTTATAAGAAGTAGTGTGAAGAAAGAAGGAAGAGACTCATCCTCAACAGGGCTACCGTGCTCTGAATCCCTTGCAGCCTGATATTTCCCCAGCATCCATTTCTCTGATAGCAAAGTGAATTTTGTTCACAGATGAAAACTCAACAAATTGGATTATAACCATCCGAAAGCAATTAGACTGTGTCTGTGGAAAGCACTGATACTTTAACCTTACGGGCATTGACCTTCCAATGACCATCAAGATTGGGCTTAGTGATCTATGGTGGAAAGCCATGGGGAACTTGATACTTGCTTTGGGACCCACCTGCTTCCTATAGTCTAAAAGATGACCTGTGGGAGTTAGGGACCCAGGAAGGAGGCCTGGTGGTTACCGGGGATCGTTACTGTTGTTACCTGTGGCTTTGGCTATTTCCTTTTCCCTAAGCCTGGTCTGGAACACCCCTGCTTCACAGTGTGTAAATCTGTGAGCATTAATCCTAGCATTTCCTTCCAGAGTGCTCTAAGGAGTATTCTAAGTCCCAGAAGAAGACATGATGGAGTCTGATCCTAAACCTCAAGTAGCCATTTACTAAGGCAGAATACTCTGGAAAGAAGTTGGGGGCTGAGAAAGCAGGCCTGCTGCTAACTAACAGAACTGGAAACAAGTCCCTTGACCCCTCAGAGCCTGCGTGCCTCGTCTATAAAACTGAAATAGTGATACCTTGTTTCCCTCCTGAGTGGAGGAACAAATGAGACCATAGCTATACCACATAGCTATACCACATAGCTATAACCATAGCCTCCTGTGCATACAGAGGAGGCTCAGGATAACCTGTTACCACTGTCTTCCACATCTGATGTTTCAGGTTAATATTCCCACATTTCTAGTGATTTCTTTTTCAATGTTTATTTAAAAAAAAGTTTATTTATTTGAAAGAGTTAAAGGGAGAAGCATTGATAGAGATCTTCCATCCACTGGTTCATTCACTAAGTAACCACAACAGTCAGTGTTGGGTCAGGTCAAAGTCAAGAGCAAGGAGTGTCATCAAGGTCTCCCACATGTGTGACAGGGTCTGAACACTTGGGCCATCTTCCGCTGCTTTCCCCAGCTCTTAGCAGGCAGCCAGGTTGGAAGTGGAGCAGCCACTTGCAACAGCACCCATATGGGATGCCGGTGTCCTAAGTGACAGCTCCCGCTAAGATGCACAGCTGGGCCCATTTCTGGTAACTTCTGACTGCTCTGTATGACTATGGAAGGAACAAAAGAATCTTACGGAAAGAGGCTCTTAAACACTGTGAGGTCTGGCGGTCCCATTTCTGATAAGCCTGAGGCCCAGAGCATATGAAGTGAATGTCTTAGGTCATTCACTAGGCCAGATTTAGAATCATGGACTCTAACTTCACTGAGGGACCCATAGGAAAGTGAAATTCAAATCTTTTCCAGTTATCTGGCCTCTGGGCAGAGCGTGCTTCCAGAGAGCGACCTCCTCAGGTGGGATTGTTCTCCTTTGTTGGTGGTATGAGACGTTGTCCTGGTATGCATCTGAGCTGCCTGTTGCGTGTTGCACAAAGCGGCAGTAACCATGAGGCCTGAAGCCTCGCTCTTTAGTTGGAGGAACAAGAGCTGACTGAGTTGGCCTTGGCTGTGGACCTTTTAAACAATTGGTGGGTTTTTCTTTTTTTGTCCTAAAACCAAAAGGCAGGGGGTGTCATTTCCACTGGGGTTTCATCAGTTGATGAGCACAGACCGAGCAACCAGAGTAACTTTAAAGGAAAAGATCTTGGCACATCATCATACTTTCTGCCAACAGACACAGCAGAGTCAAAGAAGAGCCTCGAAGAGCTCTGAGCAGCTCATCTCCTGGTCTCCACACCTGGGCACAGCTCCCCAGGCCCTGCATTTTGGAACATGAAAAGCATATGACATTGGCAGGTTTAATTTCACCTGAGCCTGTGCCAGGATTGAAAAAAAAATCAAATAAACTCGATAATATGTTGATCTTTTGGACAACAAACGCAAAATCTGTCACCTTCATACCACAAGGCATAGCATTTCCCACAAGGCAGCTCTCATCACACAGTCCCTCTAGTAGTCATCAAGCTAGGTAACACTCAAACCTCTGGTTGTTTTCTGGGAAGCCGGAGGACTGGGGGAGAAGGCAATGTTTATAAGCCATCAAGCAACATTTGCATCTTCAAATGCAGCTGAAAACACATTGGGCTTGCCATCACATCTCCCACGTTGTTTGAGGTTCTTTGAAAGCCATCCAACTCTCTTGTTTTTTTTCTGTGGCAAACAGCTGGGAATTGGCTGATAAGGGGCCTCAGGCCTACTGTGCAGGCCAGGTTGGTGATGGAACTTACTTTCTTTTTAAAGATTTACTTATTTTTATTGGAAAGGCAGATATACAGAGAAGAGGAGAGACGGAGAGGGATCTTCGTCCAATGGTTTATTCCCCAGGCAGCCGCAACGGCTGGAGCTGAGCCAGTCTGAAGCCATGAGCCTCTTCCGGGTCTCCCACAAGGGTGCAGGGTCCCAAAGCTTTGAGCCGTCCTCGACTGCCTTTCCAGGCCACAGGCAGGGAGTTGGATGGGAAGCAGGGCCGCTGGGATTAGAACTGGCGCCCGTATGGGATCCCAGCGTGTTCAAGGCGAGGACTTTAACTATTGCACCGGGCCCAATGATGTAACTTTCTAGTGACTCCCCTACTCTGCTCTGCTCTGTTCCCCTGCAGTGCGTGCCTCCGGATGAAGCCTGCACCTCGCTGGATGCGTCCATGATCTGGGCCATGATGCAGAACAAGAAGACATTCACCAAGCCCCTGGCTGTGATCTACCAGGCGGGAGAGACCAGAGGTGCGCTTTGGGAACTGAGTCAGGGAAGATCCAGTACTGCCAATCGGAGTCCAATTTTAATCCTAAGATACAGCCAGGCCCCGTTTGTGACTAAAAAAGCAGACTCTTTGCCTAAGGAATCTTTAGTTGGCACTGCAACCAAGTTGTGATACACTTGTGAATGATGTCCTTGCTGAAAAATTAGATCAGGGTCCCTGGCCTTTGAATATGCTTCCCACCAGGGAATATGGAATTCCACCTGAGCTTCAGGGAATTGCCCATAGCGACTGCAGCCTGTTTTCCCTGTGATCTGCTGGTACACATTGTTATGTTTCTTCATTAGAATGACAGGTGCCTTTCAGAGGGTGGTATGTATGATCTATCCACCTGAGGTGTTGCAGCAGGAAGGAGGGGGGACACTGCTTTGTATAATTCCATTTGCAAAATCCTACGCCATCAAGTTTGTTGATTGGCACCAAGGCTGCATCTTGGTACTCATGCAGGAACAGGTTGAGAGCTTTGTCTTCTGGGAGGAGCCTTGGGATGTAACCCCAAGAGCTGTGGCATCCATATTTAGCAGGACAGCCAAGGTGGCACCCTCATATAGGACAGGCCATTCATACCAGCCAAGAAGCAGAGCTGGGCCCCTAAGGATCTGCCAGACAGTTGTAAAGCCCTGTGGCTACAAAGGGTCATGAACAAGCAAGGAGACCCCAGGTAGCTGGCAACCTCAGAGGGTGGAACCAAATGTCAGTACCAGTTGTGACTATCTAGAGACAGCCTATCCCTGTCCAGAGACACTGCTGCTTGCAAGTGGCAAGCTCAGAGGTGGTCAGAAGTCTGGAAGGGGATTCCTAGTTTTCAGGGCTGGGTCATAGGCTACATCCTGCTTCCATAACAGCCAGAGAGAAGCCTGGGCACCAAGGATCTTGACCAAAGCCAATGAGCAGCCTGGCCCCAGTTGACTGGGTATTAGTGAAACCTACTGAACCAGCACCAGATCTATGGTGTGGGATAGCCCTGGAATGACGCTTTTGATCCTAGCTTTGTTGGAGTGGGTTTTGGCAAGACCAGGCATGGCAGAGGGGGCAGGGATGAACTGGGACTTGGGAAGCAGTTACCAGAATAGAGACATGTGGGTGCTTTCTGGTCTGTTTTTTGGTGGAGTGACCTGCATGAAAACAATCAGTGCTGCTCCAATGGTCGTGGTTGGTGGTGGCATCTGCCCCCTTCCTAGGAAAAGAGTGTGTATGGAGAGATCACAGCTCTTAGCTTTCTCTGCTCATGGGAACTCCCCTCGCTTCCTTGGGTTTCCTCATCTTTACCTAGATAGGAGAGGGTTGGACCAGTGATTCCCAGCAACCTTTTTTGCAGTAGCCCTCAACTCTGCTGTTTAAGAGAGCAGAACAGAAATCTTAAGTTCCCAACCATTCTAAAGTTGATGTAAAATGTCCAGATTAGACATGTATTGGTTCTTCACCATCATTTTTGGGCTTTGTTTATTTTATTGATTGGCTTTCAATCTTCGCAAGATTGTAAATATTTTGCCCACCTGCTGGCTTCTTTTTACTGGGTTCAGGGGAAGGAGATCAGAGTAAATTAAATGTGTTGCAGAGTAATCACAGTTGGGCAACAGTTGGCTGTGTTTTGTGCTGAGAAAATGGCTTAACAATAGCAGCTGCTGCCTCATGCTAGTCCGTTACCATCACTGATTTTGAGAGAGGTAGTTGCGCTGGTAATTGAAAGCGGCAGCTTGCTCTTTCCCATGCCAGACAATAATGAGGTATTAATATTGCAGCGCTATAACTTCCAGCAATTCATTCATTCTACTTTTAAGACTGGTGGTATTTTTCTCATTCACTTCTCTTGTGTATTACGTATTTTATCGAAATTTTGTGCAGATATACTGAAAGTTCAGTATTTTCTTTACATAAAATTTCAAGAAGAAAGTTTTACCACTGTCAAGGCAATTTCATGAGATTTGCTGACTTGAGACTAGATTTTAGTGGGGAAGCAGGGGCTTGAAGAAAATGTGTTGATTAGGTTTGTTACATAGATTGGGGAGGTGGTAGTGGAAGGCAGCTTCCAGGCAAATTTGCATTGCAGCAGTGCACGGAAGGGGTTAGGGCTTCCAGGGGCAGGTTTAGTCTCTCTCAGGGACTCGTATTACCTTGATGTCTTTGGACTCTCAAATTGGGTCACCCCCATGCTGAACCCCCAAAGTCTATGCTTTCTGCCTCCCAGTGAACTGGATGACTCCTCTGAAAAGAAAATGTGAACATTTGCCTTGATAGGCTTGAATTGCTGGAAGGAGGTGGATCACCTACTAGAAAGAAATTTTTGAGAAGGAATTTCCCAACCAATGGAACTCCTCCGTGTCCTGCTGCCTCTGTGAGCTCTGGAGGTCCTGCCAGAGTTTGGCTATCCTGGCCATTGGTTGATGTTTCTCAGCACTTGGATTTTCGGGGGCAGCAGGCAAGGGCTCTTGGTGCCCATTTTCACAGCCAGGCCAGGAGTCACTGTGTGACCGCTACTGCTGATGGTGTGGACATCCTGCAGTGTGTTTCTTTTTCCCACAGACAAGGAGAGTAGGCCAACAAGACTGAATCAGTCAATCTGGGTTTCTTTTCTGGGTCACTGGGGCCTGTTACTGTTGTTGTTTTTAGTGTTTCTTTATTTGACAGACACAGAGAGCCCTCTCATGCATCCGTTCACTCCCGACATGCTTACAATAGACAAAGCTGAGGCAGGGATCAGACCAAAACTCAATCCAGGTCTTCCAGCTATTTGAGCCATCACCAGTGTCTCCTAAGGTGCACATTAAGGGAAATCTGGGAGCAGAACCAGGACTTGAACCCTGGCACTCCAGTTGAAGTGTAGGATCTTGGTGACTGAGCTGATGGCTCACCTCTGTGCCACTATTTTAGATAGAACCTTCTAGAGCACATTTTGGGAATCAGCATAGGTTAGCCCTTATTTTATTACTTAAACTTTCCATAGTAGATGATGGTGCTGGCTGTAAGGATAATGCTGGAAGTGATGATGACCTGACACTCATTGAGTATTTCTTGTTGTATAAGACTTTGTGTCAAATGCTTTATGTGGATTATTGCGTTTAATTCTCATAGCACTTCTGCATGGGAAGTGTTATGTAACTTGGCCACGGTCATGCAACATGTGAATGATAGCTCTGAATTCAAATCCATGTACTTTGATTCTAGAGTCTTTGCTCTTAAGCCGTGTGTCTGATCTAGAGGGAGGTTGGTCACAATTCTAAAGAAAAGTTAGGAGTTACTGGGGCAGCCACCTAGCTCTTCATATTCCTTCTCTTCTCTACCTCCCCACTCCCTGCCTTTTCACAATGTGCATTGGTATTCAAGATAACACCCAAATATTCTAATGGTTATGAATATTGAAAGAAGAATTTTGGAAAACACTTCATCCTCCCAAAGGGTTAAGGTGGGAAACATGCTCAGTCTGAGAGCTCATTAAAGTTCAGAAGTTCTCTTACTTTGGATTGTAACTCATAAAAAGCTTCAAAAAGCATGAATCATTTATGCATTTTATGGTTTATGGCAAAACAATTAAAATAGTTGAGGTGGTGCCATCCTGCCATATTTTCTGGAATATTTTGAAGTATAGGCATGTTCATGCTGTTTACTTTGGATGCTGTGACAACTCTTTATAGAATTTGAAAAATACTTGGGTTTACACAATAAAAATGGTTATGCCACATCAGCAAGAATTTGAAAAATGGTGAAAGGAAGGGGTAAGCATTTCTCTGCAACTTAGCGTACATACACAAAAATGTGCAGACGTTAAAAAACAATAAATATCCTGCCTGTATTTGTAGTGATTTACTTGTGCTGCTTCTTAGCAAGTTAAATGCCTGGAATGCCAAACTTTCTCCACGTTCCCACTAAATAGCTTTTTAAAAACAAAAGCACCTGCATATCACTGACACTCAGTAAATGTTCATTTCCACTCTTTCCTCTTGACCTCTTAGCCAAGCTGGGTTTGGAGTGAGGAGTAAGAGAAAGGAGGAAGTGAAAGCTGTGCGTGTCAGTAGGAAGTTAATCCTAGAGAAGCATTGCTTTTTGAAACACATCTGATCTTTCTAGGATAAAAACACTGTAAATGACCAGCCAGATTTTGTCATTGGGCTTAGGTAGAGATGAGTAGAATTGGAAAAACATGGGGAAGATAGGTGACAGAAGGTCTGAGGTCTGGCATATTCATCCAGTATGGAAGAGGGGTCTTATAATGTTGTGCTTCACATCTTTAAAACGTTTTCTTTTGGAAAATTTCAAATACACATAAAACAGGATGGTAGAATACAACCACCATGAACCTTTCTTCTGGTCTCCTCAGTGGCAAGTTCATGGTAAGTCTTGGACTAGCACTCCTGTCATCCACTAGATTGCTTTGAGGAAAACTCAAGCATTTAATTTCACCTGTAAATATTCTGTGCACCTCCAAAAATGACACACTATAGATCTGGAGTATGGAACAATTGAGATCAGTTAAAAAGAAAAGCAATGTGAAGACTGAGTTATACTAGGGAAAGTGACTGATGATAAGATACACGTGGTTTTTATTATTTAATCTGGAGAGGTGTGTGCCAAATATGCTAGACCTAAAGTAGGCTAATTGTCCTGACTACAAGGCCTTCACAGTCTGGTGTAGCATTTATGATCCTCAGCACCATCCCTGTTTGGAATAGGATGAATCTTCACTGGGGTGAGGAGGGAGAAAGGGCTTTCCTGGGCATTGTAGTAAGTTTAGTAGCATCTTTGGTCTCTACTCACTAGAACTCTCCCTGAGTTGTAACAACCCAAAATATTTCCCTCTTCTATATGTGCCCTATGACCAAAAATCACAATGGAGAAGCACACATCTAAGTGACAGGATAGATTAAATGAACAGACCACTGCGAAGCACATTATCAATACTGAGAAGACCCAAAATGGGGTCGGAACAGTGACACACAGTCCTGAAATCTGTGACTGCAATGGGATCTACACGAAGGCCTCCTGAGCTGGCAGGAAGACCCTTCCTCTTCCATCTTTGCCAAATACTTATAGAGACATAGGCATTTAGTGTAGCAGTCAAAGTTGTCACTTAGGATGCCCATGTCACATGTTGAAGTGCCTGGTTCCAAGTCCGAGATCCTCTTCTGATCTAACTCCCTGCTAATGTGCAACCTGAGAGGCAGCACATGATGTCTCAAGCACTTGGATCTCTGTCACCCTCCCATTTCAGTGGGAAACTTGAGTTATAGGCTCCTGCCTTCAGCTTGGTTCCAGCCTGGCTGTTACCAGTTTGAGGAGTGAACCAGTGATGGGTGATCTCTCTCTTTCTCTGTATGTGTGTGTGTTTATGACTTTCGTATAAAAGGAAGAACAAAGAAGTAAATCAAATGTCAATAGGCGTGTGTACCACTTTGACGCCTTGTTTGCCTGCAGGCCTGCTTAGGCCTACAGTGTTTAGAAGAACTGAATTGGAAATTGGAGGCCAAATCTGTGGTTGGTTACTCATGCATAACCCCAGAAATACCTCATTTATGAAAACCAGCCCTCCCAATCTGACAAGGGAAGTTTTGGTTCTAGAAGCAGACCAAAATTTACTCATCATATACGAGAAGATTGAATTCAGAATGCTGATTATTGTTTACCCTTTGTGTAAAGAATCTATTGTTAAAATTCTCTTGCAGCAATAGCCAGGATTCCTTTCATGCAGTCTTATCCTTAAACCAAAAGTAAATATTGTTACGTCCACTCTTCCTTTCAGCATGCCAGTGCAATTATAGGTTCTGGTGGAGATCAGACTATTTTAGTTATACCCAGGGGTTGGGGGCATTTGAGAGCACCAAGTTGGAGGATGAAACTCTTTCCCCCTGGGTTCTGCAGCATGTGCTTGTTGCTCTTTATGCATTGTCATGAAGGAACTTCGCCCATGGGAAATGAGCGATGACTGTTTCTGTTTAGCTCTGGAAGGCCCCTTTGTGGAGTGAGGGTGGAAGATTAGAGCACAGCCTAAATCTATTAAGCATTTTAAAACATTGCCATCTATCACTCAGCCTTGCTAGAAAACCCAAATTCTTGCATGTAAGGTCTCCTTTAGGGAGAATCGTTACTCCTAAACCACTTGGGGATTCTGAGTGACAAAATTGAACCAAGGGCAGTTGATTGTATGGAACTCTTCCCAAAAATGCGTATGCCTCTCCTAGGA
This sequence comes from Ochotona princeps, assembly GCF_030435755.1. Taxonomy (NCBI): domain Eukaryota; kingdom Metazoa; phylum Chordata; class Mammalia; order Lagomorpha; family Ochotonidae; genus Ochotona; species Ochotona princeps. The sequence continues at coordinate 77,815,593 of NC_080833.1, read as the reverse complement.
TGCACACCACAGGGGCTTTGGAATGCCTTTGGACTTCATTCAATGGAGCAAACTAACTAACCTTTGCATTTTGTGGTGAGCTATCCCTACTTCAGGCACTTCTTGAAAAGTTTTAAGTGAGATGTGTGAACGCTGGCTGTCACATATAAAATATCCTACCAAGTGTCAGTATTGTTATTGCTCCCAATATGGTCTGATGGGACCCAACTCCCCAGAGTATATTGTGTTGCTAGTGTGGCAAGTATGTGTTCTGCACACCAAGCTAGATTTTCTTTGAAATGCAAAAACTATTTAGATGTTCCAGGCAATTCTACTTCATACGTTTGCATATGTCCTCCTGGGTCTGCCATGTTGCCCAGCTAGCCCATCCAGTAGTGGTCCTTTTCTGAGGCCAGACTCTGGGCCACGCTGCTTCAGGCACATGAGTCAGCCCTGCCAAGATAGCTAATCCTGCCTGTTGACCGTCCTCTCTCTTTTCAACTCTGTCTAGCTTTTTTGTGATCGTAAACATCAAGTCATACACTGCTTATTCCATTCACAACTTCTTCCATGCCACCTTTAACCTCTAACAAGAGGACAGAGTCTGTAACCTTTTCTAGAAAGGCTTCAAGGAGAATCATCATGGTTTTGGCCCACCCAGTCACTGTTGAGCTGCATGGTGCTGTAGTTGTAGTGTGACAGTGTACGGGGCACCAGCATAACTGTACTCACATAAAGCTTCGCTGCTGAAGGATATTTGGATTGCAAAAAACATGTGTATCATGTAATAGTCTTTTGATTTGAAAGCATATCTCAAAATGTAAATTCCAGTCATAACTTGTGGGCTATCCAAAGCCATGGGGTGATGCCATGGGCTCCTAAGTCCTGTTCTGGACCATTCTCACCTTTGAAAGTGGTACACAAGGAGTTACTTGGTGAACAGCTTGCCCAGTGAAGGACAGGGCAGTACTCACAGACTGTTGGGCTACCAGGAAGGAGCATGAAGCCCAGTTCTTCCCTGATCCTGATGTTTTCCAGCTGTAACCTTGGGCTGATCCCATGCTATCAGAGTTGCAATCTGTTCATTTGTGAAATAGTGATAAAAGTTGTTTTTGGTTGTCAATGTCAAATGAGATTTTGGCTGTGTAACATTTTGTGAATACAGAGGCATTCTGCAGACCTCGAGGCAGAGAAACACGTGACTAGTCTTTTTATTCCCGGTTTCCTCCATGTTCCAAGAGTATAACCACTTTTTCATCAGCTTTCAGCAAACTCTTTGGGGAGATCTATTCTGTACCATTTGGAGCCCTGATGATAGATAAGTAAGAAATAGACCTTGACCTCAGGGAAAAGAAAACACTGTAAAATTACACTGTGGTGCAACTTGCATGTGCCATAAACAGGTTTGGAATGAGCAGCCATGGGAGATCAGCTCTCCTGGGCTGGAGATGGAGCCGTGGGGAGAGGCAGGGAAGTCCTCCCATAGAACATTCCTGTAAAGCAGACCTGGGGGAAGGGAGTAACAGGGGTGGCTTGCAAAACATGATGATATGGAGAGTTTGGGAACACTGGCTGGGCAAAAAGAAAGGAACCTCATTGGAAGAGGAGAGAGAACTCTGTGAGCCATGCTAGAGAGTATGACTGTCCTCTCCACCCTCATAAATGATGGGAAATAATTAAGGGCAGCTACATGACTAGCTCTGGGCTCTTGAAAATGTCACTCTGGGGCCAGATGTGGAGGAGGAAGTGTTGGGAAGGCAGGGTAGTAGTGGGGAATACCAGGAGGTCTGTGATACAGCAGCTGCATGGCGAGGAGCTGGCCTGAGGACCGTGGCTGTAAGGATAGAATAACCATGCTTATCCAAATCTGAGCATGAAGGTACAAGAATTATTTTGGACAGGGCATAATGTTGTGGGTATATGGGAGAAGAATGGTATTCACAGCTACCTTGTCCTTTAGTAAGTAAGTATAAAGGTACACACACACAGGCGCTGTCAGACAAACTCCCTCAGTTCAGGCACTTGCCTTCAAATTGGAGCCAGCTGTACAGTTGGTTGTAAACAAAGTAGATTGTGTAAGACTTGGGGTAACCCTTGCTATCATTTTGATATCCAGTGAAAATCACTGATGTTAAAACTTTGACGACACGCTCCCTTGCTGTGGTTCTGGCCCCAGTGGGGCCAGCAGCTCAATGTGGGTCTCCTAAGCAGGTGAAAGGGGCCTGATCACCTCTGCCATCATCTTCCCCAGGAGTCCAAGCCTGGTATCAAACCCAGACACCCCAGTATGGTGAAGATAGACCATGGCAACGTCTTAACCATTAGACCAAGCGCTTGCCCCTACCAAGTAAATATTTATCAATAAATAGGGAAGTGTCAACTTCTGCTGAGATTTTGATGACTCTTGGCTTAAAGGTTGATGTCTCTGTGGAATGCATTATGGTTTGTGTTTTTGTTTCAGAAAAAGGTCCAAGCATTAAGGAACCGAGTCCAATTTCTCCACGTAAGTCTTTATGCAACTATTTCGAAATAAAACCTCCTGGGCTTTTCTCAGAATGACCTGATTCAGGAACGTTTGCCAAACTGATAAGGGGACTTGTACTTATTTGTTTTCCTCGTTGCTCCTCTTCTTATTTTGTTTTTTTCCGTTTTGCTGTCCTTCTATCAACCTCCTCTTTCTTTTTCCTCTCTCCATCTTTGCCACTTTCAAATAGAAATGTGTTGAACCACCGGCATGTATAGGAAGACAGCAGCGCACTTTATTTCATGCATGTTTTTTGATTATTGGCATGCTTAAGACTGTTGTGCTCTGAGGCACTGATGTGCAGCTAAGGGAGTGGTTTGCTGTAAGTGTTGTCAACAACACAGAGCAGCTCTGAGAGGCAGTACCAAGGAAACCACCTCCCCAACCATGAGGACAATCTTTAGTCTGAGGGATAGGAAGAAAAACAGGGAAGATAGGGAAGAAAAAAATTAAAAGAAAGGGATAAATGATGAATTGGAAATTGTCTAGGCCCAGAAATCTTTCAGAGAAATATTTCAGTGACGTAGTCAGGGTCATCACAGGCATTAAAGCAGGACTTGAACCGGCCTTCCTGACCGCCCACCCACAGCTCTCCTAGATGAGGCCAAGTTGGGTGGAGAGTGCTTGTCTTTTTCCTTCCCCAAGACTGTCAGGTTGCTCTCCAAGGCTGATTTCCTCACCCACAGGGAACCCACAAAGCACATCTTACACCTTTGCTTAAGAGGATTACCTTAACATTATAGAACAGTAACATGGACTTAAACCCCATGGTCACATTGTCTTGCACTTACCTAACCTGACTGAAATGACACCTCTGTCTTTGGAATTTTAAAACATTTTCACTAAAAAATGCACATCTGAAGTCATAAAAGGGCAAATCATCTTCAAAAAAATCTGTTCTACAGACTAACTGAACTAGATAGCTTGATGGCCCTGTTGGTTTTAACCTCTCCCCACATCTTCAGATTTCTGGGGAGTCCTCAGCCCTCTTATAAACTGCTTCTGTTTGCCTCCTGCCTCATTTTTCAAGATTTAAATGAACTCGCCAAAGGACACAGAGCTAACAGAGAAGGGACCAGCACTTGGGAGCTAGGATCCTTCCGGAATTTTCCAGCATGACATACTTTCCCCCTTTGGAGTTCAATGACTGTTCAAGGGTCACTTTTTCTACAACTGAATGAGTCCCTTTCCCAGAGTGCATTGAAAGCCCAAGAGATGTAATTTACATAGAAAACAACTTCTCTTGCCCTTGACCCAAGTGGAAAGTAGACTCATGTGTCGTGACAGTGTAAAATATTCAGAAAACAGAGGCCTTTGAAATTTCATTGTACAAACCCCCCCTGCTTTGGAAACTGATTTTTAACATTTGGTAAGTGACTCCAAAAAGATAGTTCTCTCAAATGAGAGGAAATGCTCTATTCCTGTGGCCTGAAATTAATTTCAAATCTAGAAAATCTTTGCCAAATGGAGGAACAATTGGTTCTATTTATATGTTGTGCTGACCATAAAACTGACATCAGTTCCCACTTACAAGTATTTCCGTTCCCTTTCTAGAAATGTCGTGGTTGGAGAAGTGTTAAAAAGCAAGTTAGTTTAAATGATACAAAACATGATTGTGAAGATTGAAGGTTTAATATAATATCAGTGAAATGGTATAATCTACAGGAGTGGTTGAGTCTTGGTCTCTGACCCTCCTTCCTGTAACCTTGGCTATTTTTAAATATTCATGAGCATGTTTGGAAAGTGTTCAAAGTGTGTGTTTTCAGTGCTGTGTCTCATTGCTGAAGGTGGCTCAGTGCATAAGAAGCTTGTGTTTGGATAATACTAGTTCCAAAGCATCCTAACTTGTGAACTTTCATGTCACCCTCTGTTGAAAGAGTAGGTCCTTAGGTCAAGACCACAATGAGACCACAGATTAAGGTCCTACAGAGTTTACAAATCTGATCTTTGGCTCAAAATGAATTGCAAACTGAAAATATTTGCACATGTCACATTTCATTTTTTCTGAAGGAAAAAATTCAAGCTATAAAATATGAAGAATTTTCAAAATAATGGGTCGATTTTATTTGAAGAGCAGAAAGAGACAGATGCTCAGAGATCCATCTACCCACCCTGCTTCTGCTGGCTGATTCCCCAAATGGCACAACAAATAAGGCTGGCCTAAGTGGCTGCCAGGAGGAACGATCTCACTCTGTGTCTCCCACGTGAGGGCGGGGACCTGACTGCATGCTGCATCAATGGGCTGCCTGTCAGGAGCCGCACTAGCAGGGCAGGACTGAAATTCCAGCCCTCCTGTAGGGGCTGCAGGTATCCCTAGGGGCATCTGTGCCACTGCCCCAAATGTCTCTTCAACAAAATACATTTTATTCAAATTTTTATCACATTCTCAGATTTTATTAGTCAGGACTCAGCCTTTAGGACAGTGCATGTAATACAAACAGGACGCTGCGGTGTGCGATGCAGACTAACTTCCAAGTGTGTGTGTTGGTTCCCTCCTTTGTAGCCATCTTCCACGGACTGGATACCCTCACCGTGATGGGCATTGCCTTCGCAGCATTTGTGATTGGAGCTCTCCTGACTGGGGCCTTGTGGTACATCTATTCTCATACAGGTGAGTGTGACAGGTGAATGCTATTCATTAGTACACATCTGGAATGCCTGCCACTTAACAATCAGTGATTCATGGGGTGAATGATAGAAGAGAATGTTCATTCTCTCAACTTTCACATTGATTTGATACAAGTTGAGTCTTGCCAAAAATATAATTGGCTTCAAGCAGGAGTAGAAAAGAAATGTTTGAACTCTTAGTGCCCATTGTAGCTGTGATGTTGGGGAATTATAGATTCCAATAAAGAAGCTGTGAACCTGTGGCTGAAAAGAGTCAGTGTAGGCAAACTGGAAGTCAAAAACCAATCCTTCAGAGCTGAAGACTACAGCACACAAGCATAAATGGACATGGGTGAGGTAGAACACCAGGCTTTGATTTCCACGGCTGCCGACCTAAGCAGCACTGTTCATGGGAGTCTCCCAACATGACTAAAACCACAATTTGTTCACCATTTTTAATCCCATTCTATGTCTTATTGGATAAAATTCTCATATCGTTCTGTTTAAATTTTCAAAGGATAGTTTGAGAATGAATTAAGGCACTTCATTGTTAAGCCACACTCCTTCAAGCCCCAGAATTCTGGTATGCTTTTCCCTCTCCTCCCTACATTTCCCTAGGTTGAAATGCCCTGGTCTGAACAGAGAACATATCTGAGCCCCATACAGAATGTAGGCTAGCAAGGGGAGCCTGGGGTACAACAAGAACCCAAGAGTACCCACCCGTCTGTTGCTTCTTTCTTAGCTTGCTTACAAATTTGGGAAGGAACGACATGCGTTTTGAGGCATATCTGGAGAGCTTGCTGCCCTAGTTTGCTCTTGGATACTTGTAGTTTATACTGTGAATCTGGGTGGATTGTGTTAGATTAATGAGTCAGAGGCAAGTGACAGGCCTAGCATCTTTTGTTTAGCTTTGTATTCATTTTCCATTAGACTAGTATATACCAACTGGCCCAGATGAAAAAAAATGACCAATTTTAAGAGGAGCATGGAGCGACATGAGGAGTCATATCTTAATCCTCTTGATTCCAACCCTTTTTCGTCAGATTTTCTACTAAAAATGCTGTATCCCTTAGCTCTGAAGTGTTTCAGGTTATGGAGAGGAACAGAACAGCTAGACCCAACATGGGAAATTGGTCCAGTCCAAAGCTGACCTTTTAGTAAAAGTTTAGGCCAGTTTAATAGTGGGGCTTCAAGTCCTCAGGTTATAGTTTGCAACAATGAGTGAAATATGTTTGTGTGTGTGTGTCTGTGTGTGTGTGTGTGTGTGTGAGAGAGAGAGAGAGAGAGAGAGAGAGAGAGAGAGAGAGAGAGAATGTAAAATTCTGGATATTCAGTAAGAATATTCTTCCTTATGGCCAGTTTATAAAGGGCCTAGAAGGGAGAGTTTTTAACAGAGTAAATAATTTTGTCATGGAACTATTGACACATCCAGATCTCAAACTAACTGTTCTTTGTAACTTTTTCCAACCTCTTGTGTGGCTGAGAAGTTCTGGGGCTGTTGGCAGCCCATGTTGTCTATTGGGAATAAACTGGAAAGTTCTCCAAGAAGACCGTGCGGACCTGAGGATTTTATAAGTCTGTCACCCACAGTTGCTGACTGTGTACCTGCTCAGCCACTGGCGAGTTTTGATCATAGAGCAGGACCCTAGATCATAGAGTCAAGCTAGTCTTGGGCCACAAAGACAGATCCAGGCAGAATACAAAATAACCAGTTGGCACTTCTGGCACACACCTCACTGAACTCTCCTGACAATGCCAGACTCCTGTGCCTAGCCAAGTACACAAACTTGACCCAACTACAGCCAGGCTGTGTGGCATGGACTGCTAATGGCTGAGTTCAGAGGCTTGCTGTCGCCAGTGACCTTTCTTTCAAGCCAGAAATCCCAGGAGTGAATTCTTAAGGAATGAGAACAAGGACATAGGCTTGTAAATAAGTTAAAGAACAGCAAAGCCAAAAGGCCCTCCTGCAATACACTTCAGCCAAATATGTTAGGCCAATTTGAACCCTATTGTTTGAGCTCCAAAGTCAGTTAGCATTAGTGAAGGAACAGCTTTAGAATCACAGGTTATTAAAAGCTGTACCATCTGGTTTAGTATACTTGCTGTTCATAAAGAACAAACAGCAGCATCATGCGGGCACAGAGAAGGTCCACTTCAAGACCAATGGTAGTTTCTCGACTAGCCCCAAACCAGGGACAGCAGCAGCAAGTTTAGACTGTTAGGGAAGCCGATAATGGGGAGAGGTGGGGTGTACAAACCCTGACTTAGTCCATTCAGTTCTCAGGGTGACTACAGCTGAGGATCTTAACCCATATGTGGGATATTTAAAGGTACAGGTAGTGTTCACTTATAGGTCAAAAACAGTCCTTCGTTTGCATGCCTTTCCTTTGGGTATACCTTCAGCATAGTACTTAAAACCAAGTCACATCACTGAATAGTGGATATTGGCTTAGTACCTGGAACATGTGTTCATCTAGAAGGGCTGAGATTCCACTTTATCCTATAACACCTCTGGGCACAGTAAGAGATGTTTGCTGAAAGTAAAACAAATTCTGTCAGGAAGCCTGGGTTCCTAAACAGCCCCTATCCCCTGCTGTGCAGAAAGGAGGTGTGGTTGTGATTGGAAAACAACCATAGACACATCATGATGGGACCTCGCTAAGTCAGGGGTCCTGCACCCCTAGTCCCTGCAGGTCCGCAGAGTCACATGCAAAATTGTATTAATTGTTTCCTTGAGGATAGGGGAAAAGCTTTACAGCATTTTTAGTATAATGTTTTCATTATGAAAGCAGTACGCACATACCGGTAAAGACTGAAATAACTCCGGAACAATCAGATCCCTGTGGCTCCACCCTCTCTCCTCCCTCCCCAGATCAGCATTTCTGACTTTTACCAGAGGGGGGGGAGGGGGAGCATTTCCACATCTCGGAGTAACAGTTTACTGCTGCTTCTTGATGTGTTAGTTGGAGAATTCAGTGGTTGACCTCTGACAGTGGGAAACGAGGACTTAGCTCCATACCCTTCCCGGCCCCTTCCCCCACCAACCTCCCAACAGAATTATACTGAAATTTTGGACAGATCTGCATTTACTGTTTATGTTGTTATGCCTACCCCAATGCTAATAACCACAGCTTAGCCATGTAGTGTAGTATTACTGTTATTTTTCCTGTATGACTTTTTGATTAATAGTTGCCTTCGTAACGCACTGCTTCCCACCCCACCAAGCCGATCCAGTTAGCTTAGTTTTCTTCTGACTTCAAAGTTTTTAACGTTCCCCAAATTTTTCAATTCCAAGAATTTTTCCTATTTTTTTTTATTAAGTAAAAGGGGAAAAAAAAGCTGTTCTTTCCTTGTGGAAGCAGGAATATTAATTCCCTATCTGGGAATACTAATGTAAGCTTATTCAAAGACTGTGGAAGTTTTGACCTTGTGGAGGGAGCATACTGGTTATAAACTTCCTGCAGGTGACTTGAGGGGATCATGTGTTGATGCACCCCCTCATGATACATTCTTTTTAAGTCCTCAAGTTTTGTATAAAACAGGTTTTCCTCTTTTCCTACCTTGAAAGTGTGCATCTGGCTATGGACACTGATGAAAATAAACTGACATGGCAACAAATTGTATTTGGCAATTAGACACCGGAAAGCAAATATTCAGAGACTTCCTAGGCAGGGTGGGGCCGGGTGTTGGCACTTGTCCCGAACGAGAACACAGACTTGCCCCCTGCTGCTAGGAGACCAAGGTCACGTTGCTTTAGCACTGCTAGGTTGAGCACCTGAAGCGCTGGTCACCCAGGTGTGTCGCTGTTCTCCCTTCTCTTGCCTCTAGCTGTGCTGGCAGTGGCATTCCTGAACCTTTGCTTCCCCAGACTCTTCTGAGAGTCAACTTCCTGTTTTCCTCCTGGCTGTGAAAGGGAAGGGTCCCAGCCCCCAGATGTGAGAGAGGAGATTTAGAGAAATCTGCCTACTTTTTGAATGTGAGCTCAGCCATCCCCACTGCTTACATCCCTGGCCTCGCCCTTTCCCTCAGATGTGCCCGATGCCACCATTTCCTGAGTTGTGGGCTCTGTGACATAACTTGGGTGCTTTCTCAGCTTTTTCTACTAGCTGGCTTAGCTCTCAGCTCTCTGGAGTTGGCTAAGTCATTCACTCATTTCCTCACCAGCTTCTAGTGTTTTATTACTGTTGCTTATAATTATTACTGTTGTTTATAATGTCTGCAATAGCCAGGACTAGGCCGGGCCAAAGCTGGGAGCCAGAAACATAGTCCAGGTCTCCCAAGTGACAGGAACGTGAGCTGTTACAACTGTCTCCTAGGATCCCTGTAAGCAGCAATCTAGAGTCAGGAGCCAGGAGTAAATGGATTTTTCTATAACTCCACTTTTGTCTGACGAGAAGACCTTTTTTTCTTGATTTTATCAAAAAGTGCAAGTTTTTACACGGTTGGTTATATTGAGAACTCTAGTGGTTCATGTGAAATTAACCCCAGGGGTTTCAGGGGTGGTACACAGAAGGGGTGTCAGCACTGCCAGGCCGAGGCTTGGGCAGAGACGTCCTTGGCACCTGCAAGATGGCCTGACCCAGCCACCTGTGTCCTGCAGTCTGGCATGTGAGGGACCTCTGTTCTGCTGACGACTTCTTCTCTTTTCAAGATTTATTTATTTTTGGGCCCAGCGGCGTGGCCTAGCGGCTAAGATCCTCGCCTTGAAAGCCCTGGGATCCCATATGGGCACCGGTTCTAATCCCGGAAGCTCCACTTCCCATCCAGCTCCCTGCTTGTGGCCTGGGAAAGCAGTTGAGGATGGCCCAATTCACTGGGACACTGCACCCGCGTGGGAGACCTGGAAGAGGTTCCAGGTTCCCGGCTTCAGATCGGCATGCATCGGCCCGTTGCGGCTCACTTGGGGAGTGAATCATCGGACGGAAGATCTTCCTCTCTGTCTCTCCTCCTCTGTGTATATCTGGCTGTAATAAAATGAATAAATCTTTTAAAAAAAAAAGATTTATTTAATTTTATGGGAAAGGCAGAGAGAAGAGACAAAGATCTATCCACTGATTCACTCCCACTCCCCAATGGCCCCAAAAGCCAGAGCTGAGCTGATCCAAAGCCAAGAGCCTCCGCCAGGTCTCCTGTATGGGTGCAGGGTCCCAAGGCGTTGAGCCATCCTCCACTGCTTTCCCAGGCCACAAGGAGGGAGCTGGATGGAAAGTAGAACAGCCAGGACACAAATGGGTGCCCATATGGGATCCCAGTGCTTGCAAGGCAGAGGATTAGCGAATGAAACCATTGCACCAAGCTCAGAGGTTTTTCTTTTGAACCATGTTTTCCATTACCAGGATGCGAATTTCTACAACTGTGTAAGTTGGAAGACCTTCTCTAACAGACCCTGATTAAAATAAACTGACATGGCAACAAGTTGTATTTGGCAGCTGGACACCGGAAGGCCAATGTTCAGAGACTTCCTGGGCAGGGCATAGCACAGGCACCTGTCCTGAGCGTGAACCTCAGGCACATGTCAGGGTCTGGAGCAGATGGGCTTGCTTCCTGCCGCTGGGAGAGGCAAGGCCTTCTCTGCCTCAGGTCAGGCAGAAGCACGAGAGGGATTTTGAGTGATGTATCATTTGTGAAATGGAAAAGAGGTTTGGTGAATGTGGTTCATGGTGAGCCACATTAGTGTTTCTAGTTGCAACTTCCACTGGGTGTGGATCCACCTGTGGTTGGTAAGGAGGCAGAATTCTCCAAGCCAGAGAACTGTTCACGGTCTCCAGAGTTGGGCTTTGCGGACATCAGAATGGTTAAGAGATTTGATTCCATTCTAGAAATAAAGCTCCCAGTTGGGGCCAGGAGAGAGTGGTGGGCGGGCTGTCGGCAGGGGGGTGGAGGGAGGCTGAGTTAATTTTTTGGCAGAAAACAGCTGGTATTGGGGTAGCCTTTTCCACCCTTCTTGTAGGCATACATGAACCCAAGGGGGATGTGCTGGGAAACAGAAAGAGAGTGACAGTGTCCCCTGCCCCTTCTGGGGGTCCCAGAACAGAGGGCAGAGGGGGCTGGAGTTGGCAGCCAGTATAGCAGCGATGCAGTTCTGGTAGTGAGAACAGGGCAGGCCGTGGGCAGCTCCCCCAGGCCAGGAGCCACGTGGATGATCTGCAGAACTGCTCTATTGGCAGACGCTTCTGAGGGGCCCCAGGAAGGGAATGGAATTCTCCACTCAAGTTTCTCATCTTGGAGGGCAGAATTCTGGCTCACTTGGGTGTTGAAGCTGCTGCAGGGATCACTTCTCAAGGCAGAGGGAAGTGCATCTCCTCGGGACAGGAAGGAGGGGTCCCTGCCCTCTGTAGACCTAGCCCTCCAGGGCTGCTGCACCCGGGAGAGCAAGGGGAGACAGCTTCTTAGCCATTGGTGCGGCCTTGGCCTTGCCTTTTCAAAAAAAAGCCGTGTTTTCTGCGAGAGAGCCCCCGTCGCTTCCCCCTGCCTGGCACTATTTCTCAAAGCCTGTGCTGTGGCCAGGTTTCCTGGCGAGAAGACTTGACTCCAGGGCTTTTGCGCTGTGAAATGCAAACCATGTGTGTGACCCGAGGTTCCGGGCCTGTTCGAAGCCAGTGGGCCCCGCAGCAGTGCCACAGCCGTGATGGAAAGCATGCATTGCTGCCCTCCACACAGAGCCTCAGCGTGCAAGGCCAGTGCTGGCTGCCAACCCAGGGATCCTACGTACGAGCGACCAGACCCTTTCCCCAAAAAGGCTTTTCCTATAGCAGCCTCCCCCATCCCCCTTACTTAAACAGAGACACTGTGCTGAAGCTGGAGCCAAATCCAGGCAGCCACCATCGCCTTGGGTTTTTAACAAGTGTGCTGTGATACAGGCCCTCCCTAACCTCGGTTTAAAAATCTTGGCCTGAACCCCCTCCATGAAGTGGTCCCTGTGTAGGTGCTGACCAGCAGCTTCCTGTGATCCAGATGTTTTACCTAAAATCCAGGGCATCTTCCTCTTCCCTGCGTGAGGCTCTCTAAACAAAGCAACCGTGCACAAAAGTCTGAGAGCTTGGCATATGGTGTACTATCTGGGACAGGGGCAAGCTGCTTCTGTCTGTGGCTTAGTGCAGCACAGGATAAATGACAGCGGGCTAGAGGAGGGGCAGAGAGGGTGTGGTTCTCTTAAGCATCACACACCAATAATGTGCATCTTGTTTTCCATCCTTTCCGGACCTGCAGGAGAGACAGCAGGCAGGCAGCAGGTCCCCACGTCGCCGCCAGCCTCAGAGAACAGCAGCGCAGCCCACAGTATTGGCAGCACCCAGAGCACCCCATGCTCCAGCAGCACCGCCTAGCCCAGCCCAGCCACTGCCCACCAACGGCAAGGCTGGCAGGACATCGTGGTCAGATTCAGCAGGCTTGGTTCTGGTTCCCTTGTAAAGTGTGAGGGGATTTCAGTATAAAGATCACCTTTTGCATTTGCACCCCTGTACTCCCACTGCACGGTCGATAGAAACATGGCCCCCGGGCTTATGTATAACACACTAGAATCGTGTATGAGGAAGCTAAGGTGATAGTCTGCTCCCCTAGTCCCTCCCAGGCCGGGGAATGGGGTGGGGGATGGGGTTCAATGTGAAACACATGCCAGTTTTGAAGATGCTGCTTTGTCCGGGTGAGAACATCCATAATTTGGGGCCCTCGAGTTGTACCCAGACTCGAGGAGTAGGTAAAAGGGAAGAGACAGACAGTAAAACCAATGAGACAATGCCACCAAAAAAGTCTCTCTGTTATCTCAGCCAGGATGGGAAGCACCGGAAATGCTTCAAGGCTTTCTGGAATGTTCCTCCTTGTCTGGTTGACACTGCATCTGGCTGCTCCCTTCTGACTCTGTCCCCCGTGGGGATGGATGTGTTGGCTTGCTGCTGCCGCCGTTGGGGACTGCATCTGCCACACATCAGGGTGACATTCCTTTCTTGTGCCCTGGGCCAAAACCAATGCTGATGACTGGCAGCTCCCTAAATCTTCCCCACACCCGCACACACCGACTGCCAACAAAAAATGTCTTAATGCAAGCTTTATATTCCTTCTAGGTATATAGAAATTGAAAATGATCCAAATCGAAAAGTGCAGAATTGTGTCTACTTCTGACATTTGTAGTGAATAACATCGTGCTTATATTGGGGGAAAAATTCAATTCTAGGGGTGAGGAGGAATTTGCACAGTGATACATGTATGCAAGTACGAATATGTAATATGTCATACTCAGCACATTTGTGTTTTCAGTGGAAGAAGAGAAAGTTTCCCATTTGAAAATGTCCTGTACTTCCAGTTGGAACTTATTAACTTGTATTTGGTAAAAAATGAGTGTTTTTACTCCAAGCATGTCCAACTTTCTAATAGGCCATTTGGTAAAAACAAAGCTGGTGTGAGGTACAGACGCGTGTCAGGCCTCCCTGTGTTGTCACTCATGTGAACAGCATTGCCACTTCTGCCCAGATGGTGCTGAGGCCCGGAAAAAAGCACTCAGAGGGATTCATTCATTCTCTCACCTTAACTGCATATCCCAAACTCCGAAAAGATTTGTGGTGACTTTGATTAAATGATGCCACTTTGCAGCTAAATAAGCTCACTGATAATATCTATGTTTAAAAAAACAACACCAGAGAGAATATTCCATGCCTGATCATCAATTGTTGAAAGATAGTTACATTACACATTATGTATTATTTTTCCAGAATCCCCCCTAAATCCTGTAAGTGTAACAATTTAGATTCTACCCTTTTAAAATTCATATCAAAACTCATTGCCCTGACTATAAAGATGTTGTGAATGGAGCCTTAAGGAGGAAATGTTGATGGAATTCAAAACCTGAGATCCGTGTCTACATGGCAAATGAGTAAATGGAGACTGACAAACATTGAGTAAGAATTATATCCCAGATTAAGTAATAATTTGATTGACCTGATGGATATAGACATTGAATCAGGATAATTTTAGCCAAACTGATGATTTTAGGACTGAAATGTCTAGGCTGTCTGATTGATACATTAAAATTTTCTCCAAATGATCACAAATAAATAAGGAAGAGATGAGGTTAGAGATTTTCTTCCTTTAACTCATTTTGCTAATGTAGAAGTGTCAGAGTGGAGGACCTGGATTACGCTACCTGTGTTTGAGAATAATGCGCTTTGCCTAACCTTCAGCAGAATGTATTGTTTGAGCATATTCTATGTATAAAAAAGTTTAAAGATGTCTTCAAAGAAGACTAAAGTCTTTAAGTCACTTATAGCTATATTTTACTACAAAAATTTGTGTATAAAGATATATTTAAGTGTTCTAGATAAATTTAAGTTACTCCATATGAAATGTTTAATTTCAGTTACTGTGAAATCTTTGGATCAGTCTTTGCTTTTAAAGAAACCCTTTATCATCTTGTTTAAAAAATTAACTATTAGGTATTAAAAAGATTCATTTCTTAGATGGGCAGGGTTAAAAACTTTTGTAATATATTTAAATGTATATTTTTGAGAGATGCTACATTACCAACTTTATAAATAATTTTAAATTAATTTACAAATTTATAGATGCAAACCAAAAGATTTTTAAAAGAGAGAGAGAGAGGTAAAAGTGACCTTTTATTTGCTTGGAACTCATTAGCAGAAGTATTTCTCAAATCCAGAAATCTGCATTGATAAAACATGATCCCATACTGGAGAATAAATGTTGTGAACTATTTCTGAAAACTGAACATTAAAATGTAGGATAACTTCCCCCTAGCTTCTTGTTACAGCATTTCTGATTGCTTCATACTTCACGGTTTTAATATAAAGGACAAGCTGTACTTTTATAACATGTTCTACGAGTGTCTGTAACAGGTATATATTCCCAGTGAACTATTAGTTTCCTGAAATCCTTGTCACTTCTACAGCATACACCTTTCATTTGCAGAAGCCAATATTGCTGTTTTGTTTGATGCTAAAACTGTCCACTCCAAAAGCAGATTGTCCATGTCATAACCTGTAGCTTTTCATCAGGTTCTGTTTGCCACAGCCAGATGTTACTATGTTTGCAAAAGTTATAGAGAATGCTTCTGTCTCTTCCTATAACATTTTTCTAAACAGAAAATACTTTTTTCCTTGGCTCATAAAAAAACTGCAAAACCTTTTCCTGTGTGTGTTCTTAGCAGGCATGATTGTGAGTGCATGTGGGCTGTGCACACACGTGCCAGTCTTTTCATACTGTAACTACCTCATGGTTTGAATGGTGATCGTACTGCTGGGTGTGTTAACAGAGCACATTTTGTTGGGTGAGTTGCGTATGTGATTTTTTTTCCTGTTTATCTAGGGGTTGTTCATGAAACTGACAGATGTTTTGCTAAAAAGGACTATTATCAGTTTCCAAATACAATGCTTCTCTCTTCTGGTTTTTCCTGAATGAGCCTGATTTTGTTGCTGTTGTTCATTTTCTAGGAGGGTAAAAAGAATGCCCTTAAAAATCCCTGTGGCCAGTTTGAACACCCCTGTTGTATTCTTTCCTCTGTTCAATGTGTCGGCAATTTTGTGAACATGCTTAGATGTATAATTTTGATAATCACCATTTTAAGTCTTTTATCTGTGCATAATAAAAAAGTATATCTTGATGAGTCTCTGTGTTTGGTGTCCTTGTCACGATGACATTCCACCCACAGGCTGCAGGGGTGCTGTTCTCATTGGGACTTCCTGTGGAAGTGGGGGGTCATCAACCCCAGCTGTGTGGAGGAAGGGTGTGGGGTGCAGAGCAGCCTGTGAGGACAGAAGCAGGGAGGGAGCAGCAGGACCTGAGCCTGTCAACCCCTTCCTGAGCCTTGTGTCAGTCTCATTGAGTTGGGGAAAGAGGACTCATCGATGAAACATCTACTGTTTTGCTCCCTCCGTGGACCCCAGTGCTGTTTCCAGCATCCCCTCTCCTAGCCTGGTACCACCCTCTTTACCAGTTGCCCAAGTTCATAACCTAGGAATCTAACTGGAGCCTCTTTAGCTCCCCCATTCCCTAACTGAGAAGTCCAAGTGTATTCCTTTATCCAAACCACCAACTTCACCTCCTCCCTGAGGAGGGCGTCCCTGCCCGGGAGTCATTATCTGTGGAGCTGAATGCCAGCATCCTGTCTTGTTTGCTTCCAGTTCTTTCTCCAACACACATGCAAAGAAACCTAGAAAAGATGCAAATCATGTCACTTCTCAACTTGCTGCCTTAGTGCAATCTCCTCAGCATGAATCAAACAGGAATAATCTGCCTGGTTTTCCAAGACTTCTCCTCTTACCTCTAGGAAGCTCAGTTCTATTTGGCACACCCCACAGTGGAACAATCTGCGTTGTAAGAGCGATTTTACTGCCAAAGATTGGAGTATAGCATTGAATAGGGTTTTACAAACCACACTCCCATATCTTCCTCCTCTTTCCAGAATTAGTGACTGCAATGGTTTGGGGTCAAACACAACTCATCCTCCGCCCCTGACACTGGGCATGCCCACATCACAGGAACAGTGTGAAGGGCTGAAGCAGCATTTCGCTCAAGAGGTTGGAGTCCTGTGACAGAGGAGAGCTAGCCAGTCGTCAGTGCCAAGATTGCTGCTGGAACCAGCTCCATGAATGAGGCATAAGGGAAATCTTGTCAAGACAGTTGATTTTTTTTTTAAACACCTTTATTTGCTTTAAAAACATAAGACTTCTTGTACAATAAAGCATAAGCATGTTTCATCTACAAAGTCAGAATATCTTCCTCATGGAACACGCAGGAAGAAAGGAAAAACACACATATGGCAAAGTAGTCACAGATTACCTCTAAAATAATTAAGACTTTCGGCCAGAAAAATTAATCTTTTGAAAACAAAAGTATAACAATAACAAAAAGCCATATTTCACACCTGGTACTAACAGTAAACATTCATAGTACAAAATTATCTGTTAAAATCAAATTCCTATATATTGAAAGTATTAATATCATCAAAATACCCATTGTACTTAAAGCAATTTACAAGCTTATTGCAATCTCAAAATACCAAAGACATTTTTTTCTCATATCTAGAACATTTTTTTAACTATTTTTCGGATTGACATCATTTCATAACAGCCACATCAATCACAGCATGAATAACAATAGCAACAACAAATTGTAGCACCTTGATTAAGTAATGTGCCACTGAGTAGGCAGCACATGCTTAACTAAAAGGAAACACAGAAGTCTCTTAGGAACTATGTTGCCATTGCATACTCCATGGGCACTTGATGAACTCCACTAGAGAAAAGAAATTATTTGGAAGCAAACAAACCGACATAAAAACATCAGAACATCTGAGACACAGCCAAAACAGCCAACAGACGCTCAATGGACCATGGAGTTACCCTTTCCATGTTGGCTTCCTTATATGAGAGAGAATATATGGTATTTATTCTTTTGTGATTGACTCATTTCGCTGAGCATAATGGTTTCTAGTTGGGACCACCTGATTTTAAATAGAATAATATCGTTCTTCTTGACAGCTGAATAATATTCCATTGAGTAGATGTACCACAGTTTTTTTAACCATTCTTCCTTAGACGCACATCTGGTTTGTTTCCATGTCATTGCTATTGTAGATTGTGCTGCTGTAAATATAGGATTACAGATTCCTTTCTCATATGCAGATTTTACTTCTGTTGGGTATATTCCTAAGAGCGGGATTGCTGGGTCATATGGCAGGTTTATTTGCAATTTTCCAAGCACTCTCCATATGGATTTCCACAATGATTGTACTAGCCTACACTCCCACCAGCAGTGAAGGAGGGTACCTTTCTCCCTACATCCATGCCAGCATGTGTTGTTTTTCGAATTCTGAATGTAGACCAGTCTCACAGGAGTTAGGTGGTACCTCAAGGTGGTTTTCATTTGTATCTCTCTGATGGCTAGAGAGCCTGAGCATCTTTTCATATGTTTGTTAGCCATTTGAATCTGTTCTTTTGAGAAATGTCTGTTCATTTCCTTTGCCCATTTTGCTACAGGGTTTGTTTTTTCACTATCCCTGGGTTTCTGAAGCTCTTTGTAGATCCTAGATATTAGTCCCCTGTCACTTGTGTAGAATGCAAAAATTTTCTCCCATTCTGTTGGTTGCTTCTTCACTTTTTTAATTGTTTCCTTTGCTGTACAGAAACTTTTTAGTTTGATATAGTCCCATTTGTTCATTTTGGATTTGATCGCCGTTGCTTTAGGCGTCTTTTCTTAAAAGTCTTTCCCTGTTCCTATATCTTGGAGTGTGCTTCCTATGTTTTCCTTTAGTAGTTTAATGGTTTCTGGGTGTAGGTTTAGGTCCTTGAGCCAATTAGAGCTGATTTTTGTATAGTGCGACAGTTGATTTTCTGCCATTCTACTCACCTTGTATCGTCAGAAACCTAAGAACTCAACATCATCACTTTCTCAGTAGACATACTTAAATCACTGGGGTAGATCAGGCTATTGTAGGAGGTGAAAATCAAACAGATTTTTCTCTTTTGGCCAAATTTTACACCCCCTTTAGTCACTTGCCTGGGGACTATGGACACTCATGTTAACAGCCTTTTTCTGAACTTGGACATACCAATTCATAGGGGTGGGCTTGTTTACCACCATGGAATCACAACAGACACGCTCAGCAGTTGCCTTTGCCCTCCTCAGGAGTCTCCCTCTGGGTCTATGGAGAATTCCTGCTCCTGAAGCTTTGCAAAACTTCACACGTTGAATTTAGTCAACTCATTATTAATGGGCACTATATTATATATAGCCTTATATTCTAGTGCTTATTTATCACAAAGAAGAAATGGTAACTTTATCTTCACAATAGGAGATTTGGACATACCATTCTCAAATTGATAAAGCAAGATTTGGTTATGGAAGGTTTGAATACTGACCGCCACCATTAAGCTTAATCCTCATGCTCCTAAATGTACATGCAGAATATTTATAAAAATTGACCTCCGTGGTGGCATGGTAACATTACAGGCTAATTCTCTGCGTGTGGCACTGGCTTCCCATATGGGCACCAGTTCTGGTCTCAGCTGCTCCACATCCAATCCAGCTCCCTGCTTATGGCCTTGGAAAGCAGTGGAGGGTAGCCCAAGACCTTGGACCCCTGCACCCATGTGGGAGACCCAGAAGAAGCTCCTGGCTCCTGGCTTTGGACTGAATCGGCTCTGGCCTTTGCAGTCATTTGGAGAGTGACCAGGAGGTGAGAGATTCCAACTCTGGCTTTCAGGTAAAATAAAATCTTTAACAACAAGAAAAACTGATGTCTACTTTATGCTGAAACTCTCAGCAAGTATCTCGTAACTTCATCATACTGCTTGAGTCACATTGCACATAGTTTAAATATCACTGAAAAAGGATAATCTTGGAATACTCAACACACTTTGAAGTTTTAAAACACCTCAATAGTTTGTGATTCAAAGGAGAGCTCATAATGGAAATTAGAAGATAAACAGACTTGACTCATAATTACTGTATTTAAACTTGCAATTAAAGAATAATTTATGAGTACTTTGTAACTGTTGGTTACTTAAACTAGAAACAAAAGCTTAGAAATGAAAGAGCATTCAACATAACAAATTCATTATTACTGGAAACAGGCAAACTTAAATAGAAGCAAATTATCTTGAAATGGACAGATATGTCACAGAGAATTGATAAAGTATTGCCATGAAGAAATTTAATAAATCAGAAAGCTTCAGGGTAAGTAATATATGTGGCAGAGCCATGTAGGTCCTGCTGGACAGACAGAAACCATGCTGGAGTCTTCAACAGAGAAATTCCTAGAAGGGTGCTGTTACACAGGTATGGAGAGCTGAGAAGGCAGAAAACATTGAGGTTAATACATGTAGGAGGAACCACACAGCTAGGGCTGGGATTATCTGAACTTGGAAGTGGTTTGCTTCAGTTCCAGCATCTCCAGGCAGACAGAAAAGCATGGATTAGGAACTAGGGGACAAACTTAGTAATTTAGTAAACAACACAATTTCCTGGGAAAAATTGTAGCTTGCCACAACTAGTTTAAGAAGAGACAGCAAGTGAAAATCAATCTTTAACCATTAAGAAATTAAAATCTGGGCTGGTATTGTGTAGCCTATAAAACTGCTGCTTTGTATTGTTGGCATCCAATATGGGTTCTGGCTCAAGTCCTGACTGCTCCACTTCTGAGTCAGTTCTCTGCTAATGGCTTGGGAAAGCAGTGGAGGATGGCTCAAGTGCTTGGGCCTCTATACTCATGAGGGAAGCCTGAAAGAAGCTCTTGGCTCCTACTTTCTGGCTTCAGCCTAGCCCAGCCTTCACTGTTATATTCACTTGGGCAATGAACCAGTAGAGAGAGGTCTCATCTCTCTGTGACTCTCGAATAAAGAAATCTTTCAAAATAATTAAAGCATAACACAAAATTGAAACAAAAATGCACATTCAGATGATAGTACACATAATTTCTACGAAACAGTTAACAAATAGGTAATATTGGTATGCTAATAATTCTTTTATTTGGGTGGTGGAGGAGAATGGCAGGTCAAAGGGAATAAGCCTTAATATTAATATTTATTGCCACATAACTTTCACTAAAGGTTTCACAAGTCACAGTGCCCCAGGCGATGGATGAGAGTGCCTTTCTCCTGGCTTCCTCAGCCACCGGGGCAGGTCAGAACAAAGCATGGGCTCCTGGCATCTGATTACATAGATTTAAATCTGGCCTCTGTTACTGACTGGCTGAATTGCTCCCTTAATAATAATAATAAATACTTCTTTCATTGTTTTTAATATTAATCCCTATAAAGTTCTGAATGTACACTAATCATTCAGTAAATATCCACCCTCATTATTAACATTATCTGTTTCACGTTTTGCCAAGATGATGGTTGAAAAACTGTATATCATTATTCGAATTTGTATTATCTGTGTTGGCAGTGATTTTAAGTTGCTATTATTATATAATTATTGATTTTTTTCAGGTCCTTCAGTACAATTCCATTTCCTTTGCCCGTTTTTCTAATGGGTAATATTTTTCTTGATAACATCTCTATTAGTGAAATAATGTGTCCCATGTCACCTATGAAAATTACTTTCATAGCCTATCATTGTCTTTTCATTCTATTTATAATGGACATAACCAAGACACAAGTTTCAATTTAATGCAATATAGTACGCATAGTTTTTCCTTTTGACTTTTTGGTTTCCAGTCTTGCTTGGAGTCTCTAACTCTAGATAAGTATGAATGTTTTTAAATTTTGGATCTGTATCCCCTACTTTTTGATTGCTGTGATGGTAGGAGTATATTTTCGTTTTCTTTCAGATGATACTTCAATTGTGCTGGAAGCATGTATTTAAAAGTTTCTCCGTGGGCAGGTGTTGGGCACAGTAGTTCAGATGCCATTTGGGATAACTGTGGCACTTACCAGCGTCCCAGTGGTTCTGCTTATGCCAGCTTCCTGCCAGAGCATGTTCCGGGAGGCAGCAGGTGCCTGGTTTCTGCTCTTCAGGCTTTGTGGGTATTTAGGAAGTGAACCAACCTAGCCTAGCCCTGGCTTTTGTGAGTATTCTGGAAGTGAACCAGCAGATGGAAGGCCTTTCTGTCTGGTTTTGACTTTTCTCTCTCTGCCACCACTCCCCTTACCCCCCTAAAAGAAAATCCATGTTCCAGTAATTAAGTTTATTTTTTTAAAGTGAGAGTAGTCTAAAGTGAGAATAGTGTCAACTCATGTAATAAAAGCAGTATGTTAAGAGAACAGCAATAGTTAAATAGATAAACAGAACATTAGAACAACCAGAAACAGCTGTAATTCATTAGGATTTTAACATGGGAAGAAGTCATAGGCTTCATCAGATTTTTGAAAGAGTATATAGTTCCAAGGCTTAGGCAATAATTGGGGAGCTAGGAATCTAAGATGGCTGATAACGGGGAGCTGCACTGACCTCTGCCACAGAAGAGTACAAGAGAAACAGAGGAAGGACCACGTGTCCAGAGGACTTCAATGGGAAAGGGACAGGATAGAACACATTCCATGAGGCAGTGAGGAAAGAAGATAAACATACGGCCACGACCAACTACATGGCAGTGCCAGCTGTCAGCTGGAAGAAACCATCACCCAAAGTTAAGATACGAAGAGTATGTTATGTGTCCTGCCACCAGCAGCTTTAGCTGAGGAGGATTCCAAAGGTGCCCACTGACTTTAACTCCACCCTTGGAAGCCAACTCTGGTCAGAGTGACTGCTCGGCTCCCAGAGGGAAAGCCGCATAGCCTGTAGAGTCACACAGCTGGTCTCTTTTGCACTGCTACCAGAAGCGACCACAGCCAGAGTCACGGCAACTTGTGGGGCACAGAACAGACTCCAGCAGCCTGCACCTGGTGGGCCAAAGTCTTGGAGCTGTGTTCATTTACTGTAAATGACCAAGGGTGGGGGTTCCCCTCAGTTTCTTGGGGCTAGCACCATCAGCATCTCAGGAAAAAAAAATTGACTCAGACTTTAGAAAGTTCCTTCCACATTTCTTAGCTCATGATGTTGGGAGCCTAGGCACAAACACCACAACACCCTTGCATGCCTTGTGAGTACTGGGGAGATTCATCTGTGCCTTGTGGAACCAGGACTGCTAATGTTAGCATTATAATCTTTGGAATAGTTTGTACTCACTTGCAGTACCTGAATTGCTCTATTTCAGACAGGTGGCTATCAGCATCCCCGAATCCTGGTTCCCATTGTGGAAAATCTGGGTAGCAATCCCATAATACCCTACATTATCAGGACTGTAACAATCAGTACTAATTTCCTCAAACTCACTGGAATCTACCTGGTGGGACCCAGGAAAGTACCTGTCTGCATTCGGAACTCTGAACTCAGATATGCCCATGTAAAATTTCCATAGTATCTTGTTGTTACCCTATATGAATAGAGCAGAGTTCATTTCATATCCCCCAATCCTGGGAATAGAGCTGTTGGTATTATAAGCCCCAGCATTAATCACAGCCTCCCAGTGGGACATGAGAAAGGGCCCATTCACATCATACAGCCCTAGAGTAACAGCTACTGGTGCCACAAGCCCCATCCTAACTTAATCTTGCCAGTGGGATAAGGGGACATCGCCTTTGTGTTCCTCAGGATACAAGAACAGGGCCCTGGCTGTTATAGTTTGCAACTTAACTCTCTGGAAACAGAAGATACACACCCTAGGAAGCCCATGCTTGTAGCCCATGAACTGCAGCAGACTAGATCATGGTGTCACACACACAGCTGACACTGACTCCATCAAAAGAATCATCAAAGCTTACACTTCTAGTTTCACTAGAACCAAAGCCACAGCGGCCAGACAGGCGATACGCTGCATCCCATCTAAACTATAAACTCTTTTCCAATATGTTCTGTTCCATAAAGATGCGATTATTTTGCCAGATGTGTAGACAACAACATAGGGACACAGGAAACATGAAGAAACAAGGTAACATGGCACCTCCAAAAGAACACAATAGTTCACTAAAGTCTGATCTCAAGAATATCTACGAAATGCCAGAAATGAACTGCTTGAAGCATCTTAGTTATTAACATGAATAAATACTTAACATAAACAAAACAGCATAAAAGTAGCAGAAGAACTGACACATAGCTCAACGTAACAGAATAGCCCAGAAATTAGCCTATATACATGCAACCATCTAGTTTTTGACCAAAGTACTCAGATCATATGTTTGAGAAATGGTGATCGTTTTTAGAAATCCTGCTGGAAAAATGGATATATAATGTAGGGGAATAAAATTAGATTTGTATCTTCCACCATATACAAAAATCAATTCAAAATAGATAAAAGATGTAAATTTAGGACCTGAGACAGTGAAGAACTAGGACTAGAAGAAATTATGAGGAAAACACTTCAAGACATTAGTGTAGGGGTGACTACTCAAATAATGTGCCTCCAGACACAATCATCAAAAGCAAAATTAGACAAATGGCATTATATAAAACACAGAAGCTTCTGTAGAGTAAACAATGAAGAGATAGGCAACAAAATGGGGGAAATATTTGCAAGATGCTTATCCAACAAAGGAATAATATTCACAATGTATCAGCAACTCAAAAACAACAACAACAACAAAAAACACTGAATCAATCCAGTTAAGAAATGGATAAAAGCCCTTCCTAATCAGCTAGCAAATGAAGGCATATAGATAGTCAACTAATATATGAAAAAATGCTGAGTTGAGTATCACTAACCCTCAGGGAAATGAAAATCAAAACCACAATGAGCTAGCACTTCACCCCTGTCAGGTTAGCTTCAACCCAAAAGACAAAGTAAACAAATGCCGCTGAGGATGTGGAGAAAGTGGAATATTTACACACTGTTGGCGGGACTGTAAATTAGTGCTGCACTGGAAAGCAGCATAGAGATTTCTTCAAACCTAGAAATAAAACTGCCATTTGATCCAGCAATTCCACTACTGGGTACTTCAAAAGACATGAGCTCATTGATTCAAAGATATAGCTGTTTCGGCATTAATCACAATAGCCAAAATAAAGAATTAGCCAAGGTGTCTGTCATCAGTTGAGTGGATAAAAAATGTGACACACACACACACACACACACTGAAATATCATCGAACTATATTAGGAAATGAGATTCCACCATTTACATCAAAATGGATGCAACTGGAAGACATCACATTTAGTGAAGCAAGATACACACACCAAAAACAAACAAACAAACAACACCCCACAAATACCACATATTCTCTTCTATATGTGGGACCAAAATTTGAAAAGAAAAAAAGATTCCAAACAAAACATGAAAGAAATGCTTGTATCAATACTGCTGCAACTATAGTTTTGTCAAACTTTGTTTTATATCTGTGTCAGACCAATGGCTAAGAATGACATCCTACTGTAGTTTTAATGATCTGTAATAATTTTAAAATTCACTTACTTGCATGAAAGGGACATCTTTTCATTTGATAATTGTTCAGAGAGCCCTTGGACTGTATTCCTGCTGAACTGTTTTCTTAACTTTTTACTTACTGAACTCTCTACTTAGTGAAATATTAAGCTGTTGACTGTAATATAAATTCAAAATGGCATTTTGGTGGTGGGTGGAGGGGGGAAGAAGGAACGAGGGAGGCAAGTTTAGTCTTAGAATTGTATCCATGAATTACATGGAATCTGTTCTCTTTGTATTAATGTTACATTAACATGAGAATTATGTTGTAATGATCATAATGCATTTGGTATGACCCTAAAAATCGAATGTGTTAATATTCCTTAAAAAAGGAAACAATTGAGAAGGTGTTTGTTTTTTATCATCTGAAAGAAATAAAGCAAAAATCTGATTTTCCCCTCATTAGTCCAAAAAAAATTGTAGAGAAAGGTAAATAAAAAGCAGACCAATGTTAGTCTAGTTCCACTTGCTGTTCTTGAAGCTTTTCTGCTATTACTCTTCCTGCCCCTCCTCCATGGATGTTAGTGGAAAATCAGTGTTAGCTAATCAGTCCTCATTTATAAAGTGTGAGTGTCTTCCTGCCACTTGTGAATGTTATAGTATATCTCTTTAAGTAATGAAATTTTATCAGATGTCATTAAAAAAAAAGAAAAAAGAAACCTTTTCAAATTATAGCATTGTTCTTCCCTAATGCAATTTATTTGAAAATGAGGAATTGGCTGCATGCATTTTTATAATCTCACTGACAACATAAAGTTTTAGCATATTTACTACCTTGGTCTCTAAATTTCCATCTTGGCTCTTTCAGAAGAACAGAACGCTGCACTGGATGGAGATTTGATTTCACACTTGAAATAAAGGTCATGCTCACATGACATCACCTCCCTCCCCTTCCTCGGAAGGTCATAGCTCACATTGGTTTTTAATGACTTGCTCCATTTGCTACCTCTGAGAATTCATTAGCAAAGGGGAAAAACAGCTTTAAAGTTGAACCACATGACTGAAGTGAACCCCACCTTGACTCAAGAAGACACAGTTGGGAGTGTGTATGCACACACCCGTGTACACCCAAATCACAACTCAGTCATTTTCCTTTTCCGTTTTAAATAAAAATAAGTCTCTTTATTTGAGAAGGAGGGAGCGAACGAGAGCTCCCATCCACGGATTCACATTCCCAAACATTCCCTGTATGACCTTTGTGTACACAAGCCCCAGAACTGACTTTCCTAGACCAGTGACCCTTCTTTCCTAGATCATACCACCCACACAACAAAAGACAGAACAGGCAAAAGAAAGCACAATAGTTCAACTTAAAAACCCAACTCTTTTCCTTCCACTTGACTAACTAAATATCCAAAATTGAAAGCAATAGCAAGTGATTTGGGTAGAACAGAGCAAGTGTTGCTGGTCTGCTCCTTGCTTCAGATCATAAACTGTCAATGGCATAGGTGCCTGCATAGTGTACTTGACAAGTATGTTGAAGTGATCCTGAATTTTTAAAATGGGAAAACCATACGAATTCTGTTAATGGAGGGAGGGTGTAGGAAGGCAGGGGATTGGATTATTGTCATTTAAACCCAACACAGATAGAAACAGCCTACCCTAAAAGTGGGAGCCAGGGTTTCTAGAATTTTCACTGAAAACACATGGTGCTTGTAGCATCTGTTTTTGACACAAGTACAGCACCTGCTGAAGACACTTTTCATCAGGGACTCTGTTAGCTCCCTTTCCTCAGTGGACAGAAGGGGTGAAAAATGACATGCTTCTCAACTCGTGCCTCAAAAGTAGGAGGGCTGGGTGGGCAACCAGCCAGGCCTCCAGGAACAAGCCCCCCCTTCCCCTCACTCCCTGAAGTGAACACACCAGAATGTAATTCAATCGTTGCACCAGGAGAGGAAAAAGCGACACAACTCTAAACCAGCCTGACAGTCCCCATTCTGACTGGTTGATTTTTTTTTCCTTTTTACTGTATTTCTCAGAATGCCAGTGAGTGTGACAGAAACTCTTCAGTGACTGCAAGGAAACAGCCACAGGAAGTGTAGGAAGCAGTTAAAAGAAGCGTATCAGGGGCACTGGAGGATCTGGTTTCAAGTCACTTCATGCCCCCAGGTCTGAGCTGAGCTGCAATGGAGAAAAACCCAACCACTGTTAGGAGACAGAACCAACTCCTCCACAGAGCAGAGCCCTCCCCTGCCCTCTGGCCTTGCTGGCTGCAGTTCCTGCTCCGCATCTGGATCTGGGAGGCACCCTCGCTTCAGCCCTTAGGAGCCTCCACAGCTCTCTTGATAGACCATCTTTCAAAAGAGTGTCCCCAGCTGTAAGTTACTTTACCATTGCCTCGGTCCTGGGTGCAACACCATTGATTCCAAGGCCAAAGGCACAACACTGCTCTTTTTGGTCCCCCTTCAGCCAGTCCATCAGCAAGTCCTGTTGACTTCCCAGATTCTGCTTTTCTCCTTCCACACCACCACCACTCTCCTCCAAGTTATCCTTCTCATCCCGTGTGTAAACCAACATTCCCGATAGACCCCTGTGTGCTTGCCTGACAACAGTTGAAAGTCTGAGATTTTGTCAAACCTCTGTTCGAAACCCTTCAATTACTTCCCTTTGGACTTAGAATCAGTTCCAATTCCTTATCAAGGCTTCTTATTTGTTCTTAGTTCCACCTGAAGATGTAGTCATCTGTTTTCAACTTTTTCCAAGTTTTAAACGAAAATATAACTCACATGTTTAACAAGGTAAGTGTATTTTTAAAAGCCACACCTTTATAAAGTTATTTATTGGAGAGACAGACAGACCTCTCTATTTAATGGTTTGTTCTCCAAATGCGTGTAATGGCCAGGAATGGACCGGACTAAAGCCCATAGTCAGAGACCACCTACTTGAGCAAGCAGCCACATTGCAAGGAGCTAACCATAGAAAGGATCGTGGTATTGACGCCAAGTACTCCAGGGTGGGATGCAGGCATTCCAACCAGCATCTCAACTGATGGCTAAACCCCCGAACATGCCAAGTACACATTTTGATAAGTCTTACTCTTCCTATGCCCATGTCTACTTGTTCCTCAGAGGTAATCGCTTCCATTAGTTTTTCATACTCCTTAAAGTAAATTAAAGCAACTAAATCTCCTTGTTTTGCCACACAAGGGTAATCCTTTTTATAATTATTCTGCATTTTACTTTTCTTGCCTAATATATTTTGCTTTTATATCACAATTGTTTATCATTCTTCCGTAGCCATATAGAATTCTCCTCTGGGGACACACCATGATTTAGCTTATCCCTCCCTTCCCAATGCACATTTGGTTTGTTTCATCTCTTGCTTTCAAAAATGGGTGCTGCAATGGGTAGCTTCATGCATAGCCCCTTTGGTTTGCATGCAGACACATCTCAAGGATAAACACCCAGAAGTAGGAGTTCCAGGCATAAGTTTTCCATAATATGCATTTCCCATGAACCTTTTGAAGAGCCCTCAAGGGTTTTTTTTCTTTTTGCACCAAAATAAACCTTTTAATTACATTTTCCACAAACGTTTTAAAGTGCCCTCATATGTCTATTTTTAATCAATCAGCATACTATAATAAACTCCAAAGGAAACTGTCCAAGAATGTGTATTTTATACCTGTGAATTCAAATGAATTCAGCCAGTTTGAAAGTCCATTATTTTCTTATTGCACAATGCATAAGTCATTGTCTTACTTTTTCTCTTCATGGAACCTACTTAATACTGTCACTTTGAACGTGCTCAATAAATCAGAGTATTTTAATATGTCAGAGGTTGGCAGGGTCTTTGGAAGCCATCTACATTAAATTAAGCGACCTGGTAAATTAGCAATAGATCAGGACGTGCCTTGGTTGTGAAAAGCTCACTTCCATCTCAGGGCCTTTCCACTTGCTATTCTGTTTCCTGGAATTATCCCCCTTAAGGTTTTCATGTGCTGCCACCTCATCATCATCGATCAGCCCTCCAGACAGGTGTCACTTCTTTAGAGGAGTCTCTTACCACATAGAACAAATTAGACATCCTAGCTCATCTCTAATCGCTCTCTAGCCTAGGTTTCTGCTTTTCTTTTACTATTGAGTATTGCCCCAATCTGGAATTACGGAATTATTTGTTTTCTTGTTTATTGTATATCTTCCCCATTATAACACGAGTCCTATGAGAGAGGAGTCTGATCCAACTCCTTCATGGTCCTATACCAGTGCCTAGAATAGCGCCCTTCATCACAAATCAAACACTATGGAATCTTAATAAAATGGCCCTAGAAGCAGTATGGAAAAAACTTAGCATTTAGGAGCTAATCCGGCTCACTGATTACTCAAACGGGACTTTGGTTTTCTCATCTCACAAGTGAGAAATGGGTGATCTCCCTGGTCTCAGCATGGTAATTCTTCAAAGTTGTAAAGAATTCATATGATTCAGGGGCTATTTTTAGAAAAAATGAAACTTACCCCCTTAAGTTTCTATGTTTTGCATTTGGGACATAAACCTTTCTAAAAAGTATCATACTTTTTGACTTTTAAACAAGATAGCCAGGGTATCAATTATCTTTTTAGTGAATGAGTTCTTATTCCTAAAAGCAAATATTGAGCCATAGTACAAAAGACCTTCGGAGTATCAGTTTCTGTTGACTGATATTTCTTCTCCTTATGGGTCACATTTTCCTGTTCATTCAAATGTCTGGCAATTTTTAATTGGTTGTTGGGCATTGTCAACTCTACACTGTTACATTCTGGGTTTTAGCATCTTAATGAAGTGTTGACTTTTGTCTTAGTAGGCAGTAGATTTACTTGCGGATCAACTTTATCTTTTCAAGAGTTTTCTTTAAATCTTATCAGAATCTTTTTCTAGGATATCCTGTATTAGAGGTTAGATTAGTCCCTAAGATGGGCCTTGCTAAGATTTCTACTTGACTTCCTGGCCTGCTCGGTAGACATCTCTCCAACCAATGTCTTCTCCCTTGTCTGCGTTTTTCAATAGTGATTTAGCTCATAGCATCCTTATGACTGCTCTTTCCTTGGTTGTTTTTTTGCCCAGATCCATTGAGTCCTGACCCGCACAAACCCAGCCTAAGATTTATCCAAAGATGCATTGGGACCTTTAAGCAGATGTCTCCAGTTTTCCGATCTCCTCAGTGTTCCTGAAGGCTGATGACTTGTCATCTTGGCTCATTAAGAAGGGTGTCCTCTGAGTGTCTTTCCCTACACCCTAGTGGTAAAGAGCTTCCAGGGGAAAAAGTTAGGGGAACTGAGAGGTCCATCTCCCAGAAATCATAATGCTGTCTAAACTCTGAAAACATTATTTCATACTTTTTTCCAGTTTATTGCTTACAACACAAAGATTAGTCTGTTCCTACTTATTCCATAATGGTTAGAAATGGAAATTGCCCTCTTAGGTGTTTTTGAGGTGTTTTTTAAAACCCATTTTCCCTGAAACTAAATAACCAGATTGTTACGTCTTTTATATTTTTTGCTTTGGAAAGGCTGCAATGGTTTGTAGATTCCTTTGTTTTTATTTGTATTTATTTTCATTATAATTGAAAGGCTTAAAGATCAGGACAGGAGAGAGACAGAGAGGGAGAGATCCTCCAATTACTTAAAATTAACCTGTATCTTCCACCTGGTAGAGACCCAATACTTTAGCTATCACCTGCTACCCAGGATGTACAGTAATGGACAGCTGGAGTTGTAAACAGAGCCCTAACTGAAACTCAGGTACTCTATTATAGGCCATAGGTATCTCAAATGGCATAGTAGCCACTGGTTCAAATGCCTGCCCTTAGTTTATAAATTTCAAGGAAATTCCAAAGATACAAATAACTCCATAGAGCCTGGGTGTAACTCAGTACATTGTAGACTATCAGAATTAAATAAAATAGGCCAATTGTATAGGCCCAGTGGCTGGAACATGAGGATATTTAATAA
The DNA here is from genome assembly GCF_030435755.1 of Ochotona princeps. Classification (NCBI taxonomy): domain Eukaryota; kingdom Metazoa; phylum Chordata; class Mammalia; order Lagomorpha; family Ochotonidae; genus Ochotona; species Ochotona princeps. The sequence goes on along the minus strand of NC_080833.1, from coordinate 77,784,653 downwards.
ATATAGCCTTCTTTTTTTTTTCCCTTGAAGAAGGGAGATGCTTGAAGCCAAGTGCTATTTTAAATTGATTTGGTAAACTAGTAATTGAAAAGATTCTTGTGGTGAATTCTTTTCCAAAGCAAAAGATGCTTTTGTGAAGAGAACAAATACCTCCTAATCATTTTATAAATATAGATATTTATGTATTCTGTTGGCCTCTGTGTTCTATGAGAAATCTGTTTGCCAAACCTAAGTGTGGGTGTGGATATGGATATGTGTTTGGGAAATGGATAATGAGGTTGGTTACACTGTATCATAAACCCTCTTGGTCTGGACAGAAGCTGTGAGGTTGTACAATTGTACTGTGAGTGAATAAGACAATAACAAATAGGGTATGAAAAAAACCTTCAGCTGAACAAAAGAGGTAGACAACAGATTGGTGTTGGCTGTTGCCTGTTGCTCCTGGGTTTTCACAGAGCATGTTCCAAGAACCTGGAAAGTCACTTCCTCCAATTTACATCTCCGTCATGGCTGCTGGCTCATTCATTGATATACTCTTGCAATAAATGCCCACTGAGTGCTCCCCGTAGGCTTGCTACTGCTCTCGTTGCTGGGGATACCTCATCTGCCTGTGGTAGAACTGTTCTCACACAGCTTCCATCTCATGGAGAGGAATATCAAAGAAACAAATAGAACAGGGAAACAGCCCACAGAGAGTGATAGAAATGATGAGTTAGGGCACAGCATTGGTTTTAGTTAGGCTGCTAAGCCTGGGCTGTTTGACCCATGAAGAGGGCAGCACTCAATTAGAACACATTGAAACAGAAACCAAAAACTAGAAAGTGGGAGGAGTCCTGTGTGTCTCCTGGGGGGAAGAAGGAATGCAAAGGCCTGGGGTGACAGCAACATTTTGGGGGTGTTGATGACTGGCAATGAGGCCATGTGGTTGCAGAGAAATAGACAAGATGTAAGGAATGCAGATGGAAAGGTTGAGACCTAAGACATCGGGTAGCCTTGTAGGTGGCCATGGCACAGATGGGAGTGTGCTTTGAGAGAGACATTGCAAAGTATTGGACAGTGGAAGGATGTGATCCTACATTCAAAAGGGATCCCTGGCTGCCGCTAAGACAAGAAGCTGAATAAATATCAATGCGCTGGCCATGGCATTGAAAAGATGTGACCATGGTATAGTCCAGGATGGTAGCGCAGGGTTGAACTAAGGCATCAGAATCTAGGTGTGTTTGTAAGAAATATCCCGCTGGCAAGCATGCTGAGCAAAAGACACAAATCTGCAATCATCAGCATGAAAGTGATGGCCAAAGCCATATGACAGGGAGACTCCTGAGTGACTTAGACCAGTATGTAGGGTCAGGATGTAGGAGAAGCAATGGAGAAGACTGAGCTGGGCCGGTCACTCTGGGAAGTGACTTTTCATGTATGAAATACACGTAATTCAGTGGCACAGGTAGTGTATGCCCCACTGAGGCTTTCCCAGGCGTTTCCTGGGGCTGCTGAAGTCACTGCTCAGGCCACTCAGAGAGGTGAGGACCAACACAATGCCCCTGAGGCCCATTGTCTCCCAGCTCCTAGAGGTATCCACACCCCATTTTGGGGACCCATGACAGATCCATACGGAAGGAGAGAGAGGTTGGTCTGTGGTCCTGGGGATCAGGGAGACAGCTGAAGCAGTGTGAGGTAGGGTGGACAGACTTAGGAACACCATTGTGGGGAAGTTTCATAGGAGCCTGGATGTGCCTTGGCATCCAAACACTGCATCCCTTAGGAAAGAATCATCTACTCAAGGCAGCCTGCATTCCCTGACTGCCTGATAAACAAGTAGAAAGTCCCAGCCACCTTACCTCAACATAGAACAATTGGGAAAGGCCCCTTGGGTGCCATGGTCACCTATAGGAGCCGCCAAAACTTTTGTTGTAACTGTCTGGTAGGTCGACTTGCCCTTAAACTTAATCCTGCTTCCCTGCCTTCTTCTAGCAGGTGCTTGTGTTGAACACAGTCACCAGCAAGCCTCCTGCAAGCCGATCTCTGTCCTGGCTAGGATGGGAAGAGAGCAGAGGCAGCAGGCTCCAACGTAGGATTTGGGACTGAATCACTTGCTGGTAGTCTGACTATGCAGACCCTTCTACAAGCGGCACGTCAAGCGCTTAAAGCCTCTGGCACAATGCGGCAGTATGTGGAAGCCAACTATAGGGGTGGAGTCAATATAGCATGCTGGGGAAGTGCTGCACGTGCCAAGAGCAGGAAGCCAGAAACTGGCTGATATGTGCGGCTAGCCTATGGGAGACTGGGCACCAAGAGTTCCAGATCAAGGTTAGGCATGCAGAGAGAAAGTGTCTTAATCACCTATGGCTACATAATAATACTACCCCAAACTTGGTGGCATGAAACAGCACACATTGATTTTCTCACAGTCTCTTTGCTGAGTCCCCCGCTATGCCCCAGTCAAGGTGTCAACACAGACTGAGATCTTATCTGAAAGCTCAGCTGGAGAAGGAGCCACTTCCAAGCTTATGTGGTTGTGGCACAATTCATGTCCTGGCAGACTGCTCAATTTAAGGCCTTATTTTCTCGCCGTCTTCCTGAGGCACCCTCGGTCCCCTGTCACATGGCCCTCTCCTGTCAGCTCACACCATACAACTTGCTGCTTCGAAACCCGCAGGGGATAGTCTCCTGGTGAGATAGATGTTAAGCTTCATTTCACACAATCACATACATCTGGATGCCACTCCAGGGGAAGGTTTACATGGGAGCATGAGTACCAGGGAGATGGGATCACGGGCTCTCCTTGAAGTTTATCACCACAGAGTTATTAATGTGGAACATTCTCCTATGATGTAGGATCTTTAAAAACAAAACAAAAACCCTTTCTTATTAGAAAGGTAGACAGACAGAGATTTTTCCATCTGCTGGTTTATTCCCAAATGCTGGCAACAGAGCTAAGCCAAGCTGAAACCAGGAGCCCTGAACTCATTCCAGGCCTCCCATGGTGTGGCGGAGATCAAGCCCTTTAGCCGCCATCTACTGCCTTGCAGGATTTGCATTAGTAAGGAGGTGAGATCCAGAATGGAGTCAAGACTTAAACCCAGCACTGCCAATATGGGATGTGAGCACACAGGCAGTGTCATTACTGCGGAGCCATATGCCTACCCTTAGCATCCTGGCTGGACCCTGGGCTACTGTGCCATCAATCCTACTAAGAGAATGCAATGGTGCAAATGACATGAAGTAGAAACATGAAAACTGCTGGGCGGAATGATAGAGGCAGCGATGGGCACACAGGAAGGTTATAGTAGAATTGTTAAGGAAATCAGAGGACCAGTGATATGGAACACTGAAGGACCGCTCTGCTGCAGAGGCCAAGCCATTAATCCAGGCCCAGTGAGGCCATGGCCAGAACTTGGGAGGTGGGGGTGGAACAGGTGACATGTGGTGGATTCTAGATAGGCGAGTTTTGCTGAGAGATTTGCTAATGGATTGGATGTTGGATATGAGGAAAGAGACCAGTCAAGAATTCCTCTAAGGTCTCGGGGCTGAACAACAGGAAGAATTGGATTATCTTTACCAAAGAAGAGAGAACTGTGGGGAAGCAAGTTTGTGAGGAAAATCAAGTTTGATAGTCAATAGCAAGCTGTCGGTGGTAGATCCCCATAGTGATATAAGTTTGCAATTGGATGTGTATGTCTGGACTTCAGGGGAGGAGTTGAGACAAGAAATATACATGTGGGGCTGTTGATCTATAGATGTGATGTGTACATTATCCATGCAGTGGGTGACACCACCTAGGGAATCAGCGTAGATCAGGATCATCAGAAAACTTGAGCTCCAGACTTCTGCAGCAATTAAACACTGAGCAGATGAGAAAGCAGAGGGATTAGGGCTGGGATGTACCGAGGAGAGCTCTTTGGGCATACCAACTGATATCCTGAGCTTCAGCGCTAGAGGATTCTAGTAATAATGAGAGATGATGCTCTATTGCATAGGCCATGGCAACACCAACAACTCCAGGAGCAGATTGGCTCCAGGTTGCTGAGACAGAGCTAGCCTTGAAGGGAGAGGTCTGAGAAGAGGTTGGGGATGTGCAGATGTTAGAGACGATAGGTCATGAGAGACCCCTCTCTCCTTCTTCCTCTGCATCCCAGACCACTGAAGCAATCCCTTGGTGTCTAGGTCTCCACCTTCACCTTCTTAAGAGAATGTGTCTGTTGGACTTCTCCTGACCTTGGATAAAAACTGTTGGGCTCAAAGTTCTGAAGACAAGAGAGACCTAGATCAGAGACTGGAATGAAGGTGGGGGACATAGAAATGGATTAAGTCCTAATGAGTAGCTGGGGAAGAAGGCACGATGTGGGAGGAGGGGCTGAGAATGAGTCATTAGGAGAGAAGGGGATGGTGAAGTTAGTGAAGAAAAATCTAGATTGGCCTAGATTCTTGTAGGTGAGAGGGAATTGGGTAGAGGAGAAAGACTATGAAAAGTTTTGTGGGAACTATAATCTGGACTCCCTTGTATACCAAGAGACACAAGGAGCACAAGAAAACTCTTTTTAATTTTTTTTTAATTATACTTCCTTTCCCTTTCCCACTCCCCAAATATTCCCCAGTGCTTTGTGATTGGCCTTGTGGGTATTGAGTAGGGTAGACAAAGATCCTTGGATCCAAGATGTTTGTTTTGTTAGAAAACTTTAAATTATAAAACATATTTAGTTCAACTCAAGTTCCTGATCCTTAAAAGAGGAAAACCCAGATAGGCAACTCTTATAGATCATGATCATGAATGGTATGCCCATATCCTGCTATTCGTCTGATCATTCAAGCCATCAACAGTCCCTGAGCTTCAGGACAGTAGGGCCTCTGTCGTGTTTTACATTACCTAGATGTGTGCTTCCTAAATCCTCATGTAAATGAAACTTGCCTGCCTCAAAGGGACTGGTACCATGGCATGGCATCCCATGCTCCAGTCAGTCTCTGCTGCTCTGCCTGTGATCCAGCTTCTTGCTACTGCAATTGGGAAGGCCACAGAAGACCACCCCAGTGTTTGGGTCCCTGCCACCCAAGTGAGAGGGCAGATGGAATCCCAGGCTCCAGGTTCCAGGCTTTAGCTAAACCAGACCTGGTTGTTGAGCAATGAATTGGCACATTGATCTCTCTCTCTCTCTCTTTTTTCTCTCTCTCGTCACTCTACCTTAAATTTAAAATTTAAAATTTCCTTAAAAAAGAAATAGATCTTTGTTAAAAAGTAGAATAATGCTGTAGAGAAAATGTGCATGCTGCTGTGATCAAGAGCAAGGAATGTCTCCAATTAGACGGGTTATGCTCAATCTGAAGGAATGCGATGTGGCTGCCATGGGGTGAGGGAAACAGTTTCTAAACACAGACGAAAGCAAGTGTGAAGAATGCCAGGAGGAAAAGACCTTTCAGCTTTGAGGAACAAACTGACACCACGTGGTGTTAAGGTGCTGCTGAGGAACCTGACCTTAAAGCACATCTTATTCCTGCTGTTCCTGAAACGCACCTGAAGAAAAATGGTTAATAAAGTCTCCATAACAACAAGTGATGCCAGGAATAGGTTTGCTTCTAGCATTAGGGAAGTTTCTAATATTTGTATTTATATGTATTGTATTACATATTTACATATTAGTATTCATACCTATTAATTTCTTATCTTTATTTGGTGTGTGAAGTTTTATTGAGATACTGAAAAAAAATTATGCAGTGATATTGATCCAGTTTTTCGCTGATGGTTTCTACCTTTAGGGTCATCTGCAGCAAGTCTTCGCTATTTTAGGATTGCCTAATTATATATCTAGGACTTTTGCGTGTTCACATTTTACATTTAGGCTTTAATCCCTCAGGATATTTTTAGATATGTAATTCTTTTTTTCCCGTTGTCTCTCAATAAAGCAGAATTTTTTTTGTATAGATCTTTGACTTCTTCTTGCATTAATTTCTAGGTATTTTTAATTTTAGTGTTGCTACTATGAATATTTTTCCATGATCTTTTCGATGCTGGTTATGATGGGTATTTTGGAAGAAATCTGTGTGTAATTGTATGTTTTTCATAGAAGAATATTATTACCAGTCACTTGACTGTGGTGTAGTTTCTAGTGGTTTTCCACTTGAGGCTCTGGTTTGCCAACCATTGAAACTGGCGCATGAGGGTGCTGGAATTTGCATAGAGTGAATTGTCACTTAGGCCATCCCCACCCCGTGTCAGATTGCCTGGATTTGACTTCAGTTCCAGCTCTGCTTCAGATGGCAGTTTCCTGCTAACTGCATCCTGGGAGACAGTGAATAATGCCTCAAGGTCGTGGGTCCCTGCCACCCACATGAGAGACCTGAGTTACATTTTGGGCTTCTGGCTTTGGCCTGGTCCCAGCACTGGCTGTTGCAGGCACTTAGGGATGGAAGCTTACTCTCTCTTTTTAATAAATAAATAATACCTAGGTATTTGATTTCAAATAAATAAAATTTAAAATTGGAAAATAACATTCATTATTTCCTATAATTCTTTCTAACGTGAAAGAGATAACATGGTCTTTCATTGTTTCATTTGCATTTCTTGACAACTGTTGAGAGTCTGCACATTTTCAGAGTAGTGAACTGCTCATTCCTGGGCTTTGTTAATTCCTCTTTTTCATATCTATCATGTGTTCATTGATCTTATATAATTGCTTTTAATTCATTCCCTCTTGATACATTATTTCTGTCAAGAGAAGCACGGCCACCAATGTCAGTAGCAGATGTTAGCAGGTGAGCCCTCTACAGATGTGGAGAGTCTTGGGTGAAGGCTCCTAGGCTTACAACTTGATCCATGAAACCTGTGGGAGGCTGGAGGCGAACAGTGAAACACGGCCCAGAGTGGGGAAGCTGCTATTTCAAATCACACAACCCAAGATGTGGTGAGCCCCAGCCCCTCCCATCTTCCCATACATGCCCGGGTGGTCTCTGCCAGGTTTGAGGGGATTATCCGGAATCAATATTTGAAATAACTGTATTTTTTTTCTAGCTGGAGTTAAGTTTATAAGCTTTTTTTATTTAACCACCAAACACCAGAAATAAAAGTCTGGAAAGCAGCCAGCTTGGCTGGCAGCCAAAATACTTCCTCATGGTCCTTTGGCCCAGTTGTTTTCCCTCCAGTTACTGACATTTCCTTTCCAAAGCTGAGCCAGCCCCCCAACTTCTCAAATTTTTCAGCAGAGTAACACAGCCCCCAAATGATTCCTAGAGATCCTGTTCGCCCGCTCCAGTCCCTGCCCCCAGCCCAGCCTGGGACACCTGAGCCGTAACTGGGGCAGGAGGCCAAGGCTCTGTGCTGGGGCCAGAACCACGTGATTCAGGCTGCAGTTCCAAGTCATTTCCTGGGGGAATTTTAATTGCAGGCTGTGCAAATGCCAGAGGAGGCCCTAGTGGGTGGGGAGAGGGGAACCGAAGCTGCTGCAGTCTGGTCCCTGGGAGGAAGCATGTGAAGAGAGATTTTGCTCCTACTAATCTCTAACTAGGGGCTGGAATAAGGCCTAAAGCCATGCACATGGGCAGGGGGCACCCAGCTGGATGGGGCATGCTCCTGGGCACTAGTGAGCAGGACTAGCTTGGTCCCCACTAAGGGGAAATTGACTGCCCAGCGGGAAAGACAGATGTGAAACAAATAATTTCTCGTGACGAATTAAGTAGTTACAAGTGTGAAAACTGTGCTTAGTCAAGTGGGAACTATTGCATGGCCTAATATACAAGGTCCTCTCTTTGCAAGAATCCAGAGCCAGAAGACTTCCCTGGGGAGTTTTTGGTGCAATCCCTTTCTTCTACTTCCCACGCTTTGGGGTGGGTCATCCTGCCAAAGCAGACGGCCCCGATGTGAGTCTGAGCTGAGCGGGAGGGACTGGGAGAGACTGGGTGCCTTGCAGCACTGGGGCCCCCCTGTTGCTGGCCTGCTACCCTCTCATGACCTCCCACGGCATTTTGGGGCGGATCATCCCAGGTTGGCCTTGAAGTCACTCTGAGTCAGCTCTCACTGACCCACCCGTCAGGGGCTCCTCCCCTCGGCTCCCCCAGGCTTCCATGCTCAGAGTCATGTTCCAGATGGCTCCGATTGGCACGGGTTTGAGACGTGTCTCAGCATCTTGTGATGTGTTCCTGAGCCTCTGGGCCTTGCTCAGGGTGAGTCACTGGCTCTGATCTCAAGTCCGATGCCTATCGCCCCCTCATCCTGGGGCCACCAACCAAAGCCCAGCACCTGAGTACAGATCACCAAGTCTGCCCCACCAGGCCTAGAGCAGACAGCTCCCAGAGGTCAGATAGGCCCTGTCCTCCAGGCATTCCTACCCCACCCCACACCCTTCTCCTCTACACTGATTTTTTTTTTCTTCAAGTTCTGCTGTGAAAGGGAGTGGGAGTGCCACGTGGCCATTCTTTGCAGCTCTCTTTCTGTTCCGACTTCTGCCTTACATGGGTTGCAAATCCTGCCAGGAATTCCATCCACAGGGGTGGGTTTGTGTCTAGCTACATGGGGGAGGTGGCGAGTTGGCAAGATTAGAAAACGGGACTGCAGGGGGGAGCATTTGCCTTGTGAAGTGTGTGAGTGTGGGTGGTAGGTTCAGACCCTCTGCCTTCGAAGTCCTGGCTTTTCCTAGGTGATAGCCTCAGGCAAGTTTTCTGTGCCTCAGTTTCCCCATCTATAAAGTATGAACAGGCAACCCTCTCACAGCATTGCTGTGAAGAGGAAATGACTTAAAACACAGATCTTGAAAAAGCTCTTTGGATGTGTCACTGTGATGCTTGTTCTTAGCGGTTAATATAGGCTGTCCGCAGGGGTAGTTATTTTTTCCAGCTTTGGACAAGTTCACATTGGAAATACATATACTTCTCCCTTTCTACTTGTTCTAGAATGATACCCCCAAAATAGTTCCTGTGGCATCTTTCATTTCTACTAGCTCAGAACAACAGCCATTAGGCTGGGTGAATCCCTTTTCTCTAATATTCCTGGGTTCTGGTTCACTGAGGTTTAGTGAGAGCTAGGAGGACAAATTTTTTCACGGCATGGACTCGTCTTTCCTGCCCATGCCTGAGGCTTCACTCCTTGATGACTGAAGCCCAGGAAGAAGCTATTAGAAATAACTGTTGGGACCAGCACAATGGCTCGACCGGCTAATTCTCTGCCTGCAAGCACTGGCATCCCATATGGACACCGGTTCGTGTACCAGTTACTGCACTTTCCATCCAACTCCCTGTGTGTGGCCTGGGAAAGCAGTAGAGGGTGGCCCAAAGCCTTGGGACCCTGCACCCACGTGGGAGACTCAGAAGCAGCTCCTAGCTTCTGACTTCAGATGGGCTCAGCTCCAGCCATTGCAACCATTTGGAAACTGAACTAGTATCTCTATCTCTCCTTCTCCCTGTAAATCTGCCTTTACAGTCAAAATAAGTAAATAAATTGTTTAAAAAAAAATAGCTATCCATCTATCCATTGATACTTTCATTCATTTATTCCACAGCTGGTACTAAATACCATCAGGTACAATGAAAACCACTAGGTGTAAAAAAGTATTTTATTCTTGTGTTGACAGAGCTCAAAACACAGACAATGACAATTCTGGTGCGTCAAGAATTCCTGTGGGGTGGGGAAATCCCAGAGCTTATGGAAATGTATCATAAAATTAATTAATTAGCTAAATAAGAAAATAAGAACTCCTGTGGAGGTGGCTGAGCTTTGGATGCACAGAAAAGTACCTGATAAGAGGGGTTGACGGGGTTCGATGCCAGGTTCTGGAAGAGCAGATGGATTCAGCCAGAACGTGCCAGAGAATTATATTCCAGGCTGAGAAAGCCTCCTGTGCCAAGGCCAAGAGAGGAAGGAAAGTATGCCAGAGCATGGTGTACTCAGAGCAGGGAGGAAGGCGAGCGCAGTGTGGGGCAGGGGTGGGGCCCATCAGGAAAGTCCAGGCTGCTCTCTTGCTTCTGCACTTGTGATCAAGTTCTCTAACATTCGTTCTTTGGCTTATCCGTCCACAAAATTCCATTTCAAATAACACCCACCAAATGGAGGTCACTTAAATACTATTTATGTGACCTCTGTGAAATTTGCAGGATTCATTATGTGATCCAAGGTGTTATTCAAATGTTCTTAATCTTCTGGTTGTATATCACAGACTAAATACAAATGTTTATGCCAGGTGCTTGTGAAGACATCAGTAGGGTGAGCATTTGGCCTCACTGTGAAGATATCCCTGGAGATGGCTGCATCTCATATCAGAGTGCCTGGGTTCAAGGCCTGGCTCCAGTTTCCAATTCTAGATTCCTGCCACTGAAGACTCCAAGAGGAAGCAGTTGCTCAAGGTTCTTGCCATCCATGTAGGACCAGAATTGAGTTTCTGGCTACTGCTTTCAAAATGGTCTGGCTGTTGTAGGCATTTGGGGAGTGAACCAATGGATGGGAGATTCTTTCTCTCTCTGTCATCTTCTATACTGAAAAAATGAAATCAGTAAGTGCATTTTTAGAAAATCAAGAACTGCCAGGATCCCATATGGGCCCCATTCTTTTTTTTTTTAAGATTTATTATTATTATTGAAAAGCCAGACATACAGAGAGGAGGAGAGACAGAGAGGAAGATCCTCCATCCAATGTTCCACTCCCCAAGCGAGCCGCAACGGGCCAGTACGCATCAATCCGATGCCGGGACCAGGAACCTCTTCCAGGTCTCCCACGCGGGTGCAGGGTCCCAAAGCTTTGAGCCATTCTTTACTGCCCTCCCAGGCCACAAGCAGGGAGCTGTACGGGAAGTGGAGCCGCTGGGACTAGAACCGGTGCCCATATGGGATCCTGGGGCGTTCAAGGCGAGGACTTCAGCCGTCGGGCCCTGGGCCCCATTCTAATCCAGGCTGCTCCACTTCCCATCCAGCTCCCTGCTTGTGGCCTGGGAAAGCAGTTGAGGATGGCACAAAGCCTTGGGACTCTGCACCCACACGGGAGATCCAGAAGAAGCTCCTACTGGTGCAAACAGAATTAGAGTGGGTTAGGGTTGGTTGGGCTTAGCTGTAGCATCAGATGGCAGAAGCTGGCACTGGGGGATAATTCTGTCAAGTCAAACTACAGAACCACCTGGAGAGTGCATAATCTGGGAGTGAGAGTGGCCTAGAAGGGAAATAGTGGGCTTTCCATCTTGGGAAATAGTGGGCTCCTCCTGGAGGGTACGAAAATCAGGACAGAGGCTGGAGTGGCTAGACAGAGAGGCACCCAATTACATCTGTGTGGGCTGGATAGTTGAGCTGGTTAGATGGAACTAGGTTTCAATGCCTATTGACATGTACGAGAGCCAAATGGGATGTGGGACAGACTGGACTAGTCTGCTGCACATACTGGCAAACCAGGGTAGGTTGCAGGCCTGGTGGGGGTTATTGTGGATTGCTCTGACTAGGCTGCAGCTCCCACTGGTTTATGTGAGGGCTGAGTATGTGCTGGGCAGAACCAGGCTGGACTGCAACACCCATTGGTTCTAGTGGAAGACAGGGCTGGAAACAGAACCGACCCAGCAATTGCAACCACCAGCTGATCGTGGTGATGGACTGTGCCAGGCCCTGTACTTGCTAGTGCATACAAGAATCTGGTCTGGGAACACCTCAGACACAGTTTCTTTGGGCATCTCCCCAATTGAACTGCCGGACTCAGAACCCTAACCTTGAAAAGACAGAGGACAGAACAAGTCAATCAACCACCTATGCTATATGTTGGCAGTGAAAGACTGGGCAAATGAAGACTCTAAGATGGAGTATGTCAATCAGTGGATTCTCCAACGACCTCATGGCAGCAATTCATAACTGTTGAACTATCAAAACCACTTGAGCAAGAATCTCAGAGCATGCCCCACATCAGGGACCTAGGGTGGGTGGGAGACTGGGTGGGGCTTCTCCCTTAAAATCCCCCTTTACCTCAGATATATGAAGGAAACAATATGGAAATAATAGTCTTACCCACTTTCCTGTAGCCCTTGAACCTTTTCACTCTAATTAACTATGCAAAGATGGTCAAAAATATAATAAAAAACGGAAAAAGTTACAAAAAAATTAAGAAATTTGGGCCTTGGAGCAATAGCTTAATGGCTTAATCCTCGGCTTGCACATGCCAGGATCCCATATAAGTGCCAGTTCATGTCCCAGCTGCTCCACTTCCCATCCAACTCCCTATCTGTGGCCTGGGAAAGCAGTAGAGGACAGCCCAAAGCTTTGGGACCCTGCACCCGCATGGGAGACCCAGAAGAAGCTCCTGGGTCCTGGCTTCGGATCGGCTCAGCTCTGGCCATTTTGGCCACTTGGGGAGTGAATCAGCAAACCAATGACCTTTTTCTGCCCTTCCTTTCTATAAAGCTGGCTTTCCAATAAAAATAAAATACGTTTTTAAAAAAGGAAACAGATCTAGAGGTGGAGTTCTGCTCCCAGAAATATATTCAGGTGTACTGGGCAGAGCTCGTGGAAATCGCCTGTGGCGGAGGGAAGAATAGGAGCAACATGGGGCCGTGACGCAATCACAGCAGCTCTTCAGAGTGGCCCCAGGTAAGACAAGGGCCTCTGGTCTTGACATGGTCCTGGATGAGGCAGTGCCCTGTCATTCACTACCACTTCCTGGGGAGGAAGCCAGCTGTAAACCTTCTTTGGCCAAGCCCCCCTGGCAGTAGGGCAATGGAAGCCTCCATGTCGCAGCGGGCATCTGAATGACGTCTGTGCCTCCTCCCACTCTAAGGAGATTCCAAGGAGCAGAAGATGGGGGTGCAAGAGACAGTGAGGACACAGGGAGACATGGGGACCAAAAGCAGGGACATAAAACTCCCCACCTCTCCTCAACCAAGGCAGTGGACTGAAGGTATACTATGGGGTACATACTAACCAAGGTCTCCAGACCGAGGGACACTGATATGGGCAAGGTGGATGAGGGAAGCATCTGTGTGTGGCAGAGGTAGAGAGAGTCTTCCACAGCGAGGGGTGAGTTCACAGCCCAACCCCTATCCCCACTCAGCTCAGCTCACAGAACACTGGCAGTCGGTCCAGGAGCCTGGGCAGAGGATAGGTGACAACTCCAACAAGACTGGCCAGGACGAGAGAAAAGACCTACCCATTCTTCGCTTGGAGGGTTCTAGACAAAGGAACCCCCTTCTCATTCTGATGAATATTGTCAGTCAATAAACCCCATGGTGATCATTTACCTTTCTATCAGCTTTGAACACCTTTCTCAAATATAATACAGTCAGTGTCACCAGTATTCATACACTTAGGGGTAAAGACAACAGGATAGTGACAGGATTAAGTAGATGGCAACAAATGCCACCCCCAAAGCAAAGACATAATAAACCTTCAAACCTTCTATGTTCTTAAAGAGTTAACACAGACCCAGTGCAATAGCCTAGCAGATAAATTCTCGCCTTGCATGTGCCAGGATATCATATGGGCGCTGGTTCTAATCCCAGCTGCTCCACTTCTCATCCAACTCCCTACTTGGCCTAAGTAAGCAGTCAAGGATGGCATAAAGCCTTGGGACCCTGCACCCAAGTGGGAGACCCAGAAGCTCCTGGCTCTTGGCTTTGGATTGGCTTAGCTCCGGCCGTTGTGACCACTTGGAGAGTGAACCAGCAGACGGAAGATCTTTGTCTCTCCTTCTCTGTGTAAATTTGCCTTTCCAATAAAAAATTAAATAAATCTTAAAAACAAACAATAAGAGTTAACACACAGTCCTGTGATCTACTTCTGATCCATAATGTGCTAATGTGCCTGGGAAAGCAGCATGAAATGGCCCAAGTCCTTGGGCTCCCGCACCCACATGGAGGACCTGCATAAATCTCCCGGCTCCTGGTTTCATCCTGACCCAGCTTGGGTTGTTGTGGCCAATTTGGCAGTAAACCAGCAGATGGTAGATCTTTTTCTTTCTCTCTCTCTGCCTTGGATTCAAAGGGCTTTAAGATACTCTTATAAGTGTGAGATGAAATCTTGATGGCCAATAAAAAGTGAATGAAGAGTGACTGTTACAGACAGAATGAACAGTAGTAAATGAATAAAATATAATTACACTACATTTCAAAAATCAGTGAAAAATACATAAAATCAGTAGAAGTTCGATCAAAAGTTGCCCACAAATATGCATTTTAAGTTTAACCTAACGCTTTCTACATCCATAGTGAACTGTAATCTAACTTGATACTTAAATAGATTCTATGTTAGAATGTTAGAATCTGTGTTAGAATCTGTTCTAGATTATTCCATTTTCTATTGGAAATCTATTCTAGATTGTTCCATTTTCTATTGCTAAAACAAAATACTCAAGTCTGGGTACTTAACAAAGGAGAGAGGTTTAGTTAGTGCAGCATTCTGGAGGGTCAAAGACCTGTTTACCTGGTAGTGAGTAGAGACACTATGATGCCAGCATCCCAGAGGGTTGCCAGTTGATATTCCAGCTGTTCCACTTCCAATCCAGCTCCCTGCTAATGTGCTGGGAGGGCAGATAATGGCCCAAGTGCTTGGACCCCTGTATCAATGTGGGAGACCTGGGGGAAGTTTCTGGCTCCTTGCTTTGGACCAACCCAGCTCTGTCCACTGTGGCCATTTGGGGAATAAACCAGTGGATGGCGGATCTCTCTTTCTGTGTCTCCTCTTTCTCTGTAACTCTGCCTTCCAAATAAAATCAAAATAAATCTTTTTTAAAAAATGTCCACTATTTATGTCTTTCCTATGTGTTGTTACTCACATTCCTTGCCAGTGTCCTATCTATAATTAGTGAATTACATCATATATACCAACGAATGCAGTTGATGTGCAGAAATCATAGTTTTAAATTGTTTCATGCAACCCTGTACAGGACTTTAGAGATTACAAAGCACCATTACTCTCATTTTATAAAAAAAAAAAAACTAAAGTAGTCAGATGAGAAGTGTCAGGCTGGCTCAGGGGACAAAGCAGCAGAAAGTCCTGATCCCCTATCTGTTAGCTTGTGCTGGCTGTTCCATTATTTCTAAATCTGTCTCTGCCCACCACTCCAAATCTATCTTTCTTTTCCCAATTACCATATTCAGGAAGTAACAGAAAATCACCTCCATTTTCCTACAGCTTGCAACCTTTTGGAAACAACCAAAAACAGGATAAAGAGCCGAGAATCTTTAGTGAACTCAAGGTCCCTTGTCATTTCAGGCTGTAATTTTGGCATTCTTCATAAACTCCCTGCAAGTCTCTGTTCCACTTTACACGGATTTGGCCGCACCTTTGCCATTTCAAGAATGCAAGGTATAGACGAAAAAGATTGTGTAACCCTGCACAGTGACCAAGCAACTGACTTCTTGGTAGAGGGAGGGAGTACAAAGTGTAGCACCATCATTTCAATGAGGGTACTTCGGACTGGCTATGGACATTTAGAATTTAAAGGTACATTTATTTTCCTGCCATTTTTTGAAAGTCATGCGTTTTTTTTTAATTATAATACTCATTTTCCATGAACTCTTCAGAGGCCTGTCTTATTGGTCTCCATTCCTTCTTGCTTTCAAATTCTGGATTCTGATGATGCTCCTCACCATGGAGAAGCTGAAATACCTGTGGCTGGGGTGAGGCTTTGTGTGTCCCTCCTGCTTGGTGTCAGTGACACAGTGATGGTCGCAGGCCTAGCAGGTGTAACACTCCGAGGAAAAGGGGAGGGTTTAGAGTTTCAAAATGCGTTCTGAACTTGAAGGCACATTTGGCTCTGGCAGGGTTTTCTCTCACCATGAAAAGCTTTGTCCAGAGGAAGCTGAAGCAGTTGTGCTTTTGCTGATTCTGTCTTATCGAGCATCTACTGCAGCTTGCAAGCTGACCGTATCTGTTTACTTAGTGTTTCATGTTTCTTGGCCAGGAATCATCACTCAAGTGATAATGTGTCAGCCAGTTGCCTCAATGAAGCTGCTGGCAAAAGGGGAGTCAAATTACTCTAGGTGTAGATAATTGAGAGAGAGAGAGAGAGAGAGAGAGAGAGAGAGAGCCCTTCAACAATGCACAATTTGCAATTCTAAGAGCAGAAAGGCAGTGCTGCGACTAAGGGTAGTAGGTCAAGCCATCAGGATGCCACAGACATGTTAAGCCTTTGTTTATCTCATTTGGTCCTCTCAACACCCCATGAGGTAGGAGTCATTCTTTTCACAGATGAAGAGGCTGGGGTTCAGAGGGGTCTAATCACTTGCCCGAAGTCACAAACTTAACAGGACCAGATGCAGCAACCTGACTTCAGGATCCTGGACTCTTTTTTAAAAAAGAGATTTATTTATTTTTATTGAAAAGACTGATATACAGAGAGAAGGAGATACAGAGAAAAGGATCTTCCATTCACTGGTTCACTACCCAAGTAGCCAAAATGGCTGGAACTAAGTCAACCTGAAGCCAGGAGCCTGGAGCTTCTATAGGTCTCCCATGCAGGTGCAGGGTCCCAAGGCTTTGGGCCATCACCTACTGCTTTCCCAGGCTGCAGGATGGAGCTGGAAGGTAAGTGGAACGGCTGGGACTAGAACTGGTGCCTATATGGGATCCTATATGCAAGGCAAAGACTTTAGCCACTAGGCTATCACGCTGGGCCCAGATCCTGGACTCTTGACCTTTCTAAGTATGAGCTCCACAAATGCTCCAGCGGCTGTATCTTCTATTCTTGAAACAGTAGGTGTTAAAAAAAATGTTAGCTGACTGAGTGAACAAATATTTCATGCTGTGTTGGTCTGGGTCAGAATCAGGTAGCTGGGTACTTGGCAAGCCAGGGAGATCTGAAAGCTACATTAAGGTGGCCTTTCAAACTCTCAGAATATTCTGTTAAAATTTAGAACATTGTGGATAATTTATCACATTAGTGAGCCCTCTTTATTTTAGCAAGAGGAAAATAGATATTTGAAAATGGTAATGATTAGATTTATAATAGTGTTATTTCTTAAAGATTCATTTACTGATTTTAAAAGTCAGAGTTACAGAGAGAGAGAGAAAGAGAATCTCCTATCCCCTGATACACTCCCCACATGGCTATAATGGCCGTTGCTGGACCAAGTTGAAGCCAGGATTCAGAAGCCGATTTCCCTGTTGGCCTGAGTCCACAGGCCATCATGCACTGCCTTTCCCAGGTCATTAGCAGAGAGTAAAACATCCATACCATATGACAACATTGCACATGACAGTTTTACCTGCTGTGCAGCAACACTGGCTACCCAAAGTTAATTTTTATGAGTTAAAAAAGCTACTTATTAAATGTCCAATGAAAAGTTGGTAAAATAAATTATGGACACACAGATGATGGTGTATTTGACTGCCATTAAAAATTAAATTGTATAACAATATCACATGACATATAAGTACTCTTGATACATTTCCTAGGCAGAAAAGCTAACAAAACACTATGCAGATTATTGTCTCAATAATATGTATATACTTATATGTAGAAAGAGCTCTGAAAAATACACTAAAATGTGAATAGCTATTTCTTTTTTTTAAATTATTTTTAAATAATCTTACTTAGCTGATTAGGGTACAAAGGGTCAAGGACTACAGAGGGAAACCGGGTAATACCATTGTTTCCACACTAATATTATCAATTTCCCCCTGTATCTGGGATTAGGGGAGAAACAAAGTGAAAAGCCTCATCCAACCTCCCACCCATCCCAGATCCCCAACAGGAGGCATGCTCCGAAGGTCCTGCTCAAATAGTTTTGATAGTTCATCAGTTCTGGATTGCTGCCAATCTCGCAGTTCCAATCCCGATGAAACCTGTTCAGAGTCCACTGGCTGACAGTCGCTTCATGGTTGGGGTTCTAAGATCAGCAGTTCAGTTGGCGGGATCTCCAAAGAAACTTCATCTGAGATAATCCTAGATCTGATTCTTGCGTGAGTTTGCTAATACAGACTCCAACACCGTACGTCACACCAATCAGCTTATGCACATGCTGGTCATTGCGATTGCTGGGTCCGTTCTGTTTCCAGCCCTGTCTTCCTCGTGAACCAATTGGTGTTGTAGTCCAGCTCAATCCTACCCATTTCATACTTGGCCCACACGCAAACCAGTTGGAGCTGCAGCCTAGTTGGGGCGACTCCCCATGACCCCCACCAGTTCTGCCCCCTGTCCTGGTTCCCATGCTTGCCAGTATGTACCGCAGGCTTGTCCAATCTGTCCCACATTCCATTTAGCTCTCACACATGTCAATGGGCATTGAAGCCTAGTTCAACCCAACCAACCTACTATTCAGCCCATACACCTACTGGCAGGTGCCTTTGTGTCTAGCCACCCCTGCCCCTGTCCTGGTTTGCATGCTCTTCAGTGAGAGTGGTAACCCCGAGGGAGGTGCCCACTATTTCCCTTCTAGGCCACACCCACTCCCGGATTATGCACTCTCCAGGTGGTTCTGGCATTTAACTTGACAGAATTAGCCCCCAGTGCCAGCTTCAGCCAGCTGATGCTGTGGCTAAACCCAACCAACCCTAACCCGCTCTAATTTTTGCTTGTACCAGTCGGAACAGTCAGCCCAACGTGGCCCTTCCCTTATCTAGCTCACATGAGGCGCACAGGTGTTATAGCTCTGCCTAGTCTGATCTGCCCCCATCCCAGTTCACGTTTTCCAATGGAAGTAGTTGTCCATCAGGGGAACCCACATTCTCCTGTCGGCTTTGCCTCCTCCCCCTGATTATCACATGTGGTGTTTGGGCACCGCAACCACATCTGATACAGGCAACCTCACCTTGGCATTCCATAATGTGCACTGGTTTTTTTGTTGCAACTGAACCTGACTCGACCCACACTCTGTTCTGGTGCTCGGACTCGCCAGCGGTTGATGTGAACTGATTCAGCCTGGTCTGCCCCAACCCATGCCAAATGTATGCCAGTGGGATAATTTCCATAGCCTGTTCTGGGCTGTTTCCTATCATGCTTCTTGCGCTTACCTGCCGGGGTCTGTGTCCTGCCAGAGAAGTTGTCCAGGCTCCTCCACCAGAAACTCTCTCTCAATGCCAGATTTTGTGCATACCAGTGGGTCCATGAGCCAGCCCTACTCAGTTCACCTCCTGTCCTAGCAGGAACAGTGGCTTTTCCTGACTGGCTTTCAACCCAACCTGGTTCTTACTGTAGGATGTTTCAGCCCATTCACGGTTCGTCCATACGCACATACAGCTCACACATGGCTCAGTAGGGGCTGAGACCTAGCCTAGTCCATCCCACATCTACCCTGGTCCTCCAGAGCACCAGATGGTGTTAGAGTCTAGCCCGGCTTGGTGTGTCCAGTCCCAGTCCACACTTGTGCCAAGGGAGACTACAACCGAATCCTGATCAGAACATAGCCCCCATTCCAGACCCGTGCTCCTTGGTGGGAATCTCAACCCAGCTAGTGTGTCCCCTTAGCTCCCCAACCAGGCCTGGTCCCAGGCATAGATCGTGTGCATGGCAGTGGTTGCTCTGACTCAGCTTGGCAGAGCCCCTCACTTGTTCTGGCCTGCTAGATGCTGTGGTTTAGCGTCCCTGTCTCACGCAGATCAGTAAGTGCAAGGACCTACTTGGCATGATCTGTGCTCCAATCTGATTTCTGTTGTTTCTTGTGAGTTAAGGTTTGTTTGGCCCTGCCCATTTTGCCCCCTTCCAGTGGCAGCCCAGCCCACCCCACATCCTGTTTTAGAATGCACATTCAGGTGCTGCTGCCTTGACCTGTCCTGACTGTTGTGGGTTCCTTTACCTGTGAGTGATGGCAGGTGGCATGGTCACACCTAGCTTAGTCCATCACGACCTCAGCTTGCAATCTAACCAGGGCAACTTGTATTTCCACAGGGTTGGGCCCACACAACCCCACAGAGTCTACCCCCAGACCAACTTCTCTCGCGTGCTGGATAGTGTCTTGACCCTGCCAAATGTGTCCACTCTACCACTCCACCACCCAGTTGGGTAATGGTCCCGAACATTGCCATCCATAGCTTTGGTGTGGGCTGGTGTGTGGCGATCAGTGATGTTCTATGTTAACAGCCCATCTCTGGATTCCTAATTGGGCTGGTGAATCTGTCTAACCCAAATTATCTTCTGGATACTTCCCTCCAAACCACCAGGTCTCAGTCCCCACGCATGCCTGATACTTTCATGATCCTGTCACTGGGAATAACCCAAAATTCACTTCTCACCTACACTAAAACTGGCCTTCATTATGGGTGTCCCCAGGCAGCAACTACATATCACATATCTTACAAACCCCAGAGTTTGCTGCCAGGCGGCCTGGCACCACTTGGTGCACTGGCCATCCAAGGCCGAGGACTCATTCACTGCCTTCCGGCAGTGTCTTTGGCGTAAGTCACCAGCATTGGGTCCCACCTGGCAGGGGTATCCCCCACAGCCGCCACACTGCAGGGAGCTGCAGTTGCTCCCCACCCCAAGGCCCAAACTCGCCCAGCTACAAGATCTTTGAATAGCTATTTCTAGGATGCCAAGGCAGAAGTGGTTTTCCTTTCCTTCTTTGCTGTTACATAATTTTTTCAAGTTTCCTGCAATTACTGTAAATATTTTATACCCAGATAATAATCCATGATGTGAAGATGTACAGCTAGCGGGCTGACACTGTGGCATATCAAGCCAAGCCACCTGCTATATCACTTCCAGCACACAGGGGCTTGATTAAAAGACAACGCAGAACAGAGATGGGTCATACCAAACTGGATTTATATCAAGGAGAAAAATAATCCACAGAGGGTGGTTCACTGCCCTATGGATGGACCCATTCCCTCAGCAGGCTGGGCTTCTTCTGTTTTGTTTTAAAATGCTTATTTATTTTTATTGGAAAGGCAGATTGACAGAGAAAACGGGATACAGAGAGAAAAGATCCTCTGTCTGCTGGTTCACTCCTCAAGTGGCCATAATGCCCAAAGCTGAGCTGATCTTAAGTCAGGAGCCAGGAGCTTTTTCTAGTCTCCATCTGGGTGCAGGGTCCCAAGGCTTTGGGTCATCCTCTGCTGCTTTCCCAGGCCACCAGCAGGGAACCAGATGGGAAGTGGAGTAGCCGGGACATGAACTGGTGCCCACCCATATTGGATTTCTATGGTTGCAAGACAAAGATTTAGCCCCTAAGTCATCACAATGGGCCCTAGGTTTGGGGTCTTGGACTATTCTTTGAGGTGGGAGAATTCCAAGAACATGGGGAGATGAATGGAGACCAAACCTGCTTTTTACATAGGTCTTGTTCCTTGGGGCAAGGAAATGTAGACTGAGGTTAGCAGTGGGGTAGATGGGTCTTTTGAAATACATTGCCCACTATAGCTCAGTGGCTAAATCCTCTCTTTGCACATGCTGGGATCCTATATGAGTGCTGGTGTGTGCCCTTTGCTGCTCCATGTCCCGTCTAGCTCCCTGCTTGTGGCCTTGGAAAGCAGTTGAGGATGGCCCAAAGCCTTGGGACCCTGCACCCACATGAGAGACCTGGAAGAAGCTCCTGGCTTCTGGCTTCAGATTGACTCAGCTCTGGCAATTATGGCCACTTGAATCAGTGGATGGAAGATCTTTGTCTTTCTCTATGTATATCTGACTTTCCAATAAAAATTAAAGAAAGAAAGAAAGAGAGAGAGGAAGGAAGGAAGGAAGGAAGGAAGGAAGGAAGGAAGGAAGGAAGGAAGAGGAAGGAAGGAATACAGGGTCAGAGTCCCTGTTAGAGGAGAGAGAGACTGCTACCAGCATCTTCTGGAAGGAGATTCTCTATTGATCGTTCTGAGATCATAAGGTTCAAGCTTGTGTGTCCTTGTTTCCTTGGCTGGTTCATGTCCCAGATGCTTTACTTCCAATCCAGCTCCAGGTAAGGCTCCTGTCTCCAGCTTGGGTGAGCCCTGGCCGTTTGGAGAGTGAACCAGTGAATGGAAGATCTCTCTTTCTCCCTTTCTCTCTCTAACTCTGAGAGTCAAATACATAAATAACATGGGTAGTGATCACAATTCGTTTTGCCACTTATTTATTTTGCTATTCACTGGCTGTTGAGCCTTGGTTCAACTTCTCTGTGATTGGGTATTCTCATCTCTCAAGGAAAGATGATACGGCCTCCTACCTCAGAGAGTCCTTACCATGTTTGAAACATTAATTACCATGCTACAGAGTTGTGACAGTTAGTCATTACTGACATTGTTATGGCATTTTTTAATCTCTTAAAAGACTTATTTATTTTTACTTAAAAGGCAGATTTACAGAGAGAAAAGGAATGACAGAGAGCTTTCATCCACTGGTTCACTCTCCAAATGGCTACAATGGCTAGAGTTAAATTGGTCCACAGCCAGAAGCCTGAAGCCTCTAGATTTCCCACACAGGTGCAGGTGCCCAAGCAGCACAGCCATCCTTATTGCTTTCCCAGGCTGTAAGCAGGGAGCTGGATCGGAGGTGGAACAGCCAGGACTCCTCAAACAGCCCATATGAGATGCTGGCACTACATGTGGAGGCTTACACTTTGGTGGAGGACCTATATTTATGATTATTAAAACTCTTTCACCTAACTTTAAAAATTCACAGAGGCAAACCTAGGTCAGATGCTTTCAAGCACATGTGATTGGTGCTCTTTCAGTCCAGAAGGGGGGCTGGGTTTCCCCAGATGGCTCAGATGATGAGTTTGTCCCTGGGCACTTACCAGCCTTAATACCAGCATATCTATGGAATTGATTTTATCCATTATTTTTTTATTGTATTTTATTTTAACCTCATTTACAAGTCAAATTATTAGCTACACTACATTCATTAAATATAGGGAAGTGAGAATTCTTTGTATCCTGTCAAATTGCTCACTGCCCTTGGCCTAACCATGTCCCTTAAACATGAGGAACCTCAAAATTCTTTCCTGCTGTGGCATTCCTCATACCTCACCCCCTCCTCATCCTCTCCTCAGGCACCCTCCCAGCCCCTATCCTGAGGCCTGGCTTCAGGGATCAACCTCAGGAGGCCTGTTGATCCCACATCAGCTCCCCTGGGCTGCAACCCTTTAGACCTCTGAGGGCCTGGGAAAGGGACCCTGAGCTTGAGGAGCTGGAGTGGGCAGTGAGATGCCCTCCCAGGACCTGCTCCCAGGCCTGCCTTATCTGTGGTCCAGCGGCTGGGGTTTCCTGCCCGGAAAGCCTGGGCCAAGACACAATGGGAGCTATCAGTCAGCATCAGGGGACCAGGCCTCTGGGGAGCCCGCCACTGCTCAGTCGGGTTTCCAGGCCTTTCCTGTGTGCAACGGTACTTCCGGTACTTCCGTGGAAGCTCTGGTGTTGGTCTCTTCCAAGATGGAACTTCTTACCCAGCCTTCTCTCCCTTCTCCCAGCTTGCTTCAACCACCTAGACTTCCCATCTTTCCTCCTAGAGCTGTCTTTATGAGAGTTACCAACTTTTTCAGATCTTTTCTTTTAATTACAGGTGAAATTAAGGTATTCATTTAACTGGTTTCTATGATAGGAGGAATAAATTCACCTGAGTAAAATTGTAGCTGTCATGTCCTAAGTGTTAGTACAGAAACAGAAGAATTGTTTTAGGAGCATATGTTCAGTCAGTTGCAGCAAAATTACAGCTGCCACTGACTGAACTTTTACACTGTGGGTCTTGTGGCTTAGTTCATTTAATCTCAAGGATGTATAATTTTGTGAATGTCTTCAGAGAGATTGGATAGCTTGTTGAGGTCATCCAGCATGTAAATGGCAGAGCTATGAGATTGCAATCTTTTAAACTGACGCTATGCTGCCACCTCCCAAAGCAGCTGACGGCACGACCAGACTAACACAGCTTCCCCCAACTTGCCACCACTGCCCAAGGACTTGAGTGACTCCAAGCCCAGAAAAGACAATGATGTTTGTTTTTCATGAGCTCCTTAGAACTCAAGGAAAAAAAACTAAAACAAATTAAACTAAACCAAACCACAAAGGAAATGTCAATGCGTTAAACCCAGGCGTGATGCTTCTGAAGCCCACGTCTGTGGCTGTGGTAATCTCAGATAGGATGTGAACTGCTTTTCAAAGAACATTTTGGGTTGCTCCTGCCTTCCTGGACCTTAAGCACATGCCCATTTGCCAACTGGATGATTGGATATTGCCAATTCCTACTTCTTAAGTTGAATGTGGGAAAAACAGATGGCAAAGAGAAGAAAAAAGGGGGGGGAGGGGAAGGGCCACATAGGAAGGCAAACCCACTGTCCTCTCTCCAACTTTGTGATCTGTGATTCTCCAGCAAGCTTCAAGGTAGCTGATTCTCTAGGAGCTTGAATTCCTGATGGAGGGGTCGGGAGTGAGCTCTCTGCCCATCTGGGGGTTAAAGAGGTCCCAGGGCAGGGGATAAAGCACTT
Source organism: Ochotona princeps (assembly GCF_030435755.1). Lineage (NCBI taxonomy): Eukaryota > Metazoa > Chordata > Mammalia > Lagomorpha > Ochotonidae > Ochotona > Ochotona princeps. The sequence goes on along the minus strand of NC_080833.1, from coordinate 77,760,390 downwards.
TTGCAGAGAGGAAGGCCTGCTCTGACTCAGCAGGGTGAATGGGCCACACCTGCTCCTCCCTGTTTGTGCCTGGATTCTGCTGGGAGCCATCCTGCCATGGTCCAGAGGCACTCTCCCGCTGCCCCTGAAGCCTGCCCTATGTAAACACCCCAACAGCCAGTTCCGATGAGTTCATTAATGTTTATGACCTCTCGTCATTCGCCTGAGATCATGATGACACATGTGCCTGAGGCTCCTCCTGGCAGCTCCACAGTTGCAGAGCTGGCTGTGCCCGGAGGAGTGCTGTGAGAGTGTGAGCAAATGCCAAGGAGGGAGGACAGCACACACTTGGGGCTGCCGGAGGAGCCACCCCCTACTCTGCTTGGGTGAGGCAAGTACATCTATTCTAGCCTCCACCCAAAACAGGCAATTGTGGGTCCTTTGGGATTGCCACAGAAAGCCACGTGCCTTGTGGGAGCCTAGAGGTTTCCTAGGGAATACAAATCTAACTTCCAAAGGTACCCAAATTCCCTCAGGGGTGTTCTCAGTTTGAGTTGAGGAGTCTTCTTCCCAGGGCTTGACTCATCTGCTTAAGAGGTCTGCGAAGTGCAAGGCCCAGGAACTGCTATCTGGCAATTCCTTGGAGGTCTCATGAGCCCAGACGGGCATAGTCAGTGCTCCACTTCATTTCTGCTTGTCCAAGGAATTTTTTTTTTTTTTTTCAATATGGGAAACCTGGATTTAATGGATAAGCAGGATCTCTTTCCTAGTGCTCAGGTATTCTTACCTAATATAAATCCACATCAGATTCAAATTGGACTTTTTTTCTTAAAAGATAGTTTCCACACTTAAGCTTCATTACAGAAAATCTATAGTACAAACGCTTTTTTAAAAATTTTATTAATTACATCAAGGAATGTTATTAAAGCACAATTGAGACATCCAACTTCTCAGGCTCTTTTAGTCCAGCACCTCAAGGCCAAGAGAATGCAGCTAAGAGAAGAGACAGTTCTGCTTCAGTCCCTGGCCAACTGTCTAAGGCAGTGAGTTGGAGTTGCTGCTTCCAACACTAGGAATTTAGATTCCTTGTTCCAGTTTTCTGTGTGTGTGTGTGTGTGTGTGTGTGCTTGCGCTTTGTTGGAAATTTTATCCATTTTTTATTATATTTTTGACCATCTTTGCATAGTTAATTAGAGTGAAAAGGTTCAAGGGCTACAAGAAAGTGGGTAAGACTATTATTTCCATATTGTTTCCTTCATATATCTGAGGTAAAGGGGGATTTTAAGGGAGAAGCCCCACCCAGTCTCCCACCCACCCCAGGTCCCTGTTGTGGGGCATGCTCTGAGATTCTTGCTCAAGTGGTTTTGATAGTTCAACAGTTATGAATTGCTGCCAATCTTGCCACTCCAAACACGATGAAGTTGTTGAAGAATCCACTGGTTGACACAGTCTATCTTAGAGTCTCCATTTGCCAGTTTTTAACTGCCAACATATAGCATAGGTGGTTGATTGACTTGTTCTGTCCTCTGTCTTTTCATGATTAGGGTTCTGAGTCCAGCAGTTCGATCGGGGAGATGCCCAAAGAAACTGTGTCTGAGGTGTTCCCACACGAGATTCTTGTATGTACTAGCAAGTACAGGGCCCAGCACAGTCCATCGCCCTGATCAGCTGGTGGTTGCAATTGCTGGGTCGATTCTGTTTCCAGCCCTGTCTTTCACTAGAACCAATGGGTGTTGCAGTCCGGCATAGTTCAGCCCAGCACACATTCGGCCCTCACATAAACCAGTGGGAGCTGCAGCCTAGTCGAAGCAATCCACAATAACCCCCACCAGGCCTGCAACCTACCCTGGTTTGCCAGTATGTGCAGCAGATTAGTCCAGTCTGTCCCACATCCCATTCAGCTCTCATACATGTCAATGGAAGCTTAGTTCCATCTAACCAGCTCCACTATCTAACCCTCACAGATGTTGTTGGGTGCCTTTCTGTCTAGCCACCCCAGCCCCTGTCCTAGTTTTCATGCCCTCTAGTGGGAGTGGTAATCCAAGAAGGCCTTCTAGGCCTCTCCCAATCCCAGATTATGCACTCTCCAGGTGGTTCTGTGATTTAACTTGACAGAATTAGTCCCCAGTGCCAGCTTCAGCCAGCTGATGCTGTGGCTAAGCCCAACCAACCCTCACCCGCTCTAATTTTGTTTGTACCAGCAGGAACAGTCAGCCCAGCCTGGCTTTTCCCTGATCTAGCTCACATGAAGCGCACAGGTGTTGTAGCCCTGCCTAGTCTGGTCTGCCCCCATCCCAGTTCACGCTCTCCAGTGGGAATAGCCATCCTGAAGGGGAGCACCCCCATATTCCCCCTGCTGGCTCTGCCCTCTCCCTTCCTGGTTCTCATGTGTGCTGGTTGGACACTGCAACCACATCTGATACAGGCAACCTCACCTTGGCATTCCATAATGTGCACTGGGTTTTTTGTTGCAACTGAACCTGGCTCGACTCACACTCTGTTCTGGTGCTCAGATTCGCCAGCGGTTGATGTGAACAGGTTCAGCCTGGTCTGCCCCAACCTATGCCAAATGCATGCCAGTGGGATAATTTCCATAGCCTGTTCTGGGCTGTTTCCTATCATGCTTCTTGCACTTACCTGCCGGGGTCTGTGTCCTGCCAGAGAAGTTGTCCAGGCTTCTCCATCAGAACCTCTCTCAATGCCAGATTTTGTGCATACCAGGGGCTCCATGAGCCAGCCCTACTCAGTTCACCTCCTGTCCTAGCAGGAACAATGGCTTTTCCTGACTGGCCTTCAACCCAACCTGGTTCCTACTGTTGGATGTTTCAGCCCATTCACGGTTCGTCCATACGCACATACAGCTCACACATGGCTCAGTAGGGGCTGAGACCTAGCCTAGTCCATCCCACATCTACCCTGGTCCTCCAGAGCACCAGATGGTGTTAGAGTCTAGCCCGGCTTGGTGTGTCCAGTCCCAGTCCACACTTGTGCCAAGGGAGACTACAACCGAATCCTGATCAGAACACAGCCCCCATTCCAGACCCGTGCTCCTTGGTGGGAATCTCAACCCAGCTAGTGTGTCCCCTTAGCGCCCCAACCAGGCCTGGTCCCAGGCATAGATCGTGTGCATGGCAGTGGTTGCTCTGACTCAGCTTGGCTCAGCCCCTCACCTGTCCCGGCCTCTGCCTTAGACAGACACTGTTGCTTAGCGTCCCTGTCTCACGCAGATCAGTAGGTGCAAGAGCCTAGCTCAGCGTGACCTGTGCTCCATCCTGGTTTCTAATTTTGCCTGTAGGCTAAGGTTTGCTCAGTCCTGCCTGGTCCACTCCGTTCCATTACCAGTGCACATTTTAGCCAACCATTAGAGCCACTTTGCCCAGCTTGTCTGACCCAGGTCTGGACCACGTGTTCAGCAGCAGGAGCTATGACCCGCTAGGTGAGTTTCCCAAATTCCTCCACTTGATCCACTCCTGGACCCAGTTCTCATACATGCCATTGGGTTTTAGGCCAGTGTCCAGCATAGTCTGGCCTTCCAAGTTCCAAACAGTTTTCAATGGCAAATTTCCAGATGTGCCTTAGCATACAACAGGAGAAAACGACTTTGGAAAACAAACACATGTTTCCTCTTCTGTACAATGTTTTCAGGATGAAGTCTTCTCTCTCATTTTGAGATTTGAGTAATACATGCTGTGGGAAGTTGCAATCATTAAAGGAACTCTTGCATTACATTGGCAGATACGGGAATTGAAATGTGGGTGGGTAAGGTTATTTCACAGGTTCAAATAAGAAGGACTGGTCTTGACGTTCTTTGTAGCTTATGATTTGATCCTATTGTATTGTCTAGGAAGATGTCTGGGTAATCTGAGAAGTATTCAGTTTGTAATGTGAGTGGACTGGACTGATCAAGAATATACTGGTGGCAATATATATTTAAATATTAAAACCAGTCAGCTCTTTAAACTCAGTCTATTGAAATGCTATTCCTCCCCCAGCTATAGGCAACTGCCTAATTGTCTTGTACTTAGGCAGGAGTTACACTGCTGTGAAAAAAGCAGCCAATATTGCGGACATTCTGGGCCTGGTTATTGCCATATCTGAGTTAACTAAACCAATGTACCAGCATAGTTGCCTATGCTAATTAAAAAAAAATTAAAGGTATGTAGGGAACTCTGTGCGCTACCATGCAGTGCAGCACTGCAGAGGGTGGGGTCTGCCGGCTGGGCTGGGACATACCATCCTGGCCACCAAGTATACTGCGTGTTGCTGCAAGGCAGGGAACTCTGCACATTGCTTGGAGAAGGCCATCTAGGATCACAATGGGCATGGAACTTTTGGGGGTTTCCATGGACTGGGCAACTGTACTCACTGATAGTGAGGGAGCTGAGACAGGTGGTATTCAGGATGGGGTGGGGAACAGATGTCATATCTGGGTCAGACCAAGATATCAGCCCATGTGGGAAACCTGAATTGGATTAAATAGCATCACCCACCACCCACATGAAAGCTGGGTCTAGAAGGCCACAGTACTTCCCATGAGTGTTGGGGGCAGGGATCAGCCAGTTAGGCTTGGCCACAGCACCTCCAGAATACGACAGAACCAGATCAAGGGGCAGATTCTATGGGAGACTTGCATGTTCACTTCTGAAGGACTGCAGCATCTGTGGGTTTGCTAGAGAGCTAGGGGTGGTAATGGGCCAAGCCAGGTTGGACTGTAGAATTAACCAACACTTGCGGGAACTGGGTCTGGGAGCAGCAGTAGGCTGTAATACCAGCTGGCAAATGCCAATACTGGTGGCAGGCCATGCTAAACTGGACTGCAGCACACTGGCATGTGTAAGACCTGGGGCTGAGAGTGGGCCTGGTAGGGTATTTGGGGACGCCCCTGTTAGGCCACTGATTCTACTGGTGAACATGAGAGCTGGAAATGGGGTGGGCTTGTCTGTGCAGGACTGTAGCACCCATCAGCTAGGACATGGGCTGGGTCTGGGAGGGGGCCAGGCTGCCCTATGCTGCTGCACCTGCTCATGTGCATGAAAGCCGAAACGGATGTGGGCCAGTTGGGCTGGGCCACAACACCAGCTGGAATTTGGTATGCAAGTCACGATAGGCTAGTACTGCAGTACCCTTGGTAAGTGAAAGATCTGGGGCTAGGAACAAGTCTGATAGGGAAACTTGGAACACTCTTCTACTAGGCTTTACCTACCACTGCTGAGCGCAACAACCAGGGCTGGGAGCAGGTCAGACTAGACAAGGCGACACTACCCATCAGCATACATGTAGGCCAGATCTGGATGTGAGTAGGCTGAGCTAGACTACAGAACCCATGGGTATACACAAGAACTAGATAGGATTCAAGATGGCCCGGGCTATGCCTCAGCATATGACAGCACATGCAAAAATCAGGGTTGGGGTGGGACTGGTGGGGGTTATTGAGGGTCATCCTGACCAGACCGTAGCAACCACTGGTGTGAGCGAGGACTGGGACTGTGGTAGGTTGGCAGGACAAGGCCGTAGCACCCATAGGTTCACCTGAGAGATGGGACTGGCGCACAACTAACCAGGCAACTGCATCCACCAGTGTGCGATGACTGGTATAAGCAACAGACCAAGCCTGACCTTGCATTGGCTGGCACATATGAGTCAAGTTTGAGGTCACCCTAGGTGAGGTTTCTTGGGAAACTCCCCAAATAGATACTTGGACTCAAACCTGGGCTGCAGGGAATATCACAACATATGTGGTCCAACCTTGGAGCACATGTCTTGAGGCTGCATCTGTTGAGTTGCTGATGCCTGTGTGGTGGATAACATGCCGACATGCACATGGGGGACGTGACAACCAACTCATCTAGACCAGCAGAGGATGTCTAGTGCCTCATTGCGGAATGGAAAGCAGAGCAGATTTGATGATTCTCCTGGCCAACCTTTGCAGCAGGTGTCTGCTTCTGAGGATGCACTGAGGTGAACTTGGTCAGCCAATAGACCTTGGACACATTTTCACAATCCTAGTTTAATGAAGCAGACAACATCTCAGAACATATCAAAACCACTCAAGTAATATACTCAGAGCATTCTTCTCCACATCAAGGTTTCTTAAGTGTCATCAAATGGCTGTCTCCCATCCCTGGAAGCTAATGTGGTTTGACAGCAAGAAGTGGTACTGCCCCTTCTCCTCCAGTAGACACAGGAGAAAAAAAAAAATAAAAGAACAGAGTTGAAATATGTGTCCCACCCACCTTCCTCCTTATCTCAACCCTCCTTACCCTAGCCAGAGGCCTGCATGGCTGTGCGTCCCTCTCAATTTTGTATACAATATTAAAAATAATATTTAAAATTTGGCCCGGCAGCGTGGCCTAGCAGCTAAAGTCCTCGCCTTGAACGCCCTGGGATCCCATATGGGAGCCAGTTCTAATCCCGGCAGCTCCACTTCCCATCCAGCTCCCTGCTTGTGGCCTGGGAAAGCAGTCGAGGACGGCCCAATGCATTGGGACCCTGCACCCGCGTGAGAGACCCGGAAGAGGTTCCAGGTTCCCGGCTTCGGATTGGCGCGCACCGGCCCGTTGCGTCTCACATGGGGAGTGAATCATTGGACGGAAGATCTTCCTCTCTGTATATCTGACTTTGTAATAAAAATAAAAATCTAAAAAAAAAAATTTAAAATAAAAATGATCTTCCATAACAATATAAGGCATATTTGCAATTAACACTTTATTTCTACATACAGCTTTGCAATATTCCATTGGATGTTTATTATCACATTTTATTTGCTTATTAGTTAATAGATAATTGATTACCTCCATTTTTTGCTGTCATGAATAAAGTGTTGTGAACATTCATTTGTAAGTTTTTGTGTAGCTATGTTTTCATTTGTCTTGAGTACACATCTAGAAGTAGAATTGTTGGGTTGCATGGTAACTGTGTTTACTTTTTTTAGTGATTCTCAGCATTCTGCAATCCGTCTGTAAGCCTTTATAATTCAAAAGGTCATAGAGGGATGGGTTTATTTCTATATCCTCAATTCTATTCCATGCACAGATCTATCTGCATACTGAAAGCGCTGTCTTAATTATTGTGGTTTTGCAGCACTTTGAAATCAGAAAAAATGTTAAACCTTCAATTTGATTATTCAACATATTCTTAGCTACCCTAGGTGCTGGTATGAATTTTACAATCAGCTTATTAATTTCTGTAAAATAGGCAGCTGAGATTTTGCTAAAGTTTGAACCGAATCTATCAGTCTAAACACTATTTAGCCTTCCAAATCATGAACATGAAATATTTTTACATTTAAGTATATAATTTATTTCAGCAATTTTTTTGATACATGTCTTTTCCTGAGTTTATTTATCAGTATTTCATTCTATGTTTTTAGGTTTATTAACTAACTTGAAAGGCAGAATTAGAGAGAGATACCTGCACTCCACTGGTTCACGCCCTGATTGGCACTCCCCAGAGCTGAGCCAAGACAAAGTAAGGAACCAGAAGCTTCTTCCAGATCCCATTTGGATGGCAGTGGCCCAAGCACTTGTACTGGAAATTCTATACAGTGCACTCAAGCACAACAGGAAGGCATCTCACAAAGTTTATGGAAAATTAACATTATCTTTTAATTCAAAACTTCAATGAATTGTTTGAAACTCTGTCATATTACGGGACAATAAGATGCTGGACTCTATGTTTGGTATACGCTTGCAATGGGGAAATCTCAACTGAACTTGAGCTGTGGTTATGCAACAAGGTGGAGGAATCCACCATGGTGGGAGGGTTTGGGGAGGGGTGGGGAGAACCCAAGTATCTATGTAACTGTGTCACATAATACAATTAATTACTGAAGTTAAATAATAAATAATTAAAAAAAAAAAAAAGAAACTCTGTCATATTGAATTAAAAGGGCCAAGAGCAGACATTGTTGTGTTCCTGATGTTTGAAGCATGGTGTTAGCTGTCAGCATTCTGTCAATTGTTATCATTTATCACTTGAGGAAACTATCTGCTATTCCAAGATTGTTAACTCTTGTCAAATACATTTTTAAATCTGTTTTAAAAATTTTACTTCTTTTTATTATTATCATTTTGTGATACAGTTCTATAGGTCCTGGGCTTTCCCTTATCTCCTTCTCAATTCCCTCCCCCGTCACTGAGTTCCCCTACAACATTACTATAGTATAATTCTTAATACACAGTCATATGTCAATGTTTGTGGGCATGTACAATGGCAGAGAGTCCAGCATCCTATTGTCAAGATATAGTTAGCATGGGGGGAGGGCAGGGGATGGGGCTGGGGGAATCCCAGAGCCTATGAAACTGTGTCACATAATGCAACATAATTAATAAAAAAAAAAAGACTAAAAAAAGATATAGTTAACAGTTTCATTGGGAGTCCATCTTTGTCTGAAAGTAGAGATGCATACTGCATTGTATCCTCACATCTGGATATGACAGTGTCCATTACACAGTTACTGTACATCCCTTTAAATGAAAAGCCATAATACAAAATCAACAACAGGGAAAAAAGAAATTAACAACAACATGAAGTTAAGTAACATGCTATTGAATGACTAATGTGCTGCTGAAGAAATGAAAAAGAAAATCAAGAAACCTCTTGAAGAAAATGATACTACTATATGATCTGAGTCAGCGAAGAATTTAATCAGAAGAAAGTGTTTTGAAGAGATGAAACTAACAAAAAAAGTCCATGAGATATAGTTTCCACTGATCTTTGTTGGGGAAATCTATCTCCTGTAGGCAACAAATAGAGGGTTTCTGGTTTTTTTTAGTTTAGTCTATTCATCTGTGACATTTGATTGATGAGTTTTAGACATTTATAGTCAGGGTTAATAAGAATGGGTGGTAATTTGGTCCTATCATTTTAGCAATGGGTTGTTCATTGATTTTAGCCATTTTGCTGGGATGTTCTTCGCATTTGCCTTTGGTTTTGGTGTACACTATTCATTTTCCTTGCCAAGAGAACATCTTCAAGTATCATTTGTAGAGCAGGTTTGAAAGAGGCATATTCTTTGAACTTTACTGTAGAATTTTTTTTTTTCATTTTCAAAGACAAAGGAAAGTTTTGCTGGGTACGTCATCCTGGGCTGACAATTTTTTTACTTTCAGAATCTGGAATATGTTGCTCCATTTTCTTCTGGCCTATAGAGTTTTCTGTGAGACGTTTCCTGTGAGTTTAATTGGCATTTCTTTACATTTCTTTACATACATATATATGTCACTTGATTTTTTTCATGTGCACATTTAAGGATCTTTTCCTTGTGTTTCATTGAAGAGAGCTTGATTATCATGTGTCTTCGTGAAGATGGCTTTTAGTCAACCCTGTTGGGAGTTTTGTGTCCCTCCTGGATGTTGTTTCCCAATTCTTTCTGTAGATTAGGGAAATTTTCCCTTATTATTTCATTAAATACATTTGTAAACCCAACTTCTCTTTCTGTACTTTTAATTTGCTCCACTGTGTTCTTCATTTCCGATATATCAGCTTTCATTTGATTCTTTTCCAGTATGACATATTCCTTGAAATCCTTGAATGCCTGCTTTACGTGCTTCTCATTGTTGATAAGAAGTTTTATCACAAGTGTTTTGAATTCTGTATCCCCCATTTTCTCAATGTCTTTCTCAGTGAACTCTGAGATTGGCAAAAGCTTTTGCTCCTTTGCAGGGAAGTCTTCAGTAATATTCATTATGCCTTTGTCTCTTCTTTTGCTCTTGGTCATTGTATATCTGCTTTGCGGAGTCTTCTCCTTGGGGCAGGTTTCTAAGCTCTGTCACCCACTGGTCTACAGTTCAGTTTTATTTATCGCAGTTGTTACACGGCTCTTTGTTTGCAGTCACTTGTGCCACTCCCTCCAGTGAGTTCCAGGTCTGGGTTCTTATGTTAAATTACCTCCATGGTCTCCATAGCCCTAGGTCTTGGCTGTGATCACCTCCTGTGATCCCATGCTGAGGCTTCACCATTGTCTGTACAACCTTTCCCCCACTTCTGGTTGGAGCAGGTCCCAGGATTAGGGAGACAGCAGGTGTCCTATATAGCTAGGTTGTTGGTGGTGCTGATCTTGCTGGAACCTGTTGGATGTTAGGTCTGAGGGCCACATGGACCTATTTTGACCCATACAATGCCAAAGTCAGTATTATTTTCCTGTAGGACCAGTGCAATGCACTGAGTTCAATGAGTTCTCGCTGAGCTCAGCGCATGCACAGCTCACTGTTGTCCCTGCAGTCTTAAATTCTTTGCCACACTGTACGAAATGGCACCTGATACACCACTGCTAGAGTTCTTGATCTGCTGACCATCAAGTCTGAGGGCTACTTGGACCTATCTTGGGTGGAACCTGTAGGATGCCATGTTGTTGCATTCACTGAGTCAGAAATGAGTTCACTCCAAGATCTGTGCATGTGCAGTACTGTCCATAGTCCTTTCCTCCTTAAACAAAATTGGGGCCCGATAACTGCTCTAGGAGGGCTGACTGGGCTGTAAAATCTACCCTGTTCCCATATTGCCCGTCTGGGATCTGCTGCTCTGTGTCTGCTCTTGGTCAAATCAAACAGAAAAGTACTTCTTTCTATGGGTTCATCTCCTGGGCTCCCAGTGAAAGTGCCTTCCCACCTGGTTGCTGGTGGAGTTCAGATTGCCAGTCACTGAATGCCACTGAGGTATCAGTCACTGCAACACCACACCATTGTGTCTGCTGTTTTCCTGTGTCTGTCAGTCTCCAGGTACCCCTCTGCTGTTGTTCTGTCCTCTCCTATTCCCTGGAATGTGCCTTCTTGCTTCACACTGGCTAATATTTCTCCGTCTGTTTAAACGTATCCTTACCTTATTCCACCATCTTGATTCTTCCCCCATTTTTGAATCTTTTGAGGTAGACATCTTATTTGTTTATATTTTGTCAATATTTCATTTTATATAGAATTCTCTAATGTTAATTCTCTGATGCTACACTAATCTTGCATTTATTTTTTAAAAAGGTTATTTTTATTGCAAAGTCAGATATACAGAAAGGAAGACCTTCTGTGCTATTATTCACTCTCCAAGTGACCACAATGGTCGGTGCTATGCCAATCCAAACCTAGGAGCCAGGAACTTCCTGCAGGTCTCCCACATGGTTGCAGGGTCCCAAGGCTTTGGGCCATCCTTGATTGCTTTCCCAGGCCGTAAGCAGGGAGTTATGAATGGGAAGTAGAGCAGCTAGGATATGAACTGGCACCCATGTGGTATACCAGCACTTGTGACTGGAGAACTTGTCAGTTAAGCTATTGCACAGGCCTCAACATGAGCGTTTCTTCAGGAGACGCTTTTAAATTGTTCATTTTGGTCTCAGCGTGATAGCTTGAATGCTTAATTCTCCCATTTCAAGCACCAGGATCCCGTATGGGCACCAGTTCATTTCTCGCCTGTTCTATTTCCCATCCAGCTTCCTGGGAAAGCAGCAGAGGATGGCCTAAATGCGGGAAACCTAGAGGAAACTCCTGGCTCCTGGCTTTCACCACTTAGAAAATGAACCAGTGGATGGAGTCTCTCTCTCTCTCTTTCTCTTTGTCTCTCCTTCTCTGTAAATCTGCCTTTCCAATAAAAAAAAAAAAGAAAATATTTTTAAAAATTTAAAAATTTCACCTCTACTTGTGATCTGGGTTAAAAGTTTGATCCAGCAGTGCTGGTCTCAGCTCCTGAGAACTGCCTTACAGAGCTGACTGTTTGTATATAGAGATTGCATCCCTGGAATCTCATGGCACGGCCAGAAAAGACATGTCTCAGCACATAGAGCAGCTAGGCGTTGTCTGATAGCATATGGAAATAATTTTAAAAAGGAGGTTAAAGTTGTCATGAAGTTAACCACCCTTATTCATTTCCATGATAATATCCTGAAGGGGAGAATTCACAAACTCATTGTTTTGCTGAATTGCTTTCTGAAAGGCAGAAGTCACTGGACTTGTCAGACAATGCACATGGTGCAAGCACACTTGTTCATTACTTAATGTTTTGCTAAGGGTTAATATTTGGGAATGGACTACAACATTTAAAAGAATAGTAATATAGGTCTAAGGACCACCGCTGATTTGTGGGTATTTTAGTGGAGACTACAAAGAATTGAGATTTATTATATTTCTCACTTATCATTTTACAAATTACTATTGTTTCTTTCTAATACGGAAAACCAAGTCTTAAATCAGGCCATGTTGAGCCACTGTAAGTCCAAAGCAGTTCACGAGGTTAGGAACTTGGCTGTTGTTCCTCATGATTGCGCCCCAAGCGTAGTTTCTATAAAGCCTGTGGACTTCCAGTGAATGCAGCGGTTAAACAATTTTTTGAAGGATTAATAGGACCTGCCTGTCACTAGGTCTCAGTGTAAACAGTAAAAGTGGAAACTCCCTTTTTGTTGAAGAAGTATCAGAGTTGAAAGGTGAAACACCCTCACCCAGAAACGTTGAAAACACAGCTGTAAAACTTTCCTAAGGGACTGGTCCCTGGAGTGATCAGCACCCCAACTTGAGGTTCCAAAAACTCAGCCTGTCGGAAATATCAGAGTCTTAAAACAATCACATTTAAAAACACTGTCGTCGTAAGGATTTGCTTTGATTTAAATGTTGTTTCTCTTGGAACTGTTGTGTTTTTCTAAGCAACTTAGGTCATTGAATTGGGCATAGTGGGGAAAAGAAAAATTAAAGAAGACATTTTTGAAAACAGAAAATACGGTTCCTTTTTTGTATAGGCCTCCACGGAGTTTCTGATGCTTTATGCATAATTTTATACTCAAATAGCTTTTTAATTGAATCTACAGATTGAAAATATATTTGGCATGAAGCATGTTAATAAAACTGTTTCATCACACCTTCCTCATGGGACTGTTATGAGGAATCAATGCTTTAATAATGTAAAGTATTGGAGTATTTAAGACGATCACTCAACAGGCATTTATTATTCTTGTGGGAAGATGTTTGTCCTTATTTAACATTTTGAAATTTTGTACATTGGAGAATTTCTAGAAGTACGTTTGATTCTTTAGAACATTGTGCTAACATGTTTCAGCTCATGATTACTGGGTTTGTAGGATTCCCTCACATTTTGCACCTGTGGCAAGTGCCTCCTACATCTCCCTTTGGTCTCAGCCCTTGTGGTGACTCTGACATCTGGGGACAGGTTCATCAGGGTCTGTTGTGTGTGCCATGGCCAATCTGCTGGATGCAAAAAATGAGCCTCCTTTGGCTTGGGGAAAAGCAGTATCTTCAGAGAAATTTTGTGGCCACAGCAACAGCTGTAGCCTGATGGTAAGAATCTAATGATTTTAAGATACGGAAATTCGGGGTTTGATGCTGCGGTGTGGAAGCCAAGGCACTGCCTGCAATGTCAGCATTACATATGGGCACTGGTGTGTATTTTAGCTGTTCCATTTCCAATTCATTGCTAATGACTTGGGAAAAGCAGAAGATGGTCCATTCTTGTTGGAGCCCCTGCCACTGACGTGAGATACCTGGATGAAGCTCTTGGCTCCTGGATTTGGCCTGGCCTGGCACTGTTCATTTGGACATCTTGGGAAAAACTAGTATTTGAAAGATAACTCTTTCTTGCTCTGGTTCTATGTGTGTGCGTGCGTGTGTGTGTGTGTGTGTGTGTGTGTTCCTCTCAGTAACTGACTTTCTAAATAAATAAATACATAAAAGACATGGGCATTCAATAGAAGTATTTACAAATGAAATGAAATGGTTTCTGGATTTACTTTGGAACTTTTTTTCCCCAAAAAACAGAACACAAAGAAGTTTAGGAACAAAATGATGACCATTAGAAGCTGCATAATGGAAACATAGGTTTCATTGTGCTACTCCCTCTGCTGCTATGTGTTCAAAATTCTGTAGCTAATACATTTTCAAGCTACATTTGTTATAGAATTAAATTGATGACCAGTGAGGGCAATGGTTAAATATCAATAAGGAAATCAAGTTGCCATCAGGTGGGTTCTGGATAACCACAGAGCTCCTGAAGTTAGGGAAGCACAGGGAGAAGATTGGAAGGCTTATTCTTGGAAAGAGAGAGGCCTCTAACGTTCTCAGTTCCTTTTCCCACAGGGCTCAGTCAGTCTATGGTTTGTGTCCTAGAATTCCTATGCCATTCTTTCTATGTTTTTAAAAATATATGTATTACTTTAAATGCAGAGACAGGATTTCCATCCACTGGAATCTCCAAGTGCCCTCAACACATAATGCTGGGTCAGGTCAAAACCAGGAGCCTGGCATTCCACTAGGCTCTCCCACACAGGGACAGGAACCTAAGGACTCGAATCATCCTGGATGTCTTAATGAGCATCAGCAGGAAGCTGCAAACAAGCAGAGCTGGACTCAAATCCGTCCTATACCATTCTTGATTCCTTTTTGTGTCATGTTTGCCCTTTAAAAAAATCATTCCTTGAGCCTGGCACGACGGCTCAATAGCTAACTCCTCACCTTGCAAGTGCTGGAATCCCATACGAGTGCTGGTTTGTGGCCCAGTTGCTCCGCTTCCTATCCAGCTCCCTGCTTGTAGCCTGGGAAAGTGGTGGAGGACAGCTCCAACCTTGGAACCCTGCACCTGCCTCGGAGACCTGGAAGAAACTCTTGGCTCCTGATTTCAAATAAGTCAGCTCTGACCATTGTAGCCACTTGGGGAGTGAACCAGTGGATGGAAGATCTTTCTGTTTCTCCTTCTCTCTGAAAACCTGCCTTTCCCATAAAAAAATTAGATAAATTTTAAAAATTAATTTCTTTTTCTTGAACTATTGTGCCTCATCACAATATTGTCTCCTCATCAACCTCTGAGTCACGTCCGCCGAGTGGGCTTACCACCTGAGTCAAATGATGTTTGATGGACTATGGAGAAGGGGGAAGGAACCTTGTTGGGGAAGCAGAATGATAGTGACCAAAGCCGGGACAATCCATCCTGCAGGTGCAACTGTAATGGAGCAAACTCAAAGAAGAGGCATTGACCATGAGCAAGCAGAGTGAATCGACTGTCGCAGCTCCCGGGGACCATGCTGATGTAGGCAGTGAATGCAGCTACTGAAGTGTCAGGGACCCATAGCTGTGTGGGCCAGGCTGGTTTTCTTGCCTAAGGGCTCCTGCATTTTTGGATTAGAATGAAAGGCTCAGAGGTCTGCTGCTTTGCCCTTCCATTTACCACTAGGAATAAAGTGTTTCTAGGCAGGATGAAGGAAGTCATCTAGGAAAGATGCCAGGAAAGAGTCTAACCGGGCATGTCAGGAAACATGGTTTTGGAGGGAGGAAGTTAGCTCAGAGGTGAAAGAGACGGAATGTGGTGCCTGTGGTAGAACAGGCCTCTGTTGGAGAAAGAGTTGCATCATCTGAGTGCCTCTAGGGTGCTGAGGGGAGGGGCGCCGTCTCTGCAGTTCCCAGGTGGAAGGTCTTGCTAGGAAATATGGCTAGAAGTTTTAAATTTAACTAAGAAAACATCTAGACTGGGGAAAAATATACTTGCTTTTACAAGCTAAGAGGGGAAATGACCCACTTTCCTTCTTTTGGAAAAGTGGAGTGATGCTATAGATTTGGGAGAATAATAATCAAGAATTGTTTAGGTTAATTTCTTAATTTTTTTAAAAAAGATTTGTTTATTTTTATTGGAAATGCAAATTTACAGAGGAGAGACAGAGAGAAAGATCTTCCATCCACTATTTTGCTTCCTAGGTGGCCGCAGTGGCTGCAGCTGAGCCATCCTGAAGCCAGGAGCCTCTTCCGGGTCTCACACAGAGTTGCAGGGTCCCAAGCCTTTGGGCTGTGCTCTATTGCTTTCCCAGGTCACAAGCAGGTAGCTGGAAGGGCAGCCAGGATACGAACTGGCATACGTAAGGGATCCTGGTGTATGCAAGGTGAGGATTTAGCTAGCTACTAGGCTATCGCACCGGGCCAAAATTTTAAAAAATTTTTATATGCATTTCTGTTTGGGAAAATAATCTGTCTTGACTTAAAAGACAACATTTATTTGTTTGAAGGCTGAGTTATAAAAAGAGGTTTTTCGTCTGCTGGTTCATTCCCCAAATTGCCCAATGGCCAGGGTGAACCAAGCCAAAGTGAGCAACCTAGAACTTCATCTGGGTCTTCCATGTGGGTGCCAGGACCTAAATGCTCGGGCCATCTTCTGCTGCCTTCCCAGGTTCATTAACAGGAAGCTGGATCAGAAGTGGAGCAGCTAGAATTTGAGCTGGCACCTGTGTAGATGCTTGTGTTGCAGCTGCTAGCTTAACATTCTATGCCACACACTGGCCCCTATGTTGATTTTCAAATACCATTTACTTCAGCATTGAATTGTTTGCAAGTTATATCATTAGAAGAGTCATTTAGTGATATATAATATGTTCTTGGATGATTTATTTTCTGCCATGAATAAAAAAAACCTGCAATGACTTAGGTCATTTAGCAGGGGACCTAAAGATGCATAAAAACCATTTCTCAAGTTCTTTCTTCAGCAATGAATAACTTCATTATGTCTCTCTACGCAATAGTGCTTTTGTGAAAAAGGAGAGAAAAGAGCTTTTGTTGAGTAATTTTTTTGGCACAAGGTCTTCACTATGTAATAAGCGTACCATTGTTAGAAAAATCTGGACAAGAACAGCACCAGTTCTTGTTGCAAGTGACTATCAAATAAGGCAAGAGATTCCCTATGAGCTATAGGTTAAAGGATATTGCTCAAGGAATGCTTTTTGGCACTTGGAGTGGAGTGGGAGTGGTGGAGGAACAGCTAAGTTGACCCAGCAGGGCTGTGTCGCTAAGAGTTCTGTCGGTGATGGAAAACTTGGAGTCGTTTGTAGCCAGTGATAAATGTATCTACTAGC
This sequence comes from Ochotona princeps, assembly GCF_030435755.1. Taxonomy (NCBI): domain Eukaryota; kingdom Metazoa; phylum Chordata; class Mammalia; order Lagomorpha; family Ochotonidae; genus Ochotona; species Ochotona princeps. Next base: position 77,743,595 of record NC_080833.1, on the reverse strand, counting down.
ATACTGTAGGCCCAGGTTTGGTTGATGTAGTTAATCAGTGATGTCAGCAAGGACTCAGTTGCTTGTCAAGCTCTGGCTTTTCCATCTTGGATGGATCGGTGTGGTACTCAGGAGGTGCCCTGCACGACTGTGAGATAATAGTGCCCAGCAGTTCTCAGACATGGCAGTGGCAGCCCCAAGAGAAGCCAGGCCCGTCTCCTCTGTGTTCGGATGCAGTAACCAGGCATGCTTGCCCATGAGTCTCCCCTGCAGACTTTGCTCATGTCCTATTGGGCAAGCACTGTCACTTCTCTACATCTAAACTAATCACAGACTAGGGGCAGAGCAATCACAGTCCAATCATGTCTACAGATGAGGCTTTTGTTGAAGCTCATGGTTATGCAAGGAGGTGGGTATAGACAAAATTGGGGTGGGGTTGGAAAGGCGGAAAAAAGAGAAGACAGAACCAATGCAAGGGCTAAGCTTGGTTTCTGAATTATGCTGTGTTTTAGACAACAAATGTAGTCTACACAATTCCAGAATGTGGTTCCAACCTCTGTAAGAGGAGGCCTTTACACACACAACGATGTGTGTTGTTAACTTTGATTCTTTCATCAGCTGATCTTTGTGTGTCTTCCAACCATTCTATTTTGAGTCCTTGCCTATCTGAGAATCTCTTTCTGCTGCCTTTGTCAATGGCAACGTGATTAGAGAGAAAACCTGAGCTCAAAAATGGAAAGTTCTTGTAAAAAGTTTGCCCCTCTGGCTTCAGTGCTTTCTGGCAGCTGATACTTCTGACAAGTCAGAATTAGACCCCCTTCTCCTGCTCGGTAAGTAACCATGAGTGCTTGTCTCACTTCAGTGTCTCAGGAATCGCTTCTTTATTGTTTTAAAATTGTAAATGAGGTGTGTCCAAATGTGGATAATTTTCTTAAACTTCACCTTTAAGCCGTGAGTCCCTCTGTAAACTCCAGTCTACCAAATCACAAGAGCGTCCATTTCAGCAGTGTCTGCTTTGCCAGCATTTTCCTGGTTCTTGTTCTTCTCAGGCATATTAGACTGGTTCAAGCTCTCTGTTGTCTACCGTCATCCACCCAGAGCACCCCTAGAGAAGCATTATTTCAGATGTGACCTCCAGAATGCTGGCCTGCTTTTCTTTAGCATATGGTTCTTCTGTGTTCATGCCAAGGTATGTTTTGTGCTTAGCAAGAACCTTGACATTTTTAGTTAGCATTTTGTTCCTATTCTTCGTCAATTCTCCCATCTCTCACTGCTGTGTTCTCTGTGTCCCACTTTTACCCCTCACTGTGGCTCTCTGCAGCTCTTTCCCAGAGCCCTGTCTTCTACGGCCTGCTCAGGATACTGCACTATTTTCTAAAAATGTTTTCTGGTTTCTCAGCAGGAGACCACTTTCAGAGGAACGTCCTTCACCTCATCTCATTCCTTCTGAGTTTGCAATGCTTTGTTTTCTTTTCCCGATTATTCTTCTTTGAAGGACAAGAGAAAGATTCGGGTTTGGATATACCTGAACACCAGGGTATGTAGATGGTTTTGGTTCTTCTGATTGGACACCGGGGAAAGGACTGGATCTTCTCAGTTTTACAGCTGCGGGGCAGGTGGGTGAGAATGGGCCCCCCTCTCCTTCTGAGACAGTAGCTGGCACTGGTGCAGCGTGGCTCTGCAGTGCTGGACTCCTGTCTGCGCTGCCTAGTTCCCTGATGTCTCTTCACTCTGGGTTGCTCTCAGAGTGCCGTCTTTTGGCATTTCCAGCCACAGCAACTCATTTTTGGTGATTGTTCCTAAAAGAATGCAGCCATCCATCACTGTCTTCTCGTATACTTCCTAGAACTGGTCTTTGCTTGTTTAAAGCTGGAAAGAAATGGCAAAGAAATATTGATGTCAACTTGAAATATTTATGTCAACCATAGCTTCATTTGGTGAGCAGTTAGCAGGTTTCTCATGATGTGGTTCCTAGGTTTCTGAGTCAGGGAGTAGAGTAGCCAAGAGAAACAGAATCTCTCCCAGGCTTTCTTTTGAAATAATCAGAGACCCCCTAGTTCTTGAGGAAAAGGCCAGGCCAGCAATCAAGAGTTTTTCCACAACAAGTTGGTCAATTTCCTGCTGGAGTTTCCAAGTCATTTTCTCTTGATCTTTGCTGTCACTGGTATGTGGAGCTTGATTTCCCCATTGTCATTTCATAGGTAAAACAAGAAAGTCAGGCCACTTTTTGGTGGGGCAGCTACCCTGATTCTATTTAAAATTGGACATGAAAACCAATCATTTTGGTTGACCCAAACTGGATATGAGCCAATATATATTTGGTTGCTAAAAATAATAATAAGTGAAGGTTATCTTCATACGTAATTTTTAAATTTTTTTATTTTACTTTTAATATTATTTACATAGTTGAGAGGGACGCACACCATGTGGGCCTCTGATTAGAGTGGGGGGATCGAGGTATGAAGGAAGGTGTGTAGGACACATGTTTCCATTTTTTTTCTTTCTTGTGTCTGCAGGATAGGAGGGGAGGGGCCACTTTTTGCTGTCAAACCACTTCTGCAGCAGGGAATGGGGGACAGTGCTTTGACGATGCGTTAGAGTCCTCGATGTGGGGAAGAGTGTTCCAAGGGTGATACTTGATTGGCTCTAATAGTTCTGAGATGTCATCTGCTTTGTCGAACCAGGGTTGAGAAAATATTTCCAAAATGTGTTGGCTGACCAAGTCCACCATAGTGCATCTTAGGGTCCAGGAACATGCTGCAAAGCTTGGGCAGGAGAGTGGTCCTGTCTCTGACAAGGCACTCGACATCTTCTGGCCTAGATGAGCTGCCTGTCACGCACCCAGTGTGCATTTGGGTATGCTGTGCACTGCACTGCACAACAGAGGATGCCCAGTCCCGAGACAAGTACTCCAGGATCAGAGTACACATATTGTGATTTTCCCTGTGGCCCAGGTTTGAGTCCAAGTACCTATTTGGGGAGTTCCTGAAGAAACCTCATCTAGGGTGACCTCAAACTTGACTCTCGTGTGCATGAACCAGTGTGAATTTAGGTTTGTCTGCACCAGCCAATGCACATACTGGTGGATGCAGTTTCCTGGTCAGTTCTGCTCCCAGCCCAGTCTCTCACATGCACTGGTGGAGCTGTTATGGCTTAGCCCAGCCTAGGTCACTATAGGCCCAGTCTTCTCACATACCAGTGGGTGCTGCTGCCTAGTCAGGGTGACCCCCAATAATCCCCTAGCCTTGGTTTTTGCATGTGGCAGCATGTGTTGTGGTCTAGCCCAGTGGCTAGACCCATCCCATCTGGCTCTCATGCACACCCATGGGTGCTGCAGCTTAGCTCAGCCCAACCCACCCTCAGACCCAGCTCACATTTATGCCAATGAGCACTACAGCTCAGCCTGGTCTGGCCTGTCCACAGTCCCAGCTCTTGCACTTTATCAGCAGAAGCTGCAGACTAGCAGGAGAGTTCCCCAAGTTCCTCTTACAGGCCTACTCCCAACCCTGGATCGCACATGTGCCTGACTGGCCTGACCAGCCTATTCCAGCCTGGTTCACCCCCAAACTCAGCTCCCATGTGAACTGCCAGGTGCTGTGGCCTAGCCTGGCCTGTCCTACACCCATTCTGGCAGGTTTTGGAGCCTATCCCAGTCTGACCAGCCCCCAGACCCAGCCCGCATACGCATGCTGATGGGTGCTATAGACTTGCCCAGCCTGTTCCACCCACAGCCCAAGTTTTCGCACTCACCAGTGGAAGCTGTAGCCTAACAGGGGAGTCCCCAAATTTCCCCTAGCAGGCTTATTCCTAACTCCAAATCTTGTACATGCTGGCAGGTACTTTGACCCAGCCTGGGATGACCCACCCACAGACTCAGCTCTTGCTGGTAGGGTGTTGCAGCTTAACCCAGCTGGGCACACCCTACACTCTGTCTTAGCTCTGTGCATGCCCTGATCTAGCCTGCCCCTAGCCCTATCTCTTATGCTTTCCAGCAGGAGCTGCAGTCTAACAGGGGAGTTCCCCAAGTTCCCCTACCAGGCCCACTTGCATCCTGGATCCATGCATGTCAGGAGGTACTGTGGCCCTGTTGGACATTGTTTGTCCTCAGTCTGGGCCTTTGCACGTGCTGGTGGGTGCTGAAGCCTAGCCCTACTTGCCTTCCTCCCAGTCCTGGCACCCACTAGCATCAAGTGGGTTCCTGTCAGATGACTTCTGTGTTCTAGTCTGGTTTGGCCTGTCACCACTCCTAGCTCCTGTGCAAACTGGTGGGTGCTGCAGTCCCACAGAGGCAAGTCCACAAGTAAAATCTTCCCCAGATCTAGTTCGTTTGTGTCCCAGGGTGCTGCAGCCCAGCCTAACACAACCAAACCCCTGCTTTGACACTAATAGGTGGGTACTGTGGTCTAGCCCAACCAGGCGTGTCCCCCAGCCCCAGCTCTCATGTTCATCAGTGAGCAATGCTATTCAGCCCAGCCCAGGTCTCCCACATGGGCAGACGTCTTGGCTTGACCCAGACATGCCCTGCAGTTTCCTGCCTTCAAACTACCTTGTCTCAGCTCCCTTGACTACCTCCAGATACAGTGGCCAGTTCATAGAAGATCCCAGAATTCATTTCTTCCTTGTCAAACATGTCCTCAGCCGCTGCCATTTCAATACATCCCCAGGTCCCCTTCCCCAGGCAATCTGAAGTTCTGCCCATCTGGGTGGCCAGGGTGGTGCATCCCAGCCTGGTGTTACCCACTTTCTCCACATATCTTAAAAAAATAGGCAACTATGTTGGCACACTGGTATAATTAACAGAAATTTGGCATTAACTAGGTCCAGAATGCCCATCAACTACTGGCTGCTTTTCTCCAAGCAGTGGAACACTTGCCTAAGTACAAGGCAACCTACGGATGGATAGCTTATAAAGATAGAGCAGTGAATTGTCTTGCTCTTGAAGAAGTGAAGATCCTAGCTGCCATGAGTGCTGTGGCACATCAGGTTAAGCCACTGCCCGGGATGCCTACATCCCATATCAAAAGTTAGAGTCCCAGATACTCTACTTCCAATCCAACCTACTCCTAACCATCTGGGAAGGTAATAAATGGTGGCCTGAACACTCTGGTCCCTGACATCACCCATGTGGGATATTTGGATGGAGTTCCTGGATCCTGGCTTTGTTCCAGACAAGCCAAGTCTGTTGTGGCCATTTGAGGAGTAAAGCTGCAGTTGAAAGATAGTGGTCACTCTCTCTCTCTCTCTCTCTCTCTCTCTCTCACTCAGGCTTTCTCTTTGTCCCTCTCTTCTCTTTCTCTGTTTCTTTCAATCTCCTTGTGCCCCTCTCTTTCGATCACTTTGACTTTCAAATAAATCAATAAATCCTTTTAAAACATAGGAAATGCATTGATAATTTACTAGATGCATTTAAAAAAATGAAGATGACCCTGGCTGATCACTCAACAAGGACACTGAGAGAAATTCTGACATGGTACTTAAACTTGGGGATCCTGTGACCCCTATCCTAAGGACCTTGGCTTTAAAGCTTTGACTTGAGATTGCTGCCTTTTAGGTCAAATGAATGACTCAGCTTCTTTTGCCAGGAAGGCACAGACCTTGAGAGCTGGGCTGCTGTGAATCCTGGGCTCCCTGCAGGCAAACCAGGACCCAGTGTGAGCATGCTCTTCTTTCTATTTGCCTCTCCAGTTCCCATCTCACACAGCAGCAAAGGCTCCTGCAGCAGTGAGTGGTGACCAAGCCCCTGTTGGGATAAGCTGGGAGCAGGAGCAGGTGAAGGTTCAAATGCTGTCTCACTGTAGATCCCACCAGAGCCCTGGGCGGATGCTTTCTAGTCAAAGAACCTGCAACTAAAGGAGGTTAGACAATTTGCCAAGAATGCAAAGATACTCACTCAGGAAAGCTCCTGCGTTTTAAAGTGGTAGATGCTTAGGGCAACAATTGGATCGGAATGAGAACCTAGAGCTGTACCACAAAGCTGCATTCTCAGAGTATTTCCCAAAGAGGTATTTATTGACATTTTGCATGACTGGTTGTGAGATGCAACTTCTAGTTTGTATTTCAGTAACTTGGGGAGGGGAGGGGACAGGATGATGACAGGCATGGGGATTAGATCCCCTTCATGCCACCTTCAGTCACTCCTTGGCATCAAATGATTGAAGCAAGATTTGGACCCTGGTCTGATTCCAAAACACAATCTGACCTCATGATGAACAGAAAGATGTCTTTAATCCTCTTTAAATGTTACTGGGGTTTTGTTGTGTTTTGCTTTTGTACCTCATTTAAACTATTGTAACTAAATAAAGGCATGAGAAAGCAGACTGCATGATTTAGCCTATTTTCCCCCAAGACGTGTCCAAACACAGAAAGCAGACTTGGAGGCAGGCCCATCTTCGCTCTTGCTCTGATTGGGGCCCCTGCCCCACCCCCACCCCCACCCCCGCCTGCAGGTGCTGCTGGTGGTTGCAACACACACAGAAGGAACACCTGCTGCTTCCCAATGGGGACCCTGCAGTGGGTCTGGCTCAAGCCTGGAGCTCTTGTTTCTTTCCTCTTATAAACAAAAGTACCTCTTGTGTTTGTCTACTGGACTCTGCAGTCCCAGCTGTGTAGGAGTTGGTTCCTGCCAAGCAGCCCTGGGAGGGAAAGGGCCCTCTGACGGCATTACATAATGGCAGGGGTCACGTCAGTTTTCCATTGGCTTTGGACTGGGCTGCAGAGTCCTTTGGGGATGTTCTGAAGTTCAGGCTTCAGGAGAGCCAGGAGGGGAAAGCCCAATAGCAAAACAAGTGGAAAAAAAGACAGTGCATACTGCTCGCATGGCCTTGGGGCTTTGAAGTGCCTGCCCATATCTGTGTTTCATTTCTGGAAGGTTGTGAACATCTTATTAATGCTAGGGTTAATGATTTTCCCCCTCATTAATAATTCTGGTTCCCCATATTTGAACATTTAACACTGTCAAATACTTCTTTGTACTTCAGGCTGTTCCTCCCTAGATTTCTACAACACTGCCTTTGTAAAGTTATTCTTTTTCTCTGACCAACTCTTTTCTTTCCTTAAGCTGAATATTCTGCCTCTCTGTCACCCTTGCCCTGCTGTTCACCTTCAACTTGGCATTTTTTCAGAGACCTTGCTGCAGGCCAGTCTTTGGTAACAAATACATTAAAAAATGATAATGGCCCTTCACAAGAGAAGTCTATTGCTCATTTATGTATTACTTCATGGGCATTTTTCCTGTTTGCAGGTGAATTTCCTCTTCTTGGGGACCCAGGTTATGATTTCATCACTTCTCTAGAGTGGAGAATTTTTTTCTTCTGTTGAGGGTCATTTAGATATCTATAACATCATTCACAGGTCATCCAGATTTACCAACTTAACAATTGGCCTGTCATAGGTTTATTCAATTTCAAATCCCACCTGTAGTTTTTTTGGAAGGGCCAAACCAAATGATTTAGGTGGCCTCCGGGCTGGACATTCCCCTACTCCTGCTCTAGGGCATCATAGTTAATGCATGTGTGCTGATGGCATACCATCACCACAGGAGATGACTGGTCACATGATCACTTGTATCTGCATGGGAGCTGGGGAATAGAGTTCACACGTGGGCAGCCGCTGCCCCTGTTCTGTTTTGTAGAACACTGTTCTGTTTTGTTTGTAGAACACTGCTCTGTTCTACAAAAATTTGATGTGGAAACGCGATTAGCCATCTCTGCCATGGCCCTGGAGTATTTTTGCAAGACTCTAGCCTTGTGGGAGCTCAGCCCCTCTTGTAGCTTCCATCCCATCATTAATGACTCCAAAGCCTCCATTTCCAGCATCAAGTTCGCACTTACGTCTAGTCTTGTATCCCCAGCTGTTTCCTAAACGCCATGCTCCCTTTCTTCAAACCCAGCGTGTTTCCCAACCCAGAGCCTGCTCCTTCCTGGTCCTTCCACTAACGACATTCATCTCACATCATCTGAACATCTTTGCTTTGCTTCATGCCTGTGCAGTCCTATGCAGTCCTGAGGTCCCATTTATCTATTTCCCTAACACCACTCTCCCCCTTATCTATATAGAGTGTTTTTGGCTGGCTAATCCTTTTAAAAACGCTTTACTATGTCACTGCCAAGAAATTCTCTCTAAGAAACCTGTTGCCACTTTAGAAATGTGAAATAAGACTTAAGTAGTGATAGCCTATGAATGAGACAGCTTGTTAGGCAAAACAGTAATTTTTAATCTGAATGGCAAGTTTAATCCAGAACGATAAGGTATAATAAGCAGCAAAGAGGGAAAATAGCATAATCCCAGCTCACCCACCACCTCTCCCCAGCTTGCTTGGCCTCGGTTATTTACTTTGTGAAATTAGAAACTAAACATCTTTGCTGAAATCTCAGGGTTAAGACACGTCATCACATTTGCTTTCTACCCACTCTAGGAATGATTTTTTTTTTAAATGTAAACATCTTTGCCTAGTCCTTTTTTAAGGAACAGGATTTCAGTGTTTTTTTAAAAACAGATTTATTTATTTGAAGAACAGAGTTACACAGTGGCAGAGAGGGAGGGAGAGTGCGGGAGAAAGTTTTCTAATCTTCTAGCCACTGGTTCACTCAGGACTCAGCCAGGCTCAGTCAGGAGCCAAGAACTTCTTCCAGGTCTGTTGTGTAGGTGCAGGGACCCAGGCATCTTCTACTGCTTTCCCAGGTGCATTAGCAGGGAGCTGGACTGGAAGTGGAACAGTGAGGACTTGAACAGCGTCCATATAAAATGTTGCCATCATAGGAGACAGTTTTACCTACTACATGACATCTTCAACCCCAGGGTTTCAGTTTGAATTTTGTTTTTGTTTTTTAAATTAAAAAATGTACTTGGTTTTCATAGGCACAGATAAAGAAACAGAGAGAGAGAAAATTCTGTCTGCTGGTTCACTCCCCAAACGCATGCAACAGCCAGGCTGGGTCAACCTAAATCTAGGAGCCTACACTCCATCTGAATATGCCATGTAGATGGTGGGAACTCAAGTATTTGAATACTTCTAGGATGTGTATCAGCAGGAAGCTGGAATTAGAAGCAGACCTGGCATTCAAACTTAGCATTCTGATATGAGATACAGGCGTCTCAAGACGTGTTATAATCACAAAGCCAATCGTCCATCTCACACTAGCTTTTTTAATGACAATTTCCTCCTCCTTAACTTGATGTCCTCCAAACCTGGTCATCCATGACTTTCTAAATACTTTGTCCACTCCATCAGGCTGTTCTCTCTTTCTGTGTCCCATGTAATGCTCCACCTGCACCCATTTTGCTTTACCTGCCAGGGTCTCTCTCTGATACCCATCTAAGGTGCTGGGACTGCAAGATGCTAACCTGATCCCTTGAAGGATTTGAAGCATTTAGAATGATGTTATCAACTCCTGGCTCTGCTACTGAGAGCTCAGCAACTTGGAGATGACACAAAAACCCCCAAGAGGGGCAGATGTGAGGAAACCCCAACATAGCGCATGTAAATGTGGCTGTGCACAACGCCATCAGCACGTAATTCAGTCCTCCAGTTGTTGTGTGAGTTAGTTTTGTTTCTGCAGTTGACTGGCTGTTTGGCTGAATCTCTGGTTGTTTCAGCCATCAGGATCTGCATACGACGTACCATGAGGTTGCTGACAATTGATTACTTCCGACTGGGGAAACACTGCTTCCTGTACAAACCTATGTAAACCACTACAAAAATATTCTCATTCTTTCCACCCCAAACAGTCAAATCCCCAAGGTAGAGGAAGCTAACCTCCTCAAGTATGCTAAAATTGTCTCTTTTTCAGCAGCCGTCGTATTGGCTGTGATTCAAGGGGGAAAGCTACTGCCAGAGGAGTGTCACATTCTGAACCATTGCCACATAGCTTGGGACAGCTGGCCCTGCAGGATGTAGAGCAGGAGGCGGCCTCACATTGGCGTGCGTGGATCAGAGTGAACTTTGCATCTGCATCTCAGGTGCACCTGCAACTTCATCTGTGTCTGTCAGAGGGCTCCTGCTAACTGGAAGGATAGAGTGTAGACTCAGGTTGTGGACTTTGCCACTTCAGCTTTCCACGAGGGAACAAGAGGCAAGCCCTTTGCAGAGTCAGGGCTTGGGGATCCAGGGCCTTTCACACATGCTTAGGCTTTCTTTCCCACTTGGAGCTGTGCAGTCACAGCCTCAGGGAGGCACAAGAGGGCCTTTGGCGGCAGAAGATATTGCGTGGGTTTTGGGGTCCATCAGATCTGGTTTAAAATCCAATCTCTGCCATTTACTAGGTAGATAAACTTGGCTAAGTATGCAGTTTTTTGACCATTTGGTTTTTAGGGTTTGTAGGTTTTTTTTTTTTAAGAGAAGGACAGAGCTCTGATCTGTGGATGTGCCTTCCAAATATCCACCATGGCTGCAGCTGGGCCAGATTGAACCCAGGAACCAGAAACCTGATCCAGCTTCCTGAGCCATCATCTGCTACCTCCAGGGTGCATATTAGCAGGAATCTGGGATTGACAGCTAGAACCAGGACTTGAACCCAGACCATCTAATACCGAGATGCAGTGGTCCTCAGTTAACTATAGACCGAATACCTGTTCCTTGAATCTCCAATTTTGTCCCCTGAAAAAAGAGATAAAAGAATTTGACAGAGCATTTATGAGAACTCAGTGAGATAATACATGTCAACTGGCCAGTAGATGGTTGGACACATGATAAGCTCTCTAATAAATAGTAGCTATATTGCTATTCTAGTAGTATTCTAAAATATGAAGCTGAGTAAACTAGGTGTAACTGTTTGGAAATGAATTTCTTAAGTAAGAAAATCTTGCTGGATGATCCAGGTGACTGTGCTGCAGGCCTGAGGGAGGGACACACGCATGGCTGTCATGCGTGTTAGAACTGAGCCTCCTTGTAAGGTGTCTTGGTGCTGGATAACTGCCAGCTGTGAGCCTATAGACAACATTTGGCTTCCATTCAGCAACCAGTTCCCCTGCTTGGTGAGCCATGGTTTTTATCTCCAGATTGGGGCTGGATTGCCATCTATCACTAAAAAGGATTTGGCTCTTGGAAAAGTTACCATGGATGTTTTGACTAATGTGCTGTCTTGAGCATGGACTGAATTATTTTCCCAGCCAAGCCATAAGAGCACCAGTTCGGATTCTTCTGTGCTCACTGTGTGACAGCTACTTAGCCCCAGAGGAAAGCCTGAGTGTCCCCTGTTGTTTCTGCTTCCTTCTATCTGCATTTCTGCTTTTGTGTGAGTGGCCAAGAATACAGGCGGGAGCCTCACTTAGTTTAGAAGAGCTCTGGAAAGAAGGAGCTTTGTTGGGTCCCAACTGCCCTCCTCCGTTTAATAGAAAGAGCTCCAGGGTGCTGTGTGCTAAGAGCTTCTGGAGACAGCACCACCCCATGGCCACCACCACCAACAGGACATTGAGACAGCAGGTGGATCCAGCCAACACCACTGACTCTCCTACAATCTGGCTGTGAGACAGCAGTCCTTGGAGAGCTGGTGGGTGCCTGGCAGCTCAGTTGGGGTGTGTCTTATGATGTACAATGGCAGTCAGGCAGGGGGTCACTCCACCTGGCATACGAAGCCACAGGGAGCCAGGGCAGTGATTTCTGAGGCTCTGCTGGAATCCTGCAGAGGGTCTGCCCCACCCCCAAATTACACCTCCACCTGCTCTAATCCCTGGAAACTTAGAACCTGGAAGGAGGCTGCTATGTGGCAGAGGCTCCAGTCTTGTCTTCTTTTTTATTTTAGAGGGATTTCTTTGTGTAGCTCTTGAGACCAGCATGGTGAGAGCTAGAATCTTTTCAAGTCAAATGAGGGCTAATATGACAAATGTTAAAAGCAGAGCAGTCAAGGCCATTGTAGGTATTAGCAAAGAACAAACTGTTAGTGATGACTGCATGGGAGAATCTGTAAACATTGTGTAACGATGGATACCCATCCTCTCTATCTAAGGCATCATTTACTGGATGAGGTCTCTGTCTCAAGTGTTTTTCATGTATTAAGTCATGTATTCTCCACAACAGCCTAATAAAAGAATTCGACTATTGTTATCTCTCTTCTAAATAAGGAACTTGGAGCCCACAAGGATTAGGAGATGCTCCTTATTGCAGTGTGAGTCAGGGTCAGGTTTCTGTACACAGTCTTGTCTGCATCTCCAGTGCAGGGCTTTTAGGGTCTTCACCATATTCTCTTACTTTGTACTTCTCCTGGCACCTGGACCAGACTACCCGTATTTTCATGTTTATATTTCATGAGTCAATGAATAAATCAATGAGAGACTTACAGTAGATTTACTACTGGCAGCAAATATTTTCTTTAAAGAGAAAGATGTTTTGTTGAAAGATTTATTTATATATTTTAAAGGTAGAGTCACAGAGACAAAGATGGAGAGATCTTCCATTTGTTGATTGATTTCCCCAAAAGGCCGCAACGACCAAGGATAGACCAGGCCAAATCCAAGAATCTGGAACTCCATCCAGGTGTTGAACACAGGTGTGGGGCCCAGGGACTTGCTGCTTTTCTAAATAAATCATCAGGGAGTTGGATTGGAGGTGAAGCAGCCAAGACACAATGCCAGCATTGCAGGCTGCAGCTTAATTTGCTGTGCCACAATGCCCCCTACCAGGATATATTTATCTAAAATACCTGCCTCTGGTGTAACCTTAGTGGCACAGCAGGTTAAGATGATTCTTGGAACATCTGCATACTATATTGGTGTGCCATTTGGGTCCTGGCCACCCTGCTTCTGATCTAGCTTCCCACCTCATGTTCCTGGGAAAACAGCAGCAAATGACCCAAGTACTTGGGTCCCTGTTGCATGTGTTGGATACCTGGACTGAATTCCTAGCTCTTGGTTTGTTCTAAAGTGGTTATTGTGAGAATTTTCAAGTGAACCAGAAGATAGAAGATACCTCTCTCCTCTGCTTGCTCTCACTTTCTCACTTCCTTTCAAATAGACAACCAAAAACACAGTGATCTGTTTTAGAAGCTACCTGCCTGCCTTCCTGCCGTAGTGTAAAGCTAATGACTCCTCAGCTTCTAGACCCTTATACTATGGGCTTTCCCCATTCCAAGCCCCTAACTCTAGCCTTCACATTCTTCCACATATTCTTCTTTTGCTTTCTCACCCAGAATTCTTTCTAAGGTCAGGCACCAAATCACTAAAAGGGGATTTCAATTTAACATGGTTTTCCAGTATATTATTTTACTCACTACCGGGATCCACTCAAGTTCTGGAAACCCTTGGGGAAAGGTTGCTTGCCAGCCTGGGGTCAGCAGCCAGGGCCAGAGTTGTGGGTACACAGAGCAGCTTCTCCGGGACACAGGTACACTCCATTACCTCACCAGGGAAGCAGAGGCTATGACTTCTTTTCCCATCAGAGATGAGAAAGTTGGGGAACAAAGGTCATGCTTGTCTTTGTTGCTGCAGGGAGAGCAAAATTGGCTTGGGATGCTGATTGAAAGCTTTCTCTTCAAAGGGGTGCTGGCATCTCGGGGTCCCCTGGAGGTCTTGGACTTGCACTGCACTCCCTCAAGCTTTCTGTGCTGTGGTAATGGCTGCTGGCAAGCTTCTGGCTTGGTGGAGGGAAAGAGGTTGTGATTTACTGCACAAACACACAGTCATTCACTTTGGCTCTGAGTTTGGCTGAGCCAGGAAGTAGGGTAAGCCCAGGCAGGATGAGAGTGATTGAAGTTGCCAGGATACTCCAGTGAGCTTGGGACCTGAGCCATGGCAGAACGTACAGCTGGTCTACCATTTGCCTGGCACTGGAGTCTGCTCCAGATGACATGAGTGTCTTCCAGGCCCCCAGACATTCAGGGCAGATCCAAGTAGTACTGAAAAACATTCCATGAATTTCCAGTCTGGTCCACACCCATGGTCCCCTGAGTTGGATGACTCAGGGCAGCAGAGGAGACCTCAGCACTTGATGGCTCTTGAGAGAAGGCTGTGTTCAGGGGTTCCACCACCTGCAGCCCAGGAATACCTTCAGGCTTCTCATCCACCCCTACTTTTGCTTTCAGCCTGAGCTTTGCTGTGGGCACTGGCACTCTGCTGCCCTGTGTCCAGCAGGAAGCAGTGACATTGTCCCAATCCATGAAGACTTCTTTGAGGGACACACATTCCTGATTACCATCTCCCTTTACCCATTTTTTATTTACTAACCAAGATAGAAGAAGTTGTAGATGGTGATCATGGAGTTCGGGCATGGGGTGGCGTCTTGCACAGCCTAGAGGCCTACCTCAGGGAGTGCGGACTTGGCTTCCAGTCATACATTGTAGTTATGTGCGCGCGCGCACACACACACACACACACACACACACACACACAGGCTGACCATGGTTTGGGGAGTCTCCAGGTTTCAGCTGTCCGTGCTCTGGTACAGCTGAATTCTGGACCATCTGGTCAAGTAATGGAGTTCTGTCCCGCCCTTGGGAGACACAGCCTCTGGCTGTGAACCTGCCTCCCCTTTGGGGTGACTCGGCCCTCAACTATCTTGCGGGGTGCTGACTCACACTTTATACTCTGACTCAGTGGTAGGCATCCTGGAATACAAGCACCCAATTCAGCTGGAACAGCCTGGATGTGCTGAGAATAGTGGGTCACCTCAATGCAGGGAAGGCTGTTTGGAGGCCAAGCTAGTGCCAGCAGACATCCCCACCCCACAGGGAAATACAAACCCTGAGCTTCAGGAGGACCCTAGCTTATGCTTCCCAATGTTACCATCAACCCCTCCTGGGGTTCTCTTTGCAAGCCCTTGTGTGCACGAGCCACAGGGCCCTTGAGACACTGTTCACCTTTCAATCACCTAAACCCATCTTTGACTCTCAGTCCACGTTTATACAAGTAACCTAAATGTCCATCTGCGACCAATACAATGGGGTAATTTGTAGCATCCCAGATTGGGCTAATGTCATAGAGAAGGACTTACATTTCACTAATTGAAACAAGTTGGTGTACAGAGGGTTAAGCTACCTCGTGAGGCATTCACATCCCATAGTGCAGTGCCTGTTTGAGTTCTGACTTCTTTTAGTTCTGATCCAACTTCCTGCTAATGTTTCTGGCGTGCACAGCAGATGGTGGCCAAATTACTTGGGTTCCTGTCACCCACGTAGAGGACCCAAATGGAGTTCTTCATCTTGCCTTTGACATGGCACAGCCCTGGCTGAGGAAGCCGTCTTGAGGAGTGAACCTTCAGATGGAAGCTCGCTCTCTCTGTTCCTGTCTGCCTTTCAAATAAATAATAGACCTTTTTTTTTTTTTCCAAAAAATCAGTCTCTAAAATGTTAGATGTGAAGTGTGAACCAAGTTTCAGGTTTTGTACACACACACACACATATGCATGTGTAAACGTGAACTGAAAATGTCATTATTTATATGATCAGTTTGTTTTTCTACATTTTCTTGTGATGGCTGCATATTAATGTTTAAAAAAGCTATTGCTCTTCTTTTAAATTAAGAATGGACACTTAGGAATTGCCTGTTTTAGAAATTCATTGAATAACGCCCTGAACTTTCCATAAAATACAGAGTGTGTCAGGTGCTGGTGATGTGGGCTGGACCCAGCGGGCTCAATTCAATAATTACCAGGCACCAGCTTATGATCCTTCCCTCCCTGTCCCTGTGTAAGTGTGACTGTATGTGTGAGTGTGCAAAAGTGGGATTCTACAAAGATGGGAGTGTGTATTTGTGAGTGTATGTGAATGTGGGTATATGTGCTGAATGTGGGAGTGAAACTATGTGTGTGTGAAAGTGTGGATATGGGAATATATATATTTGTATGTGTATGAGTATGTATGTGTGAGTATGTATATGTAGGTGTGTGATTGAATGTGTAAATATGTGTGGGAATGTGTGTATACGTAAGTGAATGTAAGTATATGTGTTGGTTGTAGACGTGTGTGAGAGAGCATGTGTACATGTGAGTCTCTGTGTGTCTGTGTGTGTGTGTATGTATGTCCTGGGGTTCTCCCCAGTAACCTGAGTTAGCTCTTCTCCCAAGGTTTAAGACGTTCATCTTAGGCACTTCAAACTGTGTAACAAATTACCTTGTATTTGCAAATAACAGAAAGTTCTATTTCACAGTTCTGAGCGCAGAAGTCCTTCAGCAAGGCAGCAACCAAGGCAGTGTCCTTTCAGGTGATGCTACCCTCATGCTGGGAAAGAGGTAGGGAGCTCCCCCAAGCCTCTTGTGCCAAGAGCTCCATCTCATTCACGAAGGCGGCTCCTGCTGACCACATGCTTCTGCAAGGCCTCCCTTCCTCACACAGCCCCCTTGGGTTTTAATACCGATGGAGGAACTTGAGAATCTAACATGTGTAGACTTGGGTTACTGAGGGGTATGTAGGGCTCCTAGAATCATGCACACCCAGCACTATTTAGTTCAAAGGAGTGCTGGGACGCTGCATGGACTGAGAAAGCCACAAGGGCCTGGCTTAATGGTTCCTACCCCTCTTGCCTCTGTCTCAGAGCCCAGCTTGGTGAGCAGGGGCTGCAGACAAAGAAAGCCTGAGAAAGTTCCGCTCTTTCCCCAACAGGACTTTCAAACTCAGGGCTATAAGCTGGCTGCTTGTGTGTGACTATGTGACCAAGTGTCCAGTACAATACAGTACGATACATACTCAATCACGTTACTATGATCACCATTTTAATGATGAAATATGAGACAAGCCTTCCACTCAAACATAAGTTCAATGCTGAGCTCCTGGGCAGCCAGCCCAACTCTAGCATTGGAGAGGCCTTCAGCTCCGGCAAGAGCAAACACTGGTACCCTCCTCATAGATCTCAGCCTAGGAGACCAGGAGGGCAGCCGAGGTTGGGAGGGCAACCTCACCAGCAGGTGGGAAGTGGGGAGACAGAGGAGGCAGGTGCCACCCAGGAGCTGAGCAAACAATTCATTAACTCCCTGTCATGTTAATGAGACTTGGAGTTTGGCCTAATGGTCAAATATGGGTTTAGAACTCCTTCGATCTGGACTCAGGACAAGCTCTAACACTTACAGTCTGTGTTACATTGAATAAGTTGCTTGACTTCTCTGGTCCAGCACTTATTGGTACAGAATACTATTAGACACTTATTGACTAGAATACTATTAGCCATATTGTTAGTGTGATAAATACAGGACAAGGCACATTATTAGCCCAATGTATGACATTCAGTGAAGGTTCAGTAAGTCCACATAATACAGTAAGAGACCCAGCATAGGAGCAGGTTCCCACGCTCCGGTTGGATTGGTCTATGGAAACTTGGGCTATGCAAATAATATGCTACTAGCTTCTCCCAGAGTGATCCATGGTAGGGACTGTGGTGTCCCCCTGTTTTGCAGGACACAGAGCTTGGGTCACCCCATTTGGAAATGTTGAGGGGAACAGAAGTAGGGAAGGCAGGGGGAAGGCAGGGAGAAGGGCTGTCTTTAAAGGTAAGTGACCCTGCACTTGTGTAGGCTCCTGGGCTCAAGCAGGCCCCCTGGTACTTTAATGCTCATCTGCCACCATCTCAACACTCTCAATAATTTTATCTTTAAACTTGTGTTTTGTAAGTGAAGTGTGATGGACTGATGGAGCACACCCATGGGGAGAGGAGATCTACCCAGCTCACCAGTCCTGGCTGTTGTGTTTGCATGTAGTGTTTGTGGTTCTCCTGAGTACACAGTTTAGATACACTCCCAAGCAGACATTTAGCCAGACTCAAAATAAAAGCAACTACCTTAATTCTGTGCCGTGTGTTTACTGATCCAATCAGAATAAAATACACTATAATTTCAGTGCTTCTGCATATAATTGGATGCTTTTTGTATTTGTATTTAAAACAGGTCTTACACACTGTAGAGATGATGGGAAAATGTGTGCTATTTTGAAAGGTTTATTTCTTTATTTGAGAGGCAGAGTTGAGAGAGAGTCTTCCATATGCTAGTTCATTCCCTTAAATGGTCACAAAAGCCAGAGCTGGACCAGGCCAGTCAGAAGCTAAGAGCTTCATCTGAGTCTCCCAAGTGGGTGCAGGAGCCCAAGCACTTAGAGCATCTTCTGCTGCTTTCTCAGGAGCATTAGCAGGGAGCTGGATCAGAAGTAGAGCAGCCCAGACAGCCCAGAAGCTGGTGCCCATAGCGGATACCAGCATTGAAGCGGTGGCATAACCTGCTCCATCACAATGCTGGTCCCCAGACTATGTATTTCTCAATATTATTTACCTGTTTGTTTATTCAGAAGGTAGAGAGGGGGTGGGAGGGATTGAGAGAGAGGGGCGGGGGAGAGAGCAAAGTGTCCTGCATCCACGGATACACTCTTCAAATGCTTGCAACATGGGACTGGCCAGGCTGAATCCCGGAGCTCAGACAGGAACGCGAGTACTGGAGCCATTCCCGGCTCCTCCACGGCGGGCCTGAGCTGCAGCAGACTGGAATTGGAGGCAGAGCTGAGACCTGAAGCCAGGCCTGCCTGTACAGGCTGTGGTTGACCCAAGTAACATTTAATCTCTGTGCCAAAATCTGCTCCTGAATGAACAATGCAAAATGGCAAATTGTTTTCCCATAACATAGCATAGCATTACATAACAAATAAAAAGCACCATGATAAACAGAGTGACCATGAAAACATCTAAAATGAAAAAGGTTTCTATTTTGGCAAATCTAAAGTCATTTTCTTCTGATTATTTGGCCAAGGGGCTCCACATTCCCATTTCGCACTGGACCTCTTCACCTTTCATGCGGCCAGTCCTGGCATTCATGTCTTTGCACATATGTGTGCCTGTGTGCCTCTGTAGGAACTTAATAGAGACTCATTCAAAGTTCTTTTGTTGTTGTTGTTGTTGTTCTTTTGTTTTGTTCTATGGTAAGCTTTATTTATTTGAAACACAGAGAGAGAATCTTTCACTTGCTGGCTCACTCTTCCAAATAAGCCCAACAGGCAGATCTGGACTAGGCCATAGCCAGGTGGCTAGAACTCCATGCAAGTCCACCAAGTGAGTACAAGGGCCTAAACACTTGGGCCATCTTCCCCTGCTTTCTCAGGGCATTTGCAGGGACATGGATGAGAAGCTGAATAATGAACCTGGCCCTCTGTGATGACAGACCCTCAACCCCAGTGGCAGCTTCACCCACAGTGCCACAAGTCTGGGCCCAGTTCTGAAGTTCTTGGTAGGGACCCACACGCTGTCATCTCCGAGTGAGCAGCCTTGAGAGTTGGCTCCCAGGATCTCTGCCCCAACCCCACCCCCTCCCCACCTCCTGTCTGAGCAGCTGTCAGCACTCCATGGCCCCAGGAGGCCTGCGATGCTGGGGAGAGGCCCAGCTGGAAGGAGAGACCTGCTGTGAGGCAGCCTCCCACACAGGAAGCAGGAGAGGCAGGGGTGTGAAGAACCAAGATGCTGACAAGCCAGTGAGGACAGGACCATCACTCATCACAGTGGTGATAGTGACAGGTGACACCACTCGCGCTCTTGCTGTTAACAGCACTGGCCTGGCCCTGCCAGCCTCTCCAAGGCCACAGCCACTGCTCTCCACTGCCTCTAGAGCTTGCTAAAGTTCTTTTGCCTGAGACCAAGAACTGTTGCAAGTGGAGTTAAAATAAAACCCGTGCAAAGAATGTGACAAGGTGACAAGATGACAAGGTTACAGGTTCATCTTTCCCTGATTCCATTTTGGGCCAAGAGGAGAGGCAAGTCGTTGAATGGGAAGATCCAGCCACTCGCCCTGCGTTTGTGTTATCTCCTTGTTTCCTAGAAGTCCTGGATGCAAAGGCAAGCAACACTCCATCCATGTCCCCTCCAGCAGCAAGGTCAGCAGAATGGTAAGTTCAATGCAGCTGCTCAGACAGCAACCGAGGCACCTCCAAAGGAGTGACCAAAGGACTCAGGAAGCGGATGTGGCAAGTGCCGGGCTCACTGGACCGAAGGCTGTGTTGTAGTTGCCTTCAGGGTACCAGCATCTGTGTGTGTGTGTATAAGAAGCGGGCATTTTGTATAGTTTATCCCACGAGAAATGAAGTTTGCAAAAACTCAGATAATCAGGGAACAGGTGCAGAGAGCAGAAGGAGGCTTGGGGAGCTGGGAGGAAAGCACCACACTGTGTGGCATGTGAGGAAGGAGAGGGGCCCCAAGTCACCACAGTGCACGGATCAGCAGAGCTGGGGCAAAAGCTGTGCCAGGAGGTGAGGGAAGAAATCCCAGGATGTTTAGCCCATGTTTACCTGTGGATATGGGTCTTCTGGTGAAACTTTGCCCTGGGACAGCACCGTGTGCCCGTGCAGGCTTCCTGTTCTAACCCAAGGGGAGGCATGCCAAGCTGAGAGGCAGAGGGGTCTGTTGATACTCTACATAGCATCCCTGCAAGTGGGGCCATGGTTGAGGCACATGAGTTGAGCCACCAGCAGCAGCTCACATGAGAGCATTTGTTTGAGTTCTAACTGTTCTGCTTCTGACTGAGCTCCCTGCTAATGTGCCTGGGAAAGCAGCAGAAGGTGGCCCTCGTGCTAGAGCCACTGGACCATATAGGAAACCCAGATAAGAATTCCAGGGTCCTGACTTTGGCCTGGCCCAACCCTGGCCACCGCGGCCATTGGAGGAAGTGATTCAGGCAGTGGAAGCTATCTCTATCTTTCCCTTTCTCTGTCACGCTGCTTTTCAAATAAGTAGATAAATCTTCTCAGGAAAGAAGGGAGAGAAGGAGAAAAAAAAACAAAAAAAGAAAGAAAAATGTGTGTTGATTTGAATAGGGAACTACGGGAAGGGGTAAAAGGATTCAGAAGAGTTAATGTTGAATTCTAAAAAGAATTTTAGTAATAGTTAATATTTATGTGCTAGGCCTTATATTTTAAGTATTACTGTACTTGGCCTTTGCAAAAGTTCTAGAAGGTGGGGCCTATTATTGACCCCACTTCCAGCTAAAGTGATTACAGGCATAGCAGACTCAGTGATTTGTCCCAGGCCTCCCAGTTAGAGTTCTAGTCAGTCTTCCTGGCACCATAACCTGTGTTCTTTTGATTAAATAATAAATTAGAAAGGCAAAGAGAGGGCCTGGCACAGTAGCCTACTGGCTTAAGTCCTCACCTTACATGCACCAAGATACCATATGGGTGCTGGCTCATATCTGGGCTGTTCCACTTCCCTTCCAGCTCCTTGCTTGTGACCTGGGAAAGCAGTAGAGGACGCCCCAAAGCCTTGGGAACCTGCATCCACATGGGAGATGCAGAGGCGGCTCCTGGCTTCAAATTAGATTAGCTCTGGCCATTGTGGCCACTTCGGGAGTGAACTAGCGGACGGAAGATCATTCTTTCTGTCTCTCCTTGCCTCTGTAAATCTGACTTTCCAATAAAAAATAAAATATAAAATTTTTTAAAAAGAGAGACAGAAACCTTCCACCTGCTGGTTCACTCGTCAAATGCTCACAATAGTTGGGGTTGGACTGGGCTAAAGACAGAAGCCCAAAACTCCATCCAATCTCCCACATGGGTGGAAGGAACCCAGTTCTTAGGCTATCATTTGCTGCCTCCCATGGTGCATCTTAGCAAGAAAATGGAATGGGAAGCAAGACTCAACCTCAGGTATTCCTGTAAGAGATGCAGGCATTCCAAATGGCATCTTAGCCACTGTCCCATATCCTGCCCCATGACCATTTGGCATTTGTAACTGAGTCTGTGCTGTGAGCCAGGAATTGTCTGAGTGGAGCAGATGCAGAAACCAGTTTCCATGGCCCAAATTGTACCCAATCCTGGCCCTGGCCCTGGCCCCGACCCTGCTCTGCTCAGGGTGACTGAGGAAGCTTATAGCTGTCTAGACAAAGTCTTCGAGCTACCTCGGGAGGCTCAGGCACAGTGTGGCACAAGGGGCACCTGGCTTTCTCACTTGCTGCTGAGCAGCCCTTAGTCAAGTGTCCACAGTCGCCATCTGCCCCGGCTGCTGCCTTTCTCTGCACGCAGAGTTGGACAGTGTCAAAAGCCTGGCTCTCCTGCACTCTCACACGGCTGTGGATTTCTCCTCTATCTAAGAAGATAAAGCCAGACACAGGTTTTGGCTATTGCTCAACCTCCCCTGACAGCATAGAAGCCTGTGCATTGTAAAGATTTCCAATGGGAACTGACATGGGTTTTAGAAGTAAACCTGGAAACAGGGTGGACACAACCCTGGTATGCCTTAATAAAGGCCCCATGCCCTTTAACCTGTGAGGTAGACTTTGCAAGCCCCTTGGCTTTGAGGATATGTCTCGCTTTTACATTCTTTTCTCAGTGTTTTCATACCAGGGTGGCATCCAACAGGGGTTCCCACAGTGCTGCCTGGTCCCCTGAGGAGGCTGGAGCTTGGAGAGGCCATGTCTGAAGGAGGGAGGCATTCAGATTCTGATTCCAATCCCTGCTACTTGCTGTGTGGGTGACATTAGGCAAACTGCTTAACCTCTCTGGGCATTCATTTAGCCTCTGCCATGCAGATCGTTGCTCCTCATCCCTAGAGGAGTTACGAGGTTGAGGTGAGGGTTTTATCTGCAGTTGACCTTGAATGGAGGATCTGATGAGGCTCTTGCTCACTCCTTTATCTTCTCATGCATGATGCATGTGCAGCCTCTCCCACTCTGCCCTACAAGGAAGGCTGGTCTCCAGGCACAGGAAATTCAGAGGTGGTAAGAACTGACAGTTGAGCCAAGGGTGGGGTGTAATGGCAGCAACCCTGAGCCTCAGAGCAGTACCATGCCGGCAGGTGGCAGGGAAGGGGGAAAGTATGATGAGTGTTCTGGACACTTCTTCATCTCTGTGTGGAGGAAGAAGCTCCTTCAGAAGATAGAACAAGCAGCATCTGGGTTTTCTTTCCGTAAATGTACCGTGTATGACAAGTGGGCACACCCAAGGATCTATGACACTATCTTCTAATGATGCCTTTGTATTGATTCTTTCTTTATAAACAGTGAAGAACACGTTTTATGACCCTAAGCCGTCATTTGCCCTTTCCCCACCCTGACAAATGGGGCACAGAGAAGTAAGGTAGTTTACTTATGCCTTATGGTTCTAGTGCAGCCAAGAAGGCCTCCACACAGACAGGAGTCCCAGAACTGCCTCTGCCCATGCAACCAGTTGCACTCTCACCTCCTCAGAAGGGACTTCTGTCCTAGAGAGAGCACACCCAAGCTTCTGCAGACCTGGCTGAGTTTCACATCCACCTCTGCAGATCCCTGCCTCAGTTTCCTTCTGTGTCATCAATCTTGCATCACGAATGCTTCTCCACAGCCTTCCTGTCAGCTCCCACACACCGTGTCAAAGTTGGCTGCTAACCCAGTGTGGCTATGAGGCTGCAAAGAAAGCCTTCGTCTAAAGTGGAAGAGGAATCCAGCATTGGGCAGAAAACTCAATGCCAACTGCCTTCTCTTTGAAGTGCTCCAGCGCTCCTCTTCCTTGACCATGGAAATGACCTTGGATTCAGGAGGGTATATACAGTTAGTCCAAAGTAGTTCAGAGCTGTGAGTGCTGCTCTGTGGGCCACCTCCCTGCCTTCTGACATGACCAGGAGTTTCATGTAAAAAGAATGGTTGTGACGCTGCATGTATCATGTACTGTAGAGTTCGTGTAAGTTCTTCTGCAATTCCCAGCAGAAAATAGTGCACTATCCATTACAGTCATCAACAGAGCTCAAAATCTATTATGTGCCCAGATGCAATACAAATACAATGGAATGCTTTACAGACACTCTACAAGCTGTATTTTCGTAGCATTAGGTTGTACTTTGGTTCCGGGCCATGTCTCACATCTCCCTCAGGTCTTCTGAAGGAAAAATAATAATGGGTGAAAACTCTTCCCTCACACAAGTAGCAGGATGGAGTTGAATTCTAATTGGGCTTGGGCTGCAGGGGGATAAGGATGCCTTTTACCATCATTGCAGGTTTCCGAAGAAAAGTACAACAGACATGAAAAGAACCAAGTAACAGGCAGGCTGGGCTTTCACAGATCAAATAGGAAATGCCCATTCCAAGGATTAGCTAGGGAGGTGTTTTCTGTGGGGTCTGGAAAGGTGTGCCGTGTGCAGAAATAGGCTCCCAAGACACCCCTGCCAAAAGTCCAGACAGAGGGTGGTGGAGGCGGGGGTCACCTCAAGTTTCCTCAGCTGAGTGGTGTCCCAGTGGACACCGTGTTTCTCAGGATCTGATTAATCCTGGGCAGGCAGCAGGTGCCCTGTGCTACCATGACCCCATCTGGTCTTGATTCCTCCTCTTCTCCAAGTGAAATGGTAACCTGCAACCCCTTTGTGTATACAAGAGAACCCAACCTCAGCTTTGGTGGCCAATATGGAGGAGAGCTGGCAAGACTCCCTGTTGGAGAAACACCTCAAAAGCTGTCCTTCAAAAGTTTGCGCTTTCTGCTCTACAATGTGATACATGCCTCTCCTCTCGGGGCTTCTAAAAAACTTCAGACATTACCGTGTGTGTGTGTGTGTGTGTGTGTGTGTGTGTGTGTGTGTGTGTATTTTAATGGTTGTTTTATTTGAAAGACAGAGGAGAGGAGAAAGATTTTCCACCTATCAGTTCACTTCCCAAATGTGCACACAGATCAGAGCTGGACCAAACTGAAGCCAGGAGCCTGAAATTCAATCTCCATCAATCTCCACCTTCCTTGGGGGTGGCAGCGACCTGCTGCTTCCCAGGGTGCACATTCGGAGGAAGTTGGGATCTGGAAGTTGAACCTGGACTCGAGCCCAGGTGCTCCAACATGGGATGTGAGTGTCCCAACAAGAGGCTTAGATGCTGTGCCAAACACTCACGCACCTCGTTCATCTTCTTTGCATTCCCCACTTGTCAACTTATGTTAATTTGTTTTACTCTATATTCCTACCACCCATTCCTAAAACTATATTTGAGTTATAGAGAACTAGAGAGTTCCCATCTGCTTCTTTCCTCCCTAAAGGTCCACAAACAGAGCTGGGCTGGGAGCGTAGCCTAGGACTGGGTCCAGGTATCCTCAAAGGGTGGTGGGAACCCAGTTGCTTGGACCAGCACTGTTCCCAGAACCTGCATCGCAAGAAGCTGGAGTCAGGAACTGGAGACTTAGCAAACAAACTCAGGAGCTCCAAAGTATGACATGGGTGTTTTAACTGCTGCAACAGCTTCATTGTAATTTTTCTGTTCTATTACTAATCCCAACTAGGGAGCAGACTTACAGTCAATTATCATAACAGGAAATTCAGAAAAAAAAAAAAAAAAAACCAGAATACTGTCCCCTAGGATTGCTTTCTGGAATCTGCATTTCATGGCAAGCCTGATTCTCTCTCCCTTTTGCCACCAGTGGAAAAACAATCCACTGGAGAAGTTACATTGCTGATGAAACTGAACCGGGAGCATAATGTTAAATGTGTCCCATAAATCTTCCAGCTGTGGTAAGGCCAGTGGCTTCCCTAAAAGGGGCTGAAATTGAAACAAATTGTTTTATCGTTTTCAGACATGTTTACATGATTCAATTTATCAGGACAAAGCCAACTTGCTAATCTAGTTTTCAAATCTATTTGAGACAAAAATGAAAACTGCAGACAAAAATGAAAACTGACAGAGCACTAGAGGAAAGGTCTTTTAATTTTTATTTTATTTTTAAGTTTAAGCCCATATGCTCAAATATCTAAGTTAATACATAGAATTTATTATTAAAATATGAAATTGTGACATTGGAAAAGCCACACCATTAGTTTAAATCAAGCTTTATTTGTGCAATGTCTTCACTGACTTTCCTCCTAGATTTTTAACTACATGTTCTACTTTTTCCTAACTTATTTTATCCTGAGCATTTTCATGTTATAGTCTTCATGATTATCCTTAAGTTTGAACTTAATATTGAAACTACTGTACTTACTTACTATTTTCAGTTTGGTTATCTAGATTGTTTCCCTGGTTTTTTACTCTTATCAATAAAGCTTCAATAAGAGTTTTGGGGACTTTAGCTGCTTTCAAGATCTGAATTGCTTCCTTAGGAAATATTTCCAGAAGTAGAAATAAAAGACTATCCAGTATGCACATTTTTCTGTCTCTGGAGAATTTGCTAGATTGTTTTCCAATGACTTGCTTAGTTAACCAGTCATTAGCAATGAATGAGAGACTTTTGCTCACAAGCACTGGATATTAATGTGTAAAATTTGCTCATTAATTTAATAGCAAATTAAATTTGCTTACTTAGAAGCTTTAAAATTTTTAAATAGGCAAGTAGGTCCATCCTTTTGCTTTATGCTTAGCAAGTTGTCCCTGCCCCTAGCCCCCAAGGGCCCTAGAAGTATAACGGTATGAAAGAAAGCAGGTCCCCTTGGCCTTGGCCATACTCCACAGCAACTATATTAAAACATTCAGAGGTAGCTTCTGGACCCTTAAAGCCTGCAATGTACAGCTAAAACAGGTGCTAGAGAACCTGGGAACTAAAATTGGCTAAAAAAAAATGAGAGGCAGAGAGAGGGATAGAAGTGGGTAATGATGATTGGTAGAGACATGATAAATGATAATTCCCATCTGCTTGTTTATTCCCCGAAGTCCACAATAGTGGGGTGTGGGCCAGGGACACAACCTGGACCTTCTGAGTGGGCAGCAGGAACCCAGCTACCTGAGTTGTCACTGCTTCCTCCCATGGTCTGCCTTAGCAGGAAGGGATTAGGTGCTGCAGCTGAGAGTCAGACCCAGGTACTGTGAATGTGGGCATCCCAACTGTCAGGCCAAATACCCACCCTCCAATCTGACTCGGGAGGTGTGCCAGATAAGAGGGGCAAGTGAGGAAATGACAACAACAATTTCCTTTTAGGATGTTTAATGGACATGAAGAGGTAGGGTGGTAGCTTGAAGGGGTTGAGGGTTAAAGAAAGGTGGTCTTAAAAACGGACAAGGTGGGGCCTGTGAATTGGCTCAGCTGGCTAATCCTCCTCCTCCAACTGTAGCATCCCACATTAGCAGGAAGCTGGATTGGAAAGGAGGAGCTGGAACAGATTAATACACTATGCCACAATGCTGGCCCACTGTTAGCTGTCATTTATTCATGTTTTCCTCCCAAGTCAATGATGGAGAGTTGGCTCTGTACCTTGCATTAGCTGGGGTTCCAACCAGAGAAACACAGCCATTATAGGTGATACAGATCAAGAAATGTGGGTAAGACCCCAAGCAATCCTATAACCTACACAGGACAGCTGCCTCTCCTCTGGTGTCACTGTGGGTCAGGGGCAGGGAGAGCAGGCTGGGCCATGAAAAAATGTGAAGACAGACTAGAACTCAAGATTGATAGGAGGCATCCCCATCTGTCTCAGTGTCACCAACATGTGGGTCACTTGCAGAAGAAACAGGGGTGGGGGTGGGCGTTTCTCAGAGGTGTACACCACATCCCTGGCCAGGGGCTGGAGGAGCCGCAGGCTGGGAACTGGCAGGAGTGGGAGCACCCCTGGATCCACAGGCAGGCCAGTGATGCCTCACCAGGGAGGAAGCTGCCCAGAGGTCTGGAGCCAACTCCCACTTGCTGAACTGTTCAGTGGCTGCTGCCTAACCTTGCTTTCCACATCTCCCCTGGAGCATCCCAGAGGAAAGGGCATTCTGTGAGACTGGGCTTTTGTGTGGGCTGAGCAGACACCTCCCAGAGCCACCACACATGAACAGTGTCTGTGCTCAGGAGCATGTTAGAGCTCTCCACAGGCCCACACAGGAATGCAAGCCGCAAAGGAGGCCCCGGGCAAGGTTGAGTTTATAGCAGAAGTTAGGCCAGACCAAAAGGATGTGATTTGGACTCTCAGTCACAACTGTGGTCTCGTTGGCATGGTGCCATTTAGGATTCAGTCTTCTGGTCCTGCAGACAAGCAGCGCTGGTGCTGGTGGGGTGTGTGTGCTATGGGCAACTGTTTTTTATTATGGTCACCCAGGCAAGGAGTTTGGGACAAAATTAACGCCTCCCTCTGTCCCAGATTTTTGCAAGTGTAGCAAGGGCTGAGTTTTTTTCTTATTTCAGTGCCAGCCTCGGAACCTAGAGGTGCCCCGGGTTAGATCAGGCTGTACTTCCGCGTGGCAAAAAGGAAAACAGTGCCAGGTTGAACCAGTAACACTTGCTTGAGTGGGGGCAACTCAGCTGGGAGTCAAGACTGAAACAGCCGGAGCCTTGTGAAGAGCCCGCATATTTGCCGACCATCGGAGCATGGCTGAAATAACACAATGTACTTGCTGTAGGTTTTGGGAATGCAGTGGAGCCAGCAACACCCTGGGCCCCGGGGGACTTTCATTCTCTCCCACAGAGGTGACCTGCTGAGGAGTGTCGGCCCTTGGTGACGGGGGAAGAGGACACAACATGTCCTCTCCACGCAAAGGAAGTCAATGCTAAGCTAGAAACCAGGTCGCTGGGGCTTCCCGCCTGAGTGTCAGCATAGGCGGCCAGGTGTGCTGTCCTGGGGAGGCTGTGCGTTCAGTTCAGACCATCGCTTAGCTGCACCACGTATGCACGGTTAAGGCCAGGAGAGCACCCATGTAACGGAACCTAGATCTGAAGGAATTTGGAAAGAATTCTTGAAACTGAAAGGATAGCTCCCTGCAGCTTCTCTCAGCCTCTCTCATTTCTATTAACCTATCATCTTTTGTCTCATTCCAGACACACCTCAGTAAGTGTTCACTGGGGTCAGGCCTGTGTTGTACCTGGGGTATCAAGGAGAGTGACCCAGTGCCTGCTGATGGGGCACAAGTTGAGGAGCTGTGCAGAGGGGTAAGGAGATGTCAGGGGAGCTAAGTCTTGCAGAGTGACAGAGAGGGACACACACATATACATTTCCATTCCCCAGATAGCTGTGGATCCAAGTCAGAATTAAGCTGGGAACCAGGAACTCCATCCGGGTCTCTCACAGGGGTGTCAGGGACCCAATGCTTGAACCCTTGTCTGCTGTTTTCCTGTGCACACTAGCAGGAAGCTGGACTGGAAGCAGAGCAGCAGGGGCCTGGGCCGACTCTCATATGGAAGGAGCATGAAAGCAAGAGCCATGGTTGCCTGATGGTTTTCTCTGCTCCTGAGTTCTGTCTTCCTGAATATCTTCTTCTCAGATTCTATGTGCTCACTAGATGGCCTCTGTAAAAGGGAAGCTGGTGGCAGCAGGTAATTAACCTGCAAATCATCTCTTTGAGGTCATCTTTGCACTCCTGGGCAAAGACATCTTCCTCAGACGTCAAGTTCTAATGTCATGGTTCTCCCTAGCACCCAAAGGTCAACAGCCAATTGCTACCCTCCTCCGCTTTAGTAGTATATAATTTTTAGCAACCTGCTTGACAAAGATAAAAAACAAAGTTTGACAAAGCTACATTTGCAACGCTACTGAGATATGCAGGCATTTTTCTTTCTTAATTTCTTTTAAATTTTGGTTCCAAATGTAAGGTTCCAAATGTGTTTATCTTTCTGCATCTGTTTATTTCACACATCATGATGTCATTGTTCTCCAGTTGTAATCTCTTTGAAACAAATGATAGAATTTCATTCTCGGGCTCAGCACTGTAGCCTAATGGCTAAAATCCTCGCCTTGCAAGTGCCAGGATCCCATGTGGGGGCTGGTTCTAATCCCAGCAGCTCCACTTCCCATTCAACTCCCTGCTTGTGGCCTGGGAAAGCAGTTGAGGACGACCCAAAGCCTTGGGAACCTGCACCCATGTGGGAGACCCAGAAAAGGCTCCTGGCTCCTGGTTTTGGATTGGCACAGCTCTGGCCATTGCAGCCGCTTGGGGAGTGAATCAGTGTACAGAAGATCTTCCTCTGTGCTTCTCTTCCTCTCTTGAAAAAGAAAAATTCATTCATTTTCATATGTGATTAATATTCTTTCTCTCTCTCTCTCTCTCTCTCTCTTTCCCCGCCCCCCTCCCAGACATTTGTTTTTTCTGCCCCTCTGATTAGGGATTTCTTGATTGAATCCACACTCTGGCTGTTGTGAACTGTGCTGCTGTAAACATGGTCGTGCTGGTAATTCTTTGATACAACATGCTCTCTTCTAACTCAAATTGGCAAGTTCTCTCAGCTCTGTTGGTCCATTACAAAGTCTGCGGGCTTCTTAGAACACAGACACAGTTTACTTGCAAGTCCCTTCCCTGTTGTTCATCTTTTGTCAGGCTGTTACATGAGAATTTCTTGTTACCTCTACTTTCACTTATATCCCAATACCTGTAAGGAGATCAAGAACAGATTTTGGTATCATTTGGATCCCACCCCAGAGCTGAGTATAGTCAGTCCTCTCTTTCCCTGCAGCATACCTGTCCTCCCAGTTGCAACCTTGAGTACCTGGCCCAGCTGCAGCCTGAAGAAGCCAGTAAGTAGCATAGCAAGCAAACCAGCTCTTAGGGGAGGTTCTTTAGAATGCAGCTACTGAATGTGCAAAGTGGTGAGACTGATGTTCTGAGACTCAAGGATAAACTTAATGCATGTTTAAGACTTTCAAATGAGGTACCGAGAGAGTCACTCAGGGGTCTACTTTCTTGCAGAATCCTAGGAGCTGCCCATCACTTATCCACCTGGTTTGTGGATGCTCTTTTTGGAGTCAGCAAGATGATTCGAGGATCTTGGAGAAGGCTGTTGCCTGGTTACCTGAGTGTGGCCCCTATACCCGATAGCAAGTCAGGAGACTCCTGGACCAGTAGAGGCTGCATCACTCGGGCGTTTGTTAGACATGCTCAGGCTCTGGCTCCACACCAGGTTTCAGGTGATTTACACACATAGTGCTCATTGAGAAGCTCTGTTGTACATGTAGAGTTTCATGGCTAATGGAACCTTTTCACATACATAGAATTTTCATCCAAGC
The DNA here is from genome assembly GCF_030435755.1 of Ochotona princeps. Taxonomy (NCBI): domain Eukaryota; kingdom Metazoa; phylum Chordata; class Mammalia; order Lagomorpha; family Ochotonidae; genus Ochotona; species Ochotona princeps. Next base: position 77,712,890 of record NC_080833.1, on the reverse strand, counting down.
GGGACCAATGAAATGGAGGCATTGAGAAGGCAAGTGACTTAGCCAAGCTCGCAAGGCTGTGAGGTTTTCTCTGTCAGTCTGGAGCGCTTTCCTCTGAATCACTTGGCGTATGGGCAACCCCTGCAATGTAAGTACGGTAATGGTGGCTCACTGAGCTCTTAGCGCATGTCCAGAATCGTCCTCAGTGAGTTACTCTATCTCCCCGGGGGCTGTGAGACGGGGATTGTTTTCTCAGTTTTCAAATAGTGAAATGGAGCGCTGGAAGTAGCTAGCGTAGCCTAAATTCTCTTGGACTTCCCAGTAGTAATTGTGAAATACTCAGGAAATGAAAGTTTAAAGAGGAAAGCAGATGTGTGACATTGGACAAGTCACCTCATCTCAGCCATCCCTGAAGAGAGGAGGATAATTCCTCGCAATTCCTAGTTCTATTCCTTGGTACCTACCTACTAATGACTTTTCCTCTGAGCAGCTTTGGCTTAGGATTGGAAGCTGCCATGTGAGCTGCGAGCATAGGAGTGGGGATTGGAGGCAGAGGTTTCACTGTATGGGGAGAGGGAGCCAGCCCTGAGCCTGTTGGCCGACCGTCACCCTGTCTACTGTGTGGCATTGTGCGATCACTTCCAGGACGGCTATGCTACAACTTCTGAGAACTCAGAGTCACGCTTTCCAGTCATCCCACACCCATCCAGTTCAGCTGGTGAGAGGATTCTTTCAAAGGAGAAAAGGTGATTGGGCCGGGACTGTTTCCTACCAGCCCCCACCACAGAATGAGTTAACTGCCAATGAATAAGAAACATATGGTGCTCTGCAAGCTCTTTGCAGAGTTTGTTCTGCTGAACAACCTAGAGAATTGCTGCTCCTCAACACAGCTGGGTCCTGTTCCCAAACGCCGGACCTCTGAGGTCCAGCCTGAGGCATATTGTTGTACACGTCATGGTCTCCAGGGCCAGATTTCCTCGTTCTGTTATTTGGTGCTTGTGACTCAGAGCGCGATCTGATTGGAACTGAGGCTTAGGAGACACCTGACCAATTCTGTCGACGTACACATAGCTGGGGACCAATGGCGAGTTCACACTGCTTCAGTTCCAGTGCAGGACACACACTTGCTGCTTCTATTTCCAGAAAATTAATGAACGATCTCAGTTATGGCCAAACAACCCTACAGAACACGGGTCAGTTCACTCTTTTAATCAAGTTGCTTTGCCAAATATTTACTAAAATAGGGCAGACTCCTTGTAAAAGTATAAATAGTTTTGTTTCTTATTTAAAATAAAAAGGTCCCTAGCACCTTATATGGTCTGATCCTTTGATAGCACTCAAGTGTTTTTATAGTAGGATTTCCATTGTGGTCTCTGCTCAGGAATAAAAGAAACAAGATTGTAACGCAAGGTCAGAGAAAAATGATGCTTCACACAAAAATCCACTAGAAAACTCGGCAGAGTAAACAGAGTAATGTGGGGAGGGCAGAGGAGAGTCTCGGATTCACACCCACTGAGGACTGGGCCTCTGGCTGACTCGGTGATTTGCTTCTTACTCACCCCTCACTCCTCTTTCCCTCCCAATGGAACCCTGATCCTGCTCAATTAGTGCAACTCAGGGGTCGCGCTTCATGCTCAGCACCAGCTTGTTTCATTGGATCATGCAAGTCCTGTTGATAGTTTAGGAAGAAACACGTAACTCAGCTCTGTCCAAGAAAAACTAGAAAGTCAGTTGGTGTGGAGAAAAGGAGGTAGAACCTTGCTGCTCTTAAGAAAGGGGAACAAGAAGGAATGGGTGATTTTTCCTGGGTGTTGTCATGTTTGGATCTGATGTCACAAAGTGGCAGCCATCTGCGTTTCAGGCCCATGGAAAGCTGGTGCAGGTGTGAACAAGTTAAAGAGACTAGTTGAGAAACAGAACATACCCCTGACAAGTCCCTGGCCAGTCTTTGAATTTCCTGTTATGCAAAAGAATACACTCCCTTATTCTTGAAGTAGGCTTCAGCTGGTATTTCAAGAAATTGCTGCCCAAAGCATCCAAAGTGACCTAAAAAGCTTCCAGATCAACATGTAGGCCAGACCAGGCATTCATCTTCTGTGACATAGTCCTGCAAACTTCAGCTCATCATTGTTTGGCCAAAGACTCCTGAAAGGATCAACTTTACCCAAGCCTGTAACATTCATCTGTCCATTAATCGGTGAGTGTAAGTCCACATTCTCTACCAACGGCAACTTGTTTCATTTTCATCCCTCAAGAAGATGAGCCCTAGTGGTGTCCTCAGAGGTCTTTTTTAAAATGGATGACACTGAGTCAGTAAAACATGCATTTTCAGTACTGGTTAGATGAATCCAGAAACCTTTGATCATTTACCCCTTGTGATGCTTAGCTGGGAATGTCAAGTTAGCTGACAAGGGTCAGGGTGGGAGGCTAGCACAGCAAATATTGCTGTTTCAACCAGACATCCAACCTCTGGCCCAGGCCTCAGGAGTAGCTGGAACTGCAGACACAGGCCTTGGTTTACTGTCTTGAACCCCATGTTAGAACCTCAAACTCAAGACTACAGAAAAACCTCCCTGGGCCTATGTGACAAGTACAACTCAAGGATTTTTTAAAGTATGATTGAGTACTATTTAGAATTTTGTATATATCCCAATTCCAGGCTTTTCATTTTTCCAAATACAGTCTTGTACTAGATCATGATGTTTTGGTCAACAAGAGATGACACATAGAGGTCCCACGGAGCTTGAAACTATTGAACACCTAGCAACACCATGCAATTGCAATGTGTTGACACAGCACATCACATATGCAGATGAGATTACACTGGTGTAAATACACCTACTTCTCTTTGAAAGGATAACACATTTAGTTATTTGTAGCACTTCATATTTGACAGTGATAAGTGACTATGTTACTGGCTTATGCATTGACTACATTGCTATTTTAGACTACATTCCTTGTAATTATTAAGAAATGTTTACCATAAAACAGCATGCAGTCTATCCCAAAAACTGCCTTATACATCTCATCCTTACCTCATCTTTTGATTGCATTCTTCTCTCCTGCATGTAATTTTTTTTAAAGATTTATTTATTTTTATTACAAAGTCAGATATACAGAGAGGAAGAGAGACAGAGAGGAAGATCTTCCGTCCGATGATTTACTCCCCAAGTGAGCCGCAACTGCTGGTGCGCGCCGATCCGAAGCTGGGAACCAGGAACCTCCTCTGGGTTTCCCACGCAGGTGCAGGGTCCCAGTGCATTGGGCCGTCCTCAACTGCTTTCCCAGGCCACAAGCAGGGAGCTGGATGGGATGTGGAGCTGCCGGGATTAGAACCGGCGCCCATATGGGATCCCGGGGCTTTCAAGGCGAGGACTTTAGCCGCTAGGCCATGCCGCCGGGCCCTTCCTGCATGTAATTTAAGCTCATATTTTGTTTGGCATGGCCCCTACCCATACAACGTGCAGCAAGAGACTGCATTGGAAGATTGATATGGAAATAAAATTTAAAGTGTTTAAGGCCCATGAAGATGGGAAAACAATGACGGTTATTGCTTGCCTATTGGACATGTCTGATTCCACCATCTTGAAGAAAAAGAACAAAGCAACAGAATCTGCTTCATGATAGAGAGCAAGGCTGGCAACCATTCCAGAAGGACCCATGTGGAGAAGCTTCTTACAGCCAAAGTTGCAGCCTGGACACAGAGAGGACCCCTCTTGGCACCACAACCTTCACGGCCAGAGCAGAAAGTGTGTGGTGTTGAAAGACAAGGCTGGAGCCACATCCTGTGTTGCATTTAACTGCTAACTTTGGGTGGTTTGCATGAATCAAGAAGTGTTCATCACGTCATGTGAACGTACATGGTGAGCCTGAGAGTGCTGATGTGAAGGCAGCTGAAGAACTTTGAGAAACTTTAGAAAAATTGATTGTGGAGGAGGATTACTTTCCAGAGAAAAGCTTCAATATGGACAAAATCTCCCTCTTCTGCAGTTGCTGCAGAGGACTTTCTTCCATAGAGGCCACATCAGTGCCAGATTTCAAGGCTTTTAAGGGCAGTTCTCTTGGGGTGCAATTCTACAGGCTGACCCCAGACCAGAGGTATAACAGAAAGCATACATTGTTGGGTGCCCTGCACCAGTTTGAAGCCCTGGATCCCTGCAGCTTCTCTCTGAAGATGGCCTCCTCCAAGTGCTATGCCAGCCAAACACACAAGTGTGGTTTTAAGATTTTGCTTCCTATCCATCCTGCTCCTGCATGTCTCTTTTTGTTGGTGATCATCTCGATATCCAAGAGCGGTTTTGCCACCAAACACTACACTCTGATTCAACCAGTGGTTCAAGGTGTTCTAGCAACTTCTGAGGCTGACTCCCTGAGCAGAACCTTTGCCCAAGGTATTGCTGTAAGTGAGGATACTGCAAGATGCTGATATAATTTTGCAGCACCTGTGCCTGCATCAAAAGCCTTGCTTGGGCTTGGAGTGATGCCACCAAGGAGTGTGTAGATGGCACACAGAAGATGATACTCAAGAGGTTTGTACATGACTTCAGAAATATTGCCAAGTGTGAGGAGGCTGCAAAAATGAGCAAGGCTGAGTCCGGCACACCTGTAGCGCCAAGCATCTCATATGGGTGCTGGTTCATGCCCCTGCTACTCCACTTCTGACCCAACTTTCTGCTATGGTCTGGGAAAGCAGCAAAGAATGCCCAAGTCCTTGGGCCCTCACACCCACACCAGAGGCCCAGACAAAACTACTGCCTTCTAGCTTCGGATCAGCTCAGCTGTGGCTGCTGCAGCTATTGGGTGTGTGAAGCAGTACACAAAAATCCTCTTTCTCTCTGTAAAATCTGCCTTTCAAATAAAATAAATAAATCTTTAGAAAAAAATAAAAGTCTGCAAGGCTGTGTCTGAGATAGGTACATGGTAATGACAATACTATTCATGAATGTTACAAGTGATTCTTGAGGAATTGACTAATAAAGAGCTTGGGGGTCTGGAGCAGGAATACGTTGCTTTAAAAGGAGCTTGATGGGGCCTGGCACAGTACCTTAGTGGCTGAAGTCCTCACTTTGCAAGCGCCAGGATCCCATATGGGCACCAGTTCTAAACCCAGCAGCACCGCTTCCCATCCAGCTGCCTGCTTGTGGCCTGGAAAGGCAGTTGAGGACGGCCCAAAGCCTTGGGACCTTGCACCGCAGGCTTCTGGCTCCTGGCTTCAGGTCGGCACAGCTGTGGGCGTTGTGACCGCTTGGGGAGTGAATCATTGGACGGAAGATATTCCTCTTTGTCTTTCCTCTCTGTATATATGATTTTCGAATAAGAATAAATAAATCTTTTTTAAAAAAGAGCTTGATGAAGAGAAAACCTCAGGACAAAAATAAGAGCCTCCAAGAAATTGCACAACGAAGTGTTACACAGAATCTCTCACAGTCCTCAGCAAGATCCTCAGAAAGTTTGAAACATGGACTGCAACACTCAAGTGCCCTCGTATAAGGACTGTTCATGGTACACTAGCTGTTTACAAGAAATGTCTGATGAAAAGAGAAGTGAGTCACCATAGACTTATTTCTGAAAGGAGTGGCACCTCCTTCCAGGAGAGCCTCAGGCATGGCCTCCAGGAGGTGTCCAGAAGGCACAGTCTCCACAGGCAAGGGAGGCTCCGAGCCCGCTGTTGACCCTTCCCTTGGGACGAGAGCTGGAGACAGACGACAGTGAGACTCATCCTGGTGAATCTGCCTTTGTATAAGCTTCAGTTAGTGTGTGCGTTTGTATCCTAGTTTTTAATAATGACAACTAAAAACTTTAAAAAGTAAAGAAGAATGAAAAAGTGCTTAAAATGGAAAAACAACTTGTAGAACAAGGATATAAAGAAATTATTTTTGTACAACCCATAAACTATGCTTGTTTTCAACTAAGGATTATTGTGAGAGTCAGAGGTCAAAATATACAAATATGCTTAAAATATTTATTCATTTAAAAAGCATAATGAGAGAATGAAAGAGAGAGAGGGAGCTGTGCCGTCTCTGCTGCCTTCCCAGGAGCACTAGCAGGAAACTGGATCAGGAGCTGAGCAGTGGGATTTAAACTAGCACTCCCATCTGGGGAGCTGGTGTCACCAATGGTGCTTTAACCTACCAAGCAACGATGCCAACCCCCCCAAAAGTATAAACTCCTACAAAGGAAAGATGTTGCAGTAAGGTAAAGTTAATTTATTGTTGAAGAAAGAATTTTTAACATATTTAGAGCCCAAATGCTTAGTGTTTATAGGATCCACAGGAGTGTACAGAACATTCTGGGCTTTCACATTCACTCACCACTCATCGACTGACTTAAGTCACCTGAAGTCCTACAGGTGCAGTATTGATGGCAAATGTCCCCTATAGGTGTGCCCTTTGTGATCTTTAAATATTGTGTTTTTGCTGTAGCTTCATCTTTGAGTAGCTTTAGATTCACAAACATTTACCACTGTATTACAGTAGCCTGTAGTACTCAGTCCACAAACGTACTGCACAGGTTTGTACCCTAGGAGCATGTGGGTACAGGAACCCAAGCACTTGGGCCTTATTCCATTGCTTTCCCAGATGCATTCACAGGGAACTGAAAGAGAAGTGGAGCAACTGGCACTTGAACCAGTGTCCAATAGGGATGCTGGCATTGCTGGTAGCAGCTTTACTTGCTATGCTGTGGCACCAGCCCCTTGGCCCACTTCACTTAACGCGATGTCCTCAAGGTTCTGCTGTGTTGCTGCATAATACAGAAACCCCCCCGCCCTTTGCCGGCGGAACATGATTTGGTTGTATGCATGTATCATGTTCTCTTTCTACATCCAGTTGCTAATGGATATTGAGGTCATTTCTTTAGGTATTGTGGTGACTGCTGAAGTGAACACAAGAGTGCTAGAATGGTTTTCAGATCCTCATTTCAACTCCCTTGGCTCTATACCTGGAAATGGAATTGCTTAATCATATGTTATCACTATTCTTAATTTAGTTTAATTTTTTTTGAGCAACCTTCACACTGTTTTCCCAATGGATGTGCTAATTTAATTCCTACTGACAATACGTAAGAGTTCCAATTTCTCCACATCATTAACAACACTTGTTTTTGGCTTTTTGGTCCTGGTTATCGTGTGTGTGTGTGAATTAATTTATTTATTTGGAGGACAAGTTGCAGAGAAGAAAGATCGCTTCTACCTACTGGTTCACTATCTAAATGGCTGCAAGGGCAAATGGGCCAGACTGAAGCCAGAGCCTGGAATTCCATCTGGGTCTCCCATAATGTTGGCAGGTGCCCAAGTGTTTGCTCTTTCTGCAGTGCTTTCCCAGGAACATTATCAGGGAACTAGATAAGAAGTAGAACAGAAACTCGTCTCATTGAAGGTGATGTTATCACAGGAAAGCAGCTTAGCCCACTGTGCCACAATACTGGCACAAGCATTTTTTTTTCATTAAAAAGAATGTTTTTGGGTGCCCAGTGCCCAATGTTTTTGGTAGCCTAGTGGCTAAAGTCCTCACCTTGCATGTACCAAGATCTCATGTGGGTGCCAATTCATATCCCAGCTGCTCCACTTCCCTTCTAGCTCCCAGCTGGTGGCCTGAGAAAGCAGTGGAGGATGGTCCAGGGCCTTGGGATCTTGTGCCCATGTGGGAGACCCAGAGGAAGCTCCTGGTTCCTGGCTTTGGATTGTCTTAGCTCTGGCCATTGAGGTCTTTTGGGGAGTGAACTGGCAGGTGTAAATCTGACTTTTCAATAAATAAATAAATAAATAATTTTAAATAAAAAAAAAAAATTGGCCCAGCATGGTAGCCTAGCACCTAAGTCCTTGCCTTGAACAAGATTCCATATAGGCCCTGGTTCTAATCCCAGAGGCCCTGCTTCCCATCCAGTTCCCTGCTTGTGGCTTGGGAAAATAATGGAGAACAGTCCAGTCTTGGGACCCTGCACCTGCCTGGGAGACCCGGAAGAGACTCTGGGTTCCTAGCTTCAGATTGGCTCAGCTCTGGCAGCTGTGTTTGCTTAGAGAGTGAATCATTGATGGAAGATTTTTCTCTCTGTCTCTCCTCCTCTCTGTATACCTGACTTTCCAATAAAACAAATCTTTATAAATAAATGAATATTTTTAAATAAGATTTTTTTTAAATTGGAAAGTCAGATTTTACAGAGAGAAGAGGAGACAGAGACGGATCTTCTACCCTCTGGTATACTGGCCAAATGACTTCAATGGCCATCACTGAGCCAATCTGAAACCAGGAACCAGGAACTTCTTCTGGATCTCTCATATAGATTCAGGGTCCCAAGGCTTTGGGTCATTCTCTAGTGTTTTCCCAGGCCACAAGGCAAGAAGCTTGATGGGAAGTGGAGCAGCTGGGACACGAACCAGCGCCCATGTGGGATGTCAGTGCTTTCAGGCAGAAGATCAGCCAATCAGTCATTGCACTGGCCCCTCAAACATTTGTTCGTTCACCTATTAGCCATTGGTATTCTTTAGAGAACTGTCCACTCAAGTAAGTCCTTAGTCAATTTGTAAAACAAATATTTCATTATCTATTTAGAATTTAAAAATGTGTTTTTCTAATTTTATTTGGAAGGGAGAGAGAGAGAGAGAAATCTTCCATCTATTAGTTCACTCCCCAAATACCTGCCATTGCCAGTGCTGGACCAGTCCAAAGCCAGGAGCCTGGAATTCAACTCAGTTGGGTGTCAATGTGTGCATAGCTGGCAGCTGGAGCAAATGGAAGAATCAGGAAATCAAACCTCATACTCTGATGTGGGATGTAGATACCACCAGTGCCAATTTAACTCTAATACCAAATGTCTGCTCCCTTAGGCAATTTTCACACTGGATTATAGTCTCTCTCTCTCTCTCTCTTTTTAAATTTCACTATTAAGTTTTTTTTTATGAATTCCTTATATATTCTTGGAAATTAACTTCTTGACAGAAATAAGAAGTCCTTAAAAAATTCATGGCAAATGCAGATTGTGAAAAACTGATGCGTAGATTAAAAAAAAACTGTTGTTCCCAAATCATTTATCTTTTGATTTCATTCTTTCACAAGGTTTTTGACGTTTCCCTTGTACATGGTTTGCATATGTCTTCTCCCATTCCCTCAGTTGCTTTTCCCCTCTGTGGATGGCTTCCTTTGCTGTGTGGGAGCTCTTGGGTTTGATGTAGCCCTCCTTAATTATTTTTGGTTTGGTAGTCTGGGCTTTCAGTGTCAGTCATATCCATGAGAGCAATGCCAAGATGAAGACAGTAAAGCTTTCTTCCTATGTTTTCTGCTAGAAGTTTTGGTTTCATGTCTTACATATGGAAATATTTTCCACTGGTTACTGGAACACTAACCTCTGCTCCTATATTCATTCAAAATTAGCAATGAAAAAGAGGTTAATTTTTGAGAAGGCCTAGGGTGAAAGGTTGTGAGAATCTGTTGACTAAAGGGCAATTCATAAACCAACTGTTAATTATAATATAATATGTGCATGCATTCCTGCAATGGTAAGAATATCTCTGATTGCACTGGCATTTTGGCACACATGACCACATTCTTTGGAGACTAAACAGTGTGGTATGAGCTTTGGTCACAAAGAACTGCTGCTCTCTGACTTCACAGAGACACTCAGAGTCTTTATTTCCTGTCTTTCTGGTGGTATAGAGCCTTCGTTGCGTATTCTGCTCTAGTCACTCCATTACAGACTTAAATACTGCGCCCTTTAACACCCACAACCTGAGCCGGAATTTATGACCTTTGGATGAAATCCAGGCACAAGTATAATGAACTGCACTTACACAGGCCTTCGCCTAATGCGATTATTACAATTCCTGCAGAAAGTGACTTGGATAACGGTACCATGGGACAGAACAGCAATTACGTCCTCTAGAGAACACATTGGTTTGCAAAATATTTTTCCATACCTTATCTAATGTGAACCTCTCAATAATCCTGGAACAGTTTTATAGGAAAAAAACAAGTGAATTCAAAACACTCTAATTTCCAGCCCACGTTTACTGTAAGAGGCAGAGTTGACACTTGGGCATTTTAAAAAATGCCAAATCCAGTGTTTTTCCACAATACTACCTTGTCTTCATGAAGCTGACACAAGGGTAAGAAAACAGTAGGGGCTGGTGTTGTAGTAGCCTGTTAAGCCTCTCTCTGCAATGCTGGCATCCCATATGGGTGCCAATTTGAGTCTGGGATACTTCATCTCAGATTAAGCTCCCCGTTAATGTCCCTGGAAAAGCACTGGAGGATGTCCCAAGTGCTAGGGCCCCTGTAAGCATGTGATAGACCCAACAGAAGCTCCTGGCTCCAGACTCAAGCCTGGCCCACTCCATGCTGTTGTGACCATTTGGAAACAAAGATCTCTCTCTCTCTTTTTCTTTCTCTCCTTTTCACTTTGTAAGTCTGACTTTTAAATAAACAAATCTTCCGGGCAACAAATAGATGGTTTTTGTTTTTTAATCCAGTCTACTAATCTATGACGTTTGATTGAGCTTAAGCCGTTTATGTTCAGTGTTAATACATATGGGTGGTAATTTGGTCCTGTCCTTTTAGGAATGGGTTGTTCATTGATTTAGTCTTCTTTTGTCATGTTACAGGGATGTTCTTCACATTTGCCTTCGGTTTTGCTGTGTGCTATTCCTCTTCTCTGTCAAGAGAACATCTTGAAGTATCATTTGTAGAGCAGGTTCGGAAGAGGCAAATTCTTTGAACTTTTCTTTATTGTGGAAGAATTTTATTTCATTTTCAAAGACAAAAGACAGCTTTGCTGGATATGTTTTCCTGGGCCAACAATTTTTTTGCTTTTAGAATCTGGAATATGTCTCTCCATTCTCTTCTGGAGAGGAGCGAGCAACCAATGGAAGAGACACATTTCACCAACAAAGGTCAGTGAAAACTATCTCATGAGTTTTGATTTTCTTAAGTTTCATCTCTTCAAAACACTTTTCTGGTTAAATTCTTCACTGACTCACAGATGATACAATATCATCATTTTCTTCAAGAAGATACTTGATTTTCTTCATTTCTTCAGCAACACATTAGTCAATCAGTAGCATGTTATTTAACTTTATGGCATTTTTATTTTCTTTTTTTCTTCCTGTTGTTGATCTTGTTTTGTGGTTTTTCATTTAAGGGGATGTATAGTAGCTGTGTAATGGACACTGCCATATCTAGTAACATGTCATTTAACTTCATGGCATGGTAAATTTCTATTTTTCTTTCTATTATTAATTTTGTATTATGACTTTTCATTTAAGGGGATGTACAGTAGCTATGAAATGGAGACTAACATCCAGGTATGAGGACACAATGTAGTATGCATTTCTGTTTCCAGACAAAGATGGACTTACAATGAAACTGTTTACTCTATCTTGACAATAGGATTCTGGACTCTCTGCCATTGTCCATGCCCACAATGATGGACATATGACTGTGTATGAAGAACCATACCTGAGTAATGATATAGGGGAACTCGGTTGGCGGTGGGGTTTTGGGGAGGGGATAATTGAAATCCCAGGAGCCTATGGAGCTGTATCATAAAATGATATTAATAATGAACAAATAAATTTTAAAAATAAAAATAAATGCACAAATCTTTTAAAAATAAGACCACAATAGATCTGGGTCCAAATTCTACTTTTGCTACATATTAGCTTAGTGAACTTGGGGAATTTGCTAATCCCCAAGAGCCTGTGTTGGTTTTTCTCTCTCTAAAATTCAAACACCCATTTACCTCATGGGATTTTAGAACTTACTGCACTCCTGTAGAAAGTACACTAGGCATGGTGCCTAGCACATATTACAGCATACAGCAAGCTCATCTATGAACTGCTTTTTAAAAAGAAAAGGAAGTGAGTCTTCGTTAAGAATCTGGGTATGAATCCTGTAGCTGTGACTTTTCATTCTGGTCTAAACTGTGCTCCTTACAGAAGTCCTATGAGCTCCAATTTCATGTCTTGCCAAATGAAGGTAGTGGGGCCTTAATAAGAAAAGTGGCAAGAATGATCCTGACCCAGGGCTGTCTGGTGGGTGAGTGTGTGTGTGTGTGTGTGTGTGTGTGTGTGTGTGTGTGTGTGTGCACAGCCAGTATGTCTGCTGCGGAAAGGAGGAACAACATGGTGACATGCCTGGTACCCAGTTGAGCAGCTTTTCCTTCCTGCTAGCATTCCCTGGCACTCAGCTAAGAGGCTGACAGTGCAGGAGACATGAAATGCAGAGGACGGGGGGACACTTGGGAAATGCCACAGCCCTCTTGGAACCTGCACACCAATGCACAGACAAGGTCACTACTGATTTCAAAACTGCATGATTTCAGAAGGGCAATAATATGATATGGTGATAACTTCTTTGAAATTGACTTCAGTTGTTTGGAACACTATTGTGCCAAGACAACGAAATAGTAATGTTGGCATCCCCAGGTGGGAGCAGTGAGAAGATAAGAAGGCATCTTAGGGGATGCAGGCGCTGGACGTGCAAACCACGAGTGGACATCTTGTGTCCTGTGAAACAGTGTTGCCCAGATTTGGAGTAGGAGGAAGTTCCAGAGATGCAGGGGCTTCTCTCCAACCCTCTCATAGGTCACTTGGCAAGCAATTTGCTGGTTTCTGGCATGCAAGAAGAAAATCAGCAAGAACCAGTACTGATTCCTATACAGGCAAAAGTGATGCCTGAGGAAGGACAACGCTCTTTAGAGTTACACTTAGCCAAGGAGGCACAGGTCAGGCGCCCAACATTATAGCTCTTTACATTCAACCCTCATCCTGTGTGTGTGTGTGTGTGTGTGTGTGTGTGTGTGAGCTCTGTCTTCCAAGTAGATGCAAATGAATGAATGCATTTTTTTAAAGAAATAAACTTCTTTACCTTCAGGATTAATATGAATAGGTGGTGATTTGGTTGTATCATTTTAGCAATGGGTTGTTTATTGTTTGATTTAGCCTTCTGTTGTTATTTTACTGGAATGTCATTCACATTTGCATTTGGTTTTCGTGGGCGCTATTCTTTTTCTCTGTCAAGAGAACATCTTTAAGTATTATTTGTAGGGCAGGTCTGGAACAGGCATATTCTTTGAGCTTTTCTTTACTATGGAAAAATTTTATTTCATTTGAATCCTCAATATAAATGGCTTCAATGCATCAGTCAAATTGCATAGATTAATAGACTGAATTAAAAATTAAAAACAGTTGTCTACAGGAGACATAACCTCACCAATAAAGATCAGCAGAAACTATGTCTTATGGATTTTGATGTTTTTGTTTTTATTTTCATTTCTTCAAAACAATTTTTTTCTCATTAAATTCTTCACTGACTCATAGGTCATACAGTCATCATTATCTTCAAGAAGGTTCTTGATTTTGAATTTTTTGATGATTTTTACATAGTTGATTAGGGTGATGAGGCTCAAGGGCTACTGAAAAGTGGGTGAGATCACCATTTCCACATTCTCTTTCTTTTTCCTCCCTGTATCTTTGGGAGGGGGTGGGGATAAGGGGAAAAGGCACACCTAGCCTCCCAAACGTCTCAGCACCTGGGTCCAACCATCCAACACCACCTCAGTGTCTCCGCTATCGGGCATGCTCTGAGGGTCCTGCTCATGAGGTTTCAATAGTTCAACTGTTTGGAATTAATGCCAATCTTGCCACTCCAAGCATGGTGAAATCTCTCCAGAATCCACTGGATGACATAATCCACCTTAGAGTCTTCATTTGCCCAGATAATCACTGCCAACACTTGACTGGGTAGTTGATTGATTTGTTCTGTCCTCTGTCTTCTGTTGTGGTACCAGGTGTCCTTTGCAGACTCCAATGAACTGCCATGTCCTTCCTGTGCACCTGGATATGCTGGGTATTTTTTTTCCATTTTTTAAAATTGTGTTTTATTATTTTTTAAATGTTTTATTTTATTTTTATTTGACAGTCAGATATACAGAGAGGAGGATCTTCTGTCTGTTGATTCACACCCCAAGTGGCCACAACGGCTGGAGCTAAGCTGATTCAAAGCCAGGAGCCCAGAGCCTCTTCTGGGTCTCCCACGCAGGTGCAGGGTCCCAAGGCTTTGGGCTGTCCTCCCTGCTTTCCCAGGCCACAAACAGGGAGCTGTAGGGGAAGCGGGATTAGAACCGGCGCCCATATGGGATCCTGGCACTTGCAAGGTGAGGATTTTAGCCACTAGGCTACCACTCTGGGCGCTGTCTGTTTCATTTCTACAGTGACACATAGTCATTCAGTAGCATGTTATTTAACTCTATGATGCTATAAATTTCTATTTTTTTTCATGTTGTTGATTTTGTTTTGTGAGTTTTCATTTAAGGGGATGTATATAGTAACTGTGTAATGGAGACTATCATATCCAGATGTGAGGATACCATGCAGTATGCATCTCTACTTCCAGACCAAAGATGGACTCCCAATGAAACTGTTAAATATATCTTGACAATAGGACGCTGGACTGTCTGCCATTGTCCATACCTGCAACGCTGGACTTAGGAGTGTTTATGAAGAGCTATACTATAGTATTAACATAGAGGAAAGCAGCGGCGAGGGGGGCGTTTAAGGAGGGAGCAAGGGAAACCCCAGAGCCTATGGAACTGTATCATAAAATAATAATAATAATGATAATAAATGGAAAAAAGAAACAAATAGGAAGATTAGATAACTTGAAAAATGATGCTAAGGGGCTTCCCAAGTTGATTCCTGATTTTAATCACTAGGCCTTCTGTCTCCCCCTAAAAGAACCAGCACACATTACTGCACCCACAGGGTTAAGTTAAGCATAAAAATATCAGTGATGGAGTAAAGAAAAGCAAGGGGGAGCAGAGATTGATGACCCGCTGGGGACCCACTGGAGCAGTCATGTGGGTATCCGAACCTTCCAGGCTCAGCTTTATTATTTTCGATTTGCACTTTCGTCAACTTCTGCTGTTAAACACTTGAATGTGAGTCACGCGTCCCTGAAGTCACAGCCCTAAAAAACCATCTAACCACAGGGACTCTAATTGATGCCTACAATTTCCAACTGCCTTCTTTCTCCTCTTCGCTGAGGTCAACCACAGATGCATCCTGCTCTGTTGACCACAATTTCAAACTCTGTGCTTATTTTGCTTTTTTCAAACTGCTCTTTCCTCTTGGAGGATTGCCTCTATATTGAGCACATCCAGATCAGAAATTAAGCCCTATACCTGGTTAGAATCTTTGGTTAACATTAAAAATGTTCAATGAACAATAATTGTGCATATCCATGGATACAATGAGATATTTCAAAACATGTATACCATGCATATGGACAGGATTTGTTTTGTTTTGCAGGATTTTTAAATAACAAAATCTCTGTGTGTTTGTGGAGTAGAGTGCAACTTGATTTTTTTAAGATTTATTTTATCTTTATTTGAAAGGCAGAGGTACAGAGAAAGAAGGAATAACAGAGACAAAGATTTTCCATCACTAGCTCACTTTCCAAATGGCCACAATGACTAGAACTGGGCCAGTCCAAAACCAGGAGCCAGGAGCTTCTTCTGGGTCTCCCGTATGTGTACAGGGTCCAAGGACGTGAGCCCTTCTCTGCTGCCTTCACAGATCAAAAGCAGGGAACAGCCAGGAAACGAACCAGTGCCCATATGGGGTGTGAGCACTACAGCCAGAAGCTTAACCTTCTATGGCATGGTACTGGCTCCTGAGTGCAACATTTCAATACATGGATACAATATGTACAGATCAAAACAGTCAAAACAGAGTAATTAACATTTGCCCTTCTTTGATATTACTTTTTTGTGGGTGTCTTAGAGCTCCTGGCTTCCTAACATATATGCTGGGGTACTGTGGAAGGTAGTCTCCCCACTATACTGTTTAACACTTCGGAACTTACTCATGTACTCTCTCATTTGCTATTTGTTATCCAAATTTGTTCTACCACCCTGCCACTCCTCCCAGCCTCTAATCATCACTATTCTAGGTTCAGATTTAGTTGCTGTTGTTGCTTAAGACTTAGTTTTACTACAAAAACAGGTTTACAGAGAGACAGAAAGATCTTCCATTCACTGGTTTACTCCCCACATGGCCACAACAGCCAGAGCTGAGCTGATCCAAGCCAGGAGCCAAGAGCTTCTTCCAGGCCTTTCATATGTGCACAGAATCCCAAGCACTTAAGTCATCCTCCACTGCTTTCCCAGATCATTAGCAGGGAGCTGGGTAGGAAGAGAGGCAGCTGGGACACAAACTGGTGCCCATGTGGGATGCCGGTGTCCCAGGAGGAAGATTAGTTTGCTGTACCACTATGCCAGCCCCAGAGGGTTGTTGTTGCTGGTTTGGTTTTGTTTTGTTTTTCCGAATTTATTTCTTTATGTGAAAGTCAGCGTTAGAGTCAGAATTACAGCAAGAGAGGAAAAGAACTCTTACATCCACTGGTTCACTCCTTCTTTGGCCAGGGCCTGGGCTAGCTGTAGCCAAGAGCCAGGGGCTTCAATCCGAGTCTCCTGTGGGGCAACTCTCACACACTTGGGCCATTTTCCACTACTCAGGAATGGAGTCGCTGGAAATCAATCTGGTGTCCATATGGGATGCCAGCATAGCAAGCAGCAGCTTTACCTGCTATGCCATAACACAGCGCCCCCAGACTGAGTTTCTTTAGCTTCCACATATGAGGGAGAATACGAGGTAGCTGTCTTTCTGTGTTTAGCTCAACTTCTATCCATCGACAAGATGTCATTCTTTTTATAGCTGGATTGGATCGAATTCCGTTTTGTATATACACCACATTTTCCTTGTTCACTCATCTGGTGACGGACATCTTGACTAATTCCATATTTTGGTTATTAAGAATAGCAATAAACATGGTGGAGCTGCTATCTCTTTAAGATGAATTTATGTTTCTTGGACATGTTCCCAGTAGCAAGCTCACTGGATCATGTGATTCTTCTTTCTCCAGTTTATGAGGCCTCTGTACCACAGTGGTTATGCTACCTACATGCCCACCATGAGTGTTTGAGGGCGCCCCTTTCTCCCATCAACCTTCAGTACTCTCTGTCTTCTTGAGACCAGCCCATCTGATCTCTGAAGATGCCCTCACTAACATATCACACAGTGGTCCCCATGCTGGTGAACAATCTACTCTGCGTGCAGTGGGTTTATAAGCAGCTAAACCAAGTTAACCAAGAGCTGTCTAATGGAGACACACGGGGTGGGAGTTAACAGCTGCTGCTGTTGCAAAGCTTCAGCTATTCATTGATAGCTTTTTATGTGGCTGACAGAAAAACAACCAGGAGGTGTTCTTCATTACTAATGCAGTAAACTTAAATTATTAGTCACTCTTTGACCCCTAGCCCATTCCTTGAATCATATAAACTGCAGATACTTAGATGTTTAATTTAGTTGTCAATAAGAATTTATATTTGCCTAACAGCTGGGCTGGGTGTAGAATTTATTATTATTATTTTTTCATCTAAGAAGGAAAAAAAGGTGAGAAAGGAGGGGTGGGGCCCCAAACTCATTCTCAGCCAGCTGTGTTTCTTCTGTGAGAGAGACCACTGAGGAGGTGAAGGCTTGTTTAATCTCAGAAATGTAAACAGCAGGAAGCCTGTCACAATTAAGTTAGAACTGAAGCACTAATTAAGCCCAATGCAGTATAGCGGAGGTTTAGATTTCATAAATATTGGTCCCAAATGGCTCTACTTTCTTTATGCATCTCAAATTAATCTTAATGTAAACCAAAGTGCTTGTGTTAATTTCAAACGGAAATTTGCTTCTCTGTTCTTCAAGAGAAATGAGATTGCAAACCACAAGGATTACATTTCCCAGGAATGTACATGAGAGACCCCAGCCTTGGAGCAGTGCTATCTGTGTTTCTGCAAGATTACTTGGGGCCTGGCCGTCCACAGAGCAGCAGCAGATCCCTAAGGAATCCTGGGCAAGAATAAACACACACACACACACACACATACACACTCTTATATGTAAACTGACCCAAAAGTCTTATAGACTCCAAGATTTCTAAAATCTGCTTTTTAAGGTCAGTTGCATAGCTGGAAGAGTGTGTTAAAAATATTTGAAAAAAAAGATAATTAATCTGCCAGTGACTATGGCTACCATTTCAGTGCACCTCTGTAATGGCTAACTGAGAAACCAGATTGCCTTTGAGGGCATGGAGAAATAAACAGTTCCTGATACTTCACAGAGAAGGAATTTATTTAATGCTGCTCAGGGAGTTAGCGATTGCGTGGTTGACTTTGGGATCATCTTTGGTGTTTAAAAAAATACAAAATTCTTGTCAGATGAGTAAACCTGTAGCCTTTATTTTTATGTAAACATTATCTTTATTATCTGTTTAATGTTCTATTGTGGTTTTTGAACAATTGACATCAAGAAGACAAAAAGTAAAAAAGAAATGTTCACTTGAAATAAATAAACAACTTTGCCAAGATGGAACTTTTGCCTTACTGAAGTGGTAGATCAAAAAAATATTTTGCTCGTGGAATATACAATGTCTTCAGTTTTCTATAGAATCCCATGCCTAGAAATGATGGTCTCTCTTTTCTGGGCTAGGCTGGACCTGGAAAACACTAAGTATGTCTCTGAATGGTCTGAAAACTGAAATAAAAATCAAGGAAGTAACATGGCCAGGCTGGCATGTCACATATGGGAAAACTGCGGCTGTTCCTATGAACTCATCACAGAACTGATAACTTATTCAGCATCTAGGCTGTTACGTTGGAGAAAGTGCCAATAGAAATCAGAAATGGGTGGATGGAGGGCCAGAGACAGGAAGTGGGGAGGACACCTGCTTGGGATGTAAGTGGTTGAGTAAATGGTGATGTTACTTGCTGAGACAATGCAGCTGGGTCAAGAGCAGCTAGTGGAGATGGCAAGACCCAGAGTCTGTTGTGGATGACACCTCAGATGGGGGTCCACATAAGAGGTGACAGCATGAGTCTGGAAGCTCACCGGAACTGAGAACTAGAAATAGGCACGTGGAGAGGATTCAGACACAGATGAGATACAGGTCCAGGCCTGAGCTCTGTGCGGGGGTGGTTCCAGCAGGGAAATCAGTACAAGTGGGCTTGTGTCACAGGTGACGCTGTACCATAAATCTGGCCCCTTGAAAAATATTTAGTAAATAATTTTGAAGTCTGATATCCTGGGCTTGCTTGCTCATTAGATCACTTACCTAACAGTATGATGGTGGGCAAATAAATTCTGGTCTGAGCCTTGGGTGCCTGAGGTGACAAACACCATTAGGAAGATCAAGTGAGACAATTTAAGGTAAAATGATTAATTCCTAGCTCGATAAAAGGAAGCCATTATCAAGTAGATAAGGTATAATACTTTCCCAGGGACCTTCCAAGCTCATGAGAACAGATACAACCAGGAAACAGCAGCCACAAGTTCCCAAAGATAAGTTTTTTGGTTTTTAGTTTGTTTGTTTGTTTTAAGATTTATTTATTTATTTATTGGAAAGTCAGAGAGGAGGAGAAGCAAGAAGATCCTCTGTCTGCTGCCTCACTCTCCAAATGACCGCAATTGCCTGAGCTAAGCCGATCTGAAGCCAAGAGCCAGGAGCCTCTTCTGGATCTTCCATGCAGGTGCAGGGTCCCAAGGCTTTGGGCCGTCCTCCACTGCTTTCCCAGGCCACAAGCAGGAAGCTGGATTAGAACCAGCACCTATATGGGATCCTGGCGCGTGCAAGGTGAGGATTTTAGCCGCTAGGCTACCGCACCAGACCGCCAAAGTGAAGTTTTGAAATGAGCTGAGAATCTTCCAATATGCTCTTGCTCTCTCCTAGAGACATATCTCTAGCCACCACTCCTCTGCTGGGTGGCAGAAGGCCCAATGGCAGCCTAGCTTCAGCCCCTAGAGACTAATTTTTTTGTGAAGAAGAGACACCAAGTCCCTAGGACCCAGAGCTGAGAGCAGTTGGCCAGCCTTGGTCCCTTCCTTTAGATGCGCCTATCTTCCCCATGGCCCTTTGCCTACCTGTCTAAGTCCACCAGAATCCACCAGAATCTAGCACTCCCAGCTCACAATTGGATTCCTGACACACATTGCCCCTAATGGAACAACTCTGATGACCGCTTCAGCTCAGTTTTTCCAGTAATTAAGGCTATAGTATTCAAAGGTCTTTGATTAGGTCTGACTGCCAGATTCTTCCAGCTGAGCCTGGTGTGTAGTCGCCTGTCCTGGAGTTGCTGAGGTCAACTGAAAGTTGCTTGGGGACATGGATAGGGGGTCCCTGTTAATGTGGCCTGAGACGTGGTCTTTGATTTGCTGGTATGGATTCCACCCCCTGTAATGGCGCAGCAATGTTTGTCCCTGGTGGGATGGCTTGTTGGCTTATTGGTTTGATTTATTATTGGTCCCGATGAGTCTTTCTTCTGTTCATTGTAACATAGCAGCTTGGGCAGCCAAAGACTCAAATCTAAGCAGAAGATAAGATGTACTTTCTACCTTAAATACACCCCTACTGGCAGTGAGACCTGCTCTAGAGGCAAAAGGAAGAAATCGGCACATTGTTCAGTATGTGGCTCAGTAACAACCCAAGTTTTAAGATTCTAAGGTCCTGAGTCCCAGGGCAATGAGTGATTAGTGTCTCCAGAGATTCATAGGACTAGAGAATAACAATAATAGCACCAAAAATCTGAACATGTAAAATGCTATATGCTGGTAAACAAGCATACCTCCCAAGTTAACTAAAAACAGCAAATTCTTGACATAGTAACACTTTCTAAAATGATCTTCGGAAATACTTCTTTTCAGTTGGTTAGCACTTCTCTCTATTAATAGTTTGTTTTCATTTCTTATCCTGATTTCTCTATTTTCTATGTTGAGCTTGAACATCACCACCCAGACATGTCTGGGTGCCAAGGAGACGAGGTCCATCCTTGCATCCCAGCACCAGACAGGAGCTGTCACAGTTCTTGGGTGGTCACAGCTCAGGGAAAGGCACAAGTGGGCCTACTTCAACACTCAGCCATATGTTTTAGTATCTTTTTTCTCATATGAGCCTCTCCCTGAACCCTGTGCATGATTTTACTTTTGCAATTTTCCATTCTTTTTCTTCCAAGCAGGTAGAATTGCATGGGGCATGAAGCTTCCCCAAAGTTGGGCCTATCCCTGGGAGTGGGGAACTCACTCCAGGACAAGCTAAGGATATTGCCCTCTGGACCCTTCTGGGCAGGCTTCCCTGAGCAGGCAGGAACTGAGGCTGTGAATTTGTGTTGGCTTCAGTCTTCTAGTCAATGGAGCCCCGGGCACAGACCACAGGCCATGCTCAGAACAAGCTCCCAGGGCTGGGGTTACTGCAGGAGGAACTGGACATCCTGGGGCTACCCTCGCTGAGTAACCGAGGGGAGGTGCTTTTTGGTGGAGTGTTGGAAAAACAAAGTCACAGAAGAGAGGCTGTGAGGTGGGGCTGGACATGCATTTGGCCACTCATAGGAACCTCCCAAGGTTTCTGAATAACTGAGTTTGAGTTTGCCCCCAAGTGACCCAACATTCTCCCTTTGGAGGACCTGTATATATGGGGGGCAGGGAGTTCCCTGTTCTCTTTACATCCCATCTGGGGTTCTCATTGTTGCTCTTATGTTTGTGGTTTCTGTTTAATTCTAGCTGTTTCCCCAGGGCCACTGGCCAAGTTCCTTCATCCGTTTTACCTGCATGGAGGGCAAGGCATGTAAATAGTATATAGATTTTTGAACAACATTGTAAATGCTTTATGGGCCGTGTCTCACAGGGAGTAGCTAAGTTGTAAAACCAGAATTAAACCAATGTGTTTACAGAAGTGAGCCAATTGTAAAACTTTTCTGCTTTCTAAATACAGCCTTCTGAGATGCAGGACCTCTTGGTGGCTCTGAGCTACGGATGCACAGACAGTCCCTGGCAGTCTCTCAGGAGTGTCTGGAATAACATCTTGGTCCCATTTTCCCTACAGTGATTTGCAGTGACTTTGAAGCATATATAGCTTCTTCCCCAATCTGTGCTGCATTCCTTGTCAAACACCCCTCACATGTACCCTTCCATGTGAGCAGGAAGCATTCCTCCCTCTGAGGTGCAAATGGTGCCATCCACAACCCTCCCCAGAGGGCACATGCCTGGGGAATGATGGGGAACTGAACTCCACTTGCTGGTCCCTGCTTCCTCACACTCCAGGCTACAAGTGTGCTAGAAACAGCCCTCTGAGTCACTCCTGCTATCTCAGGGCAAAGCAGCTTCCTTCCTTCCCTCTTGTCCCCTCTTCCTTCCTTATTCCTTCCTTCCTCTCCTCCTGTGGCTCTTCTTTCCACAAGGTCTACTTCCATTTCCTCCTTCCCAACTTGGCTTATTCAATCCCTATTTGGCTTCATCAGCATTATACAAAGGAGAAGAGGATCCTTCCAGTGGGGCTAGGCCCAGGCAATACCCTGGGCACACATCATCTCTTCCACGCAGAGATACGAGAGGGAAGCAGGTTGACCTCACAGAAAATGAGTCAAAGAGTCCCTGCTTTGAATCCTGACCTTGTTGCCTACAAGGCAGGTGACCGTGGTTTAGTCTCGTGACATCTCTGAGCTTCTGTTTCTTTCCACAGGTGTGTGTGTTGGGGGGGGGGGCGTGGAAGAATGGTGATAGGACAGTGTGGGGATTTAACTGCATTTACTTGGTCCCCACAAAGAGGTAGACATTGTCACGTGGATGATTTGGACAGCTGTTACAATGGTTTCTGTAGGCTGCAAGAAGAAAATACCAAAGAATGATTTGCATCACCCAGGTGTCTGGTGTGTATAGACCATTGAGAGAGACAAGGGAAATAGTTTTTGAGAAACTATTTGACAAAAGCCTAAGGGAGGTTTAACTCAGAGATTATGTTAGGCTGGTCTTGACTCACAGGGTGCTCAACCCATCCATCCCAAAAAATTCTCAGAGAGTAAGGTGGGATTGAAATAGGCAATGGTTAGGCCTCTCTGAGAGCTGCACTTCATTCTGTGGGTTCCTAGATGCTAAGCACATGCTTAGGATTCCAGGTGTTTTGTTGGCTGTATTCAAATACTATGTCCTATCCTGAAGCACATCTCTAGCAGTTGGGTTCCAAAGCTAAAATACTTATGATTGGCTCACAGCAGTGTTTCAGAAACGTTGAGGCAGGAAATTCCCAGGCACATCTCAAGTGTCCCCGGGCATCAGTGGTGAGGCCCTCAGATGTCAACCTTCGCCACATGCCCCCTGGGATCTGCAGCTTTCCCAGCCTCCTCTGCCAGCAACGAACTCATGTCTACCTTCTGCATGCTCTCAATGACTGCAAATAACACTAGACCAGCCTGGCAAACAGATCCCATGAAGAGAATCACTGGCAATACAAATAAGAGCACTAAGTAGCACTCTACAGGCAGATTTTTTCTCACTGCTGTGAAGATCTTTTCCCCTGTATACTTTATGTCCATGAGGAAATTGAGGCTCAAATAGACAATCAAGTTGTACAGGTCGCATGGCTAGTATACAGGGGAGCCAGGATCTAAGCTCGTTTGTCTGAGCATGTTTCCAGAATATTCTCTACATAGCATGTCACATCAAGGCTGCATAGGGGCAGTGTGGATGCCTAGCTGACTCTCAGCACAATTACTAAGGCAAGGGGCAGCTGATGTTGGAGAGGCCAGCATAATGGCAGGTCACTCTGTAACTAGCCTTCACAGTCTGCGGCCAAGAGGACAACCGTATCCCTCTGAGTAAATTCTCTCCAGAATGTGTAACGGGGTTACTTTTCCAGGTGGAGTGTTAGTGGGATGGAACTCAAGACAGCCACTTTTTGCTCGAGAGAGTAGAAAGCAGGAGAGTGAAGTCCGCACAGCAGTGAGGAGGGTGTGCCCAGGGCTATCTTAGGCATCTTGTCTCCAGGAAGCACATTTGGAAATGGCTAGAGACATTTTTGATTATTGAATGCATGCCCATGTGGGCCTCCAATTAGGGTGGGGAGGTTCAAGGTAAGGAGGAAGGTAGATGGGATAAATATTTTCAATTTTTCTTTTTCTCCTATATTTAAAGGGAAGCAAAATGGGAGGAGGCCATTTCTTTCTGTTAAACTCCATCAGCACTTGGGGATGGGGGATGGAGGTTTGATGTCATCTTAGAGACCCTAATATGGGGAAGAATGTTCCGAGGTGTTACTTGAGTAGTTTTGATAGTTCTGAGATAATGTTAGTTTCATTGCTCCAGGGTTGAGAAAATTTTTTCCAAGGTCCATTGGTTGACAAAGTCCACCTTAGTGCATCCACAAACCCAGACACTTACTGCAAAACATAGTCAGGAGAGTTGTCCAACCTGCTGTGCTTCCATTATCTGATGTCGCACTCAATATCCTCTGCTGGCCTAGATGATCTGGCTATCATGTGCTCCATGTACATCTGTGTATGCTGTCCACTGCATGGGCATCAGCAACTGAGGAGGCCTAGATCCAATTCATGCACTTCAAGGTTGGACAACATATCTTGTGATTCTCTGTGGCAGGAGTTGGAATCCAGAGGTCTAGTTGGGGAGTCCCCAAGGAACCTCGTCTGGGGTGACCATAGACTTGACTCGTGTGTGCCAGCTGGTATGGGTTCAAGTTCAGTCTGTTGCCTGCACCAGCCAATACACTTACTACTGAATGCAGCTGCTTGTCAGTTCTGCTCCCAGCCCCATCTTCTATCCCAAATGATGGGTGCTGTGGGCCACCCAACAGAACCCACTACAGATCCAGCCTTAATACACACCAGTGGGAACTGCGACCTAGTTGGGACAACTCCTGATAACCCATACCAGGCCTTTCCCCAGTCCTGGTTTTTGCCTGTGCTGGCATGTGCAGCAGTCTCATCTGTTCTATCCCACATCTTGTCCAGCTCTCATTACACTCATGGATATTGCAGCTTAGCTCAGCCCAACCCGCTCCCAGACCCAGTCCACATATGTGCTGACAATTGCTGCTAACTTTTCTAACCTGGCCCACTTCCAGCCTTGACTGTCATGCTCACCAGCAGAGGCTTCAGCCTAGCAGAAGAGTGCCACAGTTTCTCTATCAGGCCCATTCCTGGCCCTGGATCTTGTGCTTGCCAGAGGGTACCACAATCCATTCTGAGTGACTTGAATCCAGTCCCAGCACTTGCTAGTAGATGCTGCAGCAAGGCCTACCTATTGGTTCATATTCTTTCATATTCTGGCTCTTAGATATGCCAGTGGATGTGGTCGCCTATCCTAGCCTGGCCCTCCTTCAAACTCAGTCCCCATGTAGGCTTATGGGTATTATAGCTCTGCTCAGCCCAGGCTCACCAGTGGGAGAAACTGGTGAACCTTAAAACTCCCCCTATGAGACCCACTCCCAGCCCTGAGTGTTGTGCAAATGCTCAGGTAGTTGCTCTGACCCAGCCTGGCATGGTCCATCCTTTCTCAGCTCTTGTCAGGCCACTCTAGTCCCAACTCTCGCTGGTGGGTACTGCTGACTAACCCATGCGCAGCTTGCTCCCATCCCTAGCTCTCACATGAACTGGCAGGTGCAGGTTCATTTGTGTGCCAGTAGATAATAAGGCTTAGTCAAGCCCAGCCCAGCTCATCTGCTCCCTTTCACTCCAGGTAGCCCACACACATGCCAAGGAGTAGTTGCAGTAAGGCCTGGCTCATCCCATCCCTGGCTTTTGTGCTCATCAGCAGGAGCTGTAGCCATGAGGGGGAGTTCCCCAAATCCCCTACCTGGCCAGCTCCCAGCCCCAGATCTCAGGTGTGCATGCCAGGAGGTGCTAGGCCCCTGCCTGGCATTGTCCACTCCGAGTCCTGGCCTTTGCACATGTTGGCAATTGCTGTGGCTCAGGCCAGCCTGGCCCACCCCTGGGGTCCAGGCATGCCCGTGGGTGATGCAACCTGGGCCAGCTTGGCCTGTTTCCAACCTCAGCTCCCATGAGTACAGGTGAGTTCAGCGATCATTCCTGGCTTGACCAGTTTGTGCCAGAGCTGCTGGTGGTGACTGCCAAAGCCAGGGGTTGGGTGTTAATAGCATCTAATGGGTAGAGGTCTTGGGTACTACAAGACAGCCTATAATGTACAGGGCAGACCTCTACAAAAAGAAGTATCCAGACCAAATTCAATAGCATTGAGTCTCATAAAAACTAAACCATGGAGATCTCCCATTGCTTTTCAAGAAGCTTGGGGAATATTTCACATAAAGTGAGAGTGGAAAGACATGGATTCAAGAGAGTAGTAGATAGCTTCATTGGTGTAAGTGAGGCTGTATCCATCATTGCTGGGATTCTTGGTCTACTTTCATATTGGTTCATCTGTTTCATAGAGTTTCCAGTAATTGGTGTCTACTCTGTTGTCTTTCTCTCCATGTACAAAAATTTGAGAGGCAGGGAAGTAGACAGCATGCTTCTATCCACTGGTTAACTCCCCAGAAGAACACCACCAGCAATACTATCTGAGAGCCAGGAAAATTATCCAATCTTTCATACGGTCTGTGGAGCCTGATTACTTGAGTCAGCATTCTATCCTCTCAGGGGTGAATTAGCCAGAAGAGGCAATCAGGAATCAGGGGCCAGAACTGGGGACTGAACCCAGGTACTCTGATGTGGTACAGGTGTCTTAGCAAAACACCTACCTCTAGATGAGCGTTGTGATTTTTTGGGCTTTTTGGGTTTCTTAACAGAGAATATCACTAGCATTCTGAAAGATTAGCGAATAGCAACAAGGTAATAAAATAGGCCATGTTCACTTCTGTGGTTTAACAGCACACCTTCCATTTGTTTCTGTGTTACAGTGTTTCACTGATTATACTTGCGGAAGACTTCATCCATCCTATTTGTATGCTTTTCTTCAAAACATTTACTCTACCTGGATTTTCCTGTTATCTTTTTACTCCCACCCAACTTCCATGTGTTAACCTGAAAAAAAATTGAGAGAGAGAGAGAGAGAGAGAGAGAGAGAGAGAGAGAGAGAGAGAATCTTCCACCCACTAGTTCATTGCCCAGATAGCCACAACTGCCAGAACTGGGCTGGTCCAAAGCCAGGAGCTTCTTCCAGGTCTCCCACATAGGTGCAGAGCCCTAAGCATTTGGGTCATCTTCCACTGCTTTCCAGGCACATTGCCAGGGAGCTGGATTGGAAGTGGTGCACCCGAGACACCAACCGGTGCCCGACGGGATGCCAGCTTCACAGGCAGCAAGCTAACCCAGCCCCTGGTCTCCATCTGTGTTGACTTTTGAAATTAGAGCTTCGTTCATCTTTTGCCTTACCTCTTGTAACTTCACTGCTGCAGTTAGCAAGTGTCCCTCCTTCTTCTGAACTCCTTAACTGAAGCTATTTGTGAACATGCCTTTGTCTTTTTTCTTCCAGATTTCTTGCCCAGCTTGCAAAGTTGAGGCTCAGCAAGTGCTTGAATAAATGAATAAACTCATTACGAGCCAAATAGGAGCACCTGCCAAGTTCATAGCAGGCAGACCTGTGCCCAGGCCCAGTGTCTGTTGGTAGTTCCATGGTACTTTATATCTCTGACGAAGCCATTTTCTCTTGGATTCCTTAGGAAAACATCCCAGGCATGTACGATAAAGGTCACTACTCTGGGCAGAGGAGTGTCCAGCTGAATTTATATTTCTACCCTCAAGCAGCATGAAAGTGCAAATTGGGTGGGGCTCAGAAAAAAGAGAAGACTGTGGTGTGAATGCCAGCAACTGAGAGCCTCAGGCCCCCTGCCCTTCATGCAGCCAATGGGCAGTTCCCACTCTCTATGGGACTGTTGTTAAGGGCCAGAGGGTGTCATACGAGTGTCAAAGGAAAATTCATGTTTCCATGGAAGGCCCATGGGCCAAGGGAGAGGTCAGTCGTGTCTGTGGGCCTTTTGTCTGATGGCTCATTATTAAGATCCACATGTGACCCCGTTTTATTCTGCGAAAGATCTGCTTGTGTTTCTGGGTGGATGGGAGCGCTCTGCAGCTGGAGCCTGAGTAACGGTTCCAGCCTCCAGTGAGCTTGGCTTTAGGCAGGCCCGTGTTCTGCTCTCAATTTCCAATTTGGCAGAGGAAACTGTACATTCATTTCATCGAATCCGGGGAGCGTTCAGGGCGTTGCCACCAAATGCTTCTCCCTTCCCACACGTGTAAATCACAGAGCAAAGTTCTGACTCTGTTTTGCTCAGATGCCAATTCTCAGTGGAGGTCAATGCTAACCTAGTGCCTGGCACCCAGTAGGTGTTATTTTTTTAACTTTTAATTACATATGACTTCAAGCAGGAGCGAAGAATACATGAAAAAACTTCCAAGCACCTGAAAAGATTCTTGCTGCTGAGTTTCAACAGAACAACATTGCTCTATGTACACCCACCTTCAATTGCTCTACTCTGCCAGCACTGTTCTGAAGCAAATTCTACATATATAAGATTCTTTGTAAGCAGTTTTGTACAAATTCCAAAAAGAGATTCTTCTTCTCTAAATGTGAGACAATACTATTATTACATCTTAGTATCATCAAACACCATACCAGTGTTCAAAATTTTAAGTAGTCTGATATAGGTGTTATCAGAAAATTTTTTCTTTGGTCCAGAACCAAATAAGGTCCATACATTGTGACTAGTTGCTATGTCTCATGATGCTTCTCTGGATCTGTATAGATTCTCTCTCTCTCTCTCTCTCTCTCTCTCTCTCTCTCTCTCTCTCTCTCTCTCCTCTCTCTCTCTCTATGATGAAATCAACTTGTTTGCTGAATATGGTTTTTCCATCTGGAGTTTTCTGACTATGTCTGTATGGTATTATTTTACATATTCTTTTACCCTCCACTTTTGCTCCTGTAAATTGATAGTTGGATTGTGGGTGTGATAAAGTTCAAATCTGATGTGTAATTTTTGCTTCATGATCGTGATATTCTACTTCATCTGGAAACACATAATATTTAGTGTCTCTCTTTGACATAGTAACAATTCTTGGTGTACTATCAGTGCCTAGATTTATTTATTAACTCTTCTTTTTAAAGATATATTTATTCCTTTTATTGGAAAGGCAGATCAGATTTACAGAAAAAAGGAGAGACAGAAAGAAATATCTTCCTTCTGTTGGTTCACTCAAATGGATGTAACAGCTGGTGGTGAGCGGATCTGAAGCCAGGAGCAGGGAGTCTCTTCCAGGTCTCCTACATAGCTGTAGGATGCAAAAGCTTTGGCCCATCCTCTACTGCTTTTCCAAGCCACAGGTGGGGAGCTGAATTGGAAGTGGAGCAGCCAGGACACAAACTGGCACCCATATAGAATCCTGGCACTTGAAAGGTGAGGATTTAGCCACTAGGCTATTGTGCTGGGCTCAGATTTATTAACTCTTTAGAAGTTGTAAAATAGTGATCGCAATGTTCTAATTTTGCTATTACTTCTATAATGACAAGAGAAACTCCTTATCTACTACTTGCTCAATCACAGAGAAAAGGCAGGAAAAATGATTCGTTTTTCTCTCTTATTAATGCTCCTCAAATGATTCAGCAGCTACTTTCAAGAGTGACCAATTGTTGTCTTTTATAATCATCACGAATTCCCAATCTAAACAGATTTGATCAATTTTGCTCTATTGCAGTCGCTGTCATTGCTGATGCTTGAATTGTGTCATCCTTGGCCATTGTTAGCCTCCTAGAGTTGGCTCTTTAGTCACTTAATGCAATTTAATAGTCTTTGATGACTTTCTTGCTATCTAGTATGACAAGATGTTCCAGGCACATCTTGTACATTTCCTGCTCTAAATGTGCAATCCAAAAGTTCTCCAGAAAGCTCTAGTCCCTGTCAGTGATGAATGAGATTATTGGAACTCACTAGAGAGGTCTATGCTGGGTAGGTGGTTGTTCCTAGGACTTCTTAGTAGACACAGCTAGGAAATGTATTTATTTTTAAAGATAAAACATATCATGAGTGCCTACTGATATTTATAATTTGAATTCAACATGACAGGAATTCTTTATTAATAGCTTCAGTCCCACCTACTTTCTCTTAAGGCTGAGAATTCTGGCTTGCAAAGACACTAAGCATGATAGTTGATCACATAGCTGTGCAATATGCACATAACTTTCTCTGCTCTGTTTCCTTTGTTTATGCTAGCCTTTTCATAAAAGTATAGAAACATACGCTTGATGCCTTTTTAGGCTGTATCAGGCCTTACTCACTTAGATGCTTAATGATGGATACTAGAGCTGTTTTAACTTTTGGCAAAATGATAGCCTTGCATTTTCTTTTCCCCTAACAATATGGATTTGGATTAGAACCCTTAAAAAATGGGATTCCTGGCTACAGAGTCACTCTGTGCTGCTATTGTGTTGTTTTTGTCAATAATCTCAAGCTTAAAGCAGAGTTGGCAATGTAGTACAAAGAACTTTTTCTGGTCCCATTCGAGTGTAAGCGGCTGATCTAATGTCCCATCACCACTGGATACTTCAGTGTGTATTTCCTATAAACAATGACATCCCCCCACATAGTCACAATACAGCTATCAAAATCAGGAAACTAACATTGATACACTACTCTCTGCTAATCCTTGGACTCCATTCAATCTTCACCAATAATATCACGCACTGCATGTTGGTATCCCATGTCTGTAATTTTTGTCGTTTTGAAACAGTTCTTCTCTTGTTCCTTTCATTACCTTAATACGTTCGATGATTCAGTGTACTTTGTTGCATGTTCCTCAGTTTGAGCTCATAGTAGTTGAAAAAAAAAAAGAAGAGGAAATGAAGGATTAATGTTGATCATGCTCTCTTAAAATTACTCCAAGACCTTGGCCAAGAGGGTGGAACAGGATGAAGGGAGAGAAATGTCTCCTGGAGAGAGGGGCCCATCCCCTCGGAAATGTGCTTATCTCACTGTGCACAAAGGGCCGGGGCCTTTGGGGTGAAGGGTGCTGGTGAGGAAGGCAAGCCGATTCTCCCGGAAGCCCTGTCAGATAAGGAATCAGTGACTGTAAACTGCCCTGCTGCCGTGTTTTTTTTTTACTGACCCTCCTTAGCTTCCTCCTTGGTTCCAGTAAAATGACTTGGGGTGGAAAAAAAAATGCTCAGCTGTGTTTCAGCTGAGCTAAAGGAAAAGAAGTTGGTGAATACTGGTGAAGAAAGAGCAGGCTGCCCAGTGCTGGCTGTGCCGAGGGTACTGCCAGCATGCAATGGCTACTCCTGTGTGTAAAGTTAGGAGAGCACCTCTTCTGGCACAGGCCTCCATTCATACCTGCTAGAGGACCTGCTCCAACTGAAACTGTTAGTGTTGTTCTTTGCAGCAGGGTACCTTTTGAATGGAGGCCACATGCTGTTGCCAAGGGGGATGGCATCACGTTCTTATGACTCTTGGAGACCTACCCCATTAGGAGAGTGTCACCTGGACAGCAGGTGTCTTTTCCAGAAAGAAGCTGGGTAAGGGCACCCACAGATGGGGGAAGAGGAAAAGAAGGAAGGGTTAGAAACATCTGTAGGGAGGACCTCGTAGAGGGCAGTTCTACATGATGATCTGTTTAGATTCATCGGCCAGAATCTGGACTTAAAGAGAGAGGAAGAGGAAGGAAAACAGGAAGTTGGGAGGATGTGTGATTGATTTCCCTTTCAAACCAAGAATTGGGGCAGGGATTGGGGTTGGGGTTGTGGTGGGGAGGTCAGCTAGTGTTCTCAGGAGGTCCTACAGCCCGAATCTGGGGAGGTCAAGCCTGGAGACTATACCCCCTCAGTCTTCTGGACACTTTGAGCATTTAGGGGGGCCAGGAGGAATCCAGTCCAACCACCTTAGTAAAGCAAGGTTTTCAGAGAAGGAAGGAGGGAGTGTCATCACACATCACACAGCTCCAGTTCAGTCCAGGTGTTTGTGCTGCTTGCTAAAGATAGAGTCAACACTATTTCCCCATGGGAAGATGGTGGTGGTTAACAGGATCGCATCGAGTACATCAGTAGGTGGAGGCCGAAAGAAAAGAATCCTTTAGTGACTTGGCAGGAACTCTAATCCAGCGCTCAGGAAGGCATGAAGGTGTACCTTTAAACAACAGCTCTGTGTAAGTCAATGTTTGTTTGCGGGAATTCTGCATGTCTTGCAGACACTTCAGACCTGGGTCTCTAGGAATTCCCGCTTTCTGAGACGGTTCAGCTTGAGGATATCCTTAATCAGACAGCCTTCTTTATCACCCTGCTTGCTTATTGCGGCCTAAAGATTGCTTATAATCCTTTAATTATTGATATTGGGCTATAGCCAGATCACTCATTAAAAGAAAGAGGAGTCCTGTGGAGGGTACATTTTGTGTATTTGTCTTTTTATGACTAGAGGACAGGCAGCACAATTTTACAGTGGAGCATCCAGATGAAAAAGATTCTGCTAAAACACTTGCAATTTAAAATCCTCCCTTGCCTTGTAATGCACTCTTTGAAAAAGAATCTCTTTGGGGGAGAGGCTGTGGAGGTTGGGAGGAAGCAAGCAGCTCTGGGGGGAATTGTTCCCCCCTCTCTCCTCCCAGGCCCCACAAATGCCCAGGCTTGAGCCCCACACTCCAGCAGGTTTGCTTTGCCTCCTGACATGGTAATCAGATACGTCAGTGGGGGACATTGGAAAGCCTAGTCCTGCTGTAATGAAGAGGATGGGCTTTCTTTCCTTGCATGTGACACGAGGGCCTGTCATCCTCACAAACCTAGTATTAGGTTTTGGCTTCTCCCCAGGGGCCCATCCCATTAGTAGGAAAGTGTTCCGTTAGCACATTGCCTGAGCAGAGCACAGGCAGCCTGCCAAATCATTGACATGTGCAGTAATTGCAGTCAATTTTACTAGCATTGTTAACACATCTGATGCATTTATTGATTTGCTCAGTCCAGTGCCTGGGGGCACAAAGACAAATCTGAAAATTTATCCAATCTGTGCCAGATACAGTAATTAAATCTACTTTTTTGTTGTTTTTTAACCAGCAAGCAAGAAAATAACACTGCCAATTGAAATAAAAATGCACCTTGATTTCAGAGAGGTTAAAAGGTGGAAGATCCATATCTTAGAATGAGCGAAAAGCAACAGTGCTTTCAGACTGACCACAGAAGACAAGGCAGAGAAGCAGGCATGCTGCAAGGTGAGAGTACAGAGGCCTAAACACACTTCTCACTTGGTCCCGAACCAGGAGCAGCAAGAAACAAGGTGGGTAAGCTTCACAGAGAAGGAGACTCTGAACAGGTCTTAAAAAATGAGTCAGGATTTGCAGGTGACAGAGAATCTTCTAGGCTGAGGCAATGACATACGCAAAGGCAAAAAAGACTGAAAATCTTATTTGTGACTTCTTAGTTACTACTCACAGCAATAAAAGTTAGGTTTACTATTACTTTTCTTTCACAAAGGATTTGGAAATAGGATGGGTTTATGTATTTACCCAAGATCTCTCAGCTGCCAATCTAGAACTATTAATTATTGCTATTATTTCATTTTAGTCCCATGGGTCATTGCTTTAGAGCTGTGCTATCGAATATGGCAGCCACTAGTCACATGTGGCTATGGGAAATGTGGATAATAAAAAATTGAGATGTGTTAGAAGAGCAACTCACACAGTAGATTTTAAAAATGTAGTGCCACAAAAAGGATGAAAATATTCCACTAGAGAACAGATATATAGCAATAGATACTCAAGTCACACATTGGAGCACCTGGGTTCAATTCTCAGCTCCAGCTTCTGACTCCAGTTGCTAGTCGAGGCAGACCCCAGTAGACAGCATTGTTGAATCGCTGCCACACACAAGGGAGACTTAGATTGTGTTCCTAGTTCCTGGCTTCAATCCCAGCCCAACCCCTGGTACTGTAGGTAAGCCAGCAGATGGGAACTCTTTCAGTCTGTCTGTCCATTGCCACTCAAATAAATACTTTTTTGAAAAGTTCTTTAATTTGAATATTAGTTACTGTATCTGGTTATACTTTGGGTATATTTGGTTAAAATGTAGGTGATGTGGAGGAGTTAAGGGTGCCTGAGAACAAAGAGTGCATCGTATCTGTACTCTCAGAACTCTGCTGCGGGATCCGGGGACTGCAGTGCCGCACTTGCTGTCTTGTTCTAACTCAGCCTTGCACCGGTAAGACACTTGCTCCATTCTCTCCATCTGCCAGTAGCTTAACTGGACTTTGAACCTGTGTAGCTGGGCTCAAGAGCCAGTATTTGAGTCCTAGGAGAGTGAGTGATCTCATGTGTGACTTTGAGCACGAGAGGGATGAGGTCATCTTGTTACAGGGTTACCCTGGCAGGGAATACGTGTATGTGCCTTTCCAAAGGGCCTCTCAGGACTGAGTGCAATGCTAAGGATGTCTGGCTCCAGTGGTAGGGTCAGGAGGACATCATTTCCTGCCCTGGACCAGGCTCCCCTGAGAGCTGAGCTCTTTCTGCAGTATGTTTCAAGGCCACCGGGTTTAGGGCTATTCTGTGGGCTTCTGCCTGAAGCCCAAGTCCTGAGTTTACATCAAAGCCCCTGCACACCTAGGCCCTGACTGCTCTCCATCATTGCTGTTAAGCCCTGCCTCACCTGTATGTGCCACACCCATCCTGGCTCTCCGTAGACCCTGGGCACATTTATGCATCCGTATCTATGTTCACACTGCCCTTTGGATTGTTTTCTTTTTCTTGTGTTGAGCACAAGGCCAGCTTATCCATGATGAACCACTGCAAACTTGATCTTCCCTGAGGCCCGTTATCGCTACCTCCTCTGTTCCCTGTTGCTGACCTCAGGACACCTGCTTGACAATAGACTCCAATCGGACAGTGGTGCATCCTGCTTTTCCTAAGGCACCTGCACATATTGGATGTTCCATGTTTACTTGCTACCTGAAGGGGACTGATGGAAGGCGAGTGAGGACAGCTCCTTTAAATTGAGTTCCCTCTTGCAAGTCCTCCGGGGAGGGGAGGGGAAGGTTGGGGAAGGGAGGTTGGTGTGCAAGCACATGCATGTGTGTGTGCGTGTGTGTTGCTTGCCTATAAAATACAGGATTAAATATCACTTTTCTGCTTTTTGTTTTTAAATTTCTAGAATGACTACCACAGAAGAAAACTCACACTGACTCGGTGTCATGACTCAACCGTTGGGCTCACTTCTGGGGAGAGGAAGCCAGGTTTTGTTCCAGACTCTTACTTGTGAAACTCAGTACCCCTCCCTCACTGGTGTCTCGTGCTCTGAGGTCTCAGGGTGTGAGGCCTGATCCAAGCCCATCTCTGTGACACTTGACTCGGCTATCCTTGCTTTTCTCCTGTGATTCATCTGCTTTTCACAGCAAGCTCCTAGAGGGCAGGACATTTCAAAATGTGCTTGTTGATTCATGTGTTTCTGGAACTCAGAGAGTGATCTCTCATCAGCTGGTGACTGCCACCTCCTTTGCCCCTTCCAATGCCTGTAACAATGAGGGTTAGGCCAGCTTGAAGCCAGGGGCCAGAACTCCATCCAGGTTTCCTGGGGGAGTAGCAGTTGTGTTCTGACTTGCACGGTGCACAGTAGCAGGGGCTGGAATGGAGAGTGGAGCCAGAACTCAAACTCAGGCACACTGACATGGCCTGGAGACATCCCAAGCACCTTAACCACTCTGTCAAACAGCCACAACCCTGTGCACTGAATTTTTTTTGAGAAATATTTCCTTTGGACTTAATGTTTTATCTCTTGAGGTGGTAACTTGTGGCACCTCTCATCTTTGGAGGGTTTGAGTGTTTCCTTTGAAACCATCTACTTTGGATTATAATGCTCTGGATCATGCTTCCTAAGCCACCCCTATTCCCACCCCTGCAGTCAGGTGCTGACTCTCAGTGCTGGGAGACTCTTTCAGATGGCAGTAGTACCCAGAGGACATGCTACAGGCCTGGAAAGGAGTCCCG
This sequence comes from Ochotona princeps, assembly GCF_030435755.1. Lineage (NCBI taxonomy): Eukaryota > Metazoa > Chordata > Mammalia > Lagomorpha > Ochotonidae > Ochotona > Ochotona princeps. The sequence goes on along the minus strand of NC_080833.1, from coordinate 77,677,136 downwards.
AGTGGGTCCAGGGGCTGCTTAGAGATCCTTCCTTGTTTGCCATGACTCCCTCACCATCTTGCTTCCAATCACGAGCTCCCCCAAGGCTGTGCATGTGTACTCCTGTAGAGGGACAGGTGCCCTATGCTCTGACGATCCAACCCTGCCCCACCAGGCTTTCAGATACAGTTACTCCATTCTAAGAGTCCACCCTACTCTCTGAAATACAATCTTACATACACAAAAATTCCCAATACTTTACTACCATGTCTAGCAAAGCTCCAGCACCTGGAAGCCAGGCTTCACAGCAGGCTATATTGTGTGTGTGTGTGTGTGTGTGTGTGTGTGTGTATGTGTGTGTGTGTGTGTTTAAATATTTATTTATTTTTATTGGAAAGCAGACCTACAGAGAGGAGGAGAGACAGAGAGGAAGATCTTCCGTCCAATGATTCACTGCTCAAGTGGCCGCAATGGTTGGAGTTGAGCCAATCCGAAGACAGGAGCCAGGAGCCTCTTCCAGGTTGCCCCCATGGATGCAGGGTCCCAAGACTTTGGGCGGTCCTCAACTGCATTCCAAGGCCACAAGCATGGAGCTGGATGGGAAGCGGGGCTGCTTGGATTAGAACCAGTGCCCATATTGGATCCTGGGGCATACAAGACGAGGACTTGAACCACTGCACTATCGCTACCATGCACCAGGTCCTATATTGCAGTTTTCTTGCCAATTGCAAGTTTGTAGCCTGAATGTTTGAGCATGCACCATTTAGAGAAAGTGGTCTTCCTTTTGGGCAAGAAAAACAGGACCTTTGCACATGCCATGACATGTGGAGAGTCACGTGGGGAAGGACACACTGCTCTTTAGCCTCTTCAGAATGTGCTCCTCACTTCCCTCCCTACAGACACCATCGGGAGTAAGTGAGGACCAACCGGCCTGAGGCCCTGGAGATGGCTCCCTCCTCCTAAAGGCAACAAAGCCCCCACCAAGAAACCATCACAATGACCAGTGTTGAAGGAGTGGCTAGGTAACCCTGTGTGCTGGATATGAGACCTTCTATGTCTCAAGAGTTGAAAGGGAAAAGTTGCCAGGCCTACAGTGTGATGGTCCCTGGAGGTGGAAAGTATACAGATGGTTTGGGTCTGTAGGACTGGACATCCCAATAAAAGTCTGATGCAAGTATTCTGCGTGGCTGGCTCTTCCAGAGAAGGTCACCTAGACACTGAAAATTGGCACCAAGAGCTACAAATCTGGGAACATACGCAAGAAACAGTCTTGGCTGGCTAAACACCAAGGGGAAGATACTTATTCCCACTGAGGCCTTACAGATGCATGTATTGGTTCCTTACAGATGCATACAGAGTTTCCTAGTCTCTGTGGTAGTGGAGCTGAGAGGGGAACTCTTTTGGAAAATGATTAAGTCAAAGGAGCTCAACTTTTCCCCGTGGATTTGTGTCTTGAAAGGAGGTTGGAGGGAGTTAGCTGAAGCCCATTTCACTCTTCCATTTTTCTGCCATGGGAAGATGCAATGTTTACCCTTTGGGGAGTGGGAGGGTGCAGTAACAAGGCAACACCTTGGAGGTGGACACTGAGCTCTTGCCCTTGGCCGACACCTTGGAGGCAGACACTGGGCTCTTGCCCTTTGTCACATTTGGGGAGGATGGTGCGAAGACAAGGCTACATGAAAGCTTAAGCCTCAAGGCAAGGTTTGCCCACAGTCATTTTGTATTTAACCAAGATTTCCTGGCACATATTCTTGCCATACACAAGGGTAGGCCTTGAGGAAGAAAACGAAAACTAAAGTAGATATAAGTCCTTTCTCGCTGGCACACAGGAAGTAAAACACACTAATGAAATCATCACTTAAATAAGTAACTAGACTTTGCATTGACTAATTGTCAGCCATTGTCAGTATGATTAACTTTCAGTTAAGACACAAGAGTATAAAATTCAAGACTGGAAAGAGTTAAGCTACACAGGGGGCCGCTGAGCCTTCTTTCCAGGGGAGCGGAGTAGCTCTCAGCAGTCCTTAGATTATGGTTGGTTCTTCCTCTGCTGTCAGTTCAGAGAATAGGCACTGCTTTCTGCAGCCTGGCTGGCCCGGAAGGTCACTGCGGGCTCAGGGTGATACAGACCCAGCATTGTTCACTCTTTTTGGCTGGGGAAGTTGACTGGGCAGCAAGCTGGCCCACAAACTCAGGTTTTTCCATTTTATTTCAAAGGCAGCCAACACCAGGCCTTTAAAAACAGGCTTACAGCAACAGTAAGAAAATTGGTGAGAGGAGACAAAGCCAATGCCATCAACCAGCCACACCGCCTTCAGAATAATTTCCCAATTTTTGAGACAACTTTAGGAAGATTGCCAGAGTGACTCAGAAGGGAGATCAGTTGGAGTGACAGGGGCTAGTCAGGTTGAGAGTTGGAATGAGAGATGGAGTTTCCTAGGAATCCTCAATTTCATCTATTTCTGAATGATGATGTTTTGATTGTGGCTTAGTGCTTGACCTTGCCATGAATTAATATGGAATTTTCTATTAATTAGTAAATCAATTAAATACATATTTATTCTGAGCCATTCTCTTTAGGTTATGACCTGTCCGTTTTTCCTTCCACTTAACAAACATTTATTGAATATCTACTATAAAGCACACCATGCTACACCTGAAGATGGAAACTTGACTCACAAAAGGAGGAGAGTAGAGAGTCAGGAAATCTCAGAAATAATGTTTTGGGTTCACCAAATCGCACACCATTTAACTCTTGCAAAGCACATAAGACAACTGACATTTTCCAGATAGCCTTGGGAATTCTTATTAGGTTATGGTCACATAACAGGATTTTGGCCACTGGTACAGAGCAGGATTATATGTGCAAGACTACTTTATAAATTCCGTGGGAAAATGGAATTGAAAATTAGTTTATTTGGGGGCACAAAATTTTGCTGTACATGCATATAAGAAGTCTTCAAAAAGTTTGTGGAAATGTATACTGTGAAACATATATGGATATACATTTGTTGTGTGATGGCCCAAGTTCTCATTCTCCCTTCTATGATCACCTCTGAGTCCAGATGACAATATAACATGAAATGATCTTTGAGTCACCACTCAGAGGAGAGCCACAGAAGGATTGTAGTATAGGGTTTATTCATGTTTATTATAGTTTAGGCTCATTTATCCTAACTAACAAACACTTTGTAAAGGTGGGGATAGCTAAGCTGAAAGCTGAAGAAAAAGGGAACCTAAATGAACCATGTAAAGTACCGTGACAACTTTTAATTCTTATTCTGGCTGGGGGGATAAAAACCAATGAGTATATAAAACAGATATCCAGCTCCCAAAATCCCAAATCATGAATAAGCCCCTGAGTTCCATTTGAACAACTGTGAATGGTGATGGCATTCACCAAGGTAGAGATTGTAAGTTTTCTGAAAAACCAAGCAAGAATGAAAGAGTTGGTGAGTTAATAGAAGGCTTCACTTTCTCCTTATGAAAATGAATCATCCAGTTCTTGACTCTCTGAAGTTCACAATGTAGTGTGGTGGAACAGAAAAGAACAGGGAGAGAATGTCAAGTTCATTTCAGTCTTGAAGCTTTGAACCTAGAATGTTCTCTTTGCAGGAAGACTCCTCCGATTCAGTGTTAAACATGCCTCTGTTTAAATGCTGCTTCCTTGGGGAACCCTTTACTGACAGTTTGATGTAAAACAGTCACTCTACTGAATCCTCCTCCTCCACCTCTACCCTATGTAATACTTCTCACTACCCAGTTTTTTGTTTGTTTGTTTTATTACTAGCTATCTACTTTAGCTAGCAAGGGGGAAGAACACTTTGTTCACTACCATCTCTAACGTGTTGAACTGTGACTCACACACGTATTAGGAGCTTCGTGAATGTTTACTGAGTAAATGAATTACAGGAGGTTAAACAGGAATGAAAAAGCAAATGTTTTGCTTTGAAACAGATTTGTAAATACACTGAACAGTCAAGTTTGGGATGTGTCTCAAATGAGAACTAAGAGGTGGCTGTGTTCATCATCTACATTAAAGAAAAAAACAGGTGTTAATAGAGATCAATGTCTTGACTCATTTTTAAGCAAAAATATCTATTCCAAAGGCAGAGAGACAGAAAGAGATCCACAACAGACATTTGCTGCTCATTCCCTCAAATTTTTGTGATAATTAAGGCTGGGCCAGGACAAAGAGAGGGTCCAGAAACTCCACCCAGTCTCCTGTGTTGGGTGACTGAAATGCAGTTGTTGGAGCCATCATCTGCTCTCTCTCGGGGTCTAGGTTAGCAGAAAGCTGAAGCCGGCTGCAGAACTGGACTCAAAGTCAGACACTCCAAAAGAAAATGTGGAAATCCCAAGCGGCATCTTAGGCACTGAGCCAAATACCTGCTCCTGCAAATAGTGTTGATCTAATGGATCTCTACATATTGAACCCCTTTACTGCAATGTGTCTCGGGTTATTTGATGCCCTAGATTCAATTTCTACTGCAGAACATGGAGGAAGCAAATTCCCCTTATCAAAAGGGATATGAATTCGTGCACGTGGGCCTCTTGTTTCAGACCTCACTTCTCTGGACCCCAAGACATGGGCATTTCAGATTTCAGCTACCAAGAAATCACAAGAACGTGTGGGAGGCAGTAGGTCAATTGCATGACCTAATATTGTCTTCAGATAATCAACTAAAATCTCAGTTTGAGCATAGTGTCTGAAATGAGTCTAAATACCAAAGGGATGTGGTTGCAATCATGAAATCATGAAATATGATAGCCCAAAAATTAGGTCAGAAGAAAAGGAGATGAACAAAAAAACACATGGAACTGAACCTACAAAGGACAGACCTTTCTAGTCACAAATCAAGACTCTTCAGGGGAACTAAGGAGCTCATATCATCACAGGTCAGTAACAGTTACAACCAACATGGAGTGCTCACCAGATACACATATTATCTCAGTGAATTCTTCACAACATGCGCCACTGTTGGGAGTGGGAGAGTGTTAGTAATTTCTACCTTTAGGTTAGCAAACAGAGGTTGAATACCTCATCTTATACAGATGGTTTTTTTTTTATTATAAAATGCAAGACTTTTGCCTAATATTTCTTCAACCTTAATATTCAAACTTCTATTGTGCATGAATGAGAAATTCCCTATTTTCTAAGGTTAACTCTTCTAGGGTACTACTCATTTCCTCATTCTCCCACCACACAAAACCTCTTGAAATAAGAAAATGTATAGGGCCTGGGCAGTAGCGTAGTAGTTAAAGTCCTCACCTTGAATGCACCAGGATCCAATATGGGCGCCAGTTTTAATCCCAGCAGTCTCGCTTCCCATCCAGTTCCCTGCCTGTGGTCTTGGAACTCAGTCGAGGATGGCCCAAAGTCTTGGGACCCTACACCCGCATGGGAGACCCAGAAGAAGCTCCTGGCTCCTGGCTTCGGATTGGCTCAACTCCAACCATTGCGGCCACTTGAGCAGTGAATCATTGGATGGAAGATCTTCCTCTCTGTCTCTCCTCCTCTCTGTAGCTCTGCTTTCCAGTAAAAATAAATAAATCTTTTTTAAAAAAAGAAAACGTATAATTGCAGTTGCATTTGTGTTACTTGCATGCTTAAAGTGTGGATTTGGGGCAACAATATGTAGCGTAGAACAAGGAGTAAGGCGAGTCTGTGTCTGTACTTATTCCTACACTGATCATTAATTGGTATGGTGCTGGCTCCCTCACTCAACTTCTGATCTGGCTTGCTGGTCTCTAACATAGGATTAACCCTGCCCTCTACTTGGCAGTCCTGAGAAGGATTTCTGCAATGCTTAGCAAGTGGAGGATAGTCTTACTTGAGGTCATCCAGTTTTCTACATTTGGACTTCCAGGTCTTTTTTTCCCCCCACTGCCCACTAGATCATAGAAGAGAGAAATACCAAAACCTAATCCATATAATCAAAAAGCAGAATCTTCTCTGCACTGCAGGAAACCTAAAACATTCTCTATGAACTGTGTTGTGCTTTTCCCCTTTACAGGAACAGAAAGGGGATAATCCTATAACGTCATGGAGGTGGCAGCCTGGAGTGGCTTGGAAGAGTAGTGAGAATAAGGCTCCCACCCTCGTGGGAAGCTGAGAGGGCATGGCAGCCGCTAAGACATCAAGAGAACTGGCCTTGTGCCGTAGCCATCCGCTTAAATTTCTTCAGTGGTTTTATTACCTGCTGTGTGAATTATAAAGTTTCATAATAATATTTCTTCTAGTTTTCTAGGTGGAAGACTTGGCTCAACTCCACATGCCTTATACAAGATGGAGAGGAGTGTCTCAATCCAGCTGCCTGTCTGTGGGAGGCAGAAAGTCATCAGGGAGGGCTCTGGCATGGAACTGGGGCAAAGCAGGACAGGAGGTGTGTGGTCTCCAAGAATGCTGACCAACCTCAGGTTTGAGGAGGCTCTGTGGTTGAAGGGTAGAAGCCAAGAAAAGATTCAAAAAAGCATTCTGCCTCCTTCCAGGTATGTCATCCAGGAGATATGTGCCAGGCATTGTCCTGGGCACTGGAGAAGAGAGCTCTGGGCACAGCAGTGAGGATACACAGAGTTGTAAGAAGACTATTCATCAAGAGATAAAGATCTTGATGCACGGAAACCAATGGTCGTACATTATGAAACAAAGCAGTTTTGAACTGCAAGTACCATAGGGGGGAATCAGACAGAGGCTCAGAATGTTCTCTATGCAACCATTCTGGTTCTGGGGAAGTTACCTCAATTCGGGGAGCCTTGGCTCCCGCTGTCTACAAAGTGGGGACAACGGCCAGCGTTACAATGGTGAAGAATGAGATTGGACAAGCAAAGCATTCAGCACAACCCTTGCTGCCCAGTGAGGCCAAGCAAGTGATGGGCATCCATGCAGTCTGTGCACATTGTGAGGTGGGCATCATGTCTCAGTCTGAATCCTCCATGCTTACTAGCCTGCGCAGAAGGCACCGACAAAATGATCTGCTGGGATTTGCTTTGAGGAATGCTTAAAATGGGGCTTCAAACACCTGCATCCCATACAGGAGAGCCTATTTTGAAACCTGGCTACTTACTTCAGATATGCCTTTCAATTAAATGCCTGGGAAGGCAGTGGAAGATGGCTCAAACTGTATGAGCCTTGTCACCCATATAGCATTTCTGGTTCCTGGTTTCAGCCTGGCCCCCCCAGCATCGGGCTTGTTAGAAACATTGTAGAAATGAACAAGTGAAAGGAAGATACTTCTATCTTTCTCCCTGCATCTCAGATAAATAAAAATAAATAAAAAGTGATTTGAAAAAAAGATTATCTGCTAAAAATTGATGAATGAGTAAGTAAACAAATAGGGAGTAAGCCAGAGGTCTGGAAGGGGATAGAAAGTCAAAATGCAAGAACCAGAAAATATAGAGACTGGATGTACAAGCAAAAAATCCATATCCACTAAGGTTGGGGTGGGGCATCTGGAGGTTGGTGGGTATGTGGACAAGCATGGGATCAAGGCACAGGAATCTCCTCCCAGAGCCTCACTGCAACTCCACCCGCTCTGTTATGCATATCATGATCCCTTCCAGCAGCCGTTAGTTCTTATAACATCAACCAACACAACCAACAAGCAGAAGCCGCCGTCTAGTTATTGGATGTGTGCCGGTTGCAGAAACTGAGGCCAGAAGGACAGGTGGTGAGACAATATTCCCAAAGCAGGGCCCAGCGTGACAAGGACAGGCCCAGAACTGCAGCTGCTCCCACTGTCCCTCTGCCTCTCCTTCCCTGTACCCATGCTGCCTCTTTCTGCCAGCAAGCAAAACTGGATCTCTGTATCGTTCCAGTTTTTTTTAGTATATGATCTCTAGGCTGTTCAGGTTGAAGCTCTGGTTTCAGGGAGTTCTCAAACTTTATTGTACATGGCTGTCACCTGGTGAGTTTGTGCAAATGCAGTTTCAGATCCAGTAGGTCTGCCTAGAGTTGGAGATTCTGCCTTTCTTTAAAACGTCCTATGTGAAGCTGCTGCTATTTGTCCGAGGACCACACTTTCAGAAGCAGGGATCTACCACAGGTTTACAAAGGTCACTGTCCATTAACCTCGTTGAAGATGCTTGCTTTTTTAAAAGATTTATTTGTTTGTTTGCTTGCTTTTAATTTGAAAGGTGGAATTACAGAGAGAAGCAGAGACAGAGAGAGGGAGACAGATTTTCCATTCACTGGTTCACTCTCCAAATGGCTGCAATGGCTAGACCTGAGCTGATCTGAAGCCAGAAGCCAGGAACCTCTTCCAGGTCTCCCACATGGGTGCAGGTTCTCAAGACTCTGGGTAATCCTCTGCTGCTTTCCCATGGCACAGCAGGGAGCTGGATGGGAAATGGAGTAGTTGGGACTCGAACCAGTGCACATTTTGGATGCCTGTGCTTTCAGGTAGAGGGAGGCTTAGCTTACTAAGCCACAGTGCTGGTCATGGTTTTATTTATTTGCTTTTGCTTTTTGCTTGTTTGTTTTTGTAATTACAGACTCTGGGATCCCAACTCATCCAAGCGATGTGCCATGAGAACTTAGAAAAGCTGGCTCTATCTTCAGACCAGAGATGGTCTCCCCAAGAAACCGTTGAACTTATCTGGACAATAAGATGCTGGACTTTATGCTTGGTAGATGCTTGCAATGAAAGAATTTCAACTGAATTTGAACTGTGGTAATGCAACAAGGTTGAGGAATCCACCATGGGGGGGGGTTGGGGAGGGAGGGGGGGAAATCCCAGTGCCTATAAAACGAAAGAAAAGACCCACTTTCTCCACCAAGCTTTTCCATTGGATTGGGGAATATAAGCAGAAAGTCAAATTGTTGCCCTATATAAGCACACTTTACCCCCGAATAAGAGAAGACACCAGGGGGTCTCAGTTAGGGGGACAGTGGGCAAGGAGTCCCTCATGAGTTTCCACTCAGACACCCCAAATGCTCCAAGTCACGTGAGGTTTTCTGGGAGCTGGTCAAAAGATTGTGGATGGAGAACTGAACCAGGTACTGCCTAGGATGAGGAAAAATAATCAATTTGGCTTCAGGGATTTTGAAAGTAAGGGGCATGATTTCAGATGCTGTGAGGCCTGAGCTGCCTTGCAGATGGTGGGACACGTGAATGAAGTTCCTGGCTTCTACCTGGTGAATGGATCAGTGACTGGAAGATCTCTGTCTCTCCCTGTCATTCTGCATTTTGAATGAATAAAATAAATCTTAACACACACACACACACACACACACACACACACACACACACACACTTCAATGGCTTGCAAAACCAGAAGTAAATATTATGCAAAGAAATTTATGGAACTCCAGGCACGGCACGGTAGCCTGGTCCTTGCCTTGCACAATCTGGGATCTTATATGGATGCTGGTTCTAGATTCTAGTCCCGGCAGCTCCACTTCCCATCCAGTTCCCTTGTGGCCTGGGAAAGCAGTAGAGGGTGGCCCAAAGCCTTTGGACCCTGTGCCCACATAGGAGACCTAGAAGAAGCTCCTGGCTCCTGGATCTGGATCAGCTCAGCTCCAGCCGTTGCAGCCGTTTGGGGAGTAAACCAGCAGACAGAAAATCTTTCTCTTTGTATTGCTTTCTCTCTGTATTTCTGCCTTTCCAATAAAAAAAGAAAAGAAAAGAAAAAAATGTATGGGACTCCCAGAGTGCTGAGACAGACAAGGAGTGAAACCTGTGGCTTCCAGGTGACAGCCAGATTTCTCAGCATAATGACAGATAAGGCAGGAGGTTAGGGGCGACAGATGGACCCGACTGCTGAGTAGAAAGACCACGAGGCAGGAAAGAACAAGCCCTAGGAGGGCCTTTCTGCAAAGATGTCATGTTTCCAGCACCGGCAAGAATGCTTGTGTTTGTCCTGGGCACTGGCACTCGAACTGCGCCGCGGTTTGCACGTCCTGCCCTCCTTCCTGCCCCAGCTGGCACGGAGATGGCCAGAGGCCTGCGGACTGACCTCCCGGAAGGTTAGCCGCACCATCGGTGGCCGCAGTAACATCACACCCAACCCACGGGCTGCCTGCTGCCACCGTTTCCTGCCCCCGCCCACCTATCCGGGGCAGGTCCCACGAGCGCAGAGCAATGGGCGCCACCGAGGAGAGGCCGACCTCCCGGGACGCGCGCCCTCCAGGGCAGGGTGCATGCAGTGTGAGGCTCCCTCACGGGGTCCCGAGCAGAGGGCTGCCTAGCCGTTGCGGGCCACAAGAGGGACCAACAACAGTGGGGTCTGTCTCACGGACAAAGCAGCATTTGGGGGACCTGCACGAACCTACAAGGGAAAACAGCTTTGGTAATTCACTGGTAACGCGGGCAAAGCGGCCAGCAGGTGCGCACTACCCCAGGCAGTGGGACAACTGCGGGCTCCAGGGTCGCGGCGGGAGCTGTCCAGGCCGCAGGGGCGGGGCCCTGGCTAGCTGCCCCTCCCGCCCTCGGGGTCCCAGAGCCCCAGCTGCATGCCAGTCACAGGGTCACCCCTCTGAACCTGGGCAGCTCCGGCTGTGCTCGCTTCTTTGATCGCGGGGAGAGGGGCTGGCCAGTTGGGGAGTCCACCACAGGGACCTAGAACATGACACGTGTTGTTAGCAGAGAGCCGTGCTGGTCAGCCAGGATTTACTGGGAGGTTGTCATGTGCTCAGTGCTGCTGCTGCTGCTACCTGCCTAGTAGGCTTTAGGGTAAAGATGGTGAAGCAGTTAATCAGTAATAAAGGACCCCAAACAACTGCCTCATGCCACTGTAGGAACCACTTGAACCCTGTGAGTGACTGATAGCAGATTTCTCATAGTGTTGGTGAGTGAGGCCAAGCCAGTGATCACAATTTCTTATTTATTTTCACATTATTTACTTAAAAGGAAGAAGGGAAGAGAAAGACAAAGAAACAGAGGTCTTCCATTCTGTGGTGCACTCCCCAAAGGCCGGCCATTAGCCAAGGATAGGTCAGAGTGATCCAGAAGCCTGGACCTCTATCCAGGCCTTCCACATGGGTGGTGGCAACCAAGTATCTGCTGCCTCCCAGAGTGCACATTGACAGGAAGCTGGATGGAAAGCAGAGGAGCTGGAACTGAAGCTACAGTATGAAATGGCAGTGTAACAGCTGTACCAAAGGCTTGCCCAACTGTGGACAGTGAAAGTCTACATTTCTGACAAATTAAGGGGCCTGGGCAAAACCATAATAATTGCACAGTACAAATGTCCTGTGAGTATGTCTGAAACGGGATGGTTGCCTGACCTAGTACACCTGTGGCAAGATCTCTGGGACAAGAGTAGTGAGGAGAGAAAGAGGAGGGAAGGGGTGGTATAAAAATAAGACCCTGAGATGAGTACATTTAAGGACTTCACAGGACTTCACCTGTTTGGAGTTCAGGTTGCTTTGAAGAGTATGGGAGAGAAGAGAGCTCAGGCAGTGGTGTGGAGAGCTGTCAGCACCTTCTCCAAGGGCTCACCCTCTGCTCCTGCTGGGTCTAGGGGAGATCTTTCATCGGAGTTTCAGTTCACCTCCACTGAATCCCCATGGACGGGGCATGGCAGTAAGGCACAAGACATTTTGCTCTAATTCATTTTATGTAGGAGAGCCTAGTTAATGCAACAGGGCAAAAAAAAAAAAAAAAAAAAGACATTAATAACATGCAGATTGGAGAAAAAGTAAAACTGTCTTGCCTTGTAGGTGACATTATCTTGCATGCAGAAAAGCCTAACAAATCTACAAAAATCTGGCAGGACCAATAAGCATGTTTAGTTAGGTTGTAGGATAACACTGTTAAAATACGATTTTGAAATAAAAATTAAGAAAGCAACTCCATTCACAAAAGCCTAAGGAAGAGTAGCATAATAAGGAATAATTTTAGCATATGAAGTACAAGTCCTGTACATTTCAAAAGTCAAAACACTGCTGACGGAAATTAAAGATGACCTAAGCAGATACGGGGATGTATAATATTCATGGACTGAAAGATCAATATTGTTAAATAGTCACTGTCCCCAAATTGTTCTACAGTTTCAACTCAGTCCATACTAAAACCCTGGTAGGCTTTTAACTGGTAGGACTTTACAAGTTGATTCCAAAATTTGTATGAAAATGTAAAGGAATTAGAAAAGTCAAAATAATTTTGGAAAAGAACAAAGCTAAACATTAAAGAAAAAAATAAAGCTGCTGTGACCAGAATAGTGTGGGAATAAGACTTAAGGCCAGGCATACAGATCAATTGAGCAAAATACACTCTTGAAATGACATTTATGGCCTAACATTTATGGCCAGCTGACTTTTTTTTTTTTCAGAAGTGCAGAGGTATTTCAATAAACAATGCTGGAACAATTGGATATCTTTGTATAAAATAGAAAACAGTTACTTTACATCTTTATCTCACGCTAAGCACATGAGAAATTCACTTCAAAAAGTGCATCATAGAGCGAAGTATAAGTGTTAAAATATAAAAATTTCTTAAGAAAATAGAGGAGAAAATCTTTGCAAACATGGATTAGGAAAAGATTTCTTGGGTATGTCATCAGAAACATGATCATTAGGAGATTATTACTGATAAAATTTACTTTATCAAGGGCCTGGCGGCATGGCCTAGCGGCTAAAGTCCTTGCCTTGAACGCACCGGGATCCCTTATGGGCGCCAGTTTTAATCCCGGCAGCTCCACTTCCCATCCAGCTCCCTGCTTGTGGCCTGGGAAAGCAGTCGAGGACGGCCCAAGGCTTTGGGACCCTGCACCCACGTGTGAGACCCAGAAGAGGTTCCAGGTTCCCGGCTTTGGATCAGCGCAGCACCGGCCGTTGCGCTCACTTGGGGGATGAAACATCGGATGGAACATCCTCCTCTCTGTCTCTCTTCCTCTCTGTATATCTGACTTTGTAATAAAATAAATAAATCTTAAAAAAATTTACTTTATCAAAATGAAAAACTTGATTTTCAAAAGATACCATTAAGTAGTTGAAAAGGTAACTGGGAGTAAATCTTTGCACATCATATGCACATAAGGAACAATGGCCAGAGTATAAAAAAGAACTCATAGTCCAATCAGAAGTCAAACTGATAGAAAGATGAAAAATATTCAATAGGTACTTCATGAGAGCAAACATACAGAGTCAACAAGCAAAAGGGAAGATAATCACCATTTACTAGTCATTTGGGAAGTATAATTAAAACTATAACAAGCTATTACTACTCACCATTAAAATGACTATAAGAAAACAAGTGCTGGCAAATATGTGAAAAAAATTGGAATCATAAAATGGAACAGCTAATTTAGATAACCAGTTGGCAATTTCTCAAAATGTTAAATATGACCCATCAATTCCACGTCTAAGTATTTATCCAAGGAAAATGAAGACATAATATTACACAAAAACTTACACGCAAATGTTTGCAGCTGCATTATCCTTAATAGCCCAACTAGAAATAATCCAGATGCCCATAAACTTGTGTAGAGATAAGCAAAGTATGATTTATTTATGCAAGGGACTATCATCCAGCAATAAAACAGAGTGAACTACTGATACAATAACACAAGAAGCTGAAAAAGCCAGACATAAAAGATGTTTTGTATGATTTCACTGATATGACATTTTTAGAAAACACAAAATTATAGAGACAGAAGGCAGCAGAGTAACAGTGAAAATAGAAACTGACTAAATAAGAGCAGAGGAAAATTTTTGGTGGATTGGAGTTTCCTTTTTGAAGATGTATTTACTTACTTGGAAGAGTGACACAAAGAGATCTTCCACCATTGGTCCATTCCCCAAATAGCCACAACAAGCTGGGACAATATCAGCCAGGAGCCAGGAGCATCCTCTGGGTTCCCATAAAGGTGCAGAGCTCGAGGACTGGGGCCAACTTCTGCTGAGACCCAGCCACATTAGCAGGGAGCTGGATCAAAAGCACAGCAGCTGAGACTCCACCCAGTGCTCTCACAGGAGATGCTGGTGCTGCCGGCAGTTCCACCTGCTGTGCCACAATGCTGATCCCAAGAACAATATTGTTAGTTTGAATTATGATCATTGTGGTGATTGTACAGCTGCATGTATTTACTTAGAATCAAACCATTCAATTATAATGGGTGAAATTAATCTTATTTAAATTAGATTTTAGTAATGCCATTAATCAAAAGGCAAGGAGACCCCCTAAAGAATTCTTAGGGATAAGGAGTGAGTGTGTTTTTGTGTTGGTGGCCATAGGAGGAGAGAAAATGCTTATGGGAGACAGTTTTGAATTCAAGTGTAGTGAAAAAAATAGATATATGCTCTGAGACCAGAACGCTGTGTGTGACTCTTGGTTCTGCCACTTACTAAACGTACAAAATTGTCCAACCTCTTCTTGATTCATTCTTGGGATAGCTCTGTGGCTCAACAGATTATATGATGGCTTGAAAATCTGTGTCCCATTTGGAGTGCCTGGGATTGTTACTCCTGCCTCTGTGTCTGCTTCTAATTCAGCTTCCTGCTATGCTTGGGAGGCAGCAGATGCTGACTCAGAAACTCAGTCTCCACCACTCACAGACAGGATGGAGTTCCTGGGCCCTGGCTTTGCACTGGTCCAGTCCTGGCTGTTGCAGGTATTTGGAGGAATGAAACACTAGACAGAACATCTCTGTTTCTCTGTCATTATGCCTGTCAAGTAAATAAAATGAATGCATATAATTTTAAAAACAGTTTTGCATTCTGTATAACGGGGCTAACAGAAAATCGCAAGGTATGAACACTGAAAGTGATATTTATTTTTTAAAGATTTATTTATTTTTACTGGGAAAGCAGATTGACAGAGAAAAGGAGAGACAGAGAGAAAGATCTTCTGTCTACTGGTTCACTCCCCAAGAAGCTTCAATGTCCAAAGCTGAGCCAATCCGAAGCCAGGAGCCAGAGTTTCTTCTGGGTCTCCCACACGGGTGCAGGGTCCCAAGGCTTTGGGCCGTCCTCGACTGTTATTCCAGGCCACAAGCAGGATGCTGAATGGGAAGTGGAACAGCTGGGACACAAAAAGGCTCCCATATGGGATTCTGGCAGTGCATGCAAGGCAAGGACATTAGCCACTAGGCTACTGTGCCAGGCCCTGAAGGTAGTACTTATAAAGTGCTTAGCCAAGGGTGTGGTAATAGAATTGGTGCATGCCGAGGGAAAATTCTGAATCAACTGCTTCTACAGAAATTTCAGGGTCTTGTGGCAACTGCAGAATTGTGGGCTATCACGTGTGTGGTAGCAAAATTTCCAACCTCCCAGGTGATCGGATCTAATTACCTTATTAATGGAAAAGGCTGGGACCATGGGTCAACAGCCTTGGTTTCCAATATTGGTTCTGCCACAGTCTCGTGGTTGTGCAGCTATAATGGACTGCCTTAACTTATCCCAGTTCTGAAGGTAGGCCCTGTCTCCCAAGAGGGGTTGTTGGGAAGCTTTAGCAGTTGGAGCTCAGTACCAGCATTTAAAGTGACTTGTGTGAGGCAGGGATGGCACAAAGCCCAGGATGGGGGCTGGGCCCAGGGTTAGAGGGAGCAAGCCTGGCCAAGGTCACCATGCTTGTGGGCTGGGATATGTGACAGGGGACTGTAGCAGGAGGCTATGGAAACTTTCAAAAAATCCAAACAGGCATTCACAGCTGAACTGGGAAGCTGTGAACACAGGATGTTGCTGAAAATGGTGCTGGGCAGGGCTGCTACCTGAGGTTTTGGCAGGCTTCAACCCTTGCCAGTTGATTACAGAAGGATGTTGGGTCATCAGGAAATAGGGATTTAAACCAATCCCACAGGAAGGTGTGAACAACAACAGAAGCAAAAGACAAAAACAGCCAGGCCAGGTCCCATTGGTGGTGGCTGGAGGCGGGCGTGAGGGTGGGGGTAAGCTTTGAACTGGAAGGCATGTAAATCCTCATTTTCTTCCACTTCAGGAACTTCCAAGGAGGAGCAAAGCTGTCAATCAACGATGGCATTGTGATAGATCTCTTCACCTGCCCCACCTCCTGTAGTAATATCCCCTAGGTGGAGAGAGGCTAGGTCACAGCTGGAAGATACTCCCTGACAATACCACCCCATCCTAACCCCCTTCCGTGCTCGGGAAGCCGGCAGGCAGGTCCTCCCCTAGGAGTTTGTAGTGGACATTTGCTATTCTTTGGAGGCCCGACACACACTCTGACTTTTTTCTAACAAAATCACTTGGCTTACTAGGGTGAAGGGTAGGCTCTCCCCAATCTGTACAGCTGGTGGGGCCATCAATATAGGCCTGCTGCCCTCCTCTGGCCAATGACATTCTCTCCTGGACTCTGAATCGGGCAGAGTGCTGGGTAAAAATGGAAAAAACTGCTGAAGATCTGATTCCAGAGCTCTCATGCAATCTTTACCTCAATGATTTGAACCTCAGTTCTGCCTGCTTCTTATTTCTCCATTCTTGAGCGACTAAATTCTGTCTTCTGGGGCCTGTGTTGTGGTGTAACAATGTCAAGTCCCCACTGGCTTCATTTGGCATTCCATATGGGTACCAGCCCCAATCTGCTTCCTGCTAATGCACCTGGGAAAGCAGCAGAGAATAGCCAAGTCCTTTGAGCACCTGCGCTCATGTGGAAGCACTGAATGAGGTTCCTGGCTCCTGGTTTGGGTGTTCCTAGTGGCCTAGTCTTGGCCTTTGAAGCCATTTGGAGAGTGAATAGCAGATGAAAGATGAAAGATCTCTCCCTCTTTTTCTTCTTCTTCTTTCCCTTCTTCTTCTTCTATCTCTGTAACTGCCTGTCAAATCACTTTTTAAAGTTTGGTTTTGGTAAAGTTATCTGTCACTTGTGTGACAAACAACAGCCATAGAACATGGCTGTAGCCTTTGCTTGGAATAGTTTTCATGAGGGGCTTTCAAAGGGACTAGAAACAGAGTGGCTTCAGACTCCCCCATAGTCTTCTGTTTCTCTGCTGTGTGACGACAGGTGAGCCACTAAATCCCTTGGAGCCTCAACTTTTGTCAGTGATTTATTGGAACTACATGTAGTTATTCATTCATTCTTGTAATACCTGCCAGGGTGACACCATTTGTCTAATACTCTGAGGAACCAAATTAACGATGTGAACAAGACAGGCCTTGAATATGCCTTGTCTTCATGGAACACACACCTTAATGGGAAGAGAGGCATTGAACACGTGTTTAAGAGAGTCTGTTGATGTAAGAGTATAAATTCATGGCACTTTGGAAGTGGTTAACAAGAGCACCTGAAGTTTCTGGCCTAGGAGACTTTGATAAATATGGTTTCCTTTCTCCCTTCTTCTTCCTAGCTCCATTTTACATTATGCATGCATGCTTTCTTCTTCACCATGGGTGGAGCTTACTCATTTGCACCTTCTAGTAGTAGAATTAGTATACTCCAGAGAACTTCTGATTCAATTCAGCCACTGATCATCTGCCTCTTCTGGATGAACCATACATGGGAACCCATTCACCTCAACAGGCCAATTAGGTGGGATGACCTCATGTGAGCACAGAGAAAGGACAAACTAAGAGAATGAGGAAAAGAATAGAAGGCTACGATGCCTTTAGAATTGACTACTTCTTGGATCAGCAAGATCTGATAGGAGTCAAGTAGCAGGGGGCTGCCCAATGTTGATAGAACAAAGCAAGAGTAGGCGACTTCTCCGATTCATTGGGGACTTTCCTATCACCATAAAAATCTCAAAAATGATTCAAAAAGTTTAGCATCAGGAAAAAGCTAAGAGAACATTGGCAAGCCTTGAAAAAATCAGGCTCTGTGGACTTAAATCTTTCATCTGTTCTGGGTGTGTATTTTTGTGACATCTCAGGATCCCTGATAGGCAACCAGAGGGATCTGCTGTTCTTTTGCCATGTGGACAAGTCCTGGAGGGTGCAACTGCTGAGAAATAACCTTCCTAAGGGCCAGGATCAGAGGAATGAGACTCTGGACTGGGTGCTGGGGAGAGACAAAGACAGTAAGCTGCCAGACTTTTAGGGTTCTTCTGACGGAGTTGAGGAGCTCAAGCACAGTGCCAGATGATCACACAAGGCAGCAATACATGAGAAACTGTCTTGGGCAAGGATGTTCATATCCTCATCTCTGAAGTTTAACTCCTCATTTCTGCCCCCTTATTTCCTAAGTCTCCTCCTGGAGGTGCCCTCTCCTTGGATTATCATATCTGTAACAAACTATTCCTGCAATCACAAAGGCTTGCAACACTGGAGTTCATTTCAATTTCCATTTTTCTCCTCAATCTCATATCCAGTGCTGTTGATCTGATTCTTAAATCCTACTCATCCTGTCCAAAGACACCAGACACAGATTGTTAATATATGATTCTTCCATCATTGAGAACAAAACCTTTCAAGACCCTTCAGAACATCATTGGTAGAAGGAAATGCAAACTCCTTTGCTTAACATTCATGGTTCCTTGCGATCCAGACCAAGCTCCTATTCCCTCCTTCGAGCCCTGCTCATTCAGCACATCTGAGGCCTTGTTGAACCTGGTGCTCTGCCTGCAGGGCTAGTCAATTCCTAGCCACAATAAATACTTAGCCTTTGAATGAGCCTTTGGAAAATCAGCCAACCAATTCTGAGCCTACCCACCAAACACTTCCCCTAGCCAGGCTCCTGTTCCCTGACAATCCATCTGGCACCCCAAGGTCAGTTAGCAGACAAATAGGGATAGCCCCTGAAATCACTCAATGCAGAAAATCCGCAACCTGCTTACTCTGCCTCTCCCCTTCCTTCCCATGGAAAGCACCATAAAGGCTCTTCCTGCTCCTCCTAGCTCCTCTGTGGCTCTGGTGTACCCCTCTCCCCCGCCGACACACACAGAGTTCCTGTGCTGGTGCCTCCATCCTGTGGGATCTGTGAGTGTAACAAACTTGCTTTTAAAAAGCAATATTCTAATCTGTTGTCCTTTTTGGACATATGTAATATTAAAATCTGTGTTAGAAAAAGAACCCCATGTTCCAGCAGAATATCTTGCTTCTCAACCAGACCCTGTTTTCCTTTGCTCCTCATTCTCAGAATGGGCTTCCTCTGTCATTTCTACATCTTGAGAGTCCTTCTCTCCTTCAGTGCACTCTCAGAAGCATTGTTCTGAATTCCTGGTGAAATCCATACTTGAGCATGAGTGTGGAGAGTCAGAGTGTTATAGCATACAGTAAGGTGAAGGTAGGGTCAGATCCCAAAGTTCTGCATGCTTTCTTGGTGCCCTTCTCAATGACTGTGCTGACCCAAGGTGTCTGTATGTGCAACAGAAATGGACCTTGGTCAGTCGGAGCACAAGTTGCCTGAGAAGGTGGTTGGGCCAGCTCACAGAATTGAAAAAGGATCTCAAGGCCATAGATGATGTGCGAACAAGATGAGCTCCAGTGGTAAGAGTTTGAATCGTTTTTCAAATCTCATGTTTTAGTAGGATTCCACTCACATGTACTTCTTTGAAGTTTTAAGTATCTGGCAGAGACATCTGAGGGACCCAGTCTGTTAGATATAACCCCTGAGCCCCCCATGGTAGGGTGTGTTTAGGACATAGGGGACGTTATACAGCATCGATGGAGTACCATCACTCTGGATTGTTTCCCAGAGAAACTGGAGATGCTGGGACATGAGCTAACATACCAGCTTGAATCTCCTGCAGCTGGCATTCTAATAGATACTAAGTCTTCCAAATATAACTGGTTATTGGGAAGGAATGACTGAAAAAAATGGCTCCAAAGTAAAGCAAAATTTTGTAGTTCAATAGTTACTGAATGTTGTATGTCAAATATTATGCTAGATGCTGGGTGAGGAAGGAGACAAAGACATGAAAATTAATAAAACCTGGCAATGACTCAAGGATAAGAGGGGCATACAAGTCACGATAATGCAGGGCAGGATAACGGAAGTGATGTTTCCAAAGAGGTACAAAGTACAGTCTCTAAAATTTATATCCAACAAGCTAAAGTCCAGATTTCCCTTCTTATTGCAACTTCATCATATGCAGGAAAAACTATACATATGACTCCACATGGAAAGGAACACACTGTTCATATTTCCACTTACTGCAGTGCAGATGCCAATTCAAACATCTGCCACCCCTTAAGTGTGCAATTAGGGAAGCATTGAGTTGAAGGGATTTCTGCACCACTAAGCCCCACTTGGATGGAGTGTACAAACACAGCAACTGGGAAGGAACAAAGCAATCTTGCCCACACTCCTGTGAAGATTTCAGATGTTTGTTCTGTCATGAAGAAACTTCCTGGTCTGTGAGCACAGCAAGTAGGAGCCTGAGTGTGGAGAATTGTCCAGGATAGGTAGGGTTAAGGATAGCATTCTTGGCTGATAACATTGCTACACAGGGAGAGTTTGCTGCAACATTTCATAACTCAAGAGCAGCAGGCCTAAGGCCATGCTGTTGCAACACATTTGGATTCATCTCATATGATGGTGATGAGAGAGTGAGAAGAATCCAAACATCTTGGTCTCATTGGAATGATCAAAACAACATTGCTGAATTTATTGAGAACACAAGGTGTACTTCATGACTCCTCAAGGTCACAGAACCTGTTTGGGGTGGAAGAAGAATCTCTCTCATCAGTTACTACTCAGAGGCATAAGAGGAGGCAGAAGTTGAGAGAACCTAGGGAAGGGAAGGCTAAGGAAGCAGGGAGGCAAGGAATGGGGCTGTCTGTCTCGGTGCAAGGGACAAGGAAAGGAGAGATGTCGGAGTTGCTCAGCTGTTTTCCTTGTTGAAGCTGGAGAGAGTGCATCAAACAAAACCCAACTTATCTTCAAGAGTAGGGAGTGAGGAGACCCTCAGTTGTGCAACAGAGAAAAGAAGGCAACCCATCACCCTGCAGGCCCACCGAGCATCAGGCACTGCCACGTTTTCTGTGATGTGTGGACTGAGAACCTCTGGCACTTGCACTTGGAAAGACTCACACAGACGCCAGGTATCTACTCTCGATGCACTCTCATCTCTAGAACTCAGTGTCCTTGTAGTGTGGAGTTCAGCCTCCACTGTTAGATCAAAGAGCTTGAATTGCTGTGTTTAGGGAGCGAAAATTCTTATTTCTATACAGATGGATGCCCTCAACCCTTAAGGAAATAGCCAATATTGGGAGCCAGAGTGTATGTGTGTGGTGGAACTGGAGGGAATACATTCCTAGGCCTCACAGTCACTTCAAGGCAGGGCCTCAGATACAGATTTTTGACATTTATCTCCAAATGAGATTCTATTAGGTTGAATTACACGAAATCGCTCATTTCCCAAATCAAAAACAGTTTAATATCAATGGTTCTAAGTAACCCAGATTAGCACTCATACATAAACTCATTGTAAATTGTGTTAGTGTTGGTAAATTGTTAAATAAAGAGTTTAAAAGTTATTTTTGAAATAACTGATTTGCGGGCCTGGTGGTATGGCCTAGCGGCTAAAGTTCTCGCCTTGAAAGCCCCGGGATCCCATATGGGCGCCGGTTCTAATCCCGGCAGCCCCACTTCCCATCCAGCTCCCTGCTTGTGGCCTGGGAAAGCAGTCGAGGACGGCCCAAGGCTTTGGGACCCTGCACCCGCGTGGGAGACCCGGAAAAGGTTCCTGGCTCCTGGCTTCGGATCGGCGCGCACCGGCCCGTTGCGGCTCACTTGGGAAGTGAATCATCGGACGGAAGATCTTCCTCTCTGTCTCTCCTCCTCTCTGCATATCCGACTTTGTAATAAAATAAATAAATCTTAAAAAAAAAAAAGAAATAACTGATTTGCATTGGATTGGAGGTGAGCTAGCCCTTCTTGACTCTGGCAGAAATTGGTCCCACCTGTACCTGGGGCTTTCAGAGTTCTCTAAGAGCTGCGCTAGACCCAGAGCATATCTTCTCAAGTTCTCATGTTCACATTTGAGCCTTCTGATTGCTACACCTCAGCCTCATTTCTTGTCCCTGCCTAAATCCACATGGGCTGCATATTTGTACATCAACATCTGCTTGCTCACCAGATGGCTGCTCACAACCATCTCTTTCAACTTGCAACAGCCTCCCCAAACTCTCACTCTGCCAACGATGTTTAATTTCCTACAGTTTGACGTTAATTCTAAATTCACTCATCGAAAATTGAGGCCATATGAGACCTATTTAGCACAACAGTTATCATAATGTCACCTGATTTTGAATACAGATTTTATTAGAGTAGAGAATGGCCCCTGTTACCATCTCTCCTTCATGTATACTGACTTCCCCAAACAACCACAAAATTGATTTTATACTGTGTACATCTGTGTATAGTAGAGCTATGTGTGTGCTCATTTTCCAACAAATGTTTGCTGAGGCCTGATTATGGGCCAGGCACCAGAGACACAATGGTATACTAAATAGAACAAACTTGCTGTTATGCAATTCACAATCTGGTAGGTGTATCAATGAGGACTGATCATACATAGCCTTCTAAGTGTCATAACAGTAATGACTGAAGGCTATGGGATGCCGTGAGAACAGTCATTCCTTACTACAGGGTTTTCAGTGTTTTACTGTGCTAAGTATCCTAGGTGCCAGTAGAAGACATAATATGTAAGTTAGGAAGTTTGTTTGAGGAGGCTTTTTTGGGGAAATGAGACAACATTTTTTCTTTTTTCTTTTTTTTTTTTTTAAAAGATTTATTATTACTGGAAAGCCGGATATACAGAGAGGAGGAGAGACAGAGAGGAAGATCTTCCATCCGATGTTTCACTCCCCAAGTGAGCCGCAATGGGCTGGTGCGCGCCGATCCAATGCTGGGAACCAGGAACTTCTTCCGGGTCTCCCACGCGGGTGCAGGATCCCAAAGCCTTGGGCCGTCCTCGACTGCTTTCCCAGGCCACAAGCAGGGAGCTGGATGGGAAGCGGGGCTGCCGGGATTAGAACCGGCACCCATACGGGATCCCGGGGCTTTCAAGGTGAGGACTTTTAGATGCTAGGCCATGCCGCCGGGCCCAAGATAACATTTTTTCAATTTATTTGAAAGGCAGAGTTAGGAAGAGAGGGTGAGGAAGAGTTCTTTTATCTTTTGATTTACTCTCCAAATTACCCAAAGGCCAGAGTTGAGTCAGGCAGAAGCCAGGAGCCTGGAATTGCATTTAGTTTTCCCTTATGGATGGATATCCCAAACACTTGAGTCTTCAATGTTTGAACTAGATCAGAAGCAGTGCAGGCAGGAATATGGATGATAGGTGATGTCCAACCTGTTGTGCCATGACACTGGCCCCAAGAGACAACATTTGAGCAGGGTACTGAATGATGAGCAGGATCTTCAAGAGCATGGCAAGGTCAGGAGGTGGGGAAGGGTTTGGCATCCTGAACTCAGAATGAGAGGTCAACGAAGTCTTCCTAACAGTAATACCCAAGGCCCAGCATGGTGGCTCAATTGGCTAATCCTCCCCCTGCAAGCACTGGGATCCCATATGGGCACCAGCTTGTGTCCTGCTCCCTGCTTGTGGCCTGGGAAAGCAGTTAAAGGATGGCTCAAACCCATGTGGGAAATCTGGAAGAAACTCATGGCTGCTTTTTCTTATCTCAGCTCCAGCTATCATGGCCATTTGGGAAGTAAACCAATGGGTGGAAGCTCTTTCGCTCTGTAAACCTGTCTTTCCAAAAAAAGAAAAAAAAAAAAAAAAAAGCCAGGAACACTCAAATTGAAAGCTAAAAGAGAAAGGATTAGACAAGTGAAGGAGCCTGGGGTTTGGTGCATAAATAGGCAAGGCAGAAGAAACAGGATACGGGAGAACTCAGAAGAGTAGGAACAGAACATATGAGACACTTGGAAAAGACAAACGGGTAAAATGGAAGATCCACAGCTCCTCAAAAAACTAAATCGTGTAAGTTGTGTTGTGTGGGCCTTTGCTCTTGCAAGAACATGCCAAAGGAATTCCTGCCATCTGGTGGACAGAAAGAACATCGTAATATCCCAGTTACAATTTCAAACACAACATCCCAGATTGCCACAATTTTTTCACTCAAGGGTATAGAAGCCCTGGTGTGCTGAAATAAGATCAAGCAACAGCATTCTCAAGTAGCGTTCCCTGTATGCACAGCAGAGGGAACTGGCAGGAACCAGGGTTGGAGGATGAAGAGAGAACATGATCGTTGGAGAGCATGCTCTCATTTATTCCTGGAAGAGTGAGGTGGGCACCTAAATCCCACGTGGCAGTTGAGGAAACTGAGACAGTAGAGGGAAGAACAAGCCCAGCCGGACTCCTTTATGTCGTGCTGCCTCCAGTGCAGGGTTTTAATCGACAAAGATTACATGAGACACTAAAATGTTCCCAGCTGTGACATCTTAAAGTGTAGAGCCTCAAAGAAAATACCTAAGTCCCCATCCTGTGCTCAGAAAAAGACAGTGAGAGCATGTCTTTGACTCACTAACACTCCAGTGGTACTCAAAGCAGTGTTCAAAGCTACCAAGATGGAATTCACTTATCACAATTTCATATTACCTCCAGTTGAGACATTCTTGGAAATGCAATTTGGATGCAAAATGACTGGAATTCTCAGAGCTCATGAACATGCTTTTGGGAACTGACTGACATTTTGGATTGAAGGTGCCTCAGGAAAAGCTGTGTTGAATAGTATCCTTCATGTGTGAAGATGAGTCATAATCGCAGAGCATAATCAAGTGTGTAACTTATGCTTTCTCGTGGTACTTTATACATACAGAAGGATCTTAGCACAGACTGATTCTGCTGATTGTTATGGTGCTTGGCATACAAGTAATAGCTTCAAACATGACTTTAATAGGGAATTATCAAACTTTTGCCCACTTGTCTCTTACACAAGGACATGAAGGGTTACTGCAGATAAAGTGTCCGCCAGCTGTTCCGTCTCCACAGAGTGAACACAATGGGAGTAGAGCACAAGCAGATGGGAATGGAAAGTGGAACTGAGATGGATGACATGGGGTGAGTGAGCTGAGGAAGCCTTAGGGCCGATCACCAAGGGAAAACAACATAATCCTTCAGATGGTTTAAGAAGTAAACAGGTTGTCTTCAGACTGGTATCATTCCAGAGGGGTTTGGAAATAGCTTATAGTGTAGAATTCCTAGTTAAGCCTGAAGTTTTAAAATGGGTACCCAAGTCTCTTACTTGATGGCAAGAAATGCGAGCATGCGTGTATGTGGAGGCAGGGGATAAAACTGTACCATTAATAAGTTTATAGTGTAAAAAACAACCAAAGAAATGATCAATGGGCAGGAATCATCAGGGAAAGCTTTGTTGAGGAAGGGATCGGATGTCTGAAGTTTGATAAGAATGAATATATTTGGGACACAGATTGGAGAGAGACATTCCAGTTAACAGCGACTACCAAGTTGGAAGATCTATTTGGTGTCTCTAACGTAAGGCATGGTAAGAGAACCTTGCCCTTCATTAAATTACATTAGGAATGATAAGAATCTATTGTGAAGAGATGATTATGCAGGAGGAATGTGTTTCACTTCACTCATAATTTGGTATCACTCCAAATCAAATTGTTTCCAACATAGAAAAACAGGCACTCTTTTGAAGGTTTGACACAGCAATTAAGGCACCGCTTGGGATGCTCACACCCCATGCTGGAGTACCTGGTTTGAATCCTGACTTCTCTGCTTCTGACCTGGCTTCCTGCTAATGCACATCCTGGAAAGAACAGATGATGGGTCAAGTAGTTGCGTCTCTGTACTCAGGTGGAAGATCTAGACTAAGCGTTCTGGGGTCCTGGCCAGCCCTAGTAGTTACAGTCATTTCCAAATGAAGGAGAGGAAGAAAACCTAAAGACAGGTGCTTAATATTTTGTATGGACAGCACTAACTCAACAAATATGAAGTCACTTCAAAAAAGCAATGGAAAATGCAATTAAGAGATGGTGTGCATTGTCCATGAATTTTTTGAAGATACTGTGCATTCAATGTCATATTGTATGTGCATGAGTAAGATTCTCCTTCATACAGTTTTTAATTTTTAAAAATAGTGATAACAAGTTCCTCTTTTTTTTTCCCTGAAACAAAGGGAGCCACAGGGCTCCTGTTTGTTAGTTCACTCCCCAAATGCCCTCCAGGATGGGGGCTGGACAAGAGTTACAAGCCAGGAGCTGGGAACATAAAACATGGAAGCTATGGCTTCCATGTGGGTGGCAGAAAACCAATCATTTGTGTCATGACTATTATCTCCCAGGTACTGCGTTGATGGGAAGTTAGTTAGGAACCAGAGCTGAGAAATGTATCCTGGTACCCATTTCTTGGATATGCGTGTCTTAACTGCTATGCCCAACCTTGCTACCAGGAGTACACCTATGAAGTTTCAAAATAACAATTAAAAATAATAGAAAGGACAAATAGAACACTAGACATTCAACTCATTAAAGGAGCACTAATACACGAGTAAAGATTACTTATTTACATACACATGCAGTGTGACTCATTTTAACAATGGCATTCAAGTCTGTAGCAAGATGATCTGTCACACACAAAAGAAATAAGGAAATCGCATTGTCTTGAGAAATTTAGAGGTGACTGGATGACCCAGCCCTTCACATTTGCCTAAGGACAGAGCTAAACTAACAATGAGGGGTTACAGAGCCACACATGTGTTTATTTTCTTGGTCTTGTACTAGTTGGAAGCATCTGTAGATCACATGCTACAGAATTCAGAAATTACAGAAGGAATCTGAACAAAGGGCAAACGCGTTTAAATTCACAGATGAAAACATACCATCCATGAAATGTTGATGAACACATATGAAAAAAGAAAAACGTCTGAAAATTAGAAAATAGGCATCCAGTGAATTCTTTGATTTTCTGCTTTGTGCTGGCAGTGTTATTACCTTCTGATTCTAGGAGGTCAGAAGTCCTATCCTTGATCTATCTTCTAGATCTGTCAGAGTGATAGTCACATTTTCTAGGTCTAAATTAGAGATCTGTAAATGCCTCTTATTCACTAGTTTTCTTCATAGGGTAGAAATTGTCTACTGCTAAACCTGTCACTTTACTGGAAGAACTGCTTTAGTAGAGTCCAACATGAAACTTGTTTAATGGTTAGAACCTAGAATATTTTTACACTTGTCGCATGCTTAAGTTGAAATTCTAAACCATTTACATGTTTTCTAGTTATCTTTCCTTAGAAAAACTTCCCAGTAAAATTTTACTTTGCTCATCCTTTCAAATTCCTTCCCATATAGTGTTTACCCTTTTTTCATCTAGAGAAAAAAAACCTCAGCTAAGGTCTTGGGCTTGTCATAATTAGTTTTTTGAACTTTTACAATTTTCTCACTCAATCTGCAATTGCTTTCCTAAGGCCTTGCTTTTTTTCTTCAGATATCCAAAATGTCATTATTGACCAAAAATTTGCCTTAGCACTGACCACGGTGGTTATTTTGTTGAAAACCTTGTTGGCACTTACCACAGAATAGTTTCTAATTACACTGGTGGACAACATCCAGCTTTCAAGAAAGAAGATTCAGACACATAATTAGACAAAATGAGAAAAGAGTAGCATCAGTTTTAAGGATAGAGGGGAAAAATAAAGTAACAGGATTGACATTTTTGTCTGGTTTTTGATTGTGCGCTTTCAAGATCACAGATAACATGCGCAAATGGAGGCAGAAACAAAACATCTGCAGACAGCATTACCCCGCCTAATTTGGCCAGTTTAAAATAAATAACTCCTTGGTGACATGTAGGGCTGGAATTATATAAACAACAGAATAGAAATTACTAAGACCCATGCCTGCGAGTTTCCTATCTTCCAAGATCTTATGCAATATTCTGACACTTGTAACCGCATTTTGTTCCCAAAATGCTAATGTCACAGATAGTAACATCACTAATGACTTATGTTCAGACTTCTTAGTAAACTAAGTTTAATTCTTTGGAGTAACCCTTCTTGAGTCATATTTTTATTTAGGTCATTAAGGCAACCATAATCATTTCCTTATAAGGAAAAGTTTCATTAAAAATGCTAGAGCTGGTTAATGCTTCTCTCCAGAACCAGTATTTGTAGCTTGTCACATTTTCATGCCCAAGGCTTATTAAATGAAAACACCAGTTTATGTCAAGTCTGCACAATTAGAATTTTAAGAAGTCAGAAATCTACTAGAAAAATGGCATCAAAAGAGACCTTCTTAATCTTTCTCCAGCAAAGATTGATTTTGCCTGATAAAATTTTTTAGGGTATCTGCCATTATAAAATGGTGCTGAGGTTTAATTCCACATGAATATGTATGGTGAAGCTCCTTGCTAATTCTGACCCAGCACACTAGGATGTTTGCCCAAAACTGAGGCAGCGTTATGCTCTAGGACGGAAATTAAGAACTTATTTGTAACAGGTATTTTTTAGTACATTAGCTCATTTTTCCAGCTCCTTGATAATCAAATTCTTTCCTAATCAAAAATTTAAATTTCTGAATTTTAAACTTAAGAGTCTGCTTCCCTTGCAATTTTGGTAACTTTTCTGAGAATGTTAAGTTGCTTATGAGTAAAAATGAAGTAAAAAAGGCTTCATCTTAATCACTGAGATGGCTTTACTGTTTCACTATTTGCAACAATTATTCTACAATTCAACGAATGAATACTTTTCTTCTATACAAGAATCTTTCATGTATTACTTGAGCCAGATCATTATGTTTTTCTTAATATTTATTTATTTTTATTGGAAAGACAGATTTACAGAGAGGAGAGAGAAAGATCTTCTGTCCCCTGGTTCACTCTCAAGCGACTGGAGCTGAGCTGATCCGAAGCTTCCTTCAGGGTCTCTCAAACTGGTGCAGGATCCCAAGACTCTGGGTCATCCACTGCTTTCCCAGGACACAAGCAGGCAGAAGAACGGGATGTTGAACAGCTGGAACAAAAACTGGCACCCAAATAGAATCTTCGCATGTGCAACGTGAGGATTCAGCTACTGACCCATCATGCCAGGCCCCAGATCATTTTTAACCCACCATCCAGCTTGCTGACGAAACAGCATTCATCAACCTCAGAAAAAAAAATACCTCTCTAGTCTTGTTATTAAGTCACTTTTGACAGAAAAATATAAAAGGATAACTTTACTGAACATGCAAATTCAAGAATATTCAGGTTTTTTAAGAATTTAAGACAGCAGATTTATAGTAATGGCTTATATAAACACTATTAATTCCCAAGTAGACCAGGTAAATACACCGACCTAACAATGCTCAAACAAAATACATCTGTCTCTAAGCTATTTCCACATTCTAAGACTACTAAAAGGGAAACTGGTCAGCAGATCCACTCCTTCCCCTGACTTCAGATGGTGTGTGACATGCTGTGTCTTGGATCAATCTGCAATGCGAGTAACACATAACCCCCTGGCCTGAGATCCTTTTCTACTTTGTTTACTTCATTCTCCCTCTTCCTCTAACACTAAGGCTCTAGTAACCATTCTCCGAGCAGGACCAAATTAGTCAACACCGTTTGTCAGTGCTACAGACAGCTCTCCAGAGACATCTCCAATAAACCCACATGTTTGCTCTCTCTCTCTCTTTTTTCCTTTTGGTGGGGGGGAGCTACCTAATTATTTTTAAGATCATGTGAAAAACATATACAAAGCAAAAAGGAAAAAAAAAAGTATTCTGGACTCTCAATCTTCACCTTTGTCCTATAGTTTTTCCTTATCTAAGATACGCATTGCTATAAATTCCTGGCTATAAATGCATGTAGCATCTAATAAAGTAGTAAGCACCATATAATTTCCAAGCAGAAAGTGTCAGAAGAAAAATTAATATCACAATTAAGACAAAAACGTTTCTATGACTTTCAAAATGTGAGCAAATTCAATTTAAATACCTTGCCCCATGACCAACATCTCAGTGTTCTTAAAAGGTATAATATGCTTATACAAAACGGAATTATCTTCACTATAAAATTTTAAGAGCACCAGTACACATTTAAGAGCACGAAGTACACATGGCTCACATAAGAACTCAGTGAACTATGTGTTCCAACTCAATTAATTGCTATTATGCTTAACAACTCTGTCTTACACTCTCACATACTAGGCTAAAACTGTTCTTGTGTCTGCAAATGGCAGTGAAAAGTAAACATACACTAAAGATCCGACTCTACTTGAGTGGATTGAACTTGAAGATTATTTTGTTGGTCTAAAAATTATCCCAGGCATTTTAAGTAATTTTAACCTGTATTTCATATATCTGCCACCAGAGTAAATACTAAATTTTAAAATAAATTACTTGTCCTGTGTTAGACTGTAAACAAGGACATAAGGGCTATTTACAAAGAACTCATTTTTACCTAACACACAATATTAACACTAAATGAAGATCCATAATCACAAACTCATATCTTTAAAAAATGGATGCAACAAAGCTTCTTCGGCTGTTATTCTTGAAGCTGGATTTAGATCGAGAAGTTTATCAAGCAGGTCATAAGCTTCATCAGGAACCTCATCCCAACCTTCTAAATTGGTTGCACACTCATCAAAAAGACTCCCGCAGCCATTACTGTCCCTTTTACACAATCCATTCCCTGAGGACTCTGCCAGAGGTGTTTGTATGAGGTAAGAAGTTTCATGGTCCGTCTTCTCTGAGATCTTGTCAGGAGAAGTAGGGCTTTGTGTGGCACTGGTTGGTTTGGAGGTATGAGAATCTATACCTCTGAGTCTCTCACAGAGTTTTCTCAAGTCCTGTGCTGGGACTTCTTTGCTACATAATATTGACTTGCCTTAAAAGAAAAAACAAAAGTATTACAATATAGCAGCAACATTTTTCTTCAGAAACATGGAAATCTAGCCATGTGCTTTTCAGATACAATGAGTATATGTACAACAAATATGAATGTATCACATGCTACACACTGAAGTTCTGTTTTGAAGTACACGGCTGAAGGCCAAACTATAAAGTAAAGAGATAGTAATCAGACATTAGTGACTTACTAAACTATCCTAAGTACTTGCCTGGCTGCACCAACATCTTCAGCTTCACTTAACCAGTTACATCACTTGCTTCCCAACCCCTCCCAAACCTCCACACCTTTGACTAAATGGCTCCTGTCTGCTTAGGATGCCCTGTACCCATGTGCTCAGTGCACTCCTGGTTCCACCATCACTCAGCTCAACAATCACCTCTATAAGACCCAATACTCTTCAGAACTGATCACCTATATTCTCGCCAGCATTCTGTCATATGTTGGAAAGTGTTAGAATTATCTTTGCTACACTACATGGTAACAAATAAAATGTGTACATCCCACCTGCTGCACCCTGCAGATAGAGACTGTTGATTTATCCTTGACCTCTCCAAACCTAGTAGACACCAGGTGCCCCATTTGGGTTTGCTATATTAGAAGTTACCATTTCTGTTCAAATGTGATATCCTGGGGCTAGCATGGTGGCACTGCAAGCCAATTCTCAGCCTATGGCACTGGCATCCCATATGGGCATCAGTTCTTACCCTGGCTGCTCCACTTCCAAAATCCAACTGTTATGGCCCAAGTCTTTGGAATGAGACCCTGCACCCACCCAGCTTTGGATCAGCTCAGCTCTGGATGCTATGGTTATTTGGGGGAGTGAACAAGCAGATGGAAGGTCTCTGTTATTTGCTCTGTAAAATCT
Source organism: Ochotona princeps (assembly GCF_030435755.1). Taxonomy (NCBI): domain Eukaryota; kingdom Metazoa; phylum Chordata; class Mammalia; order Lagomorpha; family Ochotonidae; genus Ochotona; species Ochotona princeps. Next base: position 77,645,653 of record NC_080833.1, on the reverse strand, counting down.
GCCTTTCAAATAAAAATACATGAAAAATAAAAAGTGGCCTCCTTATAGAAGCTATTCTTGATAGATCTATCCTTAATTGCTAAGCCCTCTTCACTGTCTTTTTCCTTGAATCTTTCTCAGTACTATGCATCTATGAAGGTTTGTTTTCTTTCCCTCACTAGAACTTTATAAGACCGGAGACTCAAACAGTACCTAGTACAACTAAGCCAAATATGGGCACCAGTTCATCACCCAGCTCTTCACTTCCACAGCCAGCACTCTTCTTATACCGTGGGGGAGACGGCAGAGGATGGCCCAAGTCTTTGGGCCCCTGTACCCACATGGAAAACTGGAAGAAGCTCCTGGCCCCATGGCTCAAATGAGCCCATCTTCAGATCAATCCAGCTCTGGCCACTGCAGCCATTTGGAGAGTGAACCAGTAGACTGAAGATCTTTTCTTTGTCTCTCCTCTGTAACTGTGACTTACAGGTACAATGAAATGAATCTTTAAAAAAAAAATAATATATATATATATATATATATATATATATATATATATATATATACACACACAACACACATACATATATAGGGCCCAGCATGGTAAACTAGTGGCTGAAGTTCTTGCCTTGCACACGCTGGGATCCCATATGGGAACTGGTTCTAATCCCGGCAGCCTTGCTTCCTATCTGGCTTCCGGCCTGTGACCTGGGAAGCAAGCAGTCAAGGATGGCCCAACACCTTGGAACTATGCACCCACACAAGAGACCTGAAAGAAGGTTCTGGCTCCTGGCTTCGGATTGGCTCAGCTCTGGCCATTGTGGCCAACTGATGAGTGAATCAGTGGAAGGAGGATCTTTCTCTGTCTCTTCCTCTGTATATCTGCCTTACAATAAAAATAAATAAATAGTAAACAAAAAAAAGAAAGAAAAAGTACATCTGTGTATGTATACGCATGTGTGTATAAATGTTTTTGAAATAACTTCCTGACATGTTTATTAGCACACAGGGACAAAAAATAGGTTAAGAATACAAATAGGCAGTTTTTTTACTTTATGCTTCCTTTGTAAACAAAGTGGCTTGAGACAACATTAATGTTCCTTAACAAAGCATTTAATTTAGCATTACGCGATAAAAAAGTCACTCCTATACAGTCTGATGTAATCACTGGACCAGAGTACCAAGGCAGGAAAACATCAGGGTGGGACAAGGGAGGAGGGGATTGTTTGTGGACAAATAAATGATCAAAAATAAAATTTAGTGAAGACACAGTATGCTAATCTTTTGTACTTAAAAAAAAAAACCTATAATTCTCCCAGCAATTCCACTAGTGGATATATACCCAGGAGAACGGAACCCACTGAATCAGAGATAACAACACCATCATGCTTATAGCAGTACTAATCACAACAGCAAAACTTTGCAGTCAACCAAGATACTTATCATCAGAGGAATGGGTAAAGAACATGATATATGCATCCAACACAATATTAATAGTATTCAGCTATAAAGAATAAAACTCTACCACTTGCAGCAAAATGGATGAAACTGAAGAACGTTTCGAGTAAAATAAGCCTTACAGGGAACGTAAATACCACAGGTTCTCCCTTACATGTGGGAGGTAAAATTTCAAAAACAAACAACAACAAAAAAATGCCTGTATCAGTATTCTACAAATATACTTTGTGAAACTTTCATAGCTTTGTCAAACCAATGGTTAAAAATGTCATACTACTACAGTTTTTACTGTATATGGAAGAAATGGTCTTTTTTTCACTCAATTATTATTTACAGCTACTGTGTATATTCCCACTAACCTAGAGTCTTCTGGCATTTCATTAGTTAAACTTACTCAGTGAAGCATTAACCTTTTTAGTGCAATGTAAATTTAAAGTATGTTATCTCAAAAACTAAAGTCAGGAGAGGGAAAAAGGGTGGAAGGAAGAAAGAAGGGAAGGGAAGGGAAGGGAAGGAGTAAGGGAGGGAATCCTTTATTTTCTCAGATTTGCGTCTACAAACTATATGGAATCTGTTAAAAACCAGTCACAAAAAAAACAAAAACAACTGCAAAGACAAAAGACAGGCCAGTATTGTGGTGTAGTGGGTAAAGGCTTCTTCACTTGTGACATCAGCAAGCCCTATGGGTGCCAGTTCATGTCCTGGTTGCTCTACTTCCAATCCAGCTTCCTAATGGCTTGGAAAAAGCAGCAGCAATGACCCAAATGTTTGGGTCCCTGCCACTCCTATGGGAGAGCTAGATGAGGCTCCTGGCTTCTGGCTTCAGTCTGGCACAGCCCTGGCTGTTGAGCTGACCTGGGTAGTAAACTAGTGGTTGGAAAAATTTCTCTATTTCTCCCTTTCTCTATAACTCTGAATTTCAAAAAACAAACCTTAAGAACAACAGAAACAAAGTAAAATAAAACCCTCTAGTAAATTAGAGGAAAATATCTACAGTTTTATTCCTTAATCCATTAGCTTACTCTGATGTGATGAAATAATCAAAAATACTTGTTTTAGTACACTCCTAAGGTATATAAATGCCTCCATTCTTTTCTTTTCTTTTTTTTTTTTGTAATGACCAAAGAGAGGTTTCCCTGAAAATATTCAGGAAATACAAACTAATTGAAGCATATTTTTTGCCCAGGCTACTACGCGTCAGGCATCAGCTTTAATTCACAGTTTTTTTCTTCATTTATTCAACGTAATTCAATGAGGCTGAGGACAATGGACAGGTCACCATAAAAACAAGAGGTGATCTAACAACCTCAAGCAAGTCATTTAAGAAATACAACTCTAGCTAATGAAATTCTGAGGCTTTTGCACTCAGCTCAAAGTTACACTAAGGTTTGAGGAGGAAATAACGATCCAAGCTACACCAAAAACGGAGGCAAGTGCTATCTAGCATGATTTTTAAAATATGACAATGAGCACAACAGCGATAACTCTCAAAGCCCTTCATGCTGTCATGACACAGGCTGTGGAGATTTCTGTCAGACGCTATACAACCAGAGAGATGCAAGCTTTGATCAAACTTCAGACTTACACACTTCTCTCAACATTTTTTAATACCAGATCAAAGTTTTCTCAATTACTCGAAAACAAACAAACCCCCATTTTTTATTACATGAAAATATCATTTCTAAGACACCAAGCTTGCTTTCTACTCATGGTTACCTTCCCCTTACGTTTACCACACTATTCCACTCCTCAAATAACATTTTATTGCAACAAGTAGAAACAAGTACAAGTTGTAGATTCTGCTGCAAAAGTGTTTCTTTTAGTTCTCTTGGCTAGTGTTTACTATTACAATCTCTTCATATAAGCGCCATTAAGCTCTTATTTATTTATTTTGGTAGAATATATCCTGATACTGCTGCTTAAGCATGAGACAATCATATTCACAGATGTTCTAAACCAGAAGCAGTTTTTGATCAAAATCACTTTTTTCAAACTAAGTCTGGAGCCTTGCTAAATATATTTTTCTGAATCATATTTTCCAGGAATGGGTGAAATGGGGCCAGCTCATGACTTTCTTGAGGTTTTACCGGAAACTCTGCTGCACTCCTGGTAAAGATCCACTGAGGTTAGGCTTGGGCACAAGGCAGAGCAGCTAATCCTGAGGCAGGCTAACTTAAACTCTGTAACCACACAGGGGGCGTTCTATACTGTGTGGTGGTAAGCTGATTCAATTGTACCACTTCTTAGAAAGCATTAACTCTAACTGTACTTGCAGAACAAATACAAAGGTGGTATTTGAGGTCAGGTCATGGACTAGAGCAAGGTTAAGACAATTATCAGGTGCCCTGTGAAGTACATTATATATCCCATCTTTGAAGACCATCAGTGGTTATTTCTACTATATGCTTAGAAAGATGTTCCATTCATTCATGTCATTCTACTAATCCTAAAGAACTTAGCACATGAACATACAATTTTTGCTCTTTCTTATTGTAGTCCTGTTACATTTAAATATAATTAGTTGTTCACTTGTTAGACTAGAACCAATTAAGACAAAGATATTCTCAGTGTCAAGTACAGCACTTAATGCTTATACACAAAAAATAATTAATTTATATTATTAAACACTTAACAAAATTCAAACCACAATTAAAGAGATAATAAATAAAGGCTCTATGCCTTATGTTCTGTTTTTTTCTTATGCCTTATGTTCTTAAAGATTTTAAGTGTAGTATTTGTGCTTGATATAAAATTAAATTACACATATAGAGAAGGACAAGTTACTTAGAAGAATGTGATTTTCAAGCAACTAATATTCTATCTAAGATTAGAGAACTTTGTGAAAACAATATTTGTAAAGAGAATTTTATAATAATCTCCATGGTCTGTAAGAGATAATCAAAGGCATTTGTGTTGTTGCATAATATAAACCAGCTTACCAAACGTTTTAGCAGCCTGGATAGTTTCCCTGGATCCCCGAATTGTCATAATTTGAGCCAAAGCCGTTAAATCATCACTTGCTTTATAAAATGGATATCGTCCACTAAGCAAAGAAAGGAATATGACACCTGCAGACCACATGTCAATTGCTGCAACAGAAAAGAAACTTTAAAAACAAATTCCACATCCATAGCTGTACCATCCTAAACAGGTATTGTCACTCTGTACAGCACAATGCCATCATGCTAGGAGCCTCGACAACCTCAGATGCCTAGACCCAACACCTCAACGATTCTCGCCCAACACTTCTGGAGCAGGCAGTATTAAAAAGTTCTTCAAGTGATTTCAATCTAAAGTCATGACTGAGAATCTGTGACCAATCATATTTATTCAAAATGTATTTTCTTTCTTGAGTAACATAATCATAAATTTAAAAAATATATATTCACCATTAGAAAGCACTATAAATAAGTGCATATTTCATAAGATCAAAAGAAACTCAAAAACAGTTATGTGGGGAAAACTTTGGATGCAACTCAAGAATGACACATTTAGTGAAAAAGTATTGAACATTACAAGCTCTTCATGAGCCAGAAGCTAACACCAACTACTCTGACAGGCATCCCTAGATTTCTGGACCAGCTCAGTTACCAAGATTTTTTTTCTTTCTCTTGGGGACATCTTTCATAATTGCTGCAATACCTAGTATCAACACATTATTTGCTCTCAATTGCCTTGGCCAATGTACCGCTTGCTTTAGTTCTCTTCGTACTTTTGCTTGTTCCTGCAATATATTCTCAAAGTCAAAAGTGCTGATATTCCTGAGTTCCAACCTCTTCTCCTCTACACTACCCCCTGGTCTATCCACTTCATGGATTCAACTACCAAACACTAAATTTTATTTCCAGCCCAACTCCTTTTCTGAGCTTCATACATTACTTTTTGTGTTAGATGTCTCTATCTCAATGCTCCAAAATATATGAGACCAATTATACCTCAAACTAAATCCTACCTTTACTTTCAAATCAGTTATTTCTCCTTTATTCTCAACTTTGGTTACTAGTATGTGTTCAAGTCTCTCAAGCTAGGAATCTGGTGAATATACTGTATGTTTTATTCCTTCACTTCATGAATTGTTCTCCTAGTCAATTTCACATCCAACAGCCCACCAGGCTTTGCTTTTCCAATCCTCCTTTTATTTCATTCTAATTTCATCACTCATGCTTTCATTATCCCTTACTTCAACCATTATTAGGACAACATTCCTCAACATCTCTTGTAAAATACTATACTCTTTCAACTCTTTTAACTTCCCAGCATCTATGGTATACAGCACAAGCTGGGTTTTTTTTTAAACTTATTTCACTTATGGCTTGCTTCTCTGTGTGCACATCAGAAGGCAGCTGGAATTAGAAGGGAAGCCAGGACTCACAACAGACACCCTGATACAGGATATGTGTGTCCCAAGCGGCATCTAAACTGCTATGTTAAATGTGATTTATTGCAAGAATTTGCATTTTATATTCTAAGCCACATTATAATTTCATAATTACTGTACGACTATACTATACTTTCTTGAGCGCCTTGGCTCATGCCTTAATGCCAAATGCCCACCTCAACTTCAGTTTATCTTCTTTCTATATAAAGTTTTGGTACCATATTCAACAGATTATTTTATAATTATTCAAGAGTGTGTCCTGACTACACCATGAACAGATGCTCTCATTTTTGTCTGACAAGTATAGAGCATACATACAATGAACAAATGCATTTCTTCACAACTCGTAATTTTCACTGCCAGCAGGAGTAATTTATTCACTCAGTAAGACATCTCCTGGGTACTGGTCTAAGGATAATGTTTTACATTATAAAAGACTTTTTTCTCTTGAAAAAAATCTTGTGCTATCAAACTGTTTTCATAATACAAAAACATGTTTTCAAACACAAGAACATCTGCATAACAGGAAACTTCTGTGGTAATAGGTAAGCAGATGAAGTGTTACAAATCTAAAGGTGACATAAACTGCCCAACTACCTCCCACAACAAAATTCCTGGTAAAACCATCTTGTACACAGATGCAATCTTTGGAAATATATTCTAAAAAAGAAAAGGACAACATAAAGATTAGAAATGTTTATAAAGAAAAGCATTCTCTCAAAAATGGGAATACCACACAGCCAGACTGCTTGCATGATTTAATTAGTTAACAGACGCTTAAATATCACAAAGAAAGAACTTAAGATATAACTGGGACAGGCCCGGCACAGTGGCCTAGCGGTTAAAGTTCTCACCTTGAACGCGCTGGGATCCCATATGGGCGTCGGTTCTAATCCCTGCAGCCCCACTTCCCATCCAGCTCCCTGCTTGTGGCCTGGGAAAGCAATCGAGCTTAGCCCAAAGCCTTGGGACTTGGCACCAGCGTGGGAGACTTGGAGGAAGTTCCTGGCTCCTGGCTCCGGATCGGCACAGCACCGGCCATTGAGCTCACTTGGGGAGTGATTCATCGGATGGAAGATCTTCCTCTCTGTCTCTCCTTCTCTCTGTATCTCTGACTTTGTAATAAAAATAAATCTTTAAAAAAATATATATGTATATAACTGGAACAACCCATTTGAATTGTTCTGTATTTTCCCTATAACTTACCTGTAGTTTGATTAGGGCATTTGGTCAAGACCTCAGGAGCTCTGAATCCTGGTGTACCTGCCCTTGGTGCAACCTGCTGACGCCTTACGAAGAACAAACAAGGTTGCTCTAGTTAAAGTTGAAATATTGAAATCGAAGAAATAACATTCATCAACTTAGTCCACAGTAAATTTTGCCTTAGTATTTGTACAAATAAAGCCACTGTTTACTTCTATTGGTTTGCTCCCCTTCTCCTAGATTTCTGATTTTACTCCAGCAATGTGTTAAGGTAACTTCTAAACAGAGTTAGTACACAGTAAAAACCATGAAAGAAAAACACAGAAGAGGAATTTGTATAAAGATTCATTTGTTTGGAGTGATTAATCACCGATATATTTTTTTACATATATTAAAGACTTGATGAAAGTCAAGTCTTAGAGGAAAGGGAAGAATGTTTGATGCAAGAAGCTGGAGGTGGGAGTAAGAAAGAAGCTCTTTTTTTTGGGGGGGGGTTCTATTTAATCCATCATGAGCAGAAATGAAGACAGAGAAGACAAAAGAATGCATCAGCAAGCAAAATACACAATTCTTAACTTTGAAAAGTGCTTTTCTGTGCCCACTCCAATTACCTGCACACATGACTAAATGTGTTTTTCAGAGACAAGGCGCATGTCAAATGAACAACAGAATAGTATCACTTGTTTTTCAAGGTACTGCTCTGCATCAGCACCTTTGCAGGTCCCTTTCCCTTGCTAAATCAACTGTCTCCTTAATCAGTGTTTAATTTCCAGCCTAGTTCAGCAGCATGCTGGTGATTTTATAGCATAAACACATTACCTTGAAAGGCAAATACTGCACACTTTATCTGTTGCATAGCAGTCACATGTCAGGGCGGCTGGGCAAGAACTGCCAGTTTTCCTCACCACACCACTGGTTATAACTTTCGTGGAAACAGTCTTCTTTTTTGTTGCTAACTTTCTTGACAGTACATCCACAGTTTTTGACTGTTTTATAAGCTGTAAAAGAGAAGTTATATTTTCTAGTTTCATAACACTGAATATGATGTCTTTCAATGCTAGTTTGGCCAAAGTGTTACTTCAAAAACTGCTGAATGTGCTATTCAATTGTATATAAACAGCTGTCCATTAAGATGTTTATGGTCTTTGGGTTTTTCTGCTGAATAAACATACATTAAAATGTACGAATTAGCCCTAGTTTGGTAAATATTTGACTTATCCTTTATTAGAATGTTTGTTGCTGTATTACAAAAGTATAAGGCAGTTAAGTTCTAGTGTCTAACTCCATTTCAGAACTATAAACTGCACAATTACACTGGCTAAAATTGGCTTTAATTTGTGGTTTACTGCTGACCAGATACCATGGGGTATCACATATCAATTTAAAATCATCTAACTTTGGTGACAATTTTCTTAACACTATCAACTCTGCATGAGGAATACAGTAGGTTCTGGGAGCTCAATGATGACAGAAAACACCCTAACATTCTAAACATTTCTCTGAGAAAAGAGCAACAATAGTCAGCTAATAAGCAAAAATAATTAAAAAAAAAAAAAAAAGCACGAGAAAGTCTAGAAAAAATTGAATAAAAACATTCCATGTTTAAAGCAGTAACATCTCCTGCCAACTCAATATATGCTGATTTAGTCATTACCTAAGGTTCTTCAGTGTACAACTGACTGGCCATTGCACTATTAAGCTACATTACTTACTTTCACTGCAGGGCTCTCATGTGAAATGGAGCTGTGTATATTGAAATTTCTTTCTCCAAAAACAGAGCGCTGGACAGAAAGGCCTACAGATCCCTCCTACAATACCAACAAAAACAAGGAAAATAAGGGTTATATCTGTAACACTTTCTGCCAGCTGTACTCTGCCATAGTTGTGAGAGAATTAAATGACAGAAACCGAAACAGCTGCATCCAAGTCATTCTCAGCCACCAAAACACTCTGAAAGGAGAAAAGAGTCTAGGCAGAGCTCTAAACACCCATACAGCACTACCAGTCCACACACATCCTCAACTGAGAAGGTCCGAAAATCACCTGCAAGAAGGCCACAGTCTGCTGTGCAGCTAAAATGGAGATAGACACTTCAGAATTTTCCCCCTGTGACTAACGTTTTCTTTTAAAAAGGATAACTAACCTGAACTTTTAAACATGGAGGGAAAATGAAATATTTTTATTGCCATACAATTTTTGTATTCACAATGACAGATATTACAAACCAAAAAAAGTAAACTTCAATAATCTCAATGAAAATCTAGTAAAGCAAAATATAACAGATGTCTTAAAAACAAGTTTTTAAATTACAAATACTATCCCAGTATTAATACATTTTCTATTAATTTAAAAAGTACATTGCAGTGTTACTACTTAAAAAAATAAAAGAGGTAGGACCTTTCCATCTTTCCCTTGTTTAATTTGAATTTGTGCATTTGTGTAGGGTCTTTTGACAGATGTTTTTGTGGGGGACCGCTGATCCAGTTCCTTAGATGCTGGGCCACTCAATGAAATCTTGTTTCCCATTATTACATGAGACTTGTTCTGGGTGCAACTTTCCTGCTGCGTTTCAGACTGGACAAATTTGAGAAGCTCTATTTTTGTATCATGGGTTCCTTGGGCCAAACCAAAATCTACCAAAGCGTACCTAAGAAACAAAATTAGGCATTTTTACTTCTTTTTAACAAGTAAAGCTTAGTAACATGGTAATACTCTCAACTACATGCATATAGAAACTGTAATTCTTTTCAGAATTAAGAATTAGTAACATTCAAGGAAAAAGAAAAATAAAGTTTTCCAGACAAAGCAAGGACTTTAGACTTATCTGGAATTGAAAATTAAGAAGCGATGTATCTTAGGAGCTGGCTATTGTAGTGCTAGTTCAAGCCCAATTGTTCCACTGTGATCCCTCCACTTGGGTACCCTCCTCATGTGCCCCAGACAAGCAACAAGAAGACCCAAATGTTTGAGCCCCTGCTACCTACAGGGGAGACTCAGATGGAGGCCTATCTCTGACTGTTGCAGCCATCTTGGGAATGAACCAGTAGAGGGAAGATTGGTTTCTCCTGATATCTCTCTCTCTCTCTTTCAAATAAAACAAATCTTAAAAACCAAATGCACATCCCACAATCAATCAATCAATCACTTTTTCTTTTTCCCCTTTCCAATGGGCAATGCTAACTGGGCACAAGACAAATGTGCAACGTAAGTACAATGCTTTATTCTCTGCTAGTAGCAGATGGTATCACAGAAGGTAATTTCTAATAAAACAAGCTTAAAAGAGAAATAAATTAAAATAATGGTTCTAACATTTGATTTTAAAAAATGAAAGGGATGGGCATTTAGCATGGAACTTAACCTAATGTTTGGGACACCTTTGTCCACCATCAGAGTAGTTGGGTTTAAATCTCAGTTCTATTCTCCATTCTAGCTTCCTGCTAAGGCAGTCCTAGGGAGGCAGCAAGCACACAGGTCCCCGGCCCTCATGGGAGAGCCAGACGAAGTCCTCCGCTCTTGGTTTTGGCCTGGCCCAATGGGCCAGCTGGAGAGTAAACTACTAAATGGGAGCTCTCTGTCTTCCTTTCAAAAAAAAAAATTTAAAATCTGAAGGTAAGATGGTTTTAATTTCCTCATGTAATCATAACACATCATATAAGCAACAGTATTTATTTTATTCCTCTATGTATATAACTAGCATGAATAATACACATAGAAACAAAAGTTTAATGCTGAAATAGGAAATTGGCTATTACGCAGTTTAATTCCTCTTTAGAAAAAAAAAAATGAAGTTATGGGTAAAGATTCTTTCAGTGCTATTTCCTTAAAACCACAGTACACATGATAGACTGTTTTATTAATACAATTTTATCTTCTCTGCTATTTCCATTTTTAATCATAAGTAAAATTTGAAACAAATGATATGTGCATGAGCACTATTGTACATATTTAAGGGTTGGAGCCTACAGCTAGAGTTTATGTATTACCTAGAAAGTCTTCATACTTACTTTTTCAGACGTCTATTATATAAAAAATTGCTGGGCTTAACATCACGGTGAACAATACCAAACTGATGAATGCGTTTCAAAGCCTTGAACAGATTAAACATATATTCCCGCACTTCTTGAAAGGAAAGAGAATTCAAAATGTCCTAAAACAAAGTTATGAATAGTGTTATAACACTGTTTTCAATGAAATATTTAGCTTATAAGAATTCATGAAACATTAAACTTACCAAAAAAGACTCATGCTCCAGGTATGGCATAGCAATAACCACATGATCATTTTTCCTAAAGCAGTATTTAACTCCCATGACGTTGTCTTGCCCCCTAGTGGAGAAAAGTACAATGAACTGAAATCATTATGCCCAATTTAAAAAAATGTCATTTTAGCAATGCATGCATTCAGCCAGAAAACATACTTAAATCATCCTCTTGAAAGACAGTAGAAACATTTAACTCACTTGTATAAGATACAAAGGATTCCTTTAAAACAAAAATTCTATCAGCTGTGAGGCTACTATAATAAAAAAGAGATAATTACAAATGGAAAAATGAAAAGAAAAGCATGATTTAACAGCAGATAACACGGTAAGAATTAACAAGTTTTAAAAATAGCTCCAGGTAACATTAATTGAACACTCACTATATACTAAGCTCTGATCTAAGCACTTCACACCTACCAGCAAACTCATTCATCTTCAAAGAAATCTTATGAGGAAAATGTTGTTGTTTCTTTTCTTACTCACAAATGAAAACTTAGGCAGAGAAACGTTAAAGAACTTGTTCAAGGTCACTAAAACTAGTAAGTCATGGAGCCATGATAAAACATTTTAAAACACTTATTTGAAGAGATAGGTGCAGTAGCCTAGTGGCTTAAGGCCTTGTCTTGCATACACCAGCATCCCATATGGGTGCCAGTTCGTGTCCCAGCTGCTCCACTTCCCATCTAGCTCCCTGCTTGTGGCCTGGGAAAGTATTAGAGGACGGCCCAAAGCCTTGGGACCCTACACTTGCATGGGAGACCCGGAAGAAGCTCCTGGCTCCAGATCGGCGCAGCTCCAAGTATTGTGGCCACTTGGGGAGTGAACCAGCAGACTGAGGATCTCTCTGTCTCTCTTCCTCTCTGTATATTGGCCTTTCCCATAAAAATCAATAAATATTATTATTATTATTATTTTTGGGGGAGAAGCAGAGCAAATAAATACAGGAAGAGCTTCCATTCACTGGTTCATTTTGGTCTCCTATATGGGAGGCAGGGGCCCAAACAGTCCATTTTCTGCTGCTTTTCCCAAGGCCAACAGCACAGACCTGGACAAGAAACAGAGAGCAGGCAGAACACTAACTGGTTTACCTTTGAGATGCTGCCACTGAAGGTGATGGCTTTCCCAGATATGATACACACCAACCCTAATTTTTTTTTTAGTTTGAAAGGCAGAATTACAGAAAGGGAGACACAGATTTTCCATTCGCTTGTTTACTACCCAAAAGGCTGCAATGATTAATGCTGGTCCAGGCCAAAGCCAGAGCCTCCTCTGGGTCTCCCACACGAGTAGCAGGACCCAAATAGCTGGGTCATCTTTCACTGCTTTCCCAGGCCATTAGCAAGGAGCTAGACTGGATGTGGAGCAGCCAGAATACAAACTAGCACCTATATGGGATGCAAAGGCTTAGTCTGCTACATTACAATGCCAGTCTAAGAATTAAATCTTGAGTGGGAAGTTAAGTAAGATAACTTGCAGAGAAGTGATATCCAAAGCTGTTCAAATGAACACAGAAAAAGAGAAGGTGCATTTTTGGAAGGGTCTCTGGGTGCAAACTAAACTACAGAAGACAACAAAGAAGTTGGAAAAGAGAAAGCAGCAAGGAGGTCTGAGTTAACGAAAGGCTTCCGGACTGCAAAGAGAAACTAATTGGGAGTTGTTCCAACAAAGTAAAAAGTGAAACAGGAGTTAAGGAAGGTACACTGATGGCAATCAATGCAGAGCACAAAGACAATTTGCCTGACAGCACTCCAAGACCAGAGGAAGACATTTTTAGAGTACAAGTTTCTGCAACACAGAGAAAGGAAAAAGTAATAGAAGGAAAAGTACAAAAAAACACAACTAACATGGTTGTGATCATGCCTTAATGAGGTCAGCTCATTTTGTCTTCTATAAAAAGTAAGAAAGTGAAATAAAGGAAAAGTTGACTCTTCCACTGATTCAACAAATATTTAGCGGGCACTATTATTTGCCAGACTTTATGTTAGATATTAGGGATACAATGGTGAATAAAAATAACAGAATTTCTGTTCTCAGAGGGCTACTATCTAGATGAATGGTCAACAAGATAATAACAAGATTATGGTAAGGAGTTTGGCAGAAATCCAAAGTTATTATATAGTTTAAGAAAAAACAGTAGAATCAAACTTAATTCAAGGCATCTTTGAGACAATGTCACTCTTACCCACTGAAGTGAGAGGCAACAGTATGTGAAGACTTAGAGAGCTTTAGCATGGGGAAAGAGTTTGGGCAGTGAGTGACCTTGAAGTGAGAAAGCTCTTAGGACAAATCTGAGGAACTCAAGAAACTGGAACACAGGGAGGGGAGTTGGGAAGTCTGGTGTTTTCTCTTTTAAAGTATATTAAGAAAACATAGAAAATTTAAGAATCAAATCAGGTAGAACTAACATTATCTAAATGATGTTATATAACACATATTTTAAAGATCACTGTCTACTGTGTGAAGACAGCCTGGAGGCAGGTAGAAAAGCAGGTCAGAGCAGTGCTCCAAGCTGGATTAGAAAGTACCCAGTGTCAGGCTGCAGGCTTGACTTGACCTGGCCCAGCGCTGGCTGTTGTAGGCATCTGAGGAATGAACCAGGGAATAAATCTCTCTTTACCCTTATTCTTTAGAAAACTATCTTTTCAATTTTTTTTTTTTAACTTTTTGGCAGTTATTTTTTACCTCTTCCTTTTTTAACTCCTCCCTGCTCCCCCCTTTGTAAAAATTTTTGCCACTTTAGGTTTGCAATATTTATTAGGCATCCTAGTGGAAATGTCAAACAGGTGGATGGATAGACACACGAATCTGCAGTTAGAACACCTTAGACTAGATATATTCTTTAGAAAATCATTACCATTTGTCATATGGAAATGCAGAACAATATCTAAGGAAGAGTAAAGGAGAGGAAATAAATAATGAAGTAGCTGGAAGAGAGATGGAAGTTCAGGAGACATCAAATATTAGATTACATCCGTATGTTTATAGGAATGGGTGGGCCATCAGGACACAATTCTGTTGTTTTAATCAATATATGAGATGAGGTTGAAAAAAAAGTTAGCTAAATGTGAAATATGAGTTTTCCTAGGGTAAAAAAAAATCTAGATCATGGAAACCAAAGTTTATGATTTGGCTGGAATATGAGGTAAGTGGTGAAAGAATAGGAAGTCAAGCTAAACTCAAAGGAAATCCACTCTGAAAGAATATGAATTTAATTAACCCTTACAAGATTTGAAGAAAACTGTAAATTAAAAACACATGACAAAAAATGTTTATGTACAATATCATCCAAATTCAGCATTTACTTTAAAATACTATAAGCTGTAATCAGTGGAATTAAAATATTTTCAAGTTGCCTACCCAGCCACAGTTAGACACTGAAGCTCAGCTGCAATTCTTATAGGATGACTTGTTGGAATTAAGTGTTTCAGAGCAATTTTTTCTTCAGGTCCTACTTGTAACTGTGCTGTAGCCAAATAAACAGAGCTGAAAGTGCCTGTAAAAACAAATTTATTAGGTTTTCAGTATTTGGGTTTAAAAATGTGAAAAATATTAAAATAAATTGTAAGATTTTTCAAAGATTATAGATTTAAACAGGAGTTTCAATTTTACTGTAAATATCAGTTATTCTCATTTTTTCCAGAAGAAAAAAGGAAACCCTATAACTGTAATTAGTAATATAATCATGGTCATAATATTTAAACATCAGGACATTTTTCAATGGAAAAATAACCATAATCAAGATTGCTTAAAAAGAGGAAAACACTTACAAAGAAAACTTATGCCCAAATTACCTTCTCCAATTTTGTCCTTAATCTTAAACACATTACCAAGTTGTGGAACAGCTTCATAAAGCTTCTCAATATCTTTTTTAACACCTGTAAAGGAAATAAGATTTATGGTTGCAATCAGTAAGACTGTACCGTATAGTTCAAACTTAAAACCTGAGATAAATTTTAAGACATAATTAGTTATCAATGAATATTTTAATGATGTTAAAATTGTGATAACTGTCATGAAGCTAAAATAACTTATGCATTTTAAAAAAAAGCTTACTTATTAAACTTTTAGGAAGAAAGAGAAAAAAAATCTCCAATCTACTTATTAAACTTTTAGGAAGAAAGAGAAAAAAAATCTCCAATCTGCTGAATCACTCCCCAGATAGCTGCAAAAAGCAGGGGTAGTTCAAGCTGAAGCTGGGAGCTAG
Organism: Ochotona princeps; assembly: GCF_030435755.1. Taxonomy (NCBI): domain Eukaryota; kingdom Metazoa; phylum Chordata; class Mammalia; order Lagomorpha; family Ochotonidae; genus Ochotona; species Ochotona princeps. Next base: position 77,630,170 of record NC_080833.1, on the reverse strand, counting down.
GAGCTTCATCTGGGTCTGCCACGTGGTTGCACAATCCCAAGAGCCTAGGACATCTTCTCCTGCTTTCCCAGGCACATCAGCAGGGAGCTAGATCAGAAGAGCAGCAGATGCTGCCATGACAGGTGGAGGGTTACACTGTCATGCCATAACACTAGTCCATACAAACTTCTTGAAATAGCAAAATTTTAGTTCCAGAATTAAATGAACCAAATTTCTACTACACTGAATTTATATATAATAGGTATATTGGTATTACAGAGTATGACACAATGAAAGAAACAAATGAAAAAAATAACTAAACCATTTATGCTGTGATCACTAAATGGCACGAAAATACACAGTCCAATGTTATTGAGAACTCTTTCCCCCAAAGAATTCACAGGTCTAATGAAGTTCATGCAAATTATTACTGTCAAAAAAAGTGTTATTTAGAAAAAAAATAGTTAAAACAATGGAAAGCAGTCATACGTCTAATAAACTGCTATATACAAGAGATCTATGTGAGAGGTCAAGCACCAGCTTTTTTAAGTTATAATATTACTGTGTAATGTAACAGACTAAGATATTTTCAAAGCACTCTCACTTTATCTTTTCAGATCTTTATAATTTTGTGATTTGGCAGAATAAGAAGCATTATCCTGATTTTTCAGATAAGGAAATCCTTTAGTTCTGCTCATTAAAAAACATTTTTAAAAAATGCTCAGGAACAGACATATTTCAAAAACAAATATAATGCAGCCACTGTTTTCTTGGAGCTTAATCTAGCAGACAGACATCTGCACCCTTAATGCAACAATTATAATAAAGGACTGCATATATGACTAAACAGAAGCATGGGGGGCGGGCAGGGAAGGCGCACTTCTGAAGGTACCAGGAAGCTTTCAAGTGACAGAGTTCAGCTGTGATCTCAAGTATTCACCAAGCAGCAAAAGCAGGAGGACCGTTTGGGAAGAATGGGAAAAGGAATAAGAATGAATTGAGTGTGGAGGAGGGCAATGCAGATGGAGAAGAAAAGGAGCAAGGAATGCATACCAAAGCCATGGAACTTTATAAGCAGAAGGAAGGTCAAGTGGAGGATGCGTCCGAGGGGAGGAGCATAATGTTAGGGACTAAACAACAGGCCAAAATGACCAAGTGCAGTATCCTTTCCTTTGTACCAAACTACCTAGGCAAATGAGGAGAACTTAAATTACCCCTTCCCAACAAGTTTAGTTCTACTCATCTTCAAATTCTCTATTTTAGAACAGTATGATAAATTTAATATCCCATTTCTTTGGATCTAAGACAATCTTAAGAACTCTAGAACTGGGATGCATTTTACAACTGTGAACATCCAAACTAACAACAGCTGTCAGTGACTTGAAAATCAGAGCATTTGCTTAACCCTTAAGTTTATTCATGCACAAAAAATCTGGAATCTTGCAGATGAGTTCATAGCATTTCCATGAACTTTTTGAAGATGCTGGTATGTATGAATTTCAAATTTTTTTTTGCAAAATATATATACTTTTAAAATTCCAGCTTCCATGAACTTTTTGAAGTACTCTCCTATTTACTGCAATATAACTATTTATCTAATCAGTCTAAAAGAATTCTTTCAGTAAGTACAACACAAAACCAGTTCCGGGTAATGAGAAAGCATGGTGACACAGTACACCTGGAGGCATTTCTGAAGAGTATACAAAATAAGGGTGCCCATCCCCAGGGGATTTAGATGTGATATGGAACTCCATCTGGGTCATCTACATAGCTAAGAGGGGCTCAGGGACTTGAACCATCATCTGCTATCTCCCAGGAGCATTAGCAGGAATCTGAATTGGAAATTCAACAGCTAGGACTCTGATATGAGATATGAGGATCCCAAGTGATGGCTTAACCTCATATACCACCATACCAACCCATAGTGAAATACATAGCTGTATTTGTATTGCCATTATTAAACATAGCTAAGTAACTGTATGCAGGTTTACATGGTTAATAATCCCAAGAATTCTGCAGTGATACAGTTCTGTTTCATGCAGCTATTTAAGTTACACTTAAATAGTATTAAAAACTGCTTTCAGCTGCATTATGGGACAGGACAGGGAAATTTTCATAGGATAGCACTGATTTACAAATAAAACCTGGAATCTACAGATATGGACTCAATTCCTGTCACGAATGACACTTGCCTTTAGTTGCATACACAACAAAGATGTTGGTCAGATAAATTTTACCTTTCACCTGTCTGTGGTTTTCCCTTTGAGTTCCACACTTTGGAACTTAGTTTTGCATAAGCATTAACTTATTTGGTAGTAGAGATACTGTTAGAAATCACAAGAAAAAAAATGTATGTATTAAGAAAATACTGTAATGCACAAATAATGTAAGTGATGTGCAACCACATCACTATTCACATATTATATACTTCTTTATAAAACTCAATTTTTGAACCTAGTGCATTGGCTCAGTGGTAAATCCTCCCATTTCAAGCACCAGGATCCCAAAAGAGCACCTGTTCCTACACCAGCGACCCGTTTCCCATACAGCTCCCTGCTTGTGGCCTGGCAAAGCAGTAGAGGACGGCCCAAAGCCTTGGGACTCAGCACACAGGTGGGAAACCCAGAAGAAGCTCCTAGCTTCAGATCAGCTCAGCTCTGCCCATTGTTGCCACTTGAGTGAATTAGTGGATGGTTCTTCCTGTCTCTCCTTTTGTAAACCTGCCTTTCCAATAAAAATTTAATAAGTCTTCAAAAATGTCATCACGTCATTACTTAAAAAATAATGTTCATATTAAAGTTTCTTGTCACCAAAAAATAGTTGTGACATTATTAAGCAATATTAAATCTGACAACCAAAGAGACGTCAATATTCTCAAATTCTGAAGTGGGAAGTCAGAGTAGAGAGAAGAAATTAATACTCATGTTAAGGTCTGGAAAATCTTACTACAAAGAGAGGGACAAATGAGAATGGATTTTGAGGATTGAGATAAACCCCTTAAAAGTCTAAATGCTAAAAAAATTACTTATCCATACTGTATACATGAAAATCTAGGCTTTTATTGTGAACTTCCATGATTTTTTTTTTTATTACAGCAATAGCTTCCTTAGCTATAGTCCCTGCTTTCACTACTCTCTGCTTTCATTTTTGCTGGCCTACAGCCTGTCTGTAACACAGCAAGTATGATTTTTTTTTTAAAGATTAATTTATTTTTATTGGAAAGGAAGATTGACATAGCAGGAGACAGAGAGAAAGATCTTCCATCCACTGGTTCATTCCCCAATTAGCTGCAATGGCAAGAGTAGAGCCGATCTGAAGCCAGGAGCCTGAAGCCAGAAGCCAGGAGCCAGGAGTTTCTTCCATGTCTCTTGTGTGGGTGCAGGGTCCCAAGGCTTTAGGCCATTCTCTACTGTTTGCCTAGGCCACAAGCAGGGGGCTAGATAAGAAGTAGAGCAGCAAGCACAGCAACTCGTGCCCATACAGGATGCTGGCGCTTATAAGGTGAGGATTTAGGCACTAAGCCATTGTGCCAGACTCAGGTACAATTCTCCTGTTAAGGCTAAGTCATCTTACCATTATTTTGTTCAAACCCTCTAATGCCCTCCCATCTGACTCCTTAAGTCACTGCACATCTCCAACTTCACTTCCATCACTTCCCCCTTGTAGACACAAAGATCCTTGTTATTACTTTTTTTTTAAGATATGACTTTATATTTCTGTATTTATCCATTTATTTTATTTGAAAGGCAGAGGCAGATCTTCTATTGGTTCATTTCCAAATGGCCACAATGGCCAGGGCTTACCCAGGCCAGAGCCTAGTGTCACAAATAGCAGTTGAACAACCATACCACAATGTTGGTCCCCCACCCCCCCAGCTATTCTTGCATGCTGGGCACACTTCGGTCTCAGAGCCTTTACAGTTCTGCTTCCTCTGCATGGAATGCTCTGCCCCAAATACCTGCACAGTACCTCAGTGAAGTCTTCTGTTAACAACTGTACTATTCAATTATAGTCTGGGTTTAAATAAACTGCCACAAAGGATGCTGATAGCCAATATCAGAGTGCCCAGATTGAAGCCTGAAGTTTTATCATTCTAAATCGGGGCTCTGCTCCTAATTCCAGTTTCTAGGTGATGTGCACTTTGAGAGGCACCAGGTGATGGCTCAAATCCTTGAGTCTCTCCCATCCATGGTAGAAGATCTGGATTGAGTTTCCAACTCTTGGCTCTGGCCTCAGTCCTTCACAGCAGGCATTTGAGGGGTGAACGGTGGATGGGAACATTCTCTGTCTCTCAAATTGAAAGCAAAAAGGGTAGAGGCGCCACCATCATCTATTGTTTGTGAACAAGTCATTCTATATTCTTTATTAGGATCCCATATTCCATAGTGTAGTGCTGGCTGGAGTTCTGCTGCTCTACTTCTGATCCAACTTTTCTGCTAATGAACCAGGCAAAACAGGTTTTGGTCTGGGTCAGCCCTTGGCCAAACACATAGGCCCTTGCCGCCCATGGGGGATACCTGGTTGCAGTTCCCGACTCCTGGCTTTGGCCTGGTCCCAGCCTCAGTCTTTGTAGCTGTTTAGGGGAGTGAATCAGTAGACAGAAGTTATCTTTCTGCTTCTCCACCTTTTTTCACTGGACTTTTCAAAGAACAAACCTTAAGAAAATGTTAAACGTGATTCAATAATTAAAAAGTTACAATCTTCTTCCACTGTACTTCCTATCTGTATGACTCTATTTTCTTTACAGCACTAAACACTTCTGAACACAATTTTTTTTATTTAATCTTTTTATTAGATTGAAGGCTGTTGGTTTATGCACTGACTCATTCCACCTAGAAAAGTACCTGCATGTAACAGATGTTTTGTTATCTTACCACGGAGTATAACTGATACTCCGAAATAAATTTGGGTACTGACTCACACCTACTGCATCAAGGGGAAAGCACATGCAGGTACTTCAAAAAGTTTGTATCAAAGAGAAATTAAAAGGTAAAGTGCATTTGTCATGAACTTTCTGAATATCCCTTATATAATTTAGTCCCAACTGGGATACTCCTGAGGATAAAAGGGGATACTAACAATTACACTGTGGCAGCAAATATGAACTAGTTCTATTCCAGGAAATCCAAGGCGGTACCTTTGACAGATTTTAGAAGCCCAGGCTAAGGGCATTCATACAACACAGACGAAGTTAAACCTTCCAGTAGCATCTCCCAGTCTAAAGGAGACACTCGGTATAGGTACTTCATACTTGTTACTGAACAGACTTTTCTCAGTACATTTAGCATATCACAAACATATAAAGGGAAAAGCTTGCTGAAACAACAGTAATTATTTACCCTAATTTTATGCCAAATATTTTGTGCACTACAACATTTTTCTTAATAGGAAAAAAAAGATCTAATGGTCAACAAGAAAAGTTGAATAAATTATATATGTAAGTTATAGAATACTTCACTATATGTTTAGCAAAAAAATTAATAAACAAGACTAGAAATAAATGGATAGCAATTTCAATTTAATTTTAAAAATGTATCTCCATGTGTATACACAGCTTCTAGAAAGGATGCCTTTATCCCTTATCAGAGTGCTTAGACTGAACCCTGAAGTTTTATCATTCTAAATTGAGGCTCTACACCCAATTCCAAAACAAAATGTCAACAGTTTCGATTTTTGCACAGTTGAATAACATTTTATTTTGGCTTTCTATAATTCTTGATTTTATTCAATAAAAGTATGCATAATTTGCAAGTTATTAAAATGTGACAGGCATCCCAAATCAAAAGGTTAAGTTATTAATTGAATACAGTGAGAATTAAACTTTACATTCTTGTGCTAAAACAGCCACTCAAATCTTTTCAAGCATGTACTATCTACTGTAGACTTTTAGATGCTAGGAATGCAAATATGCAGAAAAATCCCACTACTCAAACCATGACTTCAATGAGGACTAGAGCTGATGCAGTCCAGGCACCTGTCTCATAATCCCATCCGACTTTCTCAATTAGATCAAGAGACCACTCACTGTAGGCCTGGACTGCGTCAGCTTTACGCCTTATTGAAGTTATGCTTTTGATATAACCTTGGCTTTTATCAAGGGTCATTTTAAAAAGAACCACATGAATAAAGTCTTAGCATGTTTTATAAATTATCATTGGCATTATTTATAATGTTGTCCAATGTATTAGGTAAAACCTACAAAACTTCCGATATCTGGAATAAAATTCACCCCATTCTCTACTTCCTAACAGATTTTCAGAATATCCTGAGTAGGACTCTCCACTCACACTCGACTTAACTAAATGGAACTGAAGAAAGAGAACAACCAGGTCATTACAAACAAAAGCAAGGCAACAGGGACCATATTCATGAAACTCCTGTATTTTAAGATCATTCTGGTAGGAGTGTACAAGAGAGAGGATAGAACAGAAGCGAAAGCAAAGCACTGAGACAGGGAACGTCATAATTTAGGAACAAAGTGTAAAAATGAACTAATGTGCTGAAAATGGTAACAGAAAGAAGCAATGCCACTCATCCTAAACAAAGTTGGGTGACTGGATACTGGGAACCATTGCCAAGGCATAAAGTGAAGACAACGGAACAGTGGCACTCTCATCACCAAATGGGGACATTAAGAAGGGGACTGACTTTGACACCAAACATGAGCTTAGCTTTAGTCAGAAAGCAAAAGTGCATGATATCATATTTTTCAAGGCTAGGATTAAAGTTTAATTTGTAGGGTTTCTATAAAATACGTATTAACAAAAGGTCAAAGTTAACCTCTTTTTATTCCAGCACTAAATTTTAAGATGGGAAAAGTTCAGACACCTTTTAGAAAGAACAGAACCAGATCCTCTACTATCCAACAAATTTTTATTAATCTCTACCTTGTACCTCACACTATGTTTGGACAGTAACAAAGGTACATGTTAGTTCACAAAATGTGGTATTGTCAGATCTATGGTCTATGCTATGGTACAATCACACTTCATTAATGTCACTGGTAAGTGGTGCTTTGTTACTGGAGCAAACGTGTCATTTATCTTTGCCACTTAATTCTGCTTTGGAATTTTTTTTAAAGATTGATTTTTTTTACTGGAAAGGAGAGACAAAAGAAAGATCCTAAATCCACTGGTTCACTCCCTAAATGTCTACAATGGCTGGAGCCAAGCCAACCCAACGCCAGGAGTCAGGAGCCTTCTCCAGGTCTCCCATGTGGGTTCAGGAACCCAAGGCTTTGGGCCGTCCTCCACCGTTATCCCAGGCCACAGGCAGGACGCTGGAAGGGAAGTGGGGCAGCCGGGACACGAACTGGTCCCCATTTGGGATGCCATGGTTTGCAAGGTGAGGATTTAGCTACTGAGCCATTGTGTCATGCCCCTGCTTTGGAATTCTTAAGTGGGGGTCCCTCAGTGCTGACATCTAGCCAAGCTTCAAGCAATATGGCAGGAGCCAAGAGGGGAAATTCGAGTTCAGTTTATCAACAGATTTGTTGTCTTGGGCAGTGGGGCCACTAGTCACTAGTGGCATAGGCTGGCCCCCAACTCTCTTGAAATGCAAATCTAGATACATTTAGGATGTCTTTACTGATTGATGAAAACTAAATGAAATACACAACTCATTTTAAGGATCCAATGTGAGGTGTTTCTTTTTTTTTTCAAAAGCAATGGATAACAGACTCGAGGTCTTTAGATTTTGGGGACTGTACGTCACTGGAGCTAAACATACCTGGGAGTTTAAAATTCTGCTCATGTTTTTTCAAGCCATCAGTCTGAAGCGGGTCACGCGGGGAACTAAAGGCCAATGGCTGATCCATCTGAACCCCCACAGTCGCCTCCATCACGCACGGGGACTCATAGAACGCAGGCTAAGGGGTCATGTCCACAGCGGGAGCCAAGCAACTGTGAAAGAGAATATTGGACAGGGTCAAGAAATCACTGGCTGAAGCCATCACTGCCAAACGCCACAGCCCTCAAAGGGGCGGGCATTTCAAAACGCGCCTTGGGAACAAACCCCCAAAGAAGGAACAGAGGCCATTTCTGAGGAGTTCCGTTCCCCTCACTCTGCCCTGGCAGGTGTCGGGAAGTGAGTGTTCCCAGGTGGCGGAGGAGGCCCTAGGCACCAGGCGTGCGAGCGCTGGGAGGCCCCAGGCACCACGGGGTGGCTCGCCCAAGGCGATCCACACACTGCCGGAGGCCGCAGGACGGGAAGCGGCCATGAGCCCCGGCTTCCGGCGGGCTGAGGGCCGGGAGCGCCGCACCGAGAACCCGCCTCCCTCGGCCGCGAGGCCGCGCGGGAGGCTCAGTGCGCAGGCGCGCCACTTTCCCGCCGGAGACCGGCTCGCTCCCGAGGGGACTCAGGGGCGAGCAGCACTGCGACAGAGCAGACGGCACGACCCCGAATTTGTCTACCCGAAACCCCGCGCCATGGAACCAACTGTCGGAAACTCACGGTTAAGGGCGTTCGGACTTCTTCGGCTCCCAGATGACGGGGTCGCCGCCGGCCAAACGCGCCGGGGAAACGCTTCCCGCCGCGCGGCTCTGCTTGCGCACGCGCACTCTGCAGCGCTCGGCGCCGACGACCGGCTGCAGCGCGCCTGCGCAAGAGTTGAGGTTCTTCAGGGTTGCGGCGCCGGAAGGTTACGCCAGGATGAACCTTGCCCAACCTGTAGGTGAAACCGTCAGCTAGGGTCCGACCTTATTTTCTCGACGAGTATACTTTAGCAAAAGGAAACCTCAGGTCCTGACATTCTGATTTATCCATGTGTACTGTGGTGGCATCATACAATAGGCACTGCAGTGATGAAAAGGACTTTGTCCACTCCTTTATGCTTGCTTTTCTTAGAGTGCCATTCTTCGTTAAAAACAAACCGAAAATCTGGTTCTTTCATACATGTAGATTTATTTATTTGAGAAAGAGAAGTCTGCCATCTGCTGGTTCAGTCCCCAAATGGCCACAGTGATTCAGTGTAGGCCAGGCCGGGGTCTCCGGCTTGGGTGCAGAGGTCCAAGCCCTGCACTTGTGGGAGCCTGGTCTCGAACTGTCGCCGCTGTGGCTGGTACTGCAGATGGGGGGTTAATCCATCGCCACAGCACTGGTCCCTAATCAGATTCTTTACAACTGCTTCAGTAGAAATGAACACAGTGGCAGTAAGGTAAGACAGACTTTCTAGGGGCTGGGTTTACAGTGGTAACAAGGCAGCTCTGCCTTTACGATGCGAAATTCCCATGAAGTAGGGACAACAGATGAATAAATATTATTTTTTCTGATACTAATTAGGTCTCCAAAGGAAAAATGTGACAGTGGCTAGAAAGATGACACCTTGAAAAGGTGATCAGGGAAGATGTCTCAGAGGAAAATCTCTGAAGAGCATGTAGGACAATTAACATATCAAGTCCAGAGATAGCCCTGTGCTCCATATTGCTTGAGGCAAGAAAGTGTGTCACTGAAGAGGCATAGTGAAGGGGAAGACAATCTGAGCTGAGGGTGGAGAGTGGTTAGGCTGAGCCCAGACTGTATGGGGTTTTGAAAGGATAAGAAGTTGGGTGTTTATTTTAACTGCAACATGGGAAGTTTTAAAGCAAGGGAGTGTTACAAACTGCTTTATACCTGTTGTGAAGACAACAGTTTGTAAAGGAGCACAAGTGAATGACGACAATTGGAAGTACTTCATTATTTTTGTTTGAAAGGTAGAGGGAGGCACAGATCTTCATTTCCTGGTTCACTACCGAAATGCTCATGACAGCTGTTCCTGGGCCCGGTCAAAGCTGGGTGCCATGAACTCAGTTCAGGTCTTCTGTGTGGGAGGCATAGAGCAGAAGTGCCAAGTACTTAAGTTATCTCCTGCTCGTTTGAGGGTGGCATTGGCAGGAAGTTGGAATCAGAATTGGAACTGGAGCTTGAATGAACCCAAATATCCCAAGATGCAGTGTAGGTGTTTCAAGCTGTGTTATAACCAGTCTGCCAAATGTGTGCCCTACTACTTATATTCAAGAGAGCAATAATGGTGGCTCGTACCAGAATGCTGGCAGAACAAATAAAAGGGAGATGGTATGATTTGGTGACTGGCTGGGGAAGATAAAAAAAGGGCAGCGTTGATAGAGGATCTTGGGTTTGGGGTGAACACAGGTGTGGGTGATCTTGTCACACAGAAGGGAAAACTATAAAGTAATGTGTTGGGAGGAGGGGAGAATAAACAAGAAATGCAACATGCATAGACCATGACATCTGTGGGATGGCCTGGATTGCCAGCTTGGTTTAGTATTGCCATAGGCTGGCCTGGCCACCACAACGAGGCCCTGCTGTTCTGTTGAACACAAACAGCTTCACAGGTTGTCTACATCAAACAAGGCCACTCTGATGAAGATGGATCAAGGCAAAATTAAGTTCACTGTTAGTCATGTCTGAATACAGAAAAAAAGTAAACATTGTTCAAGACACAAAATGACCAAACATTCCCTTATCTGAGCTAGTGAGTGACTTCTGCTTTTGAAAAATCAATTACAATCTTAGTTTCAGTCTAGTCATTCTTCTAGATAAGATTTATTAAAATGTCCAAGTATAAAATTACCCCTGCTTCCTTACGGTTTTTGGTCCAGAGCCAAGACCGGCCTCTCTGAAGCCTCCCATAAATTACCTTTAAAAAGCCCAAATCTATAGAACAAGTCATTCCTAACATCTTTGAGATGTAACACAGTTCCCCACTGTGTGTAAACTCACCCCAAACCCATCTCATTGAATCACTGATAATAAGCCCAAGGTGTTCAGCTACAGGTACGTTCCTTGTAGTCTCTGTTTAGAAAGCATTGCTCATTACATATGAAGTGATCAAATCAAATAAACTGATGAATAGCTTGGTCTTGAATATATTTTGAATACATATATTGTTAGATAAAATATGTATCTGGAATATAAATTTTGGGGTTGTATTCCAGAAGTGAAATTGATAGACCATATGACAATTGTGCTTTTAATTTGTTGAAAAAACATTGTACTCTTTTCCACAGCAATTATGCCATTTCACACAATCGCTCCACATCCTTGACACAGTTTGTGTTTTCTGGCTTTTAAATTTTATTATTTCTGATACAGAGAAAAAGAAACATGACAGAGAAGGAGAGTCTGCTGCCAATAATGGCTTGGGCTGGGCAGGAGCTGAAGCTGGGAGCTGAGAACTCCATCACGGCCTCCCACTTGAGTGGCAAGAATCCAGTAACTTGAGTTGACACTGCTAGGAATTAGCACCAGAAATCGAACCCAGGTACTTTGATGTGGGATGTGGGTATCTTAACCACTAGGCTGTTTCTATTGCTTTTCAACCTAGCCATCCTACTGGATGTGAGGTAATACCTCATTGTGGTTTTTGTTTTTATTTCCTTAATGATTAGTGATGGTAAGCATCTCTTCATGTGTTTATTAGTCATTTGAATATTTTCTTTTCAAGTCCTTTGCCATTTTTTTAATTGAGTTGTTTGGGTTTTAATATTTGGTTTCAGAAATTGTATATATGTTTATGAGATACAGTTTGTTAGTTTTTCCTCTTGTTGGGCAGGTTGTCTTTTGATTCTGTTGATAGTGTCTTCTGATGTGCAGAAGGCTTTATTTTTCATGAAGTCCAGTTCAACTATTTTTTTTCCTTTTGTTGTCTGTGCATTTGATGTCAAATTCAGGAAATTGCTGCCAAATCTGGTATCAGGAAATGTTTGCTCTTTGTGTTTTTCTACTAGATTTACAATTTCAGTTCTTACGTTTAGGTCTTTGATCCATTTTGAGTTCATATCTGCATCTGGTGTTTGTTAAAGTTGTAATTTTTTTCTTTTGCATTTGGATACTCATTTTCCTAGGAGACCTCAACTATATTTTGTGAAAAAATTTTTTAACATAGCTTGCAAATACACCTCTCATACTCAGATCAATTTGAATGAACAATTGCATGCTCTGTTATTGGAAAGAATAGATTTATCTAATGTTTATAAACATTGTTAAAAACAATACAGTTCTCTCAAGATAAGGCTAATAGGAAACTTAAAAAAGGAAACCAAGCTTTTTAGTGTATATGTGTATGTGTGTGTGTTTATATATGTACCTTCTTTATCTGTTAACTATCCTTTATGGTACCCACTAGTAGTTGTAACCAGTTTGAAAATCAAAAACATGAAGAATGAGAAATTGTGTAAGAAATACCTAGAAATTCACCAAGGTAAAATTATTCACAGGATGAAATAAATATGCAGCACTTCAGGATGATTGCAGCATACAAAGCAATAAATAACTTCTTTCCTGGTCAAAATCCCATTATCATTACTATAATTTAGGGACACTTGCAAAACCAGATTAATACTTTAAAAAGTTAAAGGCAAATTTACAAAATCTGAGATATCTGTTCACTTGCATGGCTTTAATATAAATATAAAGTAAAATACTATTTGGATTGGGAGGTCAAACAGCAAGTCCTGTGCTATGTCCAATTTCCTCTCTAGGGACTAAAACTTGCTAACATCTGGTACCACTCAGAAACAAGCTGACAATTTCAGTTCACCCACTAATGGGAAATACCCTCTACATTGAGGCCATAATGGTTTGACTTCCAGCTGTCTGCTCTCTTTAAAAAGATGATTAAAGGTTTTGAAAAATCCCTAGAAATTCCAAGATCGAGGCCTTTTTGTGGATGCCCTTTTACTGGCAGAGAAACACGCTCAAGAGAACACTTTAAAAATGATGGATCAGTGGTAAAAAATAAAAGTTTTTATATTCCTGTGTTTTTAAGTTCTAGAATAAGACTATAAGTAGCCAAATTTTATTTTAAAAACATGAAGATTTGAAGGTCCAATATTTAAGATGATATATTGATACACAGCTTTACATGGCAATGTTAATTGGGGTTTAACACTGGTAGTTTTTCAGATTTAGAACAATTATCTTTTCAGTTTTAGATTTTTTAAAGATTTATTTATTTTTATTTGAAAGTTGGATTTACAGAGAGAAGAAAACAGAGTTTTCATCCACTAGTTCATTCCCCAAATGGCTATAACATTCAGAGCCAATCCAAAGCCAGGAGCCAGAAACCAGGAATTTTTTCTGGCTCTCCCACATGGGTGCAGGGTCCCAAGGTTTTGGCCCATCTTCTACTGCTTTCCCAGAGCACAAGCAGGGAGCTAGATGGGAAGTGGAGCAACCGGATCATGAACCATCACCCATATGGGATCATGGCAAGTGCAAGGTGAGGATTTAGCCACTGAGTCATCATGCTGGGCCCAATAAATAAATCTTAGTTAGAAAATAAATGAAAATATGGACTAACTGGTCCTTATGTAAAAACTTTCATCCATTCTTAAAGTATCCCAATTGCAATTTGGGGGCCGCAATTTTTCAGCTGCCTGGAAATACAAATTAAAAGAATGTCACTAAGGAGTGGGGAAGAAACTCCTACTATATATCATATCATTTACTCAATAGGGAGAAAGGCACAAATACTGACTTTAATTAATTGTAGCAGTTAAAAATTGTGACTGTGTGCTAATGGTGTTCTTAGCCTGCATTTATGCTTTCCATATGAAAGCAAATACCTTTATCCTGTGATCTTCTCCTAGACAGAGGGTGAGGAAATACAGTACAAGTCCATAAGCCAAAGTTTTTGTTAACAGCCTGACTGTGGCTAGACAGTGACTTTGGTATTTAATTTTAGTGCCTGTGTTTGACGTGAAGGAAAGATCCACTCAACTTCCTTTGCTGCTGCTGTATAGCTAGGGTAAAACTATGGGAAAACCAATGTGGTAATATCAGTGAGAATTCTAACCCTTCTTTCACTTCAGATTCTATATTGTTCTTCATATATTTGAAACATTTTTCTCTTTCTAGCCATTTGAAAAGGATACAGTAGCACTTCGGGCTTGATATTTGGACCTCTATGTTATGAAACTTATTTGGAAAACTGGAAGCTCTTGTATTATAAAACTAGGGTTATAGAGCTGGCATTTGGTCTAACAATCAAGACACATCCCATATTATAGTAATTTGAATTCTGGTCTTGGCTCCACTCTCAGTTCCTGCTTCCTCATTGTATACATCCTAGAAGGCAGTACTAGAAGGCTTAAATAGTTGCGTCTTTGCCTACCTTGTGGGAAACTCAGGCAGAATTCTTGTCTTATGGCTTTGACCTGGCCCAGCCCTGGCTGTGGCAGGTGTTTTGGGAGTAAACCGTTCAATGAGAACTCCATCTTCCTTCTTGGCCTTGCAAAATAATAGTAAAAAAATAAGAGTTGTATCTTTCACTATTCAGAAACAACCCTTTGTGAGTCCCCTCAAAAAGCGTAACTGTGATTGTAGAGAATGTTTTACAGGATGTCAGATACTGTGCTCAATTAACAGAGATGTTGAGGCACATGGGTCCAGGTTTGAAAGAATGCTCAGGGAGCTATAGGCAGATGGGTCATTCTGACCAGGACACAGCAGTAGCTATTGCCCACTATGGTTAACTCTTTTTATGTAGGATTACGCAGTAGAGTGACTATTAGCTAAGTCATCACCCAGCAGAAAATGCATCCAACTCTGGGACCTGCCCAGTTGCCATGGAAGGCAAAGCAGCATGCAAACATTATTATTCAACTTGCCTACCTGAATTTTCTTATGGTTCCAACATTTATTCCTTAAATGGGTTGATTTCTTTGGGCCACGTGCCACAACAGTCTAGGAAACAACAAACTACCCATGTGACATTGTCAAGGTTGAGAGTAAATCATATTTGTCACCAAAGAAGGACATATTGTTCCACCATTTCTTTAAGGAATCCTGGGATGAAGCTAACAGAGCTTGTACCTCAGTATCCACACAATGAGGGCTTATGGGACATTATCTTGATGCTGAGGCATAAAGGTACAGTGCTCTACATGAAGAGTAGCACAGGTTCCCTCCTTTCTCCTCTTTCCCCCACTTCCCACACAGTTAGGAGATCTAGAGCTATGCAGTTTTGGAGAACTCCCTCATCTGTGTTCTCTCATCCATCAGCAAGGCTAGCTAATGCCTGTCACATTTGATTCAAAGCCTTGGTGGTGTGTTCTGCAAAGCAGTTCCTTCTAAATCTTACTCAGCAGTACCCCCTTCAGGATGTAGCACCTCCATTGAGTAAAACCACCAGGGCGCTCACTTTTCAAGGTACCATCTGGGGTATACATGTCTCAGTTGTGGGGCATCTCATGCAGAGATTAAGAATCCTGTTAGAGATATAGGGCTGCCCTCAAGTGCATCTACCAGTCCAGTTAGCTGGGGGGTATGGCCAGTTGTATGGTCCACAAACCCAAAGGTGCCTGGGAGAGAGCATATCAGTTGGCTTAGTGTTGGTATGTTTTCCTCTGTGTCACCAATAACTGGGCTTTGTAACCTTGGTAATATTTTCACACGTTTCTTGTGGTGTACATCCCACATCACGATTTTCAGTGAACCGTTGCTACTTTAAACACATGTAGGCCCTCTGCCTGAGCTCTCACTGACTTGAATCAGTCTGGATGGAAAGGCAAAACTAACACACATTCAGACCATCATAGGCTGGTCATGTCCTTCAGGCAATATACAAGCAACCATTTCATCTCCTGATACAATAGTTAGGAGGAGACAATGTCCTGATTAGTAGTACCAGATCAGGTCCCCTCTCATGTTTCCCTTATGTCTAGCTGGTAACATTATGGGCAATCAAAGAATAGGCCACCTGTTTTACACATATGTTCCTTCAGTGAGGTTCCCTTATCATGTCCCAGGGCTGATACCATTACTGGTCAGCCATGTAATGCCATGCATGTTACCTGTAATTGTACTGTAACCCTGCTTCCCATGGAATAGGCGGGATTATCCGGGGATAACATTTGTCATGATAAGCCACAGCCGTGACCATCTAGTCTCCTCTCCTTCCACCAAAGGAGAAGGGACTGGTAATAATTCATGATGTTATGGACCACTCTGTGGCTGCCAAGTTCATATTCTGTGTTAACTGGATATGTACACACTGTGGCTGCCTGTGAAATAGCATATCTAGTGGGAACATTCCTGTGTGTCCTGGTTTGCTCATTTGACAAGTGAACCATTTGTTTCAATTGACAGGCCCACCACTTGAGGCTAGGTGGGTAAGGGTCTCCATAATGTTTCTTTCAGTCAGCTGTTAAAGTGTTCTATCATACTGACAGCCAAAACATTCAACTGTCAGGACATACCCATGTCTTTGGCCCAAACCTGAACTGTTTGACTTGTGACATGTGACCCCTGAGCACTAGCTACACTGACCACGCAGGAATATGCTGCACTCAGATGTTCCAGTGACTACATGAACACATTCTGCATGAGCTGGATGGATGGACCAAGAAAAGTCCTGTTGCTGTGTCTACAGTGGTTAATGCACATTTATATCCTTGTTATGAAGGTAGAGACCCTAGAAAGTCCAGCTGCCAGTGCTGTAGGGGTATCCTGTATAATATGTGACCAGGATGCAGTCCAAATCTTTCTGGGTGCACTCATGCATCCCAGGCATCTCTTGACCTCATGGATTGTTTTGCTGGGAGTAATATCTATATCATAGTGCTGAGCCAAGTGTAACACACTCTGGTAGCCTGCATGCCCCAGTTTCTGCTGTAACCATGTGACCTTATACATGCCAGACACCCAGAAATTATGGACCTGAAATAGTAAACCTGCTTTATCGTTTCCAGGGGCTAATAGCATATGATGCCAATTCAAATTATATGCTATAAGATACTTAGTGGAACTCATGTTCCACAGATCCTTCCATGTTGCATGTTCCCATTCTGGTTAATGACCTGCATCCCAGTTTTACTGTCCCCATTAGGGCACATAAGATTAATCCTTGGGACACTGCCCGCTCTCTGTCCCAATATACAAAGACCTTCATTCATTCACAGCAACCATCCATATAGCCTGCAGTCAGCCCGTTGGTTACTTTGTTTCAGCTAAATGTGTCATTTTCTATCCTAACCATGTAGCTGGTAGGCATGTAGCATGTAGGCATGTAGCTGGACTTCCTATAATGGATCTATCGGTATGCCAAAAAGTGGATGGCAAGTTTGTGTTTACCCTTTCTTCTCAGTGGCCATGCCACCCCTTGTTTCCTCTACTTTAACTCTCCATCCCTGAAATTCACCATCACAGTGTCACGTAATGAATAGGAAGGTTAACATATAGGGTCAATGTGACTCAAAAGTGGGAAGAGTCAAAGAGGACAATATTAAATCCTTTACTTGTGTGGTGAAGTGCTCAAAGCTTGGGCTGCTTGTATACAAGCTAGACACAGCCTGCCATATTCCCATTTCTCTGATTACTGGAACCAAGTGTGTGTACATGGTCCATTATTTCCACTTTTGGGGAGCTTTCAGGCATCCCCCCGCAAACAATACATGCTGCAGCCAATAACCACTCCAACAGAGATTGGTGCCTTGACTTCCTCCAAGCTGTCAGGTGACTTGTAAACATTGCGATAATGATAGGCAGAGTGTAATAGAAACCAATTTCTCTGACTCCAGTGGAGACAGACAACCTGAGGGCATCAGCTCCCTTGCTGCACAAGCTCAAAAGCCTTGCTCTTCTGGGTCTCTGTTGGGTTAGCTTCTCCAGATCATTTAGATTGAATGAGGTTTAAGTGGTAAAAGTCTTGAATTCATTCACTATGAGGGTGCATGTAGAACATTTCCTGAGGCCACAGGCTGGTGGTACTCCAGCTGGCCAGGGACCTCCTCTGCATTGAGCCCTTCCTGACTGGGATCCTCACTGCCCGTTATGACACTGTTCTTCATGGATACAGCCAGCTTCTGCTCCAAAGCCCAGGACCCAGTGTCTAGCTACTCCTCTCCACCACATAGCTCCTATAGTGGACATCATTGGTACTCATGCCTTCATGCTGCCTCCTTAATGGAATCAGGAATACCCATGTTGAATAGGCAGCACTGGCCCCCTGTTCCCCTAGCCTTTTATCTTTCAAGACATACAAAGCCTTTTTCAACACTTGGGAACTCCCATCAGCTTGTTTGTATTCCTCTGAGGAACCCAGGACATTAGGATCTCTGCCACAGAGTTTCGTGGCCTAATCAGAGGCCACTTATCCTCTAATGGGGCACTGGGGACATTGGTGCTTACCTCAAATCCTGACAACTATGACAGATGTCTCACCCATGTTTGGTTGTTGGGGACATTAAGGCACATGGGACTGGAAACTGTCTGAACACAGAGATGTAGGCTAATGGATCTTCTTTATTCAGGCAACAACAGCAGCACAGATGGCCAGACACAGCAGCAGCAGCAGCAGCAGCCCAAGGGCTGGCACCTTTTATATGGTGTTATGCAATAGCGGCTCTTAGCTGAGGAGTTATCCAACAAAGAATGCATCAGCCTTCCTGGGTCTGCAGATCAACAGAAAGTGTATCCATCACTGGGACCTACCTGGTTGCCATGGAGGCATAGATAAGAAGAACAGCATGCAATGTTAACATTGTTACTCAACCTGCTTGCCTGGATTTTTTTTTAGTAGTTCCAACATAGGGAACCAAAGACAATTCCTTGCCTCCTAGCCATCCTGATTATGGTTTCATGCTTTAGAACATAGAGCTGCTATCTCTCCCACTGTCACACAGCTAAGAAGGTGGCACCCAAAATATAAAGCAGAGACCCGGAAATGCTTTCTCACATGTGAAATACAAAGCATAACATTCCAAATAAACATTAGGCTCACACACACAAAATTAAAAGCCTCAAATATATTCTATTTTTAGAGCCCAGAAACAGACAATAATTGATTGTCAAGGCACTCATCTTCTGTACAGCAAGAAATCACAGCTTTGTGATCCATGCCAGGCTCCAGCATCTCAGTATTTCTAGTCAGATGTAGCACATCTGGAACTTGTCAAAGCAAGTTAACTTTACAAGATAGCTCCTTGTAGCAAGACCCCTGGCCAGTGTGTTCTTTCCACCACATTTCCACCACAGTTTATACTTGAATAGTCACCATGAATATGAAAAATGAAAGAGAAGTTTCTTTAAACTTCTCTTGTTTTGCTTCAACAAAGTGAATACTTAATCATGAACCTGGTCTCACAATCAGCATTCTCAGTTTCTTCTTTGTTCTTTTAGGAAACCTTGAATAGACAGCTATGGGAACAAATACATTCATGTGATAATCCCTTTTCCCCCTTTCATGTCATTTTGTGGTATCACCCTATATTTTCTCTTTTTCAAAATGAAGTTAGGAATGCCTATGCAAGGGATTAATCTAGGAAATAAAGACTCTTTTTAAGTTACCTGGAAAGTGCTGCCATTCACTTAGAACACAGGATCCCAGAGTTTGCCCTACAAAACATTCCCAGCACTTATGTAGTTGAATTTCTTTGACCATGATGATAAGGGATGGCAACTTGTGGGAAAATAACAGTTTCTAAAGCCAAGACATATAAGATGGTGTCTCTGGACACACCTTAAGGCCAGCAACATTTAATAATGAGATCCATCCCTGAGAGAAGGCATGCCAGGCAGGAGAAGGAAAGGTTATGTTAAGGAATTGGCCACTTCCATACATGAGTGATGCACAGTCCCATAGAATCTTTCACAAAGCCTGTCAGTGTGTTGAAGAACTTTGCAACTGGGTTTAAAATTTATTCATGAAATATTATTTTCCCTTGGACAACTCCCTGCTTGTTTCCAAGTTGCACCTACCAGAGTGTAGAGCAGGTTCCCTAAGGCAGACAGCTACAGGGATGCTTCACGGGAGGAAAAAAAATACTGTAAAATTGCTTCTGTCCAAAATTACTTGAGGTAGTCTTCTTCTTCTTCCTCCTCTTCTTCTTTTGTAAATATTTGCTTTTATTGGAAAGACAGATCAGAAGATCAGATTTATAGAGTGAAAGAAAAACCTTCCATCCATTGGTTCACTGTCAGTGGCTACAACAGTTAGAGCTGAGCCAATCTGAAGCAAGGAGCTTCTTTTGGGTCTCCCATGTGGAACAGCAGGCTTTGCGCCATGCTCTACTGCTTTCCTAGGCCACAACAGGGAGCTGGATGGGTAGAGGAGCAGACAGGATATGAACCTGTGCCCGTAAGGAATCCTGCACATGCAAGATGAGGATTTGGCCACTGAGCCATCATGCTGGGCCCACTTGAGGTCTTCATAAAAACAAGTGGTAGGAGCAGTGGCTGGAATGACAGAAATGATGCACATTTCATCTTATTTGAAAGCCTACAAGGTAACCTGCCACAGTATCATGCTTACTGGCAGATCACCTGAGACTGCTGGTTCAGAGACCAGGACTTTTTACTCTTAGCACAGCAGGCAGTATGGCATTCATGTTCATGTTAGTTCCTGTTCCTCAAGTGATTCTGGGTCAAGGTAGAGGTGGTTCCAAGCCAGTTGTGGTACCCTCAGTGCAAGGACCAGTTGAAGAACTAGAAGCCCTACATTCTTTACTCATTTGTATGAGGACTGCAAACAGATCTGCCTAATATTTTCTCTCAGTGTAAGGACATGAACTTTATTTTATTGATTAGCAAATAAATTTGTCTTCCATCCCATAGGGAATTTTTTTCTAGTTCTTCCAGAGCTGATTATTATACAGATGTCTCTGAAGAGATAGTCTGGATTGGTTACTTTATTCACAAGATGTGGAATAATATATATGAGCAACAGAGAATTATGTAGGAGAAAGATTCAACACAAATGTGTGTAACAGGTTTAGTTAACAGAAATGTTTTGAGACTTTTAGAATGGTCACTGTACCCCTGAAAAGCTTTCTGCTTCTGGATCTGGAAAGTTCATACAATTATCTGGGTTATCCTAAGCTATGAAAACTTGTAGCAGTTTTATGGGTCTACATTGACATCCCTTCTGCACATTATTGCCATAGTTAATAACGAATGCACTTATGTTATATTGCCATTTATTCCATGCATACTGCATAAAGTTGAGCTAATGAGTATTTGTGTTTCACATAAAGATGGGAAATATTCAGTGGTTAAGTAGTACAGCAAAGAACATACAAGTTTCAGCAACATTGCTATAATGATGGTTAAACATGTTTGAACAGCTTATATACAATATAAAGACTATATAATATTATCTTAATGACAAGGAGCTTGGCTCTCAAAAATAATTATATTTGGGAAGGAGAAAAATATTGCAATTTTGAATATTCCTGTTGTGAGAGGGCATAGACCTATTTATGGAAGCAATGGAAGACAAGGATTATGAAAGTAAAACAAGAGGCTGGCATTTTGGTGTAGCAGGAGAAGCCACCATCTGGTAGGTTCTGGTTTGTGTCCTAATTGTTCCACTTTCAATCCACCTCCCTGCTAATGGCTTAGGGAAGGCAGTGAAAATGGCCCACATGCTTGGCCACCTACACTCGTGTGGGAAACCCAAATGAAGCTCCTAGCTCTCAGATTCAGCCTGTCTCAGTCCTGACCTTTGCAATAAATAAATAGTTTTTTAAAATAAAATGAGACTGTCCTTCATGCTTTATCCCACCTTTTTAAAAAAATTATTTATTTATTTATTTATTTAAGAGAGAGTTGCACACACACACACACACACACACACACACACAGCTTCCTTCTACTAGTCCACTCCCCACATGATTGCAATGGTCACAACTATGCCAGGCCTAAGACAGGATCCAGGGTCTTCTTCCTGATCCAGGGTGGCAGAGGCCACAGCACTTGGGCCATCTTCTGCTGCCTTCCTAGGTGCATTAGAAACTCAGAAACAACATTAGGCCTCCAACTGACACTCTTACAAGGGATGCTGGCATGGCAGGCAGCTGCTTAACTTCTTGCATCAAACTTGCCGCATTAACTGATCTTTGTATTGATCTTTCAATCAATATTGGTTCCTAGGCATCCAAAATCTGTTACCCACAGTTTTGGGGGGTATTCTCAGGATTCTCAAGAATTAATCTTACTAGTTACCTGTGGTTTGTTTTTCTTCCTACTTCAGTCCCTTCCTGTAGGCATCATCTTACTGGGGACCATGCGTGGCTGCTGCTTCCCTTGGGAACATTTGCATCTATCTGATACTAACACTTTTGTGACTTCAGAGCTTGAAATCATCAGGTGCTAAAATTGATAGGGGCTAATTGCTGTCATATTGTTGACCGCTTTCATATTTTCTTACTTGAGAAAGCAGGGGTATACTGTATGTGCGTAAATACCTGTTAAAAAATATTAAGTGCAGGATCAACATTGTGGTGCAGCAGTTTAAACCACCTACAACACTGGCCTCTCAGATGAGCTCCAGTTCAAGCCCCAGCTGCTGTACTTCTGATCCAGTCCCCTGCTAATGCGCCTGGAAAAGCAGCAGAGGATGGCCCAAGTACTTGAACCCCTGCTTGGCAACTCACATTTAATAGAATGTGGCCTAAGTGATTTGTTGACATGCGTAGAAAGTATGCTCCCCGCTACTCCAGGGACAATAACAGCAATGCAAGTGGAACTGTCTAAAGGTACCAAGCCTTGGAAAGCAAAAGGCAAGAGTTCCTCTTCCTATTTTCTAATGGGGAAGGAATCTTTTCTGAGCTGCTTGCCTGTTTTCTTGTGCGGCTCCCTCCCAGGCAGAAGGGCTCATCTGCCCATACCTGCTTCAGGCACTCCTCCACTCCATCCCTCAAGTTTGTCCTTTCACATGACAAGTCTGGGGGAGTGCTGTTTTCTGTTTCACATGCACTCAGAACTGTTCTGCTTATGAATTTGGGGGAGGAGAGACAAAGATTGTCTGGGTTTTCTTTCTGTGTAAGTAGTCTGAATCTAGGAACTGGCAAGATAGTCCTTTTTAAAAAGCCATTCCCCTTTGGGCTGCCAGGTGTTTCATTGTCTGCCATAAAACAACAGGAGACCTATCTGGCAAGCAACCACTTGGGGGCAGGGGTGGACAGAAAACTATTTCTTAGCAAGGCACAGCCCCCTCACAAACCACATCTCCTCTCGGAAGTATCTCAAGAAATAAAAATACAAAATTTTAGACTAAAGTGGCCTGGAGTATCATTTTCCATCAGTGCTGTACCGAATGTTTTGAGTATCCCAACCCTTTTCTACACTCCTCTGTGCCCTGGGAGCTGACTTCTAGTGACTGGATCACCTGATCCAGACTTCCTTCTCCCTACAGATTTCCTGTTAGGTTCATTAATTGGCAGAGATGAAGCGAGGAGGAGAGAGAGGTTGGGATTTTATTTCCCCAGGTCCCTTCTGGCAAGACCCCAAACTGGTTGGGCTGTGTTCCTTACAGAGGGCCTTCACTCCCCCAGATGGTTCCTCGTCTACAAGTTTTCACTGTTGCTAAGCTTCAAGAACAGCTCCTCCATTTACCCTCCTACGCTAGAAAGGAAAAAGTTCCTGGTCTACTGCCCCCTTGTTGCATCCCTCAATTCCTAGCGATTTTACCTGCCATAAATTCTCTGCTCACCTTCTTTTTGTCCCAGCACATCGAGTCTTAGCAAGTTTTGCTTTGTTTCTCTTTTTGTAGTGATCCTATATCTAAGATTCCACTAAGAAGACTGAGCTACAAAGACTTATGATCTCACCTCCTGTGCTGGGTTCTGCTCACAGTCTTCCATTCCCCCGGTCATCCATCAGGGTGAATTTCAGGTTTCCCATTTCTTGCTTAGAGAACTCTGTCTTCCGGAGCAGGGGGAGCTGGAGGAGAAGGAAAGGGAGTGGACCTTTGATGCTAGCTCCTGTCTCCACTAAACACACCTTCTCCTCCCAAGCTTTCTAGCAACTTGACTAGGAGGAGGAGTGTTTCAGTGGCATCTAATTGATACAGTGGACCCAAGAAGCAGGTAGTTCTTTATATACTAGTGTGGAAAGATCTCAAAATATTTTGCAAAAAAAAAGAAGACAAGATAATTTTGCTTAGTAATATAAGTAACAAACAGGATACTGTGTTTCATGGGTTGCATTTGTGTGAAAGATGCACATCTATTTTATATAAAATTGTTTCTAGCAGGATGTAGAAGTTTATAATAGGATTATCTTTGGGGAAAGATCTGGGTGGCAGGAAATAGAGTTGAGAGGAAAATTTACCCTTTGTTGTACCCACATTTGGATATTTGTCCACAAGATTAAATATTTTATGTTTAGTATTTTCTATTAAAACAGGTGAAAACTAACTATTTAATAGTGTTTCCAACTGTGAAAAACTTTTTCTGCGTATATATTCAAGTATATTAAATGCTAAAAGGAAAATCTTACTAGTAATTATAGTTATTACTAGAGTGTTGGATTACAGATGCATTGTTTTATTTACTTCTTACCTTCATTTTTGCAAAAATTTATGATGAATGAGATTTCTGCTTCTGTTAAAACCAAACAAACATAACTAGACATTCTTTTTATTTAATTTCCTTGAAAGGCAGAGAGAGATGGAGAGAGAGAGAGAGAGAGAGAGAGAGAGCGAGCTTGCTTCTGATGGTTCACTCCCCAAAATACCTGCAGCAGTAAGAGCAGGCTGGAGTTAAGAATTCAATTGAGATCTCACATGTGGGCGGGAGGGACCTAAGCACTTGACTCACCATCTACTGCCTCCTTCCCAGGCAGGCCATGGATTATCAGGAAGCTGGAACTGAGAAAGGAGGAGACAGGACTTGAACCCAGACACTCTGATATGGGCTGCTGATCCCAAGTAGTAGCTTACCCAGAGAGTCAAGTTTCACTCCATCCATAGTTATTTTTAAAAGAAAAAAAATGTAGTCATCCATGAAAGGCTGTGGAATGAAGGCCACTTGCAAAGGGCAGCAGCCTGTGAGTAGACTAGGACTTTCAGGAACAACCCCTGCGCTCTAAGAGATCAACTGCACAAGACAAGAGGCAAACATGGGTGCTGCTGGGGACCCATCTGTTGCAGATCACATCACTCAGGAGAAAGCACAAGTCATATTTCAGGAAATTTCTGTGGCAAAGGGATAGGAGCTCAGGATTGCTTTCCAAGTGACTGCAACAGCCGATCAGGAGCCAGGAGCTTCCTCCAGGTCTGCCATGCAGGTGCAGGGTCCCAAGGCTTTTGACCATCCTCTACTGCTTCCCCAGGCCACAAGCAGGGAGCTGGATGGGAAATAGAGCAGCTGGTACACGAACCAATGCTCATACGGGATCCTCATGCTTACAAGGCGAGGATTTAGCCACCGAGCCATTGTGCCAGGCCCGCTACACATATTTTCCATATAAGGTCCTAACTGAGTCTCAGGGGCCAAGTGTTGCCTTTGTGTCACAATGTACCTGTCTGCACAGCTGCACACATGGTTTTATCGGGGGTTTGTTTATTATCTACACTGGCTAGCAGTCCCTGAGAAACCCAGTCTCCCCTCCTGTCATTGGGCAGCAGCCCAGGTAGGACCTCCTGAATCACTAATTTCTTTCCACAGGTTCTCTTTAGGTCCAAGAGCTCTTTGTTCCCATATCAATGCCTTCTTAGGGTATAAAATAATTACCAAGCCTTCTCTGTCAGTGGGTATGCAAAGGAACTCAGCAAAACTCAGCAAGCACATCTCAGGTGCACTAATCTAGACTCTGCCCTACTGATTCTTCTGCCCCTGCACCATGCCAGCTGAAGCCAACCTGGCTTTTCCTTGAGAAAGGAGGCCAGGAAGTCCACAGACATGCCCGACAAATCAAATGCACCTTCTCCATCCTAGCTCTTGGCCTTGGAGAGGGATTGCAGGATCCTTCTCAACTCCACCTGAATCTCGAAGTCTTCACTTCAGATTTTCTTGTTTCTCACCTGGCACCAGGATAGCCTTTTTTCTAATTATTTCTCTACATTTCTTGATTGCTGCAACAGAGCAATCTGATGCAGTGGGCAAACAAACAAGCTCAGAGCTAGACTGGAGCCATTTATCTCCTCCTCCTACTACTCTAACTTTGTGACCTAAGGAAAATTACTTGATTTTTCATTGATTTTAGCATATGTAAAATTGGGTTAAAAATAGCTTTATTATTATTAAAATTATTAGCTTTCTATTGCTGCTCTAAGAAATTATCACAAACTTCGTGGCTTAAAACAACCCAAATTTATGATCTCACAGCTCTGAAAGCCAAATATCCTGCATCCTGGCAGGGCTGTTTTCCTTCTCGAAGTTCTAGAGGACAGTCCTACTCTGCCTTTACCATCTTCCAGAGGTCGGCTGCCTTCCTTAGTCCATAATCACTTGGTTTCTATGCAGAGCAAGTAGCCAGTGTCTTCAAATGATGTGCCTACTGTGCTTCCAGCATCAGTCATCAGGTCACTTTCATCTCATCCTGACGTGTCTTTGTAATGAGGACTTGTGACTAGGTTGGGCCTAATTTTTAATCATCTGAAAAGCCACCAAAGGTAGGAGATTCCAGGTGTTAGAACATGGGACATTTTTGGAAGGCCTTTGTTTGTCTACCACACCAACAGGTTTAGCATGAGGCTTAAATAAGAGAATGCATGTAATACATATGATTGGAGACAGTATTGTTTTTTTTGTTTTTTTTTTTATTAATTATTTTGCATTATGTGACAGTTACATAGGCTCTGGGAATCCCTCCACCCCTCCCCCTCCCCTCCCCCTCCCCTCCCCCTCCCCTCCCCCCTGGTGTATTCCTCCACCTTGATGCAGTATTACAGTTCAAATTCAATCAAGATTCTTTCCTTGCAAACATATACCAAGCATAGAGTCCAGCTACTTATTGTCCAGATGGGTTGAACAGTTTCTTGGGGAGACCATTTCTGGTTTGAAGTTAGAGCTGGTAGAATATCGTCCCGGTCAATTAAGAGTCCCAATATAACATCAACATTAGTTTGCAATATTATAGAATTGACATGGTTTTGAGTAACCAGTATGTTAAAAAAAAAAAAAAAAGCAAGTCCTAACCACAACCTATGATTAGCTCATTGGCATTTCAATTTTAGTTTATATACGGCACCGGCTGCTATATACCTTAAAATGGCTATAAGGTACCATTCAGCTGAGACAGTATTGTTAATAAGCCTAGGACTTATCTTTTGAAATGGATCAGTAAAGAGTTATTATCCGTGACCTACTGTGTGATTTTTCTCCTTTGCAGCAATATACATCTCATTCTCTCACACCTGACTAGAAAGAAGGGTTGCATGATTTGAAGAAATGTGTTATATAAAAAAAATCCATTAAATCGAAAAGATCTAGTCTTGCCACATTTATAGGTGTTTTCATTTTCTTGATTTGGTGTACAGGTAAGGTTTACTACCAGTGAATTAAATGGCCTCCAAAGTCCATTTCTACTCTGTTTTCCTAACAGTAGGATTGTAAAGCTTAGATTCTCTTGAGTGAATATTAACTTGTCTAGGACCATCTTCAGACTTGACTTTCTGGTCTGCTTCCTCTCTTCATCTTCCTTCTTGCTAAAACCCCCAAGAAGTCATCAAAGTACAAAGAAGAGAATGGTGTCATCAGGGGTGGCATGGACTATTCTGTTGAGTCAGGCAGTGGGTACGCCACTTGGGGGGACATGAATGTTCTGTGGCACTCCTTTAGCATTAGAGAGTGTACGCATTTCCACTGGGTTTGAGGAAGCCCTGCTTGGTCTATCTGAGTGGAGCCATCTGTGCTTTCCACGCTCACTGGCTTTGTTAGTTTGATTGTACTTAGGCAAGGCTGCAACTCATCAGCTCTAAAACTGACAAGAAATGGGCAGCACTCAGTTCCTTAAAGCCAGGAAGGAAATTCTTTTAAAATGCTGGGAAAAAGGAAAGAATGTGTTCCCCCAAAGTGGGGTCAGGAAGTCCCCCAGAGGAGAGCTCTGTCTCATTTTGTGAAGTGAGCTCTATAAATGAGGAGCATGGGCCTTATGGGAACGAAGGGATTGAACTGAGGATTAGAATGATCTCTGAAGAAAGGAAGGAATGGACTTGGGCAAAGAAGACAAGCCATTCATTTATAATTGTGAGCAGCTGTGCTATATCTGTACCTCCGCTGACAAGCACTTAGGAGCTATCAGTATGCGCTGGCACTAGTTACTGATCAAGAGTTGTTAAGGAGCACGGGTTATTGAGTCACTGTTAAATTCAGGATTCAGTAATTGGTACTTATTTATGATATCTCACTCCCTAACATTTTTGCAAAATAATTATCTTGTTATATTTTACATGAACTCTCAGTTTTCTTCTAAGATTGGACTGTTAATATCCATCTTACAACTGTTGGAGAACTGAATTTAAAGTATACTTTAAAGGGCCATACATTAAACATATCCAATTTATATCTGTGAAATTATTGTTAAATAGGAAAAAAAATGAAAATACAGAAGACACTTTAATATTTCATTTGGCAGTTGTATAGAGTGACTTTTGTATTCCATGCCCAATACATACAAGGATTATAATACAGTCCTGACTTTATAAATGCTCTCAGTCTGATGGGAGGAAGACAGATTAAAAAGAAAACACACTGAAAAGACAGGAAAGTTATTAATTAGAATTTCATAATATGTATTTTAGGATAGACTGTCCAGAAAGTGCTGCTAAAACCAGTATGCATATTAAGTAGATTCTTAAAAGGATGAGTGGTCATTGTGTTCAATGAGTGTGTGTGTGTGTGTCTACATTCACTTGCATGCATTCACTTGAAACAGAGAAGAGCTGTAAGTAGTTTTGTTTTGCCAAGGACATATGTCTATGAATTGGAACTGCCCAGATAGACAGGAGCTGAATCATACTGACTCTTTTACATTCTATTGTATTTTAAATTTTATTGTGGGCAATTGTCCATATACCCCTGCCTGTTGCCTAGTCACTGTGGCTCACCGCTTACCTGCTCATGACCTGAGGCACAGCTTTCAGCCCCTGAATGTGGAACATGACCTCTGACATGACTAAAAGGTCAAGCGGAATAGACATGCCTTATAGCATCTTTGGTGGGTGGAGGGGCTGCTGAAGATGCTCTCTGCCCTCCCTTTCCTTAACCTTTAAAACTTGCAATTTGTGCATAATAGAGGAGACATTCCTTATCAGCTTTTGTCTGGTGGTTCTTACAGCTAAAGAACACTGTTGTCTCACCCTGGAACACCTAAGGGCGTGCTGGCAGGTTCAAACCCCGAAATTTTATGATACAATTTCATAGGCTCCTGGATTTCCCTTACTCCTGCTTCATATTCCCTCCCTGCAATTGATTTCACCTCTATTATTACAATAGTTTAGTCCTTCATAAGCAGTCATAAGTCCATCATTCTGTTATTTAAGTGTATCCTGACATTGTAGATACGGACAATGGCAGAGAGTCCAGCATCCTATCATCAAGATATATCCAACATTTTCATGGGGAGTCCATCTTTGATTCGGAAGTAGAGATGCATACTATATTGTGTCTTCACATATGAATATGATAGTCTCTATTATGCAATCACTATACAGTCCCTTAAATGAAAAGCCATAAAACAAAAATCAACAACAGAGTAAAATTTTAAAAAATTTACAACACCATGGAGTTAAATAACATGCTGCTAAGTAACCAATGTATCAGGAAGAAATGAAAAAGGAAACAAAAAGCCTTCTTGGAGAAAATGATGCTACTATGTGATCTGTGAGTTAGTGAATTTAATAAGAGAAAGGAAACCATTTTGAAGAAATGAAAATAAAACAAAAATATGAAATCCCATGAGTTGCAGCAGAAGCAGTATTGAAAGGAATATTGATCTTATAATTTGCATGATGGTTGCCTTATATCAGAGAGAACATATGGTATTTGTCATTTTGAGATTGACTTATTTCACTGAGTATAATGATCTCTAGTTCGGACCATTTGGTTGCAAACTGTAGAATTTTATTCTTTTTTATGGCTGAGTAGTATTTCATGGAGTAGATGTACCACAGTTTCTTTATCCACTCCTCTTTGGATGGGCATCTGGGTTGTTTCCATGTCTTTGCTATTGTACATTATACTACTAAAAATATAAGATTACAGATTGCTTTCTCATGTGCAGATTTCATTTCCTTTGGATATATTCCTAGGAGAGGAATAGCTGGTTCCATACTGATTCTTGTACACCTTTCTTAGAAGTTGACATGTTATGATAAAT
Organism: Ochotona princeps; assembly: GCF_030435755.1. NCBI lineage: Eukaryota > Metazoa > Chordata > Mammalia > Lagomorpha > Ochotonidae > Ochotona > Ochotona princeps. Next base: position 77,600,149 of record NC_080833.1, on the reverse strand, counting down.
GTGAAAAGATCCATTGAAAGTTTTCATGATAAGAGAGCATTGTTTAGACTCATGAACTAGAGAATTTAAGTGACTGTGAGTAGGACACAAAACTTAATGCTGGAAGAATTAGGAAACTGGAAAGAAGGCAGGCTAATGTAGTTTAATACTGACACAAAAGACAGAAGCTTCAGGTTAGAGTTTTCTGGCTTCACTACTTGGTTAGTATGGTCATGGATTATTTTCTTAACCACTTTGGGCCTCGGTTTTCTTATCTGTAAAACAAGGATTAAAATAGCATTGCTTGGAGAACAAGCATTTGGTGCAGTGGCTGAGATACTGCTTGGAACACCTCCACTCCATGTCTCAGTATCTGAGTTTGAATCCCAGCTCTGCTTTTGATTCCAGCTTACTGTTATGTGCACCCTGGGAGATGGTGGGTGACGACTCAAGTACTTGGTGTCTTTTCCTCCCTTGTGGGAGACCCAGATTGAGTTCCAAGCTCCTGATTTCATCCTGGCCAGCTCCAACTGTTGTGGGAATCTGGAAAGTTAAACTAGTGGATGGAAGGTCTCTCTCTGACTCTATTTCTTAAATTCTGTTTCTTTATGCATCAAGTAGAATTGACAAATGATTGTTAACCTTTTTAGTTGTAAAGAAATAAAATAGTGCCTCATGAGACTTATGTGATGATTAGAAGAGTTAGCAGAACTCAACAATACAGTTCTTGCCACATAAAGAGGTTCAAATAAACATTACTGTATTGGTTGTAGAGATGTTAACATGCTAGTGCAAAAGAGAAATGTTGAGGGAAGGCCTGGGTTAAGGTGGTGGCAATGGGATAGAAAAGGGGACAGGTGTCAAGAAAGACAATATGAAGGGAGTTGCTAACATTAAGGCGGCATCAAAAGAAATTGAGTGCTGAACTCAGTTTGGTAGCCTAGTGGCTAAAGTCCTCACCTTACACATACTGGGATCCCATATAGGTGCTGGTTCTAATCCCAGCAGCCCCACTTCCCATCCAGCTCCCTGCTTGTGGCCTGGGAAAGCAGTCAAAGATGGCCCAAAGCCTTGGGACCGTGCACCCGCGTGGGAGACCTGGAAGAGGCTCCTGGTTCTTGGCTTCAGATCAGCTCAGCTCTGGCTGTTGTGGCTGCTTGGGGAGTGAATCATTAGACAGAAGATCTTCCTGTTTGTCTCTCCTCCTCCTCTCAGTATATCTGCCTTTCCAATAAAAATAAAATAAATCTTAAAAAAAGAGAAATTGAGTGTCAAGAGAGTTATCAAAATTCACTAGGTGAGTGGAGGACATAAATTCAAAACGACTCTGGTTAAGAGTCTTCCTCCAGTGTTTTTCATTAGTTTCCCTAGCTTCTGCCATCCTGCACATCCTTTGTGGGTATGCTGGATTCCAAGTTCACCCACAAACACAGGTGTACAAGAAATATCTATTCTCTGGCTCAGTCTAAGTTTGGAACTTTCCCTAAGGACAGGAACCTTTTCCTGTGTCCAAGTGTGTCTGTGTGCTGGGAGTGTCAGGGTGTGAGTCTTCGGCAGCACATTAGATCCCTGGCCAAGCTGGCATCCTCTAGGGTTCCCATCACTTTGCGGATCCTCTGTCAAAGCTTATTTCTGACACCTGTTTTCATGTGGGTATGCAGCAATTGTCCTGCTGTGTAATCAGTTGCCCCCATGATCTTCCAGGTGCTGGAAACGTGTAAGTGTGTTAGATTCTGTTTTAGTGCACTTTCTGTTGCTATAACAGGATACCTGAAGTGAGTACTTTATACAGAAAAGTTTATTTTGCTCACAATTTTGGAGGTTGAAACTCCGCTTAGCCGCATCCTGACATGATGGAGAAGGAAAGGAAGTAGCTGCATGTAGAAGAGACAGAGAGCACATGGGGTTGCCCAGTTTTCACAACAACCCATTTTCTCGATAGCCATGGTCCTAATGAAACTAAAGCAAAAACCACCTTAGTCTCTTTGGAGTGTGGAAGCCCCAGTGAACTAATTAACCCACAAACACAGGTGTACACCCATGAGGCTTCACCTCTTAGAGATCCCACTACCTCTCAACACACAGGCTACCAAGCTTCCGGTATGTGAACCCTTGGGGATCAAACATATCCGGACTATAGTTGTGTCATTCCTCCCTCCTGTATCCTCTTTGGCACACTGATATCATTTTATGATTTTGACACTACACTGGGACATAGTTATGAGTTCAGCCAAGGTCCTGGTTCTTCACCAGGGACTTACTAACTGCAGGGAATCATTTGTGTTCTTGGTTCTCCCAAATATAGCCAGGGTTTCCCGAGACATTCTCAGGGCCCTTTACCTGGGGAATGGAGTGAGAAATCACTCATGCCTTTTCTCAAGAACCCAAGCACCTGAGCTCTCTTTGCTTCCCCTGGATTTTCCTCTTCACCCTTCCTGCTCAAAGCCTGAGTTTATCTCTCCACCCTCCATCCTTCATTTTTTCCTTCCTTCTTTGCCTCACTCCCTTCCTTCCTAACCTTCCTCCCTACCTGCCCTCCTGCATCCCTTGCTTTCTTCCTTCTTTCCTTTCCTTTTTTGCCCTGAGTTTGTTCAACTTCCCTCAGGGCCCGCATTTTGAAATTTAAAATCTAGGAAGATGCTCTTTTGCATCTAATTTCTTGTTTAACTCTCCTTGTCTGAGGCGATGAAAGAAAGGCCATGCTGAAAGATGAGAAAGCTTCAAATAAAAGGAAGCCACTTGTGCTTCCTTGACATCAACTTACCACATTGTAAATAGAGCCACCTGGCAATAATCTACAGTTCCTTTTGCCACTAGCTTTAAAAGTCCTTATCCTTTTCTTTTTAAGATCTATTCATTTTTTATTAGAAAGTCAGATATACAGAGAGGAGGAGAGACAGAGAGGAAGATCTTCCACCCATTGATTTACTCCCCAAGCAGCCACAGTGGCTGGAACTGAGTCAATCCAAAGCCAGGAGCCTGGAGCCTCTTCCAGGTCTCCCACACAGGTGGAGGGTCCCAAAGCATTGGGTCATCCTCCACTGCTTTCCCAGGTCACAAGCAGGGAGCTGGATGGGAAGTGGTGCCACCGGGATTAGAACTGGTGGCCATATGGGATCCCAGAGCATGCAAGGCGAGGACTTCAGATGCTAGGCCATGGCGCCAGGCTCTCCCTATCCTTTCCCTAGTTTGTGTGTGTGTGTGTGTGTGTGTATGTGTGTATATATATATATATATATATATATATATATATATATACACACACACATACTTTCACTGGGAAGGCAGATTTACAGGGAGTCATGGAGAGAAAGATTCTCTGTCCATTGGTTCACTCCCGAAGTGGCCACAATGGTTGAAACTGAGCCGATCCAAAGCCAGAAGCCAGGACTTCTGCCTGTTCTCTCACACAGGTTCAGGATCTGAAGTTTTTAGGCTATTCTTCACTGCCCTTCCAAGTCATAAACAGGGAGTTGGTTGGGAAATGGATCAGCCAGGACATGAACTGGTGCCTATATGGGATCCCAGTGCACAGTCAATAAGGATCTAGTCACTAGGCCATCACGCTGGGCCTGATGTATGTAATTTTTAAAAAGTACCTTTATCTTTTTAACTTGAATGACAAAAGAGAAAGAGACACAGAAAGATCTTCCATCCATGAATTTATTCCCCAAATGCCCATAAGAACTGGGATTGGAGCAGACCAAAAGCAGAAAGCCAAACCTGGCATCTCAGGTGGTTGGCAGGTACCCAGGGATTTGATCCTGCTCCCTCTTAGCGTGTACATTACCAGGAATCTGGAATAATAGGCAGAGCTGGAACTTGAATGCAAGCACTCAGACGTGGAAACCAGCTGTTGAGACTATAACTTTTTTTTTAAGATTTATTAATTTTTATTTGAAGGGCAGATTTACAGAGAGAAAGGAGAGACAGAGAGGTCTTCCATCTGTAGGTTTACTCTTCAGATGGCTGCAACAGCCAAAGCTGAGCTGACCTGAAGCCTCGAGTTTCTTCTGGGTTTCCATGAAAATGCAGGTGCTCAAGGATTTGAGCCATCTTCCTCTGCTTCCCAGGCCATAAACAGGGAGATGGATTGGAAGTGGAGCGCTGGGACACAAATGGGATGCTGGCACTAGCAGGTAGAGGATTAGCTTGTTGAGTCACAGTGTTGGACCCTGAGGTTGTGTGTTAACCAATATACCAAATGAGCACCATGGTGTAAGTAGTTTTGGTGATCATTTGACCTACTGCTGCTGGATGTTTGGGCAGGGTAAAAAAAAATCTCTTGAAGACAAAACAAGGCCAGCCTCCTTGAATTTGAGGAGAATTAGGGTGGAAATGAAGATGGGAATTCTCTCAATACTACTTTAATGTCTTGGGAGTGGAACAGGGCTGAATGTAAGGAATGTCTGAAAAGCTCAGGTGGGAGAAGAGATTTGTCTCCAGGCAGACTATAAGGAAAATACACGCTGATTTTCGTGGGACAGTTCTGGTGTATGCCTCTTTGACTTCTGTGGCCACTTTTTCCATCAAATTGGCATGGCTGGACAGCAAATTAGGTAGTCATCGTATTTTTCGTTTAAAATATGCGTGTTTAAGTGGTAACATTTACAATTAAGCTGGAGACATCAAATGCCTTAATTACTGAGATTTGTCCTCGTCTAATGATATCACCAAAATGATCCAAGTGTTTAGATCAAGGAAATTCTTTGTTTTAAAGTCTCAGGCTGGGCTTGGCACAGTAGCCTGGTGGCTGAAGTCCTCGTCTTACATGCACCAGGATCCCATGTGGGCACCAGTTCTAATCCCGGCGGCACCACTTCCCATCCAGCTCCCTACTTGTGACCTGGGAAAGCAGTCCAGGATGGCCCAAAGTCTTGGGCCCCTGCACCCATGTGGGAGACCTGGAAGAGACTCCAGGCTCCTGGTTTTGGATGAGCATAGCTCCAGCCATTGTGGACACTTGGGGAGTGAATCAGCAGACAGATCTTCCTCTGTCTCCTCCTCTCTGTATATCTGACTTTCTAATTTAAAAAAAAATGTATTTTTTAGAAGTGTCAGGCTCTTTAAACACTACTTTGACATAAAAACTATAGTTTGGGTATAAATAGATGAATGAGGACTACTAGGGAATTTTATATTTATGTGAAATATGAGAAAATTACGCATGAATTTCAGGGTTTTTTTTGCACCAAAATAAGCTTGTCTTTTAATTCTATTCTTTCAAGAACTTAAAAATATTTGTTTATTTATTTGAGAGAGTTATAGAGAGAAATATATTGAGAGAGAGATACATTTACTGACTAACTCCCGCATATGGCCACAGTGGCCTTACATGGGTCCAACTGAAGCCAAGCCACGAGCCAGGAGCCAGGAGTTTCCTGTGGATCTCTCACTTAGACAGCAAGGGACTTCTGCTGCTGCTTTTCCCAGGCCAATAGGAAGAAGCGGGATTGGAATTGAAGCATCTGGGACACAAACCAGCACCCATAATAGTTACCCGTGTTGCAGATGGTGGCTTTACATGCTACACCACAATGCCAGCCCCTCCAGGGAATTGTAATACCCCTTTATTTAGACTTTTCTCCTTTGTTGCATTATTCACATTCATCATTGTAAATTCATAAACCTTCTTTGCACATTGTGTATTTAGTGGAAAAGGGGATCTCACATTATCTGCTGTGTATGTCATATTCCAACATTTTTGCAGTTCTGACTTTCCATGAGTAAAATAAAAATATATGTTGAAGGGCCCAGCGCAGTGGCCTAGAAGCTAAAGTCCTGGCCTTGAATACAACTGGATCCCTTATGGGCACCAGTTCTAATCCTGGCAGCTCCACTTCCCATCCTGCTCTCTACCTGTGGCCTGGGAAAGCAGTTGAGGACGGCCAATGCTTTGGGACCCTGTACCCACACGGGAGACCTGGAGGAAGTTCCTGGCTCCTGGCTTCGGATCAGCACAGCACCAGCCATTGCGCTCACTTTGGGAGTGGATCATCGGATGGAAGATCTTTCTCTCTGTCTCTCCTCCTCTCTATATATCTGACTTTGTAATGAAAATAAATAAATCTTTTAAAAAAAAAAATATATATATATATGTTGACTAGATAAAATTATCCTTTCTAGTGACTGATGTGATCTTCCATTAACATACTTTCAAGCAAAATAGGCAAATTGCATATGTTATCTGTCTGTCTGTCTATCTATCTATCTATCTATCTATCTATCTTAGGTCCTGTGAAGCTAATTAGATTCTGGACACCTAAAGCCATAATGAATTTTTATGATTTCTAGTAAACACAAGTTCCCTGCTGCACCATTACATGGATCCCTCTTTCGGAGTTAGGAGATAGGGTTGTCGATAATGGTCAAAACCAGCTGGGTTAACTAGGTTCCTTACAGCCTGCTAGAAAAGACTAGAGTCTAAAGCAACCTCAAGATGTCTTTCATCTCTTTTTGTTCCTGGAGTGTAATAATCTGCTTGTATTATTATTGCAAAATGTAACAGAGTTGAAAATTTGTGAAGAACAAATTCATTTCCCACAGTTCTGGAAGTTAGTAAGTTCAAAACCAAGCTGGCAGCAGATTTGGTATCTCTCTGTTTCCAAGACAGCACCAAGTTGCTGCATCCTCCAGAGGGGATGGATCCTGTCTTCATGTGGTTGGAGGCACAGAAAGCCAAGATAGCCAGATGCTATATGCAACCTCTTTGATAAGGGTCTTAATTTGTCTTCATGAGAGAAGAACCCTCATGGTCTAATTCCTACAATTAGCCCTACCTCTTAGTGCGATTTCCTTAGAGACTAGGTCTCACCATGAATTTTGGAGGGGATACAAACTTTCAAACCCAAGACTAGAGCATTTTATTGACTGACCTCATAGAAAACTCTTAGTTCTGTCTGCTTTTTCATGGGTAGCATAAGAAAATGTAGTTGTTACTTCAAAAAAAATTTGTATGTAAACGTCATTAGTGTCTCTTTTTAATGTTTCACTCTACCTAGGTAATATATTTGAATGTTTATTTTGATGGGAAAACAGATTGAGTTTGTTTCTATCAAATTTATGCAGGTCTGTTATTCAAATGATTTTAAGTGTTCTTATAGGCTGTTTGAAATGCTTTCCTTTTCAAATTTAGAGCAATTCAAGAATAATTTTTCTTAAAGATTTATCTTATTTTTATTGGAAAGGTAGATATACAGAGAGAAGGAGAGACTGAGAGGAGAGAGGATCTTAAGTTTATTGATTCACTCCCTAACATTAGCTGCAACAGCCAGAGCTGAGCTGATCCAAAACCAGGAACCTCTTCTAGGTCTCCCTTGTGGGTGCAGGGTCCCAAGGCTTTGAGCCGTCCTCGACTCCCTTCCCAGGCCACAAGCAAGGAGCTGGATGGAAAGTGGAGCCACCTGGATTAGAACCGGTGCCCATATGGGATCCTGGTGCATGCAAGGCCAGGACTTTAGCTGCTAGGCTACCATGCCAGGCCCAAGAATAAATTTTAATTATTGTTGTTTTGAGAAGTTGTGTGACATAGAAAAGTCAATATGTATTTTTAAATTGTGAATAGTATATACAGTAAAATAGGATAATGTAACTTACAATCTAAACATAACTAAAAGAAACACATAAAACTCATGAGAGCAACTTCTTAGATAAAATGGTGTGTAATTCTGTAACTTATTATTTTTTGACTACCAGATGAGTAAATTATCATTAGAGAACATTGAAGCATGCAGGAGCGCAATTATTCCTCCTCTAGAATACATGTAAATTAGATAAAATACTTCAGTTCCTAATGAAGAAATAGGAAAACTGAAGATCCTACGGGGCCCTCATTAAATGTGTACTGCTAGGATTTCAAACATTTTGGGGAAATTCTCAAGAGATAGCAGATTCTGCCTGGGGGAAAGGGCATGGGAAATGAGGACAGATGTATATTTTCTATGGCAAGTAAGATGATATGCTTTATTGGCTAAGTGAAGTGAATATTTCTAGTGAACCTCTCTGACACTTTGCAACGTTGGAATCAAGTGAATTCTTTCCTTCCACAGATAGGGGAAAGAATAAAGTAGCAAGCAGGTCGTGTAAATAGATAGACTGGCATGAAGAAGCAGCCTTGTCTGTCAGTTGAGAGTTTAGAATGAGGTAATTACAGGCAAAGAAAGCAGAATGAGGTAATTATGGGCAAAGCAATTGGACAGCAAATTCAGTGATAAGCTCTTTGTGATGATACACAGCTGAATCTTCTCAAAATGAGAACAGTAATGCAAACCATTTCTGACCCCCCAAGCAAGTGCATCATGCTCTACTGGGTACTTTTCCATGCATTACTTGAATCTTTTCAACTGTTGATGATAATGCAGCATGACTCTTTTGTTATCTTCTAATGCATTTTATCAGCCCTCCTAAGCTCCCTCCTTCTCCTCCAGTGTTTCTGGGGGTCCTCAGGGGAGATTTCACTTGTGTTCACAAACAAGTTCTGTCACTGATCATCTTCACTGGACACTACTGTGTGTGCCATGCACACATTGCTGCAAATTGCGGCCACTTGTTCTGCTGAGGATTCAGTGGACATTACCATCGTCCTCACATCCTGCTTCTAACACTTATAATCTGTTGGCCCTCACTAGCAATTCCATTGGCCATCACTATTGATGGCCTAAAGGTTTCACAGCTCTAAGTTGTTCTGTGGAGAAGTGAGAGAGAATGCAACTGCCATACAGTGATAGAGGGATACCAACATATGACAGCATTTTTAATGAAACCATTATCTCAGTTTTTGAGTTCCTAACTCCAACTATTCCCTGCCACAGTAGATTTCATTCAATTCACTAGGAAAGAGTCACAAAGAGTTTAAGTAACTTGAGCTAAGTATTGTATCAGAATCATATGACTAGTAAGTGATGGGACTGATTAAACTGAGTTTGGGTGAAGTCTGGGCTTTTTCAATGTCCCTCTATCCTTGATCCTTCTGGTGCCAATTGGGGGCTCTGAATACCAGTTCTTTAGATACATTAGAAATCTCCTCCAAATGGGTCATTCTTTTTCTACTTCCTCAAGTCCTCTTCTGTCTTAAAAATCAACCTACTATTCAAGCCTCCTCCTCTTCATTCTCTTTATCACACTCTCCCAATATTTTCTAGTTTATGCATATTATGTCTAAATGAAGCTTTCGGTTTAACAAATATTTATTCATTTCTTATTATATCTCAGAAACTGTGCTAAGCAGTGGGAATGCTTATCTATCAAGGAATCTAAGACCTAGTCTAGAAAACATATTAATCATTCATTATAGCACAGCATGACAGATACTGCAAAAGGCAGGCATAGGGTGTGCTGTGGCAATAAATGTTGGATTATAAAAATTGAAAGCTATAGGGAAGGGATCAAAAAACCATCCTGGGAACTAAGGGAGAGTTAGAGAAGGAGCCCTGAACTGAATTTTGATGGGAAAGTTGCTATTAAATAGGCAGAGGAGAGTTCAGAATAAAGGCAGAATGGTCTAAACAGAGAAAGTAATGGTTACAGAGTCACTGAGCCTTTCAGCTACTTTTGCAGTTGTGGGAGCTTTAAGTAGTTCATTAAGTTAAGTCTGGGTGACTAGAAGTAACAGGAAATGAGAGAGTTATAGATCACAAACTAAAGTACAGAAGAGGCTACACAGGGAGGGCTACTGAGCAAAGCAAGTCAGGTAAATTGCGGCTTGGAGAACACAAACCTAGATAAGCCAGAGCACATATACCTTCTGAATGGGCAAGTGTCCCTTGCTCCTATTTGATGTTGCCACTGTGAACACAGACAGAAATAGTGCCAGATTTTCTTATTCCTCAAAAGAAGCCTTAGATACAGATTTTTATGTGACCTTTTCAATTATTAACATGCCATGTGGCCAGACAAAAATACTTCTGCCTGCAACCTCTGTGTTGAATCATGACAACTTTTGTATATTAAGATAAAGAGATTGAATTTCCCCCTAAACACACATCCAGCAGAAAGTCACTGGATGGCTGAAAGTGGGAACTAATCTAATTAGACTCTTGTTTATCAACCATAACATTTGATATCAGTGTGGAAGATGAAATAGAGAAGAGCAAGTTTGGAAAGTTGGTGAACTGCTTGCTGGGTATCAACAGTAAAAACTCAGAGGTAGCCAAGAGAAGAGACAATGACAATGGGCAAAGAGGGCAGATACAAGCTGGCTTTGAGATCTGCAGGTCTTGGTGTTAATCAGAAAGGAAAGATAAGAAGGAAGAGAAGACTTAGGATAATTCTCTTTCCCTGTATATTGACAGTTTGTAGAAGTCCTTATTGCACAAAAGTTCTGAAGCCCAAGTAGGGGACAGTACAGCGCACAGTAGAGTTAGGGCTTGTGTGTTGAATTTGAAGCCAGGGAGGGTATTTGTGTGTGGGCTTTATCAGGCCCACCAGAAATCCAAAGTGCTGGACCCCAGTGTTTTTTGCATGATTAGGTTCTTATCCACCACACCACTTCCATTTCAGAATGTGTCTTGCTTATCACAACCAGTTTAGTTACCATCCTGAGCCCTGGTTATTACAATAGTCACCTTCCAAATTTTCAGTCTTCCCAATTTTCAATCCCCATTCTTCCTCTTGTCCTCATTATGCTTTCTTCTTGGCACCATATTATGATGAAGTTCTTCTGTCTGTCAAGGCCCTCTACAATCTTGCATCCATTTTACCTTTGAACTGTATCACTGCCTGTGCTCTCATAAAGGCTCTGTGTTCTTTGTACATGGTGTTCTTCACTTGATCTTAGCCACAAGGCTGAGAAGCGATTGGGATGATATTTGTTTTCAAAGATTTTTTTTAAATTGGAAAATCAGATTTACACACACACACACGCACACACACACACAGAGAAAGAGAGAGAAAGATCTTTCATCTGCTGGTTCACTACCCAAATGGCTGCTTAATCAATCAAATTCAGGAGTCAGAAACTTCTTTTGGATCTGCCATGTATGTCTCATGGATTTGGGCCATCCTTCACTGCTTTCCCAGGACACGAGCAGGGAGCTGGATGGGAAGTGAAACAGCTTGGACATTAACCAGCTGGGATGGTATTCTTGAAACTCATATTGTCTTTAAGACTTGACTTTACCTATCATCAGTTGCACTCAGGGACACCCCTTCCTTGAAGTGTTCTGTTTTTTATTTTGTCCTCATTGACCTTTATAAGTTGCTGATGGAGTCTGTAACATCTGTTAGATAGCCAAAGGAGATTCCTTAAAGCCTCAAAATGTCCGCCATCTAGACGAAGTGGCAAATTCTTACCTGTGTATTCTGCAGTGGCTTTAGCAGGATGCTTTCTGTAAGTCTAACTCAGTATCATGGCCATAGTGAATTGGATTGGATAAGCATTGCACATGTCAGAGACAACTGTCCTTGGACTGAGTCATTTCAGAGATGACTTGTTACAAATCTAACCCCAAAGGCACATTTCATTTGGGGGAATCAGTCTTCTTTTAAAGTGAAAAAAAAATATTGTGCGAACAAAGTACTATCTTGAGAAATTATTTATTTTTAATCATCTGCATAGTCATCATGTTTAACTGTACAATTTAAGGCACTCTGAATGGCTGGTGAGGCAGTTCCCTCTGCTAGTCCAGATTCCAGCATGTTTTTTGCTAATAATCCCCATCACTAAAGGCTTTTGCATGTTTTATATGACATTAAGCAATTTTGTATTTTTCCCAACTATTGTTTCATGAGCTTTCGGCTTCTTTCCAAAGAGACCTTAGAGATATATCAAATGGAAAGCACATGGGTGACTCTGGACGAGATCAGTTGGCTGGCTTTTAAAAACTCCACAGGATGAGTTATCATGGTAAGTTTAGCACAGCCAATGATGTGGCTCCCAGCCCTGTAGATTTAGAAACTGGATTTTATCAAAACAACATGGATCTATCTGTCACTGGTGGTTCACATTAATCATTAAGTGGAAAAAGCCAGAACATCTATGTATTAGATGTCGCAAGGGCTAGAATATTTGCTGACAATATGAAATATCTTAGGGGGTGGAGCAAGGAAAGCTGCATGTGTCATAACAACCCTTGGAGGGAGTTGCGTGGAGTGAGTGCTATAAACTACACATGACTTGCAGCTGGAGAAGCTGTTGTGGAAGAAGCTGGCAGTGAACTCCTGGCTTGGCTGGGTGTTTGCTCATATGTGATGATCTTTGTTCAGTTCAGTGTTTGGAAATGAATCATCTATAAGATAGATCCTCTCCAGGGACCAAGGGCAGTCAATCTGCTGAGTGATGACAACAACAAATTGTATCTTAGAAGTGGCTGATTGGATGGAGGAATAAGATAGAAATAGGGGTTAAGGATGAATCCATTCCTTACTTGCTTTTTGACTTGAATGGTTGTGAGTACAATGGAGCCACATTATTGTCGTCTATACATAAGGGATGCCATAGATAAGGATCACAGTTTTAGTTTTGAACACTCTTGAGTGAGATAGGGGTGACTTTGAGACATCTAAATGGAAATATTCTTTAGACAGTTCCAAATTCAGACCTGTTGCTCAGAAGCATGATCTGTGGCAGAGATATAAATTAGAGATTCGTTGGTGCATAGATAACTCAAGTTATGGGAACTAATCACATGTCCTCTGAGTAGACTTCTGATTAACATCAATATTTAATTCCTGGGTTGAGGATAAGAAATTGACACAAGAAACAAAGAAAGAATTGCCCATTCCCAAAAGTAGAAGGATCAGGAGCATGCTCACAATGAAACCAAGACCAGAGGCTATTTAATGAAAAACGTGTATGTGCTTCTTCAGTGGTGGTGTAGATTGATTATAAATAGCTGTGCACTATGGTTGAGTATCTCAAAATTAGCATGATTCTACCTGGAGCAGTCTTCCCTGTATGGGCAACAGGCTTCCCTGTTAGGAGCTGTAAGGGACAACTGTCTGCATCATTCCGTTTATGCCATCGTGGTGATGGCACACTTCATTTGGGCTGAATTTATGTTTTGCTTGGCAAGGAACGATAAGGCTAAAAGAAACAAAAGAAAAAATTTGAAATTTAGCAGTGTAATGTCTTTTGTAACCTTTCCCAAAACCTTTATAATATAGCAGTGGAGGTAGAAGAAAGTGGACAGACTTGCTCCTGGGAAAGTATGCATGCGCACACACACGTGTCTGTGTGTGTGTGTGTGTGTAAGGCAAATATATGTTATTACACATTAGAGGAAGAAATGGATCAGAGTATGGTAAAAAAAAATTCCTTCTAAACTTCTTTTATGCTCAACCTTGTGAATCTGACTTTAGTGTGCTGTGGGCTCTGTCCAAAAGCCATCCATGTAGGTATGGAGATTCTGGATGGCTTCTTTGGGTATTTGATGCCCACAGCCCGGAGTATGACTTGAAACCTTCACATCAGAGAAATTCTGGTGTCATTGCTTAAAAATGAGTAGCTGCATACAGCCTGCCCGAATTAAACCAAGCTCAAATTTCAAAGCAGAAATATTAAACACACATTTAGAATGATGTTTGACAACCTCAGTCTGCAAAATGCAACTCTAATAAAATTAAGGGATCATGTGCTATACCCAGCCACACACTCAACTCCCACTGCTATCTAGAGGCTTTGTTCTTGGCTTAACCCAGAACACAGAGATGTAAAAGCATGCCATTCCTCAGGATGCCCTTTGGGAACAGATTAAAGTTGGAAAATTCCCAGAGATGTCTGGTTGATGAAGGAAGCTGGTAAAGAGGAAAATCCAGATGCCTCCATGAGCAGCGGAGTAGATGCTTTCTCCTTTTAGTAAAGAGAGAGATTTTCCTAAAATAGCCATCTCTACACACAGATACTCATCACAATTTTAGATAGCTATTCATGGGACTGGTGTTGTGGCATAGCAAGTAAAGCTGCAGCTTATCATGCTGACATCCCATATGGTTGTTGGCACAAGTCCCAGCTGCTCCACTTCAGGTCTGGTTCCCTGGTCATATGCCTGGAAAGCATGTGAAGATGGCCCAAGTGCTTGGATCCTTGCACCTGAGTGGGAGACCAGGAAGAAGCTCCTGGCTTCAGACTGGCCTGGAGCTGCAGCCATTTTGGCAGTGAGCTAATAGTTGAAACATCTCTCTCTTTTTCTGTGTAAATTCTGCCTTTCAAATAAATAAATAAATAAATAAATAAGTCTTAAAGAAAAACAACAACAAAATGCTCTCTAGAGTTCACATTCTTTTTCATTTAAGCTTCCTGATTAAGTACAGCTGTTTTTTAATTTTTAAAATTCTTTTACTTTACATAAATGAGTGAATTTTCACATTTTTCATGATTCAGATTTAAAGTATGTTCCACTCTCTATCTTCTCTCCCCTTATTACTTTTCCTCAAATTAATACAATAGCATATTTACTCATTTCACATTAAAAGCTTAACTTTCTAGTATTTAAAGGTATCATGAAGTACCTTTAAGGGAAGAAAAAGGGAAGGGAAAAAAAAGAAGAAATAAGATTGCATATTATGAAAGTGAACTAAAATGAAAATGGAAACCCTGCTGTTACTTGTGAGTAGACTCTTGCAGAACAGGTGTTTTTGATCCTCTTTCTAAAGGATAAGGATGGCTACTGCTATGTAATAACCATGGAATTGGAATAGTAAATAACTTGTTTTTGCATGCACAATTTTCAGTTGTCTTTAGGAAGGAGGCAAACACAGTCTGTGCTCAAGACCTGAATGGTATATGGCAAAGGCATCAATCTGCCTCAGTGCTTTGCATTCTGATATGCCTCAAAGGCAACTGTACCATCAACAGACCTTGTTATGATTTAGCAAACAGATCTGTTTTCAGATTTTGGCCTTGAACTTGCCAGCTAAGCCAGTGCCTAGCTTATTGATCTCTGCTTTTGGATCTGTAAAATGGGCACAAATAGGGATATTATGAGAATTAAGAGAGATAATTCATGTAAGAGCCCCAGCATAGTGTCTGACATAGAGTGAGGGCATTGGATAATGGTTAAGTCTAAGATCTTCTATCCGATGATTCACTCCCCAAGTGGCTACAATGGATGGAGCTGAGCTGATCTGAAGCCAGAAGCCAGGAGACTCTTCTGGATTTCACACACGGGTGCAGGGTCCCAAGGCTTTGGGCTGTCCTCTATTGCTTTCCCAGGCCATAGGCAGAAATCTGGATGGGAAGCTGGACTGCTGGGACACGAACCATATAGAATCCCAGCAAGGCAAGGACTTTAGCTACTAGGTTACTGCACTGGGTCCAAGTTGGGCAATTTTGTGATGAAATTGATATAACTAGAAATAATATGTCAAATGAAAAGTTATTGGAATTATAGGTTATGTTAATGAGCCTCATACAAGGGATCTTCAAAAAGATCATGGAAAATGCATGTTATGAAAACACTATGCTTGGATTTCAGTTTTTCTGCTGCTTTTCCCAGGAGTATTAGCAGGGAACTGGATTGGAAGTAGAGTAGCAAGGACATGAATCACTACTTATACAGGATGCCCTGTATCATGAAGCCAGCCTCAGAAATCCTTTTTAAAATGTAAATAACTTTTGAAGAGACTTTGATCATAATTTATTTAAATGCACAAACTGAGAGTTCTGTTTATAAGACAAGATTTCATCACCACAAAACATAGCTGGAAAAACTTGATACAAACGGTCAAAGCTGGATTCAGTTGCAATAACCCACACAACTCCTACTCCCATTCCTATTCCTAACCCCACTTTGCATACAAGGCAGTTATAAAATTGAATAAAGTAACTTAAAGATAACTATGCTATGATAAAAGACATTTTAAGCTCAATACAAAAATAGTTTTTAAGACAGAGCCAGCAGAGTATCATCCCGATCAATTAAAAGCTCCAACATACCATCAGTAAAAATTTACATCATTATGGAATTAGTTGACATAGTAATGAGTAGCCAATGTTAAAAATAAATGCTTGTTCTTAACGACCTTCTGTGACCACCTCATTGACATTTCAATTTTAGTTTATACACAACATATAACATACATAACATAACGGGCCCGGCGGCGTGGCCTAGCGGCTAAAGTCCTCGCCTTGAACGCCCCGGGATCCCATATGGGCGCCGGTTCTGATCCCGGCAGCTCCACTTCCTATCCAGCTCCCTGCTTGTGGCCTGGGAAAGCAGTCGAGGACGGCCCAATGCATTGGGACCCTGCACCCGCGTGGGAGACCCGGAAGAGGTTCCAGGTTCCCGGCATCGGATCGGCGCGCACCGGCCCGATGCGGCTCACTTGGGGAGTGTATCATCAGACGGAAGATCTTCCTCTCTGTCTCTCCTTCTCTGTGTATATCTGACTTTGCAATAAAAAATGAATAAATCTTTAAAAAAAAAACATACATAACATAACATGTTATACATAACATCATATCATCTTAAATTAAGGCAAACATGTGGTATTTAACCTTTTTGGATTGGCTCATTTCCCTTAGCATTATGGTTTCCAGTTTGGCCCATTTGGCCACAAAGAACTGCATTTTGTTTTTTTTAATAGCTGAGTAGTATTCCATGGAGTAGATGAACCATAGCTTTCTTATCCAGTCCTCTGCTGATTGGCATTTTGGTTGCTTCCATGTTTTTGCAATTACTGATTGTGCTGCTATGAACATGGAGTGCATGTTGGTTTCTCATAAAACAAGTGTTCTGGATATATTCCTAGGAGTGCTATTGCTGGATCATACGGTATGTTGATTTTGAGTTGTTTGAATGTTCTCTATACTGATTTCCATAGAGGCTGTACCAGCCTGCAGCCCCACCAGCAGAGAGGGTATACCTAAGAAGGCATTGAACTTGACTGGACAGTAAGATGCTGGACTCTATGTTTGGTATATGCTTGCAATGAGGGAATCTCAACTGAACTTGAACTGTGGTTATGCAACAAGGTGGAGGAATCCACCATGGTGGGAGGGTTTGGGGAGGGGTGGGGAGAATCCCAGTACCTATGAAACTGTGACACATAATACAATGTAATTAATGAATAAAAAACCAAAACAAACAAAAAAAACCAAAAACAAAAACAGTTTTTAAAATGTATGTGATAAATGTTGAAATTCTTTTTCTAAAAAAGATAGTTTTATTTATTTACTTATTTATTTATTAATCTATTTATTTGACAGAGTTAGAGGAGAGAGAGAGATATTCCATCAACTGGTTTTCTCTCCAAGTGGATACAATGGCTGGGGCTGGGCCAGGCCATAGTCAGAAGCCAGGAGTTTCACTGGGTCTTCCATGTGAGTGGTAGGGACCATATTCCCTTGCTTGCCTGGGGACATTGGCAGGCAGCTGGATCAAAAGTCAACAGCCTGGACTGGAACTGGACTCATCTGGGGTGCTGGGATCACAGGTTGCTTTTGAAACTGCTGTACCACAACACTAGCCGTAATGCTGAAAAATCAGAAATCTACAATTTTAAGTAAAATTTTTATTTTTAAAGAAGAAAAAGTAGGAGAAAATAGTATGGAGTGACTAAAACAGAATAAATGTAGTTTGCTATCATAAAATTAATTGCCCTATTTACATTATTTGATCAAAATAATCTAATTCCTGTAGCTATATCACTAGAAATATGTAATTCTTAGTTTTCTAATAAAGCTACATGAAAGCTGGTGTGTGTGTGTGTGTGTGTGTGTGTGTGTGTTGAGCTTAACCAGACTTTTAAAATGTCTCCTTGAGAATAGAATATCATCTTCATACATTAACAAAAAAGTTTACACTTACATCATTTATTTAGCA
The DNA here is from genome assembly GCF_030435755.1 of Ochotona princeps. Lineage (NCBI taxonomy): Eukaryota > Metazoa > Chordata > Mammalia > Lagomorpha > Ochotonidae > Ochotona > Ochotona princeps. The sequence goes on along the minus strand of NC_080833.1, from coordinate 77,582,411 downwards.
TTTATAATTCATTATGACCTTCCAAATGGAAGATATCAGATACTTAAGGTCAAAGAATTTTGTATCTATGACATAAATAATGTGAGACCAGACTCAAAAGAATTTAATTTGAAGTGGTTGCTGTTACTGCATGCAGGACATCTGTCTCCGTTTACTTGGCTAAGGCTGATAAAGAGGATCAACAACAGTATGGTCCAGAGGCTAGAGGTCTCCACGCAAAGATTACAGATGCCTTCACAACACAGCCCAAGTTACCGGAATTAGCGAGGCAGGGATTTAGGAACACAGTAAATTTTGGTTTATCTTGGAATTCCAACAACAGCATATGCAAGTAACTAGAATGTTTTGCTTTTCTATTCTGCATTCTATCTTAAGAAACAAGACAAACAGGAAACATACTGTTGCTAGACTTTGACTTAGAAACAAAATCCATGGTATGCCAAAGGATTGGTACAGATTCAATATAATTCCTTGTATCTCCCATCTAACTATACAGTGAATACTTTTCACAAGAAATAAATGTTACAAAAAAACTCTCAGCAGACCAGCATCTACTGTGCATTGAGTCACATAAGCAATAAGTATATGCATTGAACTTCTGCATGCCAGGTGTACAGTAGGGTTGCAATACAAAGCATTCAAAAGATGTGCAAGGATTATTATCTTCATATAAGGAAATACTGAGGGAAAAGATTGAGAAGGTAGTTTGGGACCTGGAAGAAATTTTGAATGAAGAAATGATATGGTCAGAGAGTATTGTATTGTACTCATCTGGAAGCTTTAAACACACCATCATGCTCCTTCTCTCCTTTCCCATTTTAATTCTGAAATGGAGTGGGGCTATGCATGATTCGTGGCCATAACAGGACCTTTTATCTGAAGTGTTTGGTGAGACTTTTCCAGTCCAACAAAAGTATGCTGGATCAAAAATCACAGGGGAGAACTGAAATCAGTGTGTGAAGTGAGTAAAGGGCCAACAATTCAAGAAGAGATCAAGGGCTGAAACAGAAGTTGGATATGAACCAAGAATTTGAAATCAAGGAAGTGAAAGTAATTGAAAGAAGTTGAAAGAGGACGAAGAGGAGAAATGAAATGGAAACAAGTGAAAGGGCATGTCTACTTTGCTTGACAGGCCAAAAAGGATGTCAACGAGATGAGAAGAATGGAGGAGACACTACTCACTGTATATTATCAGGAGTCTCTTTCCTGAGAAGCTAAATGTGAACCCTGCATGGCCATATGAATATTATATGAGCCTGTCCTTGTACCTAGCCAACCAGAACAGAATGGCCATCTGACCTAAACTGGTTTACACACACTCTCTCCTGGGAATTAAATTGGATTTGGGATGTCCAGTAAGTTTGAAATCTCTCCATGAATGAAGATGGTGTTCATTGGAAGCTACATTGTCTACATGGAAATAAAATCAGATCAGTGAGGGTAGCTTTGGGACAAAGATAGAGCTAGATGGGAATGATAGCTTCACTTTTTGATGCCTTTCTGGCCCATGGGCTTAGTTCCTCCTCCTGGCTGTATTTCAGCTCTTGTCCTTTATTTTTTTAAAATAAATTTTATTTTATTTTGATTTATGTGCTTTTATTAGAAAGTCTAATATACGGAGAGGAGGAGAGACAGAGAGGAAGATCTTCCATCCGATGATTCACTCCCCAAGTGGCTGCAATGGCTGGAACCGAGCCAATCCGAAGTCAGGAGTCCAGAGTCTCCTTCTGGATCTCCCACATGGATACAGGGTCCCAAGGCTTTAGGCCATCCTCAACCACCCTCCCAGGCCACAAGCAGAGAGCTGGATGAGAAGTGGGGCTGCCGGGATTAGAACCAGCACCCATGTAGGATCCCAGTGCATGCAAGACGAGGACTTTAGCTGTTAGGTTACCGCACCAGGCCCTAAATTTTATTTTTTTAAATAATGATTAAATGGTTGATCCAGGTGGGAAGGATTGAGGTTTAGGGAGAACTGGATGAATTCTTTGCTTCCCAATTATCTTCTTGTTCCTGGTGGAAGGGGAGAAACAAAGGGGGAAACCACTCATGACTTTCCATGCATCCCAAGACCCAGGGATGAGGAACCGCCACCTCATGTCAACCCAGAGTCTCAATGTGTACATATTCTGAGGGTTCTGCCCAAGTGGTTTGGATAGTTCTGAAATGCTGCTGAATTCACTGATCTGAGGATGATGTCACTCTCCCAATGTCAATTGGCTCAATTCACTGAGATGTTTTGTGGTCATTGTTTGGGGTAGTTGTCCAGTTAGTTCTGTTCTTCTGCTACAGCACCAAATATGTTGCCCATATTCTCATTTTACAACAGGACCTGTGTCCACTGCTCCACCTTTTTCACTAAGTAAGGCATGTTTTTGCAAGTAAGTCCAAGTTCCTGGGCCAGGTGCGCCAAGCATCACTGGAAACGCTTGTCTCTTAAGTCTGGAAAACATCACAGCTTGCGATAAGTTCCTGTTGCTGAAACTATTTCAAAATGTATCTCTTACTTGTATTAGCATCTTTAAGGTTAAATTGTCTTAACGTCCTTCCCCATCAGTCAAGATTCAGGCAGCTGGGTATTTCTTGTCTTTGTTGGGATGCTACAAGTTATGTGCTGAGGGTGATGAGATTAGAGCTTGGAGAAATAACTAAAATGTTTACTAATCTTTCGATAATGGAAGGTGAAAAACTGATAAGGGAAATAAAAAGATACAAAATGAGAAACTGGGAAGAATTAGTTGAGTAAAAATTTAAAGGCTAGAGGTTTGTTTCATATTTGTATCAGCTTACACAGGATTGCTGGGTGTACTCACAGCTGTAGTGGATAATAATGTATGATTGGATATGGGGGTAAGAACCTTAATATAAATATGCTGCCAGTTTCAGTGGTAATTTATGAATTATCTAACAGAAATATAAATTTATTAGTAAATACTATGCTTATAAATAAGGATTATTGCTAATGTTGAATGTATTATCAATCTGGTGATGATAATAAGAATTTATTAAGAATCTATTATACACCAGGCATTCTATTACATACAAATTATGCAAAATTAACATAAAACATACAAATCCCACCAAATAATCTACAAAATAATTGCTGCTCTATCCACTTTATGTAATTTGGTTACTTGATGAATTGGGAATGCTTCAATAAATCTGTATGTTGTGGATTATAGCCAGGGTAGCCTTTACTTCCTATCTTTTTTATGAATTAATGCCGGCACATGAATAGTAAAATTTAACTTTTTTAGAAAATTGTACCTTGTTTAAATACAGATTGTGCTATTTCTGGGTTTACAGAAGGGAGTGGTCATAGAAGCCCCAAAGGCCAGGGAGTTCTAATTATATGCACATATATAAACAGAGGGAAGTTCCAAGAAGGTGGACAAGAGAACCTATATGATTGCAACTGCTTTTCTGAAACAGGACTTGATATGCTTTTGGATCCTGGCACAGAAATCTGTGCCTAATATGAATTCTTTTCTATCTACTTCCTCCCTAAATCAAAGACATGAGTTACGAACCACCAGGCGATTATATAGCAAGAATATGTTTCAAAAGAAGGACTTTCCCTGGCTGCATCCTGGCCCACCCTTGGCTGCCGCAACCTCAGGAGGAAAGTTCTTCCTCACCTTCCTCTGTTACTGTGCCTTTCAACAAACAAAACCCACAAAACTCAAGTAAAGGTTTCTTTCTGCTTCAAGTTCTATTTTTTTCTTATAAAAAAATTATTGGTTTTACAATTTAAAAAATTTTTTTAACTTCTTTGAAAGATAGTGTTAACAGAGAGATCCATCTGTTGGTTTACTCCTCAAAGGGCTGCAAGAGCCAGGTGTGTCCTCCAGGTCTCCCATGTGGGTGCAGGGACCCAAGCACTGGGGGCTGTTCTGTACTTGGTGGAGATAACCAAGACTTGGGAAGGGGGAATGGTGATGGTTTAGAATGAGACACAGAATTAATGCTCAGGCTCCAAATTGTTTCAAGCTCTATGAACATAAAGGGAAAGAAAATTGAATTTGAGGTATTTATTAAAGAATTGTAATATGTTATGAGCATCAAAAGATTTTTATGAAAATTAAAATCATCTTTTCTCTTTCTATTAAAAATCATCCTCACTTTATTTTATCTTTATTTGAAAGGAAGAGTTACAGAGGGAAGGAGAGAAAGAGAGATCTTCTATTTGCTGGTTCACTCCCCAAATGGCCTCATCTGGCAAAGCTGCGCCAATCCGCAGCCAGAGGCCACGAGTTGCTTGAGTGTCTCCCACATGGGTATGGGGTTCCCAGGGCCTTAGACCATTCTCCTTTGCTTTCCCAAGCTGTAACTAGGGAGCTGGACTGTAATTGGAGCAGCCAGAACTCAAACTGGCAGCCATACAAGATACTAGCACCATAGTGAGGCTTAGTTCACTGCACCCCCAGTACTGGCCCCCTAATGAAACTTTTGTTTGTTTGTTTGTTTGTTTGTTTGAAGATTTATTATTTATTTTTATTGGAAAGCCAGATATACAGAGAGGAAGAGAGACAGGAGGATCTTCTGTGCAATGGTGCACTCACCAAGTGGCCGCAACGGCTGGAGCTGAGCCAATCCAAAGCCAGGAACCAGGAGCTTCTTCCGGATCTCCCACGCAGGTGCAGGGTCCCAATGCATTGGGCCGTCCTCGACTGCTTTCCCAGGCCACAAGCAGGGAGCTGGATGGGAAGTGGAGCTGCCGGGATTAGAACTGGCGCCCATATGGGATCCTGGTGTGTGCAAGGCGAGGACTTAAACCACTATGCTATCACACCAGGCCCGTAATGAAACTGGAAACAGAGTGCTTCTGATGATGAAACTACAGCTGTGGTGTTCTGGGAAAAAATTTTTTTTGATAATGGAAATGAGATAGCTTATTCCTAATCCTTCCTGTAGGAAAATAGTCTAGAAATGTAAAAGCCAATAGTAACAAATGGCACAGACCAGGTGAAAAAACAACTAAAACAGATAGGTGTTAATTAAGATATTTTTGTAGAAGTAGAAATTGTCTCTCAAAATTATGTCAGAAGGCAGATAAAGCTGCTGCCTGAGGCACTGGCATCCCCCAGGGATGCTAGTTTGAATCCTGACAGCCTCACTTCCAATCCGGCTCCCTGCAAATGGGCCTGGGAAAACAGCAGAATATGGCTCAAGTGTTTGGGGCCCTGCCTGCATGAGGAAGATGCTGAAGAAGCTCCTAGCTCCTGGTTGCTGGATTCAGACTGGCCCTGCTTTAGCTGTTGCAGCCATTTGGGGAGTAAACTAATGGAGGAAAGATTGTTCTCTGTCTCTAGCCCCTGCTTTAAGTCTGCCTTTTAAAATAAATTCTTTAAAACTCAGAGGTCAATTGAAATTTATTTGCTGTAATGAAAATACTTCAGCTCCATACACTTGTACTAACTCTTTTGACTTTTAGGGTAATTAACAACAGGATCACTAATGTTGAATTGCTTTTATTTGATGTTTTAGAGGAGTAGGCCATTTAGTGGTAAAGAGACCACTATTTATTATAATGGGCAGTGCAAATTGCTTGTGGAATAAATATCATGCGGAATGAGGGTGAGGCCATTTTGATAGAGTCATTTACCTTATTACAACAGAGAATTATTACATGCAGTACCACCTTATGCCCCAGACAGTATTTTGTAAAAACATGGTTTCTTAATGTTGAGAAAAGGGGAGATTTACCACAAACACTAAAATGTGACTAAGAAAATATGTGCCATGATGGTAGAAAAAACATACTTTAAAATAAACATTTATACATTCAAAAGTCTGTTTTCCATGGTTGGGTATCTTTGAGCAAACTAAATGTTGGAGCATCCTGGTGCTTCTTAATGGTTAAGTTTTAGTCATGACAGATTTTTTTTGTTTAATTTGTTTTTAATTTTTATTTTTTTCTCATTACAGAGATGAGGGAATGGGGATTATAGACCCATGTTGGCCACTAGTAAGCATGGAAAGGGTTGAAGGTGGGGTTGGGATGGAGGTGGATTGAGAGAGGTGAGTCTGAAGCAGGGGCAGGGGCAGGGGCAGGGGCAGGGGCAGGGGCAGGGGCAGGGGCAGGGGCAGGGGCAGGAAGGGTACCTCATTCGTCGTTGTCAGCTTACATTAATGCCAAGAGAAGGGGGAAAGAGGTGTAGAGGGTGTGAGAAGAATGTGCTGGGAGTATTACTGGAGTGGCCATTTTGTAAGAAGTGACACATTTTATCTGTCCTCAAGTTCTAAGACCATGTCTGCCTCAAAGTGTCTACAGCCCTAGGTGCTTTCCATAGACCTTGGCCTGAAGTATTCTGCCACTTGCTTTTCTTTCCACCTTTTTTTTTAAATGATTTTTTTTTATTGGAAAGCCAGGTTTACAGAAAGAAGGAGAGAAAGATCTATCCGCTGGTTCTCTCCTCAAGTGGTTGCAAAATGGCTGGAGCTGAGCTGATCCAAAGCCAGAAGTCAGGAAATTTTTCCTGTTCTCCCACACATGTGCAGGGTCCCAAGGCTTTGGGCCATCCTCGACTGCTTTCCCAGGTCACAAGCAGGGAGCTGGAAGGGAAGTGGAACAGCCAGGACAAGAACTGGCACCCATGTGGGATCCCAGTGTGTGCAAGGTATGGACTTTAGTCACTAGGCTACTGTGGCTGGGCCCTTCTTTCCACCCTTTCAAAAGGTACTTGAGATCTTTGGTTGGATTGGAAGAGTTAGTTGTCATGTCTTTCATGTGCTTCTGGGTATGTTCTTCATCCCCTCTCTGGAGTCAGTAACATTAGTGGCCATGTCCTGTGACCTGTGCCCTGTGGTTGGAGCTCATGTCCATGAGATCAGGGATTCTGTTGGCTTAAGATACCTGTGCAGTTCAGGAGCCCACTTCTGACCAGTTCACTCTACCTGGCTTGCTCCCAGCCTTAGTTCTCATGCTTCTTAGCAGGTGCTGCAACCTAGTCAAGACCACTGCCTGCCCCATCTCCTGTACATATCTGTAGGTGTGTCAGCCTGGACAGGCAGCTCATTCAGAACTCCTACCAACTGATCCCTAACCCCAGTTCCTGTGAGCACCTGCAGGTGCAGTGGTCTGACCCAGCCTACCTCCAGTTTCAGCCTTTGCATGCACCAATGGATATGGTGGCCCAACCCAGTTTGCCCTCAGACCCTATTCTTTGTTTTTGTTTTAAAATTTTTATATTAATATTTTCCTTGATAGTTTTATAGCTATAAGGATTCCTCCTCCTCCATTTCCTCCCTCCCTAATTCCCCTTCACACAATTTCCCAGCATGTTATCACAGTAGCATAGTCCTTTAGTAACACACGTTCAACATTCTGCTGTTTAAGTGTATCATCGCATTAGAAGTGAGGCGACACTCTCCTCTCTCATAGCATAAAAATCAGCAACATCGATTAGAAATAACGGAACCAATCCAAGGTTGATATCACACTTGGATTGGTGAAAATGGCAGCATTTCAGAACTATCCAAACCACTTGGACAGAACCCTCAGAATATGTACACATTGAGACTCTGGGTTGATACAAGGTGGCAGTTCCTGTTCCCTGGGTACTGGGACGTGTGGAAAATCATGAGTGGTTTCCCCCTTTGTTTCTCCCCTTCTGCCAGGAACAACAAGAAGAAATAGCAAATTGGAAAGCAATGAATTCATCCAGTTTTCTCTAAACCTCAATCCTTCCCACCCGGATCAACCATTTAATTATTATTTAAAAATAAAATTTAAAAAAAAAAGAATGAACAAAACCATGAGATCAGCAGGGTGGTTTCGTAAACTAGGCCTCCGACTGTGGCATTGGCATCCCATATGGGCACCAGTTCGTGTTCCAATTGCTCTGCTTCCAATCCAGCTCCCTTCTTATGGCCTAGAAAAGGAGTAGACGCTGGGGGTGGTACACACCTACATGGGGACCCAGAGGGAGCTCCTGGTTCCTGGCTTTGAATTAGTCTGGCTTTGGCCATTGTGGTCATTTGTGGAGTAAACCAGTGGATGGAAGATCTTTCTGTTTCTTCTCTGTTTGTAACTCTGCCTTTCAATAAAAATAATTAATAAATCTTAAAAAGAAGAAGAAGAAATAATAGAATCAGAAATAATGGGTATTCCTTACCAGTCAAACAAAATTTCAAGTTTACGGACTAGTGTGTAGAGTATATACAAAATTCTTGCCCCAGTAATGGAGAATACCAATCTCTAGACTAAACGCTACTTCCCGGAACAAAGCCTAACAATGTTTGTAGAAATGCAAAATAAGACTGGCACACAACTTTAAAGTTCATGATGACTGGCAATCAATGAAACCACAGCTAGCTACATAGAAAAGTTGGGAAATAGGACTCCTAACATGGAAAGAAAGTTAATTAATTGACATTGGCCCAGAAATAACATGGATTTAGCAGCCAAGGCCATTAAAATAATTGTTGTTTTCATTTGGAAAGTCAGATTTGCAGAGAGAAAGAGAGACAGAGAGAAAGATATTCTATCTGCCGGGTCACTCCACAAATGGCCGCAACAGCCAAAGCTGAGCAGATCCAAAACCAGGAGCCAGGAGACTCCTCTGCGTCTCCCACATGGGTGTAAGATCCCAAGTCTTTGGGCCATCCACAGCTGCATTTCCAGGCCACAAACAGGGAGCTGAATGGGAAGTGGAGTGGCCGGGATTGGAAGCGGGATTAGGCACCATATTGGATCCTGGCATACGCAAAGTAAGTACTTTAGCCACTAGGCTACTGCACCAGACCCCAAAATAGTTTTTATAGCTGTATTACATGTCACAAAGCAAATGCAGACACTGAAGTCACAAAAAAATACATAAAAACTTAGTTTTTAGATATGAAACATGATGACAAAATATTCCACACAGAATTGAAAGCCTGTTAGAGTTTGCAGAAGAGAAAAATTAGTGAGTTTGAGATATTAATAGAAATAACCTAAAATGAGAAAATGATAAAAGAGAATTTTATAAAAAGCAGAAGAATAACCAAGCAGTCTCATATACATGCAATTGGAGTCCCTGAGGAGAGGAGAGAAATTGGAAAAGTGCTTACCATTAAACTATGTCGTAGTACAATATTTTAAAACTTTTTTTGCTTTGCTCACTTTTAAAAATCCCATTAAACTGATTCATAGTATTTAATGATCATATTTATCAAATGTAATTAAATAATATGTAGTAAAGTGTGGCTCTTTCCAGCTATCCGCTGGCTCTTCTGACGACAATGAGAATGTATGAAAGGTCAGCAAAACAAATAAGCTAGTGTTACTTAATCTAGAACCCTTAGAAGAACTGATAAAAGAATAAAGAAGACGTAGGAGTTTGGTTTTTAATTCCTCCCTACTCTCTGTCATTGCCCAATTTGCATGTAATTAACAAATAATTCTTGATAATTTAATATTGATATAGGTTGTTGCTTTGGATTTTCTCCAGATAACAGATTTTTCATTTTCTTTATTTCACACACAGAAAACACTGATTTAGTTTAGATAGGTGCAGTTATGTATAGAGAGAGACATACACTCACAGAGATCTTCAACCTACTCATTTTATTCCACAGACGACCACAACAACCAGTGCTGAGGCAGGCTACCCCAGGAGCCCGTAATTTCATCCAGGACTCTCATGTGGGCATCAAGGACCTAACTAAGTATTTGGTTCATTTTCCACTGCCTTTTCCAGGCCATTATCAGGAGGTAGGATCAAAAGTGAAGCAGCTGGGACATGAACTGGTGCTAGATGGGATACTATCATTGCAGGCAGTGTCTTTCCCCACTATACCACGATGCTATCCCTTACTTTTCTCTTATGATACTTCAAATATTTGATAATAATAAAAATAATAACTTAATAATAGCTTAATGGAGTCTCACAACATAAGTTACTATGCCAGGCTCTGTGTGCATAATCTCATTTCCTCATAGACACTTTTTGGGGTGGGTACTATTCCTCATTTAATAGTGAGGAAGCTAGTGTACAGAAAAATTCAGAGAAGTGTGTTTGGCTCTAGTCTAGGGTAATGAGAAAACTCATGTTCCTAAATCTATCTTATGCTTCTCTCCATACCCCATCTCCCACAACTAAACATAACAAAGACTTGGAAAGACCAATTGCTGGATATGGGTAAAAAAAAACCCATATGCTTATAATGCATAATTTCAGGTTTATAAAAGTTTCATGGATAAATAATGTTATGGGTAGAAGAAAGAAGAACCTCTTGGTGACCTGATAATAAAGGAATTAACATGAATTTGTTAAACACTGTATGCAAATCTTGGGAAATACAATTTCAAAATGTATCTTTCTTTCACAATGTAACTTGGTCAGCTTAATTTTAAATTGAAAAGGTTAAAATATACAAACTTTTTAGTTGCAAAGTTTATGATTTCAAAAGATCATCTGCTATACAGCTTAGTTAAAAAATGAACTGTAGCAAGGTTTCCGTTTCTTTTCATTCACTTCTGAGAACAAGAAAAAGGTTGAGGATTTATAAGAAAATGATTTAAAGCCCTGATAGAACAAAGGAGCGCTCTGAGAGAAAACCTTGCCTCTCCTCAATCCAACAGCTCGTCAGAAGTGTCCAAAAATCTCAACAAGAAAATATGAAACGATTTTGCTATGCCCAGCAGACCACATACTGAACCCTGGGATGTAACGCAGCCCATCAAAGTCAGAATCATCTAGAGAGTGGAAAACTGCCAGTAGATCACTTAAGGCGTCGGGCTTAAAATATTAAAGATGAGACAATGTTTTAGAAAGGACTCTGTGGCTATTGTTAAAATAGAATTTGCTTGGTGACTGTTATTTAGTGCACCAAAGTGTTCCCTGAAGCTGTGTTAGTCTATCTCACGTGTCTGTTCTAGGAACACTATGATTAAAGGGCTAGAGACTCATAGAAATCTTGGACCTTCTTTATCCCTCTTCACCCCTGAAGTTTTATTTCTAGTGAACAATATACGCTAGCTAGGCCAGAAATTTTTTTTTCAAGGAAGAAAATAAACTTTTCCAGTACTAAAGGTACATTTTTGTGACTTTTACTTCCGAATTGACTCATACAGGTGCACAGTATCATAGAGTTCTTAATGTTACTGAGCAATGATGGTAATTTTTTGTTTTGTCGTTAAAGTGACATTTATGATTTCCTAATGATGATAAGAGTTCATGTTAACTTTGAGTTATGAAATCTTTAATGAAGACATATGCTGGTCTAGTGATTAAGATACACTTAAGATGCTTGCTGTCCGTATTGGAGAGTTTGATACCTGCTTCTAGCTTCTGATACCAAGATCCTGCTCATGCAGACCCTAGGAGGCAAATGTGATGGCTTAAGTGATTGACTTCCTGCCACATTTTAGATGACCTAGGTTGGTGGTAGTCCAGGAGTGGAAGAGTAAATCCACTGCATGAGGTGGTCCAGCACTCAGGTTTCTTTCATCGTATTGGCATCAATTATTTTCAGATACGTGTTGCTCCAAATTATTTGAGATCATTCATTCATTCCAATTAGCATGCAAAGGGGTAAATAAACAGTTGCAGGGATAGGGGATAGCCTTACCATTCAAGTGTAAGGCAAAAAGTTGCATACATCACTTTGGCTCAAATTCCACAGGACAGATGTTGCTAACAGCTATACCCAACTGCAAGGCAGAATGAGGCATGCAGCTAAAATCCAGAGTAGCTAAAACTCAGAGGTTTCATTACTCAAGAAAATATGGAAAAACTAGCATTGACAAAAAGCTAGCAGCTTCTGAGCTGGTGTAGCATAGTAGTTTAAGGTGCCACTTGGAATGCCTACATCGCATATGATAGTGCCTGGCATTTTGTTCCACCTCCACTTCCAATCCAGCTTCCTGCTAATGCTCTTGGGAGGTAGCATATGATAGCTCTAGTACTTCGACTCCTGTCAGCCATGTGGAAGACAAGGATGGAGCTACTGGCTCCTGGCTTAAAACTGGTCCAGATCTGGCTGTTGTGGCCATTTAGAGAGTGAATCAGCAGATGAAAGATCTCTTCCTCCTTCCTTCCTTCCTTCCTTCCTTCCTTCCTTTCTTTCTTTTCCTTTATTCCTTCCTTTCTTCCTTCTTCCCACTTACCTCTCTCCCTCATTCCCTCCCTCCCTCTTTCTCTGTCACTTTGCCTGTTGAATAACTTTAACTTTATAATCTTTAAGTAAAATTTGTTAAAATGAATCGTCTCAACCACGTAGCTCTAATTTTATGCTTCTGGAAATCAGCACCAAGATATTGCCATTTCATGCTGATAAAGTCACTTTGGGCACTTTCTACAGCAACTTTCTACTTCTGGTGAATTTACATCAGTTTTGAGGCAGACACTTCCACTTGTGCTTCAGGAAAATGAAAAAAGGATTTCACTGTTGACTCTGTTTTAGTGAGAGTTAAATTTCTAAGGAACATGACATCTGGGCATGGTGGTAGCATTAAGGAAATTCAGGTGGAAGCTTATTCACTGTTCTGCTGGTCCCAGCTACTCAGACATGGATAAGATAGAAAATAACTTCATTTCCCCATGCCCCCAAATTTTCTCCTTCCATACTCCTTCTCTTCTTGTCTTACTTTTTCCTTGTCTTTTTTATGCTCCTTGTATTTTTTTTTTTCTCACTGCTCCTCCTCCTTCTCAAATTAATGGCTGTCACTAGAGATTTTGTGAATTATCCTGTTCCAAAGATCTATAAACAGAAATAGAAACTCAACAGCATTTGATTGCTTTTAGACATGTTCTAGACATGCTTGGTTTATGTGAAGTATGATCAGGGCCATTGTGGAATATGAATAAAAGATTTCTCATCTAATCTCTGAGTCCATTTTATAGCTAACTATTCAAATGTTGAGATATCGTCTCCAGAAAGATAACACTCACTTGAAAAGAAGACCTAAAACTTCTCCTTAAATATAAAGCAGGGTTGTGCAAATTAGGGGCAGGGAAAATCCCAGACTCTACAGAATTGTACAATAAAATTAAAAATTTTAAATAAAAATTAAAATATAAAGCAGGGTCAAAGTCAGAATTCAATAGTGAAAGACTGTTCTGTTAGGATCAAGGGCAATTAGGAGAGAGAGGCTTTTAGTTCAGGCAAGGAGTTTTATTAATCAGGGGAGAGAGTCTGATGGACCACTTCCTGGCAGGAGACTACTCCATAGCACTTCCACATGTCAGGGTCACTGCATGAAGGAAATGACTGCCTAGGGTATACAGCACCAAGCTTTTACATCTTAGGCATCAGGGTAGCAGATGGGGAGTGGCGGGTGCGGAATGGGAGAAGAAGGCAGCATCTCCTTGGTTTGCATATGCTTGTGATGTATAGTATGGGTACTCATCATGGCTGGTGTTAAACTTCTGTGCAGAGACAAGGGAGTGCCAGCTTCCTTTGGCAGGGTGGCGGAGTCACTTTGTTCTGCCCAACCTAACATATTCTAAAGAGAACTTTCAATAGAATATATTCCATCTAATTATCTTTTTAAAAAAGATTTATTTATGTTTATTGGAAAGTCAGATTTACAGAGAGATGGAGAGACAAACATCTTGCATCCACTGATTCACTCCCCAAGTGGCTGCAATGACCAGAGCTGAGCCCCAATCTGAAGCTAGGAGGTTCTTCTGGGTCTCCCACACAGGTGCAGAGTTCCAAGACTTGGAGCTGTTCCCAACTATTTCCTGGCCACAAGCAGGGATCTGGAAGGGAAGTGGATCAGCAGAGACATGAACCGGTGCCTATATGTGATCCTACACTTGCAAGGCAGGGCTTAAGCCACTAGGCTACCAACCATCAAACTGTCTTATCTGTGTTTGATGGTATTAATGGAAGAAAAATAAACTTTTGAGAAATACCATTATGTTATTTGCAAACTGTTCACACATATTTTTCATCATTATGCAAATGTGAAATAGAATATGTGAAATAAAATAAATTTTACCTTCTAACAATTTAAATATCAAAAGTGTTATTGGTTTAAGCTAACAAGTAAATATAAGCATGTTTAGAATAAATAATTTTTGTCCTTTGCCTAAGTTCATTGATCAGCTTGCAATTTTTGTGGTCTGGAAATAAGTTATATTTCTATTACTCTAATTCTAGAGTTCCCCATCCACTCCCCACTCCACCCCTCCACATGTCATCAGCTAGCATTTTTAAGACTGAGTTATTCTAAAAGCTTTAAAAGATAGCTATATTTGTATAACCCTAGGTAAGGTTTTCCAAGAATTCCACTTAAGTAAAGCATTTTTTTTCTTTCTGAGATAACCTTGGAAAAAAAGTTAAAGAAGACATTTTGTTTGAAGTTGCCTTTGATTTTAGGAGATAGTGTCAATTATTTATGAAAATATGGCAAAGATTGTGGCTAATATAAAAATACAAGGCAATTATTTCTATTTTTAAGAAGAAGAGAACCCTTATAATAATATTAGTTAAATGTATAAAACTTCATCAAGTTGTTTAAGCTACATGATAGTCTAGTTTTGTTGAAATAAAGCAAAAGGATTTTTTTTTAATTAGAACACACACATGCTTCCACATGTAAGTTTACTAGTATCCACATAAACTTTCAACTCCTGACCTTTGAGGTTTGGTTCTTTAGTTACGTGAATCAGTCTGGTTTTAGGAATGGGAACGTGAATCACTCTGGTTTTTCTGAGTAGAAAACAAAAGAGTAATAGAATTTGAAAAATGAAGACTGAAATTTTAACAAGTTATGTTACTCTACTTCAGGTGTCTCTCAGTAGAGGGCTGTATAAAACGTATTTAAGAACAAAAGATTTATTTACATTATAAATTTTAAAAAGAATGTGCTTGCAAAAGATTAGAAGTTATTTGTACACTGTGGATGACAGTTATATTTCAGATTTACTAATGACCGTTCCAATGATGGTTTTTTTACATGCGAATTATAAGTAATAGTATTTTTAAAAATATTTATTTATTCTTACTGAAAAGTCAGACATACAGAGAGACGGAGAGACAGAGAGAAAGCTCTTCCATCTGCTGATTCACTCCCCAAGTGGCCGCAACCGTTGGAGCTGAGCTTATCCAAAGCCAGGAGCCAGGGTCTCCCACTTGGTTGCAGGGTCCCAAGGCTCTCGGCTGTCCTTCCTCCAGTGAGATTGGCCTACATTCAGAACACGTGCTGCTGTGGATATGGGGAGAAAGGTATCCTACTTCACTGTTGGTAGGAGTGTAGACTTCCACTGTGAAAGTCAATATGGAGAATACTAAGACAACTGAAAACTGATCTGTTGTATGACCCAACTACCCCACTTTTTTGGGAATATATCCAAAGGAAATGAAATCTGCAAATGAGGAACTGACCTGCAACCCTGTATTTATAGCAGCACAATCCCACAGTAGGAAAGACGTGAAAACAACCCAGATGCCTAACTAGAATGGAATGGATAAAGAAAAAGTGGTACCTCCATCCCCAGAGCCTATGAAACTGTCACATAATAAATGTAATTAATACAATTTGTATATTAATTAAAAAAAAGTGGTACCTCTACTCCATGGAATAACATGCTGCCATTAATAAGAGTGAAATTCGACCATTTGCAACAAAGTGGTCCTGACTAAAGTTCATTATGCTCAGTGAAATAAGCCAATTCCTTAAAATAATTTACATCCATTTTCTGTATTTTCAGTGTTGTATTCAAGAAATATCTGCCAAATTCAGTGCCATAACACTTTTCCTCTGCCTTTTTTTTCTGGAAAATTTATAGTTTATCTATCACCATTAATTCCATTAGGTAAGAGTATAATATTTTTTGCATACAGACATCTGCTTTTCACAACAACCTTTCAACTTTATGAGAGTCCATGGTAGTTTGGATTAGACATGTTTTTAGGCATGGAAATGGTTAATTATGGTTAGACTCTAGATACATCTTAATGATCAGTGAAATAAGTCAATCCCAAAAGGACAAATACTGTATGTTCTCTCTGATATAAGGAAACCTTCATGCAAAATACAAAACAAATAGATATGTAGGTAAACATGTATAGGTACATGCTCATAGATCGACTGTATAATGGAGATTAGCATACCAGGAAGGGAAGATACATTTTAGTATGCATTTCTACTTCTGAATAAAAGATGGACTCCCAAAAAACTGTTAAAAATATTTTGTCATTAGGATACTGGACTTTATATCATTGTCTGTATCCACAGCATCATGATACACTTAAATAGCAGAATGATGGACTTGTGACTGTTGCTGAAGAGCTAGAGTATTGTAATAATATAGGGGAAAACAGAGGGTAGGGAAATGAGGAGGGTGGAAGGGGAAATCCATGTGCCTATAAAATTGTATCACGAAAAATAAAAAAATATTTTAAAGCAAAAAAAAAAAAAGTTACTTGTCATTGAATTTAGGACCCACCTGGATATCTAGAGTGATCTCATTTTATATTATTAATCCTATTACATCTACAAATATCTCTTTTCCAAATAAGGTAACATTCTGAGGTCCCCAAAACTTGCAGGTAGACATCTCTCTTGGGGGTTCTCAATCAACACAGGCAATATGGTCTCATTTGAAACTGCTCAGTCCTCAGCTGTAGTATCAAAGCAGCCATACAACAACACATACGAATTAATGTGGCTGTGTTACAGTCAAACTTGATGGGTTTGCTTTACCCTATGAGTCATAGTGTGCTGACTCCTGATGACAACTAGGAGGAAAAATTGTAAGGAAGCAATCAAAGGCAGTTAAGCAAGTTAGGAGGGAATAATAGTCACCAGTAAGATTGAGACAAGCTTGAATCAGACAATGGTGGCAGACAAAAGAGTGAAGCTAAATAATAGAAACAACAGGATTGGGTGATTGGCTACATGGGAGGATAATGAAAGTTTATGAAAGAGCTAGGAATTAGATGTGTCCTATAGTCAGGCTTTTCAAAAGAATATCTTAAGACTTTTGTATTTTCATTGCTTTAAAGACGTCACTTTCTATCTAGGCAAATTTATGTGACATACACAGGCATTTCCAGAAAAAAAAAAAAATCTGAAGATGGAAAAAGTGCTAAGTGTGCCACCACAACTGTAGTGTGTGTGCAGCACTTTGGAGTCAGATAGACAATATTTAGCTCAATGATTTATTTCCTAAAAGAAACAGGATAATTACAGGATAAATGTTCTTTCTTATTAAAAACTACAGTGTTTAAACAGCCCTCCTATGACGCAAAAGTTTAGATGATTGAAGTTTTTTTTTTAAGATTTACTTATTTTTATTACAAAGTCAGATACACAGAGAGGAGAGTCAGAGAGGAAGATCTTCCGTCCGATGATTCACTCCCCAAGTGAGCGCAATGGCCTGTGCTGTGCCAATCCGAAGCCAGGAACCAGGAACCTCTTCCAGGTCTCCCATGCGGGTGCAGGGTCCCAAAGCTTTGAGCCATCCTCAACTGCTTACCCAGGCCACAAGCAGGGAGCTGGATGGGAAGTGGAGCTGCCGGGATTAGTGTCCATAGGGAATCCCAGCGCGTTCAAGGCGAGGACTTTAGCCACTAGGCCACGCCACTGGGGCCCATGATTGAAGTTATTAATTGTAATTAACATAATTCACTCACTTATTATTTACAAAGCTCTGGCATGATACATTATGTCACTTGATCCTTTAACATCTCGAAGGTTTGGCAGATATTATCGTATCTGGGGTGAAGAGAAGTTAAGTGAAATTTTCCAAGTCATACACATAGCAGACAACTATGTATAGATGTGCAGTTTGGCCTCTTGATTTCAAATCTTGGACTGTTTCCTTTTCACTGTCTGTGAAGTTGGATCAAAGATCTGTGGCCATGTGTGGTCCCTATAGCTGGAGTGGTCAGCATGACCAAGAAGATAAAGATGAAATTGATGAGGTCTCAGGCCTCCAGGGTGGCCTTCCAGCTGTCCTTGGAGGGCAAGTGGCCAAAAAGAAAAATGTAGCTTTGACAGCAAAAGCAGAACAGCACTTTGGGCAGGGATGAGAAGAGAAACTGGACTCAAAGCAGTGCTGCAAACATTACAGAGTGCAGAGATAAAGCAGCAACATTATGAACGTAATCCAAAGGGGAGTTCCAAGTTTGCCTGGGCAACACTTTCAGGGCTTGTCAGTAACCCCATTTTTATCATTCTCAATTTAGGAACTTAAAGTTAGAATTGAGTCTTCTGATTCAACCCATATGTGTTGGGGACAGCAGGGAACTCAGAAAATCTGATAGTGAATGTCCATTAAATAATCCAGAGGATAAGAGCAACAGAAAACATTTAAACAGATTTTGAGGTTATGCCTCAACTGCCATGTAATTCAGCAATCCCTGCACTGGAATACATCCAAAAACATGACATTGTTCTGTCAGTGAGATACCCACCCAACAATGTTTACAACAGCACTCTTCTCAATAGCTAAAATATGGAATTGACCAAGGTATGCATCTTCAGAGGAAAGGATAAAGAAAAATATTGTTTAAATATATATAGAATATTATCTAACCAGAAAAGTAGTGAAATTCTGTCATTAGTGGCAAAATGGATGGAACTGGAGAATATACATTTAGTGAAATGAGCCAAACACAGTGAGACAAAAAAGATTAATGCCGCATATTCTCTCTCATATGTGGGAACTAAAATTTAAAAACAAAACCTTTTTAGTTTTATGAAACAACAGAGGGAGTCTAAGCTTCTTTTAGAGAATAATTTTATAGTATCTGATGCCTACCCCATATAGGCTATCAGGCCAGATGCCAAGGGGTATAGAAATAAGTATAAAATTTAATCTGGTGCTTAAGATGTTAGTTGGGATTCCAGCAGCCCGTATCTGAGTGCTAGGTTTGATTCCTAGTCCTATTCTTGACTCCAACTTCTTGTTAATGCAGTCCTACAATTTCCATTTATAGTTTTCATTTCTTTGCTGAAACTTTCCATTTTTCATTTATTTCAATTGCAATCTTGCTGATGCATTTTTTTGGGTTGGTTTTAAAAAAAAGTCTCTGTAAGATGATTGTAACAACTCTATCATCTCAGTATTGATATTAACTAAAATTTTTCTATTTATTTGCCATCTTCTGACTCTTGATACAAAATGATTTTCTATGTAAAGCTGGACATTTGGGGTTATGACGAGATTCTGAATCTTATTGTTGACCTTGTATTTCAGTTAGCTTTCTCTTACAATATTCTGCTGGAGGAGGGAGTGTTGCTGCTGCACTAAAGCAGAAGTCTAGGTCCCCACTTACTCCTTGTTGACATCACAGGTAGAAGCGTGTCATGACTATTGGGTAGGGATAGAAATTTTGGCTGCCCAATAGGCTTCCCTCGGCACTTTCTTTACTGGAGGGCTGCAAATGTCTTGTTACTGTTCCCCATGTGGCTTCCACTGTTAACATGGGAGGGAGGTGGTCTCGAGATTAGGTGGTAAGGGAAGTTCTGTTGGGTATTAGGTGTCTTCTGTCTTCATGGCACCATTACAAGAGGGAGAGGCTGAATTCATCCTTACTGCCAGTGGGGGCTAAATTTGATTTTCATTGAAACATAAAATAGAGGGACTTGGGAGGACTGATTATCACCTAGAGAATATGAAAAGTCTTGGATCCCGGCTTCAGGAAGAAGCTCTAAGTTCTAGCCTGATAAAAATGAAGCTATAGACTCCTCCCTCAGCCTTTACTGGTGTGCGTGGAAGTAAGGCTGAAATTATTTCTATGATATTTGGCTAGGGCAAGGTGGTTAATTGTCTAAAAGTTTCTGTTTTGATAACCTGATCTTATCTAACGCTGGGAAAAACAGGCTTTTAATGGGTTTATTAATTAACTAATTAATTTTTGGTGTGTGCCAATGGTGCTTCTGCCTTGCTGGCTTCTTCAGAAATGTTTCTGGGATCTATGAACAAAAACAAACCCAAAAATTCACTGCTGTGCTATTTCTTGAATCCTAAGTTTCTGAACTGATCTGCCTCCTTCTCTCCACCTTACAGAATCTACTTATCATTATTTTAGCCTTAATAGAAAAGATATTAGCTGTCCTCAGTGACAGAAATAGTGAACAGTATTTGTATTGTATCTTCCTACAAGTAAACATCAGCTCCAAAATGGAAATTTCATAAGTAAAAATAAAACCTCTGAAACAAATTTTAATTGAATATATTACAATGAAGGCTACAGAGGAATCTGTAAGTTAGACAGTAGGTCCATGTAAATTATTAAATCTTAGAAGAGTAAAGGTAAAGGAAGATTGAAAAACAATTAGCACAGGGTCAGTTATATGGTGTAGCAGGTCAAGTGCTAGCATGCAATATGGGTGCTAGTTTGAGGTCTGGCTGCTCCACTTCAGATCAGCTCCTGCTAATGTGCCTGAAAAAGCAGCAAAGGATGCCTAAGTATTTGGACCTCTGTACTCTTATGGGAGATCTGGAAAAACCTGCTGGCTCCTGACTTGGGTGTGGCTCAGCCCTGGTCACTGCAGCCATCTGGGAAGTGAGCCCGCAGACAGAACTCTCTCTCTCTCTTTTTTTCTCTCTCATTTTGCCTTTGAAGTAAATAGAATTTTTTTAAAAAGCTGAAAAAAACCAAAACAATTAACAAACTCTAAGGGACCTGTGTGTTGAAACAAAAGATCTAACTTTCATTAATTGGGTTCCATAAGGAGGAGAGAAAAATAAGGCCAAAAACATGTTTGAAAAAATAGGGACTGAAAAGTCAAGTTATAAAAAACAAACTTATATATTCAAAAATTTAGTGAATAAATAGCATAAATTTAAAGAAATCTAAGTTGAAAACTAACCTGGGTTGTAGCACAATGAATGAGTTGAGTCATCACTTGGAACACTGACATCCTATGCTGAAGTGACAGTTGGAGACTCAGTTGCTTCACTTCCTATCCAGCTTCCTGCTAATGGGCCTGAGAAGGAAGGAAGCTGGTGATGGCACAAGTGTTTAGGTCCATGACATCCATGTGGGAGACCCAGATGAGTTCCTGGTTTCTGGCTTCAACAAGTTGTTATAGCTCTTTGGGGAGTGAAACAGCTGATGGAAGAGCTCTCTCCTTCTCTATCTGTCTCTATTACTGCCTTTCAAATAAATAAATTTTAAAAACTCAAATGTTGACAACACAAAATATGAGAAATTCTTATGCCAGAGAAACACAACATGTTAAATATAAGGTAACAGTGATTCAGATGATGACAAATTTCTTATCAGAAACTATGGTGTCTATAATATAATGGACTCCTATCTTCAGAGTGGTAAAAGAAAACCATGTTAGTCCAGAATTTCATATCCAATGGAAATATTATTCAAGAGTAAGGTAGAGCAAAGTTGTTTTCTGATAAATAAGCATTAACTCAAGAAATGGTAAAAGAAGTGCTTCATGTTAAAAGGAAATGATACCAGAGAAAAATTTGACAATTAGGACAAACAAAGAGCATATGAAATATTAAGTATATAGATAAATGTGAAGAACCTTTTCCTTATAAACTTCTGTAACATGCATTTGAGTTTCAAAAGCAAAACTGAAAACATTGTCCTATAGGGTTGGAAACGTGAAAGTAATGCCAAGAAGGCCTGCACCATAAAGAATGGTAGGAACGGTGGAAAAGGATTTGAAGAGTTGCAACCAACCATGTTAACTCCAAGCAGACTAAGAGAAACTTAAGCATCTAGATTGCAACACCATAAGCAACCACACTAAAACTGTGAGGAAGCATCTAACAAGGCTAAGAGATAATTAAAACCAAACTTTAAAAAAATTGATCTAAAAGGAGGAAGGAAAGAGAGAAAATCAAAAAACGAAGGCAACAGAAGTGAACTAAAATAGACCTGAATCTAATCATATCAATAGTCACATTGTGTAACTAGAACAAACAGTCCGATAAGTAAACAAATAGAATAGGTGAAAAAGATGATCTGATCCTCTCCTAACTACATTCAATATGAACATACACTTTAAATATAAATATACAGATAAGATAAAAATATAGACATGAACATTTAATGGAATTCAAGTCCAGAAATTGAAATACAAAGTGCTCAATTAATTTTCAACAAGGCCGTGCTGTGGCCTAGCAGCTAAAGTCCTCGCCTTGAACACACCTCAGGATCCCATATGGGCACCGGTTCTAATCCAGGCAATCCCACTTCCCATCCAGCTCTCTGCTTGTGGCCTGGGAAAGCAGTTGAGGATGGCTCAAAGCCTTGGCACCCTGCACCCGCTTGGGAGACCTGGAGGAAGCTCCTGGCTCCTGGCTTCAGATTGGCGCAGCAACCAACCGTTGTGGTTCTTGGGGAGTGAATCATCGGACAGAAGATCTTTCTCACTGTCTCTCTTCCTCTGTTATATCTGATTTTGCAATAAAAATAAAATAAATCTTAAAAAAATGTTCAACAAAGTTGCTTTTCAAAGTGATTTTACCATTTCCTTGGCAACTTTGTTGAAAAAAAATTTTTTAAAGATTTTTTTCTGAAAAAGTAAAAAATACACTACCATAAAATCCATTCTACCTACTCCTAGCTACATAACAAAAAAAAAAAAAAAAAATATGTAGCTATCTAAAAGCATTACATGGTAGCTTTTTTTCACAGTTATCCCCAACTGGAAATAATGCAAGTGATCAATAACTAGAAAATGGATAAGGAAAAATTGCACCTATAAAAGAAGTTATATTCAGTAATGGTACTGAACTCTTTTCACAATTTTCAGCAAATGGGATGAACTAATAACATACAAAACAATAGAGATGAATCAGAGAATCATTAGTTGGAGTGAAAGAAACCAGACTTAAAAGAAAACATAATATATGATTCCATTTATATAAAAATGCAAACTACACTGTGATAAAGAGCAGATCAGCAATGGCCTGGGGCCAAGAACAGATTATAAAGTAAAGGAGAAATCTTGGGGATCCTGGAAATTATCTGTAATTTTTTTTATTAAAGTGATGACTTAACACACACACACATATATATATATAAAACTCTCATAATTCATTGAATTGCATGTGTTAAATGGATGCAGTTCACTTTTCATAAATTATTTATCAATAAAATATGTAAGAAAAATAGGAAGGCCTTTTTTCACATGTATCATTATTTATAGCTACAATCTATTTCTCACACAGTAACAAATTAATTCAATGGTCCTGGTTCTACCTTTTGAAATTATGCCTAGAAAATTATGAACAAAAATTGTTTATTCCTACTACAATTGTCCCTTAAATATTTGAAAAGATCCAGTTATTTCCTCTTAGTCTTTTTTTCTCCATGTTATACATCAGCCCTCCCCAATCCCTAGTCAGCTGTATTTTTTTAAGTCTTAAAGGTTATTTAACCTTAGTTTTCCCATACCTTTGAACATTCTTTAGTTTTTCTTATAAAATGAATCATTCTAAGCTGACTGCAACACCCTTGCTGTTAACTGCTTAGTCTTATTCAAGGGAGATCGCATGGTTTGTAGAAAGAGCAGGAGACCAGATGAGGGAAGTGTAGTTCTCTGGCTGTGCTAGTGACTTAGTGACTTTTTTTTTTTTATCAAATAGCTTCATCAGTGCAGATTTCTCAGTATAATGAGGAGTTGTGACTGTCTTTCTTTTTCTTTCTTTCTTTCTTTTTTTTTTTTTTTGGTCTAAGAATTTTATTAATTTTTAGCATACAGAAATGAAAGTATAGAAAAGAAACTTCTGAGACACTTTCTCAATTGGGAAACATAAATCAACTGAGACATGACGTTTGTAGGTGACTGAACCTTAAAACTTGTGTGTCTGTGTGCAATTTGAGAAGAATTGTTTAGTTTTTAATTTGGAAGATTTGTATTTGGAAAGTAGGTTTTCCATTTTCATGTGGATGTTAGAGACTTCTCAAGAAGTCATATGTTTTAGACCATGCAGACTTGTGACTTGCTGTGCAATTTTTGTGAGTTGAAAAAATTCAAAACATATGGCAGCTCAGATGTTAGGTTGGGGAGAATAAAATATTAAAAATTTTCAGAGTGGTTTAGGAGATGCTTTGCTGTATGTATTTTTTATGTGGTTTGTGTATATGAGTATGTTGGGAAGATGCCATCTGGGAGAGAATTTGAAAGAAAAAAAAAATCTCTGTACTTGAAGTCCACTCCAGGTAACAACAGATGTTACAAATAAAATGGGAATTTGTTCAAAGGTAAGATATTAAAAATGCTTTTTCTAATTGTGACATTAAAACAACAAAAATCCATGTCAACTGTTGTTCAAGGAAAATTAGTTTGTTGCAGAAAGAGCTGGGGACAAGAAAAAGTCACTATTATCAATTGTTTTGTTTAGGATTTACTTCCTGATTTGTGAAAAGTTCAGCTAAATTGTGTAAATATTATTTTTAATCAGTGGAAAAATGTTTAGATCCCACTAATTTAGCTTGTAACTATAGAACAAATGATTTAGCCAAAATTTTCTTATTGACTTAGTGATACAGAATACTCCACTTGAAACAGAAGTTGCCTGCTAGGTTCTGGCTCCTTCCAACATGTTGCCAGGACGGGCAGTGTGAATCAGGGCATGTTTTTAGAGTTCAGGTGTTCTAGGATACCATGTCGCAAGTGTTCTGTGCATTAAGGAACTTTATAAAGTAGGTGAATAAAGTTCCTAATGTTAAATGACAGTTTGCAACTTGATCTTTTACTCTACGGGTGCCTGAAAATTTTCTAATAGGACACTTTACATTATTGCAGTTTTACATAAATCTCTTACCTTGTTTCCTGGGCTTACAGGACTTTTATTTCACACCCAGTCTTCAGGCGGTTTTCCTAAATCTCTTAGCCTTTACCTTTTAGGGGGTGTCCTGCCCATAATACTTTCACTTAGATTTGCAACAACGCTGATAACTCTTTCCCCACCAAAGGTCAGAAAGCGAACGAATACAACAATTTTGGAAACCTGGTTTCTCTGACAGCCTCCACTCAGCAGGTCCTCCTTTTCCTCAGTTGATAATTAAGGCAAGTGGCTGGCTTCAGCCCTCAGTCCTATCACCAATTTTAAAAGCAGGTATGTTTCATAAGCCAGACTCAATTTCCTGGTGGATTTCACAGCTCTTACTCCTGGAGCTGCTGTTGCGGCCGCCATGACACTTCTACTGCCTGCATCACTGCCTGTGATGCTCAGCAACGTGCTGTGCTGTTCTGAGCTAGCAAATCGCTCCCAAGTAGGACCCCTGGTTCTGGAAAGCTCAGCAGGGCTAGACACAGGGAAAAGTCTGTGAGCATTGATTCAGTGCCTCTCCTCCAGCAGCTCTGGCAGCTCTGCAATTTTGTGCTGTCTTGCTGCATTTTCCTTGGGTTGCCTGGCACTGCCGCTGAGGCAGCGCTAACCTCAGCACTGAACTGCTTTTATTTTTCCTGCTTTTCAGTTTGCCCACTCTCCTTCCAGAAAGTTCTCTCAGGTTCTTAGAACTGGTGGAGCCGAGAAAGGCCAGAGTTTCTAGGGAACTTCTTTATACAAAGCCTCTTCTTTTGTGTAGTGGTGGCAGGCATTGTGTGAAAATGTCTGTTTCTCCTTATGTCTGTTCTACACTGTGGGAAGACATGGATACAGTGCTCCCGACTGTGTTCCAATGATTGTCCTGAATGCTAAAATACTTGTATATTCTGCTGTCTGCACTGTACTTCCTCAAGGCTTTGACATATGAAAACAATAAGGCAACCCATGTCTACATGCACCTTAGCTCAACATATATCGCAAATGAATAATTAGCTGCCGGTTGCAACAGCATCTTTCACCACCACCTCCCTTTTCCAAGGAAGCAATCTAAGTAAATGCACTATTTCAGCTTTGTGATGACTTTTTTGTTTCTGTCATTCTGTCCGTGTTCTAGTCTGTCCAAGACTGTAGCTGTTTTTTATAATATTGCAAGATCATTTCATTAACTAAAAAATTGCATCGTATCAACTAATCAACATTTAAAGGAGTGAAAATTTTAAAGTAGGGG
This sequence comes from Ochotona princeps, assembly GCF_030435755.1. Taxonomy (NCBI): domain Eukaryota; kingdom Metazoa; phylum Chordata; class Mammalia; order Lagomorpha; family Ochotonidae; genus Ochotona; species Ochotona princeps. The sequence goes on along the minus strand of NC_080833.1, from coordinate 77,556,485 downwards.
AAAGTTTAAATTGAGCATATGAGCCAGAACTCGTGGTCCGTTTTATTGACAGAACTGTTTTTCATGAAACAATCATTTATTTGTCTTTGAAGCTCTCCCAATCTTCTTGGAAACTACATCTTCTTTCCTTTTAGTTTGAAATGGAGCCTGTGTTTAACACTATTCTACACTGATTAACATACTGGTCTAGGATAAGCCCCAAGCAGCTGATAGATCTAAACATAAGAACTGAAACTCTAAAGCTGTCAGAAAAAAAAAAACTTCATGATAAGGTGTTTGGCAGTGACTTCATGTGTATGACACATACACAAATAGGTAAGAAAACAGAAATAGATGAATCAGACTTTATCATAATTTAGAACTTTGGTGCATTGTAATATATCAAGAAAGCAAAAAACCTATTGAAGGAGAGAAATACTTGCAGATTATCTATCTGATAGGAGATTAATATCCAAAGATTATACAGAATTCCTACAGCCTGCTCAAACTGGCAAAAGGGTTATGTAACCATTTCTCCAAAGAAGATTTTCAAATTACCATTATGCACATGAAAAAATGATAAATATCATTAGTCATTAGGAAAATGCAAACTGAAACCACAATGAAATACCATTCACACCAACTAAGTTGGCTATAATCTTAAAAATAATAATATTGACATAATGTGGGGAAATTGGACCTCCTATGCTTTGTCATTGGAAATTAAAATAGCGCAGCTGATATGGAAATCAGTTTGGTGATTTTTCAAAACATTAAACAGAAATTCTATGTGACCAGCAATCTCATTTCTAATTTTCAAAATTTAAAAAGCAAGTTTGGTGGTTTTAGACTAGTGCTCGTAACAGCCAAAAAAAATAGAAATAACTCAAATGCCCAAGGATCAGAATAACAAATGTATAAGCATAATATAGCACACATATACAATGGAAAATTATTCAACCTTAAAAATGAATGAAATTGGGTCTGGCGGCGTGGCCTAGCGGCTGAAGTCCTCACCTTGAACGCCCCGGGATCCCATATGGGCGCCGGTTCTAATCCCGGCAGCTCCACTTCCCATCCAGCTCCCTGCTTGTGGCCTGGGAAAGCAGTCGAGGACGGCCCAAAGCTTTGGGGCCCTGCACCCACGTGGGAGACCCGGAAGACGTTCCTGGTTCCCGGCTTCAGATTGGTGCGCACCGGCCCGTTGCGGCTCACTTGGGGAGTGAAACATCGGATGGAAGATCTTCCTCTCTGTCTCTCCTCCTCTCTGTATATCCAGCTTTCCAATAATAATAAAACCTTTAAAAAAAATGAATGAATTTCTGATACACACTGTAGTAAGGATGAACCCTGAAAACATTATGCTAAGAAAAATAAACCAGAGATATATATACATATGATTCCATTTATATGACATACTTAAAATAGGCAATTCATAGACAGAATGTAGAGTAGATTATCAGGAGATACAGGAAGAGAATAGGATGAGATTTGCTTAATAGCTACAAAGTTTGTGTTGGGGGATGATTATGTTTTGAATATGAATGATAATGACAGTTTTACATATTGTGAATGCGCTTAATGCCACTGAATTCTAGACTTAGTTATAAAGATTATGTTATGTATATTTCATTACATCCAGAAGCCAGCAGCCAGGGCTCTGGGTGGGAGCCCTGTGTTCCTGGACACTGTATTCTGGAATGGACTCTCCATCTTACTGAGCTGGGTTGGAGCAGGGAGAAAGCAGTCTTCACAGACTCTTGGAGAATTTTCGTAGGCTTCTCTCAAAGAGATGCTTTCTCCCCTAGCTGTGTGCAATTTAGAATCATTTCCAGAGGGTATAAACAACTGTTTTACTTAATCTTCCAGTTTCCATAGGAGTGCATTAACAGGACTGCTTGTTTAGAAGGTGATCTGGGGGCTTGGCGGTGTGGCCTAGTGGCTAAGGTCCTCGCCTTGATCCCATATGGCCGCTGGTTCTAATCCTGGCAGCTCCACTTCCTCTCTGTCTCTCCTCCTCTCAGTATATCTGACTTTGTATAAAAATAAAATAAATCTTAAAAAAAAAAAAAAAAGAAGGTGATCTGGACAATTTTTTAAATTTCAAACATCAGTCACATTATTAATTTGCAGGATGGTGATAACATTGGGGCATTGGTTGTGAAATAAGTTTTTCAGATTGAAATGTTTTCTTTTTAAAAAATGTTTCCTTTTTAAGAAAGATTATTTACTTGAAAGTCAGTTGCAGAGAAACGGAGAAGGATCTTCTATCTGATAATTCACTTCCCAGATGACTACATTTGCCAGGAGCCAAGACCTTCACTTGGTCTTCCACTTGGGTAGCATGGGCCCAAACACATAGGCCTTCTTCCACTGCTTTTCAGGTCATTAGCAGAGAGCTAGATTGGTAGTGGAGTAACTAGGACACACATTTTCAACCACATGGGATTCCAGCAGCACAGAAGACCTTACCCAGCTATGCCACAAGGCCAGCTCCAGGATTAAAATATATTCTTGGAGCTTGGCACAGTGTCTCAATTGGCTGATCATCTACCTGCAAGAGCCGGCATCCAAGATGGGTGCAGGTTCGTGTCTGGTTGCTCTGCTTCCCATCCAGCTCCCTGCTTAGGGCCTGGGAAAGCAGTGGGTAATGAACCAAAGCTTTGGGACCCTCTTGTGGGCTCCTGGCTCTGGGCTTTAGATCAGCTCAGCTCAGCTTTGGCCATTGAGGCCATCTAGGGAATGAAACAGAGGATGAAAGATCTTTGTCTCTCCTTCTCTCTGTAAATCTGCCTTTCCAATAAAAAAAAAAATCTATAGAAAAATGTATTTTCTTGAGAGAGGTGGCAGCTTACTAAAATCCAAGACACCTTTTCCTGTGAGTTTTTGGTATTCCATAACTATCCTGATATTTCTTTTTGAAAGTTGAAACTTTCATATTTGTCCTATTTTAGGAGAAAAGCAAGGTTCAATAGAATTGCCCTTTCAGGCCCAGCGTGATGTATTAGTGGCTACATCCTACCCTTGCAAGCACTAGGATCCAAAAGGGCAACAGTTCATGTCTGGCTGCTCCACTTCCCATCCAGCTCCCTGCCTGTGCCTTGGGAAAGCAGTAGAGGATGGCCCACGGCCTTGGGACCCTCCACCCATGTGGGAGACCTGGAGGAAGCTCCTGGTTCCTGGTTTCAGGTCTGGATGTTGTGGCCACTTGGGGAATGAACCAGCAGACAGAAATCTTTCTCTTTCTCTCTGTAATCCGCCTTTCCGATAAAAATGTCTTTTTTTTAAAAGACTTGCTCCTTCATCCTTGAATAAATGAATAAATTAAAAATTTTATTTATGAGCATGATAGCCATTTACCACTGTGTGTTGGCAGAGAAAATCTGTCCATCAGCCTGTTGCTGACTTCCATAGTTTATCATGTAAGTGTCTTAGTTAAAGCTGCTATGACAGATTACCACAGATAGGATGACTTAACAACAAGCATTTAGTCCTGTTAGTTCCAGAGGCTGAGAAGTCCACAATCATGGTGCAGGCACACCTGTCTGCACCTGGCTTGCAGATGGCTCATGTACAAACCTGAGCGAATCCTCTGGTCTTTATGAGCCCATGTGCAAATCCATTTTCGTGAACTAATTGTCTCCAAAAAGTGTCATCTTCACTCACTACATTATTGTAGATTACATTTTAAAATAGGCATTTCAACACACTGAAACACACAGTTCATGAAAACACATTGTTTTAATATTTCTTGCTAGTAAGTAAACGGAGTCAGTACTTTTCAGAGGAATGGTAATCCAGCCCAATCTGCATATCTATGTGGTCAATTATTATTTTTCCCAGAAGACTCAATGAATTTATTATTTGAGTTTGGCTTGGGGCTCCGGCTTGACTGCGGCTTCTTGCTAATGCAAGCTATGGGAGACAGTGGTGGCGGCTCAGTAACTGGGTTCCTGTCTCCCATGTGCGAAGCAGAGTAGCTGGAACTTAAACTTATATTTCAGTATGAGATGCAGGCATCCTGGATGGTGCCCCCACCCACATGTCACAATGTTTGCCTCCACATTAAATTAATAATAATGATTGGTTTATCCTAAGTTTATATCCTAGGGAAAATGAAAGGAAATAATATTACTGTGAGCAAGGGCTGTCATAGATATTCTTTAACCCTTGCAACAGAATCTGTCAGTTAATTAGTATCACAGAGGGTGAAACATGAAGAAAATATATTGGGTTGTTTTTCAAAATCCTGGAGCTAACAAACAGTGGAGCTGCTAAGAAAAAAAAAAAAAACCTAATAGGAATTGGGCAGTCAGACACAGTGTGCCCTTAAAGTTGGAGGTGGGGGTTTCCAAAAGATAAGCTAAGTATCTTTTCCAGGAAGGCCTCAGTAGCTGCTGTCCATCATTCATAAACGTTTTCCTGTGAGAAACAATTCTTGCCAAGCTTCAGAGGACAATTTTGTTAATGACACTTGAAAACAGAACTCAATTGGACGGTTGTTTCCATGTACAGATAAGAAAAACATTATTGCTGTTTTCGCAAATTCATGCTTTTGTTAAGGGAAATTTAAATGTCACTTTTAAAAAAGTTTCTGAAGAATTTTTGTAAGGTTCATTTTATTTTTATTGGAAAGTCAGGTATACAGAGAGGAGGAGAGACAGAGAGACAGATCTTCCATCCGATGATCCACTCCCCAAGCGGCCACAATGGTTGGAGCTGAGCTGATCTGAAGCCAGGAGCCAGGAGCCTCTTCCAGGTCTCCCACGTGGGTGCAGGTTCTCAAGGCTTTGGGCCGTCTCGACTGCTTTCCCAGGCCACAAGCCAGGGAGCTGGATGGGAAGTGGAGCTGCCGGGATTAGAACCACACCCTAGGGTGTGCAAGGTGTGGACTTTAGCCATTAGGCTGCTGTGCCAGGCCCAAGTTTCTGAAATTTAATGGCTGAAATAAGTTTATAACGGGAAATAGCTCATGGACGACCATTAACATTTTAAGATGTGAATATTTTAAGACGCAAAACACATCTCAGACAATAAAACAGAAGTAGTAGGGTTTAGTCCTGGGTAATTTCCATAAAAAAGGCTGCGCCAGGGTATGCATTTTGAGGGTTAGATAGACTAGGTTAGGCAAGAATACTTGGCAGGTCCTTAACACTCAGGATTACGAGGATTTTATTAGCATAGAGTATCCTGTCAGACACATGCTCATAGTGAACAACAAAGTCCTGGAGGAAAGGTGCGAGGCACGCAGGGAGCGGGTGGGCGCCTCCAGATCCATCGCTTGGAGTTTGGCTTAGCCAGGCTGGGGTCCTCGGTGGGACTGGTGAATCGGCGCTCGGCTTGGCGCTGCCCACGGGGTGTTGAGGCTTGTCGGCCAGGAGGTCCTCCGGAGAAGGTGGGGCGCGGGGCGGGAAGACGGGGACCGGGTGGGGCGCCCTGGCTGGGGTTGGCCACTGCCACCAAGTACTGGTGGCTGGAGGGCCCCAGGCCCTGGCGGCCGCGCGGCTCCTCAGCTGCGTTCCAGTCAGAAGGCAGTGAGGCCTGGGGCGCACTGCCGCGTGGGGCAGGCCCGACTCCCGCACGGGTGGGACCTACGGGGCGGGCCTTGGCGTTGCCTGCGGTGGCCGAGGGAGCCCTTCGGGGGTCAGTTCGCGGGCTGCGGTGACCGAGGGAGCCCTTCGGGGGTCAGTTCGCGGGCTGTGGTGACCGAGGGAGCCCTTCGGGGGTCAGTTCGCGGGCTGTGGTGACTGGGTGGCCGAGGGAGCCCTTCGGGGGTCGGTTCGCGGGCTGTGGTGACCGAGGGAGCCCTTCGGGGGTCAGTTCGCGGGCTGCGGTGACTGGGTGGCCGAGGGAGCCCTTCGGGGGTCAGTTCGCGGGCTGTGGTGACCGAGGGAGCCCTTCGGGGGTCGGTTCGCGGGCTGCGGTGACTGGGTGGCCGAGGGAGCCCTTCGGGGGTCAGTTCGCGGGCTGTGGTGACTGAGGGAGCCCTTCGGGGGTCAGTTCGCGGGCCTTGGCGTTGCCTGCGGTGGCCGAGGGAGCCTTTCGGGGGTCAGTTCGCGGGCTGCGGTGACTGGGTGGCCGAGGGAGCCCTTCGGGGGTCGGTTCGCGGGCTGTGGTGACCGAGGGAGCCCTTCGGGGGTCAGTTCGCGGGCTGCGGTGACTGGGTGGCCGAGGGAGCCTTTCGGGGGTCAGTTCGCGGGCTGCGGTGACTGGGTGGCCGAGGGAGCCCTTCGGGGGTCGGTTCGCGGGCTGTGGTGACCGAGGGAGCCCTTCGGGGGTCAGTTCGCGGGCTGTGGTGGCTGGGTGGCCGAGGGAGCCTTTCGGGGGTCAGTTCGCGGGCTGTTGTGGCCGAGGGAGCCCTTCGGGGGTCGGTTCGCGGGCTGTGGTGACTGGGTGGCCGAGAGCCAGTTTGTTCAGCTTTGCGTGCTGGAGGTGGGAAGGGACGTCCCGGGTGGAGGCACTGGCTTCCCAGTGCTCCGGGAAGGGCGGCTCCCAGGCCCCACTCCTCCTGCCGTGCACTTGGGAGGCTTGGGGAGCTTCGTTGGGATTTGGGATAGTCTAGGAAATCGGCCCGACTGGTTTGTGCTCCCAGCCATCTCCGGGCATCGTCGGGGCCCGGCGGGAAGGGCGTCGAGGTCTGGGGACCCCATGGCTGCTGGAGGGCTGGGGGTCCCTCTTGGTCCCGTATTCCCTTATTTTGTCAAATTCCCTACAGTCGTTTCTGGTGATTATTCCAGCTAAAGTTGGTATTTTCGCTGCCGAAGTCTGGTCCATTAGGTGTTTATACTCGAGTTTCCTGAAACGGGTCTTTCTAAGAGTGAAGGTCGTAGGGAACCCATGTAGATCTGATCATTTATGCAGTAAGTAAGGATACAGAAGACAAGAAAATGCTGTGTTCTTAGTGTAATCGGGAAAGGTTCCACAGGCAACAACTTAATTTGGTTTAAAAAATTCAGATATTTTAGCCATTTTGAGTTATGATGGAGCAGATATCAACAAATAAAATACTTGGAGGTTATAATGTGTTTTGCAACATAATTTTGTGCCACTTGCTGAAATGAAAACTTTGTAATAAACAACCTAGCATGGAGATTTAGGAAAGCTGAATCAAAAGGCAGAAGTTTAGTTACATAGTATCTCCTTACATCACAACCTCATAGTGAAATGTAGCAAGGTCCTTTATAAAGCCTGTGGTTTTTTAGAAACATTTACATAATGAAAATACCAAACGCATCGTAATTTAAAACCTCTGTGATATTATGTGAATTCTGAAGTAGAAAAACAATTCAGGCTTTAAAAACTGGGCATTAAATGCTGGGGGACATTAAATGCTAGCGGTGGAAGAGGGAGTACAGTTTTGGGGCTTCAGAGTGAGTAGAAAATTGTTTTTATTTAAACTTACTGTATAAATTGATCATTTATTCCACAGTGGGTTTCTGTAGTCCAACTTTTAGGTGTCAGGCTCTGATCTGGGTTATCAGAACGTATTAGCCAAACACCTTCTTTTTGAGGACAAAGAGAATAAACAATTGCACCAATAATTGCAGTGTTATGAGGAAAAGTAATACAGCATTAGCTGGAGAATTTTTGTTGAAGGCCTTTAAATTACATGTAGGTGTATCAGAGCTAAACTATGTAGTGTTTTTATTTTGGCCCAAAACATATTCTCTTTGATACCACAGGTAGAATTAAAAGTAACTTATGTAATATTTATTTATATGGGAAGTTTTTGAATGGTTTATGAAACTTTTTTCAAAACAAGTATTTCTAATTTCTAGTTTTATTGACTTATTTTTCAGTTTCTTTTAGAATACACAATTCAAGCGTGTAAATGTTGACCTTAGATTTTCTACTTAGATTCTGAGCTAGTAAAGCATATGAAAGTTGTTTGTTTTAAATTAGAAACTTTTGGTTGTTGTGTTGTTTAATACCATGATACACTTACATAACAAGTTAAACTTGTGACCTTTACAAAGGGATACACTACTGTGGTGATATGAGGGACAATGGTAGGAGGGGAGGAAGTGGCAGGAGAGGGAAGAATCCCTCTACCTACAACACTGTATCATCGTCATCATGATCATCATCATCATATAATAATAATAAATAAGAATAATAAAAATAATAAGTAAACAGTTCTAAAGGTAGTAGGTAGCATTGTGTTACTTTTTTTTGCAATGTAAAACATAAATTAGCACTTTCATATCATTGCTTTCAGCTTCTGAAATTGTTTAAATTGACTAAAGATGTGAAAGATTCTGATAGCATATTTCTGAATGACTTGCTTCTGTCCCCACGCTGTTATGAGGTTTCTGATTTTTTTGTAGACTGAAATGCTTTTAGACATTTGTAGAATCTTACTAATTCTCTCATTTTTTACTTTTTTGTTGGTGATGAATAATTTAAAAATTGGGGAAAATGAAGATAACTAAACAGCAGGAGAGGGGAAAATCCAATTACTAAAATAATAAAAAACAAAACTCAACAATATTCTGGATCAGTAAGAATACTGAAAGGGAAGCAAACTCTGACTTGGTCATTGAGGATTTCTCCACGAGATGGCGCTCATATAGTTTCTTTGATTTTAATTTCCCAGTTGGAGTGTATTATACATTCACAGATGTAGAAATGTGATTTATGCTTTTTGATTTGTGCATCTGATTTCATATTTTGACATGCAGAATGTTCTATTATGTCTCATAACTTAGAAGAAGTTGAGATATAGTGCTGATGTGCAGAGAAAAGTAATTTGAATTTGAAGGGAGCAATATGTACCTGCAGGAATGATTCCCTGGGCTCATAGGTCCTAGGTTTTTGTGTATTTCCAGGTGGCCAATGCGGGACATTTATATTCTTTATATTTAGATGATTCTTATTTTTAAAAATAATTTTCTCTGTTTTATTTATTATGTTTGGTTTCAAAGACAGGGATGGAGAATGGATCTTTCATTTGCTGGTTCTCTCCCCCAAATCTCACAGCTGGTGCTGAGCCATTTTGAAGGCAGGAGCTGGGAACTCCTCCTGCCACCACTCCCATGTGTGTGGCAGGGACCCAAGTACTTGAGCCATCATCTGCTGCTTCCCAAGAGATGCATTAGCAGGCAGCTGGAATCAGAAATAGAATCTGGGACTTGAAACCAGGACCTCAAATATGGGATTTGGGCGTCCCAAGCAGTATCTCAAACAATGTACCAAACACCTGGCCTAGATAATATTTCTGAAGATAAAATCATGTTTCTATAAAGAAATATAAATATTTATATGTATATACTCATTTTGTATCTTAAGATTATAAAATATATGTATTAAACTTGTAATTTATAATTTATAATTTTGAGAAGTTTAAACATGCAAAAAATAAGCACTACTATAATGACCTTCCATATATGGTTTATATTGCTTTAGTAATTTTCATCTCATTGCCAATATTGTTTCATTGATACTCCTTTATCTCTACTTCTTTTATTTTGAAGCAGATTTCCATTGAATCACCTAATTTTGTTGTTAAAGGCACACATATTTAAGATAAATTGTACTAAACTAACTCAAAACTAGTGGTATGAACAAACTATTAAGACTGGAAAGGAGGACCTGGCACAAAGGCTCAACTGGCTAATCCTCCCCTTATAAGTGCTAGCATCTCATATGGGCAACTAGTTCATGTCCTGGCTGTTCTACTTCCCATCCAGCTTCCTGCTTGTGGCCTGGGAAAGCAATAGAGGGTGGCCCAAAGCCTTGGGACCCTGCTCTACCCTGGAAGACCAGGAAGAAGCTCCTCGCTCCAGCTCTGGCCATCACTGTTATTTGGGGAGTGAAGTAGTGGACAGAAGATCTTTCCTTCTGTTTTTCCTTCTCTCTGTAAATCTGCCTTTCAAAAACAAGGAAAGAAAAAAAGCCCAAAAAGAGTAATTAATTCTGACTTGGGGAAATGGAGGAATTCAGAAAAGCCTTCAGAGAAGAATGACATTTGGGCTATATCTTGAGTAATGGGTAGGAATTTACTAGATGGAAAACAGAAGAAAACATAGTCTAAGTTTTGGTACAGTTTGAAGAGAGGAACACAGGTATAAAAAATGAGTAAGTGGAAAACAGAATAATATATTTTGATATTAAGGCACTTTGGAGGAAATTATAGAAGATGAAGCTGGGAAATTAGTCTGTGGTTATATTTTACATAACATTCTAGAAAATTAATATAGTCTATGTTCAGAAATGTTATCTCACTTCTTTGCAAATATCAACCATTCTTTTTATGTTTTACAGATTTATGACAAAGTACAGTTTTCAACAATGCTGAAATCAAATGATTTGTTTCCTGTTGATAATTTGTTTTTCAAAAAGCAAGATGAAGTTAAAAAGTAAGTCTAAAAAAATAATATAGTGGATCATCTTAGGGTTTGTAGAATTTTAGAAAATTTTAATTTTCTCTGTGGTAAACATGCATGCAAAAATGAGGACTCAGCACAATGATGCTTCAGTTGTATATTTTATAAATAAGGAGTTTAGATGTGAAGTAGTAACTGAAGTTTAACTCCTCAAATATAGATTATAATTTAGAAAGCAATAGGCTTCTACTTATTTGATTTATTTGCATTTCTGATTTATTCAGGTTGTTTGTTTAAATTTTATTTACTTAGGATTTTAAAATACGGTTCCACAGCCTCTGGGATTTCCCTAACCCCTCTTCAAATCCCCTTCCGCCATTGATTTCCCCTGTATTATACAATAGTATGGTCCTTCATAAACAGTCATAGGTCTATCATTGTGCTGTTTAAGTGTATCCTGACATTGTAGATATGGACAATGGCATCCTGTTGTCAAGATTTATTTAAGTTTCGTTGGGAGTCCATCTTTTATTTCAAAGTAGAGATGCAGTCTGCATTGTATATTTGTATCTGAATATGATAGTTTCTGTTACACTTACTATACATTACCTTAAATGAAAAGCCATAAAACAACATTGGCCATTCAGTATTCAGTAGCATGTTATTTAAGTTTATGTTGCAAATTTTTTTACTTTTCTTCCTGTTGTTGATTTTGTTTTATTCAAATTATTTTTCACCAAGGTAAAGGCTAGAAGAGATGTTCAAATAATTGTTTCATATAAGAAGTAATGGAACATTTTGGAAACAAAATGAGCAGTGTATCAAAGACCAAATGGATAGGCAGATTCAGTGTAGGCAGGTAGTAAAGATGCAAATAAAGACGTGAGGTGAAGGCCCACAAGAATAGAGAGTGACATATGTAAATGAAGTGTGAGTTGCTTCATTTCATTTCTCATTCATTCATTCATACAAGTATTGATGGAATGCTGAAGGGATATTTACGAAAACCAAATTTTAAAAATCTTTAAAATCTAGTTGAGATTATTATATATGCATATAGAAATAAAGTGCCTTAATTTTTTATGCACTAAGAAATAGAGTGCCTGAATTTGTCACCCTGCTGGAACCTCTTTTGAGAGTAAAAGAGTGTGTATCTGGGTTAACAGGTATTGATCAGGAGTGACACAGCCAAATTTTGGCACAATACAATCATCTTAATAATATGAAATAAAAATATTTGCAAAGTAAATGATAAATGTGTAAGTTATTATTCAATGCAGCTTCAGATTTGAAAAGAAGGTTGTGTTGAACTCAATGGTCAAATTGGATGTGATGGTGGGCAGAAGAATCAGGAGGTTTTAAAGGATTTAGTAATTCTTGTAGCCAGAGATGTCATAGGTATTTGAAGGCAATGTGTTACAATGTAGGAGAAAGAATGACGAGAAGACGGGTCATGGTACTGTTAGGCGATGATGTGTCAAAGCTTTTCTTGAGTAGATGATTCATAAGGGAGAAACAGTGGAACATTAAAATAGGAAAATAAGTTAAAGGTATCTTGTGATGAAATGTTAAATAGTAGAATAAGGATCTTGGATATAATTCTGTATGTGTTAAACATTGCATAGTAAAGTTAGTTTTATAAATCATTGTATTAAGTGATGTAAATTAAGATGATGTAAATGGAAATAAAAACAAAGCTCGTAGATGTTTAGAATCTAAGTGCAGGACCCAGTGGCATGGCCTAGTGGCTAAAGTCCTCGCTTTGAATGTGCCGGGATACCATATGGGCACCGGTTCTAATCCCAGCAGCTCCACTTCCCATCCAGCTCCTTGCTTGTGGCCTGGGAAAGCAGTCGAGGACGGCCCAGTGCTTTGGGATCCTACACCCATGTGGGAGACCTGGAGGAAGTTCCTGGTGCCTGGCTCTGGATCAGCACAGCACCAGCTATTGTGCTCACTTGGGGAGTGAATCATCGAATGGAAGATCTTCCTCTCTATCTCTCCTCCTCTCTCTATATATGACTTTGTAATAATTTTTAAAATAGAATCTAAGTGTGGAGGCTAGCATAATGGCTCAACTGGCTAATTCTCCGCCTGCAAGCATGACATCCCGTTGGGTACTGGTTGATAGCTTGGCTGCTCCACTTCTGATCCAGCTCTCTGCATATGGCCTGGAAAACAGCTGAGGACAGCCCAAGTCCTTGGGATCCTGCACTCGTGTGGCAGACCTGGAAGAAACTCTTGGCTCCTGGCTTCTGATCAGCTCAGCTCCAGCCATTTTGACCATTTGGGGAGTGAGCCAGCAGATGAAAGATCTTTTTCTCTGTCTCTCCTTCTCTCTGATAATCTTTCTAATAAAATAAGTAAGTGAGTCTTTATATATATATATATAAAGACTCACTTACTTATTTTATTTTACATATATATATATATATATATATATATATATATATATATATATATATATAAAGATGATCTAAGGCCTTGAAGAAGTGTGACATTATTTGCAACCACTGAAGGAATTTTCTAAATGTTTGATTTATTTGTATCTACTTGAAAGGCAGAGAGAAGGAAAGAGTGTGTGTGTGTGTGTGTGTGTGTGTCTTGCGTTCTTTAGTCCATTTCCTGAATGTCCCCAATAGCCAGGGCTGGGCCACACCAAAGAGAGGGGTTTGAAACTTGCTTCCAGTCTCCCACGTGGATGACAGGGTCTCAGGCAATCAGGCCATCATCTACTGCTTCCTAGGATACATTAACATGAAACTGGAACAGAAGTGGTATAGCTAGTACTGGAACCTGCACTCGAAAACCAAATGAAGATTTTCCAAGCAGTGGCTTGACCCACTGTGCCACAACCCTCCCCAACTGAAGGATTTTGAGTAGAATAATATAGTGAAAACAATACCAGATTAATGTGGCAGCAGTGTATAAATAATAATAGAGAGAAGGCTTGGAGACAGAGTAGATAGGATGCCTTTTTTTTTCCAATCTGAATAGGGTCATTAGAACCTTAAATATGACAGTGGCAATACCAAGAAAATTATGAATTGGGAAAGCAAATTAAGGGAGAACTAGTAAGGGCTGATGTGAGTTGGGTTTCAGTAAAAGAGATTTTACTATTGTTTGGATTCAAGATGGGTAAGAGAAGGATGAAACTTCTAGCCAAAAATAAGAGAATCATAAGGAAGATTTAATTTTATGATAGCTAAATATGTGTTAGTTATAGCTCATTATTCCGTTAATTGGATTTTCTGGAGTAGTCTCTTTACATCTCAGGAGCAAACTTATGTCCATGAAAGGCCTCAGTGGAAGGCTGGCCTTGACTGGAATCCGAGAACTCAGATTCTAGAGCAGTATAGGGACTGCTTATACAAATAAAATGATTTAATTTTTAACCAGAAAAAAGATTAGTATTTATTGCTTAAAACAGACATAAATGAAAATCTTTGTTAAACACATAATAAAATGTTAACATGCTAATGTGATAAATTACGAATACTCATTTAATTTTGCAGATAATTCAAAGAAAGCAAATTTCTTTTTTCATAAAGCAAGATGTTTTAATATGCATTTTCAAAACTGATGATACATAACATTAACACCCTTGCAAGTATTGGTATAACACAAAGCAGTTAAATGGGAAGGGAGGAAGGGAAGGTAGAGAGAGGAATCCCTATACCTACAAAACCGTATCATGGAAGATAATAATAGCAATTAAAAAGTTTAATAAAAACAAAGAAAAGAAGAAAAAATGAAAGAAAGGAAAGAAGGAGAAAAGGAAAGAAAAAAGAAAGGAAAAGAAAAAAAGCCTTAGGGCCTGCTGATCAGACATCACTCACTGGCCAGTGAAATGAAATAATACGTTATATATTGCCCATTTCTTTTTCTTCTGGAGTTCTGGAATTTAGGTATGTTCCAGACAGGAGTTGTTTATGTGATTAACCCCCAATAAAAATCCTAAATATTGAGTCCCTAATGAGCTTCCCTCATTGGCAACATTTCACGTATGTTGCCACACTCATTATGAAAGAATTCAGCGTATTTTCTGTGACAGCAATGGGAGAGGACACTTGGAAGTTTTTGCTGGTTTTCTCCTACACTTTGCCTCATACTTCCAAATAGGACTGTGTGACAAATGCCACATGTCATCTTAGGGAATCATTGAACTGGATATGATCATGGAGACACTCTGATATAGATCTAAATTGTAAATGCCCTGAACTGTTTTCATTCTGTCAGACCATTGTCAGATAATGCTATGGATTTTTTATCTGCAGTTTGGCCATACTAGCCATGTTTCAGGTGTTATGAAAGACAGAAAAGTAAGTCATTTCAGAGAGCTTCCTATCCTACATGAAAAAAAAAAGAAAAATCATAAAACCCAGGGCCAGTGTTGTGGTGCAGCAGGGTGATCCTCAGCCCTGTGGCGCCGGGGTGTCCTATGGGTGCTGGTTTGTATCCCAACTGCTTTACTTCCAATCCAACTGTCTACTAACAGCCTGGGAAAGCATCAAAGAATGGCCCAAGTCCTTGGGACTCTGCACCCATGTGGGTGGCTGGGAAGAAGTTCCTGGCTCCCAACTTAGGGTCAACTCAGTTCTTGCTGTTGCGGCCATCTGGGGAGTGAATCAGCAGGTTTAAGACTTCTCTGTTTCTCCTTCTCCTTCTGTAAAACTGCCTTTCAAATAAAAATAAAAATTGTTTAAAAAAAATAAAAATAATAAAATCCTTGGTACTTGGGTGTAGACAGTACAAGGGTACTCTCCACTGTATCTCCTGTAACCTAACATCTATATCTTTATTTCAACTTATCTTGAGAAAGAAACGTTAAAGCAGTATCAGTTACCAGGATCCAAGCCAGAAGATGAGGAGGAATTAAGATGCCAACAGGGTGGCAAAAATCAGTTTTGTAGATTTCTAAGATTGCTAGTTTCATCTGACTTCTTGAATTTTCTGTGGTTTGTAGATGGTTCAGGATCTGGAATATTTGTGTTAGTGCACTAACTGTAATGTTTTAGAAATATTTGTAGAGTGTCAGTAATAATATTACTTATATATTGATGACCTGTAATTAGTAATGAAATATATAATGATTTATTACTTTAAATAGTTAAGATACTAAAATTTGAGAATGTTTTATTCCTTTTTTAAATTATTGGAGCATATTTAAGATTCCTAATACTGACATTTAAATTAGAGAAAATAGTACAGGGTTATAGCTATTGTTTAGGCAGTGTATTTCACGTAAACAGTACCATTATCCCATGATTCACAAGGGAAAAAGTTTGCACATGCTGCTGTTTAGAATAAAGTTGTGATGGAAAGTTAACTTACAAAATGTTTATCTATGAGTGTGTAATGGAGTAACATTTAATAGATGCATAGTTTCTGTAACTATATCCTTATTAACATGCATTTACATTTCTGTATTTCATATAGATATTCAGACAATGAAAAATCTTTGGGTTGGTTTCTCCCTCCTGTTCCATTGCTTTCAGAAATTCCAGATACTCAAGTATTAGAGGAAGAAATAGAAAGTCATAATCTAATAGGTAAATTATCACATTTGTTGTGAAATCAAACCTGTGAATATTAGTATAAAAACTAAGTAGCACATTAAATTATTACCTTTAAATACTTTAGAATATTAAAATATTTAATAGGACAAAATGAAAGTCATAGACTTTTTTCAGAATATTTTTCTCCTAATCTTAACATCTAAAATGTCTTCCTTCTTCATATATCTGTCTGAATATGTGTATACATATACATATATACATGTGTATATGTATGTATTTATATATATAACACAAATCATACATATTTGCTGTGATTATTGTTCTGTGAAGTTTTTTTTCTCTGTTACTTAAAATACTGTCACTGTTAAATTCATTAGAGGTAAGATACTGTGATAACTTGATCCCTGAAATTAAATGAGTGCAAAAAGCAAGATGTAGAAGATATATGTAGTTTGATTTCATTTATATAAAGGACAAAAGCCAGCACACTCAAACTTTATGCGAGCTAATGTGATGTTATTCATGGAAATTCACTTTTTAAGTTGTATAGTAGGTTCACAATACATATTTTATTAGACTTCATAATTTTTATATAAAGAACATGTAGTAAACATGTAGTATTTATAAACACAAAAATACACATAGATGGTAAGGCAAATTTAAACTCCATCCAAGCCCTTAAATTCCTGCTAAAGCTCCTGCAGACTCTTGAAAGTCTCTGTAGAGAAACTTTTAGAATTCTGTCACTTTTATGAAAATATTCCTTTGTATTGATTTTAGAAACAAGCTTAAAAAGCTTAAAAATTGAGTCATATACTTCAATACTAAATCATATTCAGGAATTTGTGTATTGCTAATCATTGTATTTCCATGTATACATTATTTATATATATTTAGAAATTATAATTGTAAAATTGTATAACTTATAGTAGTTAAATATCACAACTGTGGTTATTTTTATGGGTCAGTATTGAAACCTATTTTATAATGGAGGTTTTGTATAAATTTCAAATTTAATTTTAATAATTTGAAATTAATTTCTAAACTCCCTTCAGTGATATAATATGCCATAATAAAAATAATTATCTATATTTCAGAACTATATTTAAGAGTATAGATTAGTTTGCTATTGTGCTATATTTACCTTGTAAATTCTTTTGAGAATTTATCCATCATTATTTTGAAAATTTGTTCTCATGGAGAATATGCATTAATAAATATCTTTTTTTTGTAGGTCAAGGGAAAAGGCCAAAAATGTTAACATCAAGTTCAAAGATTATTAATGAAGATATAGATTATGTTTCCCCAACACAGAAATTCCAGTTTGCTTTCCCCCTTAAAACATATGATCAAGAGCAAATTTTAGGAGGGACAAGAAATAATGATTTATCGCATAGTACTAGCAAGCTGACCTATAGTTCCCAGAAATATAAAAATCACATTAGGACTGCAATAGCAACTGCGAAAAATGTTCCTGATGATGCAAACTTGGTTAAGTCTGTGGAAGAAAAAGGAGAGAGCACATCAGCATTCCGGAAAAGGTAATTATGCAAATAAAATAATATTTCAAGAATAAAGTTGAAAATGTGCAATCTGAAGTATTAAATATGATGAAACCTAAATGAGAAAAGCAGTAACCACAAATGTAGTCTATTATATACTAATCATTCTGTTAGTTTTGGGATCCAAATGATAGGTTCTTGCCTTTGGAGAGTTTACAGTTTAGCATAGGCATAAGTAACTAAAAATTAGTGATTAAATGCTTTGCAACACTACAATTATGTTAATAAAGTATATGGTTGGAGAGGGGATTCCTATTGGGGTTTTAGGCACCCTTTAATCTTAAAAATTTTGGAGACTTTACAAAGATTTTTGCTTATGAGATTTTTATTTATCATTATTTATCCATATTGGAAATTAAAACAAAATTAAAGCATTTGCTAAATCACTGTTTTTTCATCTTTTTCTATTTTTTAATTATTATTATTTTATTATACAGTTCCATAGCTCTGAGATTTCCCTTATCCCCTCTCTAAAACTCCTCCTCCCCCTACTGATTTCCCCTTATTATCACAAATGTATATTTCCTCACAAACAGTCACAACTCCATGATTGTGGGTTTGGACAGTGGCAGAGAGTCCAGCATCCTATTGTCAAGATACATTCAGCAGTTTCATTGAGACTCCATTTTTGGTTTGGAGGTAGAGATGCATACTGCATTGTATCTTCACATCTGGATGTGACAGTCTCCATTGCACAGTTACTATACATCCCCTTAAATGAAAAGTCACAAAACAAAATCAATAACAGAAAAAAAATAGAAATTTATAATGCAAATTTATAAAAAAGAAAATCAAGAACTGTCTTGAAAAAAATGCTGCAACTGTATAATGTATGAGTCAGTGAAGAAATTAATGAGAAAAAAACATTTTTAAGAAATGAAAATAAAAATAAAAATACTAACATCCATGAAATATAGTTTCCACTGATTTCTGTTGGTGAGATATGTCTCCTGTAGGTAACTGATAGATGGGTTTTGTTTTTTGATCCAGTCTACTTTTCTATATTTTCCTAATGAGTTTAAGTTATTTATCTTCAGGGTTAATATGAATAGGTGGTGATTTGGTCCTGTTGTTTTAACAATGGGTTGTTCATTGTTTGATAGTCTCCTGTTGTTATTTTAGTGGGATGTTCTTCACATTTGCCTTTGGTTTTGGTGGGTGCTGTTACTCCTTCCCTCCATAAATCTGCCTTTCCAATAAAAAAAATAAATCTTGTTTTTTAAAAAAGATTTATTAAAAAAAGATTTATTTTATTTTTATTGTAAAGTCAATATATATAGAGAGGAGAGACAGAGAGGAAGACCTTCCATCTGCTGATTCACTACCCAAGTGGCCACAATGGCTGGACCTGTATCGATCCGAAGCCAGGAGCCTCTACCAGGTCTCCCATGCAGGTGCAGGGTCCCAAGGCTTTCGGCCATCCTCGACGGCTTTCCCAGGCCACAAGCATGGAGCTGGATGGGAAGCATGGCTGCCAGGATTAGAAACGGTGCTCATATGAGATCCTGACACATTCAAGGCGAGGGCTTTAGCCACTAGACCACCGCGACGGGCCCAAAATAAATCTTAAAAAAAAAAATTCCTGAAAATCACAACCTTGCACAAAGGCCACCACAGCTTAGCACAATGAATAGTTCTGTGCCCATGTCTGCCCACCAACTGCCTCCTGTTCCACCTTGGACTGACTTGCTACTGTTGTTATTAATCCTGGCCACTGATAGCAGTTTCAAAGCAATTAATGTAGCTGTATTCATTTTATCTTTTTTTGTAAAACGTATCATTCCTTACAGAATAAGACTGGGCGGTACCGTCATCCTTATTATTTGTTCTACATGAATGTTATGTTATGAGCTTTGATGGTTAATTTATTCTTTACAAATATTGTAACTAAGTTGGATTGACTATCTTTTGATCAGTAGCATACAGTAACAGTCATTTAGATGGCACCTTCTTGTTTTCAGTAACTTTGTTGAAGTATTTGTTATATTATCTGGAAGCTTTTTGTGAAATCAAATGTAGTTGCTGATGAATTTTAATATGTTACAGGAATACTGATTCATTCCTACTAATTTACTATAAGAGTGTTAATATATTTGTATAATTTGAGTCATTTCCATTCTCTTTACTGTTAGGAGAATAAAAGTCTTATTTAACTGTGACTGAATTTAGTGACTTTTCTCCCTCTTTACCATTTTACTGACTTTAAAGTGTAAATTAGTTATGTACTATAATATAATAAATTAACTCAAAACAGTGGGTTTAAGTAATAAGCATTTTTATCTCTCACAATTTCTACAGGTAAGGAACTTAGTAACAACTCACGTGTTAATTTTAGCTTAAAAGCTCTCTTAAATGTGTGTGAAAATTCTCAAGGATTTTCACAGGTCTACAATAAAAATAAAACAATAAAAATATTAGCCAGGCTGTGGTTATCAGAAAGCTTGACAGTGGCTAAGGTTTACTCAACTTGGCTTTTACATTGGTGCGGATTGACAAGTGATCTCACTATCTCTTCAAAGGATTATTTGAATGTTTTCAGAATGTGCTAAGACACCTCAGTATCTGTTCTCTTGAGCCTTTCTGTAGGATTGCTTGAGAGCTTCTATGATTTGGGTGGTTAGCTTCTTACAGACTAAGAGCATGTAGAGGGGCTCAGAAGTCACACATTTTTACTTATTTGGCACAATACTAAATAAACAGGCCGATCCTGGTTTGGCAGTTTAATTTCTTGAAGACTGAAAAACAAAAAATGTAATTACCAGAAGATGATGAACAATGGGGTCATCTTACAGGTTGATTTCCACAAATGGATTGGTCTGAGTTTTAAGAAAGCGAAAAGAAATAATTTAGTGGTAACCCTAACAAGTTATATTTTGGAATAACTAACTTTACCCTTTGACTAATCGTAATTTATACATATTTTTGAAAGGAGCAGTTCTGTGCTATTTGTTCACTGCTATTATAAATGAAAACATGTTTTTTTCCCCCAGATTATTTAAAATATCTGACAATGTACATGGGAGTGCTAATTATAATGACACTGCCAACTTGAACACTGATATTACCTCAGTGAAAACTATCCAGGCAGATGTGAACAAAGGGAAATCATGGAACGGTAGCAGTAATAATAAAAAACCTCACTATTCTGCAAACATGCTTATTGCAAATGATGGCTTTTCAGCTTCTGAAATTGGAAAAGGTATGTTCAGAGAATCACCTTTTTCAGTTTAATCCCAGCTCATGGCATTCAGAGTAATCCTTTGCTTTTATTGGTTGGTTTTATGAAAGCATAAGGTAATTTGCATTTCTTAGCACAGGGAACAATACAAAAATGTAGTAAATTTGAGTAATTTATCTTTATGCAATTTCTGTATTTTTAATATGTTATTATTTGTTAATCTGTGTTCTACTTTTAAAAAAATTATGCTCTCAAAGGACTACATGAATTTTGTTGAAGCAGTTTTTGTGGAAAAGGGGAAAAATATCCCTATACTTACTTAGCTTTTTTTTTTTTTAAGGAAGAACAGAAGGTGGTTTAGGTTGCTTGAAGGCTGTCACAGAAATCCGTATCCTTTAAATTCTTTTGCAACAGCTGGTTTGTTTATGAAATAATATTTTTATGAAATAATAATTTTAAACATTTCGTTTCAGTATGCTTCTGTTTATTTTAGTTGATAAAATAATTTTGTGAATATCAGGGTCATGTAAGCAACAAATGTGTGTGAGGATAAGTGCTATGCTATTGTGACATGCAGAGTGGTGCTAGCTTGTGAAATCCTTGTTTAGAATAAATAAAGGAAGAAATTATACATGTATTATTGGCACAACTCAGAGCATATTTACTTATAAATTACTTGCAAAGTAATTGCTTCTGTTTTGGTAAGAACAACAATAAAGTGGGTAGGGGAAATGGATGGGAATGAATCATTTTGTGGATTCGGAATATTTTAACAAATGTTACATTTTGCAAGCAATAATTTAGAGTTTGTGTGTGTAATCCTAGGCATTTCTAGTGTAACTATTTTGTATATACATGTGTATTCAGGAGGTGACCTCCTTTCTGCTTCTGTGAAACAATGTGCATGCCCACACCATGGTACTTATAATCGTTCATCAAGATTGTAGAATTTTTTGAAGGTAAGGACCATGCCTTATTTGTCTTCCTGTGTTCAGATACATTGAAATGCAAATAAAGTAAGGCATGTAAAGTAAGAGTTTGTTCTGACAGAAAAATAGGCATGAATAGCGTTGAAATATATAAGTAAAGAACAAGCAATCCAGTTTGACTAAAATTAAGGATAAGATTAAAGGCATAATAGGAAATTATAGGATAAGTATTTTAATGACATGAAGAAAAAGGTCGGGATTTTTTTCAAATTTTATTCTCCCCTCAATTTGCCAAGTTATAATGGATAGATAAAAGGTGTGTATATTTAAAGTATACAATGTAATGTTTTATTATTTTTATGCATTGTGAAAAATATTTTCACAATCAGCTTAGTTAAAATACTCATCACCTTACTGTTACCCTTTTTCTATCATAAGACACTGCTGAAAGTCTCTCAGTATTGTTTTTATTTCTAATATGTTTTGTAAACAATGAGGGGAAGCTATGTAATTTATTGAGTAGATCAAGTTACCTTGTCAAAACTTTATGAATATGAAATTAGTGACTGAAAAGCAGAATGTACTCTAGATTTCACAAAGTTATGCTGTAGTTCACAAAGCAGAAAGTGATTTCCAGATATTCAGCAGTCGTACTGGAGAAACCTAGGTAATAATAGTTTTAACCCCGAGTACTTTGGGAATTGACAAAGAGAATTCCAAAGTATGACTGTAAAATAATTGCTTGACCATTTATGAAAACTCGCCTCCAGTGCAGGTAACTGATGAGTTAAAATGGGAGCAGGAGAAGGGTATACTACCAGAGTTATACAAGTTGAAGTTATAACTTTAGACATTGCCAGTCTTTCACCTTTTTGCTAAGCATGGTGTGTCAGTTCTACTACATTTCCCTCTTTGTGGTGAGCCTAAATAGAGTGACAATGTAAGAAATAGATTAGCAGCAAGTAATATGAGCAGGTTGTTTAATTATCTGTACAATAGGACATTCCACTTTTCCCTT
The DNA here is from genome assembly GCF_030435755.1 of Ochotona princeps. Classification (NCBI taxonomy): domain Eukaryota; kingdom Metazoa; phylum Chordata; class Mammalia; order Lagomorpha; family Ochotonidae; genus Ochotona; species Ochotona princeps. The sequence goes on along the minus strand of NC_080833.1, from coordinate 77,533,975 downwards.
GCTTAAAGCTTTTCCATAATATGACATTACCTTTTTTTAAAAAAAGGATATATTTTCTTTTTATTACAAAGTCAAATATACAGAGAGGAGGACACAGAGAGGATACAGGAGGATACAGAGAGGAAGATCTTCAGTCTGATGATTCACTCCCCAAGTGGCCACAATGGCTGGAACTGCGCCGATTCAAAACCAGGAACCAGGAGCTCTTCCGGTTCTCCCACACAGGTGCAGGGTCCCAAGGCTTTGAGCCATCCTTGACTGCTTTCCCAGGCCACAGGCAGAGAGCTAGATGGGAAACGAAGCTGCCAGGATTAGAACCAGCGCCCATATGGGATCCTGACATATGAAAGGTGTGGACTCTAGCCACTAGGCTACTGGGCCCGGCCCTATGACATTAGTTTTTTTTGTTTGTTTGTTTGCATTAGATTTTGATGAGTCTTAAAATTTTCCCGTTTTATTAGCACAATTGAAGTAGTTCTGTTGTTTAAGTGTCTGTTAGTTAAGTGTCTTTAAGTGTCTGTTGCTTTGCTGTGTCCATTGGTTTATTGCCCCAAATTTTGATTTACTGTCAAACTCACTTGAGCTTGCATACTTTGTTTCCAAGTGGAATATCAGCTACTAGTCATTGTAAGTTGTGAGTTTGTGAATTACTTAGGCACAATTTATTTTCAGAATCTTTCCAATATTTCAGTGTATTTGAATTCTCAGGACAATAGAGTTTTGTCAGCTAGATATTGCCACAGAGCACTTATTTTCAGCTCTGCAGTCCCTTTACCCATTTCAGTAATTACCATGACATTGCTCAGAGTTTTTTGAACAAAAAGAAAAATTTGATTTCAAGTGTTGATAGTGGTGATAAATGATGTTGGTGGTTGAGTTTTCTCATGAGCTGCAAACCCAGTTCTATATCTGTTCTGAATCAAAGATTCATCTTTTTGAATATAAATTGATGTAGAACTATCTAATGAGAGAAAAACCAGCATGATAACCCACTTGTGGGCTTGTTACAAATAAATATTTTATAAGAAGAGACCTATCTTGAAGGAAAAATGAGATTCTTTCAAAAGCTGATGAATTGACAAGCTCAAAATTATATTTTTGTTTTGGCACATATTCTAACAAACTGCACAAGGGAAAGTAAAAGAAATATATATAAATTAACTATTGATTTAATAAATAAGGGCATATATTAACTGAGTGTTTACTGTGTTTCAGGAACTGTTCTAAACATTTGAAATATGTCAGTTAAGAAAATGGACAGTGAATCCTTGACCTTAAAGAGTTAACATTCCTGTGATGAGAGTGGAGAAGAGGCTGAATCTGGACAATTGTTAACAGTTTATAAATAAGTCATAGTATTTTTAGAAGGTGATGAATACTATGAGAAAAATGTAGAGCAGGGTAAAAGAAAATTAAATTGGACTGCTGGGATTGAGGGATCAGTATGTGGAATTAAATAGGATAGTTAGGACAGGCCTTCTTGAGAAGGTGAGATTTAAGCCTTTGTTAAAAGGAGGAAAAAAAAAAAAAAAAGAAAAAGAAATATGGAGAGAAGAACAACCAGGCACTGAGAAAGCTTCACAGTGGAAATGTGGTTGATATTTTTCCAGAATAGCACAGTCCAGTGTAACCAGAAAAGTCAGCAGGAAGAGTAGTAGTACATGAAGTCAGGAAGGTAAGTGCAGGGATGGGGTGGGTGAATGGACAGTAGTGTGGAGATGAGATCAGGTCAGTCCTTGAAACTGTATACTTTGAGAAAGAAGGGAAATTTGAGCTGAGAATAGCAGTTCATCGGTAGTTGTATGTCTTAACTGTGTTTTTGTATTTTCAGATGTATTAGGTATTTTATATCTTCTACTAGATTACAAAAAAAAACCCTCAATTATAGGACTCATTGTCTTATTTGCAGCTTTCTCTAGGTTTCTGTGCATTCTGTATATAGAGTACCTTAGCAGATTATGCCTCAGAAGAAGCAAAAAATTTTCCTAAGATGACAGTACCCTTTGCCTTAGAAAGGATACAGTTTATTCTCATAGCTCTTAGTATTTTTGAGCTTTTCTTTTTACAGTGGAAAGATGATTTAAATTCTTTCTGTTGAAACAGTTTACTGATAATTGCTATTACATCTTCTACTTAATGCAGATAAATTATCAGAAACAGAGGAATTCAAATATTTATTACCAGAAATACTTGTCAATTAATAAAGCAAAGCTAACTACTAAGGAGAGATTACGGTCAAGTGGTCTAATGAAGATGAATAAGAGAAAAAGTAGAGGCTGGTTATGATGTGCTTATGTACATATACTTGCATCTTTGCCATTGTATTTGTAAATATCTATGTATTTTAAAAAATTACTTGAAAAGCACAGAGAGCTCCTGTCTTCCTCTGTTTTATTCTACAGTGCCCACAACAGCTGAGACTGAGCTAGGGACACAGTATCTGAGATTTCATCTGTAACCTCTCAGGCACATTCACAGGAAGCTGGGTCAGAAAGCAAGGTGCAGGTGAGGGTCTCACTCAGTCACTGACAGGAAATGTGGGTATCACAAGTGATGACTTAACTTCCTGTGTCCACATTATAATACTTACATAGTCATAGAGATGTTACAAATTCTCAGAACATGAAATGTGAGTACAGATTGGATTAATTTCCAATAATTCTTTTTCAGGATGCCAAAACAGCATGCTTATGATTCATCATTATGTTATTAGAATCAATTTAACTGAAGTTAAAAATTAGCCATTTTTAACTGTTGGTATATTTTATTCCTTAATATTATTCTAAGCGACAAAATATAGAAGCATTTTCAAAGAATTTCCATATTTCAACTATATACAGTCAAAAGCCTTTGATGATGTAAGTATTTTATCGAAACTATTTATTTAACATCCTTTTTTTTAATTTAGCATCCTTGTCTCACCTGATTGTTTCCTCTCAGAGGAGAGAGACTAGATTACATCTTTATATTCACAATGTTACACTCAGTGACTAGTACATTGTAATGGTTCAAAAAAAATGTTGATTGGATACATGCGATTTTCATAGGTGGATTGGTTTGTATTTTATTAGGTTTATAAGAACTTGGAAGCCAAAGGGATGGTTTTCTTCTGATTCTAGCATGCCACTCTGACAAATAAAACAGCATGATATGTTGACTGCTCAATACCATGTCAATTAATTCCATAACGATGTTAAGTGCTGCAGATGGTATATTAGTGCTTTTGTTTGACCGGGATGATACTCTGCTGTCTCTGCCCTCGGACCAGAGAGAGTCTACCCAATAAGTAGTTGGACTTGACTGGACTATAAGATGTTGGGCTCTATGCTTGGCATATACTTGCAAAGAGGGAATTTCAACTGAACTTGAACTGTGGTTATGCAACAAGGTGGAGGAACCCACCATGGGGAGAGGGTGGGGGGAGAATCCCAGATTCTATGTAATTACAACACAATGTAATCAATGAATAAATTTAATTTAAAAAAAACCAGCATGATAAAAATATTAATAGTGCTGTTATTTAAGAGTGGAGGATTTATAGGAAGGTTACCATTTTAGCTGTGTATAGACAGAAAAATTTAAGTTTTTATTCTGTGTGAACTTTCCTAAGCGTGTTATCTAGTAAACTTGAGGATGGGTGTCACAAATTCTGTAATTTATGTAATTGAAAAAATTGTATTTTGTAGCTCCTTTATACAGATAGGAACTTTGTGATCTGTGCTCCAACTGGTTCTGGGAAAACTGTAGTATTTGAACTTGCCATCACAAGATTGCTAATGGAAGTGCCATTGCCCTGGTCAAATATTAAAATTGTTTATAGTAAGTATATATTTTAAGAATAATGATTACTTATAATAAAAAACTACTGAAACAGAATTAAGACATAAATGGCTATAGGGATTGTTATTTTGTTCCCTTTATGTTTTTAATGATGACAAGTCACAGTTGATTTTCTTTTGTACATTCAATTCAAAACACTTTTTCCCAGTTATAAATAAGAAGTAATATACAAATGAAACAGTTGACCTTTCATATTTATTTTCAAAAGGAAGGCAGTATGTACATATTGAAAATTTTGTAATTACAGAAATTTTCGTAAGAATTTCTTTGTTAGATGTGTGTTTTTCTTTTAAATTTTCATTTAAGAATATATACAGTTAAAATATATTAAAAGACAGTCTTACAATGAAAAAATAATAATCTCCTGTTCTACGTCTGTCCACACTTAGTTTCGCTTTCCTGAGCAGGTTTTTCTGTTTCTAGTTAGTTTGGGTGATTAGCTTTCTAAATAATATGCCTATACTGACACTTTTGAATTTATCAGTATTAGATGATATCTAGATGTGTATTTAATCCCACTCTACTAAACAAAATTTGTGAAAATCATCTTAAAATTTCATTGACATTGCAAAATAATTATGTTGTTTTAGTGGCACCAATTAAAGCTCTGTGTAGTCAGCGTTTTAATGACTGGAAGGAAAAATTTGGACCAATAGGATTGAGTTGTAAGGAACTCACTGGAGATACAGTAATGGATGACTTGTTTGAGATTCAGCATGTTCATATTATTATGACAACTCCAGTAAGTGTTATTTATACTTTGTTATTTTTGGCTTATGTTTCTCTTCATCAAGAAAAAAGGTTAAAGAAAAATTAGAAGAAAGGAAAATTACATGTTGGCAATGTAAAACACATAAAAAATACTTGTATTCAGGATAGAAAAAAAAACTTCAAGTTAATAAGTAAAAGATGATTGACCAAATAGGACAAATAGACAAAGAACAGGTTATTTGTTATTGTGGATAATTTTTAATTATATATGTTGCTTATATTCCTTTACTCATTTATTATATATTATTGAAGGAGACTTTGGTTGAGCTTAGAAATATGTTATAAAAATGTACTTTAAATATTTTTGTGGTTAAGCTAAAAAAAGTTGAGGACCCCATTTTTTAAGACATCTGTAAAACTTTAAATATTTTTTAGTATTTTCAGGATACTTTTTAAGGCATTAACCAGACCATTTCTATCATTTGCAATATGAAAAATTTTATTGATGTCTAAAATGATATTTACTCTAACTCCTTACCACATTAACATACTTGTGTGTGTTTTGTTTGTTTGTTTTTCGTCTAGGAAAAATGGGATAGCATGACTAGGAAATGGAGAGATAACTGTTTGGTCCAGTTGGTTCGACTAGTTCTCATTGATGAGGTAGAGAACTCACATATCACTTTCAGAGACAAACTGATAGAAAGAAGCAAGACATTTTATAGTCAACTGCATGTTTGTTTTATTGGTTCAAATTGAACATGCTCATTTTCTCAAGGAAGAATATTAATATTGTGCATTTAGTTGGTTAAACAGATTTTTAGATTTTTAATTTTGTGGTGGTTAATGATTCTTTCATGATTCCTTGCTTAGGTACATATTATAAAAGATGAAAATCGTGGTCCAACCCTTGAAGTTGTAGTCAGCAGAATGAAAACTGTAAGGTCTTTATCTCAGACATCAGAAAACAGAAGCACCATTATTCCAATGAGATTCATAGCTGTGTCTGCCACAATTCCAAATGCTGAGGATGTAAGTTAAAATTTTAGTCTATCAAGTGTCTTATGATTTATGAAATAATTAGTCATTCTGTTCTTAGAGAAAAATGAAGGGCTAATAAAATTCACAGGAAAGAATGTTGTAGAAAGTTTGTCAGGTCTCTTAAGTATGACTGTATGGAGAACATAAAATTTTGCTAATCACAGGTTTGATAAAATATTTTTGTTAGAATTGTAATATTTATTAGCATCTTAAAGTTTAAGATGCCCCATATTAACTTGTCTAATAGTATGTTTTGGTAATTATAATCATGACTCTAGTTATTTGACAAAATAACAAAAATAACTGCTGAGTTGAGTAACAGTTCTCTACGCCTGACATTGTAAAAGGCACTAGTGATTAATGCAAAAGTTTAAAAGCCATTGAGTAGGATATGATTAATGGGTATATGATCATTGAAAAAATATTTATATGCATTATTACACTTGCCATAATGAATCAATAATTTAATTTTATTCAATTTTTAAATTCAATTTTAATTTTTGATGATGTTTACACAGTTGACCTGGGTGAGAAGGGTCGAGGACCAGGGAAGAGTGGGTGAGACCATTGTTTACAAATCCCTTTCTTCCTTCTGTATCTGGAGAAAGGGGAGCAATTAGGGGACAAGCTGCACCCATACTCCCAACAGCCTCAGTACCCAGGGATGAGGAATGGCCACCCACTGTCATCTCAGTGTGCCTGATGTAGTTTTAATAGTTTTGAAATGCTAGTGATCTTGCCAATCCAAGGAAGAGGAAATCCTTCCAAGGTCCATTTGCTGACACAGTTCACCCAGAGTCTCCATTCAGCCAGATATTTGCAGTCAACACTTGGCTGGAGTAGTTGATCAATTTGTTCTGCTCTCCGTCCTCTGTCATGGTACCAGGTGTCCTTTGCTGGCCCCAATGGACTACAATATCCCCCATTTGCTTCTGGGCATGCTGTTCCTGCTCTAAGCTACTGAGGAGGCCCATTGTGACACATGCACTCCACAGGCAGCTCACAGATCATGTAGTTCTTGCCATGGTTGGAGTTCTGAGTCCAGTGATTCAGTTGGGGGATCTCCAAAGAAACCTTGTCTGAGGTGATCCCAGACCTGTCTTGCACGTACTTGCCGGCATGGGGTCCAGCTCAGGTTGTCACTCACTTCAGCCTACGCACATACACACACACTGGTAGTTGCAATTGTTGGGTCAGTTCTGTCTCCAGCCCCATCTCTAACATAAGCCAGTAAATGATATGGTTCAGCCCAACCCTGATCACCAAACACTCTATACCCTCATACACATAAGTGGGAACTGCAGCCTAGTTGGAGCACCTCCTAATAACCCCAACTAGGCCTGCCCCCAGATCTGGTTCCTATGCTTGCCAGTAGGTGCAGCAGACTGGCCCAATCTGTCCCGCATCATGTTCAGCTCTTGTACACATCAGCTGGGCATTGAAGCCTAGCTAAACCAACTGACCCCACTATGCAGCACCAGAGGATGCAATCAGTTAGCCCAACCTGGCTCTCCCCCTAACCCAGTTCACATGCCAGCCAACAGGTGCTATAGCCCTGCCTGGCCTGGTTTGCCCCCAGTTCCAGTACTCATGCTCACCAGTAGGAGCAGTGACCATCAGGAGAGCACCCACAGCTCCCCTACCAAGCTCACTGCCACTCCTCCTCTGGTCTCATGTGCAGTGTTAGGTGCTGCTGCCCAGTGTGGCATGGACCACCTACCTTGGCATTTGCTGGTGGGTGCTGTTGCATGGCCCAGTTTGGTCTGCCCCCACCTCATGCTGGTTAGTGCCGCCACCCAGCCCAGCCCAGCCAGTCCCAGTCCCAACCCTAATGCAGACTGGCTGGTGTTGTGGCCTGTTCCTGCCTGTCTTGCACCTGTCGTGGTTCTCAGATTTGCCAGTTGCGGTTATGAACTGCCCAGCTTGGCATATCCCTAGACCTGACCCACACGTAAGCTGGTGGGTACTGTAATCTGGTCTGGTCTAGGCTGCTTTCAGCCTTGGTTCTTGCATTCACCTGCAGTCCTGCATTCACTGCGTCCTGATGAAGGAGCTCCCAGTGGCAAATCCCAAGCACACCAGTGGGTCCTTGACCCAGAATGACCCAGTCTACTTCCTGTTCTGGCAGGAACAATGACCCTGCCCTTCCAGCCCACATCCATTCTGGTTCTTACTGTTGGGTGCTACAGCCCAGCCATACCTGGTCCACGCCAAGACATAGCTCTTCTGTGAATCAATGGGTACCGAGACCTAGCCCAGCCTGTCCTACACCCACCGTGGCTCTCATGAGCACCGGCGGGTGCTGGAGTCTAGTCCAGTCTGGCACTCAATAAACCTAGTACACACATATGCCAAGGGACACTACAGTCATGTCCAGCCCAGTTCGCCATCCCCATTCCAGCTCTCGCGCTCACCAGAGGGAACCATAACCCAGCCAAGGTGTCCCCTTAGCTCCCCAACCAGACCTGTTCCCAGCCACAGATTGTGCACATGCCAGTGGTTGCTCTGACCTAGCTCTGCATAGCTCATCCCTTGGCCATCTTGGCTTTAGCCATCAGTTGCTGCAGGCTGGCCTGGCCCAGCCCACCCCCTGTCCCAGCTTTTGTTGATGGGTGCTGCAAACTAGCTCTGACCAGTCTGCTTGCAGTCCTGGCTCATGCAGACCAATAGGTGTGATAGCCCAGTCCAGGGTGACCTGCACTCCCCAGCCATGGTCATGCCTAGCTCAGCCCATCACTACCCTTAACTTTTAAGCAAGCCAGCAGAAATTACAGTCCCATAGGGATGGGCCCACATATCCCCCACAGAATCTGCCCCCAGACCTAGTCGTCTCCTGTACTGGTTAATGTTATGCGCCCCCCGCCCAACATTACCTGTCCTCTGTTCTAACTTTCACTGGCGGGTACTGTGGTCTACCCCCACCAAGGAGGTCCCCAGCTCTAGCTTTAATGTGCACTGGTAAGTGGTGGTGGTGGTGATCCATGCTAACTAGCTCAGCTGAGGTCTCCCACGTGGATTGGTGCATAGATCTGATCCATAAAGGTCCTTCAACATCCCTTCTCCAAACTGCTCAGTGTCAGCACCCCTGCTTACCTGCAAATATAGTGGCCTTGTTGACGTAAGTCCCCCAGAAGTCATTGCTCACCTACAACTTATTCCCCCAGTGGTCTTCCCTCCCACACATCTTCTTACCCCTTCCCTGGTCATTCCAAGGACCAAACACATGGGGAAATTCCCAGGCTCGCTCCACCTGCCTGGATGTGAGCCCCCAGGTCTCCGCACACCCCTACCGGCACCATCCCCTAGACCCTCCACAAACCCGCACCCGCAAATCCCTACAAGTATGCCACCAGGCCATGCACAAGGCCATTTGCATCAATTTTTAGGCCAACTTTTTGAAAAATAGTGAATTTTTCTATTTTTGCTTTATTACTCCTGTTTAGTTCTCAGCCTACTATTACACGATGGTCCTTCCACTATTTTTTTTAAAGATTTATTTATGTAATTAAGAGGCAGCAAGAGGAGAGAGAAAGTGACAAGAGACCTGGATCGAGTGTTCATGTGCTGGTTCACTCTCCAAATGGTGGTAATAGCTATAGCTATAGCAGGTTGAAGTCCAGGGGTTGGAGTTCCACAGGTCTTTCCTGTGGGTGGCAGAGGCCCATGCAGTTGGACCATTTTCTGCTTTCCCAGGCGCATTAATAGGGAATTGGATCAGAAGCGGAGCAAGCAGAACTTCCAGGGTTATGGCATGCTGACATTGCAAGCAGTGGCTTAATTCACTGTTCCACAACACCAGCCCCTCAAGCTGTAAATCCTTGTATGACTTTTATCCCTACCCAGGATTATCTTGAGAGCATCTTAGATTTCCTTTATGCACAAGAAAATCTCATAGATTTATCTCTCCCTGTGAAATCAGTGGTCAGTTTCCATAGCAGGAGAGCAAGCCTAACTACTAACCAGACTTGTTGAAGATAAGGATTGTGTACCACAACTTCAATAACTAGCAAATGGCTCCAGCACTGAGTCTGGAATGTGCTTTTGACTCTGTCATCACTCAGGTGTTTATTTGCTCTTTGGTTGAAAATGGTCAACCTTTGTCAAACTAATGTACCCATTTATTTTGCTACTTGTTAAGCTATTATAACAGCAAAAAAGTACTGCTGTTACCAGATAATAGTGTGGAAAATACCAAAGAAGTTAAAATGCTAGTGAGAAATTACATTATTATAACAAATTCAGTTTTAGTTTTACTTTGGACTTTTTATGAAAGAAAATAAAATAAAATAACTCTAGTTAATTAGAAATGGATATAATTTTGAAATCTGCTATTAGTAAGATTTAACAGAGTATCAGTTAGGGGAGTAGCAATGGAATATGCAATGTTGACCAAGACTACTTTATTTAACTTGACTTTAAGGTGCTCTATAATTATGTCATCTTCAATCATAGAACCTTACTAGGAAAAACAATGCGCTTATTTCTATTTTTTAAAGATTGCAGAATGGCTTTCAGATGATGAAAGACCTGCTGTTTGTCTGAAAATGGATGAGAGCCATAGACCTGTGAAACTTCAGAAAGTGGTCCTTGGATTTCCTTACAATAGTAACCAAACTGAATTTAAGTTTGACTTATACCTCAACTACAAAATTGCCAGTGTCATACAAACATATTCTGATCAGAAACCCTCACTTGTGGTATGAATTATTGGTTGTTTATTCTTAAGTATAATGTTTATTATATTTTAAATATGATTAATTCAGAAATTGCCGATTCCTTTTCAGTTTTGTGCAACAAGGAAAGGTGTGCAACAGGCTGCTTCTGTTCTTGTGAAAGATGCTAAATTTGTTTTGACTGCGGAACAGAAACAGAGGTACATTGTTCAGTTTTCTTCTGAAAATAGAATGACTTTTAGGACTTAACTGAATGAGATGAGAATACTGGGGTAGTCCTTTAACTTTGAGCAAATGACTCAAGATTGATAAGGCCTTTGTTTACATCTTTAACGTAAGTATAATAGTACTTTTGAGGATTAAGTGAAATAATGAATCTTGTTGCAGATAATGTGATTTTTATTTCACAATCAAATTTTTTGAAAAATACAGATTATCCATGTTGCTTTCATTTTTTACCCACTTTGAATCTAGCTACCATCTGCTGTAATCTTTCACTAAAACTGATCATTCATACATCTTTCTTGAGCCTCTAACACATTTGACCATATCTCCCTTATTTAAACTCTTCAGACTCCGTGCCTCGACAGTCTACCGATTTTCTTCTTCTTTTCCACATCATTCATTTAAAGTCCCACTCTTACATTTTCTACCTGCCTGCATGATTTTCCAGCTTTATGTCTCCAGCCCAGATTTCCCCTCTGAGCTCTAGACTTGTAGTCCCTCTGTCTAACTGGCATCCAGTTGCGTATCTTACTGTGTGTGTATTAAGCTTATTAGGTCCAAAATAGGCATACTGTCTTTCAAATCATGTCCTTCTCCAGTGTTCCATATTTTATTTATAGCATCCTCTTATTTTCTCTTGGTAGAAATCTATGGTTGATATGTCCCTCACCTTCCTCACCACTAGGTAATTGATTACCAAGTCCTATTTATTTCTTTAATTTATATCTTTCTGTGTGTGCATTATATGTTTTATTTCTCATGATACATTTCCATAGGCCCAGGGATTTCCCCTTCCACCCTCCCTACTACCCCCCCAACTGTTTTCTCCATTATTATTACAGTAGTGTAGTTCTTCTGCAACACTCACAAGTCCAACATTCTGCTACCTAAGTGTATTATGGCATTGTAGGTATAGACAAAGGTAGAAAATCCAGTACCCTATTTCAAGATATATTTACCAGTTTTATTGGGAGTCCTTTTATTCAGGAGTAGAGATGTATACTGCAATGATCCTCACTTCTTGGTACGATAGTCTCCATTTCATTGTTCATCTATGAGAATGTATGTGTGTATATATATATATATATATATATATATATATATATATATGTTTACCATATATTAACATTTATTTTGCTATTTTATAAAATAATAATTTTTGTTTTTGATGATTTTTGCACAGTTTATTAGGGTGTAAAAGGTCAAAGGTTATAGGAAGGTGGATGAGATCATTATTTCCACATTTTCTTTATTTCCTTCCTGTATCTGAGGAAAGGGGAGAAGGCACACCCAGCCTCAAACCAACTCTGTGTCTTGGAATAGAGGAAAGCCACTCAGTGCCATCCCAGGGACCCCGATATGGGGCATGCTTTGAGGGTCCTACACAAGAGATTTTGATAGTTCAACAGTTCTGAATTAGTGCCCATCTTGCCACTCAAAGCATGGTGAAATCTCCAGAATCTACTGACTGACATAATCCACCTTAGAGTCTTCGTTTGCCCAGATATTCACTGCCAACACTTGGCTGAGGTAGTTGATCCATTTGTTCTGTCCTCTGTTATGGTACCAGGTATCCTATGCAGGCTCCAAAGTACTACCATAGTCTTCTTGTGCAGCTGGATATGCTGTCCACTACTCCATCTAAGCCACTGAGAAGGCTCAGCTTTGACACTTGCACTCCATGGTCAGACCATAGAACCTGCAATTCTCTCCATGGTTGGAGTTCTGAGTCAAGTGATTCAGTTGGGGGATCCCCAAAGAAACATTATCTGAGGTGATCCCATACCTGATTCTTTTATTATTATTATTTTATTTTGATAATCTTTACATAGTTGATTAGGGCACAAAGGGTCAAGGGCTGCAGAAAAATGGGTAAGACCATTGTGTGTATTTGCCAATACAGGGTCCGGCACAGTCCATCGCCCCAGTTAGCTTATGCACATGCTGGTTGTTGCAATTGCTAGGTCATTTCTGTCTCAAGCCCTGTTTTCTACACAAACCAATAGGTGTTGGAGCCCAGACCACTTCTGCCCACTGAACACTCAGCCATGACGCAAACTAGTGGGAGCTGCAGCCTAGTAGGAGCAACCCACAATAACCATACCAGGCCCTCCCCTGGTCCTGATTCCTATGCTTGCCAGTATGTACAGTAGACTGGTCCAGTATGTCCCATATCCCATTCAGCTCTCATACATGTCCATGGGCATTGAAGCCTAGTTCAACCCCACCAACCCCACTATCAGTCCACACTGGTGCCAGCAGGTGACACTCTGTCTAGTCATACCTGCTTGAGTCCTGGTTCTCATGCTCACCAGTGGGAGTGGCAACCCAGAGGGAGGTGCCCACTGTTTCCCTTCTAGGCTCACTGCCATTCCTGGCTTTGCAGTCTCCAGGTAGTTCTGCAGTTTAAGTTGACAGAATTTGCCCCCAGTGCCAGCCTCTGCCAGCTGATGCTGTGGCAAAGAACAACCAACACACACCCACTCTGGCTTACACACGCACTAGTAGGAACAGTCAGCCCAGCCTGGCTTTCCCCCAGTCCAGCTCACATGCAGGCAAACAAGTGTTATACCTGCCCGGCCTGGTCTGCCCCCATCCAGCTCTCATGCTCACCAATAGGAGTAGTGATCCAGCAAGGGATCCCCTCACAGACCCACTACCAGGTTCACCCCATCCCCTTTGCATCTCATGTGTGCTAGTTGGGTGCTGCTATCTAGTCTGGCTTGTCCTGCCTCACCTTGGCATTTTCCAGTGAGTGCTGTAGCCTGGTCTAGCCCTGCCCATTCCCACTTACAGCTCATGCTGGTAGGTGCTACAGCTTAACTCAGCCCAGCTGGCCCCCAGTTCCAGCCCTAATGTGAGCTAGCTGATACTGTGGCCCAACCCAACCGGACCCACACTCCATTCTGGTGCTCGGATTCACCAGTATTTTGCTATTTTTACTTCTTAATTTATCTCAGGTATGTCCTTTTCTGTCCATCATCACTTCTGCATCCCTAATTCAAGTCACAGTTAATATCTTGCACGTAGCGTATCTTTTTATCTGTTGACCACTTACACAATGTGTTCCTAATTTGTTCTCCACACAGCAGAGTGTGATTGGTTGAAATTGCAAATCAAAATGTCAGTTTTCTACCTAGTTTTAATAGTTTCTTATTGTTTTAGGCTAAAATCCTAAGTCATCAGCATGGCCCTGCATATTGGGTTGCCTACCTAATTTACCAGACACCCACAACCATGCCCCCTTTTACTCACTATTGTTTTGTGACTCTGTTGAATAAGTACCTTGTATGGAGCTGTCCTACTCATGTTTTGTTTTCCTGGGATGATTTTTATCTAATTCCTATTCATCTTTCAAGCCTTACTTTCCATATCATTTTTTCATAATTCTGATTTTCCTCTTATTTACTGGTATTGAATTTATTATAGTTACAGTAAACATCCTATTTGGTTTTTTAAAATGAAAATATGCTCAACTTTATAGAAATATTTTAAAGTCATAAACTCATTAAAACTATAATAGTATGTAATTCTTAGTAATCTGAGAATGATTTGAAACAATGATTGACAAAATGTTGTATTTGAAGCAAAACTGAGACATCCAGGCATTTGTTTCTCTTGCATTTACTTCTTGTTTTTGTTTGTTTGTTTGTTTGTTTTTGCAGATTTTATCTTTTATTAAACAGAAAAATACAGTATTTGCCTTTCAATGTCTGTCCTGTTTTCTTCAATATGTTATCTTCCGATTCCAACCATTTTGATGCAACTAATAAAATTTCACTTTTTATATAGCTGAATCATAATCAATTTTGATATGCATTTTAATCATTAGATTATACATTTTTTTAAGAAAGGGGAATCTTGTGTTCATCTTATTTACCACTCAATATTAGCAATTACAGTAGAGTGTTACCTCTGTTTAGCACTTAATGAATATTAACTCATTATTTATGACAACTTTTGGGAATCTGTGAGTATATTTAGTGTAGACTTCAAATTAAACTTGTTTTGAATAATAACCTGTGGATATGAGCACGGACTTGTAGGCAAGCGAGTGTCAGGATGTGTCTCAGCTTACTTAGTCTATGAAAGGGGCAGAGGGAACAAGGTTTCGGTGCATGTCTGGAGACTCGAGATCACCTCCTTTGGTTTTGGCGAAAGCTTGAGACCCTTCTCCTATTTCAACAGCACCTTGAGACCCCTGCTGACCCACGCAGTTTGCAAGAGCCCCTACACACTCTGTGTATTTCTCTTCCCATCAGCCTCTTCTGGTAATTTGGTTACTTTCCAGTATCTTGCTCACCTCCTCCTTTTGCCTACCCTGGCCCATACCCATCTTTTGGTAAACTTGTGATAGTCTTAAATAACAACAACTCCGGGATGAGGGTGGGTTATTAACAGTCCTTACCGGAGAAGATGTGGGGACAAAGTACTCTGTTGTTGGTGGGAGTGTAGACCAGTGCAGTCACTAAGTCAATATGGAGAGTACTGAGACAACTAATAATAGATCTATCACATGATCCAGTTTTTCTACTTCTCCGAATATATCCAGATGAATGAAATCTGCATACAAGAAAACGACCTGCATCCTTACATTTGTTGCAGTACAATCCATGGTATCGGAGACGTGGCAACACCCAAATGCCTGTTAAAAGAAGAATGGAAAAAGAATACCACAAAGCCATTAAAAATAATGAAATTCTGGGCATGACACAATGGCTCAGCAGCCAATTAATTGCCTTATTTGCACCAGGATCCCATACAGGCAATGGTTCTTATCTCGGCTACTTCACTTCTTATCCAGCTACTGCTTGTGGCCCTGGAAAGCTGTAGAGGAAGGCTCAAAGCCTTGGGACCCTGCACACTTGTGGGCAACCTGGAAGAAGCTCCAGGCTCCTGGCTTCAGATCAGCTTAGCTGCTTCCGTTGCGGTCATTGAACTACTTGGGAAGTGAACTAGCATACGGAAGATATTTCTCCCTGTCTCTCTTTTCTGCAAATCTGCTTTTCCAACAAAAATAAATTTTTAAAAAATGAAATTCTGATATTTGCAACGCAATGCTCCCAAATGGAGATGCTCAATGAAATAATATATAACAGGGTTTTTTTTTTTAGCATCAATTACTAATTGAATGGAATCTTTTTCATCTATCTTGTATGTTCTGTTTTGCTTCATTCTGAGAAAAAAACATATTTGGAAAGGAATGACTTGCATTTGGGGTGACCTGGAGGAGGCTCCTGGCTTTGCATTGGCTCAGTTATGGCCATTGCAGACATTTGGAGAGTGAGCTAATGGACAGAGATGTTTCTCTCTCTGTCTCCTCTCTGTAGGTCTGCCTTGCCAATAAAAATATTTTTTTTATTTATTTATTTTGATTTATTTACTTTTATTGGCGAAGTAGACCTACACAGAGAAAGAGACACAGAGAGGAAGATCTTCCATCCACTGGTTCATTCTCCATGTGGCTGCAATGGCTGGACCCCAGCCAGTCTGAAGCCAGGAGCCAGGACCTGCTTCCAGGTCTCCCACATGGGTGCAGAGTCGCATGGCCTTGGGCCATCCTCTACTGCTTTCATGGGCCGCAAACAGGAAGCTGGAAGGGTAGCAGAGCAGCTGGGATATGAACTGCGCCCATATGTGATACTGATGCATGGAAGGTGAGGACTTCAGCCTCTAGGCTGCTGTGCCAGGCCCAAAATAAAATAAATCTTTAAGAAAAAAACCAGCTAATTTATATTTCATCCTCTCCCCCTTTTTCCTGTTCTCTGCTGCACACAAATTAGGTAATTTTATTTCAGAATAATTATTTTCTTGTGTAGAATCATCTGTATCTTAATTCCTATTCACATTTCCTACTTGTAGCTAGTAACTCAATTTCTCTCTTCTTTAATTACTTCTTTCTTCACCCTGTTCCTCCTGTTTTTATGTCTTTATCCCCCCTTTTTATTCCTGTTTGTTTAGGAATAAAATGCTAGTATTAGAAACAGCATGAAATTACACACCAAGATATGAATTTCAGTGCTGTGATTTTATTAGTGATTTGTCATTAAGTACATTGTCTTACTTTCAATTTCTTAAATAGGGATGGATATATGAGTGTTATTGTGATAATTAAGTAAGGCAACATTTCTTAGATGACTAATTGCGTATATCACTGTTTATGCTTAACTGTAACATATACTTTCCTTTTGCCTTTATTCCTCCTAATATATCTTCATGAAGCATGAAAAAGGAAAAACACATATTCTACTAATCTCCAAAATCTTTGAAAGTACTCAGAATATTTTTTCAGATCATTAAGAAGCTTTCTTAACTGCCTCTTTTAATTTAATCATTTTCTTGACATGCTGTGTCTCAGAGCACTGTGAGCAGCTGTTTATATCTGTTTACTTGGGTTAATTAGTTAGTAATACAATAGGATTAAATTTTCTTCTTACAATATTTTTATGTGAGTAAATTTTCATTTTCTAGCCCATGAACAAAATCATCATTTATAATTCCTCCACCTCACTGTGGGAGAATGAGTTTCCTAAATCTTTACTTTAAAGCTTCTGCTCCGTGGAATATTATTCAGCTATTAAGAAGAATGAAATTATTCTATTTACAACCAGGTGGTCCCAACTAGAGACCATTATGCTCAGTGAAATGAGTCAATCACAAAAGAACAAATACCATATATGCTCTCTTTTACAAGGAAACCAACATGGAAAATGTAACTCCAGTAGTCCAATCCATACTGTTTTTTGATTGTTTGTTTGCTTTTTTGGCTGTATCCATGTGTTTTGGTGTTTTTTATTTCAGTTTGATTCATTCCAAATAATCTCTTTTCTCTAGTCAAATTCATCACATGCTCATGAATTACACGAGGGTATCATTTTTCCCAAGAGACTTCTGTGTTTCCTTTTTGTCACTCGTGTTGATTACTCAGTGGCACTTTTTTTTCATGGTACTGTAATTTGTTGTTGATGTTGTTGTTGTTGTTGTGACTGTTCTAACTCATACCACTTGTTGACCTTGTTTCATGGCTTCTCACTTATGGTAATGTATAGTGATGGAGTACTGGGGTCTGCCATATACAGACATGGGGGTGCAATGGAACATGCATCCCTGCATGCAGATGAAAGATGGAATCCCAATGAAGCTGTTGCACATGTGTAGACAATGGGATGCTGGACTGTCATATTGTCTGTACCAACAATGTCGGGGTACACTTAAATAAGAGACTGAT
Organism: Ochotona princeps; assembly: GCF_030435755.1. NCBI lineage: Eukaryota > Metazoa > Chordata > Mammalia > Lagomorpha > Ochotonidae > Ochotona > Ochotona princeps. The sequence continues at coordinate 77,516,257 of NC_080833.1, read as the reverse complement.
AGAATTATGATTCCTTATGAAGGACTACCCTATTGTAACAAAATGGGAAAAATCTGATGGAGGTGGGAGTTTGGGGGGAATCCCAGCCTACACAAAATTGTACCACACAATTAAAAATTCAAAATAAAAATGTATTTATACATATAAAAAAGCAATCAAAAAAGTGAATGTTAATATTATACTAATTAGAGACATCAGAATATAAGTGTCAGTTTTCAGGTATTGTGAAAAATTTTGATACCTATAAGATTCAATTAATAAACTATTTTAGAGTTTTCTGATATTATTGATAAGAATTGTTAGTAAATTTCTGGTATTTTTACATAGGTTACAGAAGTATGCATATTCCGTAAGAGATTTGAAACTGAAAGGTAAGTTTAGTGACAAACTATTGAACAGCTTTTTCAGATATAGAAAAATGAGTCCATTACTGATCAAAGAATGATATTAACAAGTGATGTTTCTTTTATAGATATGTTAATGCATGGTGTTGCTTATCATCATGCTGGTATGGAGCTGTCAGATAGAAAAGTAGTTGAAGAAGTTTTTACTACTGGAGATCTACCAGTTCTTTGTAAGAAAAATATATTTATTGTGGATATTATAAAATGTTTTTGAAAAGATTTATTTATTTTTATTGGAAAATCAGATTTTCAGAGAGAATGTGAGACAGAGAAAGATCTTCCATCTGCTGCTTGACACCTCAAGTAGCCACAACGTCCAGAGCTGAGCTGATCTGAAGCCAGCAATCAGTAGCTTGTTCTGGGTCTCCCACATGAGGGCATAATCCCAAGGCTTTGAGGTGTCCTGTATTGCATTCCCAGGCCACACGCAGGGAGCTTGATGGAAAGTGGGGCAACCGGCACATGAACCAGCACCCATATGGGATCCTGGGTGTGCAATGCAAGAACATTAGCCAGTATGCTACCATGCTGGACCCGATATTATAAAATAATTTTAAGCTTTACTTATTTTTATTTGCAGGATGAATTTTACAGAGAGAAAGAGAGACAGAGCTATCCCCTGCTCACTGCCCAAACAATGGCAAAGGCCAGAGCTGAGCCAATATGAAGCCAGGAGTCTGGAGCTTCTTCCAGTTTTCCCTTTTTTATGCAGGGGCCCAAGGATTTGAGCCATTATCTACTACTCTCCCAGTCCATTAACATGGAGACGAATTGGAAGTGGAGCAGCTGGGAAATGAACCAGTACCATAACAGCACCACTCCAGCTCTTGGATAGTATAAAATATTTTGAAAAATTATTAACAGAAAACAGAAAAAGCTCAATGATTAACTTGTTTTTGCTTTTCTCCCAGAAATCTAAAATGGCTTAATTTCCCATTCATGTGTATGCTATATTAAATACTGTCAGTGTTTAGCTCTATATCATGCTCTTTTATGATAATACAATTTGAAAAGTAAAAATTAACAAGTTTTGGGCCTGGCGGCGTGGCCTAGCGGCTAAAGTCCTCGCCTTGAACGCCCCGGGATCCCATATGGGCGCCAGTTCTAATCCCGGCAGCTCCACTTCCCATCCAGCTCCCTGCTTGTGGCCTGGGAAAGCAGTCGAGGACGGCCCAAAGCCTTGGGACCCTGCACCCATGTGGGAGACCCGGAAGAAGTTCCTGGTTCCCGGCTTCGGATCAGCGCTCATTGGCCCGTTGCGGCTCACCTGGGGAGCGAATCATCGGATGGAAGATCTTCCTCTCTGTCTCTTCTCCTCTCTGTATATCTGACTTTGTAATAAATAAATAAATCTTTAAAAAAAAATTAACAAGTTTTTTTGTGGTTTTCAGACATGTTATTGTTTTAGGTCATAATGTTCTATTTTTCTTCTCTAACTTTCTTAATATTTATGAATTTCTGTTGCATTTATAGGAATGTGTCTTTTGTGTAAAAATGTCTTTCTGAAACAATTAAGTTATATGATCTGATATTAATATTCCTTAATGCAGTTACTACCAGTACTTTAGCTATGGGAGTAAATTTGCCTGCTCACCTAGTTGTTATAAAATCAACAATGCATTATGCTGGAGGAATGTTTGAGGAATACAGTGAAACAGATATTCTGCAGATGATTGGTAGAGCTGGTCGACCTCAAGTAAGTCACTAAGGCTTAATTTAAAGTTGTAGTAAAAACATAAAAAACGTATTTTTAAAATTTGTATTTCATAGTTAGATGAGGTTAAAAGTGAAGTAAACGAAAAGTCTGTCTTGCTGTCTTACTCCTCTTCCCCTGAATTCTTGGTTGGTAAGGATTAGGTTTGTGAATGGGTATATTATTAAAAGTCTTTTTGATGTTGTTTGTTTGTTGTTTTACTTTTTAAAAAAAATTCTCAATAAAATTTCTTGGCATTTTGAATGGACAATCTTCCATTGTGTAGACGTATTATGCGCATCACAGGAAATGTAGCTTCTTTGAATACTAGCACTAAATGACCATAGCTGTCCCTGGGGAATTGTGACAATCAAAAGTCAGCATATTCATTTTGAATTTCAAAACATGCTCCTCTGACAAATTATTGAATGATCAGGTCTTTCATAAAGATATTAAGGAAACATTCGCAAGGAATGTGTTTTTAAAGTGTGTCAGAATGTTGTTATATGAATCTATAGTTTTAGGAATAAAGCTGATGTGTGAACTACACCAAATCTTGCAAATTTCATCCAGTTTAACAAGGTTTGTTTCGTTTTTGGATTGCATTTGTTTTTTATTTTGCTTTTTATTATTATCATTATATGATAGAGTTCCATAGGCCCTGGGATTTCCCTTATCCCCTCCTCAGTTCCCTCCCCCCTCTCTGAGTTCCTCAATATCATTACTACAGTATAGTTCTTAATATGTAGTCATATGTCCATTATTGCGAGCTTGGACAATGGCAGAGAGTCCAGCAACCTATTGTCAAGATACAGTAAACAGTTTCATTGGGAGTCCATCTTTGTCTGGAAGTAGAGATGCATAGTGCATGGTATCCTCACATCTGGATATGATAGTCTCCATCACACAGTCACTATACATCTCCTTAAATGAAAAGCCACAAAACATAATCAATAAGAGGAAGAAAAAACAAATTTACAATGCCATGAAGTTAAATACCATTCTACTGAATGACTAATGTGTCGCTGATGAAATGAAAAAGAAAATTAAGAATCTTCTTGAAGAAAATGATGTTGCTGTATGACCTATGAGTCATTGAAGAATTTAATCAGAAGAAAGTGATTTGAAGAGATCAAACTAATAACAAACATAAAAAAACATGAGATATAGTTTCCACTGATCTTTGTTGGTAAAATGTGTCCCTGTAGGCAACAAATAGATGGGTTTTGTTTTTTGATCCAATCTGCTAATTCATGAGGTTTGATTGATGAGTTTAAGCCATTTGCATTCAGGGTTAATACAAATAGGTGATAATTTGGTTCTGTCATCATAGCAATGGGTTATTCTTTGATTTAGTCTTCTGTTGTTATTTTACTGGGATGCATTATTGTATGTACGTTGAACCCATGGTGATTTTATAAGAATATTTAGTTTTTAAAATTAAATTTTCAGTTAACATCAAATACAGAAGCATTTCCTGGAACTTTTTACCTATTATTTAAGGAAAAGGGACTATTTGTTATAATGAAAGTCTTATATTTTTTAAGTGGGACTAGTACCAAAATATCAAAATATGCTCTTGTTTACCGGATTTTTCTATATTTTTCTTTTTTCCAGTTTGATACTACAGCAACTGCAGTTATTATGACTCGATTAAGTACAAGAGACAAGTATATTGAAATGTTAGCTTGTAGTAACACTGTAGAAAGCAGGTAATGCAGAAAAAAACTTAAAAGATAATGCTAATATAATGTACCTTTTTTCACGTCTGTCTTAGAAGGAAATGTCAGGATTTCCTAAGATTATTTTCTTAAAATTTTTCAACAGTTTAACTAGCAAGTTTGTGTCCTTTTAGGGAATGTAATACTTCTTTTTGAAAAGACAACAGAGTAGTTTCATTTACTAGTGTTGAGTGTGGGAGTTGATATCCTTGTATAAAAGGCCTAATTTGTAATAAGGTTTTACTAATTATTATATGATGTGTTAGGCATGAAATTAGGTAAATTTGAAATGACTAGTTCTGAGGAGAAATATAATTTTTATCCTTTCATATCTTTAAAATGTGTTTAATAGTACGAGAGAGTTTTAGTAGAAGTTTTAATGTGTTTTCTCTTAGGGAGAATAGGATATAATTTACTTTCTACCCTTTTCTCAAGCAGTAATCTGACTTCTGGGCCACTGAAGTACAGATAAATGTCAAATTTAAAAAAAAAGTTGAATTTTTAGGTTTTCTTTTATTTTTTGAAAATTATTATAATTCACAGAGATACATATTGTTAAAACTAATAAAAAAGAATTATGGTATTAAAGTACATATTAGTAATTCAAGATTGTTTCTTTTCCCATTAGTTTGCACAGACATCTTATTGAACATTTAAATGCAGAGATAGTATTACATACTATCACAGATGTGAATGTTGCTTTGGAATGGATACGATCAACCTTGCTTTATATCAGAGCCCTGAAAAATCCATCTCATTATGGTTTGTTGCTTTGACTTTTGAAAGGAGGATATTTTCAAACCAGCTGTGCCAGAATTTATGTTAGTAGGTTGCAGAATAGGATATAAAAAAAAATAAGTAACAGAAATAAAAGGTAAGGATACTCACAAATTCATTTAGAGGCAAGGGAGAAATTTTCACCCCTTTAACGTCTACCCTAGCACCATTAAAAATAAATAGACCTGGGCCCTGCACGATATCATAGTGGTTAAAGTACCCACCTTGCACATGCCAGGATCCCATATGGGCGCCGGTTCTAATCCCAGCAGCTCCACTTCCCATCCAGCTCTCTGCTTGTGGCCTGGGAAAGCAGTTGAGGTCGGCTCAAAGCCTTGGGACCCTGCATCTGTGTGGGAGACCTGGAGGAAGTTTCTGGCTCCTGGCTTCGTATCGGCACAGCACCAGCCATTGTGGTCACTTGGAGAGTGAATCATCAGACTGATGATCTTCCTCTCTGTCTCTCCTCTCTGTATATCTGAATTCGCAGTAAAAATAAATAAATCTTGAAAAAAAAATAGACCCGACTGGTAGGCAAAAATTCAGTTGCAGCAAAAATAATAAAAAGTGGATGCAATCATTTAAAATAGACTAATGTTTTTTAAAGGATTGAACTTCTGTCAGTACCGATATTTAGCTATTTTCTTAGTTTGAATTTCTGACTGTTCATTTAGTTGTGAAGAAATTTAAATATATAGTACTACCTTGTGTGTAGTATGTAGTTATTGGTTCTAAAGTTAACACACATCTGCTTCTAGAAAGTTTTTTTCATGTGATACAGGACATACAATTAAAATACTTGGATTTCTGGACATTACAATCTGACTTATTGCAGTATTATCCAAATACATGTAAGTTCACAGCTTTCAAATCTCCAAGGATAATATAAGCAGTCAATAAAGGAATATATAAATGTCCAGTCATTTAGCAATTGTATTTTGAATAGGCAATGTATTTCACTAGTTTAAATACATAGTATACCTGCTCACTGTTATACAATAAAACAGGCTAAAGATAACCAGTCAATATCACAAGGATTTTAAAACTGATCATTTTCTATAGATGTTTAAACATTGTATGAATCGATTAGGCTATTTCTTTTCTATATGGGATTTAATTAGTTACTCTCTAACTGGGGTGTGAACTGAGCCCATAAATATAAATTAAATCCTTTCTCTATTTTTTTAAATAAATTTTGATTTTTTTACACAGGTTTTGCAGCTGGATTAAATAAAGAAGGAATTGAAGAAAAATTACAAGGTTAGATGCATTTCCTTCTAAAACTAAATTTTAATGAAAAAGGCCAGTTGTTAGGAAAATAAAGATATTCTTTTGTAGATTGTTTTTTCAATCTAAACTTCTATGCAGAAAAAAAGTACAAATTACTTTTTTATATATAAAGCTTGTCAAATGTAGTTTTCTGGTGTAATGTGTCAGAATATTTTCCTTTTTATAGCGTGTTTATTTATATGCTTTTTAATTTTCATTTCTCTATTTAAGAGACCAAGTTCTCATTCATTGATTTACTCCCCAAATACCCATACTAGCCAGTGCTGAACTAGGCAGAAGCTAGGAGCAGACCCCTACTTCTGTCTCCTAAGGTGTGGCAAGGGCCCAGCAATTAAACTGTCACCTGCTGCCACCTTCGATGCTCTTTGGCAAGAAGTGAGCTTCTGGGACAGAGTAAGGAATTGATCCCAGTTGCTTTTCCATGGATGCAGGAATTTATTTGCAAGGGCAAATACCTACTTCTTCTTCTTTCTAAAATAATCTTGGTCTTTGAAACTGTTGCCTTTTGGTATACATTCTTTATTTTTTCCAGTTTAATTTTAATTAAAAAATAAGCTTAGCTTATGGACTTCCGATCTTCTTATCATTCAGTTAGTCACTTAGACTTAACTTTCTTAAATTACAAAACATTGTTAAACAGTTTTTAGATTAAAAATTCTACTTCTTTGATGTGTTCAGAGTGTCTTCCAATAAAAGAAAAAGTTGAGTCAACTAAAACTATGCAGGTACTTTAAATTTATTCTCTACATATATGTAACAAAACAAAAATGCAGAGAAAAGGATGAAACAATGAAATTTCTTGTTGAAAAAGAAACTGTTTTGGAGCATGGTGATATACAATTGTGTATATTCACAATGCTGCTGTTGAGTTATGGATCCGTGAAACATATTGTCCTCTAGGTATTTTTAATTAAAGCATATATTTTGAAATATATATGAAAATAGTGATCAAATATATAAGAAATCACATGGCCCAAAAGATATCTTATTATCTTCTTATAATTTTAATATTGTATCTTTTATTAAATTAGAAAAATCACATTTCATATTTACCCTGTCTTCAGTATTTTAGGGGTAGATAAATTTTGCCTCTAACAGAAAACAGCTAACTTTTTGTTATATAATCAAATATAAGGTTTTGGTATTGTGAATTCCAAAGCTGATACCCCTATAACAAAAGACAAATAAGGAAAAAATGTACCAATTTTATTTAACCAAAGTTTTATGTGATGTGGGAGCTTTGAGAAATGAAAACCCTAAGACTCAGAGCAGCCTATGCCTTTTTTTTTTTTTTTTTTTTTTGACAAGCCTGAGCAAAGAAGTGAGTAGTTGTAGAAAAAAAAAAAGGTAATTGAGGGGGGGAGCTGGAAAATAAGGAGTTTGATTTAATGGCAATAATCAAGTGGGTGGGGAATTTGGTGAGGGAACTTAACTAGGCAAGCTTTTTTCATACTTGTCTTCATCTCTATGTGTAACATTTCTCCTGCATAAGTATGGGGCAGGACTCCTTTGGAATTAGGGTCTTACTGTCTTTTCAGGCCAGATCCATTAGAGAATACCTCCATGACCATGCTTCACATAGAAATGCATGGCAGGATCACAGTGACCTTCATACATCTGAAGCCTTTTGAGTTTCCTTCACCTCAGAGTACTTTGGAGTCAGCCTTTCTGAGTCCTGTCATCATCCTTGGAAACCTGCCTTAAATTTTTTTTTTAATTTACTTGTTTTTATTGGAAAGGCAAATCAGATTTTTGGAGAGAAGGAGTAACAGAGAGGAAGATCTTCCATTCACTGGTTCACTCCCCAAAAGGCACAAGGCTTTGGACGGTTGAATGGGAAGTTCACAAGGGGAGAATTTAACCATTGATCCATCACACTGGGCACACCTTAAATCTTTCATTATCCCAGTCAGACAGCTACCTAAGTTGCCTTGCTACACTGCTGGGAGAAAAGCAGCCGATAACTGGTTGGTATTCTGGGCCTTGTGCATGCCAACTCTGTGTTAACTATACCAGTGTGCCAGCAGTTGCCTGTTCTTTAACGTTAAATCTTCAAGATCCTTTTTTCAGGAAGAGAACTAAAAATTCAGACTTGTTTCTGAGGCAGGTCATAGGCCTCTCACACAGAGGTCCCAAGGCAGGTCTCTCCTGGCAGTATGGCATGCCACTGGCACATTGCCAGATTGGGAGGAAGCACAGCAGGAGGTCCTCATCAGAGTTCTAGGTGGCTCCCCTACAGTGCACCACAATGCTAGGCCCAGGGTCTGAGGCCACAGTCCTTGGACAGGGTAGGGCACTCATAGCCTTTGACAGCCCAGGTCCTAAAGCATCCTAGGTGGGGCTTGTCCAGTGCACCACTGTGCATGACGGGGAGCAGCAGGCTAAGGGCCTGATGGGTCCTAGGCTTATTGCACCAGCAACATGCCACTGCACAGGTCTTGTCTGAGAGCAGCAGGCCAGGTACCTGATGGTTCTAGGCAATTGTACCCTCAACATGCCACCACAATGGGCAATGGTCTGAGGCCAAGTAACCAGTAGGGGCCTCTACTGATGCTCTTTGGCATTGCCAAGAAACCTGGATTTTCCTCAAGTCCAGTTGGTCTCAGACATGACAAGATCTCTGATCTTAGGGACAAGAGCCCAGGATGTGTGTTCTGGCATTAGAGCAGGCACTGCATGTTGTGCTACCTGGTATGCTGACTCCTGTGCAGGGGAGAGGATCATGCACAGGTACACATAAATGATAGTCAGCCTGCTCCTGTTAATCAGTCAGGGACCTCAGATGCCACTTCAAAAGTTTTAAAAGGCCACTGGTTTCTCAGATTCGGCAATTATAATTTGAGCTGGGGGGGTGGTGTGGGAAGCAGGTGGACACAGCTATTGCCACAGGCTGGAATTTCTCTGGCTCATTGAGATGGACCCATTAGGTGAGGTAGAAGAGATGTCCAGAATCCATACGTGGAAGGCCTACATCACAAATCAGAAGGAAATAGCTACAGAAGATGAGTTGAATCTACATCCTTCAACAATACTTTAGAGTAAGAGTTTGAAATCTCTATGGGGTGTGGGGAGTATGAAATGGGACAGACAGGTAGTTAGCTCAGAGTTATGGATTGAAAGGTACACCTTCTCTTCCCTGTGTAATTACTTTGAGGATTAGATGAGATAATATGTGTAATGAATTTAAAATGTTCCAGGTTTTTAATCTTTTACTGAATATTACTTTTATTACTGGTGTTATTGTTTTTAATATGAAGTCTTTTTAGTGTATTAGTTGGCATTTTATAAATGTTTTTCTTACCACTTATGTAGGAACTATAGTTCTAGAACAATTAAACAGAAACACATCAGAATATTTAATAATAAATTATGTTCCTTGTTTTCTTAATAGAATTAAATATGTGTTTTCTATAATTGAACAGAATTATGTCTGAAGAATCTGAATGCTTTGTCATCTCTGGAATTGATAAAGATGGATGAAGATGTTAACTTCAAACCAACTGGTATTTTTTTCTGATTATTAACAGATTTAATGATTGTTTACTGATGACCAAATTAAAAAATATATATTGTATAAAATTTGATGATGGTAAAAGTAAATTATACTTGCATTCTAAAAAGCATGTTATCATTGCAAGCTGCAAGCACAGTGCATTTATGTGAGTTCTATGTATATAAGTATAGAACCTCTTTTTTGACAGTCACAGATTTGCCTCTTGATCCTGACGATTTTCAGCAGTGAATTAAAATGTTTGGATCTTGGATTGCTTTAGACCTGTAGACACCATTTTGTTAGTTCTTAAACATTCAAGAATTTACTATTTGGATGTTTGCTTAGACTCCTGTAGGGGAAGAAACATGATTTTCCACTCATTTAAGGTCCATTGGCTGGGGTCCCTATAACAAAACAAAACAAAAAAACAAAAAACAAAAAACAAAAACAAACAAACAAACAAAAAACCAAACCAGAAAAAAACATAGTAATTTAGTGACCAGAAACCTTCAAAATGAAGACCCAAAGAAGTTACTAAATGTGATTGTTTTAATGTTGGGTTTAAAAGTGGCAACTTGGAAGAAAATGGGACAAAGTGAGCTAGCTGTAAAAACAAAACAAAACAAAAAAAACAACAATCAGTTTATTCAGATTCTTGTCTGTTTCCTTGATCTTGGAGAAAGTAATACAGTTTTATTCCAGGTAGAAAGCATTTTATGACCTGTTCCCAATAGATGATCAGATCATCTTTCTCATACAGTACATTTCTCAAATTCTTTTAGCTCAAGATGTTTAATATCAAAATACCTTATTTTTGGATAAAGTTTTCCGAACTTTGCAGTTCTTTTCTATTCATTCTCTTTAATTTTTTTTGTTTTTAATATTGTTTACATAGTTGAAGGGTGCACACCCATGTGGATCTCCAGTTAGGTTGGGGAGAGTCCAGTCATGGAGGACAGCGGATAGGACAAATGTTTCAACATTTTTTTCCTACTATATCCACAGTGGGAGAGTAGGGGCACTCACAATGTGGTGCCGTCAAACCACTTCAGTACCTGGGGACAGGGATAGTCACTTGATGACACCTTTATAGACCCTGATATGGGGAAGAGTGTTCTGAAGGTGTTATGTAAGTGGTTTTGATATGTCCATCAACTTCATTGCATGAGAATTGAGGAAACCTTTCCAATTCTGTTGGCTGATCAAGTCCACCTTAGTGCATCCTCAGGCCCAGGAACATGTTTGGAAAGCTTGGCTAGGAGAGTTTCTAATCTGCTGTGCTTTCCATTCTTTCATGAGGCACTCAGCGTCCTCTGCTGACCTACTTAAGCTGACTGTCATGTCCTCTGTATGCATCTGGGCATGCTGTCTACTACACAGGCATTAGCAGCTGAGGAGGCTCAGTCATGATACATGTATTCCAAAGCCAAATCACATATGATTTTCCCTGTCACCGGGGTTTGAGTCCAAGCATCTAGTTGGGCAGTCCACCAACATACCTCCCCACAGGCTTATCTCCCTAGACAACTTACAGATTCTAAAGATTGTATCTTCTATGATTTTTTGTTGTGTCTTTTGTGTTTGGTATCATTAAAGGCACAGAGGATAGTTAGAAAGTGCTTCTTAAATTAATGAAAAAACAGCTTCTTTTAGCTGATGAAAGGAATATTCTATTCTTATTCTCACAGAGGCAGGAAGATTGATGGCTTGGTATTATATAACATTTGACACAGTGAAGAAATTTCGCAAAATCAATGGAACAGAAACTTTATCAGATCTGGTAAATTAATTTTCACTAGAAATTGAATAGTCATATAATATAAAATAGTATTGTAGAAACAGCTAAAATATTATTTCACATAACTGGAACAGAAAAGATAATATTACAGTATTTATATCTTCCTAGTATGTCTCTGATCATCTTGGATTATGTTTTCAATTCTATCTCTTATCACAGCTATGAAAATTGACATAAATTGCAAAGCAGACATGGAAGCTACCTTACAACATATACAATAATGCTGTTTGCTTTGACGGTATAGTATGTGATATGTGAAAAAGATCCCAGACAATGTGGTTTGATATATTAGGAAATAAGCCAATGCAACATATGTGACTTATATTGGCAGCCATTTCCTAAATCATTTGTTGTACCCAAATATCAGTGTCAGTGGAAATTGAATAGTGTTGCTAATGTCCCAGGAAAAAAATGAGCTGATTGTAAAGAAATAGAGAATAGCAGGTCATACTAAGATGTCAACAGTTGGGGGAACTTTGTGGCTTTGGTAGTAAACAGATCACATGCATGTTGTTAGTGCTGGGAGTCAGTGTGGCTCCTCTGTCCTTTCCTGGAGACATGAAGATGAAACAAAATATTTTTTAAAATATTTATGCTCAGATTTTGATTTATTATTGTGTAAAATATTGAGAAAAAGATAATTATACTTAAACCTATAAAACAGAATTTCAGTTAAGGAGTCATGCGAGTAAATAATGATAAAAGGCAGAGTTTCTATTTTCAGGCAAATATTATTTTTAAGAATGGATTAAGAGTAGCAGATAACCAATATTAACCTTAACATATCACATCTGGACTTCAGCAAGTGTGTGACAATTGCAGCAATTGTTAGTTCTGTTTTGCAGATGTAGGCTATTTTTTTTATTGGTTACATTGCATTATGTGACATAGTTTAATAGGCAGTAGGATTCACCCCACCCCCCCAAATCCCCCAACCCCCCCCATGGTGGACTCCTCCACCCCGCTGCGTCACCACAGTTCAAATTCAGCTGAGGTTCTCTCATTGGAAGCAACTACCAGGCATAAAGTCCAGCATCATATTGTCCAGATAAGATCATCTGTTGAATGCCTGATTGTTAAGAATCAACCACTTATTAACAAGGTTGTAGTTGCCTTTCTGTATCTTCATTTATTCATCTGCTCAAGTGGTTGTACTAGTTCTCCAGTTGTGAATCGCTGCCAATCTCGCCACTTCCAGCTCGATGAGGTCATTGAAGAATCCATTGATTGTCATAGACCATCATAGAGTCTTTATCCGCCCAGTATTTCGCTGCCAACATACAGTTGAAGTGGTTGATTGACTTGTTCTGTCCTCTGTCTTTTCTTGGTTAGGGTTCTGAGTCCAGCATTTTGATTGGGGAGATCCCCAAAGAAACGTTGAGGTATTCCCAGATCAGATTCCCGTATGTTCTAGTAAGCACAGGGCCCGGCACAGTCCATCTCCACGATCAGCTGGTGGTTGCAGTTGCTGGGTTGGTTCTGCTCTCAGTCCTGACTTGCACTGGAACCAATGGGTGTTGCAGTCAAACCTGGTTCTGCCCAGCACGCACTCGGCCCTTTATTCAACCAGTGGGAGCTGTGGCCCAGTGGGTGCGACCCACTATAACCCCCTCCAGCCACGCCTCCCGTCCTGGCCTGCCAATGTGCATAGCCGACTAGTCCAGTCTGTCCCGCCTCCCATTTGGCTCCTATACCTATCAATGGAATGGGTATTAAAGCTTAGTTCTTTCTAACCAACTCAATCATCTAGCCCTCACAGATGTTGCTGAGTGCCTCTCCATCTAGCCACCCCAACCTTCGTCCTAGTTCTGATGTCCTTCCGCAGGGGTAGTGACCCAAGAGGGGGGAACCCACCACTTCCTTAGTCTGGTCTGTCCCATCCTTGCCCATGCTATCTACTGGAAGTAGCTGATCGGCGAAGGGACCAGTCCCTCAATCCCCCCGCTGGCTCTGCCCTCTCCCTTCCTGGTTCTCACATGTGCTGGTTGGGTGCTGCATTCAAATCTAGTACAGGTAACCTCACCTTGGCTTTCTGTCTTGTGTACTAGTTTTTATTGCAACCAAACCCGGCCCAACCCACGCACCATCCCAGTGCCTGGGTTTGCCAGTGGATGACATGAACCATTTCAGCCTGGTCCAAACCTGACCCATGCCAAATGTATGCCAGTGGGAAACTTTCCATGGCCTATTCTGGGCAGTTTCCTATCCTGCTTCTTGTGCTTTTCTTGCACAAACCAGAGGGTCCATGAGCCAGCCCTACTCAGTTCACCTTCTGTCCTACCAGGGACAGTGGTTTTTCTGGCTGGCTTTCACCCCGTTCTGGTTCTTGTTGGATGTATCGGCCCGGCCATGGCTCGTCCATACCCTTGTATAGCTCACAGATGGCTTAGTAGGGGATTGAGACCTTGCCTATTCAGTCCCATGTCTACCCTGGTTCCCCAAGACACCAGTTGGTGTTGGTGTTTGGCCCGACCTGGCGCAACCAATCCCAGCCACCCTAGTGCCACAGGAGAGTACAATTGTTGCCTAGCCAGAATGCAGCCCCCATTCCAGCACACAAGCTCCTTAGTGGGAACCTCATCCCATTTAGGGTTTCCCACTAGTTCCCCAAATTGGTCTGTTCTTAACTGCAGATCCTGCGTCTGACAGTGGCGGCTCTGACTCAGCTTATCTCATTCCCACACTTGTCCTGGCCTCTGCCCAAGACACTGTGGCCCAGCATCCCTGACTAAAGTAGACCTGCCGGTGTAAGCACAAAGTTACATGCCCCTATCACTCACAATCGCCTTGAATTCATGTCTCACCTATACAAAAGTTGGTCTAATTCATAAGTGTCCCTGAGCAACTTTTACTAATTAAAAAGAACCAGAGCTCGCTGCCGGGCGGCCAGCAGGCAGAGCTTGGCACCAAATGGTGCACTGGCCACCCAAAACCGAGGGTTCATCCACCTCCTTGCAGGGTGTTTTTGGCTAGAGCCCTTAGCCGGATCCCACTTAGCCAAGACGGCACCGTGCAGTTGCCAACCTGCAGAGTGGTTCAGCCTGTCCCAGCCCTAAGAAAGGAATCCGCCCTGATTGGTCCTGCCGCCGCTAGTTCAGTCCAGCTCCCGGTTCGCCCTCATGGCTGCCACCGGAGGGTCGCGGGCGCAGATGTAGGCTATTAAAATATAGCACATTATGTGTATCTCACAGAACTAGGCTCTAGAATGCAAATTTCTTATTATTTAAAGCATTCTTCCCATTACTAAATAAATCTCAGTTGGGACAATGATTTGCAAAAGTAATAGGAGTAGTAAGAACAACAATTTTGAGTGCTTGTTACTATCAGCTAGACACTGAATTAAATTGTCTTGTTATTCTTACAGTTTTTTTGGTATAGTCCCAGTGTCTAGCCACAATACACATCAAAGGTATCTGGCCTTTGTTAATGAATAAATGAATCTTTAAGCAGGTAAAATGTGTGAAGTTTTTAATTCTGCTAAGTTTATTAAGAAAAGCACATTGGCCAAAGGCGATATAAAACATAAATACATTCAAACAAAATTCCAAGTAAGAAGTAAAAAAATGTACTTCATTAAATGAACAAATGCTAAAATTTTGTAGATCACACTGATAGCCAGCTGCAAGGAATTTCTGGATATACAGTTAAGATTAAACGAGAAGAAAACGCTGAATACTTTGAACAAAGATGCAAATCGGATAACTATCAGGTACAAAAATTATGTATGTTTTAAATAATTTTAAAATGCTTTATTTAGTTAGAGTAAATAATGCTAAAAGTGTTATCTTATGCTTTTATTTACAGATTTCCAATGGAAGGGAGGATTAAAACAAGAGAAATGAAAGTAAATTGGTAAAGATAATTTTTAAATGTCTTTAAATGCTGAATAGTGGATCATGATCCATAATATGAAGTTTTTCTTTTTAGCTCTAATACATTCTAAATTCGTTTTCTTGTATGTAGTATGTTTAAGTAACAAGAGTCAGCATATAGGTATAAGTTAATTTCTAAGAAAACTTAAAAGTTTTAATTAAAATTGATAGATTGTGAAGGTTGTTTTTTTACTCAACAAACATTTGTTGAAGGTGTATTCTGCTGAGGCAAGGTGGACAGTAGAAAGAAGACAGGCTTCTTACACTTTCAATCATCAGGGTATTTCAAGTTAGCTTGGATGAAAACATGCATATAATAATGATGGACAGTAGGAAAACATGTAGTTAATGTATGTTGAATGGTAGTAGTATAATTGAAATGACAAATAGTATAAGCAAAAACATTAGTGAATGCATTATGTGACAAATGTCTATTCTGGCAAGACTGAGGAGTGTATGTATAGAGTAGTAATTGGATGATTAAAATAAAATTATACTGTAACCTGTGACTTTTACCCAGTTTGCAATTACAAATCCAATGACATTTACTCTACTAAGTGCTCATGTACTTAGGTCTTAGTGTTAGATAACTTTTTGACTTAAGTGATGCAGTTTAAGGTGAAATAATATTTTTATGTTGCTTAACAAAACTAGTTAGCCAAATAAGGTTTTTCTTTCTTAGCCAGAGGAGGCTATTCTTTCTTTGGGATACTTCCTAACATCTCATTGAATTTCATATTCATAATACATACGAAACAGTCTTGTGTTTTCTATTAAATTTGTTAGGTATATCTATAGCTTGTGTCACAGAAGTTAATTTTCTGTTTCATAGCTGTATTTCTCAGAAATTTGAATAAACTCAGAGATCATAGAGAACTTATTTTCACAAATTAAGAGAGTGATGACCAGATACATTATGACTTGACCAAGACTGAGTTTCTATATAGGTAACTGAAGAAGAACTAGAATCTAGAGTTCTTGATTCTTCCAGTGATTTTATACTCCCAGTATACTCTGTTGCTCAGTTACTGAGTCACATTAAATTAAGATAATCTTTTTGGGAATACTTTCTTTGCAAATTCAGTGCTTTCATTAATCTTGCCTTAATTTGGATCATAACATTCTTTTAATTGAAGCTATGAGATGTAAAAATTATTGACTTTCTACATATCATAATTTATTTTCCATTATCATTTTCCATCTTTGTGGACTTTATTTGAGCTTAGCTGAAAAGAGAAAACAAGAATGTATTTTGGGTGTGTTTATGGTGGTTAATGGTTTGCTACTTTCATGGCCCTCTCTGTTGTTTGCAGAATTTCAGATCTGTTATCCAAACAGATGTTAATTATCTTAGTTTTAAATTGTCCAAGTTTCTACTCTTTCATTTTGGGGTTTTTAATTTTTTATACTTTAAACCCCTAGGACTTCCCTTTTCAAGCACTAGTTTTGTTTGCTTTAACTGGTATTTTTCAAAGAATTTATAGCATGTGATATTAAGCCATCATACCAAGCCCTTGACTTCTTAGCTAAAATCTAGCATTTGTGTTTAAACCAAATGGTCTGATCATAGGGCTTTTTGTTTGGTTGCTTGTTTGTTTTAAGGTTTTATTTATTTTTATTGCAAAGTCAGATTTACAGAGGGAAGGAGAGACAGCGAGAAAGATCTTCCATCCACTAGTTCAGTCCCTAAGTGGCCGCAATGGCCAGAGCTGAGCCGATCCAAAATCAGAAGACAGGAGTTTCTTCCTGGTCTCCCACATGCGTGCAGGGTCCCAAGGCTTTAGGCTGTCCTTTACTGCTTTCCCAGGCAACAAGCAGGGAGCTGGATGGGAAGCGGGGCAGCTGGGTTTAGAACTGGCGACCATATGGGATCCTGGAACATTCAAGGTGAGGACTTTAGCCACCAGGCCACCACGCCAGGCCCTCACAGTTTCGTTTTAGCAGAGGATATATAAAAATAGAAGTGACCAAAATGTGTTTAAAGTTACTATTATTTACTAAGAAAGACAGAAATGATGGGAATATTTAGATGAGGTACTTTCAGGTATTCGTTAAATAAAACTTGTCAAAGTTTTAGGATCACTCAAATGTGGCCTGGCAAAATGGCTCAGTAACCAAATTCTCGCTTTATAAGCACCCGGATTCCAAATGGGTGCTGGTTCATCTCAGCTGCTCCACTTCTCCAGCTCCCTGCTTGTTGCCTGGGAAAGCAGTAGAGGTTGCCCAAAGCCTTGGGACCCTGTACCCGCATGGGAGACCTGGAAGAAGTTCCTGGCTCCTGGCTTCAGATCGGCACAGCACCAGCCATTGTGGTCACTTGTGAATCATCGAACAGAAGATCTTCCTCTCTGTCTCTCCTCTTCTCTGTATATCTGACTTTGCGATAAAAATAAAATGAATCTTAAAAAAAAAACACCTAAACTGTGAAATATAACTGTCCTGTCATATCTCTCTAGACAATTGACTGACTGTTTTTTTCTTAACCAGCTATCTCTCTGGGCTGGTGCTGAGGTGTAGTGGGTAAAGCTGCCACCTGGGGTGCCACCATTCCATATGCAGGCCTGTTTGAGTCATGGCTATTGCCTTTCTGATCCAGCTCCCTGCTGGGTTGCCTGGGAAGGTAGCAGAGGAAAGCCAAGGTGCTTGGGCTCCTGCATCCACATGGGGAACTGGGAGGAAGCTCTAAAAAGATATATTTCTATCTATTTCTATCTGTCTATCTACTAAGAGAGAGAAATAGCTGGAGAGAGAATCTTTTCCCTGAGAGAATAATACATGTCCAGTAATGTAAGTTAGAACTGAGTAATTTTCATATCAATATCTGATTAGGTAAATATGTAGTAGAGACAGGAAGCTAAGAACTGGGATAAAGCAGAACAGTCAACAAGGAAATGTTTGTTCCTAACAACTATCCCTTCAAATTTCTTGGTCTAGCAACTAAGCAACTAATATGCTACCGTCCTTCATTTATTGAATAAAATTTTCAGCACCAAAGTCTATGACTGGCATACTTTTACTTATTAAGCTACCTAGGCAATTAGTAAATATTTATTAATAATAAAAATTGTGTTATTTCCCTACAATGCCCTGGAAAGAGACAGTAGAGGTGAAACACTGAATGTGTTGGGGAAGAAAATGGTGATTTTAGATGTGTTGAGATTAAAGTGCCAGTTTAAGAAGTAAGTTCTGAGGGAAACAATAGTAGAGAAAAATTGAGTGAATAAAGAGTAAGAAATGGGCTGAATTTTTACGGGTTAGGGGAAAAAATCAATAATGACTTAAAACAGCAATAAGGCAAAATATAAATCATGTGTTGTCCCAGAAATCAAGAACAAGAATAAACGTAAGAAAGAATAGTTCAAGCAGTGGTGTCAAATAGTAGCTTTTAAGGGGAAATAATGAGATTTGTTTTTCTTCTAGTCTTATTCAGGCTCAACTAGGATGTATTCCCATTCAAGATTTTGCTTTGACACAAGATACAGCGAAGATTTTCAGAACTGGCTCACGAGTTACAAGATGTATGTTAACAGGAATTGTGAATTTTTGATTTTTTTCTAGTTTACTATTATATTGGATTTAATTTTGGAAATTTTTCTTTTTAGGGTTGTCAGATTTTGTCGCTGCTCAAGAACAGAAGTTTACCACCTTATTGAATAGTTTAATTTTGGCTAAATGTTTTAGGTGTAAACTTTGGGAAAACTCTCTACATGTTTCCAAACAGTTGGAAAAAATTGGTAGGTGCTTAATAAAGGCAGGAAGTTTTGTAATATCTAAAATATATTTTGTATTCCACACAGTAAAGAACATTCTGTGGTAATTATGAACTTCTATGAACCTTGCATTTGTAGGCCTATACAAAGTACTTGTATTTTATTTTTGAAAATCTTTCATTTTCAATTCTTCCTTAAATAATTTTATTTGAAATCAAGTGAATAGTACATGAATAAGTCAATAATAATTAATACCCTCATTTTAAAATTTGTTCTCATGCCAAGGGTAAACTTTTAAAAAAATTTTTTTCTTTGGACTGGTGCTGTGATATAGTGGGTTCAAAACCACCACTTACATCATTGGATCCCACATGAGTGTTATTTTAAGTTGTGGCTACCCGTCTTCCAATCCTGTTCCCTGATAATGGCCTGGGGAAAGCACCTAAAGATGGCTCAAGTGTTTGGTTCCTTGCAACGTACTCAAGAGATGAGGATGAAACCTCTGGCTCCTGGCTTCTGCCTGGCCCAGTGCTGGAAGTTGCAACCATCTTGCACTTGAGCCAGCAGATGGAAAATCTCTGTCCCTGTCTCTGACTCAATAACTGTGCCTTTTAAATTAAATTGAATAAGTAAACAAATAAAATTTATTTATGAAAACTAGAGTTAGGGGAACAGGCATAGAGAGACATCTTACATTTGCTGGTCCATTTTGCAAATGACCTCAGCAACAGCTTCTTCTTGGTCTATCATGTGGGGGACAGATCCCAAACAGTGTTGGGCCCTAGTTGATCTGTTGGTTCACCCATCAAATGGCCACAACAGCTAGAGCTGAGCTGATCTGAAGCCAGGAACCAGGAGCCTCTTCTGGGTCTCCCACAATGGTGCAGAGTCCCAAGACTTTCGGGACTGTGCTGCTTTGCCAGGCAACAAGCAGGGAGCTGGATGGAAAGTGAAGCAGCTGAGATATGAACCAGTGCCTTTATGGGAATCCTGGTACTTGAAGGGGGAAGATCTTCCAGTTGAGCCATTGTGCCAGCTCAATAGTAATTAGTTAACTATGTAATACTTTCTTTCACTTTTATTTTATTTGACAGAAAAAGAGAGAGCACAGAAATGAGGAGGTAGTGAAAGTACACCTCTATATTTGCTGATTCAGTTCCACAGTGCCTATAATAACTGCAATGGGACTGATCCTGGGAGTCATAAACACAATACAGGTCTCCCATGAGGTGACTGGGACCCAACTGCTTGCAGCATTAGCTCTTCCTGCCAGGGTCTGCATTAGCAGCAAGTTGGAATTAGGAGCTGGAGTAAGCTATAACCAACCCAGGCACTTCAGTATGTGTGCATACTTATGTATGCAAATATCCTAACTGGCATCTAAAACAACATATCAAATTCCCACTCTTTACTTTTTGACTATCTTGTATTTTCAATGGCAAGGTCCAGAATTAGCAATCTTGGCTGATCCTAATTAATAACAAATTATTTATAATTTTACCCTTGCTTTTTTTTCAAATACAATAGGATTTTAGAACTAATCTTTATAAAAATTCTGTAGATAAGACTGCTTGATGATTTCCTATCTATTAGGTATGCACTGAAAAACTCTAAAAGGATGTCATTTACAGCAACTGGGATTGGTGAGGACTCTTAAAGTTTCCAATTTGGTAGCCCTGACTTTATGACCTTATTGCTTCTTAGTATTCTAGAGACCTGTTATACCATGACTGACAAACTTGGTAATTTTATTATTTGTATACATGTTGAGGACATTAAAATTTATATAATGGATTTTTTAGGAGTCATCTGATTATTCTTTTGCACAAATATCTCAACAGTTTTGTGAGGATTTAAGTACTTTTTATTCACATGAAATTTAAAATCAGTGGGGTGGCAGAACCCATTAACTACATGGTAGGAAGCAAGACTTTTAATTTGGGAAGTTTTTTTATTTGAACATTAAGAAGATAGGAATTTATGGAAAATCTTGAAATTACGTTAGATCATTAAAAATAAATTTCACTATATTTGTTAAAGTCAGCCATTCTTTCTAGAATATGTCAGTTTAGGCAACCATTGCATTTCATCTCTTCCAGATTACCAAATATTAATCTATTTTTACACATACTCAGTACAGGTAAGTAGAAAGACACAAATATTGTCCAGAAAAAACACTATAGAAAAAGAGAATCAACACAGAGAAAGTTTTATTAACCTTAGTAAAATAAAAAAAGACTACAAATTGATTTTGAACAGTAGCTATAAACTACAATGTTAAAAAAAAAACTGAGAAAAAATTTTGAGACAAAATTGAAATGAACAATGTCTCAAGAAGATGAGTAAAAGAAATTTACAAGTCTAGTGGTAGATACAAATATGGAAATAGGAATGCCACATTTTCTCCTTTAATACATTTGCCCTAGGTGTAATCTTGACAGATATGTTCTATTGCAGGATTTGGATAAATTCATTTTTTAGAGTATAGAAATTTACTGTTCCACCTTCTGAAAGCATAAAGAAAACAGAAGAGGTCCAAAGATGAAAATGAACTTTAAAGAACAGTATAAAAGTCAATGAGGCTGAAGTAATCAACAGACAAAGGTAGTAGGAAATTAGTTGGAAGAGGTAGGCTGTAGAAAAGTCATATAGACAAGGAAGTTTATCTGTAGTATTGAAAGTGCCACCTTCCTCTAAATGCAATGGAAAAGTATTGAAACTTTTAGGAAACAGAAATAAAATTAATTTAGGTCCAGAAATGAAACTACAAAGACACAATCATAGCTTCATGAAATAATATTTTCATCTCTGAATTATGTTGCCTTTCTCTCAAACATAAATATAAAAGTACATGCCTTTTGATACTAGCCCTTTGGATAACGTATTTAAACAACTTCGTTTGTGTATTTTAAAAAATGATACTAGAAAATAAGTCTTTGGCAGTGGGGGCGGGCAGGTGGGGTTTGGCCTAGTGGTTAAAATCCCAGTCAGACACCCTGACAGTCCCCTGTCACAGCATCTGGGTTCATAGCTGAGCTTCAGCTCCTGATTCTAGCTTCCTCTAATACAGAGACCCTGCCAAGTGGTAGTGATGGCCTCAGTGGTGATGTCCTGCCCGGTGTAAGGGGACTGCATTGGGTGGCCAGCTCCCCGGTTTGGCCGTAGTCCAATTCTGGCAGGTATAGGCATTAAGATAGTGAACCAGTAGATCCAAGCATTTCTTGCTCTCTCTTTCTCTACTTGAATCTCAAATAATAATTTAAAAATGTTTATTTAGCTGCAAAAGGTTTCAAATCCATGCATACAAAGAATCTTCAAAATTTATAAGAACTGTATTATTATGAAAATGCATGCATTTCAAAAGGTTTTTTTAGTATAAAAACAGTTATATTTAATATCATTTTCCATGACGTTTTTAAAATTTTCTGATAGTAAAACTAAGGATTGAGCCATCAAGTGGACCAGAGTTCTTATAAAATGTTTATTTTATTTAAATTTGAAGAAACTAAATTGGTTATAGTTGAATGATGTCACAAGCCAAATAAGTCTGTTTGTTTTGCTGAACTAATATACTTAATACTGAGTACTTCATAAAGCAAAGTTGATTTCACACACAGTTATGGAGGTTTAAGAGCATAGCATCAGTGTCTACTGTGTCTGGTTTGTGCCTTACAGCAATGGCATGACAATGATAAAAGAGTTTTCTTGACAAGAAAGGAAACAAGAGACTAGATAGAGATTTGGTTTGTTCTTTAACCCATTCTCTTGGAAACTAACCTACTATTGCCAGACCAACCTATTTCTCAAGACTAGTATTAATCCATTTCTAGGGTGATCCCCAGTGACTTCATTACCTTCCACTAGGCCCTACCTCTGAAATGTTCCATCACATCAACAAGAGTACACTGGGTATCAGGCCTCTGGTACACAAACATTTGGGGAACACATTCAAACTGTATCCAAACCAAAGGAGTTATTTAATTGATACTTACTATTTTTAAATTAGTGTTATTGAATAACTAGTGATTTCTTTAAACATGGATTATTTTAAAAGCTATTGTTTAACTTTCCATAGGTGTAACATTGTCAAATGCCATGGTAAATGCAGGTTTGACCTCGTTTAAAAGAATAGAAGAAACAGATGCAAGAGAACTTGAGCTGGTATTTAATATTTAATTATTCCTGAAGTCAGGTAGCAACCTGGCTTCTCTCTGAATTCTGAGCTCTCAATATTATATTTACTTCTATTAAAATTATTTCCCTTTTTTATAATTATCAGTATTTTAGCCTACCAAAATTCTAAGTAATAAGTATTATATTAAAGGTATTTTAAAAATGTATTATTAAAATAATTCTCAGTGTTGTAATATAAAAATAATTATGTAAATGTGTTTAGGTTTTAAGTAGACATCCTCCATTTGGAACCCAGATAAAGGAAACTGTGACACATCTACCAAAGTATGAACTTGAAGTGAAACAGGTAAATATTTTTGTTTCCTAAATACTATGGGTGTCTTCATAAGTAACATTAGAGCTGAGTAGATGTTAAGGTTATTTTTAAACACTTGTTTTTCCTGTCTTTTTTGAAGATTGCAAGATATGGTGATACAATGGCGGAAATACTAGTGACCATTACATTAAGAAATTTTGAACAACTACAGACTAAAAGAACAGCACCAGATTCTCACTGTATTACCTTAATCATTGGTGATGCAGATAATCAAGTAGTTTTTAAGCACAAAATTATGTAAGTATGGAAGTGATGATACTTTTATTTTACTTTATTTATAAGCATATACTGTAAAAGAAAGCTTCCACTGAAGAAAAGAGTAATAAAAATCACGATGGGATAATTAAACAATATTTGGATAATTTCTCTATATTAACAAAAGCATTAACATTGGGTCTGTTGTTTTCATTGTCTTTTTTTAAGATTTTTTTTTT
The DNA here is from genome assembly GCF_030435755.1 of Ochotona princeps. Classification (NCBI taxonomy): domain Eukaryota; kingdom Metazoa; phylum Chordata; class Mammalia; order Lagomorpha; family Ochotonidae; genus Ochotona; species Ochotona princeps. The sequence goes on along the minus strand of NC_080833.1, from coordinate 77,492,555 downwards.
TTTTATTGGAAAGGCAGATATACAGATAGGAGGAGAGACAGAGAGGAAGATCTTCCGTTCGATGAATCACTCCCAAGCAGTTGCAGTGGCTGGAGCTGCACCAATCAGAAACCAGGAGCCAGTATCCTCTTCTGGGTCTCCCATGCGGGTGCAGAGTCCCAGGGCTTTGGGCCATCCTCAACTGCTTTCCCAGGCCACAAGCAGGGAGCTGGATGGGAAGTGAGGCTGCCAGGATTAGAACCAGTGCGCATATGGGATCCTGGCTCATTCAAGGCAAGGACTTTAGCCACTCAGCTACCATGCTGGGCTCTGTTGTTTCGATTGTTATGTTAATGTCGAATGAGTTAAAAATAAAGTGTGTTCCCAAAATCTGAAATGAGTGAATAAATAACGATTTAGAGACTTTTTTGCTGATGTTCTCCAGTCACTCATGACTTTATTACTCTTTGGGCACTCTTCTTGTATTCGGTTTGATGTGTATTTACAAGTTAAATCCAACAAACTACCACAGCTTCATTGTAGGATCCATGTAGCTAGATCATATAGATAAATAAAGTATTCTCCTTTATACCTTGTTTCCTAGCATGCCTTTTTGTAATTTTTATTTAAACATTTTTTCAAATACTATTTTCTGCAGAGCAGGCACCATGATGGAGTAGACTAAGCCTTTTCCTGTTTCACCAACATCCCATTTGGGTGCCAGTTCTTGTCCCAGCTGCTCCACTTCCCATCCAGCTCTCTGCTTGTGGGCTGAGAAAGCAGTCGACGATGCCCCAAAGCCTTGGGACCCTGCACCCATATGGGAACCCAAAGGTAGTTCCTGATTCTTGGCTTCAGATCTACTCAGCTCCGGCCATTTTGGCCATTTGGGAAGTGAACCAACAGATAAAAGATACTTCTCTCTCTCTCTGACTTTTCCTTTCAAATAAAAATAAAATAAATCTTAATAAATTTTCTATGATTTTCTCCTAAGCTGTCGTAGGCAAATTCTACGAATTGCTATCGTTTTGACCACTTAGTAGGTACAAATATTGAATTATTTAATATTTACTTGACACTTATGCTATCATCATCTATACATTGTAGAGGAGGAAACAGAAAAAGAGAGCTTTAGTTCTTTGGCCCCAGTCATGTGGCTAGTTAATAGCAAAGTGTATAGTTGAATCAGCATTTCAACTTTAGGGACCTGTGCTGACAAATTGAGGAATAACAGTGACTCTGAAATGGAAATGTTTTATTGTTGTCAGTGTACTAGAGGATACCTTCATGCAAGTCTCTTAAAGTTACTGCAGTGATTAATGGGATATCATGTTCACTAGTAACTGTACTCTTCTAATTAGCTAAGGTACATTTATAGAGAATCTGCAGTGTTTGGATGTTTGGTCTCTGTGACTGCCAATGTGGCTAAACAAATTCAGTCATAAAATTTGTTGCTAGTTTGTGATTTTTTTAATAAAAATAATTTCAAATCAATGTAGAAGATACTACTGAAATAGTTCTCCCCAGTCATTGTAACTTGTGTGTCGCTAGCTTGCAGTGGTAGTGAACTTTTGAGCATGCTCATGTGGTTTTTTAATGGCAAATACATATACAAGGTGGACTGGAGTCAGTGCAACCTTGAATCAACTGCATGAATGATCTTCAGAATGTAGGAAATGCTATTATGAAAAGACTCTTCATGTATTAAAATTTTTACTAAAATAAATTTGTCTTTTAATTCTATACTTCCATGAGCTTTTAAAGAAAAATTATCTGTTTTCCTACATTTGAAAAATAGAACAAAGAGATAGAACTCTGATTCACTCCCTCAAATACATAAACAGTAAGAACTGGGCCAGTCTGAAGCCAAGAACCCCAACCCTAACCCATCTAGATGGCAAGGTCCCAAGCACTTGAACTTTCGTCTCTTACCTCCTAAGGTGCACTAGCAGGAAGCTGGATTGTACGCAGAGTAACAAAGACCTGAATCAGCACTCTGACATGTTAGATGGGCATCCCAGACAGCTGCTTAACGCACTGCACCACACTGCCCACATCACCACATACTTTTGAAGTTCCCTCTAGTAATGAAAACTGTAATCAGGACATTTCCCTCCTCAAAGTTTGATGAAATAGTTTTCAAGAGTAGATCTCATTTCATTATGAGAAAAGACCTATCTTGGGAATAATTAGAAATATATTATTTTAATCCTTGGTTCACTAAACTACATATTACATATTTTTCAGGGATTCTGTTTTGCTAAAATCTGGAAATTGGACTAAAAAGATTGATGTGAAGAGAGCTCTTAGATCTGGAGATCTTAGCGTAAATTTAATTAGTACTGATTTTGGTAAGTTAATGAAAATAATGAGGACATGAATGTGAAGTGTGTAATAGCACTTAAAATTTCTTTATGCTGATGCAGGAAAATAATGAAACTTATATAAAATAATATATGTGATTATATTAAACTTTAGATGTATATTTGAATATATAATTGATGGACTGTAACAGGACACTATAATAGTAATTTCATCAGTTCATTTATACATATTTTAGTTTTCTGAAATAGTTACATTTCAGTTATTTACATTTATTATTTATTAATATGTATTAATTAATATAATTAATCATATTAAATAATTGATTAATATAAACATTAAATTTGAGTATTTTCAGTTGTTTATTCATCACTATTTTAAAAATTTTTAATTATTTATTTGAAAACCAAAATTAGACACACACACACACACAGAAAAAGCGAGGGAGAGAGATGGAAGCTTCCATCTGTTGGTTCCTTCCCCAGATGGCTGCAGCAGATAAGATCAGGCCAAAACCTGAACCCAGAAGTGTCATTTGAGTTTCCCGTGGGCTGGCAGGGCCAGAACTTAATGCTTCCTCTGCTGCACTCCCAGGTGCATTGGCAGGGAGCTGCATCAGGGGTAGAGGAGCCAGAACTAGAACCAGCACCATATGGGGTGCTGACAGTACAGATAATGGCTTAACCTGCTGCATCACAACACTGGTCCCATTTTTGGTTTTATGATAATGATTTATAGATTTTCATTTGTCACATTTCTTAGCCCTTATAAAGCCATTTTAATTTTCTGAATGATTTAACTGTAGAAGCTATAATAATTAAAGAGATAAATAAATGGTTTCATGTAAACATTTGTATGCTTTTTATTTTCCTAGTTGGACTTGATATTCAGCAGAAATTCTCAGTCCTTTACTTAAAATCCAAGAGCTTTGAAAATCAAATAATTATGGAGAGAACATCAGAAACAGATATTTCCTATTCTAAACATTCTGCGAAATCTATTGTAGCAGGACCCAATAAAGGTAAATAGTGCTGTTAATTCCGGTTTTGTATTAAAGCACCAGTGTAGCTAGCAAGGATAACTAGTGCTATAATACTGTTTCACTCAGATTGTGGATACTATGGAATTAGATAGTTAGGCTTTATACTAATTACATTAATAATGTACAGTAAGACTTCTGTCATAGTATTTATTCAATTGCAGTGATACTTGGAACATAAATGATTTCTTTACTCTTGATACATATTATATTTATTTTCACTAGACATTACTCTTTTGATATGTATTATCATATGTATTTTCCCTTAAAAAAAGACATTTGTTTGAAAGTCAGAATTATACAGAGAGAGGGAGAGACAGAAAGAGATTTTCGATCCACTGGTTCACTCTCCGGATGGCAGCAGTGGCCAGGGCTGGTCAGACTGAGGCCTGAGCCTGGAGCTACTATCACGTCTCCCACATGGGAGGCAGGGATCCAGGTACTTGAGCCATCTTTTGATGCTTTTCCCACACCTCATTTTCCCTTTTTCATTAACACTCTATTCTCACAGCCGTTGTCAGTGGCGGAGACAAAATGAAATACAAAAATATACAGATTTGATGAAGCAAACCAAGATTAAAAGGACTTTTTTTATTATAGGAATTTTTAAACATACACCAAAAGGCATGTATACTGAATCCTCAGGTATTCATTATCCACCTTTCTCAGTGATCAGTATGTGGTTGACATTGTTTTATCTGCACTTTTGAATTTCCCCTTCCACACCTTTTTTTTAAGATTTATTTTATTTTCATTGGAAAGTAATATTTACAGGGTGAAGGAGAGACAGGAAGATCTTCCATCTGCTGTTTCACTCCCCAAGTGGCTATAATGGCGGAACTGAGCCGATCTGAAGCCAGGAGCCAGGAGCTTCTAGGCTTCCTGGGCAGGTGAAAGGTCCCAAGGCTTTGGGCCATCCTCTACTCCTTTCCTAGGCCACAAGCAGGGAGCTGGATGGAAAGCAGAGCAGCCTAGACATGAACTGATGCCAATATGGGATCCCAGTGGATGCAAGGTGAGGATTTAGCCACTGGCCCAAAGTTCCAGGCCCATAAAGCAGTTCTCTGGGGCTGATGTTGAGGCCTAGCAGTTAGGACTGCTACCTGCAATGCCTGTCAGGCTGGTATCCCATATGGGCACCAGTCAAATACTTACTGTTGTATTTGCGATCAGCTTCCTGATTATTGACCTAGGAAAAGCAGCAGAAGGCTTAGTGTTTGAGCCTCTGACATCCCTGTGGGAAGCTTGAATGTAGCACCTGGCTTCTGCCATTTGGGGAGTGAACCAGCAGATGAAAGATTCTCTGTCTCTCTCTTTCTCAAATAAATACATATTTTTTAAAAGGAAAAAAAAGCAGCTCCCCTTGTGGGTGCATGCCAGATGGAAGGCTGCATATTTGCTCACCAAAATCATATTCTGTAGTACTACTGTCATATCAGTCCTAAACTGAAAACCAGCCATAGTGCCTCAGTGGTTTGGTAGATAAGTAAATTGTGTTATGTTGACCCAATGGAATTCTACTGGGGTTGGGAAAGATTTTTTTCTTTTTTTAAGTGTTTGCTTTTATTTATTTGAAAGAGGTGATGTGTATGTATGTGTGAGAGAGAGAAACACTTGCATTTTCTTGTTCCTCTTTACATGGCTGTAATAATCAGAGCTGGGCCAAGCTCAAGTTAGGAGCCTGGATCACCGACATGCATAGTAAGGAGATTATACTATATGCTATATAATATAATATACATAATAATTTTATGTTATTTATAAAGACAAAAAGAAACACAGGATTTGAGTTAAAGAAATGTGGATTTTGACCTTCCCTCTCATGCACGCTACCTGTTGGTGATTTTTGCAAATTTGTTTTTCTGGGTTTTAATTTCCAAATCTGAAAAATTCTTACTAGTGTTCAACATTGCTTTTCACTTCTTCAAGCAAAAGCTTGTGCTTGAGAATAATGCTTGCTTAAATGATTGTGAGAAAACATTTCTATACACTTTTTCCTCTGTTACCTTCTTTCTCAAAGGCAACTAATTTTCATAATCTTTTCCTTGCCTTTCTTTCTATCTTCTAAATGTTGGTGTTATCCAGACCTCCTATTTTATCTTGTACATTGTTTTCCTAGATGGTCTTGTTCATTTTTATAAATATAAAAAATATATATACATATATATAAATGTCACTTTTAATGCTAATCACATCCAGATTTACAGCTTCTGCTCAGTCGTCTTTGAGCTCAACTTCTATATTAAAAGATCTACTAGAGCCCTTTACTTGTTTCTTAGGCTACAAAACTGAACATTTCAACATCTGAACTTTCAGGTTCTCTCCCTTTCTGTCTCTGTTCTTCATCCACCACATTAATTTCTCTTCTGACTTTCATTTCAATGAGTAGTACTGGTTCTTTACACATGAAGTTGCTCATCCCCAAACTAGCAGTAATTCTTGATTATTCCCTTTCCCTTAACTCCATGTCTAATAGATCAGCATTTCGCTTCATTCTGGGTCCAAATTATATATTGAATGTATTACATTAGAGGCCTTCAGTAAGTGTTGTCTGTTAAATGAATTTAGAGAAATACCTATTTAAATGCTTGTTAATAATCAAATAAAGTACTTTCTAAATGTTGACAGTATTGATTCTGTATTATCTTTCTCTTTTGACAGAAGTGTTTCCCTTTTTTCTTAGTGGAAAAAAAACTCATGGTGTATGTATTTCTGTGAAATAGAAAAAAGGGTTTCTGTCCTGATCTCAGTAATCCTTCCTATTCTTCCTACTAGCATGAACGTTGTGTAAGGGCAAAAATTCCCCTGACATTTTGCACAGCCCTGTGAAAAGCAGGTGAAATATATTTTGTATCGGACAAATATAATGTTTATCAAACACATATTTTTAATCTGTGTAAACACCTATCCCGTGTCATAGGAATTTATGCACATTTGGATTTAGTAATCTGATTTTTATATGCAAAAACAGATAGTTTTATCAGTTGTAACAAAAAAGGTGCTTCAAAAATGTATAGAAATAGAGTTTAAAAATAAGTGTATTTTTGGTGCAAAAATTTCAAAACCTATGCATATGAAGAGTTTTCAGAAAGTTGATGCAATTGCATATTATGAAAAAAGTGGTACCTGTGTTCATTTTCTTTCTCAGTAACTGAAACAAAGAAGAGACCATAGATTTGCCCTGTTAGAGTTGTAACAAATTTGGTCTTTACAAAAAACTCCAAATTTCAGGTATTTGTATCTCTTGTTAGACCATGTTACTAAATGATACAAGCTGATACAGATGTACCTTGAAACCTGTGTTAGTCTAAAACGCACTTTTAGTTACACCTCTCCTTCTGAGCATTAGGGATTAGCTGCACGGCACACTGTAGGGTATCCACTGCTTGCATTCCTAATCATGTGGTTGACTAGAAGCAGTACATGCTGCCATTTCCTAGCATCACAAGAAAGTGATGGCACCACATATCACTAGCCTGGGAAATCAAAGCTTTCATTTAGTTTCTATTGAATGTATAATGCTTTCTGAACACAATAAAGTGAAAACAAAAATCCATCGAGTTGGAGTATCTTAAGTCCAGGTTGCTTCTAAATGTGTTTGCAAGTACAACAGAAGTTTTAATATTGTATACTATTGAATGATAGGACTCTATGTAAGAATAGACATATGCATATTAGTGAGCATAGCATAATTAGAAATTTTTTCATACTTACTACAACTTTTAAAAACATGTCTTTTTTTTCATTTACTTGAAAGAGAGAGAAAAGAAAAGAGAGAACTCGATCTTCCATCCCCATGTTTGCTCCCTAAATGCTTACAACAGCCAATCTGGGCCAGGCCAAAGTTAGGAGCCCAGAACTCCGTCTAGGTCTCCCACCTGAGTGGCTGAGACCAAAGGCTTGGATTATCATCTGTTGCTTTCCCAGAATGCATTAACAGGAGGCTGGACCTAAAGCAAAGAAATGCCTGCCCTTTCCTACAGAGTTTTGAAAACATTATTTAGTGGTAGGTGGTCTCTTGAATATTCATGTAGGGTTAAGGTTTAAAGAGATACATTTTCATAGAATTTGAGAAGAAATATTTTGTGTTATCTTTAACAGTGAGAAAATTTTAGTTGTAGAAACAAAAATTAGAATGTTTTTTTCAGGCTAATTCTTAGAATATGAAACCTAGTCATTGAGACTTCTTATCCTTTAAACACATTATGAGAAGCATGGGTTTTCTTTAATTTGAAGAAAATTGATTTGTCACTAATACATTAATTTGTGTTTGCTGTGACATTCTGAATATGAAAAATATGCACTAAATTGAATGCAAGGATAAAACTATTGTTGGGCACTTTGGAAAGTGGCATATTTAAATACTACTCAAAATTTAGTCTTCTTTATATTCTTTGTTGTACTTGTACATTAAGTTGCAAAATCAAGGACTCCACCAGTATGATTAATAAACCGAATGAAAAGAATATCATTTAAAAAGGGTAAAGCCATGATTAGCATAAATCAAGAGCTACAGAAGTCATAGCAATTTCTTTTAGAAATATTCATTTCTAGTTTTCACACACCAAATTATTTGCCTTTATAATTGCATTGTGAGTCTAAGTATGACAACTTTAGTTGCTATCCTGAATTCTTTTTTCATACTCTCTGATTCGTTAATAAGTTTACTTTAAATATCTGTAACTGGGGGCTTTAAAAACATATAACATGACAAAATTATGAAATTTATTTACATCTTAAATTATGATAGAGGTAGAATATGAAAACTGCTAACTTTAGATATACCTAAGAATCTATCTTGGGCTAATTTTCCTTGAGAATCTTATTTTTTTAAGTTTCAATCTTTGTAAGCATACATTTGTTAATAAGACAAAAATCAAACAATTCTCAGGATGCAAAGGGTGGGATTAGGGGAGCACTTCTAATTATAGAAATACATCAAAAAGTTTTTGGTGCTTTTGTAATATTCATATGTTAGATTCTATACAAACTTATATACAGTTCTTTTTCCTGGCAAAATGTGCCAATTATATTTTAAAATTTCAAAGAGCTCTCAGAGTCTTATTAAACTTCCAGATCCTGGTTAATTTTCAGTACCAGGAGCAAATATATTCAGATAATCATTATGCACCATCTTGTGGCAATGTTTAGAAATACATCCTTTTATAGAAATCCTTGGATTAAGAGAGATTAAAGAGCTCCATATCCCTTATTGCAAAACAACTTGAAAGGCATTTCCTGCTAGTAGTCTCATTCCACTAAACAATTAGTTCCTTTTTTAAATAAATAAAACCTTTGGAAAACTAAAGCAGTGGGTGTAACTAGGAAGTCAGAATGGTTGAGAGATAAGGCTCTGGAGTCATTCCTGGTGAGCTCGAATCAATTTGCTAGTTATTAACAGTACAGTTTTGAGCCTGTTATTTAACTTCTGGGACAATTTAGTTTCTCACATGTAAAATGGAGACACAGTAGTCATACTTTATAATAGACAAATGACCAAGAGTGACCAGATATTTGAGATCAGTGTGGATTATGTGAAAGTCCAAAATAAACAAACAGAAAGTACATGTAAAGTAACAGAATAATTTAGAAATGTGAAGCAACATAAAACCTTAATTAAAAATTAAATTGCAACCGTAAAACGGAATAGGATGCCATAAGAAAGAAGAAGAAGCATAGGGAAGTAAAAACTGATTTGGCAGGGCCATTGTTCTGGCAGAGTGCATAAAGCCGCTGCCTGTGAGAATAACATTCTGTGTGGGTACCAATTCATGTCCTGGCTTTTCCACTTCTTTTTGTTTTTTAACTAATTAATTTATTTATTTTAAATGATTCTTACATAGTTGATCAGGGTGGGAAGGATCAAAGGTAAGAGAAAAGTGGGTGTGATCATTGTTTCCAGGTTTCTATTTCATTTTTCTGTATCTGGGGGAAGGGAGGAGTCAAGAGGAGAAGCCACACTCAGCTTCCTACCTGCCCCAGATGGGGAATGGAAAACCCAGTATCGATCCAGGGTGCTGGTATGGCATACACTCTTGATAGAGAAAAGGAATAGTACCAAAGGCAAATGTGAAGAACATCCAAGTAAAATGACAGCAGAGGACTAAATCAAACAATGAACAACCCATTGCTAAAATGACAGGACCAATTTACCACATATCCATATTAACGCTGAATGTAAGTGGCTTAAACTCATCAATCAAATGTTATAGATTAGTGGACTGGATCAAAAACTGAAACCCATCTATTTGTTGCATTCTGGAGACACGTTTTACCAACAAAGAGCAGCGAAAACTGCATCTCATGGATTTTGATGTTCTTGTTTTTATTTTCAGGTCTTCAAAACAGTTTTTTGTGATAGTAAATCTTTCACTGACTCTAAAGTCATACAGTAGCAGCATTTTTTTCAAGACAGTTCTTGATTTTCATTTCATCAGCAACAAATTAGTCATTCAGTAACATGCTATTTAACTTCATGGCATTGTAAATTTGTTTTTCTTCCTGTTGTTGATTTTGTTTTGTGGCTTTTCATTTAAGGGGATGTATAGTGACTGTGTGATGGAGACTATCATATCCAGATGTGAGGATACCATGCACTATGCATCTCTACTTCCAGACAAAGATGGACTCCCAATGAAACTGTTTACTGTATCTTGACAATAGGTTGCTGGACTCTGCCATTGTCCAAGCCCACAATGTCAGGATACACTTAGACAGCAGAATGATGGACTTATGAGTGTTGATGATGGCAGCTACTATGTGGTCTTGCTTTATTTTTGTAAATCACACAAGACACCAAAATGGATTTAGACAGTTTAATACTTACCTAGACAGAAAAGCAAGATCAAGTTGATATCAACTGTTCACATCTCTAATCCCACAGAGTAGCACTGAACTAGAGGGGCCAGATAACAGTATGAGTAGTGGGTTGCTTTGCTTTTGAAGAGTAAACTAGCCTACCGCTAGACAATTTGATAGCCTGCAGCTATACTTGAAACGGACAGTGCTTCATGCCTTTGGGATCAGGGAGACAATGAGCAACTGCCCTATGGCAATTTTAGGAATTACTTAACCTTTCTTAGTTGGCAAATAATCTGATGAGAGTTAAAGCCTTTCAGCTAGAGACCATTAGGAAGACACCTTTATTTGAGGAAAGATGGACTTGTTTGATGAAGCAAATGAAAGCAAACAAAATAATAGATCACCTCAGCGAGTTGGGAGGAGCATATTATAGAATTTCAGCTTTTTCTGGGTGATTCTCTAGGGCTTATGAGATGTAGAGTTCAGTGTTAGATTGAGTGCTATCATAAAACAAGGTATGGAATATTTTGCTAGATTTTGTTTTGTGGCAGGAAGGTTTAAAAACTAGTACTCATCTGTGTTAGCCAGAAGAGGGGGATGTTTCATTATTTTTTGTGGTGTCATCTATTTGGGGTATTATCTATAGTTTGAAAAATAACTACATAGTCTTCTTACCTCTGCTACTGTTAACACAGAGTGGCCTTGTTTGAGCAATTTTTATAGTCTTTAAAAAAGAAGATATTCAACTGGAAGCACTGTAGCACTGTGGTTTGGATAACTCCATCTGCCAGAGACTTTTTTATACTCTATTGATATCTGATACGTTCATCTTCTCAGCCTTCGAAGTGACCTGGCTGTTGCCTAATAAATTCATCACCTTGTACATTTGCCTCAGGCTGCAGTTATCCATTGCCTAGATGTGTCATGACTTGGAAAGGTTGACTAAAGACTGGAACTGGAAATGAGTGAAGGACCAAGACAGGCTGTCTGGATTTTCAAAGCTCTCCACTACTTCCAGCACTTCTAGTTTACATCGAATCTACGCACCAGCAAAAATAAGCCAGTTTGGTTACTATAGTCTGTGGTTCACTTTCTTTTAGTATTATGTCCTCATCTTTTTCTGATCCCCTTTTGAATCTAGAACCCGTCTGTCCTTCAGGGACCAGTTCAAATCTCTCCTTTTTCCATTGTTTCTAACAAGAACTAGAGAAAAAACTAGTTAAAATATAATAGAAAAATATATATATTTGGATGTATTAATTTTAGATGGAGATAATCAAGTTGGAAGAGATCTTTCTTTGATTTCATTACCAAATTTCTGTATTCCTAAGGCATTGACTTCTATAATATGTTTTTTTAAGGATTTATTTATTTTTATTTGAAAGTCAGATTTACAAAGAGAAGGGGAGACAGAGAAGGACCTTCTATCTGCTGGTTCATTCCCCAAGTGTCCACAACAGCCTGAGCTGAGCCAATCCAAAGCCAAGAGCCAGGAGCTTCTTCTGGGTCTCCCTTGCGGATGCAGAGTCCCAAGACCTTGGGCAGTACTTGGCTGCTTTCCCAGGCCACAAACAGGGAACTGGATTGAAAGTGGGGCAGCTGGGACTCAGTCCGGCATCCACTGGGGATTCTGGTAGATGCAAGGTAAGGATTTAGCCACCAGGGTACTAGGCCAGACCCAGGCATTGACTTCTAACATCTATTAAATATGTATGCACCCATGTTCATCAGGTATATTAGTCTGTACTCTTTCTCATTGTATCTCTATCTGGCTTTGGTATTAAGGTGATGTTTGCTTCATAGAAAGAGTTTGGAAGAATTGCTTCTCTTTTTATTGTTTTTTAATAGTTTGTGAAAACTGGGGTAAATTCTTCTTGAAACCTTAATAGAATTCATTAGTGAAGCCCACCAGTCCAAGGCCTTTCTTTGTGGGGAGAGATTTAATTACTGATTCTATCTCTGTCTTGATTATAGATCCATATTACCGAACGTAATATATAGATTCAAATACAACCCCAATCAAAACCTCAACATTCTTCTCAGAAATGGAAAAGACACATAAATTCATCTGGAAACACAAGAGACCATAAATAGTTATGGTCTCTTTTGAAGAACAAAAAAAACCCCACTGTTTTGAAGAACAGAAATCAAGCTGGAGGAATCACAATTCCAGACCTTAAGACATACTGCAAAACAGTGGTCTGGTACTGGTACAAATAAAGAAGGAGGTCAATAGCCCTCACATGTACAGCCAAGTAATATTCAACAAGAGAAATGGAAGTAACCAAGGGAAAAATGTTGGTCTTACCGACAAGTACTATTGGGACAATTGGATAGCAGCTTGCAGAAGTAAGAAGCAAGAACCCCCCACGTTCACCTTATATTAAAATAAACTCTAAATGGATCAAGGACTTAAACTGTAGCTAGAATCCACCGAACTATTAGAGGAAAGCATAGGAAGCACTCTCCAAGATATAGGCATTGGTAAAGACTTATAAAAGTCACCAAAAACACAGGCAGTCAAAGCCAAAATAAGCCAAAATAAGCAAATAGGACGACACCAAACTAGGAAACTTCTGTACAGCAAATGAAATGATCAACAAAATGAAGAAACAACCAACAGAATGGGAGAAAACCTTTGCATATTAATGATAGGGGACTAATTTCCAAGATTTACACAGAGCTTCAGAAACTCAGCAACAGCAAAACAAACAACCCTGTAAAGAAATGGGCAAAGGAAATGAGCAGATATTTTTCATAAGAACAAATTCAGATGGCTAATAGACATGAAAAATGCTCAGTCTTTCTAGCTATTAGGGAAATACAAATAAAAACCACATTGAGGTTCTGCCTAACTCCAATGGAATTGGCTTACATTTAGAACTCTACTTAACAATACCTAATAGCATGAATGTAGGGAGAAAAAGTTTCACTATTATTGGGATGTAGAGCGACTATAGAAGTCAATGTGGAGAGTGTTAAGACAACTGAAAATTGATCTACTGTATGACCCAGCTATCCCACTCCTGGGAATATATCCAAAGGAAATGATAGCTGCATATGAGAAGGTGACCTGTAATCTTGTATTAACAGCAGCACAATCTACTTTAGTGAAGACATGGAAGAAATCCAGATGCCCGTCAAAAGAGGAATGGAAAAAGAAACTGTGGTACATCTATTTCATGGTAAATACTACTGTGGTGCATCCTACTCAGACATTAAAAAGAATGAAATTCCACTGTTGGCAACAAAATGATTCCAACTGGAGATCATTATGCTTACTGAAACAGGCCAATCCCAGAGGAATAAATATCATGTACTCTTTCTGATAGAAGGCAATCCTGATGCAAAATACAAGATCAATAGATGTATAGATAAACATGTATATACATATTTACATATTCATAGGTGAATACAAACATTATACAGTTCCACCTAGAAGAATTGTATAACAGAGACTAGCAAACCAGGAAGTAAAGATACATTGTAGTATACATGTCTACTCCGGAATGAAAGGAGGAATCCTAATGAAATTGTTAAATGTATTTTGACAATAGTTTGCTGTACTTTCTACCATTGACTATACCTACAATGTGATGATACACTTAAATACCCGAATGATAGACCTGTTGTTGAAGGACTATACTATTGTAACAATATAAAGGAAATCAGTGTGGGTTGAGGGGAGTTGGGGGATTGAAAGGGAAATCTCTGAGACTATGAAAGTGTATCTTGGAATTTTCTTAATTTAATAATATATATGATATTGTAGCTAATGACTGTTATTAGTTGTGCCATTGAGGTGTCATGTAACTTGCTTCTTTAAGGATTCTGGGGCTTAAATATAAATTAAAAATTTTAGAACTCCACTCTCCTTCTTGCCCCATTCATGGCAAAAGCTCCTAATGTTCTGCTGTATTTAGCTCTATTTAAAGAAGAGAGGTTGAGAGGAGAAAATAGGAAGCTAGATCTTTGTTGTTAACTGGGGATGATGGTTAACAGTGGTATAGGTACTAAATATTATCAGAAATATATTTTTTAAACTTTATGGGTTAACATTTGAGTAAATAAAATCAATCTTTTTGTACTGTTTAAAGAAAACAGACTAGATAAAACTCTATTAAACTCATAATAATAAATAAGTTGTTTTTCTTAATTTAGGAATGACTACTTGCAAAAAGCCTGGGAACCGAGAATGCAATCATCCCTGCAAAAATAAACAAATGTGTGGACACGACTGCTGTGAGTTCCATTAAATAAGTTTATTTCAATCAAGAGAAACTGAAGGATGTTTGATGAATAGTAGTGACATTCTAATTATCTATATATGATACTTATGCAGCTTCAACTGTCAAAAACTTTTTTTTTGTGGGCATCATTTTTAAAAGTAAGCATTAGATTTGAAAATTTTAAGAAATTTGGCTTTATATGAACAATACCTGAATTTTAATCTGAAGAATCTGAAATTTATTTTCATAGGTAAAACTGGAGTTGCACAGAAATCAGAAATTAAAGAGTCAACAATTTCTTCATATTTATCTGATTTAAGAAACAGGACTTCATCTCTTCCTCCAGTTAAAAGGCTCAAGGTTACATTTAGTACATTTATTCCTGTGTTCTCTATATAAAAGTATATAAGTTCTTTGTTCAGGGTAACAAGTAGGTAAATACCTGCAGTGTAATTTAGAATTAATTACTCGTGGATTGATTAGGAAAGCGACCATTATTTATAATCAGTCTTAGATCTACATTTGCAATATATTTATTTAGCTACTTCCTTATAAACATTTTATTTATTTATTTTAATCCAAGAATGGAGAAAATGAGAAGATAGTTGGCAGCTAAAACTGGGCACTGCTGTACTTTCCTGGCTGGAAAATGAAGTTGATTGTGATTCTTGCACCTAAATGCAGACTGAACAGGAGCCTTTATAGTGATGGAATGAATTTTATTGCTTGGCGGTTTATTGCTAACAGACTTAACTTAAGCCTAAGTCATTGTATCCCAGAAAAGTCCTTTTCTAAGACTTTTATGAGGGTGAAGATTCTTAAGTATAAAGCTAAAACAAGGGGAATGTAGGAAAATATAAGGGAGCTATATGAGGCTTGAAATGGACATCACCTTCTTTGAAAATAACCTATATTTTACTTTGCTTCATTATTTTCTTCTCTTCCTTCACTGTTTCCTTTCTTGCTTCCTCCCTCTTTCCCTCCACCCCATATTCTTCCTTCTTTCCTTTTATATTCAGTGAGCACCAAGAATATGTCAGGGTGTTAAAATATGGTGATTAAATCGTTTTATTTCCAATCCTCATAGAATTTATAGTTGGGTGAAGGATACAAATAACAGGTCTTTGCAGTATAGTTTGATGTGAGTTTGTGGCAGAAATATAAGATGCCTGAGTTTTGATCGAAAGTGCCTTCAGTTCAAATTTGAGAGGTCAAAAAGGATTCCTGAGAATTGAGAATTCAGGCTAAGTATGAAAGGGTCAGGTGCTAGAATGGTGATGTGGAGGGACAGATATTCCAGCGTAATGAATATGTAAAATCCCAGGGCTTGGAGGAAAGATAAGAGATTTTTAAAGGAACAAGTAATAAGTTGTGTTTTCAGTTCGGTTATAAACAGAAGAATATACAGAGATGAAGCTGAAGAGGGAAGGAAGAGCTAGATCATGCAAACCTTTTTGCTATTTCAGGCATTTATCCTTGATCCTGAAAGTATTGGGAAGCCACTGAAGGGCTTTAATCAGTGACATGAATTAGAATTGCATTTTGTAAAGTTCACTCTGGTTGCAGTGTAGAGAAGGGATTAGAGGATGATAAAATAAGAACGGAGGGACTCATTAGGGGATATTTTGCAATAATCTAAGCAAAGTGGAGTAGGAAGTCAGTAGCAAAGGGGAGATACAGCTGGACTTAAAATATCTTTCAGAGCTGGAATCAACCACCTTAGTACTTGAGCGGTAAAGTTGACATGTAGTCAAACTGATGCCCAGCTTTTTCACTTGAGGAACTAGGAGAAAAGCTGAGCTTTTCTATGGTTAAAAATGCTGAAAGGAATGCAAATTTAGAGAAGTAGATTCAGGATAAATACAGTTCTGTAAATTCTGAGTTTAGAGGCCTGCAAATGTCTATGTAAAGATGTCCTACAGACAGAGGGATATAACTGAAAATCAGCAGAGAGAACTAATCTAGAAATACAGATCTGAGAATCATTCACTTGCAGAAGTCTTAGGTGTACATAGATTTGAGAGTATAGAGTATGCAAAGAAGGTGGCCTAATGAAGAATGCCAGTTGTTATAAAGGGCCTGAGAAAGAGACAAATTGCAGAACAATTCTTAGTTTCTCCTAATTTATTGGCTTCTGAACTTTATGTACTAGCAGGAATATGCTCATGGTATGTTGGATTCAAATGAAATCGATAGTTGAACTTATATATTTTTCATTAATAGATGCAGATGAATAATAAATCACAAAGTGTGGACCTTACAGAATTTGGATTTACTCCAAAACCTTGTCTATCCAGTATATCAAGGTAAAAATATATTAATGTCTAAGGTAAAATACTCATTTTGAAGTCTGTTCTGTGTGATAACCACTTTTTCAGGGAAAGGCAGTCATTGTCCATGCACAGCTTGTCACTATAACCATTTAGTTTCACAATGAAGCAGTGAAATCAGGATTTCCTAATCTTTCTTACCTGTATTTGTTTAGAACTGTAGAGTTATGAAATACATAAGCATTCATTGAATCATCTACAGTTAGCAATCATTAAATCATCTCCTTCCTGGGGAACTTATGCTTTATACCACCACCTCAGGATCTCTCTTCCTTCTAAACTAAGTGACGAGAGTGTATTTACTGTATTTTAAAAAGGAAAATAAAAATAAATAAATAAACAAAAAGGGAAATCATCCAAGCTGGCCAGAGGAACAGTGACTGCCACCATTCCTGTGCCAACCCATGGGCACGACGGGTTTGGATCGAGGGAGGGCTAGGAGCATAACTGGTGGGGCATGTGGGGAACTGGGAGCTCACCTCTAGGCAGGTGGAGTGAACCTGGGAATTTCCCCATGTACTTGATGCTGTGTGAGGTGAGGCAAGCAGAGGGGAGAGCCCCGGGTCAGCACGCTGCTCTGGTGAACTTCAGTGGGTCTGGTTCTTAGGCGTGTGGAGGGGCAAAGCACCAGGCCAGCTCATGTACCAGGAGCTTGGGACTCTGGTGGGTAGAAAAATCTCCCAACGAGCACACTACCCACTGGGCTTTCAAAGGCTTGGCTGGAGAACCCCAGCGCTTCTGGCACAGGGATTGTGAATTGATTAGGAAAAGGAGAAAGGGGATACGGGGTAGAGAGGGGCACCATAAGAGTATGTTGCAGGTGAGGAATGACTCCTGTGGAACTCCCAATGACAAGGCCACTGTACTTGCAGGTAAGTGACAGAACCTGATGGTTTTGAGAGGAGAGGCTAGAAGACCTTTTTGGGTCAGACCAATGGACCAGAACACATGGGAGACCTAAGGTAGGCATGTTAGCACGGAACACTGCTGACTACCACACACCAGCCCACATGAAGCTAGGGCTGGGGTCCTTTCTGGCAGGGCTAGATCCCAGTGTCTGACAGTGTATATCAGAACAAGGGGACAGGTCACATTAGGCTGGGCCATGACACTAACCAGCATGCAAGAGAACGTGGGGGATGTGTGGGCCTAACCCTGTGGAATTACAAGTCCCACTGGTTAGCATAAGAGTTGAGATGGTGATGGGCTGAGCTAAGCCTGACCATGGAACCCGCCAACACTCATGGGTACTGGGGCTGGGAACAGGTTGGGCAGGTTCAGGCTGCAGCACCCGCATGTTCATCCTAAAACAAGGTGTGGGGCTGGCCAGCTGCAGCATCCAGCAGTTCATATAAAGGCTGGGATAGAGGGAGTAGGCTATGCTGGGTAAGAGTCTAGCACCCACTGTCATGCATGAGATCTGGGTCTGGGAGTGGATCGAGTGGGGGAACTTGGGAAACTACCCTAGTGGGTCATAGATCCTGCTGGTAGGCACATGAGCCAGGCCTGGGGTTCAGACAAGCTAGGAAAGGTAGCTACAACTCTTGTCAAATGTGTGGGTTGGTTTTAGAAGAGGCTGAACTAGGCAGGGCCGAGCAAGCCTTAGCTCACTGGCAAGTGCAGAAAACAGGCTGGAGCACAGGTCGTGCCAGGCTAGGCTGTCATATCTGCCAGTTTGCATGAGCCAGGGTTGGGAGAAGATGTAGCAGGGCCAGGTTCCAGCACCCGCCAGCAAGAGTTGGGACTGGGGGAAGGCCAGGTCAGGCCATGCTACAGCATCCAAAGGCAAAGGCCAAGACAGATGAGAGACTATGCTAAGCTAGGTCAGAGCAACAACTGCCATGTGCAAGATCTATAGCTGGGAACAGACCTGGTTGGGGAGGTAAGGGGACACCGTGGCTGGGTTGTGGTTGCCACTGGTGAGAGCAAGGGCCAGAGTAGGGACTACGATCTGATCTGCAGTATCCCTTGGCATGTGTGTGGACTGGGTCTGGGGAGTGTCAGACTGGGCTAAACTCCAATACCCACTGGTGCTTGTGAGAAACAGGATGGGTATAGGACAGGCTGGGCTAGGTGTCTGCCTATGCTGAGCCATGCAAGAGCTGTGGGTGTGGGCCAGGTGTGGCTGAGCTATAGCACCCAACAGTAATAACCAGAATGGGTGAGGGCTAGTCAGGAAAGGACAGTGTTTCAGCTAGGACAGAGGTGGACTAAGTAGGGCTGGGCCATAGACCCACCAGTGTGCGCGAGATCTGGCATTGGGAGAGGTTATGATGGAGGAGCTTGGGAACTCCTCTGTTGGGACATAGTCCCTGCAGGTGAGCACAAGATCAAGATGGGGAGCAGCCCAGAGCAGGCCAGGTTACACTACCTGTGGGCTTGCCTTTGGTTCAGGTCTGTGACATGCCAGAGTGAGCCAGTTCATACCACCTGCTTGTAGATCTGAGAACCAGAATGGAGTGTGGGTCCGGTTGGGTTGGACACAGTATCAGCTAGTTCACATTAGGGTCAGAGCTGGGGGCCAGTTGGGCTGAGCTAAGTTGTAGCCCCTACCAGCATGAGCTGGAACTCGGGATGGGCCAGTCTCGGCCAGGCTACAGCACCCACTGGAAAATGCCATGGTGAGGCAGGACATGCCAGACTTGGTAGCATCACCCAACTAACACACATGAGATGCAGAGGGGAGGGGACGAACCCGGTAGGGGGGCTGTAAGGGGATCCCTTGCTGGATCACTACTCCTATTGGTGTGCGTGAGAGCTGGATGGGGGCAGACCAGGCCGGGCAGGGGTATAACACTTGTTTGCCTGCATGTGAGCTGGATTGGGGGAAAGCCAGGCTGGGCTGACTGTTCCTACTGGTGCGTGTGTAAGTCACAGTGGGTGTGGGTTGGTTGTTCTTTGCCACAGCATCAGCTGGCAAAGGCTGGTACTGGGGGCAAGTTCTGTCAACTTAAACTGCAGAACTACCTGGAGACTGCAAAATCCAGGAGTGGGAATGGGCCCAGAAGGGAACTAGTGGGCACCTCCCTCTGAGTTGCCACTCCCACTGGTGAGCATGAGAAATAGGGCTAGGAGCAGGCATGGCTAGAGAGTGTCACCTGCTGGCACCAGTGTGGACTGGATAGTGAGGCTGGTTGGGTTGAACTAGGCTTCAGTGCCCATGGACATGTATGAGAGCTGAATGGGGTGTGGGACATACTGGACCAGTCTACTGTACATACTGGCAAGTATAGGAACCAGTGCCGGGGGCAGGCCTGGTGGGGGTTTTGGGTCATTCTGACTAGGCTGCGGTTCTCACTGGTTCATGTGAAGGCCGAGTGTGTGGTGGGCAGGAATGGTCTGGGCTCCAACACCTATTGGTTTGTGTAGAAAACAGGGCTTGAGATAGAAATGACCTTGCAATTGCAACCACCAGCATGTACATAGGCTGATTTGGGTGATAGAGTGTTCTGAAACCCTGTATTGGCAAACACACAGGAGAAAGGTATGGGACCACCTCAGATGTGGTTTCTTTGGGGCCCCCCCGCCAACTAAACCACTGGACTCAGAACCCCAAACATGGAGAGAATTGCAGGTTCTGTGTTTGTTTCTGGAGTGCATATGTCAGTGCTGAGCCTTCTCAGTGGCTTAGATGGAGCAGTGGACAGCATATCCAGATGCACATTAGAGGGTATGGCAGTACTTTGGAGACTGCAGAAGACACCTGGTGCCATAACAGAAGATGGAGGACAGAATAAATTGATCAACTGCCCCAGCCAAGCTTGGCAGCAAATATCGGCAAACGAAGACTCTAAGGTAGACTAGGTCAGCCAGTGGATTTTGGAGAGATTTCATCATGCTTGGAGTGGCAAGATGGACCTTAATTCAGAACTGTTGAACTATCAAAACCACTTGAGCAGGACCCTTGGAGCATGCCACACATCAGAGACCCTAGGATGGCATCAGGTTGCTGTCACCCATTCCAGGGTACAGAGTTAGTTTGAGGCTGGGTGTGGCTTCTCTCCTTATCCCCCCTCCTTCCACATACAGGAAGGAAATAAAGAGAATGTGGAAACAATGGTATCACCCACTTTGCTCTAGCCCTTAACACTTTGCACCCTAATAAACTATGTAAAAAAATAAAAAATAAAAAAAATTTTTTTTAAAGATTTATTCATTTTATTACAGCCAGATATACACAGAGGAGGAGAGACAGAGAGGAAGATCTTCCGTCCGATGATTCACTCCCCAAGTGAGCCGCAACGGGCCAGTACGCGCCGATCCGATGCCGGGACCAGGAACCTCTTCCGGGTCTCCCACGCGGGTGCAGTGTCCCAATGCATTGGGCCGTCCTCAACTGCTTTCCCAGGCCACAAGCAGGGAGCTGGATGGGAAGTGGAGCTGCCGGGATTAGAACTGGTGCCCATATGGGATCCCGGGGCTTTCAAGGCGAGGACTTTAGCCACTAGACCACGCCGCCGGGCCCAAAAATGTTTTAAAAAGACAAAAAAAAGGGGGGGGATCATCAGCCTGGCGCAATGGCTTAGTGGCTTAACTCCTCACCTTGCATGTGTCAGGATCTCATATGGGCATTGGTTAATGTCCCGGCAGCTCCACTTCCCATCCACTTCCTGCTTGTGGCCTAAGAAAGCAGTAGAGGATGATGGTAGGCCTTGGGACCCCACACCCACATGGGACACCCGAAGAAGCTCCTGGCTCCTGGCTTTGGATTTGCTCAGCTCTCTCCATTGCGGCCATTTGGGGATTTAATCAGTGGACAGAAGATCTTTCTCTCTCTCCTTCTGTCTGTAAATCTGACTTTCCAATAAAAATAAATGAGTCTTTAAAAAAAAGAAAAAGCGATAAAAGAATGCACATTTAAATAATAGTTTTTTTTAAATGTAAATCATGTTAGTGTATAAAGTCTAACTTTTTCATTAAGATGATCACTCTGTATTAATACTTAAGATTTTTTAATACTTTATAATTTTTAAAGTACACCTTTGTTTATAAACTAGTTCATTAAAAAAGTATTTTTATCTCACTTTATAGATAAGAAAGCAGAAACTCATCTTCCTTGTTAGGCAGCAGAGGATTCGATTATAACTCAGCATTCCTTTGCTGTATCATGATCCCTAGTCCAGTGTATGAATGATTTCCCATTCTAGTGAGGGAATTCCATTGATATACAGAACATTCAATATTTTTCTGACAACCATTACAGAATAAAGACTAAGCCATCAGAATATGGGATACCAGTATGAATTCTCAAAATGTGAGATTTTTTTATTTTACTAAAAACATTAGAAATAGATTTTAAAAGATATACAGATAGCAATAAGATATACAGATAGCAATTACCTACTCAGGGCATATAAAGGTACCAGATACCAGTCACTTCCCAGGTTGGGTATAGTTTATCATAGAGGTTTTGAGTAGATAAGCCACATTTAAAATATATATATATATATATAAAAATATATGAGTAAGCCAGATTTGTTATATTTTAACATTTTTTATTTTTATTTTATTATCTTTACAAAGATCAGAAATATTAAATGTACCTGAATTCACTAAAATGGAACAATGGGATCAGCCTAAGACTTGCAGAAGAATTCAACAAGGACCATCGGAGTATCAAGAAAAAGGTAAATTACTTTTACTATTGACTTGAGAGGAAATATGTCTTATACTTCAGATTGACAGGCAAGGTTTTTGAAAAACAGTATCTGAAATTGTTAAGATTTTTTTATAATTATTTTTATTTGTATTTTTTAAAATTTCATTTCATTTTATGACAGAGTTTCATAGGCTCTGGGATTCCCCAAACCCCTCCCCATACCCTCCCCCCATGGTAGATTCCTGTACCTTGTTGCAGTATTACAGTTCAAATCCAGTCATGCTTCTTACATTGTAAGCATGTACCATGCATAGCATCCAGCATCTTATTGTCCAGATAAATTCAGCAGTTTCTTGGGGAGACCATCTCTGGTCTGAAAGCAGAGCTGGCAGAATATCATCTGTCCAATGAAAATCCACAGCAAAACATCAACAGTAACTTACAACATTATGGAGTTAATTGACATGGTATTGAGTGACCAATGTTAGAAAATGAAAGTTCTTAGCTACATCCTGTGACTACTTCATTGACACTTCAATTTTAGTTTATACACGACCGGCTGCTATATGCCTAAAATGGCTGTCTCATGTCTATTTTCATTTTTATATTTAGCAGTTTATAGTGTTGAAGCATAATTTTTACTGAACTTGGCGAATTTTAGGGTAGTCCAAACTGACTTATAACTCTAACAAGGCATATGTCAACAGTTGAGGCGCAGGATAGTTTTAGGAGGGGCGTGCAGAGAAATCTTCAATACCTTGGTGAGGAGTAACTAATCTTTATGTCTACCTAGTAAGATATATGTGAATCCAAGCTGTGAAATTGTTAAGATTATTAACAGCAACACTTTTCACTAGGGTTATTGAGCCAATCTCAGAATTTGGATTTTTCTATCATGGTATTGTCTGATACATTTACAATAAAAACTTCTCTACATAGGGTTAGTGATTTTATTTTTTTCTTTTTTCTTTCTTTTTTTTTCTAAGATTTATTTATTTTTACTACAAAGTCAGATATACAGAGAGGAGGAGAGACAGAGAGGAAGATCTTCCATCTGATGATTCACTCCCCAAGTGACCACAAAGACCGGTGCTATGCCGATCCGAAGCAGGGAACCAGGAACCTCTTCTGGGTCTCCCACGCGGGTGCAGGGTCCCAAAGCTTTGGGCCGTCCTCGACTTTGGGGAGCAGCTGACCCCACGTACATGTTAGGTGGTCACAAGATGGCGGCTGACCGAGGGCCAGTAGGCAAACAGGAAGTCACAAGGATAGGCTAATGTTCCACTACTGCGATTGCTGGCCTATCAAATAGCGCCCAGTGGACCACGGGGAGAAGTGATTGGTGGAGTATATAAGCAGCCGGCTTTCGGCAATAAATCTTTTCATTCGTCTCTCTCTTTTTCGTTTGCCTTCTTTTTGGTTCGGCTTTTCGTTCGTTCGTGTGTGTGTGTGTGTGTGTGTGTGTGTGTGTGTTCGTTCGGTGTGTGTGTGCCGGTTGCGGTGGCGGTTCGTGTTTTTTCCAGGCCCTCGAGATTCCTCATCATTTTAGTGTCGCTGCAGGGCGGCGATGCTTGACTGCTTTCCCAGGCCACAAGCAGGGAGTTGGATGGGAAGTGGAGCTGCTGGGATTAGAACCTGCGCCCATATGAGATCCTGGCGCATTCAAAGCGAGGACTTTAGCTGCTAGGCCACGCCGCCGGGCCCAGTGATTTTATTTTAAAGATAGTATGAGGAATAGATAATTCAGCCCTTCAATAATAATGGTATTATTGTTTTACTGAATGAGCCAGTTTGGTTTTTTTAGGAGTAGCCATATAGTATAATAGTTAAGCTCACAGGATCTTTGAATAGTCTGGGTCCATGTCCTCACTCTGCCATTTAGTAGAACCCTTCATAGTATGTTTAACCACTTTTTTCTCAGTTCCCTCTATGGCTGTATTTTACAGATCTTAGTATTAAACTAGATAGTTCATATAAAGCTCATAGCATGTTATCTGGTGTTATCGGTAGTAGCTGAGTATGTTTAATACATTTTTCATGCGTTAGTCTTTGTTGGCAAAAAATACTTCAAATACCACTTTTGAGTATTTTAAGAAATGTTCATTTTTTATCATCTGCATTCCAATTTCAAAAAAGAAGGAAATGTGTCAAAATAATATGTGAAAGCATATTGAATCATAAAATTTAAATTGAAAGGGACTTTTGTGCAATTTCTGATTTTATAGTGAAAGAACTCAAGACAGAGATTAAATTGCTTGCCCAAAATCACATATATAACTAATAATGGGACCTGGAATAGATTGTATATCTTTTGATTCCTAGTCCAGTGTTGTTTCTTTTCTTTCCTTTTTTTTTTTTTTTTTTTTTTTTTTTTTTGCAATGCAATTCCATAGACTGTGCGGTTTCCCCTTCCCTCTCCCTAAGTCTCTTCCCCTCACTGATTTCCCCCATATTACTGCAGTAGTGTAGTCCTTCATAAACAGTCACATGTCCATTATTCTGCTATTTGAAGTGTAACTTTACAGTGTACGTGTGGACAATGGCAGAGTCCAACGTCCTATTGCCAAGACATATTTAACAGTTTCTTTGGGAGTTCATCTTTGGTTTGGAAGTAGAGATGTATACTGCATTGCATCTTAACAGCTGGTTATGATAGTTTCTATTACATAGTTACTATATTTCCCCTTAAATGAAAAGCCATAAACCAAAATCAATAACAGGAACAGTATATGTCATGATTTCTAGTCCAGTGCCATCTCTTTTAAGACAAAACTGATTTTTAATTATCAGTGGAGAATTGAAAGTCAAGCTGTTAGTATATGAACTCTTTCAACTCTTCACACTTCCTTTACACACCATATAGTTCAATGTCTTCAGACTCACCCATAACCCTCTATTTGTCTTGAAAGAATACCTTTTATTCTATTTAAGGTTTATCTCCCCAACTATAATCTTAACCCTTTCCAATTCTTCCTTCTCTTGAATTTTAAGTAACCAGTTAGTCCTCTCCTCTTCCTATATTTTCATTTTGTTTTCTTTTTTAAAAAAGATATATTTAGTTGGTTATTTAGTTAGTTAGTTAGTTATTGACTTATTGGAAAGTGAGATATACGGAGAGGAAGAGAGACAGAGAGGAAGATCTTCCATCCACTGATTCACTCCCCAAGTGGCCTCAGCAGCCGGAGCTGAGCTGATCTGAAGCCAGAAACTTCTTCCGGGTCTCGCACGCAGGTGCAGAATCCCAAGGTCTTGGATCGTCCTCCACTGCTTTCCCAGGCCACAAGACAGAAGCTGGATAGGAAATAGGGCCACCAGGACATGAACCGGTGCTCAAATGGGATTCTGGCACTTGCAAGGAGAGGACTTTAGTCACTAGGCTATCATGCCAGGCCCAATCATTCTTTCTTGTTAGCCTGTACATATATTCAGGTCTTATTTCCTTAGTTCCATGTCCCTATCTAGCTAGCTATGACATTTTTGAATATATACTTATTTTTTAAAAAGATTTAGTTTATTTTATTGGAAAACCAGACTTACAGAGAGAAGGGGAGACAAAGATCTGTCTACTGGTTCACTCCCTAAATGAGCCAGAGGTGAGCCAATGTGACCTTCAGGAGCTTCTTCCCAGTCTCCTACATGGGTGCAGGGTTCCAAGACTTTGGACCATCCTCTCTCTGCTGCTTTCCCCGGCCACAAGCAAGGAGCTAGATGGGAAGTGGAGCAGCTAGGTTACAAACTAGCACCCATATGGGATCCCAGTGCATACAAGGCAAGGATTTTAGCCCCTGAACCATCATGCCAGACCCTGAATATACACTTCTAATTAAACAGTGTAGAAATAGTAGAATAGTGGAATAATCAGTTAAGCCCTCCACCTGTAGTTCTGACATTCCTGCTAGCCACTTCCAATCCCTCCTTGAATTCACATGGGAAACCAAAATAAGCTCCTAAGCTTCTGGCTTTAGTGTGGCCCAGCCCTGATCATTACAACCTTTTTGGGGAGTGAGCTAACAGAGAAAGTTGAGGGGAATATTCTTCTAGTGTTTAAAACCTGTTAATTATAGCTTAAGAAAGTTCCTTGAGAAGACTTTCTTCTTACATGTTAATGTCAACAAAATGTCAACTAATATTCATGGAAAAACTAAATTCATTTATTAATTGCAACCAGAGGTTGACTATATAGAATGATAAACTCAATGAAAACACTCAGTGAGAAGCAGTTAACTAAATGGAATTTACAGTTGAGCATGTTGTATACATTATTTGAAAATTGTGTGCTGCTGATATTCCTTGTCAGTACATTGTAATTTAAAATGTATGCATGTATTCATATGCATTTAATTTAGCAAGGCAGTTATTAGACATTTGTTAGTATACTGCTGTACAAACTGAGTCTTTTTGTCCCCATAGCAGTGTTTTGAAATAAGTATTATTAGTATCCCATTTTTCAGAGGAAAAAATTAGAATCAGGATGTTTGAAGTGCTTTCACTCAGGTAGCCGGTTCTAAATTTAAGTTATAGACAATCAGTTACACTGAGGATCTTTTAGAAGGAGAAAATACAAGTATGTTTTGGACAAAAAGTTTAAGCATTATTCAAAATTGTTGAAGATGAGCTGGAGTATGAATACCATTTTACAAACTCTTGTAACCCAATCTTTGAGCGGAATTATCCTCAAATAGAGATTAAGAGACAATTCAATTCTCTCTGAAAGAATCGATTGAAAATTAAATTTAGTGTGACTATCAGTATATGTTACACAGAAAATAGAATTGGCTGAACACAATATTCAACAATTCTTGACACAGTGCTTTTGAAAATTACTGCTGAAAACTGTTTAGTAGTTGAAAGATGTGTTTGATGTATCAATATAAAATTACTCTTATAGTTTAAGAAGTGCTTATACTCTTCTATATAAACATATAACAGATTTTTCAAGACAGAAGTATTTGACAACTTCAAATGAAAAAGTTCCTCAAACAGTGCTGTTCAATAGAAATCTTAGTAAGTCTGGTAACCAAAATGTGACAGATGCAGATAAAAGCAATTCTACATTTTCAGAAGTTTTGAATGTGAACTTTGAATTGGGAAATGATGCTTGGGATGATTTTGATGATGAAAACTTAATAGAAGTTACTAGCTTTCCAGCTGGTGAAGAGAAGACTGAAGTATCAGGTAAATATTTATCTCAGCATGAAATAACTTAGAAATTCTTTGAATATTTTTCGTTTTGGGTTCATGTTCTGTGTGTGCTTGTTTAATTAAAGTCTATTTGTTAAGATTATAATGTTAAAGGATCAGTATTCTGGCGTAGCAGATGGGTACCGGTTTGTTATCTGCTGCTCCACTTCAGATTCTGCTCCCTGGAAAAAAGAGCAGAGAATGGTCCAAGTGCCTGGGCTCCTGCCACCCATGCAGGAGACTCAGGTGAAGCTCCTGGCTTCAACCTGGCTCAGTCCTGGCTGTTGTGATCACTTGAGGAGTGAAACAGCAGGTGCAAAATCTCTCACTCTCTTTCAAATAAATAAATCTTTTTTAAAAATCATAATGTTTAGCAAAACTGAAAATATGACCCTTTCACAAAGTGCATTTCTCGCCCTAAGAACAGAACGTTGCATGATGATATAACAAGGAAGGTTTTCCTAGTGTGTTCTTATCAAGGATTCTATTCAAATTCAGATTGCTTCCTGAATTTTTCTTCACAAAACAGACCATCTTGTTCTTTTTTTGTTTTAAAAAATATTTATTCAAAAGGCAGAGTAACAGAAAAAGAGATATCTACCATCTGCTGATTTTACTTCAAATGGACAAAATAGTCAAGGCTGGGCCAGGTGAAAGCCAAGAACCAGGATCCAGGAACTCCATTGTAGTGTCCCACTTGAGTGTTAGGGACCCAGATTTTGGGACCATTTCCTGCTACCTTACCTAGATGTATTAGCAGTAAGCTGGATGGCAAGCAGAATGAGTGAAACCAGCAGTTTAATATGGGATGTGAGAGTCATAAGCAATGGCTTAACCCACTGTGCCAAGCCGCAGTGTGGGCCCTCTGCCTCTAGCTTTTCATTTCTAAGACCACACAATAGTATTCCATTTCACAAAAAATATTCATCTGCTTGCAACTAGTTCTGGTCAAAATATTGTCTTTCCAGGTACAAATAATGTAAAAGAAAGAATTCATTTCTCCTATATTAGAAATCATATTTAAGTCATGTAAAGCCTAAAAATAATGTGAATTGGCTCTGTGAGTTAAAGACAGGTTTGTTCCATTTCCTTAAAACAGAGATATGAAAATCTTCAGAAGTGGGTAATAAGATAGCTCCATGAAAGCTAATAAAAGGAAATTAGTCCCTAGGTATTCTCAGTATAGGCTCTTGGCCCCCAAAATATAGCTGCCTCTTAACATACCCCACTACATGCTCTTTAAAAAAAATACTCTTATTGGGGCCAGCATTGTAGCATACTTGTTTAAGCCTTTGTCTGTGATGCTGTCATCCCATATGGGTGACATTGGAAGTGTCTCCTCTACTTCTGAATCAGCTTCTGCTAATGCAATTGGGAAAGCAATGGAAAACTGCCTGAGTGCATGGACCTGCACATTCACATGGGAGCCCCAGAAGAAGCTCCAGGCCCTTGGCTTCAGCCTGTGTCAGCCCCGGCCTTTGCAGCCATTTGAGAAATAAACTAGTGGGTGGAAGATTTCCCTTTGTGTCTCTCCTCCTCTGTCTGCAACTTTGCCTTTCAAATAATTAAATCAATAAGTAAACATTGAAAAAATCTTGCTGGGGCCGGTGTTTTGTCAGGATGGGTAAAGCCACTGCTCTCAATGCCAGCATTCTATATCAATGCTGGGTCATGTTAAGCTTCTCTACTTTTGATCCAGTTCCCTACTAATGACCAAGGAAAAGTAAAGTGTTTGGGCTCCTGCCACCCATGAGGGAGACACAACTTAAGATTTTTGACTCCTGGCTTTGGCCTGGTACATTCTTTACCATTGCGACCATTTAGGGAGTAAACCACTTATTGGGAAATATCTCTCTCTCTCTCTCTCTCTCTCTAACTCTGCTTTCAAATAAATAAATAAATCCTTTAAAAGTCTTTCCATGGGAAGCAAAAGTTGAAACAATATTGTATTAGGGGCCTGAGAACAGTGTAGTGATTAA
Source organism: Ochotona princeps (assembly GCF_030435755.1). Lineage (NCBI taxonomy): Eukaryota > Metazoa > Chordata > Mammalia > Lagomorpha > Ochotonidae > Ochotona > Ochotona princeps. Next base: position 77,463,096 of record NC_080833.1, on the reverse strand, counting down.
AAATAAAATGTGTGTGTATTTGAAGGAGAAATAAGGAAAGAGATATCCCATCAACTGATTCACTCCTCAGAGACCTAAAACAGTCAAAGCTGGGTTGGGCTGATCTGAAGGCAGGGTCCTGTAACTCAATATGGGTCTCTCACATGGATAACAAGACCCAAGTGCTTGAGCTATTACCTGCTGACTCCCAGGGTGTGCACTAGCAAGAGCCAGGAATTGGGAATGGAGCTGGGGCTTGCACCTAGCTACATTGGTATGCAATGGGGAGATTTTAAGTGGTTTGTTAACTTCTGTATCAGATGTCTGCCACAAGAGCTAGTGCTTTTCTCAAGAAGATAAGGATTTGACACCTCAAAAAATAGGCTGGGAAAATCTCCAAGACACAGACAATAGGCGCAAATTCTATATCATCAAGCAACTGTTGATCACTACTTCAGAATTAAGTATCACTATGTGTTGTATTGTGTTTTACTATGTACTGTTCTTTTAGGGTGGCCTAAACTTATGAGGAGATAGTCATTAATTTGTCACTAGGAAAATTAGTCTCAACAAATATTTCTTTGCCTCAAGTATAAAGCATTTAATTACCTGCATAACATTGAAAATATTGAATCAGTTTTAACTTGATCCTTTACATGAATTAAAATCAATATACATAAACTGTGGTTTGAGAATCTTTGAACATAGTTACTGTTATTCTAATTTACATGTTTTACTGTTTTACTCCTCAAGCTTTTTACCCTTGTTTGTTTATATAAATTTGAATATTGAGAATGATTCCTCTCTTCCTTATAAAACTTGTGAATGCTTCATTTAGCTGTTTCCTGGCATTTTATTTCAAAATATTGTTTCTTTACATAGGATTTGGAAACATTCTGAGTTCAAGTACTGGGGGATATAAGCTACCTCTCCAAGACTCAAAGAGAAAATTCCAAAGAGAAGCATCAAACAGGCAAGTTTGGGAACTTTGGTTTATATCATCTAGACACATAATTGGAAATGGGAATGAAGTCATGAGGTATCAGTAACTATAAGATATTAGTTAATTGAACCCTTCTTAATCTCAGAGATATTTCTTAGAGGCTATTGTCAAACTCCTGCACCAACATGACCCATGGTTGCATATTAAAAATTTACATTTTGTGGGTTGTCATTGTGGCATAGCAGGTAAAGCTGCTGCCTACAATGCTGACATCCCTTTTGGGCACCAGTTTGCGTCCCAGCTGCTCCACTTTCAATCCAGTTCCCAGGAATGGCCTGAGAAAAGCAGTGGAAGCTGTCCCAAGTACTTGGGTGTATTTTACCCACATGGGAGACCCAGAAGCAGCTCTGGGCTTCCAGATTTGGCACAGCCAGTACTGACTGTTGCAGCCACCTGGGGAAATGAACTAGCAGATGCAAGATCTGTTTCCTTCTCTGTCTCTGTGATTCTAATTTTCAAAATAAATAAATAAATGGATTGTACTTTCTGAATTCCACATTAAAGAATCATGGTCTCTGGGACTGGAACCCTTGAATCTTTGTTTTTCATAAGCCATGAAAACTGAAGGAGTTTTAAATTTTTTTATTGTTTATTATTTTTATTCATTTTTCTTCAGTGAAAGAGTGATCACGGGCAAGCTTCCATCTGCTGGAATTGGTCCAGGCCAAAGCAAAGTGCCTGGAATTCAATCTTGGTCCCCAACATGGCTGGTCAAGTACTCCAGCCATCATCTGCTGCCTGCTAGGATGCACATCAACAGGAAGTCGGATTGGAAGCAGAGTAGCCAGGACTCCCAAGTTTACTTCTCAGTCTACTTTAGCACAAGACCCCTTCCTGAATAGGAGTATAACATGTTAAAAAAACAGTAGATAGGCATTCCAAGTATAAAGAACTGTATACAAAGAAAAAAAGGCTTGAAAAGATTTCCTATGGTCAAGGATTAGCAAAGTGTGGTATGTAGGCCTGGCATAATGCTGACATTATCAAGAACTGATTTTAAGGGATCTGAATGCCATGATTAGATATCTTACCTTATTCAGTAGGACAGGGTCACAAACTCAAATGCGTTAATAAAATGATGGGCCAAGACCAACTATGGAGTGCTCACCTGAAGGAAGCAATCAGGAAATGTGAGTATAGTGTTGGTCAGATGTTCTGATTCTATATAAGTTTTTGTGTGATGTCACATGATTTTCAACTTTCAACACATAATTTAAAAAAATTTTTTTTCTCTGGTAGGTAATGAAGAACTATCCATAGTATTTCAGCACCAAAAAACAATTTAATTTAAAAAAAATTTAGCAGCATCATGTGGAATGAATTGTAGAGGGTAGGACTAACAGAGGTGCTAGAAACAAAAGGGTTGGACTCTTACAGATAAAACACATTGTTTGTCAATTGATAGTATATAACAATGGAGATAGAAGAAAGAATAAATGTCAACTTGGTAGACAGAGATGTTATCTGAGAATATAGGAAGTATAAGAGATTTGGAAAGAGAAATACTGCTGTAGAAATGCTCAATGTATGTGTTCTAATTAACTATGTAAAGATTGTCAAAAGTTAATGAAACAATAGTAAAAAAATAAAAATCTAATAAAAAAAGAAATGTTCAATGTGAAGTATCTTTGCAGAAAAGGAAGACACATTTGGAAATACTGGATTTTGTTAGAAATTAAGGGAACGAAATTATGGCCAAAGTCAAAACTTTCCCAGTCAGAATAAATACTAACAACTTGTTATTCAAGGTTCAATTTTCTACTAAAGATTAATTGTGTTTCTCTGCTAAAAAAAAAAAAAGTTCTAAATCTGAGCTATATTTTGAAATTTTTGCATCAGTTACTTTATTGATCCTTAGCATCAGCTTCAGAGAGTCATAGATTTCAGAGATAAGAGGATTTAAGTGTCTTTCATCACCCTGGCACAGGATTCTTGACTTTTCCTTCAGTATCGCTTACAGTAGTCATGCCATCTCCACCAAAACAGCTCCAGTGACAGACGCCCATTCACTTCCAAACCACCTGCTCCCTCTTTGGATCTCTCAGATAACACAATGTTGTTTTTTTGTTTGTTTGTTTGTTTTTTAATATTGGCAGATAAACAGAGAGAAGAAGATGCAGAGAGAAAGATCTTCCATCTGCTGGTTCACTCCTCAAATGGTCACAATGGCCAGGACTGAGCCAGGCCGAAGCCAGGAGCCAGGAGCTTCTTCTGGGTCTCTTGCATGGGTTCAGGATCCCAAAACTTTGGGCTGTTGTCTACTGCTTTCCCAGTCCACAGCAGGCAGTTGGATGGGAAGTGGAGCAGCTGGAATACGAACTGGCACCCACATGGGATCCTGGCCTATACAAGGCGAGGATTTAGCCACTAAGCTGTTACCCCGGGGCACTGGCCTAAAATTTGTCATTTTTTTAAAATCACTTCCCTCCATTGATTCTAATTCTGAGTCACACAGAATAAACAGATTAGCATCAGTTGGAATAAACCTGCGGATACAAAGAAGCAAACAGCAGATAAGTTACAAGGAGGAAGACAGTAAAGCACACAGACAGCCTTGTGCACGACATACTTTAAAAGCCACAAATGATTTTGGAAAAATTTCAAAGTGCTTAATAAAGATAAATGTATTTTGGGGCCCCGCGTGGTGGACTAGCAGCTAAAGTCCTCGCCTTGAACGCGCCGGGATCCCATATGGTCACTAGTTCTAATCCTGGCAGCCCCGCTTCCCATCCAGCTCCTTGCTGTGGCCTGGGAAAACAGTCGAGGACAACCCAAAGCCTTGGGATCCTGCACCAGCATGGGAGACCCAGAAGAGATCCTGGCTCCTACCTTTGGATCGGCGCAGTATCGGCCGTTGCAGTCACTTGGGGAGTCAATCATCGGACGGAAGACATTTCTCTCTGTCTCTCCTTCTCTCTGTATATCTGACTTTGGAATAAAAATAAAATAAATCTTTTTAAAAAAAGATAAATGTATTTTAAAAGATTCTAACTAGAGGCCTCTTAAAGAAGGTCTAAGAGATCCAAAGATCTGGGGTGGAAAGAAGATTTGCTTTTCTACTTGTATCTTTTTACTATTTTAATCCCTTCCATGTATGCATATTAATCAAAGAAAGAAAGACCCAATTCCATCACTTGATGTGATTCTCCTCTACACACATCTCACTGCTCATTGCTCATTATATGGCTCCTCCGTTTTAGCCTTCTAACTGTCACCCCTTCAGGAAGGAATTCAAAAGGCCTGCATGCCTCCGTGCTATTGTTTCTATGATGCTATGTAGCTTACTCTCTTCATATAACTTCAGGATCTATAATTATGTTTATATTTATTGTTATTCATTGTATATTCCTCTAGTGGATGAGGATTTTTTGTCACTTTATACCCAGTTCCTAGCATGGCAGCTGGCATATGGTAGTGAGATTATAATTAAGTCTTATTGAATGCATTTAATACAAAGGGTTAAGGACAAATTCTTGTATACAGTTAGTTACGAGATAATTAGATGTGTTTGGTGATTATAAAATTGGGAAAGGAAATTAAAAGTTAAGTGAGTTGAAGTTTGAAAACGCCTTTTGGGCCAACATTGTGGTCTATGAGTCAGCCTGCTGCCTGTGATACCAGCATGCTATGTGGGTGCTGGTTCAGGTCCTGGCTGTTCCAGTTACAATCCAGCTCCTTGCTAATTCACCTGGGAAAACAGAAGGTGGTCTAAACCCCTAGGGATCTGCACCCACATCGGAGACCCATGAAGTTTCTGGTTCCTGGCTTCCTCCTTGTCTAGCCTTAGTTAAGGCCATTTGGACAATGAACCAGCAAATGGAAGATTCTCTCTTTTTCTCTAACTCTTTCTTTCAGACAAATGAATCTCTTTAAAAAGGATTTATAAAATTCTAGTTAACAGACAATTAAGCTTAAACCTCAATTTTAATTAAAAATTATTACATGATTATGTGATCTCTTTAAAAATGTACTCTTAGTTAATGTTTTGATTCCTCCATTTTGTTCAGGGGAATCCCCAAAGAAACTTTGAGGCATTCCCAGTCCAGGCTCCTACATGTACTACTAGTAAGCACAGTGCCCGCCACAGTCCATCACTCCGATCAGCTGGTGGTTGTAACCCCTGGGTTGGATCTATTCTGAGCCCCGACCTCCATTGGAACCAATGAGTATTGCAGCTCTCCCCGGCTCTGCCCATCACACACTAGTCCCTCACCTAAACCAGTGGGAGGTGTGCTGGTTGGGTGCTGCATTCCCTACTGGCACAGGCCATTTCGCCTTGGCATTTTGTGTTTTGTATGGAAGATGGGGTAGATCAATCAACCACCTCAGCTATATGCTTCCAGCGGAAAACTGGACAAGGGGAAACTCTAAGATAGACTATGTCAATCAGTGGACTCTGCACCAGCCTCATCGTACCTGGACTGTTGCTGATGATATGTTGGAGCTTCTAATTGATAGAGGTGATGCTCTGCTGGCTCTGCCTTCAAACCTGAGAGGGCCTCCCTAAGAGGCCTTTGAACTTGACCGGACAGTGGGATGCTGGACTCTGTATGGTGTGAGCCTGTAATTAGGGAATCCCAACGGAACCTGAGCTGTGGTTATGCATCATAGTGAAGGAATTCACCATGGGGGAAGGGTTTGGGGTGAAGGGGGGGAATCCCAGTACCTATGAAATTGTGTCATGTAATACAATGTAATTAATGAATTTAAAAAAATGTACTCTTAATCTAATTTAGAATACATAACTTGCAATTTGAGCTAAAAAGGAAGTATACCAAGTTCTTCATGTATATAAAAAAGCTACATTAATTTTTTGAGCTAAGTATAGTTCACTTTGATTATATTCCCTCCAAAATCACTGTTGATACAACTTAGAATGGCTTGCTTTTCTGGTTTGTTACATATAACACATAATTTTCATTTTCAGTGTTGTTTCATCACACGAGAAGGCAGATATTTATTTATCAAATTCTATGTCCAAGTTTGGTGCGTCCTGCTTGATGCAATCACCTCAAAAAGCTGGAAATGGAAACATGGTAAGCGGAAGTCTTTCATTGTTTTCTTTCACATTTTGCCTGACTACTAAGCTTTCAATGAGTGTTCCTATTTGCATCAAAATATAGGTTCATTTACAAGAAGGAAAACAACAAGCACTGTCACCAGAGATCAAGATCATTAACTCCCACCAAAAATCAATTTCTAAGAATGTGGAAATTTTCTTTAGAGAAAATGAATATAAAAAGGGAACTGATTTCAGGTAAGAGTTCCTTAAAGATACAATTACACCAACAAAAAATTGTTAACTGGGCTCGGCACATTAGCCTAGTGGCTGAAAGTCCTTGTCTTGCATGTGCCAGGATCCTATATGGGTGCCAATTCGTGTCTCAGCTGCTCCACTTCCCTTCCAGTTCCCTGTTTGTGGACTGGGAAGCAGTAGAAGATGGCCCAAAACCTTGGGACCCTGCGCCCATGTGGAAGACCTGAAAGAAGCTTCTGGTTCCTGGCTTCTAATCGACTCATCTCCGGCCATTGTGGCCACTTAGTGAACTAGTGGATGGGATATCCTTCTTTCTGTAATTCTGACTTTCCAATAAAAAATAAATAAATAGGTTTTAAAAATCTAGAAAGACAAAACAACAACAACAACAAAAAACTTGGTACAAAGAAATTCAGCATTCTTTTTTCTTTGGTTCGTTTTAAAGAACGCAGCCTAACTTTCCAACCATTGAAATATTAAACCACTCATGAGCTAAGCTCCTTAAAGTTTTCACAGCATTAGCTAGTTCGATTTTTTGAAAACTTATACATCAGTGCTACTAATTTATTATAAAATATTATATTGAGAAGATATATTTATTTTTACTGATTTTAGAATAATATATTGATTATGCAAAATATAAAGTCACTTGAAAACTACAAATTATATCAGCAGTTTTACAAAAATTTCAAGTTGTATTTCAACCACTGGATTATTTCACACTTTTAGAAGGAAAACTATAGTACTTTCTCTGTCCTTGAAGATTAGATACCTCTTCACAGTTTTTTAAAATATTACCTTCCAGTATGCTTAAAGAAATACATAAAAGAGACTTGATCCTACCTTTGGGTTCATTTTTCCCCACACAGACTTCCTAAGGTTATGCAGATTAAAGTTTATTTGGTACATTAATCTCACAATGATCTTCAAATGTATTTTATGTTACATAAGTGGTGTGTTTTAATCATAAGCAACATTCCTTTCGAAAAACATTTTTTTTAATTTAAAAAAATGTTAAAGAATTTTTGTTATCCAAAATTTGGGGTTTTTTTAAAGATAAGTTTATTTGAAAGGTGTATTTTATAGACTTAGGAGAGACAGAGAGGTCTTCCATCCACTGGTTCACTTCCCAAATGGTCAGAATGCCCAGAGCAGAACTGATCTGAAGCTGGGAATCAGGGGCTGCTTCTGGGTCTCCCACATGGGTGTAGAGTCCCAGGGCCTTGGATGATCTTTCACTACTTTCCCAGGCTATAAACAGAGAGTTCTATTGGAAGTGGAGCAGATGGAACACAAATCACCACCCATATGGGATGCTGTTGCTTGAGGCAGAGGTTTAGTCTGATATACCACCAAGCTGGCCTCAAAGCATTTGAGAAATGCACCCTCAACAGCTGAGCCAGGCTGAAACTAGGAGCCTGGAACTCAATCTGGGTGTCCCATTTGGGTGACAAGGATCCAAGCTCTTCAGCCATCACTATTTGTCCCGTGGATGCGCATCAACAGGAAGCTGTATCAGAAGCAGAGTCAGGGCTCTAACCATGGCACTCTGTTAAGGGATGTGGCTGTCTCAACCCATCTTCTGTCTGCTTAACCGACTGCCATGATGATGATGATTATATCAAAAGAATTGTGTATTTAAAATAAATTGTTACAAAAATAGTGATTTTTCCATCTGCTTTTTCTTTCACTAGTTATTCCAATGATGAAGCTGATGAAATGAAGTGTTTCCTGGGAATATTTGATGGTATTTTCTAGAACAAATTAAAAAAATACTTCTTGATAAGACAGAGTATAAATACAAATAATCACAAAACATACTTTCTATTTTTAAAAAGTAGCTTATAATTTTTCAGATTTTTTTTGAATTTAATGTTTGTTGGCTTTAGCAATAAAATATACAGATGGATTTATTTTCCCCTTATGACTTCTTGAAAGTAGCTTCTATAGTAGCTTTGTTTCAATAACATGATAATGAAGTTTCACTTAGTAATAATTGCTTAGTTAATTAATTTGATTTTCATTGGATTTTGGCAGTGATTAATTTAAATTTTTATTTTTGTATTTTGTATTTGGTATTCTCTGAAGGTAAAGTAATGTTGAGTCAGTGAATGTATTATATGAATTGTTCACCAGTATTATCATTGAGGATTTTGTTATATTATTTACCGTATTTGATATTTAAAGAATCCAATGACTATTTGAACCCACCGTTATCCAATTTGGAGCAACAATAAATGGAACATTAATCAATGTGGATTACTTTCATTTAGCTTGTCTTTCAATGTTATGGATACTAAAATTGTTAGCTTTTATTGGAGCTGTTTTATCTTATTTTCTGATGAATTACGTCTCATATTGACTTCTTGACAGGTAGTATATAGGCACCCTAAGCAGTGTTGATTTCTAATTTATTTTGCTGTATGGGTTCCATATGAACTTGATGCCTGTTCGAGAAATTTCAGAAAATATTGTTTTCTTTAAGCATAAAGGCCTTAGAGTATGAGAAGAGAAACTTCAAAAATAGATCATAGTAAACATTTTTGAGGTATCACATTTGTTAAACTTATATAAAAAGCTTAGAGTATAGATAAGAGGTTTTGTCTCTGTGGTGAAAAGTAAGGAAAATCAGTTACAACCAGTTCCTTTTTTAAAAAATTTATGTATTTTTACTGGAAAGGCAGATATACAGAGAGGAGAGAGAGAAAGGAAGATCTTCCATCCAATAGTTCACTCCCCAAGTGGCTGCAACAGCTGGAGCTGAGCCAAACAAAGTCAGGAGCCAGGAGCTTCTTCCGGGTCTCCCACGTGGGTGCAGGGTCCCAAGTTTTTGGGCCGTCCTCAACTGCTTTCCCAGGCCACAGGCAGGAAGCTGGATGGGAAGTGGAGCTGCCGGGATTAGAACTGGTGCCCATATGGGATCCCGGGCACATGCAATGCGAGGACTTTAACCACTACGCTATTGTGCCGGGCCCTACAACCAGTTCCTTAATTTAATCCTCTTTACCATTACTATGTCGCCGCGTTGGAATCAATCATACTACAACCTTTAAATGTTCTTAAATATCATTAAAATGCAGATTTGATGCATTACAATGTACTCATCTTGCGTACACCGTCTTTGACACTGAAGAAATAGCAATTTAGTTCAAGATGACTTACTGAGATCTGCCAAGTGAAAAGCACCAAGTATGGTACGGCAAAGGTTGTAAACACTGTTTCTGTTCTTGTGGAGCTCCTTAACATGTATAATGAAGTGCAGCCATGCCTTGAAGAAAGTGCAGGTTTCAGGCAATTATAATATAGCAAATATTGCATGAAGTCAAGACTTTTTTGTTGATCAATGTATATAAATATTACATTTACCCTATACTGGTATTATATATGCAATAGCATTATATCTGTTTTTTTAAAGAGTAAATTCTAATTAAAAGCTGCAAATGGCATTAACAGTCATGTGAGCTGTTGGAAACATGGAGCCAGTACATGTACTCCATGCAGCATTGTCACAAACCTTCAATTTGTAAAGCTGCAACAAGTGGGTACTTCAGAAAGTTTATGAGAAAATGGAATTAAAAGTTAGATTTACTTCAATGCAAAAATTTCTCTACAACCAAGCACAGTTTTTCACAATCTACATTTTCCATGGAATTTGTCAAGTACCCTTGTACCTGCAAAGCACAAAAAACATGAAGTTATTCCAGTTATAATAGAGTACATTGGAGCAGTGTACCTCAAGTCTCAGGATACACTGGAGTCACATGAAGGATTTGTTTAAAAGCAAGTTGTTTGATGCTATACCTAGAGGTTCTGCTTGGTAGGTCTGGAGTGGACCTAAAGAATTTGCATTTCTAACAGGTTCTCAGATAATGCTGGCTGAGAGACCACACTTCGACTGTCACTGCAACAGAGGTTTAAAGGGGGAAAATATAATTTTAGCCAGGAAGATCAGTGAAGCCTTTATGAGAAGTTAAAATATGAGCTGAATCTTGAAAGATGAATGTGATTATGGAGACAGAGATGTGGGAAAAAAAACGGAAAGAACAGTCTGAACAAAGGCCCAAGGGCATCTACTTGTGGAATAATCAAAATTCCTTTAAACAGGTTAATATTATAGCTGTTTGAAATGTTTCTCAAGGCCAAACCTTGGGAAGCTTCTGGCGCTAAGCTTAGAAACATAAGGAGTATTTTCTAAACTAGTATTTCCCAAACTTGCTTGGTTATAAGAAAAATATGGATAATTACATTAAATATATGAATACGTGGAGTTCATCTGACATCTTTTGATTGAGTACCACTAATGGAGGAGCCTTAGAAATTTGGTAGTTACAGCAAATATTCTGGTAGTTCTTTTGATCATGTCAATTGGCGAAACACTTGAGTAGATAATAGATTCACTTCCTGAGTAATCAAAATAAATGGCAACTGATAGAGTTGTCATAAACATGCCTCATTTTGACCAAATGTCTACCTGGAAAATGCTATGTACATTCAATAAGTATAACCAAAAGCCTGATGTTTTATATAATAGCCGCTTAAAAGAGTCCAATTGCTGGTTATTCCTTTCAAAGTGTGAATAACTGAGTTTTCCTGTTTTTAAGTTTTTAAATATATTGGATTTATTGGTTCATATAGACGAAGTCATACAACAGAACTTTTCACAGAAATCTGTGTTGAGTTAACTTAGTTTAAAAATTTTCTTAAAAAGTTCCTTAGTAGGCTTCTTGTTTTCTTGGCTTTATAACATCTCACTTGTAGATAGTGAAATTTAATGAGCTGATGTATAGAAAGATTTTAGTTAAGGATGGATGCATAACATGTTTCAATAGGTGGTAGCCATTTGTACCAGAAAGAAATGCTTATGTGCATTTTAAATGACCCATTGAAAAGGGGAGAAGTAATACAGTGTTCATTTGTATTATCTGAGTTGCAAAAGCACTTGACAAACTGCTAACCTTCTACATACATCATCATCAACCACAAAGGTTTATGCAAGATCTCCCTCCTGTAATGCTTTCTCATGCTTTCAGCAGATCTTCCTACTCTATCACCTCTATTAACAATCTTATCTATCAACAAATAAACTATTTGTTGGTGTATGATCAGAGAAGTATATGCATAATATTATGACTTTAAGTAAAACGTAATTAGAAAATAAATCTTTTGTGGGTTTTATCTTCTAAATCCATTTATAAATGCACCGTCTTATTCTTGTTAGAATCATGCAGAGTCTCTTAGCATAAGCCAGTTTCTAGAAAACATCCTCATCAAGCTCAGCAGAGGGACCTTTGAAGTGCTCTTTGAAAACCTCTTGCCTGAGAGTCATGTGGATAACGTTTATCCTAGATAATAACAGGTGTCTGTATGTAAGAACTTTTATAGGAATTGATAAGGTATCGGTGAGAAGAAAGTTGAGGCTCAGCTAAACTTAGCATTTCTTATTATTTGTCATTTTAATTCCTGGCTACTCAAAGTTTGATTGTAAGACATAATATAGGAAACTCCTGGGAGCTGGTTAGAAGCTCAGTGTCTGAGGCCTCACCTGGGCCCTCTGAAGCAGAATCTGCATTTCAACAAGACCCCCAGATGCTGACACACACATCAAGTATGAAACACATTTCTTTCAAGTGGCAAAGAAAGGAGACTATATCAGAATTTTAAGGGAATCCATTCCAGAAGACAAGTTTGTAAGAGTAATGATGATTACTTGGTTTTCTGCACATGTATTTCCTATTTAAAATACAGTATGGTGATATAGCTCTTGTTTAATTGCCTTTCAGTATAGGTTGTTTTCTTCACCAACTGTGTAAATTATCTTTATAAGTCTCATGTATCAACTGGATCTTGTTTATGTAGCTTGAGAGGCACTTAGACTCTGTAGAGTTTTGTTTTAATTAACATAATAAAAGCAGATAATTCAAAAAGAGCAATCTTTTTTTCCAATTTGGAAACCTTTCCATAAACTAGCATGCCTTAAAAAGTCTTATAAACAAAACCAAATAAACAGTAACAAAAACCCTTCATAGTATTCTATTCTGAAAGATTTAGAAAAAAAGTACATCAGCCTGCACTTACATATTTACATGTTGTATCTATAATTTTTTTAAAAAGTAATTAAGGTTAAGCTGACATTAGCATTTTTCCTGAAGTACTTCTTTATGGCAATAGATGGATTCACTCCTTTGGGAGCTGTACATGTAATCCACATAATAAAGCCATCTTTAAAGAAATTTCTGTATTGATCAGTTCAGAAACTTAGGACTTTAAACAAAGATTTAAAAAAAAAATCATTTGAAAAGCAGAGTTAGAGAGGGATAAAGAAAGAGAGCTTCCATCTGCTCATTTGCTCCTGAAATGGCTACAGGTGCCAGACTGAAGGCAAGAGCCTAGAATTCCACCCAGGTCTCATAGGTGGTAGGGATCCAAGTACTTGGCTCATCTTCCACTGCTTTCCCAGGTGCACTGGCAGGGAGCTGAATCAGAAGAGGTGCTGATATGGGATGCTAGTATCACAGGCAGTGGTTTAACCCTCTACCACAGCTCAGGCCTTGAAACTTAAAACTTTTACCATTGGAAATTACAAGCATCATTTACTCCTAAAGTTTTTTTCTTTCTTTTTTATCTGTAAAGAAGGCAGAGTGATATCTACTGTTTCATTCCCCAGATGCCAGCAACAACTGGGACTGGGTCAGAAGCCAGGAGCTGAGGACTCCATCCTGGTCTCCATGTGGGTGGAGACCAGGATGCATCTGCTGCAGCTCAGGGCACACATTTGCAAGAAGGTGTACTGGAATCTGAGGTAGGACTCAAGTCCAGGCACTTCATAAGGTTACACGTGTCCCGAGTGCAGCTTAAGCCATGACACCACAGAAGTATATTGTTGCTATCTATCTGTCTATCTATCTCTCTATATTAAAGATGTATTATTTCTTGTCATTGGAAAGCACATTTAAAGAGAAAGGAGGAGAGGCAGAGAGAGAGAACCTTCTGCCCACTGGCTCATTCTTCAGATGGCCACAACAGCCGAAGCTGGGCTCAACTGAAGCCAGGAGTTTTTTTCAGGTCTACCCTATGGGCACAGAACCTAAACACTTGAACCATCCTTTGCTGCTTTCCCAGGCCACAAGCAGGGAGCTGGTTTGGAACTGGAGTACCCCCGACTTGAGCCAGTACCCATAAGGGATGCTGACACTTGCAGGCAGAGGATTAGCTTGATATATATTTTTAAGATGGGAGGGAAATCTAATTATGCAGTGAAAGAACCTTACAGATTCTAATTCAGAACTTCATCTTAAAACTGAGCTCCTCACCCTGAAATATTTTATTACTTGCCCATAATTTCTCAGCAAATACTTGGTAGAGCCATGACTGGAATCCAGGTTGGTTCCCTACTTTTTCTATTCCAGTTCCTCTAGTTTTATACCTCAGCATTCACTTTTATTAAATTTTTATCTTTTATTAAGAAATGGAAAGTGTATTTAATACTTTTTTCCTTTCTCCAGTGTATTAATAATCTTTCCTAGCTATGAATAATAATACCTCAGCTCTAAAAACAGTTTGTCTCCTAGTTGCTGTTACTTTCTGCTTTTGAAATGCTGCAGACATATATTGCCATATGGGGCATATATGGGATTGTATAGATCAGAATAACTATGCATTACTGTCTTAAAACAGCCAACTACCTTACTGTTCCTTCATTCAATAGTGATTGAATAGCTGCTAAATGTACCCATTGTATCATGAACATGAAAGATGAATAGGATTAGGTCATATTTTAAGGGGCTCATAGATAATCCATGTTAACAGTGATAAAAATACACTAAAACTGCATGGGCCTTTAGGATTACCAAATGCTTCAAAAATTAATATTATAGCCATCAAATTATATAGCCAATGTCTGTTTTATTTATAATTCCATCAGCAATGGAGTAGGACACCTTTTTTGTCACCGGAAATTGTTGATTTCTGGATGTAAGCCATTCTCACTGAGTAGGACCTAATCTACGTAAGATTTAGTTTCTGGACTTCTTTTTTTTTTTTTTTAAAGATTTATTCATTTTATTACAGCCAGATATACAGAGAGGAGGAGAGACAGAGAGGAAGATCTTCCGTCCGATGACTGACTCCCCAAGTGAGCCGCAACGGGCCGGTAAGCGCCGATCCGAAGCCGGGAACCTGGAACCTCTTCCAGGTCTCCCACGTGAGTGCAGGGCCCCAAAGCTTTGGGCCGTCCTCGACTGCTTTCCCAGGCCACAAGCAGAGAGCTGGATGGGAAGTGGAGCTGCCGGGATTAGAACCGGCGCCCATATGGGATCCCGGGGCTTTCAAGGCGAGGACTTTAGCCACTAGGCCACGCCGCCGGGCCCTAGTTTCTGGACTTCTTAATGGACAACATATAGATGTTGTCAAACTTTACCAAAAGAAAAGCTGCGCGATTCTTTTGAATATTGGGTTATGAAAGCAATGAGGTTGGAGAATGGAGTAAATGTAGAAAGGAATAAGAAGTTAATTACATAGTTGATATTTACATACAAATTGTGCTGAAAGGTTATTTAAAACCAAGCACTTATCAATGGCATAGGAAGTAATTCATGTTTTTAACCAGAAGAAATATTTTAGTTAGAAGATCATCCATTATGGAAAATTAAACTATTTCTTACATGTATTTAAAATGTAGTTTTATATGGAAAACAAACAAAAATAGACAGCCCATTTATACTGGAATATACTTTGATATATTAACTAATATTGTTTATTGTTTTTTGTTTTCATTTTCCTGGGAACTAGGAAATATTCATCAAGAAAGAATTGTCATATCCTTGTTTTTCGTTTTTAATTTATTTAAAAATATGGGCTAAACTTGAGACAAAAGAATTGAAAAAAATTGCTGATATGTCAAAGTCACATTTTTCTGTCTTTGACACTAAAGATTCTCTATATTGGGGGAAAAGGAAAAATGTCAGAAAAAATAGCTTAAGTTTTTATGCCTAAGTCTATGCCCAGGTTTCTTCTGTTTTTATTCTGAAGTTAAGGTAGGAGATAGGTTTGAGGAATACTACAACACTCTCCTCTTGGTGACTCAAGAGCAAAAAGAATGTCACTTTCCCTATTTGGTGTGAGAAGGTGGGGACAGTCCCAGAGTTCATCCTGTGCTGAAGACACAGAGAGGGCAAGGTAGTATGTTAGGCTTCACCGGGGGTGCTGAAATACCCGTGAGAGTCCCTCTGTGCCTCGGCAGAACATGGGCAGGAGCAGGATGATTTTGCCATTAGCCTGGGGAGAGTAGAGGGATGGGGTAGGGCCTTAAGTGCCCGTGTTCATTTCCTCACTTTCCCTGAAGTCACAGAAGCTAGTGTCCAACGTAAGGAGACCCAAATATAATCCCAAAAGACACAATCATCTGAGTGCTGCAATTCCAAATGTTGGCATTCCCCCAAAATCAAAATCCCTGAAGTCTAAATACCTTAAAAGTCAGGTAACATTATGAAATTACTTTTTAAAAATAAATTGTAAGATTTGGGGAGGGGCGGCCTCGTGGCATAGTAGGCTAAGCTTCTGTCTGTGGTACAGATATCCCAAATAAGTACCAGCTTGTGTCCTGAATGCTCCACTTCAGATCCAGCTGCCTGCTTACGACCTGAGAAAACAGCAGAGAATGGCCCAACGTCTTGGGACCATGCACCCAGTCTTGGTGCTGTGACTCAGGTTGAACTCCAGCACTACTCGGATCCAGCTCAAATTCGACTCCAGTCAGCATCAGATTGGATCATCTCATCGGATGGTGAGCAAGCAGACTGGACTGGTCTAAATTCTGCTTTTTTTAAAAAAAAAAATTATTTTATTGCAAAGTCAGATATACAGAGAAGAGGAGAGACAGAGAGGAAGATCTTCCATCTGATAATTCACTCCCCAAATGGCTACAATGGATGGAGCTGAGCCAATCTGAAGCCAGGAGCCAGGAGCATCTTCTGGGTCTCCCACGCGGGTGCAGGGTCTCAAGGCCTTGGGCCATCCTCGACTGCTTTCTCATGCCGCAAGCAGGGAGCTGGATGGGAAGCAGGGCCACCGGGATTAGAATTGGTGCCCGTGTGGGATCCCCATGCATTTAAGGAGAGGACTTCAGCCACTAGCCTACCGTGCTGGGCCCTGTAACTTCTGCTTTTCAGAGACCCTGGTTCTCTTCCATTAGTCACTTGCTCTCAGAAACCCCAGCTTCCTGTCAGTCATTTAAAGGTGGTTGCCAGGCTTGCTGACAAGGCTAGAATCATCCCCTAGAGCGGAGATTACTTTTCCTCTCAGCTCTGGGAATGTTGGTTTTGTCGAACAGCATTTCCTTTCGTGGAGTAGGCCTGTTACATGAGACTGGGCAAGGTCTTGGAGCAATTCTGAAATTCAGGCCAGGGATACAGTCTTGCATCTTTCAGAGGGCTCCGACGTCCCAGGAGGGTGTCAAGCTGAAATCTGCATTCTCCTCTCCCTTCCATAGAGATCAATTTGTCGATGAGACAGGGCACAGTTCAGGGCAAAGCCATGAGTTCTGTGATGCTGCCTCAGTGAATCCTTGATTTGTCCCCAGACCCCGACAAGTCCTGCATTTCTTTCTCTACTTGTTACTCCTCTAAATTCTCTCTTTACACTGCCAAAAACTCAGTTTTTACAAATTCCGATTCCTGGCCCCACTAAGCAGCATTTGCTAGCTTTCTCGTGCGTTCTGTGTTGGAGCTTTTTGCAGACAGGCGGGCTTTGCATCTAGGCTCCTCATTAGGTAAGATCCTCACACTGCCTCATCTTTGGAGACAGGTACTCCAGCAAGATCTCTAGTATCCATTTTCCTTCTTTCTTAAATGTGTTTCTGGGTCTCCTTTGTCAGGTCTTTTCCATGCACCTATGTCTCAAAGGAAGCATACTGGGGAGAATTTTTATTCTCACCAAACTTCTTTATCCCTACACCTGCCTAGTCACTACCTAAGCAGTAGTCAGGATGGCATCTTCTCTCCAAACTCTAGCTCCCAACACCTTTGCTAAGACTTGCTGGGAAGGCTTATTGTTGGAATCAGGCTCGTTGTCAACTCAAGGTTAGAACAAGCATTTCCCTTCAGGTACAGAGTGATCATATGTATTTGACCAGGAAGAGGCCCAGTTCTAGCATGCCACTGGTAAATAGAACTGATCACTCCCTGCACATACTGTTTTGACAAATATATATCCTAAGGCTATCCAGGCCCGCTAAAATCTTGGTCACACCTTCAAGTAGGTGGCACAAGAATTGCCCAGCGCTTTCCTAAGTGGTTGAGGGACCACCAATGGGAAACGTTTTACCTGCAGGCTCCCATCCAACAAGGAGGGATCAGAGAATGCTTAAAAACCCAAGACCCTTCCTCAAACCTTTCATTTCTCTCCCTCTCTCCTTTCATGAGGCACCCCACCTCCCAATTCTCTCCCTGGAGGTGCTTTCCCCTTTCCTCTTCTTTCTGCATTTACCTGATCACTTCACAAGTAAAGTTTGTCTTCTGCAACCGATTCCCAGCTTTTTATTTCTGTACTAAGCTGAGGAAAGAACCACTGAGATTTTCTGGTAACTCCACCCTCACCTTCTTTCCTTCCCTGTGGGCTGCAGTGCTTGTCTGCACTCCATGGGCAGTTAGAGAGTTTTCAGAGACCCTCAGACTCAGGAGAGACGCTTCTGTTTTTATTCCCTCATCTAGATGAGAGACAGTCTGTCTACATTAGACATTTTTGGGGGATGCAACCTTAGACATGGGAGATTCCTCTGACCCTCCAGAGTTTAAAGAAAAGATTCCCGCTCTCTTTCTGCACCACAGCATGGGCTGCTTACAAGCCAGAGGTTGGAGAGAGTCAGCCTAAATGGACTTTCTTTGCATAGCTAATGATTGTATGGACTTAGCTGCTGAGCCAGCCCTACCTCTGTGAGGACTGCACATAGCCATTCTGTGATAAACTTTGGCCTTTCCCTGTTCTGTCTTGCTTTCAGCCCAAGTCTCTGCCTCACCCATGCAGGACTGTCAGGTATGTCTAGCAGGAGATGGGAGCTAATCCTCCTCGTGAACCTTTTCCCTCTCTGCAGCTGATGCTTGCACTTGCCTTTGGCTCTTGACTGTAGGAGTATAGGATTCTCTACTTCTTTGTCTCAGGATGTAGCTGTCAGAAAGAATGGGCTCACGTGCAGCATCAAGGTTCTTCTGTGCTATTGTAACTGATTTAAAGAGTCAGTGTTTTCATGTGTCTTGAGAATTTTTGTGCGTTTTACTGTTACTGTGAATGAGATCTGGCCCATAGTGTTTGTTAAAATGCACGGTTAAATGTATTTGATTTTGACCAAGTGATTTGGACCTCTGATAATTCTTCAAAGTTCTAAATCAAGTCTCCTGATTTTTGAATTTCCAGTTGGATCTCTGGAATTCTTAAACAATGAGACTTAACTTGAATGAGATAACAGTCTTTTGAGTTATATCATGCAAAGTACATTGTGAGCTTACAAAATTATGCCAAATATATGTATACTACTGTCATTGTTTTTTACCTGGAGCTGTTATATACACAGGAGGAGGTTTTGTATATACATGCTTTTATGTTATTCTACCAAAGTGAATGAATACAAATTGTTTCAGAAAATTATGTTAATCCAAATGTCTGTCAATTCACGTAGTTACATGGGTCTTTGACATATTTTCAAAGTTGCTAACATAAATTAGTGCCTTTGTTTGCTAGTCAGGAGGTGTTCTGACTCTGTAAAATTGTTCCAACTTTGGGATAATTCTGTGTGCTCTTATTCAAGGCTTTTATTTTCATTTTGGTGACAAACCAGAGACATGGTTTTTGTATCCTATTGAGGTAATCTTTGTTTTCCGTCTCAGTAAGTTCTCATTGTTTAAAAACAGATAAGACTGTTTAAATTTGCATTTGTTTTATAAGTAACTTTGTATCAATGAAAAAATCTGATCCATGTTTTGTTTACCTGATGTTGGCATCCTTGTCAGGCATTCAGAAACTCAAAAGTTCCGAATACTGTGCTATTTCCCATCTGGGGTCCCCAGGAGATATCAAAGGATATGTTTCCTATCTGTAGAGGCAGCAACTAATCGGGCTATTTAGATTCTAGTACAGATATTGTCAAGATGCAAAGTGGTGCTAAGTTTTAAGTTACAGTATTATAAATGCTGCTGATACAAATGTCCAAGAATTACAAAATCTAATGATCTTGTTGTTTTCTTAATAGAAAATGCTCTAAGGCCTAAAGAGTACAAGTGTTTATAAAATCCTATAGGTGGTTTCTAAAAAACTGTAGAGAGTAATCAGATGCCTCCTGTTGTTCAATTAGCTTTGTAATTCTAAGTATGACTTTTTCTTCTTCCAAGTTCTTTTTTTGTTCAATACATTCTCCAATGGAGAAAGCATGGCTAATTCAGGTTACTCAGAGCAAGATGTATTTCTAGATGACTGGTAATTTTCAAAACATTTAAAAATTTTAAGAAGTTAGTACTAAAACCCTTTTGTTGTCCTGTAATGTATGTTGTGTTATGTGTGTACATATTATATGTCTGTGTGGCAAAAGTTAGAAAGAGCTTGTTTTAATTAACTTGCAGAGTATTCGTAAATTAAGATTGCTAAATTCATGCACACACAAAAGAGATTTATCATTTCCCCCAACTCCATAACATACAGTCCTGTCTGACTTTTTTACACAACTCACCTGGGAGTATGATATTGTTTTGAAGAAAAGGTTCAATGTTAAACACAAATCTTTACTAAAAGAATTTGATAACCATCTTATAAAAATAGGACACAATGAAGATACTCTTGAAGTCCTATTTTTATCCTTAAATTAAAGTTTAAAGAAATGAAAGGGATTAGCAGTTATTATTAAATTTTTATGTTAAAAATTATGAACTTTCAATATATAAATTTCAAGTTTTCCCCAACAGGCTTTATTGCTTCCTCTGTCTTTTCATTTTCCTGTGCTGTCCATCAACCAACAGTTTCCTATCGTTCTGGGATTTTCCTTAATTTCTGTTTGTATTACAGTGTCATATTTCTTTTATTTTAAGTGATTTTAATTTCATTTTTAATATATAGTGAGAACACAGTGTAATAAGTTCATTTCACTACTTTTCATTCTCAAAATAACTTTATCCTTTGAAATTTTTACCTTCTAAAGTAAGTCAAGCACTTTAGAATCTACACAGAAATATTCTCTTTCCTCTTTGAATTTTCTGCATTTGTACAAAAAAGTTTCATATTCCATATATCTTTTAAACATAGTAGTGTAATAAAATACTTTCCCTAGTAGTGTAATAAAATACTTTCCCACTTGATGGAACTTGTATAGTTCTATTGACAAAATTGTGTAAGTTATGACTTCATGTATGCTTTTAAGTGACAAGATTCTTTTTTAATAATAAATACAACTGTATTTTTTCTTATGAAAGTAGTACATGGTTATTTATAATACTTATGCCTTTAAAAATACTCTCAAATTATATATATGTATATATATACAATGTATATATGCATAAATACAAAAACAGTACTAGGTGAAAAATATAAGAAGCCAGATACATTGCTACCTAAGTAAATTTAAAATATCTATGTAAGAAACAAAAATACACTTTATAATTACATTAGCATTTTCCAGAGGGACAGAGTCTATTAAAATGGCATTTATAATTAACTATCACAGTAAGAATACATACAAACTATAAGATTTACATAGAATGTGTTAGAATAGTTATCAGTTAATGGGTGTTTCAGGTGCATAATTGGAAGATATTGCTGAGAAATGGATATAAGAGAGAATAAAAGAGTACATTTCAGATATTAAAGAATTGTATAAAAACCTTGAAATCCACCTTAATCTCAATACTTGATGATAATCACAGCTAATGTATTTTGGCATATATCACTCTGCCTTTCAAACCAATCGCTAAGTCTATTTAAAATTAAAAACAAATCTTCAAGCCTGAAAAAAGTTTCAATTCCTTAGTTGTTAATGGTGAAACCTGAGTGTGAATTTTCTATTTTTCAACTTCATTACTAAAGTGTCTTTTAATTTTTCTTAGAGTTTCAGATTTCATTGGCACCTTGTTTGTCCAAAATAGATGAATGGATTTTCAAACACAGTAACCAAATCAGAGAACAGTTCCAGCGCTATTGCTGGAGCAGCCTGAAAGGAGGCTCTGAGTCAAGCTGTTGAGCCATTAGACCCTGGGTTTGCTCATACTCATGTATTATAGGATCTTAGATTGTTCCTTCAATCCCCTAAGTCTCATTTGGCACAACTACTATATGGGAATGAGGATATGCACTTGGCTGCATCTCTAATCCCTGGAGTATATATTTCAACAAATACTTGTTAACGAGTTAATTTTTGGCAGCCATTTAGGAATGAAGAATATTAAGCCTAGAACCTAGAAAATACTAAGTGATAGCTCTTGTCATTATTAAGATAAACTATATGGAGACATTGTAGAGGACAGATGGAAAGGCTCCGAAATCATTCTTTACTGTAGTTAGAAATTAACTTGGAAGATTAAGATATTAGCTATAGTTAGAAAAACAAAAGTTATCTCAAATGTGGAAACTTTCATAGTGTTAGAGTTTCTTTATATCAGTGTATGGAAAAGAAATATATACCACCTCAAAACCATCAGGATGACTACCATAGTATCATGCAAAATATAAAACAAACAGAAATTCTTGCGAATTCTTTGTAGTTTGGTATGCTTAGGCCTAGGAATTAAACAAGCCGCAGCAAGCAGAGAGCAGCTGTGAGGCTTCTTCCTGAGTCTGGGCACCCTTTTCTCACAGGGCTGCCCCTGGAGCCTTACCAAATGCATGGGAACTCCCAAGCTCTGAACTGGCCACCCCCCTGGGGAAGGTGGTGATGAATGTATGGAAGAATTGTGCCTGTGCCGGCTTGTCAGAGCAGCCATTGCGGTAGATTGATGGCTAATCTGAGGATAGGGGAAGGTGAAGCACCTGTAATCCGTGCAATCACTAGGATAAACAACAAGACTGTTAGTTATATTATGGTATCTCTACAATCTTTCCTTTTCCTTTTATTTTTTTAAACAAGACCCTCAAGTCTTTGTAATGACATTTGGAAAGAAGCTTAATAAAATCCGTGTTGAGAGTGACTCACTCACTTGCTTGCCTGAGAGTATGTTGAGTCACCCAGTTCCCTGCTATTAATTTTAATTAAATCTTCTATTTCTGCCGTTCAGTTCCTGCCCTTCAGCCTTGTTTCTTGCAGGATTGTTGTATAATGGCATACGACATGATGTATGGTTGAACACGTATATGCCTATATTGTCATAGATGAACTGTATAAGGGAGACTAGCATATCTGGAAGTGAAGACATGTTGCAATGTACATTGCTACTACTGAGTAAAAGGAGGACTCCCAATGAAGCAGCTAAATATACCTTGACAATGTGATACTAGATTTTAAACATTTGTTTAAATCTACAATGCCATGATGCATTTAAATAGCAGAATGTTAAGCTAGTAGCCGTTACTGAAGGACTACACTACTGTAATGTGGAGGAGAAATAATGGAAGGAAAAAATGGGGAGGGAGAAAAAGGAAGGCAAGGGGGCAATCCCTGTATCTACAAAACTGTATCAGGGAAAATAATAACAACTAAATATTAAAAAGAAAAACAACAAGACAGAATTAAATAAAGATAAGAATGTGGAATGGTACAGTACCGTGGAACAATAGAATTTTCACATGATCTGATGATTTTGCTTTGGGGCACTTCCTCAGAAGAATGGAAGGCAGACAGCTGGTGTGTTGGCTCAACTGGCTAATCTTGTACCTCCAAGTGCTAGCATCCCATATTGGCACCATTTCGTGTCCTAGCTGCTCCACATCCAAACCAATTCTCTGTTTGTGGTCTGGGAAAAAGAGGAGGATGACCCAAAGGCTTGGGACCCTGCACCCACACAGGAGACCTGGAGAAGGGTCCTGGCTCCTGGCTTCAGATCGGCTCTGCTGCAGCTGTTGTGGCCGTTTGGGGAGTGAGTAAATCAGTGGATGGAGCATCTTTCTATCTCTCTCTCTGTGTGTAAACTGCCTTTCCAATGAAAGCAAAAATAAAGGAATGGAAGGTAGAATCCTGAAGAGATATTTGTGCACCTGTGTCCACAGCAGCAATGCTCATACTAGATAGAATGAGGGTGTAACACAAGGTCCTGGCGGCAGGTAAGCAGGTACACAAAATGTGTATGAATATGGGCCCTAATATCATTTGGCTTTTACAAAGAAGGAAAACTGTAACACATTGCAACATGAGAGAAACTTGAGGACATTATACCAAGTGAAATATACCAATCACAAAAATGCAAGTCCAACTCCATTCCTTCAGAACATTCATGGAAAATGGGATTAAAACATAATGCACAATTTCCATGAACCTTTCAAAGTACCACCAAGGATGTGGTTCTACTTTCTGAGATTCTTGAAGAAGTCAAACACACAGAGGCATGAAGTAGATAGTGGGTGGGGAGGAAGGGGCAAGAAGAGTTACTGGTTGATATAAAGTTTTAGTTTTACAAGACCCAAAAGGAATTTTGCTGAATGAAGGTGATAATGGTGGTATAGCAAGTGCATTTTCTATTATGTATATTTCAAAATTTACAAAAGAAGCCTACGTAAAATCATACATGTAACAAGTGTAGTTTTATGTGAGAATCTGTTAGTGCTAAACATTTTGAAGATCGTATAAATTTTTTTAATAGTCATGGTAGTGTGACATGGACAGGCCAGACATGATCTCTTTTTAGGCCTGGAAAGGGGAGACCAGACCCTACAACCTGACCTGTGGGACCACCAGCTGCCCTTCCTTCCCAAATGGTCCCTAGCAGCATGTTCTTCTTAGTGTCTGCCCACAGAGGGGTGTGTGAGTTTTCAGGTTTCAGGATTAATGTTGTGCCTGGATGTTGTGCGGTTATAAATACTTCTGATCAGTTATCATGGTAAGGATGTTTGTCTCTCGGCCAGGCTGATGACAATTTAATGTCAGCCAGTGATTATACACGCGTATCAGAGACTACAATCCTCTCCACTGTGCCAGTTGTTCATGCACCAGAAAGGGACTTTCAGACACAGCTTGTTCGTCTGACAAGGCTAATGGGTCATTATTAGCAAATCGGCATCCAGTACTCCAGAAGGAAATGAGCTGGCTTCCCAGCGTTATTTATTTTTCATAAGTGCCTCCAGTTTGTCTTGCATCTAACAGCAGGAGACAATTACCCTATCATCCTTTCCTACATTTTCCAAATATATCTTAAATGACTTTAAATGGTAAATGGGATATGTCTACTGACACTGAAGTAGACACATGGGTGGTCGTAAAGGACCATCAATAGGAAATGGGTGGGATTCAGGTTAGACATATGCCAAGGGCATTTAATGCTTTTGTTTTCTATGCATTTCTGTTGAGCAAGAATGACCAGCTGGAAAGTGGAGATGGGTTGGGAGTGGGGGCGAAGGGGAAGGAGTATGTGATCATCGCAAGAACTGAGGCAAGTTTGTAATGCTCTTACTGCGGTTGGATCAGGCAACCAGGGTGAACAAACAGTCCCAATCCACTGGTTCTCCTCTTTATGGGATTCTTTAAAAAGGGGAATGTGTTACTTACAAAAGGAAAAGTAATTCCTTCTCCACTTGCCCACGAGTATTCCACTCCACTCTCCCCTTCAGTTAGGACAGCCTGAGGGAAGCTGGAGGGGCCCTTCCCAGCTGGACACTTGCCCTGACCACCCAGCAGGAGACTACGCCAAGATGAGCCTTTGTGTTCAAGCCTGGATTAAATCATAACGCACACCGGCAATCGCAGTACACCTGGAGCTGCAATGGCCAGGGAGGCTCTGGCAAGAAAAAGAGCTGTTCTTTTATCTAGAAGGAGAGTGGCTGGATGAGGACCCCTGTTTCTTTAACAACTGACAACCATCCTGTTAGAGGTGTCCACTCTTGCTTTCAAAACAAAAAGCAGCTTGTAACTGTAAAAGGCTACACTGGGTTTTCTGCACCCCCACCTATTTAGAGGCAGAACCTATTTATGAGGCTTTATTAAGTGCAAATAAGTCCCTGGGCTTCAACGGAGAAGCAGCTGCTGCTGAAGATGTGGTCATTTGCATATAAATGACATGATTTCAGCTCAGAGAAGAATATTGAAAAATATACATGTCGACAATGGAATCCTGATAGATTCACACATATTAAGGTCAGATATTGTAATTTTTAAGGCTGCTGCATGCTGATGACTGCATTGTATCACACATTCGGTTCTGTTAGGGTTGTATTAGTCTCATCCTCCAAGAAATGGAGGATTTTTTTTATCATGAATTAATTAGACTACTTTTTTTTCTAAAGATGAGAACATTTAGGTCAACAAGCTAAATGCTCTACAAATGCATGGGCTCTGTGACAGGTGAAGCTACCAGTTTGGTTTCCTTTCCAGCTATACACAGAGAGCTGTGTGCAGGTGCCCCCAGGGAGCAGCTACCTTGCTTTCTCTGACTTCACTCTCTCCACTGCAGGCTCAGCCTCTCCTTGAAGGGCAAAGGAAGCCGAAGCTTCTTCATTCTAGCAAATTCTCAATAGCCTGACTCAAGCATTAGAGGGGAAATTTGATAGCCTAGAAATTTCCACCAGTTTGCCAAATGCCCACCACTGTTTTCTTGCTTCACGGCCTGTGGCTTGAGATACCCAACTGGCCAACCCTCTCATTTCTTCTTCTACTTTTCCATTTATTTCAAAGGCAGAGGGGAGAGAGAGAGAATCTGCCATCTTCCAACACTAGGGCAGGCCTAGTGTTCTATCCCACTGCCTTCACTCTCCCAGGCAGTCCTCAGCTCCTCTGGGGAAAGTTTTCCCATAATTAGTGAGTACTAAAGTAATCATTTTAGGTTTTCTCTTACAAAACTGGTATCTTATTTCTTTTCATCAATAGATTCTATTCATACTAATTTCAAATTTGGCCATTGAATTATCCTTTATCAACTAAGACATGTAACTAATTCTCAGTGTAGTATTAAAACCTATGCATTAACACTTCTTGGATGAATAAATTCCTTGATACACATACACATTTTTTTAAATTTTTTTATTAAATTTATTCATTAATTACATTGTGTTGTAATTACATAGAATCTGGGATTCTCCCCCCCCACCCTCCCCCCATGGTGGGTTCCTCCACCCCGCTGCATAACCATAGTTCAAGTTTAGTTGAAATTCCCTCCCTGCAAGAATTTGCCAAGCATAGAGTCCAACATCCCATAGTCCAGACAAGTCCATCTACTTATTGGGAAGACCCTCTCTGGTCTGAGGGCAGAGTCAGCAGAGTATCTTCCCGGTCAAATAAAAGCACTAATATACCATCTGCAACAATTAACATCATTATGGATTGAATTGACATGATATTGAGCAGTCAACATGTTAAAAATAAATGTGATTTCTTAACCACTTTCTGTGACCCCCCATTCACAGTTCAATTTTAGTTTATATACTACAAATGACATAATATCCATAACATAACATGATATGCTTAACATATCATATTAAATTAAGGCAAACATGTGGTATCTAACCTTTTGGGATTGGTTCATTTCCCTTAGCATTATGGTTTCCAGTTTGGCCCATTTGGCCACAAAGAACTGCATTTTGTTTTTTGTAATAGCTGAGTAGTATTCCATGGAGTAGATGAACCATAGCTTTCTTATCCAATCCTCTGCTGATGGGCATTTTGGCTGTTTCCATGTTTTTTGCAATTACTGATTGTGCTGCTATGAACATAGGAGTGCATGTTGGTTTCTCATAAAACAAGTGTTCTGGATATATTCCTAGGAGTGCTATAGCTGGATCATACGGTATGTCGATTTTGAGTTGTTTGAATATTCTCCATACTGATTTCCATAGAGGCTGTACCAATCTGCAGCCCCACCAGCAGTGGAGTAGGGTTCCTTTTTCCCCGCAACCTCGCCAGCAAGTGTTGTTGGTGTTTTTTGTGTGGACCACCCTTACTGGCGTTAGGTGGTATCTCATTGTTGTTTTAATTTGAATTTCCCTTATTGCCAGGGAGCTTGAGCATTTTTTCATATGTTTATTTGCCATTTGGGTTTGTTCCTTTGTGAAATGTCTGCCCATTTCCCATGCCCATTTCTTGAGTGGCTTGTTTATTTTGGTGTTTCGGCTGTTTTGTAATTCTTTGTATACTCTGGAGATTAGTCCTCTATCACCTATGTCGTGCACGAAGATCTTCTCCCATTCTGTGGGTTGCTTTTTTACTTTGTTGATTGTTTCCTTTGCTGTGCAGAAGCTTCTTAGTTTGATGAGGTCCCATTCGTTTATTTTGGTCTCAATTTCTACTGCTTTTGGAGTCTTTTTTAGGAAGTGAGGGCCTACCCCTAAGTGTTGCAGTGTGTTTCCAACATTTTCTTCCAAAAGTTTGAAGGTTTCTGGATGCAGGTTTAGATCTTTTATCCATTTAGATTTGATCTTAGTATATGGTGAGAGCTGTGGGTCTATCTTTTTGTTTCTACAGGCTATCAACCAGTTGTCCCAACAGCATTTATTGAAGAGACCTTCCCATTTGCCTGGATTATCGTTTGACCTTTTATCAAAGATTATTTGACTGTATCTGTGTGGGTTCCCTTCTGGTGTTTCTATTCTGCTCCATTGATCTTCCTCTCTATCTTTGTGCCAGTACCAGGCTGTTTTGATAACCACTGCCCTGTAGTATGTCCAGAGGTCCGGGACTGTGATTCCCCCTGCTAACTTCCTGTTCTCCAGGATGGTTCTAGCTATCCATGGTTTTTTGTGTTTCCAGATGAACCTTTGGATCATTGTTTCCAGTTCCATGAAGAATGTTTTTGGCAATTTGATTGGAATTGCGTTGAATGTATATATTGCTTTTGGCAATATAGACATTTTAATGATATTGATTTTACCTATCCAGGAGCATGGGATGTTACTCCATCTTTCTAGATCTTGTTCAATTTCTTTTTTCAGTAGTTTTTAGTTTTCCTCAAATAGGTCTCCTACATTTTTGGTTAGGTTTATTCCCAGATACTTCATGCTTTTCCCTGTTATTTTGAATGGTATCTTGCTGGTTAGATCTTTTTCCATCTTGGGGCTATTAGCATACACTATGGCTGTTGATTTTTGTTCATTAATTTTGTACCCTGCCACTCCACTGAACTCTCGTATAAGTTCTAGTAGTCTCTGTGTTGAGCCTTTTGGCTCTTCCATGTAAAGAATCATGTCATCTGCATATAGTGAGAGCTTGACTTCTTCATTTCCCATTTGGATTCCTTTGATTTCTTTTTCTTGTCTTATGGCCTCAGCGAGTACCTCTAGGACTATGTTGAATAGCAGTGGAGAAAGCGGACATCCCTGTCTTGTTCCAGATTTCAGTGGGAAGGGTTCTAGTTTTTCTCCATTCAGTATGATGCTGGCGTTGGGTTTTTCATATATTGCTTTGATTATATTGTGAATTTTGCCATCTATGCCTACCTTGGTTAGGGTCTTTAGCAGGAAGTTGTGCTGGATTTTGTCGAAAGCTTTTTCTGCGTCTATTGATACTATCATGTGATTCTTGTTTTTCAGTTTTTGGATGTGGTGTATCACATTTATGGATTTCCGAATGTTGAACCACCCCTGCATTCCAGGGATGAATCCTACTTGATCCGGATGAATGATCTGTCGGATGATTTTTTGAATTCTATTGGCTAGGATTTTGTTGAGTATCTTAGCATCAATATTCATCAGAGAGATAGGTCTGTAGTTTTCTTTCTCTGTAGGATCTCTGTCCGGTTTTGGGATTAAGGTAATGTTGACTTCATAGAATGAGTTTGGAAGGGTTGCTTCCTTTTCTATTGTTTTGAAGAGTTTGTAGAGGATTGGGGTTAGTTCGGGTCGGAATGTTTTGTAGAATTCTGTAGTGAAGCCATCTGGGCCTGGGCTTTTCTTTGTTGGGAGGTCTTTAATCACTGATTCAATCTCTGCTTCAGTTATGGGTTTGTTCAGGTCGTTTTTTGCCTCTGGGCTAAGTTTTGGCAGGTTGTGTGAGTCTAAGAACTTTTCCATTTCTTGACACATTTTTAAGGACAGAATTAAAGAGGGCTCATGAATAATTAAATAGCTAGCAGGGGGGTAAAGGAAACAGAAAACTCACTATCAGTGCTTGCACTTCACGGAGAACTTTAGACAACTCTATTATGCTAACTTGGAAAAAGAATGACTTTCAATTTGCTGATGTATTCAGCACTGTATAGTATCCTAAAATGATCTGGAGAGGAACATGTAGCAGTTTGAGATAAGTGGCAATCAGATTTTCTTTAAGATGTGAAACCGTAAGTTCTAAAAAGCCTGCTATTGGTAAGATTGTATGCAAAGATGATCAGATTCCCCAGTATTTGTTACCTTAAGACTAAAGAAAGCTGATTTACAGCACCATAAGGTGGATGGAAGCCTTGTGAAGACCCAAGCTTATACGACTTGGAGGGTTCTCTTTAAGGAAAAGAATCTACAATTATTGATAAGAAATTGAGAACAAACCTGACTATTTAGGATGAGAAAAATACAACAAATACCACATTTTTTAAAAATCACAACGAATTGTAAACCTGACAAAAGCCACCTGACCAACCTGTTTCTGTTGATCAACGGGCACAACATCATCTCTCACAACTGACAACCTTTTCAATCTTGTTTTCAGGTGGGTGAAAGAGACATATCTTATAGTATGGGTGGGTTAGAGAAACATATCTCCTTTCTACAACCAGCAATATCATTATAAGGAACCTTGTGGAATTGTTGTCAAATTTGGGGAAATGCTTCTTTCTGTCACAGCTGAGCTGTGAAATTTCAAATTTTCTTGTCTCTGGCTAATGCTAAGCAATGCCACACATCCTGGTTCCTGTACCAGGCACCAGAACCTGAGGCCATGGTCCTTGGTACACAGGACCACAGCGGGAGACAATATCTTCTATGGCAGTGCATTCCTGGGCCCTGTTCCCTCACATCTCTGGGAGTAATGTTTCTAGGTACTGTCCCTTATCAGGATGGGTAGCAACATCTTCCTACACACAGACATGTCTAGCAAGCACAAAATCCAATGTAGCACCACCAGGCATTCTCTGTGCAGCCGTCCAGGTTGGCCAAGGTAGAAGTAAAACCAGAAAATGCCATGAGAGAGATTAGAAAGGCAAGAACCCACATAGATGTGTGGCTCTCTGAGGTCCAGGAGCCTAGACACCGCCAATTCTCCAGTGGCCCGGCTGCCACCTCTCCCAGGCAGAGCTCTGCTAAAAGCAGTACGTCGTGGAGCTGCCCAGGATGGCCTGGATGCTCCCTTCTGTCCCAGCGAGAAGATGGAACTGGCAGTTTAGACTGCTGCAAACAGTTTGAGATAAGCTTGTCGTTCCATAGGAATTAATCCATGCCTCTAGACAGCACGTAAGCTTATTGGAAAGCTTCTTCAATTCGAGCAGTTAATAATATATCAAGTCTTGTAGCTTAAGGGATACAATTTTCAAAATTATTGTACTGAGGGAATCATAAATTCCACCAAGAGGAAGGTTGGAGTCCAGATATTTTATTTTCGATTTCCATCTAGGGTGCATTATGACACTCCACATGAAAGTCAAATCGTCCATGTAAAATGGTTTCCAGGTGATAAGTTTACCCCAAGGGGTCCTGGAGAGTAATACATTCAGAGTTATATCTGACTTTCACAATCTATAAAGACTAGTTATCAATTTTTTGAAAGATTTGATAAGCAGGGACAAAAAAAATAGCTTACGGAGGCTGACATTTGTCTCATTAATGGGTACAGCCTAAGAAGTCGAGGCTTCTCCCGGACTTGGCTGTAAATACAGCGCTGACATCCATTTTGGAAGGTTGCTGCTTTGTGCTGCTGGGAAGATGTTTGTCTAACCTTGCCCCGACTGTAACACACACAAGAAAGCAGTGACGTTCTTGTCAGCCTTGGGCGTCTTTTTCAAACAAGGGCACATACTATGCCAATATCTGTCAGATTCCAGGCCACTGCATATTAAAAATTATGTCCCATCAACACTGTCTGGCCTAGAAGAAGTTTTATTAAGAAACAATTCTCCTGTTGTGTTTGGGGAAGGAAAGGGGTTGGAGGGAGGGACCCATTTGACACAATAGAATTTGCAGGAATAATGAATGTCTCTGCCTGGTCAACACAGCATCACTGCTGCCTGCTGCAGAGTCTCCGGTGGTAAAACCATGGCTCCCCCCTTGCTCGGCAGGTCCAGGGAACATGGCAGAAACAGGCAGAAGTCCCATATATGAAGGAATTGCCAGTCTCAATGTTGCTTGTCACTGTATCACTCTGTTACAGTGGGACAGTGCTAGCGCTAAGTCGCTCCCTTGGTACCAGGGAGAAAGGAATGCTGGGTTGCAGGCTGGCAAGTGGCTGGGATGTTTCTCAAAGCAGTAATGGAAACAACAGGGTGAGTGTGTTTGCTTGGCTTTCCAGGAATGCTAGCCTCACTCTTCAAAATACCCAAAAAATACCTGAATGAAGCAATATTAATGTAATGCCACCTTTATCTAAGCCCATTCATAAATGGGTTGTTTCTATTAAAGTCAATCTTCTAAAGGACTGAATTATATTTTTATTTTAAAACCATTTTGCATTTTAACCTTTCTAAAATAATTTTGCACTTTCTTACATTTTCAGTGAGTGTAACTTTGGGTATGTGAAGAAAATCACAGTCACCAGTTACCAGCCCAGTCTTGGTCTCCAGGGTCCTTCATGCTTTTCCAGGTCCTTCTCCTGCTTAGCTCACTGTAAACCCCACTTTCCTCTTCTAACCAGAAGGTGGCAGATTGGAACAGGTGAATGTAGGAGCTTGGGAATCCAGATCATTCCAGCTCCACCTCAATGTCTTGAGTTGCTTCACTTATAAGATGGAGAGAAAGGGTCTGCCCATAGGATTGCTGGGGGACGAAGTGAAGTTTACCCAGAATCAGCCCAGAGACCTGGCCAGTTCATCAGTTTCTTTGCAGAACACCTAAAATACATGGGCTCTTAGAGAGGACCCCATGGCTTCTCATTGGACTCTCCAGGGACTGGTTTACGTGCCCGACCGGTCTTCTCATGCACACCAGGCACTGGATGGGAGCAGGAAAGTAATATTGCCAACACCTCACCCCTGAGAGCATGGCAGATCATGATTTAAAGTAGTACCAGACTCATCTCTGTACCTCTTTTTGGGGGTCCACCCATCTATAAAAACACTTTTTTCTTTTTCCTTGTTTTTCCAAACATAAAAAGGAATAAACATCTTTTTAAAAAATGAATAAACAGATTTCATCACTTTATTTGCAGACCTGGCTTTGCACATAAGTAAACAAAAAACCCCAAGTTAACTTCTGGGAAATCTAGGGTAGCCTTAACGGTGAGATTTCTCAAATTGGAGCCTGGGGTAGGCATATGTCTTGGCAAGTGAGTCGACCACTTGGTTGCCTGCATCTCAAATTGGAGTTCTTGGCTTAAGTCTTGATTCTGTTTCTGGTGCAGTTTCTGTTGATGCTGGGAGAGATCAGATGATGAGTTAAGTACTAGAGTCCCAGGTTTCCAGCTTTGGCCTGGTCCAGTCCTGGCTGTGGCAGCATTTGGGGATTGAGTCATGAGATAGAAGCTATCTCATGTGTTCTCTCTTTCTGTCAAGCTTGAACACACATCAGTATCACCTACAAAGTTAAAAACACAGATTCCCAAGTCACATACAGGAATTTCTGAGCCAGTAGGGTTTTGTTTTGTTTTGTTTTTGGTTGGGGGAGGTTTGAGAATCTACATCACCAAGTTCCCAGGTGATGGTAATGTTGACTGTGCTGGTCCAGGGACTGCACTCTGAGAAGCACTGCTTTAGATGATCCAAAGCAAGAAGCATATTACTGATGTGCAGGTGGCCAGTCCCACACAGGTGCTGCTCCAGAAGGGCAGTGATTCTCTGGAGGCAGGCTGGGGGACAGCTGGGTCCACAGAACTAAAGCCTGCTCCTATACACAGCGTTGTACATCCACACATGGCCAAACCCATCCATGAGCAGCCACACCCACCAAGGACCTTTCCTAGCATACTCCCTAGTGGGTTATAATTGGACCCACAGACAAGAGTGACCAGGAGGGGCAGGCTAAGTCGCTGCTTGCATGCCAGCATCCCATATGGATACTGGTTAAAGTACTTGGTGCTCCAGTTCCAATCCAGCTCCCTGCTAATGGGAAAGCAATGGAGAATGGTCCAAGTGCTTAAGCCCCTGCACCCATATGGGAGACCCAGAAGAAGCTCCTGGTTCATGGCTTCATATGAACTCAGGTCTGGCCATTGCGTCATTTGGGGAGTGAACCAATAAATGGAAGCTCTATCTCTGCCCCCCAGTCTTCTCTTTAACTCTGCCTTTCAAAATAAACATAAATATTTAAAAAGCAGTAATCCAGAGCCAAGCCATTACATGACAGGGCTTTAGGCAGCACCAAGCACATGGGCCTGTTGGCTACCAGGACATCACTCACCATAGAGGCACATGGATATAGGAGCACAGAGATGGGGCAAAGGTATAAAAGGCATGGGAACTGATGAATGTCATCTTCCAAAGTTTCTCTTCTCAGCATAATTGAAGTTGAAATCAGTTTCTGAAGTATGGCCTCCATGTCCCTGACTCTGAAGGTGTCCCAGGGGGGCTCTTGGACTGACCCTAAGAGGAGAGCTATAGCAATGGCCTGGTTACTCCTTGGCAACGTCTGCTTGTGTCCCAAAGAGCAAAGTGGGGAGTGAAAAATCCTGGGAGAAGAGGGAGATGGCTGAGGCACTTTTAGGAGCAGGGATAACTAATTTTCAAAGTTGATTTTTGGAGGGGTTGTATTGTATGACCTCCATCTCTAGGATGCACCTGCTACGTGCACTGTTGGTAGTGGTAGAGTGTGAAGGGTTTCCATCTTCATAGTGAGAGACACCCAAGACTGCTGTGGCACATGTCCAGTGGAGGGTCAGCAGGCTCCAGGACATTAGGCAGCTCAGGGAATTCTATCCTCAGGGATGTCCTGAGATCTAGGGAGGGTCCCAGACTTCCCACAGCATTTAGCCCTCAAAACTTGTGGTACTTTCATGTAAGTAATAAAGAAAAGCTGATCTAAGGGACACTCAGGTGACAAACTGTTTGGTAGTTTCAGGATGGAGGAAGATTATGAAGTCAACTCATTTTACTTTTGTCGTCATCAGATTTCTGCAACCTAAAGAGAGTGTGTTTGTTCACTCAGTAAGTGAAGCCCAGCTGTGTCACATCTGCATTGCTACTCTCCTCTTCCTCACCCCATTATGCTGTGGCCAACGAGCCACTCCCAAGTTTGTATGTGTTCATTCATTTAGTCAATAATTGTATTCCTGGTACTATATGGTGTAACAGGGGTTCAGCAACAAGCAGAAGAAATAAAAAATGACTGCCTTCAGGGATGATGTGGTGGTTTTGTAAGCCAGTTCCCCTCCTGCAAAGCCAGCATCCAATAAGGGCACTGGCTCGTGTTCCTACTGCTCTATTTCAGATCCAGCTCCCTGCCTATGTCCTGAGAAAACAGTAGAAGATGGCCCAAAGCCTTGGGACCCCGCATGTACGTGGGAGACCCAGAGGAAGCTCCTGGCGCCTGGCCCTGGATCAGTTCAGCTCCGGCTGTTGCAGACCTGGAGAGTGAATCTTTAAACAGAAGATTTTTCTTCTGCCTTTCAAAGAAAAAAAATCTTTGAAAATAAATACATAAGTATTTTTAAAATAATAGAGAAGGACCAACAGGACTTATTGGCAGAATATGAGTTAGGAGAGCAGAGTGAGCCGAAAATGCCACTATAGCTCCTGACTCAATGCAGGGAGTGATGGAGGCCACAGCAGGCTGCACCTTCTGGTCCCCAAGTGCAGGGAGGTGGAGAGGATGTGAGAGTGTGTTCATGCCCGCAGGGTGAGGATGAGGTGTGGCAGGGAGCACTGTTCTGACTTCAGAGGTGTCCTGAGCATCTGTCTTTCCAGCTTGGACTGTCCCGGTTTTCTCCATCCCATCCCAGTCTCCCCTGGAGACTCCCCAGTCTAGTACCAATCACAGAGATGTCATCCCCTTCGTGCAGGTGTCAAGCTGTTACCTTCTTGCAGTTCCCAAAAGTAATGATGAGCTTGTGGCCAAAGGCTTGCCCAGCTCTTTTCTCTTACTTCATCCCCTTAATCAGCCATAAATGAAACAGTTCTTAAAGATTTTTTTTATGTGTTTGAAAGGCAGAGTTTCAGACAGAGGCGAGACAGAAAGAGAGGTCTTTCATCTGCTGGATTCTGTCAGAAATTCCAGGGCATAAGGGTACCAACCACCATTTCATGTTCACGAGAAGTCACTGAAGTTACATGACAGCAAGTGATTGCTGGAGAGTGGGGGCAGGAGTTTTGATGCTAACAAGCACACAGGTGTTGGTCATGCTGATAGGCCAGCCACTGGGCCAGCGCCCCAGTTCTACTGCACTCAGTATTCTTACATGGGTCCTGGAGGAAGGCACATCCCAGCAGGCATGGAGCACACTGGCTTTCATTTGTGTTCTTACTCTGGACACACCCCTTCCCTTTTAAGGAGACAAGTCAGTGCGGGAGAGAAGTGCATAAGCTATACGGAAGAGTATTCGTCAACTGCTAAATTATCGTAATGATTCAAATGATGAATGGCTAAAAGTTAGTTAGTAGAACAGACAAAACAAAATGGTGAACTGTTTTGCCTTTGGCTCAGTGTGTCTGCTGGATACTGCAGACATCTTATATATGAGAACCTGTTGGAGTTCCTCAGTAGTCCCGATGTGGTAGGCTCTATGAGTTCCAGTCTACACAAGTAACAAGATAATGTCCTCGAGACTTCTCAGATAATAAGAGAGAGAGAGAGAAAGAGAGAGAGCAGATTGAACCCAGGACTCCTATGATGGTTTTCCATCCATAATTCATGTTAAAACGTGGTCAGTGTTCCAACCAAGGGGTGGCCTTCAAAAGGTGATTAAGTCCTAAGGCCAAAGTATTCTGTTAGGGGACTGAGCAACCCGATTGAGGGGCTCAAGGCTGAAGGACAGGCCATCATGTCCTCTGGCGCTTCCACCTGTGCTGACACAGTGTTTCAAGGCCGCATCTTGGAAGCAGAGAGCAGCCATGCCGGCCCCCACATCGTGCCAGGGTCTCAGTGTTGGGCTTCTAAGCCTGCAGAATGGGAGAAGTGCATTCCCATTGTGTGTACTCATTGCCTGGCCAGTGACACAGCAGCCAGATGGATCAAAACTCACAAATCCCCAACGATAAGTGTGGATTAAAGATGGCCTGGGAGTACAGTGCCAGGCTGGAACTAAACATCTTTCCCAGGTTCCAATGGGATAGAAGCTCATTCTCCCCAGTTCCAGCTGAGTGACAGCGAGAGGATGGCCAAGCTTTGGGGTCAGCACTGCAGCGGGGGCAGCCCAAGACAAAACCCCTGGTGTTGCTTGCCTGAAGGAGCCAGAGAAGAGCTGGACATATTATACCCAGACTTGGGATGTGTCTCCACTGTGACACAAGCTGTGATGTTCTCTGGAGCTGCGTCTCAGCTGTAACGTATAGACATGTGTGTATCTACACACACACACACACACACACACTCACACACATTACTCAGCACTTTCCCTGCCTCTCGCTAAGACAAACTAGAGAAAGCAGTCAAGATGTCCAAAGAGCCCCATTTGGGAAACCTCCTCCAGCTCTGGGGTTACTGTTACAAATTTCAGGTTGTTTCAGTTTCCTCCTTGACAGAAAGAGCCACTGCCATACGATCCAAGTCGCTCTGCTTTTCTTTAGAATATTTGTCTTTCACACAAAAAAAAAAAAGAAAAAAAAAAAAAGAATATTTGTCTTTCTCACAGTCTGCAAGACTTGAAAACGGTCTCCAAGCACACTCCTCCCTCAGGGTACTGAGCCTCCCACCGGCCCCTGCTGCCAGCCACTTTGCCTTACCACAGTGGGCACATGAAGGCTGGGACCTGGTCGCCGTTGTTTTTCTAGGCTCAGATAAGCCAGTGGGAAATCCAGGTTGTTGGTTCTAAGTGGATTGCCAAGGCCATGGCCACTGAACAGCTTTAGACGGAGACTGTAAGTCTCATCCCAGTCTTGCTAGAAGTACCTGAGAGGGAAATCACATGCCAAGATCCTGGGATGTGTCTTGTTACTAGTCCGTCTTGTCCCAAAGGGAATTTCCAAAGCAATGAAAAATCAGACAAAAGGGAAGCCACACACACACACACACACACACACACACACACTCCTGTCTCAAGGAACAGGGACCCCAAGAGGGGAATAAAATTTAGGAGGTTTATTGAACTCACTGTAGGGCTGATCCAGAATTTAAATCGATTCCATAATTTATTGCATTTTAATTAGCAATCACAAGAGACCAAGTATTGTTTACCCTCTTGTTAGGAGCTCTGGCTGGAAACAAATACCAGAGTCTTAATAAGGATGAGTTATACTGACTGTTTTCCATTTTACAGTCTTGTTATAATCATCACAAGAAGAGATTCATTTAGTACTCATCTGTTCTTGGCGTGACATTTGTTGACCACCAGGGTGACATAAAATCACAACACACCCCCATAAGCCAAGGGAGACCCCCTCCATCCCTAAGCCACCCCCCAAGCTTGCTCTTGCACTCTTTCCAGTAATATAAATTAATGTGGAAATACTTCTGGCTTGGGTTATATGACATGAGTTCCCAAGTGCCATTGTCACCCAAAATGCATCTAAATGATTGCCTTTGGTTACTTATTTAGAGCAGAAAAATGTTACCAATGGACGGACAGGAGTGTCTGTATGCGCCACTCTAACTTGAAAGCACCAGAGCTAGCTGCTGCTGAGAGCACGCCTTCCAGCCTGGCACCCAGCCGTGCCATGGGCTCTCCATGGGTTTTCTTAAATTCTACATTTCTCCTTGGGGCAGGGGAAGGGGGTGCTTATGAAATTTTCATTCTTAAAAATACCCTTTCTCCAGAGCCAGAAGCACTGAGGCTTCCTCGCAGCTTTTGTTACTATTGCTGAGGAAGGAAGAATTCTGAGTTCCTGCTTGTGCGCTGGGACCATGTGTTCTTTGGGAGTGCTCTGGGTCTCTGTTCCTGCTGGGAGCACTATGAAGTACATTTTTAAAAAATACCCTTGTTCTTGATGTAGTGACCCCCTTGGTCATCCCAACTCTCCCTCTCAGATGGGACACCCAGTAGGCAACAGAGCCCATTATCTCAAGTCTAAAGAGTGTTTCATTAAATAAGGTAGGAAGACCTTGATTCTAAAAGTCCTCCTTCAAAAAACAAAGACTGAGTGTAACCTGAACATACACATCCTTTGAGACTTTTTATTCACAATGAACTTCTTGCCCCCAAAATAGGCACCAGTTTCTATTTACTCCTCTTTTTCTTTTCTTTTTTTCTTTTTGTTTTTTAACCCAGTTTTTCCAACTAGCCACAGAGGTACC
This sequence comes from Ochotona princeps, assembly GCF_030435755.1. NCBI lineage: Eukaryota > Metazoa > Chordata > Mammalia > Lagomorpha > Ochotonidae > Ochotona > Ochotona princeps. The sequence goes on along the minus strand of NC_080833.1, from coordinate 77,424,301 downwards.
AGTCCTATGCTTGGGTTTTAATTAAACCTTGCTCCCTGTTAAAAAGCTCCTATTGTCCTTTTCATTTAAATAGGATTCTTCTTAGATCTTTAACAAGACCACAGAGGAGTAATAAATCTAAGTAATTGTCCTTATTAAAAGGAGATTATTCTCACAAGACTATAACAGTCACCAAAGTAACTAAAGCCATTTCCAGGTAGTACCTAGAGTAACTTCCTCCTAACCAAGACCAGAAATGCCTCGTTAGTCACTTTCCTTGCTGCTCAAATTAAATTAGATGGTATTGTGTTTATTTTTCAATCCTTTTCTAATAGAAGGGGAGTCATCTTGTAGCGATCCTAATCAGGACATTAGGTTCGTGGGACAGACACGGTCTCCACCCCTCCACCTTCCCTACCTCACTTCCTTTCTCCCACACCTGATGCCAGAGTTCCCAGGCCCTCTGCTAGGCATTATTAGTTCAAAGCAAAAGAGTCTCTTGGATGGTATAATATCATTCATTTCATATGTATTTACTATGCACTTTCTATGTGCAAGGTATGTTAGAAAGTGCTAAGCTTTCAGAGGAGAAAATAAGTTTGCCTTCTTGGGCCATATAATGGAGCAGGAATTCTCTTCCTGCCATCTTTCTGTGCCACCACGATGGCGCACATGAACATCCTGGCTGAAGCTCTGAAAAACATCCCCAATGCTGAGAGGCAAACGGTTCCTATTAGGCCATGCTCCAAAGTCATCATCAGGTTTCTACCTGTGATCATAAACAGGCTACCTTGGCTAATTTGAAATCGCTGATGCTCATGGAGCTTGGAAAGTCAGAACAAGCAAGATGAGCTGTCTGTGTTCTGGGAAGACTTGAGCAGCAGGCTAGATTGTCTTTGTGGATTGTTCGTGGGCTGGTCTGGACTGCAGTCTCACAGGCTGAGAACTTACAATCCACCAGGAGCCAATCTACCTTTCTGGGTAGCGCCCCACTAGCATAGGTACACCTGGACTAGGGGTGTCAATGGATAGAAAAGCTTGAGCTACTGTCATGAGCCAAATGCTCAGAAGCTTACATGTTCCAGAATGTTCTTTTCCTGAGACAGACTCCAAGTCATGATCAAATGATTGCAAGGTGAAGGTGGAATCAGGAAAATCAGAGTTGGCTCACTTGAGTATTTAGTAAAATCCAATTAAAGGAGTCAGAAACTTCAGAGTTAGCGCTAATGGGGCTGGAAGATGAGCACTCAAGTGGCCTGCGCCCTTTGTCTTCATCCTGTGCCAACAGGATGTTAGACTCCATGAACCTGGAAGCACCTTCCCCAAACAGCACTTAGCTCTGTGCAATCTACAAAAGAGAGAGGGGCCTCAGGACAGCCTTTTGGAAGTCTTAAAAATAAGGCTATGTCCTCTTTACTAAGATTTCTTTTTTAATCAGCGAGGTCAGGCGTTTGGCTAGGAAGCTGGGTGGGACTCGTGTGCTGTAACAGAGTGCCTGAGCTTCTAGTCCTGGTGGTGCCCCATATCCCAGCTCAGGCACTCTCTCTTTCTGTCTTTCAAAGTAAATGAAAATTTCTTCAGTCTGCAGGTTCAATTTGAGTGTCTAGGACAAACATTTCTACTGAAGAATCAGGAAGTATTCGCCAGCACCCTGACCCCTACACAAAGTGATTGCTTCCCGGCCTTCCACTGCCTGAAGGATCCAGTCCTATCTGCTTTGCTCGGCAGTTAGGGCTGTTGGCTGAGCTGTGGGCACATGGCCTTGACTTCCAGAACAGACCAATTGTTCTTATGGACTCCTCCTTCCTTGGTATACATTGTCTCTTCCCCTGGAGGCTAATGGGTCTTTAGCAATCCTGGAGTCATTTTGCCTCCTTCAAGCCACTTTGCTGCTCTCTGGTGGCGATCTAACAGTCTCTTTTTGTTTCTGGTTCTTAGAGAAGCAGGTCCCAAGTACACGGAGGAAGGCGCCATCATCAGGGTACACTTCAAGCCATTCACAACATCGGGGTGGATTTGAGCAGGTTTCACAGCACAGCACATACGCAGGGGCAGAATGGAAGTACCCACCCTTCCTCTTCTCTTGCTTCGGCCAGGAGATCTTGAGCAACGATGCTCTTTGGAGTAAGGCTGTGATAACCCAAAGTAACTAAGGGAGAAATCTTTCCTTAAACCTCACCGGCCTCATTATTGCCACTTTTGCTAGGATAATTTAGTACAACAGATCTTTAAGGACACGTGTTTTCAGATAATGGTCAGAAAACTACTACCATGTGCTTTTGGGTCTAACCATAATTTCCAGTTCAGCACAGAATGATGGTTTCAGATTTTGGGATTAATTCACAATCCAGGCTCCACCATACCCTCTGGGCTTACTTGCTTGGTTCCTTACTAGTTCCTTTCACAGAGTCCTTGCTGTGGGTGTCATTGCCTTCTTTGCAATACAAGTGTCTGCTTCTTGACAAGCAAAGATGCTGTGTCCCAGGCCACACACAGCTTTCCTGGGCTCCGGTAGGAAGTGGGCAGCACAGAGCTCACATTAAAGTCGCTCTGATTGGATGACAGCAGAAAACAGAGATATAGCACAGGAGGCCTCGCAGCTTAGGTGACAGATTGCAGAAAGTGTGGGAAAGTTTTAAAATGTGTCCCTGGTGAGAATGGCTCCCTGACGTGTGCAGCTGTACCTGGGTTCTCCACGAGATCTGTGGCTTCCCTCTTCACCAGCTTCCCTTGCAGCTGCAGGGCAAGGGCAAGGGTGAGGTTTGGCTCTGCCCAACCAGAGCAGAAGCAGGGGTGCTGCGTTGAGGCCTGGCCCTTGAAATGCCCTACATGCTCTGCCGTGTTCCCTCTCTCTGCCATCTCTGTGGCGGGAGTAAAGGACTCTGGAACATCAGAGGCACACGTGACGCAGGTGTTGCACTCATGACCACACGCGGCCCAATCAGTGGCATTCACCCTAAATGCTATGAATGAATAGCTTTGCCATCGTGTTCAGCCACTGAAATTGCCTGTTATTGTACCTCTCCTAGCCCCGTCTGAGTGCAAGAGGCTGGCAGTCCTGAAGTTAAGCCCGAGGCCCCCCTGCAAAAACTTCTTCCTCAGACACACCTCTTCTCTTTCCCTCAGGAATAAAGCCAGCATCCTGCTTACTAGAACATTTGTAACTGATTTTCTTTTTTTAAAGATATTTATTTTTATTAGAAAGTCAGATTTACAGAGAGGAGGAGAGACAGAAAGATCTTCCATCTGCTGTTTTACTCCCCAGGTGGCCACAATGGCCAGAGCTAGGCTGATCCAAAGCCAGGAGCCTCTTCTGGCCTCCCATGAGACTGCAGGGTCCCGAGGTTTTGAGCCATCCTCTACTGCTTTCCCGGACCACTAGCAGGGAGCTGGAAGGGAGGTGGAGCAGCTGGGTTGTGAACCAGTACCCATATGGGATCCTGACACAGGCAAGGAGAGGACTTTAGCCACTAGGCTACTGCACCAGGTCCAGTAATTGATTTTCTTATTAAATATTTCAGACAGAAAAGTCCACTGAACCTAAAATTGTGCCCAGACACATCTAAGTCATGGAGAAACGACCAGAGCAAAGTTAGAAGCCCAATGGAAGCCACAACACAGATACTGGTGAAAGAAAGGAGGGACCATGTCCAGAGCTCGAGAGGAAGTGAAGGCACGCGTTAGGTGCTGGTGCACCTGCAGTGATGCTGGAAGCTGTGCTGGCAGAGCCGTGGCTGCTGATCTGATCTGATCGGAAGGATTGTGTAGTGTACTGATCTGCTGTGTGTGTGTATGTGTGTGTGTGTGTGTGTGTGTGTGTTTAAGGTCAGTTTTAGCCTTACAGCAAAACTAAGAAGAAAGTACAGGAAGTTTCCACACACCTGTTACCCGCCCCCCACACATAAGTATAACTGCCCCCACTATCAGCACATGGCCCTGGAGCAATACACATGCTCCCATCCAGGACCCTACACCATCACGTGGTTATCACCCAAAGTCCACATTAGGAGTCACTTGGTGGTGTATGTGCTGCAGGTTTGGACAAATGTGTGATGTGTCCACCATGGTATTATTGGATGGGTCAGTTTCACCAACTTAAAAGTCAAAGATTCCATTTTGCAGGGGATACAGGGGAGTAACTTTGTTCACAGCTTTTCTCTGAGGAGGCATTTTTGAGAGAACAGCTAAAAGACCCCCCAAGAATGCTTTAGGTATCCATGTGGCCAAGGACGGCCCACCTACGGTCCTGGGGGGCATGAACAGAGTCCGTGGCACCCTTCCCAGCATGCTCTGGAGTTTAGCTTGAGAAAAATATTAAGAACCCTACAGGATCAGTGATCTCAGTCATTTGAACTCATGTAAATCTCCTCTATATTACTCGTTGGCCTCTGAGAATACTATATTGGGTCTCATTTTATTAAAGAATCTCGTGCATACCCAGAAGTAACTGTTTAATTTTTAGCGGCAAGATACAATTTTGAAAAACCATTTCCTAGAAAGTATAATAATCAAACAATGTAATCACGAATGTTGAACCTCCTTGGGATATTGTTTTAAATGCTTGCCAGCCGGAAGCAAGGGTTGACAAGGAAGTAAGTGTATGACTCAGCTGGGTTTCTGATTTGTCAAAGCATCGACACTTTCCAACAAGATATGGTTATAAGATATGTGTTTTCTCTGTGTGATTGAGACTATCAGAGAAGGTAAACTCCTTCAACCAAGAAGGCAGATCTGCACTCTCTTCCAGCTTAAGAGTGCAGGCTAAATGACTTTACAAGGCCTCAGTGCAGCCTCTCTCAGAGGAGCCAGACAGTTCACATACATCCCCAGTCGCCCGTGAGCTTGCTGGCTGCTCTGGGCGCTCGGGTTCATAAACTCTCTGTGGAAGATATCAGAAAACCACAGTGTGGATTTTCAAAGACAGATGCTTGGTGAATCACCCATCCTTACCATCACCCACCCTGACTCCCTGTACATGCGGTAGTTGACCAATGGCTGGGGATCCTGGGAGCACTTCAGCTGTTTGTGGGAAGCACCACCCTCCCTTCCAGCAATGCCGCAGATTCCAGAATGATGCCCCGGGAAACATGGCCTCTGCTGGGTCTGAACTTGGGCACACGTACCTCCCCCCATCTGCAGCACCCCTCTCTCTGATGAACTTCCCATCCTGTTCCCGCACATCTCCTATGCTGCCTCTCCCTTGGCACTTGTTTCATTGTGTTGTAACTTCTACACCCATCGTCACTTATTGCACACTTAGCTTCAGGAGGACAAGGCCAAGGCCTGAGGTCAGCACTTCCCTGACCTATCCCAGGAACCCAGTCAGATGAGTGGGTTGTGTGTCATCAACTGGAGAACCTGGATGGTTTAATGTCCTAACTGCTCTTATCCATCAAAGCCACATGGTCTTGGATGATGTATTTACTTTTCTGCTTTTGTATAAAGTGTAAATGATGATGTTGCCTACCTCATAGGATGTGGTAAATGGTGAATGGTTTATATAGAGTATGCTTAGGGTGGTATTTCACACTAGTAAGAGTTTGATAAATCTTAACTCAGTGAGCTCTCAAAACATGTGAGCTGCCTTTACTAGTTAGCATAATGTCATTCCAAATGGCTCAATTCCCTTGAACTTCCTGCTCCATCCTTGGTCTTCAGGTCAGTAAGTGAGGCTGAGAGGATTTACTTACAGGAGGATTTGCTGTGAATCCCGAGATCTGGTCAAGGGGATAGAGCTGGCCTTTCAGGAGCAGGTGCTCCTTTGCAGCCAGAATGACGATGTAGCTGAGCTTCATCAACAACCATGTGCTTCTGCGTGGAGGTACAAGTTTCTCACGTCTCTTCTCCCCGACACCAGGCTGACAGACCCTGGAAAAGGTGGTGAAATCCGGCCTTGGCCTCGGACAACACTTCAGGCTCCTACATCACTGGAAGCTGAAGAGAGTCAAGGACTCTGACAAGCATGGGACTCCTGGGGGAGATCCTGCGCATCAGACAAAGTTAGTGACCACGAAGGCAGATCACTGCCCAAGCCTCCAGTGCTTCTAGGAAAAAGGGAAGAGCCATGAGAAGGAATCTGGCGTGCCTGGGCGGGGTTGTCCCATCAGAGAGATCAGAAGTTCTACACTCAGTCCTACCTTGCCCTCAGGTTTGGGTACTGTGACTTGGATAGACAACACACCTAGGCTTGTCTGGGGGTGGGGGCAATAGCAGAATATGAATATTCATTCTAGAACCCTTCACCCCAAGTCCAGAGGCCCTCATTCCTGAGAGGAAGAGTTTCCTAGGTCCACAGACAAGTGACTCAGGAGCGAATCTCACTCTGCTACTTATGGGAGGGTTGGTGTCTCCTATGAGCCTTGTTGAGTTTGGCCTGTCCTATAAAATGACATGAATGTAACTGTGTCACAGAGAGACTGTCAGTTGGCACTCGGGCTTGTGATGTGTTCTGACAACTGCGATGGAGACATTCCGTGCATCTGTGATGACTTCAAGATGCCTGCGTGGGTAGAGGGGAACCTCACTGGGGCTCGGAAGCCAGCATCCCTGGTAGCAAGGGAGAGGGAAACCAAGCACCTTGCCAAGCTCTCTCTCCTTCCTCCACAACCTGGGAAAGACTAGCCCTATGGGATAGTGGCTGAGGCTATGGAGAGCTGGGCTGCCAGCGCCAGCATCCTGTCTGCCATTGCCTACCCTTGAGGCTCTAGGGCAAGACTCTCCACCTTTCCATACTGTAGTTTCTTGATCTGTAAAACAGGGGTGCTGTCGATGCCAGCTTCGCAGGATTTTTAAACACCAAAGGCTTATTACTTGCATTGTAGTTCAAAATGACCACTAAGAAAGCGAGCTCACGGCCGTGAGAGCTGTACTAGCAACTACCATGAGGCCAGTCCAAAGAGCTCAACCCAATTGTCTTCTCCAAAGGGCCTTTCCAAACGGCAAGCCAACCAGCAGTCTGAAGGGAAAAACTTAGAAGTCTCGGGGGTGGGGAAGAGTGTGCTCTGGTGGGGAGGGATGGGGAGATCGTAGACCTGAGTGGTTTACGTGGCTCCCTAGAAACCCAGCAGAGCCACATTGGTCCAACCTGACTTTCTATATGGGGTAGCTCCAGGCAGGTGTCACCTTTGATGGGCAGACCAGCTTGCTTCTTCAGCTTTTCCTGTGCTTCTCCCAGTAAAGACCTGTATGCCTTCAGACGAGCAGGGGACCTCTACATGAGCAATCGAGGCGAAGAGATGCTAATGCCTCCCAGGACAAAGACAGTTGACTCATACAGCTCTGTTCGTGTGGGAAGGAGGGCAGACCTACCTCCTAGGGCAGACTATTATGTGGCTGCGTGTTCTCCTGCTGCCAGCACAGTGCCTGCAGATGGGGGACACTACACTGCTGCCCCGGGACCATTTCAGAAAAACTTGAAAACAACCTGCACGCAAGGCCGCCTCCCTTCGTTCCTCGGAAGCAGTGATGCGCTGCCACCTGCTGGTTGCAAATCAGAACGCATCCCGTAGAAAGCAGCAGGAGCGCGCCCCGCACCGGGAATAGAAGGAACCAGAACATTCCCTGTCGATTGAGGGCCATCTCCGAGCTGCTGGGACTTGGGTTAGCATACAGTATTCTGAATTCTGAGTAAGAGAGACATTCGTTTGGGAAAAACAGAACTTCGCGTCTCGGGACATTGCTTTCTTAGAATGAGCTGCTGTTGCAAACACCTGCCGTTTCCTTCAATGGCTACGAGTCTTCGTACAGCCGCCGCCACGGAGCACACGCTGTGCCCCTCTGGTCTGGTGTCCGGGCAGCCGGTGCTGGCTCAGCTGTCGCGTCTGCCGGGTAAAGGGGAGAGCTGCCTCCCGGAGTCGTCCCCGCCGCTCTGCAAGCACTCCTGGCAGTCTCCCAGGCTCGCTGCGGCCGCGGACCCGCCCCAACCCTGGGAGAGCACGGCCCGGCCTGGTTCACTCCGGACCAGCCGGGATGGAGCGTCAGGCGCAGCCCAGGCGGCCGGGAGCTCGGGCAGGATCCAGAACAGATGCGCTTCCGGCCTCTCGTGCAGGCCGCGCCCACCCGCAGGTGGCGCCCGAAGCAGCCTTATTGCGGGTGCTCCTTTCAGGACCGAGCCGGGGCGTACCCCGCTTCACCCTCTGCCCCCAAACCCTCCCAGGAGGACCACCCCTCCTCGACGCACCCACGTGAGGCTTTGCATGTGACCTTCTCCCAGGAAGCCTACAATCGCCCAGGGACCTGGTGCCTGCCAGGCTCCTGCTGGCGCCCTACTCTATGGCCTCTTGTTTTGCCTCAAAGGCAGTCCCCTCCCCACTGGCTGGAACTGACTCCCCATGGGACACTGCTCAACGTCAGAACACCTGCTGCAACCCATGCCCGCTTGAAGAAAGATTCCATTTTCTGTGTGCCTGTGGCCTTGGCATCCCTGAGCGCCTCCATCCAGGCTCCTCCCAGGGCTCGCTCTAGGCCAGCTGCCCCAGGAACCGCTTCCTCCGTGCACGCCATGTGGAGTCCCCACTACAGGTTCCTGGATAGCCCTGAACCTCCATGGTCCCCACTCCAACCTCACCGCGTCTCGACTCCTTTCTTCCCCTACTTAATTTCCATCATATGTGTTGGTGGAACACCCGATCTGTTAGATTCCAATCTTCCCCTCCCATTAGGCCAAGAGGCACCAGGCTCGGTCCACACGGTAGCACAGGCACCTGACTTTTTCTGCCAGTCCGGTCCTGGTAGGCTCTACAGCTGAGGTTGCCAGGAACTTGCAAGCCGCTACGAAGGTACCCGGGGCTCGTGCCTGCTGCCACCTCCCCAGGACCCACTCTACTGTGGCTCTGGGCACAGAGGGCTCCCTGTCTGGCAGGCCCTTCTCCCATGTGCCAGAGGTCCGGAATGACCTCCCCTTCCTCCAGGAATCAGCTCCCACGACCTCTGGCATACTACCCTTGTATTTGGGACAAGAGGATGCATCATTGCAGGTGGGCCCCTGCCCTGGGTCCCCGTCCAGGCTGCACACTGGTCTCTGAGCTGCCACAAAGGGCTCTTGGGATGCCAGTGCCTCTGGGGTCCAGAGGGAAGCGTGTCTGGGTTCAAGGCCTGGCTTCACCACTTCCTAGCAGGGCAGGGCCTTGGTGCAGTCTGAACCTGTGCTGCCCATGGTGGGAGATGGAGTTAAAAGCAGGGTCTAGCCCCTCCCATTGTGTGTACCTGGAGAGGCTTCCGCAGGGCCTGCCGAGGAGCCAGACCATGTGGCGAGGGTGCAGCTGCAGCTCACGGCTGCTCACAACTGAACACAAGGCTGTCCCCAACGCCGTGTATTCCCAGTGCCTCGGGGAGTGTTGGATCAATGATGGAGACACTTCAGTTGAATCACTACCGCTATGTCCTCTCTTCTCAGTCAGATTTGCATTTTCTTGAAGGTAAACATGGTCTAGGGTTTTGGTAGCATTATTATTTTTTGTGGGTGGCAAAATACACTGGAAAATGAACTCTACCCTTTCAAGTACACAGTTGGTAGTATTGAGTTTATTGTTGTCCAACCATACAAGTTTTGTGTTTTTATTTACTTATTTTTATTTTAAAAGATTGATTTATTTTTATTGGAAAGGCAAAATTACAGAGGAAGAGACAGAGAGAAAAATCTTTCTTCCACTGTTTCACTCCCCAAGTGGCTGCAATGCCAGAGCTGAGTTGATCTGAATGCAGGAGCCAGGAACTTCTTCCAGGTCTCCCACATGGATGCAGGGTCCCAAGACTTTGGGCTATCCCCTACTGTTTCCCAGGCTACAAACAAGGAGCTGGAAGGGAAGTGGCGGAGCCGGGACACAAACCGGTGCCCATATTGGATCTCAGCATGGCAAGGTGAGGATTTAGCTGCTGGGCCATTGCGCCAGGCCCTATGTATTTATTTTTTAAGTCATTATTTCTTTGAAAGGCAGAATTACAAAGAGGGAGAGAGAGAGATCTTTCCTCTGCTGATTCACTCTCCAGATGGCTACAATGGCTGAGGTTGGACCAAACTGAAACCAGGAGCTTCTTCTGGGTTTCTCATGTGGATATCAGGGGCACAAATGCTTTAGGCCGTGTTTGCTGCCATTATGAATCAGAAGTGGAGCAGCTGGGACTCGGAGCCACAGGTGTGGCTTCATCCAGTACATTACAAGCCATCCCCAGTGGTTTTGTATGTTTTTTAATAACGTCCTGGTCAAGAGCCCAGCACCATGTAATTATATATTATACATATATCTCTTCTGGCCAGTCTGGGGGCTGGGACATTCCTGTGCACAGCACTGGCATCTGCTTGGCTTCTGGCAAAGGCCTTCCTGCAGTGGCATCACATGGCAAGACAGGTTGAGTGTTCAGAAAGAGCTGCTTTTGTAACAAAGCCCCTCCCTGGAGACCCCTGAAAGCCCTCCACAAGGGCACAGTTCTCATGGCCCAGGCACCTCCCAAAGCTCGCAAAACATCAAATATGGTTAACAAGCTAATTGGGGGAGTGCATGATGTGCAGGGTGCACTCATGCACCCGTTGTGCATGGTGAGAACTTATCAGCAATGACACTTGGCATTTGGAAGAGCCAGGCCACCTGGGCACCCTGCCGGTCAACTCAGGGCTGTTGCAACAGCCTCATCTGGGCATATCGCCATGCTCTCCTGCCCACTGCTCCAGGCGGGTAGCTCTGGTGCACATGAGAAAAAAAAAAAAAAAAAATGTGCGGTGTCATCATCCCAGCTTCCGCCCAGGCCCGAGGCTGGGGAGCCAGGCATCAAAGCACCCCTGGTTTCCCTCCCCTTCCCTTCTGGGACCTGGTTTACATGACTCCTTCTCAGCCTCTGTGGTTAAAGCCATTTTTTTTTAAGCCAGCAGAAATGAGGGCTTTTGCTCAAAGCCTCTTTTACAAGCTCCATGCTTGCCTGGAGTTCACCTTAAAGCTCTGGTGTGTCATTAGTAGCATCTAAACTGAAACAAAGAATCCAAGACAGGCCATGGGTAGAGAAGTGCGTCAGGTAGTTTGGTTTTGAAATAAAACAGCATGTGGTACTGGAACCAGCTCCAGATTGCCATCCAGTCTTGCTTGGCAGGTAGAGATCTGCTCTTGATAGCATGGCAGATGTCACAGTAGCTCTTCTAAAACATTTGCCTGAAATACCAGCAGTTCTGGGGGAATAAAAACAAAGACTACAGTCTTGTTTAAGCAGGGCCCAGCGAGTTTGCATCCTGACACCAGAGATGATCTGATCAACAGAGAACTTCCAATCTAGGACTTCGTTGCTTAAAAAAAAAAAAAAAAAAAAAAAAATCAGCTCTCGACACTGTAGCCTAGTGACTAAATCCTTGCCTTGTATGCTGGGATCCCATATGAGAGCCAGTTTGTGTCCCGGCTGCTCCACTTCCCATCCAGCTCCCTGCTTGTGGCCTGGGAAAGCTGTAGAGGACGGCCCAAAACCTTGGGATTCTGCACCCACGTGGGAGACCTGGAAGAGGCTCCTGGCTCCTGATTTCAGATCCGCTCAGGTCTGGCCGTTGTGGTCATTTGGGGAGTGAACCAGCAGATAGATGATCTTTCTTTCTCTTTGTCTCTTCTGCTTGTTGTAAATCTGCCTTTCCAATCAAAATAAATAAATATTTTTTTTAAAAATCAATCACATGAAAGCAGAGCAATACGACATGAAAGCCAAGAAAGGCGCTCACACAATTTGCAATCATTTGTGAAGCAGACAGATGGTACCCGTGATACAAGACCAATAAGCACCCTGTAGAAGGTGGCTGTTTCAGAAAGAAACTGGTGACTTATCTTGTAGCCAAAGAGCAGTCAATTATATATCAACATTCCAGAAACATCCTTGCCCGTGTGGGAGCTCTTAGCAGCATTTTGCTCTGTCTTTTCTTTGTCCATCCCCTGTGCAACCCTGGCAAGGATTTCAAGCTCAGTCACCATTAGTTCCAAGGCTGTCTGGCGGTACACACTCGCACACTGCAGATGGTGTAGACACAGCCCCTGGCAATTCATTGGTGCTCAGCCCAGACCTGTTCTCCGCTCCATTATTATTGACAAGGGTCAGTTTCCATCTTCTGGCCTCTGCATCCCTGGGCCTGGGCATCAGGAGAGAGTCTCCTTGCTCTGCCTTGGGTCCCACATTGTGTTGTGGTGCAGTCTGTATGGCAAGGTCTCCTGTAACCATGTGCCTGAAGTTCACCTTCAGTTAGGAGAATGTGCACGCAGTAGGGTCAAGGGCTGGTCACACAACCCAAGAGCCACCTGCCACTGACCTCTCCTAGGATGTGGTTAGCAGCTATGGCAGAGAACAGGAAAGGGGGACTGTTGTTCAGGGAGTTACTTTCATCAGAGGCACTGCGCAGACAGGCAGGGGTGGGGAGCCAACAGCCCACGAAATGGTTTCTTTGATTTGTGCCTGCCAAGGCAACTTCAGGCAGGACTGTGAACTGCAGTGAATCTACAGCAGGCTCATTTTTAGGTTGATTGGTTTGTTAGGGCCCTGCAAATGATGTTATAGACACCCCCAATGTTCCCGGGGGAAGGAAGGCTCCCCACCCCTGCAAGGGGGAGCACAAGAGACAGGAAGTGAGAGGGGATTGTATTAGCCACCATCGCCAAATTCGTGTCTGCAAACAACACGGATGTGTTGTCGGACTGTTGCTTAGGTGGAAAGCCGCACATGGGTCTCACCAGGCTTGCTCCAGTGAACACGCATCCCCACCTCTCCTACCTTCTGAGACTTCGGCATTTGGTCAGGTCGTAATACCTCCTTCGTGTTCCAAACCAACAGCACTACATGTCTATGTCCCTCTGTCATCACAGCTCTGCCTCATCCTGCCCGGATCTGGATGAGTCTCCATGCTAAGGATCCATGTGAGTAGATCACCTTCCACCTCAAAGTCATCATGACTGTTAGCCACCAAGTCCCTCAGTAGAGATCCAACCATGTCTCCAAAAGCCCACAGGCAGAAGTCCTGGTCCCCGAAGCATGCCTACCTGAGAAGAGGGCTGTGGCAGATATGCTCAGCTAACATGAGACTGTAAGATAGGCCCTGCCCAAAGATGACTGGTGTCTTCAAAAAGCAGAAGGCAAGTTGGATACAGATGTGGGCCCAAGCATGCCAAAAGAGAAGATGGTGCCAACAGACATGGAGAACATGCTTGCCTGAAGGAGACATGCCCAGAACAGGTGCCCTCTTTTGCAGCCTCCAGTGCCTGGAGCCTCCACAACAGACAGACATCAGTATCTGTTAGTGAAGACTCTTGGTTCGTGGTTCTTTGTGGGAGCATCACTAGAAAAGAAAAACATTGCTGGAGCCGGTGCTATGGCACAGCTAGGTAACCTTCTGACAGTAGTGCTAGCATCCCCTATGGGCACCAGTTCATGTCCCAAGTGCAGCATCACAAACACTTGAGCCATCTGTGCTGCTTTGGATCAGAAGGGGAGCAGCAGCCAGGACTGGAACCCATAGGTGTTGCTGGCAGTGCAGGCAGGGGTACCCCAACACTGGCCCCAGATGTTTTCTTCCATATGTTTTAGGAAACTTCAGATCCTTTCTGGGATAAGGACGAGAAAGAAAGTATTCATCTGAATATTCCCACCATCCTAGGCTGTGTCTGGCAGATAGAAAATATTCAGTAACTGTTCCATTGAATGGAAGGACAAGGCTTCGCGGATCCTGTGACAGCTGTCTCACTTGTCACTCAGGAGACTGCTGGCTTTAATCACAGTGTCCAAAGCGACAACTTCTGGGAAGATGGCCTGATGGACACCGGCCTGTCTGAACACAGCATTCACCTGACCGCAGGGACCCATTTGCTGTGATGTCCCCCCTTGCTCCAAGGGCGACCCATGAAACCAGACTCTTCATTAACTCTGGAATCTGTCGACGGGAAGCTGGGGAGTAAGAAAGGAAGCCCAGAGAGTGAGTCCCAGTGAGCAGGGAAAGTGGGCTATGAAAGTGAGGTTGAGGGTGGACAAAGGAGGCACCTGGCCAAGGCAGTAGGCCGTAGGGCAGGAGCCTGTGGGTGGAGCTGAGGACAGACACGGGATGCCTAAGGCAGGGTCCCTGCAAGGGAGGCACCTCACAAATGCACTAGACCCTAGGGTAGGAGCCTGAGGCAGCGCGGGACACCTGTTCTCCAAAGCCCCACCCCCACCTGGCTGATCAAGTGCTGCCTGCAAGGTGAGTTCCAATGCCAAGAGCAAAACATCAGTCTCTAATCTCGGCAGGAAAACCATGAAGAGAAAGTGGAAAATCTGGAGAACAAAGCAAATCTCTTGTCATATCATTTTTCTTCAATTTACATCTCCTGCTTGCTTAAGAAAAACCGCCTCTTTCATCTTGGTGCATTACATCTGAAGAAATAACTGCAACACCCAAGTCTCTGAATTCGAATTTTTCTTCCTGGCAAACACACGAGCATGTGTTGTCTTGACTTTGCGTTGTCACTTTCAGTTCCCAAGCAAGTCCCTCACACTACTAGTGAGCTATTTTCAAGATATCATTCAGTTGGTATTTTTTTCCCCCCCTGGAAGAAAAATAAAGGTATGCTAACCTATCGATTGTGCCACACACCCAGCTGCACGGGAAGCCACATGTCTAATTTAAATCTGCTTCAGACATATTTGTTTCAATCAAAAACATCAATTCCATGTGTTGACTATAATCACATTTTCTTTCATGAAAGTCTAGAATATCTGTGAGATTTCTTTGAACAACATAAAAGAGAGGTGTTAATATTCAGTAGATTAAACTGGAAAGTTTGTAGGGATGAATTTGGCTGCATTGCGACCATGTGCGAGCACACGAATATGAGATGAAATCCTGGTACATCACAATTTCCCCAAAATGAGTTGAGCGTGGAATAAATGCTTGACGTCCTCTGGTCCAGTGAGCTGCTTGTACTGGCTGCGAGTCTGGTCTGGGTTGCAAGAGATCAAGTACTGACCACAGGGCAGGTAGCTCATCCGCCAAGGCCAGAAAGCCCGGTTGTGTAAGCCGAGGATCCGTGGGCAGACTTGGGGTCCAAGGCTGTGAACCAGCCCCTTGTGGTAGGGGCTTCCTGCTCAGCTGCAGCTTGCTGAAAGTCAAGAAAGTCTTTAGTTTGTCACCCAACCCCAACTGATGGAACCCATTGCTACACTGTCCTCCCCTTCCCATGGGCCCAAGAATCACAGCACATATACAGAAACTGCAGGACATGCAGCAAGCCCCAGGGCTGTGGGCGGGGGCTGGCTGAGTGACCCTGGAGAGGAGCTGGGGAGCAGCTGGAAGCAGCTCTGACCCTGCCAGGTGGGCGTGGCCTGCCTTGGACCCATCTATAGTGCCCTGTGATGTTTTCCTATGGCTTCTGTTTCTTCTGTGCCTCCTCCGAGTCCCACTCTGGGCTCTCAGTTCATGGAGTGGGTGGAGGCCCTGGGCCTTTGTCCAACTCTGCTCAGCCCATTTCAGAGTCTGGGTTAGTGAAAACGAGCCATGTGCACACGGCCCCTCCCGTGTTCCTGCAGCAACTGTTCCTTCTTACTGCAGTCCTAGTCCCTGCCAGCTCCATGTCCATGCCACTGTATGCCTCAGAACTACCTCTGTTCTGAGGACAAACCCGAATGACACTACAAGCTGCCATTTCTTAAGCCCTTGCCACATCCCAGGCAGTATGCTGAGAATTTAGCAAACATTAGCTTGGGTCATGTTTACAATAAGCAGATGGAAGGTGAAAAGCTGTCTTAGTTTAACAGACAAGCCAATGAAGGCTCAACAAGTTAAGCAGCTTGCTCAAGAGAACAAAACAGGGCCAGTGTGGTGGCACATCAGGTTAAGCTGCCCTTGCAATGCTAACATCCCATGTCAGAGTGCCATCTGGAGTCCCGGATCCCTACCAATGCACTTGGTAAGACAGCAGAAAATGACCCAATGTTCTTATGCTGGGAACCCGTATGGAAATTCTGGCTCGGTCTTCATCCTGGTCCAAGCCTGGCTATTAAGACTATTTAGAAATGGGAGATCTTTCTCTATTTCTCTTTCTCTTTCTCCTTCTCCATTGCTCTGTTTTTCAAACAAGTTAATTAAGAGATCTTTAAAAAGGTGGGGATGGGGACAGAGGGGAGAATAAAACTTGCAAATCAGAGAGCCAAAACTCAAGCCTAGGATGGGAAGACACTTAAAATCAAAGGTTCTAGGTGTCTCTTACAAGTAAAAAAGAGGCCATAGAACTAGCCTGTAGTCTTAAAGCGGTTTCCTTGGAGCACTGGGTTGTAGATGTGTTATATACCACTCTAGCTACCCGGAGCCCTACACCTCTTGCTGCAGTCACTGACAAAGGCCTGTTTAGTGCAGGCTTCTGCTGGCAGGGTCAAGCCTCAGCCTGTGGTCTGTTTTCTTGCTTCCTGCCCTGTGACTTTTCTGATGTCCCACAAAACTGAAAACATAACCCCGGGGCTGGTCTTGACCAGTGGCTGAGGAGTGCTGGTAGAGTATCCCTGTCCTTCTCCCCATGAAGGATAGTCTGAGACACATATCCCAGAGCTCGGCAGAAAGTTCCAAAGGGTCAAGCACCCATGGCAGTAGCCAACCCCCAAACACATTCATCATCACCTTTTCTTTCTTCTCTGTAGCACTACTTTTAAAAAAGGATTTTTAGTGGGTCACATTCCAAAGCCTCTTCTGGGTTATTTACCTCCATGCTTCTTGCGTTTATTTGTAGAGTCAGTGTCCTGTCAGAGGAACTGTTCAGATTCCTCCATCAGACCCCTTCCTGGTGTCGGGCTTCACGCATTCCAGCAGGTCCTTCAGCCAGCTCCGCTCTTCAATCCATTCTGGTTCCTGTTGTTGAGAGTTTCAGCCCAGCCACGGCTCGTCCATACCCACGCATATCTCATATATGGCTCAGATGGGGTTGAGGCCTAGCCGAGCCCGTCCAACGTCTATCCTGGTCCTCCGGAGCACCAAACTGTGCTGTGGTCTAATCCGGCATGGTGCGTCAAAGCCGAATTGATATTTGTGCCAAGGGATTACAACTGTGACCCCACCAGAACTCAGCCTCCCTCCAGTTCCTGTGCCCCTTAGTGGTAGGCTCCACGCAGCCAAGGCCTCCACCACGCTCTCCAACCAGGCCTGTTGCCAGCCAGTGTTAACTATGCCAGAGGTTGCTCTGGTCAGCCCAGAGCGTCCTATAGACTGTCATGCCTCCTGCATAGACTCCACCGGCCCTTCTAAACCGTCCAATGGGGTCAGAGTGTCAGGGGATTGGTCCACGTATGCCTTACACATTCTAGCCCCGAGTATGGTTCTTGAATGCCAGTCAGTGTCATAGTAATGCCTTCTGTGACCCCTCTGCTGATCCCTCATCCTATCAGGCAATGGGGCTCGGGTTGGGGCAGACCAGGCTGAGTCGGTTCACGTTATCCACTGGCAAGCCCAAGTGCTGAAACTGTGTGGGGGCCTGGCCGGGTTTGGTTGCGATAAAAAAAAAAAAAAAAAAAAAAAAAAAGTATAAAACACAAAATGCCAAGGTGAAATGGCCTGTGCTAGCAGGGAATGCAACACCCGACCAGCACTCCTCCCACTGGTTTAGGTGAGGGACGAGAGTGTGATGGGCAGAGCCAGGGAGAGATGCGATACTCATTGGTTCCAATGGAGGTCGGGGCTCAGAAGAGAACCAACCCAGGGGTTAAAACCATCAGCTGATCGGAGTGATGGACGGTGGCGGGCACTGTGCTTACTAGTAGTACATGTAGGAGCCTGGACTGGGAATGCCTCAAAGTTTTTTTTAGGGGGATTCCCCTGAACAAAATGGAGGAATCAAAGCATTAATCAAAAAAAGATGGAAAATGGAGTAGATGAATCAACCACCTCAGCTTTATGCTTGCAGCGGAAAACTGGACAAGGGGAAACCCTAAGACGGACTATGTCAATCAGTGGACTCTGCACCAGCCTCATCATACCTGGACTGTTGCTGATGATATGTTGGAGCTTCTAATTGATCGAGGTGACGCTCTGCTGGCTCTGCCTACAAACCTGAGAGGGCCTCCCTAAGAGGCCGTTGAACTTGAACTGGACAAGTGGGATGCTGGACTCTGTATGGTGTAAACTTTTAATTAGGGAATCTCAACGGAACTTGAGCTGTGGTTATGCATCAAGGTGAAGGAATACATGATGGGGGAAGGGTTTGGGGTGAAGGGGGGGGAATCCCAGTCATGTAATGCAATGTAATTAATGAATAAATGAATATTAAAGAAAAAAAAAAGGATTTTTATTAGTTTATTTTTATATTTAGTTGAGAGACTTCCCATTCACTTCTCAAATGGCCATAATAGCTCAAGGTGGACCAGGTGGAAGCCAAGAGACTAGAATGCATAGGGGTCTCCCACGTAGATGTCAAGCACACAATCTTTTGGGCCATCATCCGCTATCTCCCATGACAGTAGCAGGATGCTGGATTTAGAAGTGGAGTATTGCAGTGTGGGACATGGGTATCCCAAAGTGGATTTTTCTTTTATCAATTTATTTAATAGGCAGAGGTACAGAGAGAAGGAGAGACAGAGAGAGACACACACAGAGATCTTCCATCTGTTGAATCACTCCCCAGATGGCCTTAATGGCCAGGAGCCAGGACCCTCCTCCAGGTCTCCCTCATGGGTGCAGGGACCCAATCACTTGGGCCATCCTCTGCTGCTTTGCCAGGCCATAAGCTGGAAACTGGATCGGAAGTGGAATAGCCAGGACTCATAAAGGTCCATATGGGCTGCAGGTGGAAGCTGAGCCTACTACGTCACTCACATCTGGCTTCCTCCTAATACCCTGGGAGCTTTGCTCTGTTTCTGCTCCGCACTTCCACTCTGGAGACATAATGTACCCTCATACCTCCATGCTCTTTCCAAAATCACTACTGATTGAAACTCTGGGGTGGCCCACGTCACCTATCAGAGTGCTGGTTTCACATTACCAGCTCCTCTGACACAGTGCAGCTCCTTGCTGAAGCATCCAGAAGTCAACAGGTGATGGCACAGGTGTCTAAACTCCTACCGCCTAGCTGAGACACAACCAGATTTCCTGTCTGCTGGCTCCAGATTGGCTCAGCCTCAGCGGTGCAGCCATTTAGGGACCGAGCCAGTTAATGGAAGTCGCTCTCTCCTTCTCTTTTTGTCTTTCAAATAAATGAGCTTTTTTTAAAAAAAATTGTAAATAATGAAATTAAGTCTTAGTACCCAAAAGACAGGTCATTGGTGTCACAGAACAAAGCTCCAAGGCTAGGATCAGAAGACTTTCAGGTTTATGTCCTATATTCAGTTGTCACTGAGCTTTGAAATCTTTGCAACAATCAGTCTTGGTAAATCTCAATTTCGTCATCTGTAAGAAGGTAAGCAAATCTGCATTCTAAAGCTTTTATCAGAAATATTAATCAGAACACATTCAATTTCTGAAAGCTTTACAGTAGAACTTCACCCACAGATTCTAACCCCGGGACCTGAGTGGTACTCTCAGATTACTCAGCTACATTTTTTTTAAAGATTTATTTATTTTTTATTACAAAGTCAGATATACAGAGAGGAAGAGAGACAGAGAGGAAGATCTTCCGTCCAATGATTCACTCCCCAAGTGAGCCGCAACGGGCCAATACGCGCCGATCTGAAGCCAGGAACCTCTTCCAGGTCTCCTACACGGGTGCAGGGTCCCAAAGCTTTTGGCCGTCCTCAACTGCTTTCCCAGGCCACAAGCAGGGAGCTGGATGGGAAGTGGAGCTGCCGGGATTAGAACCGGCGCCCATATGGGATCCCGGGGCGTTGAAGGCGAGGACTTTAGCCGCTAGGCCATGCCGCTGGGCCCTACTCAGCTACATTTTAAATAATATACTGTTGGTGAGAATGTAAATTAATACAATCATCATGGGAAAGAGTATGGAGGTTCCACAAAGCACTCAAAGTGGACAATGTGGCCCTACCAGCCTGCTTCTGGGGTTATCTCCAAATGAAGTGAAATCAGCAAATAAAAGAAATGCCTGTATTTCCTTGGTTTTGGCAGCCCAATTCACAATAACAAAACTATGAAATCAACCTGGATGTTCATCAACTGATAACTAGAGAAGGAAAATACACACACACACGCATGCGCATACACAATGAAATGACTCAGTCATGAAAAAAGAGTGAGTTTCTGACATCACCAACAAAATGTTGCAACTGGAGGTGATCATGATAAGTGAATTAAGCCAGATACAGAAAGACAGATATCGCATGTTTTCTCTTATGTGTGGAAATTCAAACACAAAGAATATAAAACTTGGGTGGGGGCTGACACTGTGGTCTGGTACGTAATATTTCCCATCAGTGTGTACAATCACTCTTTTCTTTTCTTTCTTTTTTTTTTTTTTGAAAGGCAGAGTTACAGAGAGACCTTCTATCTGCTGGTTTATTCCCCAAGTGGCCACATCAGCCAGGGCTGAACTGGTATGGAGCTAGGAGCCAGAAGTGTCTTCCAGATCTCCCACATGAGTGCAAGGGCTCAAGGACTTGTACCTCTTTCTGCTGCTTTCCTAGGCCATTAGCAGTTTGCGGAATGGGAAGTGGGCCAGCTGGAACTTGAACTGGTGCCTGTAAAGGATGCCGGCCTGCTGGCTGGCATTTAACCTGCTACACCATGGTGCTGACTCTTATAATATTTTAATGAAAATAGAAATCTATACACAATAAAATGTAAGTTAAAGTCTTTACGATTTATTTTATTGGGAATCCAGAATTACAGAGAGAGAAGAGATAGAGAAAAAGATCTTCTGTCCACTAGTTCACTCTCCAAGTGGCCACAATGCAGAGTTTGGCTGATCTGAAACCAGGAAACAGGAGCTGCTTCTGGGTCTCCCACAGGATTGCAGGGTCCCAAAGCTTTGGCCCATCTCAACTGCTTTCCCAGGCCACAAGTAGGGAGCTGGATGGGAAGTGAGGCAGCTGAGACACAAACTGGCACCCATATGGGATCTCAGGCCTGCAAAGCAAGGACTTTAACCACTAGGCTATCCCACCAGGCCCACAAGTTAAAATCCTATACAATTGTAACTGCTATTGAAATACAAAATGTGATTAGTGATAAGCAATGAGGACAGCTAAAAATCTCTTTAAACGATATTGGAAGACTATTCTAACAGAAGACCTTGCTTCCCTGGGCCATGAAATGCATGTGAACTCTGTCAAGTCAGTTTCAACACACCAACCTCTCATGATTTGTCCAAGGAGACAGAAAATAAGTCAAAGAAGATCATGTCAGAATCAAGCTAAGAAATCAGGAAGATGCTGCTGTGCCTGGGTCAACCGTGAGAGATGACTCAAGTACATGGGCCCCTGCCAGCCACCTAGGAGACCAGGATGGCCCCTGGCTTCAGACCAGCCCAGCCCCAGCCACTACAGCCATGGAGGGGTGACTCAGCATACGGAAGACCTCTTTCTCTCGTGTCTCTCCTCCTCTCACTCCCTGTAACTCTGCCTTTCAAATAAATAAAATAAATTTCATATTTAAAAACAATAGGGAACAAACCACACCAGTTTACACCAGTAATTAAAGTTCTGAAAACCAGCCAAAAAGAGAATGTATTAGGAGCAGCTGAAGATGTGGGAAGGTAGGCTGGGGCCAGAGAAGCACTCTAAGTGTAGAAGAACGTGTAACAATTATAGCAGATGTCTTACCAGAACTGGGCAAGTCATAAAACAACTAAATGCTAACCCCAAAGTACTGTATCAAAAAACTGGCAACCTAATATGCTATGTTCAGGAAAAACCTTCAAAAATAAAGGGGGAAGCACTTGCCTTGGTAAGCTTGGCACATGGGGCACGTGGAGCGAGGAGTCCAGGTCCTAGCTGCGAGGCGAGGAGTGTAGACCTGATGAGGTCTCTAAATCATGGCTGATTCAGTCACAGAGCTGGGAGAGCACCTGGGGCTTCCTGCCACTCCAGGAGGGCAAGCCAGAGTGTGGGAAGCCAACTACCAGAGACTTCCGAAAGCAGACCACTAGGTGGCCTGTTACAGGCAAGTTTAGTTTCAGAGTGAATGTCAAGGCATCCCATAGGGGTGCCAATTTGTGTCCCAGCTGCTCCACTTCCCATCCAGCTCCCTGCTTGTGGCCTGGGAAAGCAGTCGAAGATGGCTCAAATCCTCGGAGCTCTGCACCTCTGTGGGAGACTCAGAAGAAACTCCTGGCTCTTTTCTTCAAATCAGCTCAGCTATAGTCGTTACAGCAATTTGGGCAGTAAATCAGCAGATGGAAGCTTTTTCTTTCTGTTTCTCCTTTGTAAATCTGCCTTTCCAACAACAACAACAACAAAAATCTTTTAAAAATGTGGCCATTAAAGTTTTAAATGTTAATCACGAAGCCTCAGGTATCATTAATTAGCCAATGGTATAATCAGCAAATAGCTTTAAATCAAGGTGATCCAAATCAAAGATCTGTCTTTGAAGAAATGCATGAATCATTAGCCCAAACAGACCATATTCTGGGCCATAAAATGGATCTCCATAAACTTTTAAGTCATTCAGTTTGTGATCTTTGAACACAATAGACTTAAGTCAGGAAATCAGCAACAGCAAAATGCATTCAAAATGCTTAGACTTTTGGAAATCCAAAACACTCTCATAAAACTTGTGGGTCAAAGCAGAAATCATAAGGAGATGAGGAAATATTTTAAATAAATTAATGTGAGAACATCAGACTAACTGGGATACACCTAAAACAGTATTTAAAGGAACAGTTATAATATTAATATGTGCATTAAGAAATGAAGAAAAGTCTCAACTTAATGACATAGCTTTTACTTCAAGAAACTAGCACAGGGGTACAAACCCAGAGTAAGTTGGAGACAGGAAATAATATTGAAATAACCACCAGTGAACCAAAATATAGAAGAGTGTCACCCAAACCAAAAGCTGATTCATTGAGACCAATAAAATGGATTAATTGGCAGCTCAGATGATACAAATTGAAAGCAAGAAAACAAAAATGATCAACATCGGCCTTGAGAAAGGGATTCTTGCCACAGAATCTAGACAACGTTAAAATTACGAGAAGTCTCAGTTCCTCATTCTATATGTAGAAAATTCTGAAGACGTCACCAAAAATTGTTACAAGCTAGGAACAAATCTCATCAAGTTGTGGATTACAAAATCAACATCAAGAAATGAGTTCTGGGCCTGGCGCAACAGCGTAATGATTAAAGCCCTCGCCTTGAATGCTCCAGAATCCCATATGGCTGCCAGTTCTAATCCCAGCAGCCTTGCTTCCCATCCAGCTCCCTGCTTGTGGCCTGGGAAAGCAGTCGAGGACGGCCCAAAGCCATGGGACCCTGCAACCGCGTGGGAGACCCGGAAGAGCTCCTGGCTCCAGGCTTCGGATTGGCTCAACTCCAGCCATTGTGCTCACTTGGGAAGTGAATCATCAGATGGAAGAGCTTCCTCTCTGTCTCTCCTCCTCTGTATATCTGCCTTTCCAATAAAAAATGATAATAAATAAATAAATCTTAAAAAAATAAAAGAACTGAGTTGCACTTCCATGCCCTGCAAGGTAGCAGGTGGGACTCTGGGTGTGGGTGACCCAGATCAAGGTTCAGGCTTCTGCCTTTGGCCCGGGCTAGCCCAGCTGTTGAGCATTTGGGAAATGAATCCGAGGATGAAATATTTCTCTGTCTCTGCCTTTAAGATACAAATAAGTAAATTTAAATTGGATTTCTGCAAACTAACAACTATTTGAAAAAGAAACTAAGAGGACAGTCTCTTTTATACTAGGATCAAAGATAAATATTTAGGAATAAACTTAACCAAAGAGATAAATATCTATACGCTGAAACTATAAAATATTGGATAAAAGAAATGAAAGAGAACACAAGCAGAGTGCTCTCCTGTGTAAGTAGTTCAAGAGGACTAAATGTACTTGGAATTTTTTGTTGTTTTTTTATTCGAA
This sequence comes from Ochotona princeps, assembly GCF_030435755.1. Taxonomy (NCBI): domain Eukaryota; kingdom Metazoa; phylum Chordata; class Mammalia; order Lagomorpha; family Ochotonidae; genus Ochotona; species Ochotona princeps. The sequence continues at coordinate 77,400,389 of NC_080833.1, read as the reverse complement.
AGGCAGAAAGATAAAGAAAGACAGGTAGCCCTTCACTAAATGTCCTCAATGACCCGAGCTTGTTCAGGGCCAGAGTAAGAAGCCAGGACTCCCACCGTGGATGACAAGAACATGGTTACTTGAACTATCATTGTTGCCTCACAGTGCATGCGTTGGTAGGAAACTGGAATCAAGTGCCAGAGTTTAAATTGAGCCCAAACACTCAGAAGTGGGACATAACTGTCTTAAACTCTTGAGTAAATGCCTGCTCCAGGTTGGAAGAGCTAATGCTGTTACAAAATTTTTCACATGACCCAAAATGATGTACGTACTCAATGTGATCATTTTTCACAGAATTAGAAAAAAAAATCCTAACATTCAGATGGTATCACAAAAGACTGAATCGCTTCCAAAAATCTTGAGATGTTATACTGTCCATTTTCAAGTTATACTACAAAGTTATAATAATCCAAACAGTATAGTACTTGCCATATAGACGAAAGAGATACAATATAGAGCCAAGAAATAAATCCTTGAATTTATTGTTCATTGATTTTTTAGCAAAGATGCTAAGAGCATATAATGTGGAAAAGATAGTCTCTTTAATGAATAATGTTGAAAAAACAAAAAATTTAGGAATACTCATACAGAAGGATGAAATCAGACCCTTCTTCAGTTCTTTGACACTGCAACTCAATATGTATTAAAGACTAAAACAAAAGACGCAAAACTGTAAAACTACTCAAAGAAAAATACATGAAAACCGTCCTTACACTTTTTTGACATTAGTTTGAGTCATGACTTTTGCAGACCATGACCTTGTAAGCACAGACGGCCAAAGCAAAAATAGACAAGTGAGTTTGTGTCAAATCAAGAAATTTCTATATCGCAAAGGAAGCAACTCCGAGTGAAGAAGTAGTACCTGCAAGTCTTACATCCGATAATTTCAAATTTAACATTCAAAATATAAAAGGAACTCAAACAACCAAGTAGCAAGAAAACAACATTATTTCAAAGCGCAAAGAACCTGAATAAGCCTTTCTTAAAAGAAGACAATCAAATCACCTTCAGGTGTATGGAAAAATGCTCAATACCACTACTTATCAGGGAAGATACACATCAAAAATCACCGTTGAGTTATCACAACCCTCCAGTCAGATTTGGTTGTTACAAAAGGGACAAAAGGTGGGTGGGCTGGAAATTGGCTTAGCCACTGTGGAAAACAGTATGAAAGTCCCTCAAAAGCTAAACATAGAATTACCATCTGATCCAGCAATTCTGCTTCTGGGAATATACATGAGGGCATATATATAAAATCAGCATCTTGAAGAGATACGTGCACTCCCATTTCAATCGCGGTGTAATTTACAATAGCCTACACATGGAAGCAACTCCAGTGCCCACCAATAGAAGAATGGAAGAGTAAACATGACATGATGTGCACATGGGGAGGGGTGATAAATGTGATGTATGTCATATTTCTCTATTCTGTGTATTCATTACATATATATTTAAAGATTTATTTTATTTTTATTGGAAAGTTAGATATACAGGGAGGAGGAGAGACAGAGAGGAAGCTCTTCTGTCTGATGATTCACTTCCCAAGTGAGCACAATGGCTGGAGTTGAGCCAATCCGAAGCCTGGAGCCAGGAGCTCTTCCGGGTCTCCCACGCGGGTGCAGGGTCCCATGGCTTTGGGCTGTCCTCGACTGCTTTCCCAGGCCACAAGCAGGGAGCTGGATGGGAAGCAGGGCTGCCAGGATCGGAACTGGCAGCCATATGGGATTCTGGAGCATTCAAGGCGAGAACTTTAGCCACTAGGCTACCATGCCAGGTCCTGTTCATTATATATTACACACACATACACAGACACACACACACACTGGAATGTTATTTAGCTTTTTAAAATAAGGAAATCTTATCATTTGCAGCAAAATGGATGAAACTGAAGGATGTTATGCTAAATAAGATAAGTCACAGAGACAAAAACTGGACAGTTTAGCTTTTATGCTGAATATAAAAAAGCTAAACTTAGACAAACAGAAGTTAGAATGGTAGCTGCAAGGGCTAGAAAGATGTTCTCTGGTTGTGGCTTGGGAACGCAGTAGAGAATGGCCCAAAGCCTTGGGATCCTGCACCCATGTGGAGACCCGGAAGAAGTTCCTGGCTCCTAGCTTCAGATCAGCTCTGCTCCAGGCATTGCAGCTACTTGGAGGAATAAACCAGAGGATGGAAGATCTTTCTCTCTGTCTCTCTTCCTTCCTGTCAGTCTGCCTTTCCAATAAAAATAATTAAAAAAAGAATTAGAAGTCTAAAAATAGACCCATAAAACAGGCTTAGTTGATTTTCAACAAGGATGGCAAGGTAATTCAGTATGGAAAAGAGGTGATTTTGTCAGTAGTGCTGGGTAGCCATATCCTCCCCCCAAAAAACCTTGAACATTATACTACATAATACTAATGTGTCTTGAAGCGGGTAACACACCTAACTATAAGAACTAGAACCATAAAAATTCTAGAAAAAAAATAGAGTAAAACTTTGACAGTCTTGGGCTTTGAAAATATATCTTCAGTATAACTTAAAAAGAGAGAGAGAGAAAGGAATTAATTAAACTTCATCAAAATTGAAAGCATTTTCTGTCAAAAAATACTGTTAAGAAAGTGAAAAGCGTCTCATTTTCTGAGAGAAAATATTTTCAAGATATATATCTCACCATCTCTGATACATAAAGTTATATAACCCAACAGTAAACCAAACAACTCAATTAAAAATGGGGGAAATATTCCCATGGTCATCCTACCAAAAAAGGTATGTAGACGGCAAACAAGCACATGGAAAATTGCTCTACACTGTTGGACATTGGGAAACGTATGTTAAAGTTGAAATGAGACAGCACCACATAGCCACGGCACATCCACTATGTATCCACTGCTAGAATGGTTGTAAGAGGAGAGAGAGGAAACATCCAGGGCTGGAGTAAAGGTGAAGACATGAGTGGCCTCATCAACTGCTGGTGAAAGTGCAAAACGGGCCATCCAACTGGAAAAGCAGTTTAGTATTCTCTAAACGTTTTTTGAAACGTTTATTTATTTACTTTCATTTTATTGAAGAGGCAGAGACATGGACAAAGAGTTTCTATCCATTGGGTCACACCCCAAACATCTTTAATAGCCAGGAATCTATTGAATAGGCCACATGGAAGCCAGGAGCCTAGAGTTCAATTCAGGTCTCCCACATGGGTGGTAGTGACCTGAATTTGAGCTATCACTTGCTACCCCCAGCATGCACATTGGCCGCAAGCTCCATGAGCAGCAGAAGAACCAGGGCCCAAAAAACTCAAATGTGTAGAAACTTGTGAATGAATAAATAAGTTTCATGCTATTCATACAATGTAGTATTATGGTGATGAGAAGGACAGACAACTGACAAACCTCAAGGCATTCCTTTAAGTGAGAGCAGCAAGAAGCAGATGCATGGCTCCAACTACATAAAGTTTTTGAACATGGAAGTCTGATAGGAAGTAGTTGGCAGAACCTGCTCATACTAACAAGGACATCATCTGCAAAGAGGCACATGGGGACTTTGTCTAGTGATGAAATTGTTCATGACATGCTGGTGTGATTGTAAGGCTGAATGTACTTGTAAAAACCTAGACAGTTTGAAATGTGAAATTGACTATTTTTACTGTATGCAAATGACACCAGTGAGGAATGGTAGAAGAGGGAGGAACAGAAAAAGAGAAGGGGAAAATAGCAAGACATTAGCCATGCACCATGACATCTCATGTGGGTGCAGGTTCAAGTTCTAGCTGCTCTACATCAGATCCAAATCCCTGCTCATGCACCTGGGAAGGCAGCAAAGGATGACCCAAATGCTTAGTTCCCTGCCCCTTCATGGGAGTCCTGGAAGAAGCTCCTGGCTTCTGACTTTGGACCAGCTCATTTTCAGCCATTGTAGCCATTTGGGGAGTAAACTAGCAAACGAAAAATTCTTTCTCTTTCCTCCTTTCTTTCTTTAGCTCTTTCTTTCAAATAAATGAATAAATCTTAAAAAAAAAATAATAGGAGAAAAGAGGAAAAAGAGGGGGGGATAACAGCCCCAACAGCCACTAGGAGAGTCACTCTGCCTGAGTTGTAGACTTCCCACAAAGCCACTGCAAGCGGTGGTTTGATATTGGTGGAGAAGGAGACAGACCTGTCAGACCAGTGGCTCAGATGGCCTGGCTACCAGGCTCACCAGAGCCCCAGAGAGAGTGGTGTGTGCCAGAGAGCACTGAATGTTCATCTCCTTTCTCCTATAGAATTGCAGAGGGCAGGAGACAGGACCCCTAATGTCGGCACACTAGCAACAGAAATGAAGGTAAACAAAGGCACCCAAACTGTCTTCCCTGAAAGTGTGCACAGACAGCATTGTCCATGGAGGGCTGTTCTGTGTAGCAAAGAGTGTTGAGACCCTTTCCGATAAAAAAAAAAAAAGGTCAGCTCATGGGAACGAGGAGCTAAGAAATGGAGAGCAGAACAGAGCTCCTTGCGTTATACTAGGTTCCTGGATCTAACTATACCTAAGGCTATTTCTCCTTGAACTGCCTAATTATTTGAGCTAATGCATTTCCTCTTCTGGCTAAGCAAGTCTGAGTTGGGATTCTGTTCCTTATAACATAGAGACCTGATACATGAGCACATGAGCCCTACAGTGTAGGAGTAAGAAGCATTGGCTCAGGCACATACTCAATGGGCACCTTGAGTTCTTTTTTTTTCTAAATATATACATATATTTTTTATTGATTACATTGCAATATGTGACACAGTTTTATAGGCACTGGGTTCCCCCCACCCCTCCCCAAGCCCCCCCAAACCCCCCATGGTGGATTCCTCAACCCTGTTGCATTACCACAGTTCAAATTCAGTTGAGATTCTTTCATTGGAAGCATCTATTAGGCATAAAGTCCAGCATCTTACATCAAATGACAGAGGACAGAACAAGTCAATCAACCACCTCAGCTATATGTTGGCAATGAAAATGCTGGGCAAACGGAGACTCTATGATGGACTGTGTCAATCAGTGGATTCTCCAATGACCGCATTGGGCTTGGAGTGGTGAGAGTGGCAGCAATTCAGATCTGTTGAAATATCAAAACCACTTTACCAGCTCTACCTTCAGACCAGAGTTGGTCTCCCCAAGAAACTGATGAACTTACCTTGAGTTCTTTTAAAGGTCTGGGCCCAGGCCGTTATCTCTAAATAAAAGTGCTTGAAACGATGCAAAAATTTCCAGGAAGGTTATGTAAGCCCATCACCATGGTGACCTTAACAGGAAATGAGGAGGAGCATAGCTGGTGTTCCCCCAAACCAAAAGAAACCCCTCCTTTTAATAAATGTGCTTCAGATATTGGAGTTATACATGAGGTTTGATGTGGGAAAATTTCAGTTACGTCTAACAAATACAACTGTGGGTTCCTCTAGTTCAAAAATTCCAACATTCTAGGATGATTTCTGAGATAGGAGAGCACTGGATACTACATCCCAGCACATCAGTTCCACCTCATATGTGAACTTGACCAAGTTTTCCTCTTCTTTGGTTTCTCTATTGGTAAAATAGGATTAGTAGCATTGAATAATAGCCTTGAGGCCAGTGTCGTGGTATAACTTGTGAAGCCACCACAGTGAAGCCTGCATCCCGTGTAGGTACCACTTCAAGGCTCAGCCATTTCACTTCTGATCAAGCTCCTTGCTATTGTGCCTAGGAAAGCAGTAGAAGCGGGCCCAAAGATTAAGGTCCCTATACCCTCATGCAAGACCTGAGTTAAGCTCCTTGTTCCTAGCTTTGGCCATCGCGCCCATTTGGGGAATAAATCAGCAAATGGAAGATCTCTGTCTCTCCCTCTTTTTCTGCAACTCTGACTTTCAAAATAAATAACAGTCTTTCAAGGAACTAATGGTATTAAAGGATTGCTACGAGTGTTAATTGACAAGTGGTACAAACTTTTCCAAGAGTACTACTGCCAGGTACGTGTTTAGTAGCTGTTAGCAACATGATGATGTGAAGGCCTGGAAGACTGCCATGAACTTGATTTCTGGGTTGCCTCGGTCAGCTCTCTTAAGCTGGAAAAAACAAGCAGCTGCAAATCAGGTCATCTGTTAGTGCTCTGTAACCGTGTCAGTAGCCTGGGAGCAGGGAAAACCTTAGTCCCTGTTCTTTGTTTTCTAAATGTGTGTGTAATCATCCTTTCAACCAAAGATTAGCCCAAATAGCAATTTTTTGAGTGTGGTTTAAATAGGCCTTTTTCCTGATTACAGTAACAGTATATCTGCATTGTGGAAAATCAATCTAAAAAGACTCATAGTTCTATTATCAAGAGATAAATGTTATTAACAGTTTGATTATTTTAGATTTCAACTTGGTGTTATTTTCTACTAGGTTTTCTTTTTAAGCATATAAAAATGCACATAAAAACTTGTCTCTAGACATGTTTGTGTCCATAATTTTACATCCCTCTTTTCTTATCCCCCAGCTTATTTTTAAAAGATTTATGTATTTATTTGGAGATTAGGATTACACAGAGGGGAGGAGGAGCAGAGAAAGATCTTCTATCCAATGTTTATTTCCTAGATGGCAGAAAAGGCCAGGGGTGGGCCAGGTCAAAGTCAGGAACCAGGGGCTTGTTTCAGGCCTCCCATGTGTGTTCAGGGGTTCAAACCCTTGGGCCATCTTCTGCTGTCTTCCCAGGCCATCAACAGGGGTCTGGATCAGAAGTGGAGCAGCTGGAACATGAACCAGTATCCATATAAAATGCAAGCATTGCAAGCGGTGGATTTCAATGCAATACCAGAATGGCAGCCACCCTCTTTTCTTAAATAAAGTTATATTGTAACTTTCAAGACATTAAATAGTCTTTGAAAACAGTATTTCAGGAGTTTTTAACATTTCATTGTATATTTCTACCATCATGCATTTGACAAGTTCCTCAAAGTAAGAAACACACACACACACAGCTGCCATCTGCTAGTTCATTCCCCAGATCAGGTTCTTTTACTTATTTATGTAGAAGGCAGAGCAGTGAAAGAAGAGGGAGAAGAGAGAGAGGTCTTCCATCCATTGATTCAGTCCCTAGAACAATAGCCAGGGCTGAGCCAAAGCCAGGAGACTGGAATTCTTTTTGCATCCCCCAGCATAGGTGGCAGGAAATCCTACACTTGGGCCATCATCGGCTGCCTCTCAGGCTCATAGACAGGAAGCTGGATTGGAAGCTGCAGCTGGACTTCAATCTCGGGCACTTGTGACAAAGGGCACAGGCCTGCCAGCTGTACTACAACACACATCTGAGCAGTCAGCTTCATAACATAGCATGTATGGTAGTCAAATTTGATGAGTGGTTTCTAGATTTTGGACTTTTGAGAATAATACATCAAAAAACTTGGGCAGGGTATATTTCAATACTGAAAATCGGAAAGATTGTCATCTAAGAATAAAGGACAAGAAAATGATTAAACTTTATTGTATGAGAAGACTGAAAAAACTACTTTGAAAAAATCATCATGATCAATCAGCAGAAATGTCACCAAGGATCAGCACAGGAGGGTCTGGGCTGGATGGTCTTGAGGCCCTCCCCAGCTCCTGAACGCTGAGATTGTGAGCATCATATTTCCATTTACAATGATTTTGGTGGCTTCCAGTTGTTCGGTCTTTGTAAATTAATCCTTCTTAAGCTGATCCTTAAAGGCTTTGTAGCACTATGCGTGGAAGTGGAATGACTGTTGAAGATTTCTGATTCAGATCAGCAACCTGTGCACCTGTACTGACCCAACACTCTGTTGAACTCTGTGCAAAGTTTCCTATTTCTTGCATCCCCCTCCCCTGGGGGAACAGAGGGTCTGACCTCTGACTCCTCTCCTTTCCCCAGAGTCCTTCAATCCAGGGGTGGCAGGCTTAGTTAGCAGCCGAGGCTCTCGTTTCTCTACTGAGAAATCTCTGCCTCTCTTTGACTCCTCCTGCCTGCTAGGCCTACGTTGGGAATTTTGCCAACCCTTGGATTTGGAGGAAAAGGGGGAGCAGCGCCTCAAAGGAAGAAGACCTCCCTCCATACAATCACTTGGATGGAGCACAGATGTCTGGCCTCACATCTTCTTTCAAAGTTCATGTCTTCATTTTCTACTTCATACCTGTGTGTGTGTGTGTGTGTGTGCACATGTGTGTGTGCATGTGTGTTTGGTGTGGGCAATAAGACTGGTGACAGGAGATTGCGGAATGCCAGGGCAAGGGTCTGACTGTACTGAGTGTGGTGGTTAGCTGTCCATTTGCCTCTGCCTCTGTGACAATTTGTCTGTCCATAGCAAGTATTCAACAAGTGTTAGTGAAGTCAAGCTTGAGCATGTATTAAATGACTGCTAGAGCCAGTCATTAGGATCAATGCTTTACATATGTTATTTCTTATTCTTCCTAGAGCTGTGTCTGGCAGGCTGTAGCATTAGCCCTCTCCTACAGACAAAGCCAATGAGGTATTAAGGATGTAAGGCTCTTGACCCAAGTTCATAAAAGTCATTTAAGAAACTGAACAAAGGGCCTGACGGTGTGGCCTAGTGGCTAAAGTCCTCGCCTTGAAAGCCCCGGGATCCTATATGGGCGCCTGTTCTAATCCCGGCAGCTCCACTTCCCATCCAGCTCTCTGCTTGTGGCCTGGGAAAGCAGTCGAGGACGGCCCAATGCCTTGAGACCCTGCACCCGCGTGGGAGAACTGGAAGAGGTTCCTGGTTCCCAGCATCGGATCGGCGCGCATCGGCCCGTTGCGGCTCACTTGGGGAGTGAAACATCAGATGGAAGATCTTCCTCTCTGTCTCTTCTCCTCTCTGTATATCCAGCTTTCCAATAATAATAAAATCTTTAAAAAAAAAAAAAAGAAACTGAACAAAATAACCTGCATGTGAGACAAGCTCCACAGAAAGGAGAGAAAAAGCAGGTGACACCCCCTTCCAAGGGCTTGGCCAGCCCCTTTTCTGACCAGGTGTCTGCAGGGACAAGGAAGCAATTGTGTTACCTACAAAGGGATGGATTCATTGACAGTCTGTTTAGATTCCCACATCTTTAATGAACTATTCAGGTCCATTAGGAAGTGAGGTTTATCTCAGAGTAGCACCAGCTCTCCTGTGAACCTAGTGATTTTCTAAATGTCAGAGGCCAGTGGAAAATAGGGAAGTTCACTGAACCCATTAGGATAGGCAAACTGGATAGCCACCACCACAGCTACCAATCTAAGTAGCTTAACACAGCAAGAATTCGCATCTTGTTTACATCATAGGCTGATGTAGGCAGGAGCAGGGCCACCCCTCCTCTCCATGCTCCCTATTAGGTATTTGGTGTCCTTTGTGTCCCCTCCATTCAGCCAACAAGGGGAAGAAAGAGCAAGGATTGTGCCCTGGGAAAGTTGAACAGGCCAGGCCTGGAAGCAGCAGACTTCACCCCACCCCAGTTCATTGCTCATAACTCAAGCCAGCGGCCACGTCTAGCTGCAAGGGAGGCTGAGAAATGTCAGCTAACTATTAAAGGGCTGGTTCCTGGATTGCAATTTTGTCTTTAACATTTGGGCATGTGAACATTTGGTTTCCCCCAAATTTTTATCTAAGCGTTTTTAAAGTCACTGCAATTAGCCTGCAATGGACAAAAGAAGAAAAAGGAGAATGAGCAGTTTCCAAGAGCCAAACAAATTTCATGTAGCTCTTCAGGGCTTTTCTGTTGTGTTGGTTGCTTGGTTGGCTGGGTTGGGTTGGCCTTTTTTCACTAACATGTGTTGTATATGCCAAATACTGTGATTCTTTGTTAACTCTCTCCACAAATCTGAGAGGTGGGAACTATTACCAACTCCATTTTACAGATGTGGAAAGGGCATTTTAACACAGTTAAAAGGCTGACCAGGATCATAAAGCCAAGAAGTGAGAGCTGAGGTTGTAACCCGGGTCTCTCACAATGTGGGTCCTACTCCCTCCACGCCACTGTCCTCCAATGGGCAAAATTCTGGCCAGACCCAGGATCCAATCACAGCCTGGAACAGTTCTGTGAAGGCTCCACACCATGCAAATTCCACTTGTTGACACATTGAGGCAAAGGTCACCCTGGATGGAAACTGCTGGGGGGAGACAGGCTTCTACAAACACTCCACCCAAACAGCAGTTAGCCCAGCCTCAACATTTCCTTGGGCATAAAACAAGTTCTGTTATATACATACATCTTATGGTCCATGTTTAGAGGTTAATTTCACTCAACATGAATTAATTTGTGTTCAGTCCAATATCTTCGAACTAATTTTTAATTCATTGGGATATTTCAAAAGGAATACTGTAGTAGTTCTCTTAAACCACCATGGCTACAGGCTTATCAGATCTTTCATTACACACTTTTAGATACTTTGAATGCTCTGACAGTAAGGCATAGGATCAATTAACCGACTAAAGGTTAATTGACCAGGGCCTTGAGCTGAGGCTTGCTGGTCCTTGCGGCTCGGCTCGGTGTTCTAACAAGCTGAAGTGCTTTGACTGTGTAAACACTATTAAAGTGTAACTGGCCATGTCCCCACCCCACTATTAAAGAGTAGCTTCAAGAACCTTATTAAAGGAAGCCATGACTGGGGCTGTGGGGAACAAGCGAGGAAGATGAGGTCTTCTTTCTATAGAGATCTAATTGAACTACAAACAAGGGCTTATTATAAGCACTGCTCACAGTACTTGCAGGCTGTGACCCCCTTTGGGAATTTCACTGTGAGCAGAATGTAATCACACACCTGTCTTTCTAGGGCATGGTGCCAGGCCATTTGCCTCTAGTTCAAGTAGTTGAGAGGTGTTCACAACAAACTCGGAGATGGTGGCACTTTAAAAGTGAATAACATAGTAGCCACTCCCACAGCAAGGGCTGAGACCACTCTGTGGTGGTCCCCAGCTCTTGACACAGACTGCAAACTGCTTTCAATCTGCATCCCTTCTCCTTTGGTCACAATGGTCCTGGTGATTGGGAGTCAAGTGTTAGTTCTCAGGGACTCCTTACCTGGCCTTTTTCCTTTTTCCTATGGAGATGGGAGACGCCTCGTGAGAAACTGGGTCTCCTACTTCTGGTTGAGCCCAGCAACTATGTGTTCTGGCTGCAAGGGGAGCTCTCCAAAATCTGATGTTTGGGCCGCACCCCTCTAAGCCATGGCATTTTCCCACTCTCGCTGGGAGGACTTCATGTACAGTCTGGTTGAGAGTCATTGTTGTAGTCTCTACTGTACTCTGTGTCTGGCCAACCATGGTGATGGGGGACTGGGGGGTGTCTGTTGTGTTCAATAAATTTAATGATCAGGGAAGATAGTGATGTTGCTGATCCTACACCGTCAGCTGCCAACACAAATCCTCTACTTGTCCTACGTCCTGCCACGTCACCTTGCTTCTTACCACATGACAATTTAATGAGCATTTATTTAATGCTTTATTTGTGCCAGGTACTTGGCTGGGTTCTTGCCCTTAAAGTACTTATCATCCCTCACCAGGGGAGCAAACACAAAGGCTTGAAAATCATGTTCCTATTTATTGACAACTCTTAGGAAAGGTTTCAGTGGGTGAAAAACAGGTGTACAGTTTTCTATTATTTTCTGAGATTATTGATGTTTTTATCCCTTACAGAAATAATTAGATTTGCCAATATCCCCTCTCCAGACCCTTCCCCTTTCCCTTCTCCCCAAACAGAAAAGGGCTTAGCAGATATTTTAGACATGAGTCACAGACCTGCTATCTGCTTTTGCATGAAATTTGCTTATAGGAAAAACATGTGAGAACTATGGTTTAAGCAAGTCCCCAGAGTTCCTTTAGTAAGTCCTTAAACAACAAAAGCCTCTGATAAGCTCACTAAGTCTTTTCACATGGGTGTTTCAGATCCCTACAACTCAGTTAGTCAGCCAAGATTTCAGTTCTACTATTCACTAGACACTATATATTGGACCATTTTCTATCTCTAGCAAAATAACTGAGAGTGAGTACTTTATACTTTTTTTTTTATTGGAAAGTCAGATATACAGAGAGGAGGAGAGACAGAGAGGAAGATCCTCCATCCACTGAGTCATTCCCCAAGTGTCTGCAATGGCCAGAACTGAGCCAATACAAAGCCAGGAGCAGGATCTTTCTCCGGGTCTCCTATGTGGGTACAGGGTCCCAAGGCTTTGTGCCATCCTCAACTGCTTTTCCAGGCCACAAGCAGGGAGCTGGATGAACAGCAGGGCCACTGAGACACGAACTGGTTCCCAGACGTGATCCCAGTGCATGTAAGGTAAGGACTTTAGCTCCTACACTACTGGACCGGACCGGACCCGAAAGTGAGTACTTTATGAAGAAAAGAGGTTTAGTTAGCTCACAGTGTTGGGCGGCTGAAAGTCTAAGAATGGGCAACCCAATCCCTGGGCCTCTAGTGAGGGCCCCCTTGACTCTGTCACATCATAGTGGAAAAGCAGGGTGGGATATAGTTACATGCGAAAGAAGGCAAGTGCTTGGGGGTGACCTCACCTTCTAACAAACCACTCTAACAAACCACAAGCACAAACTGGGATCCCCAGAGAACAACATTAGTTGCTCCTAACAGTGGCAGCCCTGATGACTTCTCACTTCTCACTAATAGGTTCTACCACCTCCCAACATGGCCACATTGCAGATCAAGCTTCAAGCACATACACCTTTGAGAGTACATACTCACACCAGGTCCAAATCATAGCACGCCAAAAATTCAATAGTGAGTCAAAAGAGAATCCCTGCTCTGTCGCTGTCTAAAATGCCAGTGCACAGCTACTATTGTCCCAAGTGAAGCTGTACATGAGGTGTGTGAAAATGCTAGGAAGTTAAGGAAGGCCCCTGCGATCTTGATCATGAGCCTAGACTGTAGGGTGGAGAATGTGATGCCTGGTGGAAGGGAAGGAGGTCAAGTATACATCAACCAGAAGCGAAAGTGTGAGATTGGTGGTGTGCAGACCCCTGGCACAGCAGAGGACCTTTTAGCAGTTCTGTGAAGTCACAGCTATTTTCGTAATGATACTAAGACATTATGTTAATTTCCCACTGGGTTGACACTTGCACTGATGATGTGAAAGCATTTGTGGCTATGACTTCTGGTACCTTGGCACAAATCAAGGCAGAGGTACCGATCTTTACTTATGCCATTGTACTCATATTCTTTTTCCCATGTACTCACAGTGGGGGGAAATGGTTTCACTTACAAGTGCCTTTGATTACGCAGTGGGAGTTGTTTCTTTTATGTGCATCCTGGAGTATGTATCATTTTAATATTCTGTGTGACAAATGGGAAGTATGCAGCAAGCCCGTCTGCACACAGATCCACGATGGGTGTCTTGAGGAAAAGCACTTGTTTGATTTTTTTGTTTTGTTTTGAGTTGCAAATGGGACTAGAGGCTTTTATCATGGAATACCATTTTTTCACTTGAAAAAACTGACAAACTATGGTTATTGAAACGTGGGTAGTTTGCAGACATTTTCATGAAAATGAATAAAGTCAGCCTGTCACTTCAAGGAAAATAACTGACAGTATTTGTTGCCAAAGAAAAAAATTCAAGCTTTCAAACAAAAATTGGAATGTTAGGAAACTCGGAGCCATCACCCATGAGCTTGACAGCTTCCAAATACTTCAAGGGTCCAATGAGATTGATGGTGATATGAATTAACGAGATGTTGAAAAAAACATTTTATAATGAGACATGTCAACCCTTAGAAGATCTTAAATCTTTTCTAGATAACCTGTGAGCTTATGAGATCATGCCAGGGTAAAAGATTCATTCACAGTATAAGAGAGCCTAATGGTTTTTAATGGCAGACTCTGAAAAGCTCATTGATGTCTTTTTTTATTATTAATATTCCATACTATAACTAATTTATAAGAAACTACTACTTGTGGGGGTTTGATACAGTATTCCCAAAGGATATCACAATGATCAGAAAAGCCTATTTAAATTTACTTTCTTTCTTTCTAAAAATTTGTATGTATTTGTAAGGCAGAATTGCAGAAATAGAGGAACAGAGGTCTTCTGCTTGCTGGTTCATAAATGGGTGCAATGTCCAGGGCTGGGCCAGGCTGAAGCAGAGCCAGGAGCTTCATCCATGTCTCCAGTGAGGGTAACAGCGGCCCAAGTACTTTATCCATCCTCCACTGATTTCCCAAACCATTAGCAGGGAACTGAATTGAAAGGGAAACAGCAGGGACTTGAACCAGCACCCGAATAGGATGCCAGCATTGCAGAGAGCAATTTTACCCACTATGCCACAATGCCAACCTCAAAGTTACCTCTTTCAACTGCATTAGTAGTATGAAATCAGATTTTCCTTGTATACTTCATCAACAATAATCACCACCACCACAGAAAAGCAGGTTGCAAATGATTAAATGCAAAAGTAGATATGAAATTTCACCTATCTTCAGTTAGTCTAGAGATCTGCAATAATGCTACCACTAGTTTGTTTTGGAAGCTATTTTTAATAGAAAAAAATATGGTAAAATGTAAAAGTTTTATCATTGTGCATTTTTTTTTTAAAGATTTATTCATTTTATTACAGCCAGATATACACAGAGGAGGAGAGACAGAGAGGAAGATCTTCCGTCCGATGATTCACTCCCCAAGTGAGCCGCAACAGGCCGATGCGCGCCGATCCGAAGCCGGGAACCTGGAACCTCTTCCGGGTCTCCAATGCGGGTGCAGTGTCCCAATGCATTGGGCCGTCCTCGACTGCTTTCCCAGGCCACAAGCAGGGAGCTGGATGGGAAGTGGAGCTGCCGGGATTAGAACCGGCGCCCATATGGGATCCCGGGGCTTTCAAGGCGAGGACTTTAGCCGCTAGGCCACTCCGCCGGGCCCTCATTGTGCATTTTAAACCAGGTGGTTAGCCCCTTAGTTGAGAAAGCGCTCCCATCCACTGATTCACTCTCAAATTCCCCCACCAGTCAGGGATGGGGTAGGTTGAAACTGGAACAAAGAACTCAATCTGAGCAGCAGCGACCCAATTACTCAAGCCATCATTTAAAGCCATCAAGGGTACACATTTAGCAGGAGGCAACATCTGGGAGCAAAACCAGGACTCAACCTCAGGTTTCCCCCAAATAGGATACTGGCAGCTAAAAACCTGCCCTTGCGAGTGGTATTTTTAAATGAATGAGGATTCAGACATTTGTATTTTCTCAGCTTTCATTTTTGTTACGGGAATTGTTTTTTAAATAAATACCCACTTCAAAGTCCTACAATTTCTTTTTTTAAAGATTTATTTTTTTTTATTGGAGAGGTAGATGATAACTTACTTTTTTAATACCTAAATTTTTTTTAATTTGTCATACAATTCTGTATAGTCTGGGATGATCACTTTTACAGGAGAGACAGAAAGATCTTCCATTCACAAATTCATTCCTCAAGTAGCTCTAATGGCCAGAGTTAACTTGATTCGAAGCCAGGAGCAGTTCTGGGGGGTTTCCTGACCAGTACGCCTCTGAAACCACTGAGGGAGTGGGTAACAGTGTTCAGCAGCACAAACCACCAGAGACATTCTGGTACAGCATGTTCATTTATTATCAAGCACAAACTTACATAGACTAACAAAGGGGAAGGCAGAAAGGTGTTTCCCGATGGTCCTCGCACTCAACAATGACACTGTAATTGGCTAGAAGGCATGTCTATCTCTCTGGACGCTCCAGTCATGTCACAGGTCACATATAACACTCATGACTGGCGGGTGCATGGACCACACCTGACTTCTCAGAGTTGATTATCAAGGAAGTCCCAGCACAGGCAGTTCAAGGACAAACAGAGGCTGTGATACAACTCACTGTCCTCGCCTGTATGGCCAGTGAACAGGCCACGTTGAGGTCTT
Organism: Ochotona princeps; assembly: GCF_030435755.1. NCBI lineage: Eukaryota > Metazoa > Chordata > Mammalia > Lagomorpha > Ochotonidae > Ochotona > Ochotona princeps. The sequence continues at coordinate 77,384,541 of NC_080833.1, read as the reverse complement.
GGTTATCCAAAACCCTTGTCAGGGGGTTCCCCCTGGGGACACGGTGTGGTGCATGCCTGTGACCTTTCACAGAGGCCAAGCAGAGATCCAAAGTGATCTCCCACCGCCAAGAGCTTCCTTCAGGTCTCCCACGCGGGTGCAGGGTCCCAAGACTTTGGGCAACTTCATTCCCAGGTCACAAGCAGGGAACTGAATGGGAAGTGGAGCAGCCAGAACACAAACTGGTGCCAAATGAGATCCCACTGTGTACAAGGTGAGGCTCTAGCCACCAAGCCATGGTGCTGGGCCCCTCGATATGGGAATGTAGCAGCATAGAAGCCACAGAAGCAAAAGCTCTGGAAGTGTCAACATTTTGTAAGTTAGAAGGAGTCCTGAGACCAAATGGTGTGAGAACTGATGGGATAAACTATTGTGTACTTTCAAAATGCCTGGGAGTTTCTGAGGCTAAGCACAGCAAACATTTATTTCCGTCTCACACATAATCAGGGAACTCAGCCACATGGGGTTGTTCTGTCCTGTGGGCTCCCCAGGAGTCCTCAGCCACATGGGGTTGTTCTGTCCTGTGGGCTCCCCAGGAGTCCTCCCTGATGGAAGAGGGGACAGCAAGGACTGGGAGAGGGCTCTGCAGCTCTTAAATATTCTGTCACATGCCACTTCTGCACACAGTTCACTGGTCACAGAGGTGGTCATATGGCCCCACCTTCCTGTGATTAGGCTAGGAATTAACTATAGGAAGCTTATCAGTATTCTGTGAAAGGCAAACAGCTGAGAACTTGTTGGATGGTTTAAGCAGCAGGTGATAGAGCATTGCATGTGGGAACAATGTGAAGGTAGGAGGACTGGAAGCAATGAAGTGCTGCCCTGATCCATATGACCTGATTTGCAAGGTTTGCTGATCGACTTCCATTGAGGTCAAGCTGACGGGTTGGATGTCCTAGAGCACAGAGCTAGGAAAAGGGCAACACGATGGATTCTTCGGGGCCATTTGAGCAGTTTTGTGCTTCTGAGATATGGAAAATAGTGAGGAGGTAAATGCAGGCCACCCCGGCCTCAACCTTCCTCTCCCTTGAGTAAACAGCTGGCGCTGACCCTTGCTCCATGCCAGTGACTGGAAATCAGATCCCCACCGTAGACACTGTTGCCACCACAAATTTTCAGCTACTGCTATGATGTAAGAGGATAGGTAGCAGGGTGTGACTATGCCCCATCCATCCAAACTTTCCTCCAGCACAAAAGCCTGCACCTATCTCCCCAAGATCCATCAGGAAAGGCCTCCTCCAGCCCCACCACCTCAGCTCACCCTCCCAGAGCCCAGTGTGCAAACATCCTCCCAAGCACCACAGCCAATCCTGCTGCTCCCAGGTGCAACAAAGGCCTTGCTTACCCTGGGTTAGGTACAGTGTTCAAGGGAAGCCAAACAGTTACAAACTGCAGCTACGGGTTACACCATAGTGGGTGAGAATCACGGCTTCTCGCTGGCTGCTTCTGAGGAAGCAGGCACCCCTGAAACAGGGACTAGGATTGGTGAGCAAGACCCTGGCAAGGGCATTCCCACTCCAGGCCTCGTACCTGAGGCAGCTACTGCCTGTCATCTGCCCCACCCGTAAGAGTTAACAAGTTCAACAAGGCTCTCATCCCTGCTTCTTCCGGTGCTGTGGTTTCCCAAGCCAGGCAACAGCTTGAATGCACAGGAAATGGCACCTGGGACACCGCTATTTAGGTAACTGCTCTGAACACAACAGGTGTAGGCTCACTACCTGGCTCAAAATTTTACTGTTTTTTTTTTTTTTTGCTCCTTTTCAGTAGACCAAATGGCTTTCTCATGTAAAGAACTTGCTTGGGATCACTTCTCAGCCTTTTGGCTAAGATCAAGTACAAGAACTTGCTTGGCTCTGCTAATAATCCCTCCCAGGCTATCCTTTCCTGGCTCCTCCCCATCCCCCCTCACTATCTCTTTTCATGAATAGCCTCGGGGCTAACTGTTCTCTTCCTTAGCTTCCTCTCCTGCCCTCCCCACTCCCAGCTCTGGAAGTCCATGACCCCAGAGCAGTGCCGAGAGCTGCTCTATTGTTCCAAAGTCCCCTCCCCTCACTCTGCCCCCTGAACAAATCCTCCTGTTGAAGCCGGAAGGGGCAGGCATTTGGCCCAGCAGTTAGGCTGTCCCTTGGGATGACAGCATGCTATATCAGAGTGCCAGAGGTTGCATCCGGCTCTGCTCCCAAGTCCAGTCTTCTAACACAAACTCTGAGAAGCAGTAGGTAACGACTCCAGTACTTGGGTCCCCAATTTAGGCCACAGTTCTGGGCTTCACTGTGGCCCAGATTGGCATTTTAGGGAGTGAACAGAAGCATGGGAAATCTAGGTCAGTCTGTCTCTCAAACAAACAAAATAAGCAAATAAAAAATTTTAAGAATGTGTTTAAGGAGCCAGCGTGGTAGCCTAGCAGCTAAAGTCCTTGCCTTGAATGCACCAGGATACCATATGGGCGTCTACGCATATGGTTTTACCATATGGTTCTAATCCTGGCGGCCCCACTTCCCATCCAGCTCCCTGCTTGTGGCCTGGGAAAGCAGTCGAGGATGGCCCAAAGCCTTGGGACCCTGCACCCGTGTAGGAGATCAGGAAGAGGCTCCTGGATCCTAGCTTCAGATCAGCTCAGCCCTGGCTGTTGCAGCAGCCACTTGGGGAGTGAATCATCGAACGGAAGATCTTCCTTTCTGTCTCTCCTCCTCTCTGTGTATCTGACTTTGCAATAAAAATAAAATAAATCTTTTTTAAAAAAGAAAGAATGTATTTAAAAAGAAAAAGGGAAGGGCAATTTCTGGGGTGATTTAATATGTGAAAAAAGGCACCATGATTTTTTTCAACTTCAAGAAGTTTTACAATCAGAGCATAAATGATGACATCAAGAAAAACTATACTGAAAGCCTCTTTCATTCAGAAGGCTTCTTGTAAAATCAACTCTAAATGAGTGAGTCTTATGTGAGGGCTGGGAAAGAGCCTGGCACATGCCTTGGTGCTGCCTGTGCTCAAGCAGACGGGAGGAATTCAGGTAGGCGGCTCAGGGATGCCTGGCACCCAAGGGCTGCCAAGGGGAGATGCGCAGGGCAGCCACCCAGGGGATGCTCTACATCTGACTCATTCTCTGCACTCTGCCCAGCCCAAGTAGCAGCTGACCATGTTGACACGGGGGTGGGGGCAGTTTACACTGTTGATGACGAGTCACAAATGTGAAACTGCAGGAATGGTGTGGGGACTTCCACTTTCTAATCCAGACGTTTCCATTTTATTCCTGAACTCCAGAAACCTAGGCAACCAGAAAACCTAAAAACAAGAGAGTTCACCTTTTTACATTGTTGGCGTTACCAAACTCAAAAATCCCTGGCTTTGCAGGCATAAATCTTGAGAACAGTTGAACAGAGAGAGAACTTCTTTCTGCAGGTTTACTTACTGTTCAAATGAACACTATGGCCCGGATCGGCAGGCCAAAGCCAAGAGCCAGGAACTCCATCTAGTCTCCCACGTGGGTCCAGGGGCCCAAGCAGTTGGACCATTTCCTGCTGGTTTCCCAGGGGCATTAGCAGGGAGCAGCTGGCACGCTGATAGGGGCAGCCATCACTGTAGGCAGAGGCTTAATGTGCGGCATGAGAGTGCTGGCCTCAGAACTCTTTTTGTAAAGGATGATTTCTTATGGCCATCATTTCACGAAATAAAGGACATCTCAAATATTTTAATGATTTACAGGATAAAAATTTCACAGCATTATGAATTACTTTCACCTAGCAAGGAAAAATTGCATTCCACTTAGCAACATGTGAGAGCCTACATCTCAGTGCGTCCAAGCCCAGCCAAGGGACAGACGATTTTTGGCAGGTGTCCCTTAAGGAGGAATGAAGTCTTTCTTAGGGGAATAATCGAAACACCACTCAACTAACAACATCAGAGCTAGAATTCAACCAATCACAACTCTTTTCCATGACAACAAGGACAAATAGGATGGATAAAAGTATGTTTTCCCAGGTTGGCACAGTGGCTCAACAGGCTAATGGTAAACCTGCAAGCACTTACATCCCATATGGGTGGTGGTTCATGTCCCGGCTGCTCTGTTTCCCATCCAGCTCTCTGCTTGTAGTTTGGGAGAACAGCAGAGAATAGTTCAAGTTCTTGAGCCCCAGCACCCACAGGGGAGACCTGGAAGAGATTTTTGGTTCCTGGTTTCAGAATAGCTCAATTTTGGCTGTTGCAGCCCTTTGTGGAGTGAACCAGCAGGTGGAAGATCTTTTTCTCTGTCTTTTCTTGTCTCTGTAAATCTGTCTTTCCAATAAGAACAAATAAATCTTGTTAAAAAAGAATATTTGCATTTTTAAAAAAGTATATTTTCCTAGCCTCCAAATTAAATCAATTTAACTAGTCCTATTCTTCCTGTTGTCTCATTTTCTGCCCATAAGGCAATATTTACAATTTTTTTATTTTACAACTAAACCTTATGTAGTTCTAGAATAATGGCAGGCATTATAACATGATGTGTTAACCTGTGGCCACATCCTATATCAGAGTGCTGGGGATCAATTCCTGCCTCTGCTTCCAATCTAACTTCCTGCTAACACACCTGGGAGGCAGCAGATGCTAACCCAAGTACTTGGGCTCTTACCTAACTCCTGGCTTCAGCTTGGCCTAACTTTGACTGTAGCAGGCATTGTGAAACAGATAAATCCTTAAGAGAGGGAGAGTCTGGGATACACTGCTTCCTCCGTGTGAATTATTGGCTTTATTGTTGGCAGATCAACCTCAACAGGGTCTCGTTATCATAGACCTCTGAGTATGCTGGAGAAATGAACACTGGGTTGTGGGATTGGGAGACTTCAAACACTTGATTTTTCAGTTCTAGAATTCAGAGGCTGCTTCTGCTCACATGGATTGCCAGCTATGAAGGCCAGCTATGAAGGTCATCTATGACCTGGTAGAATGGACCTCACACAGGCCAGTTAGATGGCTCACCAGCAGGGACTGTCTACCAGAGACCATTTCCTGACTCTGACCTTGGATGTTCATTGCACCAGTCCACAGCCAAACTACAATTAGTTTAGCTGAGACTGGGAGGTTTTGAGATGCTGTGATCCTGACAATATTGTCAGGTTGACAAATCAGCAATGCACAACGAAGTCTTCAGAACATTTTCTAGTGCTGAGTGAAGATATCAGGCATGTTTCCATTGTAAGTGAGAAACACCGTTGAAACCAAGCACAGCTTCTTTCCTTTATTCCCCCTTGCTACCCTCTTCCTTCCCACCCCACTGTATTTGTCTTGTTGGGGGCTGGTGGAAGTGGATGACACTGGGAGAAGGTATTTCCTGTTGAGGAGAGCACAGCTGTAATCTGTTGTGTAGCCCAATAGTATGTACAGCTGTGATTTGCATAGCACAACAGTGCGTAGTGCCGGCATCAAGCACTCACTAAGTGGCAATTGTGATCATCACAGATCTCAGGCTCCTGCTGGATGGCCTCCATCCACTGAGAAGCATGACCTCTGTCTGCACCCTTAAGTGCCCTGGGGGAGATGTGTTTCCCACCCCTTTGGCTGGCTGCACGGCCCTCTCTTGTGTCTGGCTCCTGCTCTCTGCGCCAGACTTCGACAGGCCCGTGGGCTTCGTCCTTAAGTTGACTCAGACGCAAGCAATGCCAAAGTGCACTCCGGACACTGCCAGGTTTCCTAGTCCCAGCATCAGAACAAGCTGGATGGGCGCCCAGGCAGCAGAGGAAGGGGAAAGGCCAGTCCCACCCCAGCCTGGCAGATGTCCAGGATGTCACTCATCACCTTGACCTCTAACTTCCTGTCTCTGGGGGAAAGGCTTTGGAATTGTCTCCTTCCTCCTCTTCCTCCCTGTTCTGTCCTATCTGCTTTAGATTGGGTGGAGAGAGAGGAGAGGCAGCCCAGATCTACTCCATCTATCATATCCCAGTAGGATGAAGTAGTGGTTGCCTCCTGGACATGGAGCTAGGTAAGTAATGGAGTAAGAGGGGAATTGAGGCTTACTATATGCTTTTTTGTATGGTTTGAATGTTATGCTGAAAGTGTGAAATGCATAGTCAATGAAGTAAGTTTAAAAAATGATTTAAATTATTTTAAAATCAGTTTCCAGAGGCCTAATTCTATTGTTTGTTGGGACACCTCAATGTTGCCCTAGCCCTTTTACTCTCAGGGAAAACTTTTAAATAGCTAAGTATCAGGCACAGTGGCTAAGTTTCTGCTCAAAATTGTTCTTTCTGTAGACACATGATGCTGCTTTTTGAAGTCTGCCCTGAAACTCCCAAGCGAATCAGAGGAATGGAAAATTTGGAGAGTTGAAAGAAGGGCAGGATTTGAAACAGGGATAATGCAGCCTCACATCTGGGCTCCACTCCTACTGGCTTCAGGGGGACTTGTAAACTCTCTAAGGTTCAGTATTTTTTTCATTCTAAGAAAATAAAAAAGTAATAAATAAAATCATTGCCTTGTCATGAATCATAGCAGGTAAAAACATAGGCGTTGGAATTAGAATTGAATCCATGCAACTGTCATATTCAAATGACTCTAAGTCTCAGTTTCCTCATGTGCAAAATGGATCTAACAGTGTTGGCCTAAAAAATCTGTGAAGTTCAATAGAGATGATGTTTGAATTTTCTTCAGCACAGGAAAAAGGCCACTAAATTGTAGCTTCCTCTGTGATATCCCTTTTGTAAAAATCAAGTAAAAAACATGAAGTGCCTGTTGCCCTAAAATTCATGTGTATTTTTAATGTTTCTTTTCCCCTGGGTTCTTCTTCACTGTGGAGAAAATCCCTCTGGGGGGCTCCCTGCTGGCTGATCTTTTCATACTGTTCTCTGTATCAGTGAATACTCTGGCCTTGGCTGGTTAAAAAAAAAAGAATTCAGATGTGAAGAAACCAACTAGAATAGAACAGCAAAACAGGGAAGACTTTTAACTTCTCTATAGCAAGAACATTCTTTGAAGTTCCATCCACCTATCCATCCGTCTGTCCATCTGTTCAGCCATCCTCCTGTGTATTCCACCTGTCCAAACATCCATCCATCTCTCCCCAATCCTTTCCATTTGTCCATCCATTCCTCCCTCCATCCATGCATCAACAATGTAGCTTCTGTGATTCCAGAATTGACCAGAATAGACATGGGATTCCAGTCAGGCATGAAGAAGGCATGAGGCTGAACTGGGCTAGGGAGAAACTCCTCAACCATGAGGTTTGTAAGAAAACTGCCATTGTGCTTACCACATCCCCTAAGATTAAGTGAAATGGACTCAGGTTAATAAATGACAACCTCACAGACCATGGTGGGAAAGACAGACCACATAGTGAAATGCATTTATGGATCAATCTCAATCTGTGGTAAATGGTGTAATTCTCTCAGTCAATGTAGTACATAATAGCTTCATGGTTTATCAGGCATAGCAGGCCTGATGGACATGCCAAAGAAAAATCCAGAACTTTTCAAGCTTCTTTGACTCCAAAGCAAGTTCTCACTTTGCACGGCTACATGAGCTTCAATGTAGCCAGGTGGATATATGAGTTTAAAATTAGTCAAGGGTCATGGGAACATAGGGCATAATTCATTACAGAGTTGAAGTGACACATGATATGATAATGATAATAGTGACACAGAATGATAATAGTGACACATTCACTCAGGGAAACACAGGATTTAGTCATAGCACCTGTGACACATCCTGACACTTGTCTAGACTCCAGACTTGCTATTCTTAAAGGACAGGCTTTAAAGAAAGGGAAAGGATGTCAGATGTTGGCATTTAGCCTAGAGTTTAAGACATTGGGATCCCACATGAGAACGCTTGGGTTGGATTCCTGGCTCTGGCTCCTAACTCACTGGGTCCCTGCTGCCCATATGGGAGACCTGGGCTGTGTTCCCAGCTCCTGGTTTCAGCCTAGTACCATCCCAAACATTGATGGCATTAGGAAATTGAACTGGCAGGCAGGAACACTCTGTCTCTCTGACGGGTCTGTTTCTCAAATGAAAGGAAATGGGCATGAGTTTGGCTTAGTCGTAGGGGTCAGTGAAATAGTTGGATCCTCACCACTCTTTGTGAGAGAGCTGGATTGTGTTCCTGCCTCATGTTTTTAGTTCCAGCTGGAGACTGATGAAGCATTTAAGGAATGAACCAGCAGATGGGCGGTATCTCTGTGTTTCTCTCTCTCTCTCTCTCTCTCTCTCTCTCTCTCTCTCTCTCTCTCTCTCTCTCTCGGCTTTTGCAGGCATTTCAGGAGCGAATCAGCAGGTGGGAGGTATTTCTGTGGGCCTCTCTCTCTCTCCCTCTCATATCATCTCCCACATCACACCACCCATACCGTGCCAAAGTGAAATGCCTTCAGTGAGTCCCAGTGAGTTACTTCAAGGTCAGTTGCTTCCAGTTGTGTCTCTCATTTTAGAATTACTGGAGGTCACCTAGGGGTCTCCTTGGCCCTCCAAATCCAAGTAAAGTTACGCAGCCTCCATCACTTGTGTGATTGCCTAAACCCATGACCTACGGATTCCCAAAGCCTTCTTGGATGTTTCTGAGAATTCAAGAGAGTATTGGGGTGATGCTCCTGTTCTCACCTGTCGGGCTGCTGGTCTCCATGGTACTGGGTAGAGGATTCTCCCCATATCCTGTGGTTGGATCTGCTACTGGGCAAAGCACAGCCTGCTGTATGCACTTACAAATGATTCCTCCATGGGGGCTTCAGGGCAGGTGGCTACATCACATCCATCCTCCTACCCCTAGCATGAGTCTATATCTGTAAAGTGAGAGGTATTCCACATTATTTAATGAATAAATAAAATGAGGGAAGAAATGATGTCAAAGGTGTCCCAGAGATTTGTTTGATTGGCAGGTCCAGACAAGTCCAAAAGAAAAATGTATTAAAGGCACCAAAGTTGCTTCTTATCCAAGATCAGTCCTGCCATACCTGTTTTTATACCTTCGGGGCCCAAGTGGTAATCAGGAGCTCCTGAGAGATTAGTTGCCATTCTGTTGTTGATGGCGAGGGGGTGAGTACGGATGCACTTGCTGCCCTGGCTCAGCCTCTTTCCTGGATGAGGCTTCCTCCCCATCCCACTTGCTCCTTTCCAAGAGGACCAGGTTATTCTACCATGAAAGGATATCCCCACTAGGGTAATCCTTGCCTCATACCCCTCCCCCTGGGACCCCCTTTGTCCTGTGTTCAAGCTTGCTTCCAGCCAGGATCTCTTTGAAACACGTTCGCTTCCCTCTCTGCCTCACCACCAGTAGCGTTTTTAAAATTTCCCATTCAATCTCAGTCCTTGAACTATAGGAGAACTCAGTAAATATTGGCAAATGGAATACATAATGGAAAAAAGTGAGTATGGGTCAATTCTTTTGAGAGCTAGTGAGCAAAAGTAGCTGAGTTGCTCATCACAAATGAAAGGAGTGCGGTCAGAAATCTTTTAACAGTTGGCAAAGTGGATAACACAGTTCCTTTATTATCACTGAACAGATAAGTCACTGGGCGAGCATGCTGAGGGAATCACCCACCCAACATGTTCTCACAGAGCCTTTATCTCTTCTGTCACATTACTTCTGTTTGTGATTTGCAGTCCTTGGAAAATGACAGTGTGGGTTCATTGTTGGCTGGGTTTCACGTGTCCTGCTTCCTCATTAAGAACACACCATGAGGCACAGTCCTTGCCTTCTACACATCCAAGAATCTGCATTATATTTTGTTTTTGCGAACTTTGTAAAATCCCCTGGAGATAACTGGAAGCACCTGGGGACATCGTCAAAGCAGGTAGGGGACTGGCCTCCTCATCATGAGCCCAGCAGAGCTACCCAGGTAAGCACGTGCAGTTTTCTTTACATTTTCTTTGGCTCCTGTGCTCAGAACTTTCCAGGTTCAACTCAGGTAGAGCCTAGGGCCAAGTGTCAGGATGGTCCAAGTTACTGAGGAGCTAAAACATGTGCAGAAATAAACACTTTTCTCCAAACTCGTCCTTTAATTTAGGCACAGAATTTTTTTTAATATTTTATTTTTAACTTGAAAGGCAGGGTTGGGAGGATGGAGAAAAAGAGAGGTCTTCTATTGGCTGGTTCACTCCCCAAAAGGCTGCAATGGCCTTGGCTGTATCAGGCAGAAGCCAGGAACCTAGAAGTTCCCCCACATGGACGCAGGGGTCCAAGCACTTAGACCATGTTCCGCTGCTTTCCCGGGCACATTATAAGGAAGCTGGATTAGAAATGGAGCAACAGAGGTATAAGTGGGTAAAAGATGTGTGATCTACTAGTGATAACTACATCCAGAAACTCAACAGCCTATTTGTTCAGATTCTTGTCTGTGTCGCTGTCTTCAGAGACGGACATAGAGCACCTCTCATGTAAGGAAATGAGAGTCCTACCCCTGTTCCTGAAGCCAAGGGAGGAGAGGCCAACCTGGGTGTCTGCCTTGTCACAGGGGAGGAGAGTGAGGCAGATCAGAGTGGCTTCCTAATAAGTTAATACTCCGAATTTTGAAAGAATGAAAAAAAACTCATGCCTTTATCATAGCATTAGTGGGCACACAAAATAAGCTGAACTCCTGTTCCCCCACCCCCAATCAAACACGGTATCAAAACAATAGCCAGCACAGTTCAAGTCCCAGCTGCAGTGCCAGTGCTGTGGCTCAACAGTCTAATCCTCCGCCTTGCAGTGCCAGCATCCGTGTGGGCACTGGTTTGTGTCCCAGCTGCTCCACTTCCCATCCAGCTGCCTGCTAATAGCCTTGGAAAGCAGCAGAGGGTGGATTTGGATTAGCTCACCTCCAGCTGTTTCAGTCACTTGGGGAATGAAGCAGTGAATGGAGGATCTTTCTTTGTCTCGCATTCTCTCTGTAAATCTACCTTTCAAATAAAAATAAAGAAATCTGACCCAGGTCCTGGTTAGTGTAATTGGAAGGAAGTGGATTTTGGCCCAGGTGCTTGGACCCCTGCCACTCATTTAGAAGACTAGAATGGAATTGCTGATGTTGGCTTACCTCAGTTCCAGCTGTTGCAACCACTTGGGGAATGAACCAGCAGATTGAATCTCTGTGTGTGTGCGTGTATATGTAGGGAAAGTGCACAATGCTCTCCCTATATCTCTGTCACTGTCATACTAATGAATGAATGAATTTAACAAAAGCATTGGATTGCCAGAATCCCTTTACATCTCTGAAGTGTGAGTTCCCAGAGGACAGATGCCATGTCCCAGTCACCTGTTAGAGTAAACCCACCCACGCCCTTGGAAAGTGGGGCTTTAGAAGCGAAAATGAGACCATCTCAAGCAAGCAGAGATAGGTTGGTCATCCACTTTAATATTCCCTCTATTTGAATCATAGCAAGTATCAAGTTCAGTATATATAAGTTGAACTTGCAGCAATAAAAATTGTAAACTTGGGCCCGGCGCAGTGGCCTAGCGACTAAAAGTCCTCACCTTGAACGCACCAGGATTCCATATGGATGCTGGTTCTAACCCCAGCAGCCCCGCTTCCCATCCAGCTCCCTACTGGTAGCCTGGGAAAGCAGTTGAGGACAGCCCAAAGCCTTGGGACCCTGCACCTGCATGGGAGACCCGGAAGAGCTCCTGGCTTCGGATCGGCTCAGCACCGGCCATTGAGGTCACTTGGGGAATGAATCGTCGGACGGTAGAGCTTCCTCTCTGTCTCTCCTCCTGTTTGTGTATCTGACTTTCCAGTAAAAATTTTAAAAATCTTTAAAAAAATTTTGTAAACTTATGCCAAATGTGTCCTCATGGTAGTATCCAAAGTGCTGTCTAAAGTAACAAAGGATCAGTATGAGGGCTTCTTGAAAGTTGGGATGGACCAAGTGGAGGCCCATCTGATTGCAGCTCTCCCCATGAGGCAGCAGCAGCAGCAACACAAGAACAACTTTTTGTCTCTGTCACGTGGAACTTTGATCTTCCTCCACTTGACCCTAACTCTACCAGCTCCCCAGCCTGCCCTTGCTACTTCTGGTTCCATCCACCATTCCTGGCCAAGGTGGACAACTAGTGGCCTGAACTGAGTCAGTGAATCTGTCAAGCAAATACAGTGTGGTTGTGTGTTTAGTGTGTAGTGTGGTTGTGGGAAATGAACAGCAGGATTTAGGGGTATGAGAAGGAAAAAGGAGTTAAAGAAAGAACTCTGATCTTTCACTGTTTTTGTCTAGGAAAAATATTTGTATATGAGATACCTGGATTCTGTGAGCCCAGTCCAGAGGCCCTGCAGCAGAGCCAGTTCCAGAGAGTGAACATGAGCCGGGCTCCAGAATCAGCCAGCTGGAATACCCTCTGTTGTTTGCTGACTTGCCTGAGCTCCGGGTACTTACCTGCAGGTGGTGGCAAGAGTGGCTACCTGCAGGTGCAGGGAAGAAATGTTTTCTAATTCAACAATATGTCCAAGGCTGAGATCATCTTAACAAGTGACAAAGCAGAAAGTGACAAGCCTACAGACACAGGTTTTCTGTGACAGCAGAGCCTTCAGAAATGAAAACCCAGGGAAATAGGGAAGGCTGCATTACAGGCACAGGCATGCCGAGGTGTGACTGGAGGACAACAGGGTCTGATATCTAAAGGGAATCAGAAGGAACTTAACAAGGCCTGTTCATCCAGATTCTTCTGAGCACGGGTCATGTTCATCTTTCCCAGGTAGAGGGAGGAGAATCTTATACCATTGCAGAGGAAGGTTAGAAAACTCTCCTCTGGCTTACTTCGTGGGACACTGGCAAGGGAAGGTGAGTGTGGCCGACCTACTTCCTCAAAGTTCGGGGTAGTGGTTCCTGAGCCCCACGACAGGCTTATTCTAAGGAATAAGTGAGAAGATGGATGTAAAGTACCTCCTGCAGTTTTTGGCATATGATAAGTGCAGCATGTGAAGTGGCAACAATACTTACTGAACCTGTCAGTCAGGTCAAGAAGGAAATTTGGTACAAGGAGAGAGCAGAGGCTTTGGCCTGAAACCTGGAACTATCTGTTCAAATCCATACATTTGTGGCTTCAGATAAGCAGTTTAATATCTCTGCATTGCACTTCACACATCTGTGAGAAAGAGTTCCAACTTTTAGGATTGTTAGGAAAATTAAATAGGACATATAGCACTCAATTCCATGGTGATCATCATGAAAATTGCTATTAAGGTCATTTCTTTTACTTTTTAAAAAATATTTATTTATTTTTATTGGAAAGTCAGACATACAGAGAGGAAGAGAGACAGAGAGAAACTGAGCCGATCTGAAGCCAGGAGCCTCTTCTGGGTCTCTCACATGAGTGCAGGTTCCCAAGGCCTTGGATCATCCTTGACTGCTTTCCAAAGTCACAAGCAGGGAGCTAGATGGGAAACAAGCTGCTGGGATTAGAACTGGCATATTGAGGTCATTCCTGTGTTTCTCCCTCCAACCTTATTATGAATGACCCATCAGATCTGCTGCCTGCCAGTGCCCAGTGCATACCACATGCCCAGCGTACATGGCTATGCTCCTGCTGTCTCACCTCTGGAAACTGATGGGTAAAATGTGAAAATCCTGCTTAGCTGGAGTGGGTATTTGGAGAAGTAGTTAAGTCTCTGCATTGGACATCTACATTGCATGTTGGAGTACCTGGGCTTAAGTTCCAGCTACACCTTTGATTAATTTCAGCTTCCTGCTGATGCGCACCCTGGCAGGCAACATTGATGCCTCAACCAGTAGGGGTCCCACTAAACTGAATTCCAGGCTTCAGGCTTCTTCCTGGCCCAGTCCCAGCTGTTGTGGGCACTTGGGTCATCTTCCATTGCTTTCCCAGGCGCATTAGCAGTGAGCTGGATCAGAAGTTGAACAGCCTCTTTCTTTGCAACTTGACTCTCAAATAAATCTTTTAAAGAGTCATTGCTAAAATGTTCTTTATTTCATAAAAGTGTGATAATGACAGTTGCTGTTTTTTATGTATTTAGTAAAATAAAAAGTGGGCAGGCTTATACTGGACACCGAAACATTTTTGGTTTTGCTTGTTTATTTTGCTATTGGACTGATTTACAAAGTCCCCAAAACTCTAGGAAGTTGTCCTTTCCAGAGCATGATAGGAAGAAGAGGGGGGAAAGTGAAAGGAGGAGAGATGAAGGTAGGACTTGTCAGTGTCCATGGTCTCAATGTGGGGACTCTGCTGATCAAGCAGGACCCCAAAGGTTCTGTGCAACTACTGAGCAGACACCCACATAAAACCATCCAGAGTGCACGCATTTTCTGCCGTCAATGAATAATCACCTCTCTAACTTAGCCAGGCTGATACAGGTAGGAGGATCTCCACCAGTTCTAAAACAATGATGTCCAAACTTCAATGTGCGTAAGAAATATCTGGAAAGTTCATTAACTCTGCAGTCCAAGGGGACCTGCCCCACCCCCTCAGCCTCTGGGCAAATCTAGAGTATCTGCATTTTTGATCAGTCTCCTAGGAACTGAAGATAAAGGGGGACCTCAGGGCAGTCCCACAAGAAAAACAGAGCCCTGAATGACAAAAGTGTTGTCTGTGCTTTCCCCCCCAAACCCAAGAGCTCCCCAATCCTGTCTGGCACAAAGCCCAGCCTCTAGCTGATGTCACATCTGGTGTCACAAATGTGAACCTCGCAGGTGCACATACACCTTTTTTTTGGAACCTGTACTTCTAACTGAACCAGAGTGAGAGATCTTAGCTTAGGTTTTGGGTGGTTTAGTTAAAAGTCACAACTCCGTGAGCATCAGCGAGTGTCGAGACCAATCCTCCACCATTGTTTCCGCTTCCTCCATCTTTTTCCAATGCCCTTTAAGAATGCTGGACATCTCACAGGAGAGTCTGAGAGCAGGTGTTCACATGTTTGCTCCTGGCCGACTGTCTGAGAAAAAGAGAGAGCTCCAGGTTTTCTGATTCTGAGAGAAGCTGCCTGCTCTGAAAGTGGTTGGTTTAGGAAAAGGGAGGGGGAGAGAGAGAGTGGGAGAGAGAAGCAAATGTGGCACCAGCTCCTTTGTTTTATCAAAGTCACTCCATTTCATGGACTTTCATCTCCAGCCGTGCTCCTGACCTTCCTGCATTTTCTGGTTTTCATCAGCACTTGGTGTGGCAGTCGGATTTTAATCATCTCTTGGGAAAAAAAAAAAAAAAGAATCCTGACCTGCGTCCATGCAAATAATCCAAAGGAAAGGGAAAGCAAGCCCTTCCTGGGGAGCCCCTCTGGCAGTTTGTTTATGCAGAATCCTGAAGATTTTTGTAAAGACTTCACAGGTAGGTAAAAGCTCTCAAAAAGATTGATTTACAAAATGTCAGCGAGGTACCCCCCACCTTTCCTGCCACCTTCCAGAAAGCTTTGAGTTTCTGGAGGCACTTTAGGAGCCTAGGAGCAAAGCCTAGATTTGGCAAGCTTAGGAGGGATAGCTGACACAAGGAAACCCTGGGCTTTACATACAAATCGTTGCAGGAAGAGGTGGGCCATGAGGCTCGCAGGGGAGGCGCGTTCACTCGGTGTTAAAAGAACAGAAAAGGGCCAGGTGTTTTTTTTTTTTTTTCCTTTTTTTATTCTTTTGAATAAATGAATCTTTCTAGCGCCGGGGAGGGGTGGGGATAGAAGGAGGGAGTTGGGGAGGATGAGAAGTGCCTTGTGCATTTGTGCATATGGAACAGATAACTTTTTAAGGCAAGAGAGATTAAAAACAAGAACCTCAGGGCATTTCATAACTGTGACATTTCATTCTGTTTTTATGTGGATTATTGGAGATTATTTGCTAAAAGCAAGAGCCCATCTCAAGTTATTGTTTGTTTCACCCTTCTTTTTCTCTCGTTTAAAATCGACTTTGTCTTTTGTGATTTTCATTTGACTGTTGAGGAACACATCTTGCATGTGGAAAATAGTTTTCCTCATAAATGGAAGACTACACAATCACCTTTGTTGCCAAACAACACCCCAAAAGACTTTGGAGGTATTGCTGTGGAATCTCCAAATTGGCTGCTCACTCAACACATAGGAAGCCAATCATCAACTCTGGGGTGGTAGAAGAAATATGTATTTACTGCAAAGTGCAAAGTAAGGAGCTAACCAGCTTTTGCTTAAATTCCAGGTAATGAGGTTGGTGGTTAGAAGAGAAGTTCTTATAGATTGAAATTTGGACTGAGAGATGCATGATCAGTTCATGTCCAAGTTCCTTGGGCAGTGGTGCTCATGACCTTCCTTTGGTTAGTGATGCCATGCTCTTTAGGGAACTGATGATGGCCAGACAAACTCCAGTTGCTCTAGGGGTGACATGAAGGTGGCAATTATGTCCTGCCTGGACCTGGAACTTCGCTACACAAACCACCCCAGGACAACACTGGCCATCAAAATTGTTGTCAGTTTGAGAAGCAAATCATTCCTTGAGTGCTGTAAACAGAACCCTGTAAGGCCAGCTGGATCACTCCAACAAGTAAGAGAATTCCTTTCAGTGTAGAACCTGCAAGGACATCTTGAGCTAAGGGGGACAGACTGGAGACTGGGTGCTGCTTTCACATTATAAGGGTCTGAATTCATCCTTCACAAAGGAACGAGAATTGATACTATTATGGGGCCCAAGGAGAAGCATTAAACAACAGATTCATAAGAAGCTTTTGCAACTCAAAGTAGTAGCTTATAGCAAGAGCTGCTAGAGCTCTGGAGAGCCAGTTAGTGGCAGAGTGTGGGCTCGGCCCAGGGCTATGCAACCTGGGGCCGGCTTTTCACTCCATGGTGTTTTGTAATTCCTACGGGTTTTAAGTCATGTGTGCCTATGGCCTGAGAAATGGCCTGACTTTGCCTCTCAAACATTACAAGCCACCTACAATTTGAAAGGAAAAGTCTTTCCTTGGATTTTGTGGAACCAAAAGAACAGAAAATTTTAAGGTTCAGCCCAGAGAAGAGTGAGCATCTCAAAGTTCAGTTTGGGGATTCTAAATATACGGGTACTCCAAATGTATGGAATAACCTGGAAGATAAATAAGGGCTGTAGCAGCATCAGGAATTGTGGAAGAGTTTTAGAGTCAACTCCAAATGGTATGAATGAGATCATGCCAGATAAGTCTAGATGTGTTAAGAAGTCTTTATTAACCAAGCTTGGTGATAATGGGGCCCATTATTATCACCATGTGACAATCCAGTCTCAATCAAAACCCTGAGAGGAACAAATGGTCCTTACCCTGAAGTCCATCCGTTAATCTGAAGACCTATGACTTGGCTTCCCTAGCAATATAAGTTATTCTAAGAGATAGGCACCAAACAACCTGGACATACTTACAAAGCTACAAACATTCACTTTTTCCTGTCCAAATGCCATTACTGTTAGGCCTCACCTCTCCGGAACTCTTGAAAGTACACAAGTTAGAAATACAAAGCATCTTATCATTAACATCTTTTCTGTCCCATCCAAGCAGTGAACAGAGGGTGAGGAATAGTGACATGGAGGGGTCATGGTCAGGGGTTACCTGTCAGGCAGGGGTTACCTGTCAAGAGTCAGAATGCCAGTGCGAAGGAAACGTGACCAAAAGAGAGAGCTCCTCCCTATCATGAGCCTTTTCAGGGCCTTGCGAGAGGAGTGGTTATGCAACAATGCAATACTGTACCCTCTCAGGTTCCAGGTAATGATAGGTGAATGTCACAGGTGGGCAGAAAGGACCATTTAGGCTGGAGGGGGGGGGGTGTTGAAGAGTGGCTTTCAAGTGTGACCCTGAACTAGCTGCCTACCCCACAGCAGTATGCTGGTCCCATTATTCCTATTTAGATCTTGCCCTACACAAGGTATTTAAGCTCCTTGAATCTCAGGATCTTTATGCATCCAACAGGAATGACAATGTCTTTCTCCCAGGGTTGCCTTGAGTACTTACGTACAGCACAGTGCATGGATATCTTTCTTCCTACGTAGAAATGCTCCTCAGTGAATATTACTTTCACTTTTTTCCTTTCTCCACCTTCCTCTCACCTGCCTTCAAACTCTTTAGGACAAACTTCAGACTTCACAGTTGCCATGCCTCAGAAATTTTTCTTCAGAAAGTCACAGGAGGATAATTTGATGAGTTCTGGCCAACATCATGAAATTTCCTGAAGAAACTCAATGGCAAGGATTATATACCTTGAGACCAGCTGTTTCAGGGACCCACCACAATTTGCACCTGATTTGAAGTAGTTCATTGTCAAAGGAAATTCCTCACAGTCTTGGTCCTTGGTAGAGAGTCCTCAAAGGATGCAAGGGAGAGACATTGGGGATAGGGGATAAGACAGATAGCCAAAGCTCCCACCTCCACCCGAAGAAGCAGAGAAGTTGAACTAAACAGAAACTCAGGCCAACGAGTGAGGCTGTGAGAAGGCGTGTTGACTTTAGGGGCCAAAGTGGAGACGTGGGAGGGGAGGGACTCTGAAGGCATCCATCTCCCAGGGTTCGGGCAGGAGGTGGTAACCATCTTGTTAAAAGGGTGTTTTGAATTGGGAGCTAAGAAGGAGACAATTAGCCTTAACACAGATGATAAGAGAAAGGATGATGGGGTTTGAGGAGGGAGTGAACAACCTGCTCCATGAACCCTCCTGTCTCCTGAGATGCAGATATGGGGAATGAGCTGGTCTAGAGGAGCGGGTGGAGCAGAGAATGTGTGTGAGGAAGTCTAGCCCAAGGATCAGTATTTTATGAGAATCTTCCGCAGGGTCCAGAAGTGCCTCTCCAGTTGGGAGCTCCCGCTTGATTGGCCATGTTCATGTGGCAAACAGCAGATTTCCCCTCTCCTGTTCAAGTTCGTGTCGATGCTCATGTGTTCTCATTTGCAGAGATGGTAACATGCTATTATAGACATGCTTCCTTCAAACCTATAAACATGTTTCAGACCCAAACAAAGAAATGGACTGTGGCTGAGTCTCAGCAAACCATATCCCAAAGTTATCACTAGGAACAGCAAGTTGAGCATCAGTGTGTTCCTCAACTTGTAATGAGACTGTGTCCTGGTAAACTCATTGTACACTGAAAATATCATAAGCTGAATCTTTATTCAATACACCAAACACACTGAGCATCATAGATTATCTCAGCCTACCTTAATAGACCTGAACACTTACATCAGCCTACAGTTAGGCACTGTGACAGTATTACCAACCTAAGAAAACCTCGAAATTCAAAATTAGAAGTATAGTTGCTGCTTATTTTAATATTTACTTATTAGAGTTACAAAGAGAGAGAGAGAAACAGAGAAAGAGAGAGAGAAATCTTTGGTTCACTCCTCAAATGGTTACTATAGCTAGGACTCAACCAGGTTGAAGCCAGGAGCCAGGAGCTTCTTCCAGGTCCCATGTAGGTAGTATGGGCCCAAGCAGTTGGTCCAACTTCCACTGCTTCCCAGGCCTTTAGCAGGGAGCTGTGGCAAAGGCAGAACACCTAGGACATGAACCACTGCCTGTATGGGATGTTTGCATCACAGAGGGCAGCTTTACCAGCTATGTCATAAGGCTGGCCCCTATGAGCATATTAAGAATCAGGTTTGTATTATTGTGAAATCAAGAAGAACTAATTGGGCCATAGTTCAGGCAGGAACCTCTGTACTTTGAAGGAAAGGACATTGAAAAGGCATCAGAAACAGTCTCTTTCTAACCTCCAAGTGCCCTTTCTCCTGCTCCCTCATCTGCCTCAGGGCAGGACATAAAAACCAGTAACTCCCTTCTCAAAGTCCCCTGTAAAACCTAGAAACATTACTTTAATATTCCTCACTTTCTGTGTAACAACTGACTGGGAACAGTTTCTGACCTACTCGCTGAAGAGTGGATCACAGGATTCCCTGTCTTGGGGGCATCCTGGCGTGCAGACCAGCATTGTGGCACAGCACGTTAAGTTGCCACTGTCTGCAAAGTTGGCGCCGCAAGTCCTGGCTGCTTTTCTGCCAATCTAGCTGTTGGGCCTAGGAAAGCAGCAGTGAGGGGCCCAGCTGGAGATCCAGGCTCTGGCTTCAACCTGTAATGTCACCTTTCAAATAAATGAAAGGGAGGGGGCATGTGTTTCTATAGAGATCAAGAAGACTCTAACAGGGCTCTCTGGGTTCCCAGACAAAGTCTATCACTATTAGCTCTTCTTTTGTCCAGTCACATTCTTGTAAGGATAAGCAGCCTTCACCAGGTCTAAGCGTAACAATGGATGGCTTTCCCTGGGTCCTTGGGTTACTTCAATTGTGAAGGCTCATATTGAATTAAACTGTGACCAAATAAATGTGTAAGATTTTATTTATTTTTTAAATTTTAAAGTTTATTTGAAAGGTGAGGCAATTGCCCAGACACACATAGGCTATGATCAAGGGTGAAATGTTTTTACCTTCCATCTTGTATGTGTAGACACAGACTGCATATGAGCAGGGTAAGGGACATGGTATTATAGTACTGCCCTCACCCCAGGTCCATGGTTGGGGGAATATATGTCCTGGGTAGGGCTTATCTGATAGAGAGGTGAGTGGGATTAACATAGAGCAAGGGAGATGTGGCTTCCAACTCGTGACCCTAAGCAAGCTTCCTAGCTGTCCCATTTTATTTCTTTCTCATAGTTTTCTAGCCCTTAGTCTTAGGGATTACTGAAGGATACAGATTTATCTTCTGTAGTTACTTCCTGCCGATTAGGGGGTAGATCCAGAAATCTATTTTATCTAATGGATCTCTTTCATGAATTTTCACTGAGTGCCAGAGAAAATGTACCTTGTATTTTCTCTGGGAAAAATAACTCTGCCAAGTCGCTAGGTTCTTTTCATAAGAGTCAGCAACAAAGATAAACTAATCATGCAGCGTGTGTGCTGAAATCAAGCCACACGCCCATAGGCCTGGTTCCTGAGATCACGGATCCTGATGTGTCTGAGGTCAACATGAGGTGCAAGCACAGGCTGCTTGCTGATGGCAAAGGCCATTAGTGCTCCCTTCCCCCGGTGGATGCTGCAGCCTGGGCCAGGGGCCCCAGCACATTGGATCTTTTAGGGCCCCTGGCCTAGCCCACCCTCAGCTCCAGTATGCATGTACCAGAGGGCACAGAGGCCTAGCCCAGGGAAGCCCATTGCAGTGGCTATTGCTGCATCATTAGGCCTTGGTGACTGCCACTCCAATCTCCTCATGGGTGTTTAAATTAAGGAACCTACTCCCTACTTTGGTGGGTGTCTGTGGGCTGCTCAGTCCCAGTCCCTAGCCTCTAGCTCACCACCATAATTTTCTCTAATTTATTCTTTATCTATATAAACTATATAGATAAACTAAGATAAGTGTTGGTCATGACCTTCCTCAAGGCCCTATGTTGTAAAATAGAAAAATAAAATTACAAGGTCAGAGTTAACATATGTTTATTTTAAATGTCCAAACAACTTAACTTACGTCAACTAAGAAACAGCAGCACTAGTTTGTAATACTGTTGTGAGTTGACCAAATCTAGCCCAGAAATGAGTTGGAGGCAGACCCTTGGCGCTCAGGAGCTTTTATTCACCAGCCAGCGGACTGTCCCATCCACCACATGTGGAAGAGGGGAATACCCTCGCTCAGCCATTTTTAAGGGTTTTTAAGCACCGATCATTCAATCACCTAAGAGAGCAATGGCAAATATTACAAATCATTCAACCAAGCTTACATCAGTGCACTTGAGGAGTGAACCAATGGATGGAGGATCTTTCTCTCTATATCTCCCTGTTAATGGTCTGGGAAAGCATTGAAAGATGGCTGAAGTGCTTGAGTTCCTGCACCCACATGGAGAATCCAAAAGAAGCTCATGCCTTTTGGTCACGGTCCAGCCCAGCTCTGGTCACTGGGGAGTGAACCAGCAGATAGAAGATCTTTGTCTCTCATTCTCTGTTTGTAACTCTGCCTTTCAAATAAAAATCAATCTTAAAAAAAAAAAGTGAGCCTTCAGACATCCCTGGTCATTTATTCATGCATCTTCCACCTATATCTCCTCAAAACAGAAGTTGTAGAGCAAATGATATTGACTGGGAGACTCTAAAGTCAAATAAACTTTTTCCCTTTAGGATTGTATAGATAATAATAACACCTTTTTCAAAGTCATTTTAAAAATATTCCTACTTGATGTTATGGAAATAAAAATGATGTTATAGGGAAAGTACCCTATGAGGGACCCTATATATATTTTTGGCAGCATATTATTAGTGACATCAGTAATCACAAAGATGATGACAGTTGTAATGATGATGGCATGTGCATTTTCCATACAATGCATTTGAGAGCTCGCAGTTTGAATATTGACATTGCATATTCCTCTCTCTAAAACACGGTGACATATTAGTCCAATGTAAGCTGCTTAGCTCTTGGTACATAAACCTCCACCTTGATGTTTTGGCATAGCTGATGAGAAGGTGGTACGGTGTGTGCAAATCATGAACTGTACCAAGAACTTTTGCAGTCATAACTTTTGTTATTATTATTATTCCTTATAACTGCTTTTCAAGGCAAACAGCAAAGGCACAATGGAAAGCTGAGCAAGAGACCAGAGCCCAGCTTAAGTTCCACACTAGTAGAAACAAGTCCTGTAACATTCAGTTGCTCATCTGTGAGTAGAGATAGGATTCCTGTTTTGTAAAATCTACAGACTTGTGGGAATCCAAAAAGCACACTCTAGGTCAAAGTTTGGAGACACAAAGCAGTTACCTGATCTGCCCTTATTTGGGGAGATAAGGAAGCTGAGATAGAGAGAAATGATCTGGCAGGGTAGAATCTCTGCTCACAGGAGGGAGAGGCAGGGACAGGAAACTGGGTCAGCGTGCATTCCTTCGAACAGCTCTGCTTCCTGTATCACAGCTGATATTCCCCACAGGCAGAGTGGGAGACTCAAGTCACACACAAACCCCTGTGGTCAGGGTTTTGTAAAGAAGACATGACCTATACCTCCTTGCCCCACATCCCCAGAGGTCAAGCCACAGCCTTGCTGGGAAGCTCAGTTTCCTGTATCAGCCGCTGCACCAAGTCAAAGATGTTTGAGGATATTTATCTCTTCACTACCATTCAATCTACCATAGATTTGTGAGAGCATGGTGAAGGGCGTGGGACTCAAGGCTCCTGTTAATACATGTGCAGCTGTTGCGAGTTGGATAGTTTATACTTTAATTGAAGTTCACCAGTTGCCATGCCCTGAGTGGCGGATGACCGAAGGCCTTAGGACCTTGCACCCACATGGGAGACCTGGAAGAAGTTCCTGGCTGCTGGCTTCGGATTGGCTCAGTTCTGGCTGTTGTGGCCACTTGAGGAGTGAACGAGAGGATGAGAGACCTTTCTGTATATCTCCTTCTCTCTATAAATCTGATGAACACCATCCTTCAGGTGAGAAAACCTAGGATCTCACTAGTTAGACTATACTTTCTTTTTTTTTTTTTTTTAAGATTTATTTGTTTTTATTGGAAAGGCAGATGTACAGAGAGGAGGAGAGACAGCGAGGAAGATCTTCCGTCTGATGATTCATTCCCCAAGTGAGCCGCAACCGCCGGTACTGCGTCAATCCGAAGCCTGGAGCCAGGAACTTCTTTCCAGGTCTCCCACGCGGGTGCAGGGTCCCAATGCATTGGGCCGTCCTCGACTGCATGCCCAGGCCACAAGCAGGGAGCTGGATGGAAAGTGGAGCTGCTGAGATTAGAACCGGCGTCCATATGGGATCCCGGCGCGTTCAAGGTGAGGACCTTAACCATTACGCTATCATCCTATACTTTCTAACAATGGTGACTATTCCAGAACTCAGGATTCTTAATTTAGTGTTTTTCGAGAACCAGACAAACCAGGGTACTTCAGGAAGTTTCATGGACAATGAAGTAAGCCTAATTTTGGTACAAAATTTTCCAGGTCCGTGCCTGTCATATATCAACCTCTCCTGAAATCTGCTCCCTTTCCCAGCCCCTCCTTGTATGATTGGAGGGAGAAGGGTGACAGCAGAACCCCAGAAATCACAAAAACTTCCAGGTGATTTCCCTGCGCATCCCATTGCAGAAGCACAGACAGTCCCCAGGCAAGGAAGGGAGGAGTTGGACCTTCCACACTGAATGTTTCTTTGGCATTGTTTGGAAGGAGAAGCTGAGCCCCTCTCCCTTCCAAGCTGCTGCATAACCTACACAGCTGCTCTTTAGTGGGCCTGAGCAGGACGAGCTTGTTCCTGGTGACTGACAAGTATTTTAGCATGAATATTTAATGGATGGGACAGTCAGTACACTTAGCTAATGTAATATTTCAAGCTCTACTTTCACACTGAAGGGATTTGCCTTCCCTTAATGCATGTCTACATCCTGTCACAGGTCTTCCAACAGCATTTTCCACGCAGTTAATGCCAATCCAGGGAGCTTCTACTTCCCAGGTCTCAGAGTCAGTTTGCAGTTATTCTTATCTTGAGCTAAGATCCTCCATGCTGATGGAATGCCATCTAACATTGTCTGGATTTTTGTCACTTCCTGTCCAGGCCTTCCCACCGGACCTTCTTGGTTATAAACCATTGAGAGAATCAGTGTGGCTGATGTGATTCAGATGAGTCATCAATCAGGAACAAATCAAGGATGTTTACCCTTCTGTAAAACATGTAAGTCAATAAAAGCATTCTGATTGGAAAAGAATAGATCAAAGATTTGTATTTACAAATGACACAATATTGTCCATAGAAAATCCCAAAGAACCCCCAGCAAACTACATATTTTCAGATCACAAGAAATGAGAAACATACACAAAACCAATTATATAGCTGTGTGCCAATAAATAAATAGTCCAAAATTTTAAAGAAGCTATTTCGGAGTTGGTGCTGTGGTATGGTAAGGTAATCTACTGCCTGTTGTGCAGACATCCCTTATAGGTGCTGGTTTTAGTGCCTGAGAAAGCAGTAAAAGATGCCCTAAGTGCTTGGACTGCTGCACCCATATGGAAGATTCTGCCTGGAGATCTTAGCTCCTAACTTCAGCCTGGCTCATCTCCAGAAATTGGAGAATGAACCAATGAATACAGACCTTTCTCCTGGGTCCGGCACAATAGCCTAGTGGTTAAATTCTCATCTTATATGTGCCAGGATCCCGTATGGGCACCAGTTTGTGTTCCAACTGCTCAAAATCCCACACAGCTCCCTACTTGTGGCCTGGGAAAGCAGTAGAGGATGATGCAAGGCCTTGGGATTCTATAGAGAAATGCAAATTAAAACCACAAGGCATACCAATTCACATCTTAGAGAGTGACTATAATTTTAAACAGGAAGTATTGATGAGAAAGTGGGAACACTAGAAGCCTATTACAGTGTTGCTGGAGATACAAAAAGTGCAACCACTTTGCATAAGTTTGGCAATTCTTTTTTTCCCTTCAAATTATTACATTTATTTACTTATTTTTAAAGTGTGTTTCTTTTTTTAGAAAAGTTTGTTTTTATTTGAAAGTCAAAGTTACAGAGAGACAGAGAGAGCAGAAAAAAAGGCAAAAATCTTCCATCCACTGGTTCCTGTCCCAGCCAGAGCTCGGCCACACAAATCCACACGCCAGCAGTTTCAGCTGGATCTCTTACATGGGCAGTAGAGCTCCATACCCTTGGACCCTTACCTGTTGCTTTTCCTCGCAGGGATCTGGATCAGCAGTGGAACAGCCAAAACTCAAACCTGCACCCATGTGGGATGCCAGCATCATAAGTGGCGGCTTTACCTGCTATACCACAATGCCAGACCCTCACCAGCATTCTCTCTTAACTCCCTTAATCAATCAAGGGGAGGTGGATGACAGAAGCCTGGGGGGCTGTGGGATCCAGGAACAGCTGGTGAGATGAGATGCCCAGGTTGGGGGGAGGGTAAACTTGGATACCACAAAGGTGGTACAGAAGAAAAAGCTTGTTATTTTGTCAGTGAAAGGTCAGAGCCCGTGACCCCCGGTGCTGCCATCTCCTGCATTAGGAAGAGGAGGCAAATGGCAACTCTTCACAATGTCAAATAGGAGTTATATGGCCCGGCAGTTCCACTCCCAGACATCTGTTCTGGATAAATAAAAATATGTATCCAAACAAAAATCTGTATGTGAGTGCTCACAGCAGATAAAACATGTCAACAAGCCAAGTGTCCATCAATTAATAAAAGGATACAAAATACATGTTATGTGGTACAATGAAATACTATCCTCAATAAAAAAGAATACTCAATAAAAAAGTACTGATTATATTTGATGATGTGAATAATCCTTAAATCAGTATGCTAGAGTCAGATGTCATGTTATAGTAGTCATGCTACAGGGTATCACAAGATGCCTGTAACACTGCCATCCCGGATAGATGATGGTTCCAGTCCCAGCTGCTTCACTTCCCATTCAGCTGCTTTTGCTAATGCACGTGGGAAGACAGCGTAGGACAGCCCAAGTACTTGAGTCCCTAATTTCATGTAAGAGACCTCGAAGAAGCTCCTGCTCCTACCTCGGTCCGGCCCAGCCCTGGCCTCTCTTTCTCTGTATGTAATTTTGTCTTTCAAATAAATAAAATGAATCTTTAAAAAAACAGTATGATAAAGAAATAAAGCAAATTTAAAAGCTCACATAGTGTTTGATCTCACATCTGTGAAACATCAAGAATAGGCAAGTTGGGCTCGGCGCAGTAGCTCAATGACTAAAGCCCTTGCCTTGCATGCGCAGCGATCCCATTTGTGCGCCAGTTCTAATCCCAGCAGCCACATTTCCCATCTAGCCCCTGCTTGTGGCCTGGGAAAGCAGTAGAGGATGACCCAAAGCCTTGGGACCCTACACCCACGCAAGAGACCTGGAAGACACTCCTGGCTCCTGGCTTCAGATTGGCTCAGCAGCCACTTGGGGAGTGAATTAGCGGACAGAAGGTCTTCATCTCAGTCTTTTCTCCTCCCTGCATATCTTCCTTTCCAGTAAAAATAAATAAATTCTTTTTTAAAAAAGAATAGGCAAGTTCATGGAGACAACATGTAAGAGTGATTGCCAGGGGATAGGGAAAAAATGGAGAATGACTACTGTTGGTTATAGTATTTCTCTTGCAGTTGATGCAAATGTTCTAAAACAAGAGTATCATTACACAACTCTGTCAACATACAGAAGTCCATTAAACTGTGTGTTTGGCACAACAGTGAAAACACCCTTTGGGAAACCCACATTCTATATCAGAGCAGTCATGTTCTATTTGGCTTCTGTTTCCAGCTTCCTGCAATGTGCAGTCTGGGAGCCAGCAGGCCCAAGTTCCTGGGTCCTTGTTGCCCATGTGAGAGATGTGGATGGAATTTCTGCCTGCCAAGTTAGACCTAGCTCAGCCTTGCTTGCTGTAGGCATTTGGGAAGTGAATCAGTGGAACGGAAGATCTCTCTCTCTCTCTTTCTTTCTCTCCCTATCTTTCCCTTTCTCTTTGGCTTTCAGAAAAATAAATGATTCTTTAAGGCTACAGTGAGGCATTATTTCATGTTGACTAAAGTGCTACCAGAAAGATAACAGTTTGGGGAGGCAATGTCTGAATTGGAAAACTCGTGCAATGTAAAATGCTACGGCTAATTTGGAAAATAGTTTAACGGTTTCTCAAAAAACTTCACATAAATTGACAAAATCTATCAATTCTAGAAAATTGAAGACATATTTACATAAGGGATGTTTCTGAGTTTTCCTGGCAGCTTTGTTATAATTGAAACTGGAAAAAATCCAAGCATCTGTTAGTTGACAAAAAGCATATTGTAGTATAGTTATAAAAATTCAGCTTTTAAATGTATGTAATATCCTATTTATGTGGAGTATTATTCAATGAAAAAAATGAAGAGAAAACAAAACAGACTGTTGGCATGTTGTACTTGCAGACAGTCACTTGTGCTCTGAGGTTCTGATTGCCTTTCCTTCAGACCATCTTCTCAGGCTTGATTGTGTAGCAAACATCATTGGAAGACAGAGATCGCACATTCCTCAGAAGCAGGGAGACGGATTATTTGACACACTCTTCAATCAAGATAATGTGTCTCTCCAAGGCAAAGGGTAAGTAGCTTTTTTATGGCACATCCTAAAAAACTGGGTTCTAAAGTTTGGGTCCCTTGGTTTTCAAA
The DNA here is from genome assembly GCF_030435755.1 of Ochotona princeps. Taxonomy (NCBI): domain Eukaryota; kingdom Metazoa; phylum Chordata; class Mammalia; order Lagomorpha; family Ochotonidae; genus Ochotona; species Ochotona princeps. The sequence continues at coordinate 77,356,548 of NC_080833.1, read as the reverse complement.
TAAACTCAATTCACATATAGCCCTGAGTTATCCATGGGCATTAAAGAACACAAATGCTATGATGCTATGTTCTACTGCCTGCTGGGCCATGAGTAATGGAGCCCTCCTTGGTTACTGACCCTGTGAGAAGCTGTGGCACAATGGCAGGCTAACTATTTAGCTTGCAGAAAGAGTGCCACCTCAGAGCTTGCATAGTTCTTTCATTATTATTACCTATTTATTTTTATTGGAAAGGCAGATTTACAAGGAGAAGAAAAGGGAGAGAAAAAGATCTTCCATCCACTGTTTCACTCCTCAAGTAGCCACATTGGCCAGAGCTGAGCCAATCCAAAGCCAGGAGCCAGGAGCTTCTTCCGGGTCTCCCACATGGATGCAGCATTCCCAAGGCTTTGGTCCATCCTCAAAGGCCACAAGCAGAGAGCTGGAAGGGAAGTGGAGCAGCCAGGACACAAATTGGTGCCCATACAGGATCCCAGCTGTGCATGCAAGGCAAAGATTTAGCCACTGAACTTTTGCACCAGGCTCTTGCATAGTTCTTCAATACAGGTTAAAACATGGATGAATCTCAGCTATATAAGTAGAAAAAGCCAGAAGTAAAAGATTGCTTATTGGATGAGGTTTTTTTCCCCATTAAATATCCAGAAAAGATAAATTTATAGAGGTGGCAATAAGGATGAGTGCTTCTCTGGGCTGGCTAGGGGAGCAGAGACATCTCGCTGGCAAGTACAAGGGAGGGAACGTTCCAGCATGTTAAAAATATTCTAAAGGTAGTTTCTGGGGATGCTCACACAGGTCCCCAATTTTACTAAAATAATTCAACTGTACACCTAGAATGGTGAAATTTTATGATGTATAAACTATGCCTCATAAGAGCTGTAAAACACCACTACATGCTTAGAATGATTAAAATGGAAAAGTCTACCAATATCATGGGTTAGCAAGGACATAAAGCAACAGTAACATTCATGTGCTTTTAGGGGGAATATAAAATGGAGCAAACACTTCAGGAAGCATTTGGTACATTTTAGAAAGGTTAACATATATCAACCTGATGAGCCAGCAATTCTGCTACCTCTGTGTTTACCCAGAGGAGGGGATGAAAAGCGTTGTGTGAGAACGAGGTGCACATTTAAGTATAGGACAGCATCATTCATAATTATAAATTATCAGATTTACGAACAGGTAAAGGTCTAAGCAAATGTGATATACTCATATAATGAAATACTATTGTCAAAACCAAAAATCCACAGTGCTGCATTCAGCAACCTGATGTCTCCCACAAGGTTGAGCGAAGGGAACCAGATACAGAGCGTGTAATGGATGATTCTGTTAATGTGTCGTACAGAGCAGGTAAGCTTGATGTACAGCAAGAGAAATCAAATGAGTGACACTTGGGGGAACAGTGGGGAAAGAAGGGCAATGAAGGAGTTTCCTAGTGACCGACAAGTATCTTCCATCTTGATGGATATTCTCTGTTTTTCAAAATGCTTCAAAATATGTGCTTAGCGAGTATAAATATTATTGTAAGTAAATTATACCTTAATAAATCAAAAGTTCTTTTAATGAAGTTATCATTTTCTTCCCTTCAAATCAGCTGTTTCTGTCACAGACGTAACATTCTTCAGTTACCCAAGCCAAAAACCTTAAAAGTTTTGTCAGTTTTTCCCTTTTCTTTATCTTCCAAATCCAGTTATTCAAAGGCCCAGTGGATTTCCCTTTTAAAAGCTCTATTCATGACTACCTTCTCCCTGTACTGTACAGCCTTTGTCTTCAGTGGTCTTGCACAGACAACAACAGAGACAAAGTGGGAAAAGGGAGAGAGAGAAAGGGGAGGAGAGAAAAGAATTACAATGAATTCCTTGTTTGTTGGTTTTTTTTTTCCTTGAGGGTTAAAAGAATTAAATTTCAGCTTTTTTCTTTTATTTGCAGCAAATGCCAGAGTGGAATGATATAATAATTAATAGTAGGGTCCTGGAACTAGAATGAAGAGGTTCCACTGAATCCTGGCTTGGTCACTTAGTGTGGTTTTGACTAATCTACTTAGACTGTCTGAGCCCCAGTTTCCCTATTGTGACTACTATTACTACCTACTACTATTACTAATGAAATAACCACACACTGTAAAACCAATCAACACACTTGTTCAGGTTTAGGCTGCTCCACTTTGCATCTAGCTCTCTACCATTATGCCTTGGAAGGCAACGCATGATGGTCCAAGTGCTTGTGCCTCTGTCACCCATTTGGGGGACTAAAATAGAGTTCCTGGTTCCTGGCTTCAGTCTGGTCCAACCCCAGTGTTTGCAGCCATGTGGAGAATCAGTGAATGGAAGATCTTTCTCTTTCTCTGTGTCTCTCTGTCACTACATTTCAAATAAGGTAAATAAATCATAGAAACAAAAACTCCAAAACAGAACAACATATTGGATGCTACAGTAGACATTATGACAGAGAGCTGTGGGAGAGGAGCATGGGTTCATTAGCCAAACTCTTAAGTTCAAGGGCACGATTTTCCAAGAAACTCTTCACCAGCTACCAACTCCAAAGTCAGAAGTCCCCCCAAGCCACCCTCAGGTTTTGTCATTCACAATGAGGGCTCAGGACCCACAGGGTACTAAGTCTGTGGTTACAGTTGGACAGGGTTAGGGCACAGACGAAAATCAGTCAAAGGAAGAGGGCATAGGGCAGAACTCGAGGGTCTCAAATGTGAAGTTTCTGTTGCTCCCCACTGTGTGGTAAGGGGAATCTGCATTAGTCTGTTTTCTGTTCCTAGTCATACAATACTACAGGTTGAATAAATTTTAACTACAGGTATTTTGGCTCCTGTTTCTTAAAGTCAAGGGTAGGGTCCTGAGGCATTGCAAGAAATCACAGAAAGAGACACAAGGATAGTGTGTGTGTGTGTGTGTGTGTGAGAGAGAGAGAGAGAGAGAGAGACAGGGAGAGAGATCTCCCTTCCTTTCCTTATTATTTGAAATGCAGAGAGAGAGAGAAAGAGAGAGAGAGACATAGAGATCTTCCATTTGCTGGTTCAATCTCCATATGACCATGCTGGCCAGGGCTGGGTCAAGCTGAAAGCAGGAGCCAGGAACTTTATCTGAGTCTTCCACATGTGTGCAGCGAACAAAGCACTTGGGTCATCTGTTGTTGTTGTATCAAAAGCAGCAGCCAGGACTCCAGACTACTGAGTCACTTTGCAGGTCCCTCCCTCCCTCCCTTTTCTCACCAAGTTACCAGAATTCAATCATGGGGGCTCTAACTTGATGAACTTATCTAACAATTGCCAGCCCCCCAAAGGCTCTACCTCAAAACACCATATTTGGATTAAGTTTGCATCTGGTAATACCTCCCGATTGTAATTAAATTACAACCTGTGAACCATACAGTGACACCTCATGCAACATCCAATCTGTAGAATCACCCTTCACAATCAACATGCGATAGGGTTTAAGGTGTGTTGCCAACCAAGGAAGCCCCTCAGAGCTCCAGGGTTCTGAGTTTGTCCTGGGTCTTTGTCACATCAACATGATCAGCTGGTGGATTGCCCGTGATTCCACTTTGTTTCCAGGTCTGATGGCTCCACAAGACCCATTGCTTTTACCTTAAGACACATGGTGGGTCTTTCTGATATGGCCAACTCCTGCCCCAAGCAAAGTTATCTCTGTCAGAATCAACATATCTCCCAGAATTCTAGGGCAAAGATCAGGCCTTTGGGTTAATGCCAGTTTTTTGTTTTTGTTTTTGTCAGAGACTCTTTTGTTTTGCTTTATTTTGTTTGCCATTGCTTAATTTTACCTAATAGTGGAAACTAACCCAGATTTGAGCGCAGAGTGAAGTTTATGATCAGAGTTGATACAAGTTGAAGTACTGTGGAAGTCTTCAGGAAACTCTGACCAAAGCCACTCTGGAGAGATTTGTTACCGTTATTTTTGTTTTTAGCAGGTATTAATGTCTGCTTTGTGAAGATGGACCTGCCAATGGGTTCACTCTCTTCCATTGGCCTTGGGGCTTGTCAAAGAGGGCTGAGGGACTCTGGCATGTGCTTTGCTCCCATGGGTACGTAGGAGTGGAGAGGGAAAGGCCCAATGTTACCATGATATGCTGGTGGGCCGCACCTGGGGTTTTGTGTATGCGTGTGGGTTCAAGGCAGGTGAGGAGTAAGGTCGCTGACATGCGTACATGTCAAAAGACTGGATCTGGGGACCAGAGTATGTAACCTTGGATCCCTGGTGGGCAGAAAGAGCTTTGGGCCAGCATGCCACCCCACTGGAAGACTGGGCTCAGGAAGATCTGGCTGGGGAACCCATGCACTACTGGGCGCAAGGACTGGGAATTGCTCAGGGAGGGGGTTGGGATGTGTAGGAGTGAAGACTGCTGAAGGAGTGTGTTGCAGGTGAGGAATGACTTTTGGGAAACTTCCACTGACAAGGTCATCTTACTTGCAGTTAAGCCAAGAGGCTGCAACCAAGTGGTTTGGGAGGGGAAAGCTGGAACACTTTTCTGGGTCATATCAACGCACCCACCCATGCAGGAGACCTGAGCTAGGCTTTTTTTTTTTTTTAATAATCTTACTTAGTTGATTAGGGTACAAAGGGTCAAGGGCTACAGGAAAGTGGGTAATACCATTGTTTCCACATTAATATCATCATTTTTCCCTGTATCTGGGGTCAGGGGAGAAACAAAGGGAAAGCCCCACCCAGCCTCCCACCCATCCCAGGTCCCCGATGTGAGGCACGCTTCGAGCAGTGCCTCACTACTCAAGCTCAAGCAGTTTTGATAGTTCAACATTTCTGAATTGCTGCCAATCTCACTGTTGCAATTGCAATGAAACCTATTCGGAATCCACTGGCTGACAGTCTCTTCATGTTGGGGTTATAAGATCAGCAGTTCAGTTGGAGGGATCTCCAAAGAAACTTCATCTGAGATGATCCCAAACATGATTCTTGTGTGAGTTTGCCAGTACAGGGTCCGGCACCATCCGTCACCCCAATCAACTTATGCACATGCTGGTCATTGTACTTGCTGGGTCAGTTCTGTTTCCAGCCCTGTCTTTCACTTGAAGCGATGGGTGTTGTAGTCCAGCTTGATCCTACTACTTCATACTTGGTCCTCACACAAGCCAGTGGGAGCTGCAGCCTAGCTGGAGCGACTCCCCATAATCCCCACCAGGCCTACCCCCTACCCTGGTTCCGATGCATGCCAGTAAGTACCACAGGCTTGTTCAGTCTGCCCCACATCCCATTTAGCTCTGGTACTTGTCAATGGGCATTGAAGCCTAGTTTAACCCAACCAACCTACTATCCAGCCCACACACACATACTGGCAGGTGCCTCTCTGTCTAGCCACCTCTGCCCCTGTCCTGGTTTTCATGTTCTCCAGTGGGAGTGGTAACCCAAGAGGGAGGTGCACACTATCTCCCTACTAGGCCACTTCCACTCCCAGATTATACACTCTCCAGGTGGTTCTGGAGTTTAACTTGACAGAATTAGCCCCCAGTGCCTGCCTCTGCTAGCTGATGCTGCGGCACAGCCCAACCAACTCTCACCCACTCTAATTTTTGCTTGCACCAGTCGGAGCAATCAGCCCAGCCTGGCTTTTCCCTGATCTAGCTCAATAAGGTCCACAGGTGCTGTAGCCCTGCCTGGTCTGGTCTGCCCCCATCCCAACTCATGATCTACAGTGGGAGTGATTGTCCAACAGGGGAACCCACATTTCCCTGCTGGCTTTGCCTCCTTCTCCCCACCTCCCCGGTTCTTACGCGTGCTGTTTGGGCGCTGCAACCACATCTGGTACGGCTCACCTCACCTTGGCGTTCCTTAATGTGCACTGGTATGTGTTGTGACCGAAGCTGGCCTGATTCACACTCTATGCTGGTGCTGAGACTTGCCAGCGGTTGATGTGAATGGGTTCAGCCTGGTCTGCCCCCCACCTATGTCTTATGTATGATGGTGGGAGCTGGGCTATTTAGCATCAACCACCAAAGCCAGTACCCACTGGCACACACTGAAGCTAGGGCTGGGGGCCAACCTGGCAGGGCTAGATCACAGTACCCTCCAGTGAGTGGCAGAATGGGGACAGGTAACATTAGACTGGGCTGTGATACTGACCAGCACGAGGTCTGGGGGCAGATTCTGTGGGTAAGTAAGGGCACATTGCTGTGGGACTACAATATCTATTAGTTTACTTAAGAGTTGGAGATGGTGACAGGCTGAGCTAGGCATGACTATGGAACCCACTGACACTCATCAGTACTGGGGTTAGGAAAAAGCCAGGTTGGTTTAGGCTGCAGTACCTATAGGTGAATCAAGAATTGATGAGCCCAGTGTAGTGACCTAGTGGCTAAAGTCCTCGCCTTGAACGGGCCAGAATTCCATATGGGCGCCGGTTCTAATCTCAGCAGCTCCACTTCCCTTCCAGCTCCCTGCTTGTGGCCTGGGAAAGCAGTCGAGGACAGCCCAATGCCTTGGGAGCCTGCACCCACACATGGGAGACCTGGAAGAAACTCCTGACTCCTGGCTTTGGATCGGAGCAGCACTGGCCATTGAGGTCACTTGGGGAATGAACCATCGGAAGGAAGATCTTCCTCTCTGTCTCTCTTCCTCTCTGTATATCTGACTTTGCAATAAAAATAAATAAATCTTTTTTAAAAAATTGAGTATGAGGCAGGCCAGGCCATAACATCCACCAGAACACACAAAGGCCAAGACAGAGATGGCAGACTACACTGTGTAAGGGCCTAGCACCTGCTGGCAAGCGTGAGATCTCAATCTGGAAGTGGGCCTGATTGGGGAACTTGGGGAACTTCCCTGGTGGGCTGGAGCTACTTCTGGTGAGCAAGTGATTCAAGCCTGGGTGTTGATCAGGACAGGCAAGGCCATTCCATTTGTCAACAGGTATGTGGACTGGCTCAGGAGCATGCACTGGGGAGGACTTGGCCAAACCATAGCACACTGGCATGCTCAGTAGCTAGGATGGTATGTGGTCCATGCTGAGCTAGGCTATTACACCGATCGGTTTGCATAAAAGCCAGGGGAGTGGACAGGCTTGGCAAACTTAGGCTGCAAATCCCATCAGTGAAAGTTGGGACTTGGGGGCAGGCTTGACCAGGCCAGGATGCAACATCTGATGATAAAGACCAAGCCAGAGGATGGGCTATGCCAGGCTGGGTTGGATCAACCACTGGCGTGTGCAAGATTTGTGGCTGGGAGCAAGCCTGATTGGGGAGCTAAGGGGACAGCCAGCTGAGTTTCAGTTCCCATTGGTAAGTACAAGAGCCAGAACTGGGGGTGGCGATCTGGGCCGGACATGATTGTAGCATCTTTTGGCATGGGTGTGGATTGGACCTGGGGCATGCCGGACTTGGCTAGCTTCCAGGACTCATTGGTGTTCATGAGAGTCAGAGTTGGTGTAGGATAGACTAGGCTAGGTCTCAGTAGGTATTGCTGAACCACATGAGAGCTGGGTGTTGGGGCAGGTCAGGTAGGACTGGGCTGTGGAACCAACTGTAAAAGCCAGAATAGGTGTGGCCCAGTAAGACAAAGCCACTACCTGCCAGGACAGGAGGTGGGCCAAGTCAGGCTGAGCCAAGAATGCACTGGTGTGCATATGTGTGGCATCCATGATTAGCAGGTGACTTGATAGAAGAACTTGGGGAATGCCTCTGTCAGGACATAGTACCTGCAGGTGAGCACAAGAATTAAAACTGGGAGCAGCCCAAATCAGACCAGGTTACACTATTCACTGGCATATGTGTGGGTCAGGTCTAGGGGAGGGCCGGGCCGGGCCAGTTCATAACACCCACTGGCAGATGTGAGAAGCAGGACAGGCTGGGTTGGACCACAACATTAGCCAGTTCACATTAATATTGGGAATGGGGACTGGTTGGTCTAGGCTGTAGTACCCAATAGCATAAGCTGGAACTGGGAGTAGGTTGAGCCAAGTCAGGCTGCAGCACCCATCAGTGAATGCTGAGGTGATGTAGCCCATGCCAGATTGGGGCATGGCACCCCCCAGTACAAGTAGCACCCGGAGCAGGGGGCAGATATGAGTCCAGTACATGGGCTGCAGGGACACCCACTCACTGCTCCTGCTAGTGAGCATGAGAGCTGGGACTTGTGGACTTGGCTGGGTAGGGCTGCAACATCTGCCAGGCTGCATGTGAACTGAACTGAGTTAGGGGGAGAGCCAGGCTGGGCTAAGTGACTGCACCTCTGGTATATGCAGGAGCCAGAGTAAATTCAGACTGATCAGGCTTTGTGGCAGTATCAGCTGGCAAACTCCAAGACTGTGGCCAGGTTCTGCATGGCTAGTCTGCAGCACCCACCATCTTGAAAGTACAACTCTGGAGTTGGGAGTGGGCTTAGTAGGAAAACTGTGGGCAACCCTTTGATGGGATGCAGCTCCTACTACTGAACATGAGAACTAGGGCTGGGGGCAGTAGTGCCCACTGGCATAAGTGTAGGCTAGATAGCAGGGTCAGTCAGGCTGAGCTAGGCTTAGCACCCATTGAGTTGTATGAGAGCCAAATGGATTCAAGGAGACTGTACCTGTCTACTGCACACACCGGCATGTGCAGGAACCAGAGCTGGGGATGGGTTTGGTGGGAGGTATTGGGGGGTGTCTCTCCAACTAGGCTACAGTTCCTGCTGATGTTCATGAGGGCCAAGTGTGTGGTGGGCAGGGATGGGATGGGCCACAGCATCCATTGATTTGAACTGACCAGGCAACTAGCTGCACCCATGTGTGTATAGGCTGATATGGGTAACCAGCTGAGCTGGACCCCGTACTGGCTGGCACACACAGGAGTCAGATCTTATGTCACCTCTTGTGAAGTTTCTGTGGGGACTCCCCAAGCTGGACCACTGGACTCAAAACTCCAACCACAGGGAAAATCACAGAATGTGTATTCTGATTGTGGAGTACCTGACTTTCGTGTTATTCTGGCAGTCCTTCCTTCTTTCTTTTGTTACTTCCTTATAAATGCTTTATGTTTCCCTCAAGTTAGAAAATGCTTAACAGTTGTAAGAAAAAGTGAAGGTTAAAGGCATAGATTTTACTTTTTAAAGAAGAAAGACAATGGTCAATATTATTGTAGATAACTGAGAATTTCTCAGACTTTTTTAAACAAATGTTTTATTTTAACTCATTTTTATTAGGTAGTCATTTAGTAAGAGAAATTTCCAAATAATTCCTCATTTCAGGAGCAATATGGAAGAGAAGAAGATCAAATCCTCTCACTATTTACTCAGATGAGCGGAAATACCCTTTTTTGAAATAATGGATATGCAAGATTTAGCCAATAAAGGGTTAGGGCAAAATGAAAATCCTCTCAGTAGTAGTTGAAATCACAGAAAATCTTTCAAGGAAATTAAACACTTGATCAGAAAGAGGAAAGGGTTATTGGTGAGAGCAGAGATTAATAGTAGTATTGTCTGCCAAGAGGCCTCCATTACAGTGGATATACTTACCGTATATCCACTCAGGGATCTGCATCTCCTCACAGTGTCGCTTTGGGAAAAGGGGAGAGCTTCCATGTCTTTGAGCTAGGCTGGGACCAAGTACTTTACTTTGAAGAAGGATAAAGAGAGCTGAAAATAAACCTCAATAAAAACTAATTGGAACCAAAAAGGATGAATTTAGAAGCAGGCTTCCTGTATAGCCTGAAAGATGAGAAAATGCCACCCTAAATTAGGGTGGAAGGTATTTAAAAATAATCCCTTAGTTACTTTTTTTTTTTTTTTTTTTGTAATGTGAAATAGAGAAATGCTCCTAAAGAAAGTTAGCATTACTTTGACCTCACTGTCATTAAACTAAGCACTCCCATCATTTGGGCACTTTAGCCTGTAAGAGCACAGAAACCCCCCCAAATGAGTCCAACATTTGAATCGTGTCTTTGTGAGTGACTCACCACATGGTCCTGAAGTAAAGAGACTGCTTTTTCCTGCTGACATTCTCTGCTGGAGGCAGAATACGGTGAAATTATCATCATCCTCATCATCCACCATCATCATTGCTGCCAACTAAAACAGGCCTGTGTTATTTAATTCTCATAAAAGCACTAAAGGCTGGGCTTGGTGCAATGGTTCCATTGGCTAATCCTCCACCTCCAAGCTCTGGGTTGTTACCACATGGGCGCTGGTTCTTGTCCCAGCTGCTCCAATTCCCATCTAACTCCCTTTCTATTGCCTGGGTAAAGTAGTGGAGGACAACCCAAAACCTGGGGACCCTGTCTTTATATGGGAGACCTGGAAGAAGCTCCTGGTTCCTGGCTTAGAAGTGGCAGCTCAGCTCTGCCACTGCAGCCATTTGGGGAGTGAGTCAGTGGGTTGAAGATCTTTCTTTCTGTCTCTCCTTCTCTCTATAAATCCGCCTTTCTAATAAAAGTAAACAAATCTTTCAAAAAAAAAAAAAGAGGTTAAATTGTTTTACTGCTTGTGGGGAGTGAAAATTCTGGTCCTCTGAGAATTCAGTTAAATGAAAAGGTAGCTTGGTGGGGCTCTAGGCCCCCTACTGATTTTCCCTGTCTCTGGGGTTCAATAGATGAGTATTTCCCATATGGAATTGTATTTGCAGCTGCAGCCCATAGTCAGGAGTGGTATGGAGTGGTATTTGCGCTGCGTGTGCGTAGGGTTAGCTCAGTGCTTAGGATTAACAAAGGATGGGGCTATGCTACTTGATGGAGAGTGGTGGTAAGAAGCACATCACCTTACTAATTTATTCATTTATGTGGTAGAAAGACAAACGCACACACAGCTCTTCTCCTCTGGGCCACTCCTCAAATGCCCACAACAGCTGGGATTGTATCCAGGTTGAAGTCAGAAGGAAATGTAACCCAGGTCTCCCGTGTGGGAGGCAGGATGATGCTATACAAATATCTGAGGCATCGCTGCTTTCTTCCAAAGTCTACACTGCCGGAAAGTTGAAGTCAGAAGTTATAGCTGAACTCAGGTATTCTTCTGATACAGGGAGTTGATGTCTTAACTACTAGGCTAAATGCTCACTCCCTAGATATCTTGACATGGTTGTGAAAATAATTCAATTGCAGCTACGTACCAGAAGTAAGCTGACCAGTCTCAAGTGGTTTTCTTTCTCACTCTCCCCCAACATCGTGCATCAGTAACAACTGCTTGGTAACTCATTACAGTCATAGTCCTTAAACTTTGTTTCAGCTCCAGCATGGTTTCTATCACAGCATGTTGCCTTTTGAATACATACATTAAAAAAACTTATTTCATTCATATATTTAGCAGAGCTCATTGGTTTCAAGAGAAAAAACTCCAAGTTGTACCTGCATCCATTGACTCACACAACTAAAGCATGAGACAGGCAGGAATGGAGCTGCACTCAGGAATGGCTGGACCCAGGAGCTCTGTTCCCTCATGGAGGCCCCAAGGTCTCCAGGGTCTCACCTTCAGAGAGCCATGACCTGAAAGGAGAAGGGGTGTGTGAGTCCCTGGAACTCCACTTTACGAAGTCTGGGAAACTGCTGCATTGTTCCAGCTCAGGTTGATGCAGGACTTTCGGAACCATCACTATGGCTAAAGAGGCAGGTGGCCCTAAGAGGATTGCTCTTCCCATTCAGACTATAGGGCCAATGTGCTGGAAAGAGGGTTGGTTCCCTCTAAGACAGGAATGATACTCAAGAGGACGCTAGGTCCTACTCAAAGAGTCCTCTCTAAAGTAAAGGCTAAGTTGTAAAGTCCACATGAAGGTGAAGCAGCACATGCATCCTGTTTATCCTTGAGAACTCTCTGACCCTTAGTCATACCAAGGACTGAAAAACACTGAGCTTGAGTAAAGGAAACAAAAAAATAAAAATCAACAAGGCAGTGTTCAGGTATTCAAATGAACTTGCTTTTGAGACAGCAGTCACATCCCCCCTAAGGATGCAGAGAAAATTCCAGTAGTGTCCTGCCTTAACCGCAAGATATATAGCACTGATGTTGATATTTGTCTTCTATCATCTTAACGCATTTTATTGAAGTCATTTGTTGTCACAAAAAGCATGGGAAAGAACATGGCACAGGGTCTGGTTATGGAAGGTATTCAATAAATATTTGCTGGAGTTACATCCACCTATCCCTTGAAAGTGAAAAGGAGGTTTTCCATTTAGGCAGTCATGCTAAGCTGCTCCTAAAAGCCCTCAACATCGCCAGCTTCTCTTGGCTGGTGGCTGGACTCTCTTTAGAATCGTATGCCAGCAGTGTCTTAGCCAGGCGAGACAGTTTGAGGAATATGAAATGTGTTGAGATGGTTTGGGGAATCGAAGCTCTGCCATAAAATAGCGATGAAACTTTAGGTCAGTCCTTGCAGTCCTCTCAACTTCAATTTCCCTACAGACAAAAAAGGGAGTGTTAATAAAACTGCCACAGGCAAGTAAATGAAACAGCATACAACTGACAAGCTGGCTTACAGGAGTCACTGAAGTAATGCGAATTCCTCTTCTCCTAGGGAAGGAATTCCACCATGCCAGGCCTCAGAACACCAACACCACAAGATAGTCTGACTTCTCGCTAACACTTCTGGGGTAAATCAGAATGGGAAGGGGCCATGCAGCTCCTTGCAGCCATTTCCCAGGTGTGTAGAACTTTCTTCTATCTTGTGTTGCTAAATTACTATTTTCAAAGTTGTTGAATCATGGTTCACAAGAAAGAATAAACTCATATTTGGGTTCAGAGGTGCACATGTGGTAGGATATTAGAGAAGATGCTTGACCACTGAGGTATTAAGCTGTGAAAGGCAGCTTGAACACACATTCATTTCTACCTCATAACTTGTTCTAGAAAGGGTGGGGTTTTTTTGCTTGCTTGTTTCATGGTGGTATTTGTAAGGATGAAGTTTCTCTTGCTGTAGTGTCACAGCGTGTAACACCCCTGGGACCCAGAGGTTCAGATGAAGCAGTTCTGCAGCTGATTCTTTGGTGTCCTCTAATTCAATTCCATTCTGAGAAATCTGGAGACAATGTCAGCTCCTACAGGCTGCACCTGACTTCAGTGGCCAGTCCTTTAACTGATGTGGTGGTTGGGACTATCTGGCCTGGTGATCCAAGCCAACAAAAGGTTAATTTGATGTAATGTAATCTCTTATTGAATAGAAAATGAGTTGCTTTAACATTATACTTACTGATTGCTTAATTTGGGTGGAAGAGAAGGTCCTCTCTCGTGATAGGTGTGAATTGGAATCCCTAGATAATTTTCCAGAGGAGATTAAGTTATTCATTTCATTTTAATGGCTTTCCATTACTTCAGTTGGTAAATATAGTGTTGCCCAGTAAGTCGACACCCAGGTTTAATGAGTTTCTTGGGGAAACTATTTCAAGGTAGCATAGACCTAAGCAGAAACCCCCATTTTGAAAAACGTATCATGTGATATTTATTTTCTTGTACCATGCATTTCCTATGATTATGTCTTGTTGGCGGGTTCCAGTTATCTAGAACAAATAAAACTTTCATGTTTACCACATATGTTAAAGTATCTACCGCACTGGAGCAAGGTCCGGTGTGAGCCCCCGAATTGTACTTAAAACAAGGTTTCACACTCTTATGACACAGGTTATCCTGCTTGGGCATGAACCTAATGAGAGTGCAGGCCAGAATGGGGGGGGGGGGGGGTAATTATACTAATTCAGTACATGGAAGCATGCAATTTGACTATAGCCAAGATCTAGCCATTCCATGATCCAGATCCTACCACCTCACTGCCTTGTCAGGAAGGAAGACTGTCCCACAGAGAGACTGAGAGATGAGAGAGTGCAGAATACTTGTGGAAATGAATCGGGGACTGCTGGGGATGGCAAGCCCAGAGCAACAAGGGGGGCAGCGTGTGGAGAAGTCAGGTCAAATCTGCAGGGGGTTTTGCCTCATTATGATGGCAGTGGGAAGCCACTGAAGAGTGTTAAGTAAGGGAGTCACATGAGCAGATCCGCATTTTTATAAGGTTTTATCTAGCTGTGGGGTGGATGAGGGACATCAGGAGACTGCGACAGACAGAAAGCAAGCAAGAACTCCCAGGATTTTGACTGGGTTCCATTGATGAAGCAAAAAGCAGGTGTTTGTTTCATTGGCATTGTTTGGAGGGGGAGCAGGAGGAGAGGAGGTGATGAAGAGCTTAGTTGAGGTACACTGAATTTCAGGTGTCCGGGGACACACTACGTGAGTCCACTCAGGCTGGGTGGCTTAAGTAACAGCAGTTCACATCTTACAGTTGTGGAGGCTAGGAGGGCTAATGTCAAGGTGTTGGCCAGGTAAGTTTCAATCTAAGGCTTCTGCTCTCTGTTCTTGGGCTGCTGCCCGCTCACTTGTGGTCACACAAGCGCCTCTTCATGCCTGTGAGGTGGATGGGCAGAGGGGGATCTGAGCTCTCTGGTATTTCTGTTTGTAAGGTCATCACATCAGATCAGGACTCTGTGATCTAATTAACCTCAATGATTTCTTTAGAGGTTTCATCTGAAGAGCCAGCATCTAAGTGAAAGTGTTAACAAAATGAAGTGAAGGTACTCCACTCTATCATGCTAAATTTGACTTGACATTCAACCTTATATCCGTTTCACAAGACAATAAAACACAATAAAGAGGCCCAGCACAATAGCCTAGTGGTTAAATACTCACCTTGCATGTGTCAGGATCCCAAATGCGCACCAGTTCATGTCTTGGCTGTTCCACCTCTCATCTAGCTCCCTGCTTGTGGCCTGAAAATGCAGTAGAGGATGGCCCAAAGACTTGGGACCCTGTTCTCATGTGGGAGACCCAGAAGAACTCCTGGCTCCTGGCTTCAGATTGGCTCAGCTCTGGCAGTTGCAGCTAAATGGGGAGTGAACCAGCAAACAGAAGATCTTCCTCTCTACCTCCCTGCCCTCTGTAAATCTGACTTTCCAATAAAAATAAATCTTTAAAAATATATACATAATAAAATGAGAGATATGGTACAAAAAGTAACAAGGGCTGAACTTGAACCAGAGCTGAACTTGAATTCTGCTTGACTGGAAAGTGTTAAGTGAGTCACTGGGTCCCCTTCGGAGGTCTTGCCTTTATTGCTACTATGAATAGCATATACCTGATTTAAGGTGGTTTCCATGGATCACAATAGTGCAATACCACTTTATAAACACTGGATGTTTGTTTTCAATCAGAAAAGAAAAACATGGGAAACTGTAATGGCACATGCTAAGCTAGATGCTTATGATTGTAAATTTTAATTTTTTACAAAGATTAACTCATTTAATTGTTGCAGTGGCCCTAAGACATTAGTTTTAAGTGAGTTAATATTTGAGGGCTGGTAAAGTATGTGAACATGTAGCGACTATGTACATATTAACTGTAATTACTATTTTTAAAAAGATTACTTAGCTATTCATTCATTTGAAAGTCAAAATAAGAAAGGAATGGCTTCTGGGAAGCTTCCACAAACAAGGTCACTGTACTTGCAAGGAAGCAGGATGACTGAGACTAAGTAGATTTGAGGAGCGAAATTAGACCTTTCTATGTCAGACTAATGCACCTGTCCAAATGGGAGACCTGAGCTTGACTAGTTAGTATCTACCACTGTCCACTGGTGCACACAGAAGCTAGGACTAGGGGCCTACTTGGTAAGGCTAAACAATAGTATTCACTAGTGAGCATCAGAACAGGGTGGGCCATAACACTAGTCAGCATTTGACAGAACCAGGTCTAGGAGAAGATTCTCTGTGAGATTTGTGGGCTCATCCCTATGGGATAGCATATTTGCTGGTTTGCTCAGCAGCTAGGGGTAGTGATAGGCCAAGCTAGGCATGACTATGGAACCCACCAACACCCAACAGTACTGGGGTTGGGAACAGGCGAGCCTGATTCAGGCTGCAGCACCTGTAGGCAAACCAAGAATTGGATGCGGTGTGGGCTGGACCAGGACATAGCATCCACCAACACACACACAAAAGCCAAGATGGAGGAGGCAGACTATGCCAGTTACGGGCCTGGCACCTGCTGGCAGGCATGAGATCTGGGTCTGGAAGTGGGCCCAATGGGGGAATTTGGGGAACTTCCCTGGTGAGCTATAGCTTCCACTGGTGAACACATGATTCAAGCCTGGGTGTTGGTCAGGTCAGGACAGGCAAGGCAGTTCCACATGTCAGCAAGTCTTGGCAGGGCATAAGGGCAGACCAGGCAGTGCCAGGCAAAATCATAGCATGCTGGTATGCGTAGGAGACAGGATGGAGTGCGGGCCATACTGGGCTAGGCTACTGGTTTGCATAAAAGCCAGGGGTGGGGATAGACTTGGAAAGCCTAGGCTACAACACCCATCAGCAAGAGTTGAGACTGAAGGTGGGCCAGATCAGGCCAGCCTGCAGGATCTGATGGTAAAGACCAAGCTGGGGGATGGGCTATGCCAGGCTTTATCAGAGCAAGCACTGGCACACACAAGATCTGCACCTGGGAGCAGGTCTAGTCAGGGAGCTAAGGGGACACCCTGGATGGGTTGTGGTTCCCACTGAAGAGTGTGGGAGCTAGAATTGGGGTGGCAAACTGGGTTGGACATGGTTGCAGAATCCCTCGGCATGGGTGTGACTGGGTTTGGGGAGTACCAGACCAAGCTAGGTATGAGGGTAGGAAATCAGAAAAGGGTGTTGTACCTGCCAGAACAGGAAGTGAGTCAAGTCAGGTTAAGCCAAGAACCAAGTGGTGTGCATGTGCATGAGAACTGCAACTAGGAGGTGATCTGATAGAGGAGCTGGGGGAACTCGTCTTTCAGAGTACAGTCCCTGCAGATGAGAGCAAACCAAGACTGGGAGTAACCCAGACCAGGCCAGTTCATAACACCCACTGGCATATGTGAGAACCAGGGCAGGGTGCAGGATAGCCCAGATTGGTCCACAACACCAGCCAATTCACATTAGTTCTGATTGGAGGCTGATTGGGCTGGTCTAAGCTAAAGTCCTTACCTTGCATGTGCCAGGATCCGATATGGGTAAGGTCCATGTCCCAACTGCTCCACTTCCCATCCAGCTCCCTGCCTATTGCCTGGGAAAGCAGTAGAGGATGGCCCAAAGTCTTGGGACTCTGCACTCACATGGGAGATCCTGAAGAAGCTTCAGATTGGCTCAGCTCTGGCCATTGTGGCCACTGGGAGAGTGAGCCAGCGGATGAAAGGTCTTTCTCTCTGTTTCTCCTTTTCTCTGTATATCTGCCTTTCCAATAAAAAGAAAATAATTCATTTTTAAAAAATCCATACCCATAGGTATGTTAATATGAAGGAGAACAGATTTTAATAAAGATCCCCCAAAGTGAGCCAGGCATGTCCCATTGACTTGCTGTGACAGGGGACAAAGGCAATCAAACTGTAGCTCAAAACACTTGCCAATGGAAAAATCTGTCGTGCAGCAGATCCCAAACCAGGTGGGAAAGGGTGTGCCTGGGTGGACCCAGATGCTCACAATGATGGTGGCAGGCACCCAACTACTTGAGCCATCACCACTGCCTTCCAGGGTGTTTGTTATCAGAAAGCTAGAGTCAGGAGCTGGAGGCAAGTATCAAACTGAAGTAGCAGAATATTAAGGACTTACCAAAAAGATACATGAAAGTTATTAATTTTTTATAATTCTCAAATGGATAAGCTTTCAGAACAGTGGTCCATAATGCCACTTGGGTTGCCCATATCCAATAATTCAGTGTCTGTGTTTTGAGTACCTGCTTCACTGCCACTTCCAGCTTTCCGCTAATGAGAAGACTTAAAGGCAGCTAGTGATAACCCATGTAATTGGATTCCTTGATCCCCACTGCCGACCTGAATTGAGTTCCTGGCTTCTGGCTTTGACCTAGCCCGTCCCTGGCTATTGCCATGTTTGATGTGTGAACCAGTGAATGAAAAAACACACATACTCTCGCTCACTTGCTCGCTCTCATTCTCTTTCCATCCCTAATGAATAAAAAAGGTTAAGAACATATTTTCAGGGTCAACACTATGGCTCCACAGTCCCATCCTCCACCTTTAAGCACTGGCATCCCTTATGAGTGCCAGTTTGTGTCCCAGCTGCTCCATTTCCCATCCAGCTCTTTGCTTTTGACAGTAGATGACGGCCCAAAGCCTTGGAACTCTGCATCCATGTGGGAGGCCTAGAGGAAACACTTGTCTCCTGGCTTCAGATCAGATCAACTCAGCTCAGCTCTGGCCATTGTAGTCATTTGGGGAGTGAACCAGCAGATGAAAGATCGTTCCCTCTCGTGTGTGTGTGTGTGTAAATCTGCTTTTCAAATAAAAATAAACACATGTTTTCTAAGAAATTTGAAAATTTTAAATATATTTTCACCTCTAAGCCCCAAACGAGAAAAAAACTAAAGCCATAGGCTCAATTTTCCCATAAACTAAATTTATTCCTTTTAAAGGACATTTACCCCAAGATTCATCTATTACTACCTCTCAGGAGCTATTATCTACTATACCACTGTAATAATATGGGAGGGAGCTGGGAGGAGAAAAAAGGAGGGAGAAAGAAGAGAGCAAGGCGAGGATTTCTTTTACCTGAAAAAAAATGTATCATGGAAAATAACAAAAATATTTTAAAGAAAGAGGTTATCTGTGGGGTAACCTAGTGGCCAAATCCTAATTTTGCATGAGCTGGGATCTTAAATAAGTGCCAATTCATGTCCCAGTGGCCCTGCTTCCCATCCAGCTCTCTAGTTGCGGCCTGAGAGAGCAGCAGAGGATGACCCAAAGCCTTGGGACGCTACTCCTAAGTGGGAGATCTGGGAGAAGCTCCTGCTCTTGGCTTTAGATTGACTCAGTTCTGACTATTGTGGCCCCTTGGGGAGTGAACCAGCGGATGGAGATCTTTTCTCTCGAACTCTCCTTCTCTGTGTAAATCCGCCTTTCCAATAGAAAATAAATAAATCTTTTTAAAAACAACGAAAGAGGTTATCTGTTATGTTAGCCTTCTTTTATGAGATGATAATAACAGCCAGGAATTTCTTTTCCATGCCCCGATTTGGCTCCTATGTTTGCCTCACCCACTCTACCCCTGGCCCTCCACCCTATCCTCCTCCCCTATTGGGGTGTGCCTCTGTGTGTGTGTGTGTGTGTGTGTGTGTGTGTGAACCAGTTTTACCTGTTTCCCCTCAGGACTTCCTTCTATTCTGTGACTGCTTCTAATACCTGATCAAACAGAATGAAATCTCTAAATGTCTTTGTGACTGCAACTGTAGCCTGAACAGGCAGTTTTTGCAAAAGGAGATGTTGACAACACTGCTCCTCTCTCAAGTATTTTCTCTGAAGAGAGTGAAAGCACTGTCTGCTGAGCTATCTTGCACCAAACATGCTTCTGAATTATGTAGTGATTCATAATATGTTCATTCTTTTGTGGGAATGACTATGCATATATTTAGACACACAGAATAGAACCAAAGCCAAATTATTGTTGTTCCTTATGCAAAGACCTTTAAGGAAGAAATGTTTTCTGAGTTTACTCTGGAAGCTTCTTCAAAGTGGAAACTTCAGTTTGGGCCTTCATTCCCATGGCATAATTTTAGAGCCAAGAGCTTGCCCCACATGGCTCTCCCTGAACACCTCTAACAAGACACAGCTCCACGAAGCTGTGATCAGCAAGACTCCTGGATGGTTTTGCCTTTTTTGGGATGGGGCGATTCTCTCTGACACTATCCAGGGCACTCAGGTCTCCTGCTTCTGGCTCTCCTCTCCTTTCTGAGTAGCCTTCACCCACTGTACCAGGTCTCCTAGCCTGCTCCAGAAGACCTTTTGTAGTCTATTTTAAAGCCATGAGAGAAAGTTCAGGGTCATGGAATACATACCAGCTTGGAACCATCCCAATACTGGGTCACTTGACACTTGTTCTATGTCGCACTGAACACCCCTCTCTGTGCCACAAAGACAGGCCTTTTTCAATCACTGCTGACCCCCTTTCCCCTCTGCCAGGCCCAAGACAGAGTCCCTGAGTCCTGAGAAGAGTCATTTAAATGTCAGTTCCCTCCCACACTCTCCATCCCTAGTGTAGAACATGTGAGCTTGGATTCCTACAACCATTACTGGTAGGCTTGTGTAACACTAAGAAGAGAATACCCGAAACAAGAGGACTAGTCAAAATGTATCCTATCTGAATCATTTTCTTACTTGGTTGAATCCACTGGGTCTGGGTGGTGGGATTACAGGGGTCTGCTTTACAGGAGGTTACTAGGCATCTCTCCCAGGTTGAGTGCAGTGGCCTCACACTGCTAACTTGAAATGTGATGGTGTGAGCCTTTGCATCATTGTTCCAACCAGGGTCCTTTCTGAAGCTAGTTGTGAGCGATTTGGCGGTGCAGTATCAGGGGAAACCCAACTAGTCCCTCCCCCAGCACATGAAGAAAACCAGAGCACTACCAGCAAAAAATCAGAGTCATCAGCTGCAGCCAGACCTTTAGCACAGCCCAGCAATCGCCTGAGCTTGCTCTGGTTAGTTCTCCCCTCCCATTCCAGTTGCAGCGTTTCCTTCCCTTCACCTTCTTTCGTCGTTACTCTACTTTGCTAGGGAAAGCAGAAGCCATCACACGACATTTCCCTTCCCCAGCTACAAATGTGTCCCTGGATCTGCATCTGCACTTGCCTTTTCTGCTACTCGAAAGAAGTGTCTCTCCTGCTTAGGCTTCTTTGGTCCTAATCCCTGCTCCCAGGCTCCCTGCCTCCAAACACTTACCTCATCATCATCCTCTATCTCATGTTTCTTGCGCCTTCCTCATCCAGTGTCCAGTATCCAGGCAAATCTATCTTCTTAATCCCATGTCTGCCTGTAGCTATGTCTTCCCTTCCTTCACAGCCTTCTTTATCCAGACTCCTGGTCTCCTCCTTTTTCTCCCACTTACCTCTCACATGGTTTTTCATCCAGTTCCACTAATGTGTTATTGGTCAAACCACCAATGATCTGTAAGCTACCAAGTCCAGTTGACAACTCTTAGTCTTTGATCTCACTGCTTTGATTGAACACCTGTGACCTTCTGACCTCCTGATCACTCTGTCTTTGGAAGTCTTGTGTTGGCCTCTGTGACACCATCCTTGCTGCTTTTCCTCCTATGTTTATGGACATTGCTGCTCTACTTTGTGCATAGCTGAGGATTCCCTGCTGAATTTCCTGAGCCTTCAGGTTGACCTCCCCCTCTGCTTACATGATGCCTTAGGTAGGCACATGCCTAGCTGCTGTGGCAAAACAACACAAAATACTGTGCTCAAAATAAAAGGGACGAGACTGAATTGAATGTACAACAAAACCCTGGACTCTGCATTTTCACAAGATTCCTGGTGATTCTCATACGTATCAAAGTTCAAGAAACACTGGCCCAGGTTGTCGTTCTCGACCATGTGGTTAAGACTGGTCTAATGTCACATGTGCATCCAGTTTGTGGGAAAGAGAAAGAAAGGAAGAATTTGTACAAATCACAGTATTCATGTTTCCTTGATGAGAAGTCAATCACAAGGCTGCACAATTAGCTGCAAGGGAGGCTGGGAAATGTGGCTGCTAGCTGGGTGTCCAAAGGCTTCGCTCAACCCCATGAAGAGATTCTATTGCTTTCAGGAAATTAATTCTGGAGACTGTGCCAATTTTTGTTATATGGCAACAGAAAAAAAATCAATGTTGGTCTTGGGAGGAATGAGAGAACAATTATATTCTTGAGTTACATGTTAGACGTTATCATCAAGAGATAGAATTTAGCCACCCTTGATATTATAGAATCACATATTTGTGGTATGGGTTCCTTTGCTCATTTTAATGTCTTTTAAGCCATGTGAAAATGGCTGCATCTCATACATGCTTCTGCCATCCCATGTATTGTTTATATGAAAGGAAGTGTCTGTTCTTTTGTAAGAAGAGGGAATATTGAAAGGGGTTGTATGCTTTAAAGATTTATATTTATTGTGTTTCAAGGGTAGGTTTTTCTGCGAAAAACATTTCATTTTTAATAATTTGGGAAGACATAACAAAAAAGAACAGTTTCTACAGACAACAATCCAAATTACAGTAAGCATTCATTGTTCACACATCTGGGGTTAACCGTGGGCCAGCTGAGGGGTCTTACTGATCCCAGCAAGGCACAGTCCTCTGTTTGGGGTCATCAAGCTGCGTACTGTCATGGGCTCACCTTGGCTGCATGTGCGTGCTTCCTTTGTCACTCATCATCTCTTTCCCGGGATAGTCGGGCTAGTCTGAGCATTTTCACACCATGAAGACAGAGAGAAGCAAGCCCATCTCCACCCGTTGTTTCTGAGATGTCTGGCAACGTCTTACTGGCTAAAGCGCATCACATTGCCAAGCCTGATTTCAAAGGGTAAGGCAGATCGTCCTGCCTGTGACAGAGGGCATTGTAAAGTCACTAGGCCTAGGGTATGAGTATAAGAAGAGGCAAAACGTGAGTACTGTTTCTGCAGTTTAACATAGTCTATCTCATAAACAGAATTATCCATGTTCTTCTCATGCATAAAATATGCTCAGACCCCTTTCATGTCCTGTAAAATCTTTTTCTTTCTTTTTTTTAAGAGTTAATTATTTATTTGAAACACAGAATTAGAAAGAGAAAGAAGCCAGCAAGAGAGAAAGAGGGAGATTGCTCTTCTCTCCGTTGATTCACTCCCCAAATGGCTGCAATGACTGGAGCTGGACTAGCCTGAAGCCAGGAGCCTGGAGCTTCTTCCAGTCTCCTATTCACATGCAGGAGCTCAAGCCCTTGGGCCATCTTCCACTGCTTTCCCTAGTGAAGTACTGGTAGCTGGATCAGAAGTGAAACAGCTAGGACTCAAACCTGCATTATCTGGGAGGCTGGTGTGTCCCAGGCAGCAGCCTAATCTACTGTACCTCTTTGCCAGCCCTGATTCAGGACCATTCTTAAACTTGATTTATGTATTGAGAATTTTTTTGTATGAATGAGGGGACACAAATCCTGGAACAAAAAAAAATCTGACAGAAGTATCAGATTCTGGAGCCTGGCATGATGCTAAGTGGCTAAATCCATGGCTTGTATGTGCCAGGATCCCATATGGACATTGGTCCGTGTTTTGGATGCTCTACTTCCCATTCAGCTCCCTGCTTGTGGTCTGGGAAAGCAGTAGCAGATGGTCCAAGTCTTTGGGGACACAGCACCTCTGTGGGAGACCCAGAAAAAGCTCCTGGCTTCAGATTGGCTCAGCTCTGACCGCTGCGGCTATTTGGGGAGTGAATCAGCAGATAGAAGATATTTCTCTCTGTTTCTCCTTCTCTCTAAAATTCTGCCTTTCCAATAAAAAGAAAATAAATCTGGGTCCCGGCACGATAGCATAGTGGTTAAGGTCCTCACCTTAAATGCACTGGTTCTTTTTTTTTTAAAAAGATTTATTTATTTTTATTACAAAGTCAGATATACAGAGAGGAGGAGAGACAGAGAGGAAGATCTTCCGTCCAATGTTTCACTCCCCAAGTGAGCCGCAACGGGCCGGTGCGCGCCGATCCGAAGCCGGGAACCAGGAACCTCTTCCAGGTTTCCCATGCAGGTACAGGGTCCCAATGCATTGAGCCATCCTCGACTGCTTTCCCAGGCCACAAGCAGGGAGCTGGATGGGAAGTGGAGCTGCCGGGATTAGAACCGGCGCCCATATGGGATCCCGGGGCTTTCAAGGCGAGGACTTTAGCCGCTAGGCCACGCCGCAGGGCCCAAATGCACCGGTTCTAATCCCAGCAGCTCCTCTTCCATCCAGCTCCCTGCTTGTGGCCTGGGGAAGCAGTCGAGGACAGCCCAGACTATTGGGACCCTGCACCAGCGTAGGAGACCCAGAGGGAAGTTGCTGGATCCTGGCTTTGGATTGGTGCAGCACCGACCTTTGTGCTCACTTGGGGAGTGAATCATCAGACGGAAGATTTTTCTCTCTGTCTCTCCTCCTCTCTGTACATTTGCATTTCCAATAAAAATAAATAAATAAATCTTTGTAAAAAAAAAAAAAAAAGTAAATATCTCATTAAAAAGTCTCCCCCCACATTCCCTCAGCACCAGGACAATTTCTGTACTCACTCTGGGAGTGAGAGCTGGGGAGGGTTTGGCTTCAGGAATTCAGCTGTTTGGATCCTAGTTTTCTTTGGTTTTGGACTCTTTG
Organism: Ochotona princeps; assembly: GCF_030435755.1. NCBI lineage: Eukaryota > Metazoa > Chordata > Mammalia > Lagomorpha > Ochotonidae > Ochotona > Ochotona princeps. The sequence goes on along the minus strand of NC_080833.1, from coordinate 77,332,479 downwards.
GCCTGGGTGTCCTATAAGCCAAGCTATAAAAGCTATACCTCATTTTTTTTTCTCATTACAGTCAACTTTTTTTTTTAGGGCATAAAAAAAAAAAAGCAGCTTTGGCTCTCAGCAGCTGTCGGGATCCCTGCCTTCACTTGGATTTCAGCAGGAAAATTTTTCACCTAAGAATATTTTTAAGAAGATACTTCAAACTGTGTTTCACCCAGCATTTCTAGTTCTTGATAGCAAAGGCAGTAGTTGAGGTAATTGTCCCCGTGTTACTAACATTACCATGTATGTCCGCAAGGCAGGTCACTAATGTCTTGTCCACATGCACACGGGAGCTACATTAAAATAGGCTCAGTTAATCGGACTGGCACAGTGTGAGGATCTGTATCTAAAGGCATGTTTGGCAGTAAATCTTTTGCTGGAAACCCACATTCTGGAAGCCCATCTGAGAAATATGCATTTTTGTGAGCTCTGCAGGTAATTCTTAAAAGTCCTGAAATTTGGAGCAACCCAACCAAGGCACAGTTCCAAACTACATCTCATATATTCCCAGAAATGCCTCTTGTCTAAAGCTTTCTCACCTGGAATATGCATTAACGAAATACTCGTTTCTATAGTAAGATTATTTCTCAGCATATTTTTCCATTTTCTTTTTATTTATAATACACATTCATTACTGATTCATACTAGCATACTTAAATTATCAGAATGAGTGCATAAAAAAAACTTTAAATATCCCAAGAATGCTTGACAGCATAACTTTCATAAAAACCTAGAAACTGGAAATCCAATTATCAGTTGAATGAGGGAATTCAAACTGCCAACTGTAATTTAAATCATAAATCCAGTATTCCTAATTAGCATAAACCTTTCTATAGTTGTCAAAACCAAACAAAAATAAAATAAACCAAAAGCACATTCTTGATAGATGAAAACACTTTATAGCCTGTGGATTGTATTTTTCTGTGTTGGTAAGCATTTTTTGCTCATTTAATACCACAAATACATCCGTGGCTTCTTTATTTGAGGGCTCATAAAACTTTGTAGGATGGGCCTGTGGCTTAGTGGTTAGGCTGCTACTTCACACACCCACATTCCATTTTGTAACATCTGGATTAGAGTGTCTGCTCCAGCTCCTTATTTCAGCTTTGTGCTAAAATGAACCCTTGGGAGATAATGTTGACAGCTCAAGTAACTGTTACCCACATGAGAGCTCCAACCTGAGTTCCTGGCCCTCAGCTTTGGCCAAGCCCAGCCTCAGCCACTGCAGGCCTTTGGGAGAGAGAACCATGGGTGGCCATGCTCAGCTCTCTGACTCTCAAGAAAAATGATATTCATCAAGCTTCTGATTCTAGTGTAGGTTCAATTTTTTTTATTAATTATTTTGCATTATGTGACAGTTTCATAGGCTCTGGGAATCTCCCCACCCCTCCCTCTCCCCTCCCCCCTGGTGGATTCCTCCACCTTGGTGCAGTATTACAGTTCAAACTCAATCAAGATTCTTTCCTTGCAAACGTATACCAAGCATAGAGTCCAGCTACTTATTGTCCAGATGGGTTGAACAGTTTCTTGGGGAGACCATTTCTGGTCCGAAGTTAGAGCTGGTAGAATATCATCCCAGTCAATTAAGAGTCCCAATATAACATCAACAGCAATTTGCAACATTATGGAATTGACATGGTTTTGAGTAACCAGTATGTTAAAAAAAAAAAAAATAAAGCAAGTTCTTAACCACAACTTATGATTAGCTCATTGACATTTCAATTTTAGTTTATATACAGGACCAGCTGCTATATACCTTAAAATGGCTATAAGGTACCATTCAGCTGTCTCGTGTCTATTTCATTTTCGTATTTAGCCATTTGTTGTGTTGAAGTATAATTTTGCTGATCTTGGCAGATTTTAGGATAATCTAGACTGGCTTGTAACTCTAACAAGACATTTGTCGACAATTAAGGTGCAGAGCATTTTTTGGGGGGGCGGGGAGTGTGCAGGAAAATCCTCAACACCATGGTGAGGAGTGACTAATCTTTGTGTCCCACCCAGCGAGGCATGAGCCAATCCACGCCAGCTCTTTCCTGTCAGATTCCAAGCTCTACTTTTTGTTGTTTGTCTATTTATTTTAGGTTTTTTTAGTTTGTATGATTGGTGTAGGTTCAATTTTAAAAACAACTATAAAAATATGACTTAGGATAGTCTAGAAGGTTCCTTAATGGCATGTATTTTTTTTTCTCTTTTGATGTTTGAAAGTGTGACTGGACATCTATGTAATAAAGTAGTGTTAACTATATATGACAGGATCTGAGAGATAGTATATGGGTGTTTGTTCAACCTTGCTTTGTTTGAAATTTTCATGATCAAATTTCTGCGGGAAGAGAGATTAATAGCTCCCAGGGCTAATAGTGTATAACAGACAGCATAGCTCCAGAGCCTGCCCTGCAGGGTCTCACTGCTCACTCAGTCAAGATATTCTTCATCTTCTTCTTTATTTTTTAATTTTAAAGATACATTTCTTTTTATTGTAAAGGCAAATTTACAGAAAGAAGAAGATACAGAAAGATCTTCAGTTCACTGGTTCACTCCCTCATTGGTTGCAATAGCCAAAGCTAATATGATCCAAAGGCAGGAGTCAGGAGCTTCTTCCAGGTCTCCCAGGAGCACAAGGTCTCAAGGCTGAGCTATCCTTCACTGCTTTCCCAGGCCATAAGCAAGGAGCTGAGTGGGCAGTGGAGCATCCAGGACACAAACTGGTGCCCACATGGGATCCTAGCATGCACAACCACTGAGCCATTGCCCAGGGCCCCCGTCACGATATTATTCTCCTCCCATGACCACATGATTCAAAGCCTATACTTCCTTCAAGCTTCCACTCACAGATAAGGTGTTTTCTACTATTCTACCCCAACACACCTCTGGTCAAGCCCTCTTACTTCCATATTTCACCTCGCACAATCCACCTTCATGGCTGTTAGACTGTGATGACATTATTAGTTTGCACAGCTTAGATTCCTTTTGTGCCCACAAACATTGGTTTATTTATTTCAAAGACAGAATTACACACACACACACACACACACACCCCTTCAATCTGTTGGCTCACCCTTCAAAAGACTTCCATAGTCAGGGCCCAGGCCATGCCAAAACCAGGAGCCAGAAATTTCAATCCAGTCTCCTACATGAATGTTTGAGCTCAAGCAGTTGGGCCAATTCCCACTACTTTTCCAGGAACACTAGCAGGAATTGGATAGGAAATAGATTAGTCAGGACTCAAGTTGATGCCTATATGAGGTGCCAGTTCCACAGGCAGTGGTTTAACCCACTATCCCACAAGGCTGAACCATAAGCTGCTTGGGGGCAGGTACTGTGTCATTTCATCCCTGAATCCCTACATTCCAAACCAGGTCTCAACTCAACCATAAGTTTATCTGGTATAAAAAAAGGTAGCAAACAAAAGCCTAAGTATTATTTAATTATTTTTCCTATTTTCTCAAAGGTTTCTAAAATGTACAAACGTTCCTCCACATTTGGTTGAGCCATATGAATTTCTGACTTTTGTAAAAACCATACAAAATTTCTAACAATAACAATAAAACCAATATAAGAATGGCAATTTCCTATTTTTCCAATTAAAAGTATCTTCATTTTCACCAAAATCCAGGTCTCTTTAAGAAATGTTTTCCAAGGCTTTGTTTTATTTATCTTTTCTCAGACACTGTCAAATGTAGTTGTAAATTTATGGTAAAATGAACAAGATATTTCTGCTTCTCTTTCACATTTTATCACTTTTTTTTTGAAGAAAACACAATGGGAACCATATGTGCTTGTGTAGATTAAATTCTAAAAGATTGCTTTTGTTTTCAAATCTTTCTTAAACTATTCTCCTGGTTTTTTTTCTTCTCTGTGCTAGAATAAAAAACATCTGTTTTTGTTTTCAGTTTTCTTTTGTTATACAAAGTAGAATTTCAAAATTCTCTTTCACATGAAAGAATGCTTCAGTCTTTTTCTGCTTCCTTCTATTTCTTTTTATTGGTTTAAAAAACTAAAAATGTAAAAAAAAAAAAAAAAAAAAAAGGTGATCTTCCTGAACAAATTCCAGCAGCCTGTACGAAGTGCAAGACTGCCCACGCTGCCCAGTCTTACTCCCAGGGCAGCCACTGGCAGTAGTTGATGCCCTTCTCGGCTGTTGCCTACGCATGTGCGTCTCCATCTAAGTGTGTGTGGTGTTAAAAACCAGATCCTCCTGTAGGGATCCAGGTTGACAGGACTTAACCACCTTGGTTGTCACCACCATCTTACCCTCTGGGTGATTCTGACAGTCATCCCTCCATTGAAATCAAGGCCATTGAGACAACCTGGCCTTTTAATACGATGCCAGGAATGTCTCTATGACTGCTAACTTTCTTCAGATCAAAAGACAAGGTGCATTTTCACCAGCCAAAGGCCACCTTATCGATGAAATCCTTTTTTCCCACTGTCTTGTGGTTGCTTACCTGTGGCTACGGTTCTGCCTGTAAGTCTCTAATAAGTTATACTCTGTGTTATCTTGGATTTGGCCCTTTCTTCAGTCTCACAACTTTTACCTTTGGCAACCAGTTCTTAGAAACTTCCTTTTCTGAAATACGGTCTAAACAGTAGATGTCTGACATGTCAGAATTTTTCCTTTACATTGACTGCCATTATTATTTTTCCAACAATTTATTTGAAAGATGGAGGAAAAATTGAGAGACAGAAAGAGAAAGAGAGAGCTCCCATCTTCCCATCTGCTGGTTCACTCCCCAAAAGCCCACAGTTACCAATGCTGGCCGAGACCAGGAGCTGGGATCACAGCCCAGATTTTCCAGGGGAGTGGCAGGATCTCAGTCACCTAAGCCATCAAGAGTTCCTCTCAGTGTCTTTCTGCACTGATGGGAGGTGGGAGTCAGGAGCCGGACCAGGATTTGAACTTAGGCACCCTGAAGTGAAATATGGGCATAAAGACCACAAACACAAAATAATTGTCTCAAAGACTTAAGTTTCAAAATTTATTGTTGGGCCCAGCGTAGTGGCCTAGTGGTTAAAGTCCTAGCCTTGAATGTGCCAGGATACCATATGGGTGCTAGTTTTAATACCGGTGGCCCCACTTTCCATCCAGCTCCCTGCTTGTGTCCTGGGAAAGCAGTCAAGGACGGCCCAAAGCCTTGGGACCCTGCACCCATGTGTGAGACCTGGAAGACGCTCCTGGAACCTGGCTCTGGATCAGTGCAGCACCAGCCATTGCAGTCACTTGGGGAGTGAGTCATCAAACGGAAGATCTCCCTCTCTGTCTCTCCTCCTCTTTGTATATCTGACTTTGCGATAAAAATAAATAAATAAATATTTTAAAAGTTTATTATTATTTATTTGAACAAGTGGCAAGGAGAGGGAAGTGAATAGAGAAGAGAGGAATCTTTCATCAGTTGGTTCACTTTCCAACAGCCAGATCTGGGCAAAGCCAGAACCAGAAGCATGGAACTCCATCCAGGTTTCCCATTTGGACGGCAGAAACCCAAGCACCCAGACCACCTTTTGCTAACTTTTGCATGTGCCGTAGCAAGGAGCTAGTTCAGAAGTGGAGCAGCCAGGACTCCACAAGCACTCTAGTATATCTCTAATTGCTGGTTAACAACATGAACACAATTAACATGGCACCACAGCATCAGCCCCAAAGATTCACAAATCTAGTTTGGAAGAGACCCTATCTTAGTAAATGGCATTATCTACCCAGTAGCTTGAGTAAAAAGTTGGAAATCAAGGAAAGGAATCAAGACATTTAAAAGGGCAGGAATTGAGGAGCATCAGCAAATGGTCTTGATTTCACAGCCAAGGTCTCTCCCTAGTTTGCCTGCTCTGCTCCACTTCACTGCCTCCACCCTCAGGCAGGACTCTGCCCTCACCCTCTGTACCATGACAAGGCACTTCTAACAGCTCTTTCTGCTGCTGCACATCCTCTTCTACAAACATTCTCTATGGAAAAGCCAGAGATGTGTGCACATCAACCAAATCATGCCATTGCCCTGCTCACATCTTCCTCCTGTCTTAGTGTGAAACCCACACTGCTTTGCACAGCTTCCAAGGCCCTATATTCTGCATTTTGTCTGTCTCTGGCCTCACCTGGGTCCACACATCCCCTCACTATTATTCTCCTAATGTAGTGACATTTTTTCTTGTCCTGGAATATCCCAAGCTTCAGAACATTTCCACTGAGCTTGCTCTATCTGATCTTTCTGCTCACTGCTTAACCAGGCCCTTAGCTCATTCTCATCCAGACATCCACCTTTGAAACTGTTTCTGACTACCCTACCTAAAGTGGATTCTCTTGTATATTCATATTCTCTGTTGTATCTGCTTCAGAGCACTTACTAGAATATGCAATCATCTTTAAAGTTTTTTTTTTCAATTTACTTATTTTACATATCTGAGTGGCAGAGACACACACAAAAATAAGAGGGGAAAAATTGTCCATTTTCTGTTTTACCCTCAAAATGCCTGCTATAATCAGAGGTTGACTAGGGCCAAGCTAGGAGTATGAACTAAGTCAGGTCTCCCATGTGAGCTGAAAGACCCCAACTATCTGACACATCACCTGCTTCCTTCCAGGGTATGTGTTAGCAAGAATCTAAAATTGGGAACACAGCTGGAACTGGAACTCAGGTGCTTAATATGTGATGTGGTCATTCCAAGTGGAATCTTAACCGCTAGACCAAACACCCATCCTGATGGAATCACCTTGGTTATATACTTGACTACCAATTTTTTTTTTAAGATTTATGTATTTTTATTGGAAAGGCAGATACATAGAGGGGAGGAGAGACAGAGAGGAAGATCTTCCATTTGATGATTCACTTCCCAAGTGGCCACAATGGCCAGTGCTGTGCCGATCCAAAACCAGGAGCTTGGAGGCTCCTCCAGGTCTTCCACATGGGTGCAGGGTCCCAAGGCTTTGGGCTGTCCTTAACTGCTGCCCCAGGCCACAAGCAGGGAGCTAGATGGAAAGTGGAGCTGCCAGAATTAAAACCGGCATCCATATGGGATCCCAGTGCATCCAAGGTGAGGACTTTAGCCGCTAGACCACCGCGCCGAGCCTGCCTTTTTTTGTTTTTGTTTTATGTTGCTATTTTCTCTTAGGTGACCTCATCCCTGGATTGGAATGGAAGTTCCCAGGGGGTTGGACTTTCAATGTCTTGTTCATAGTACGTGAAATAGGACCTAGCACTTGGAAGATATTTAAAAGCATTTATTGAATGGATGAATGAATAACTGCTTGGGAGAGGCAACGAGTTCTCACAAAAGAGGAGGATTTGTGATAAACAACAAAGAATAAAAAGATTTTTAATACTATGCTAAGGAGCTTAGATTGTTTCCTGGGATGATTGGAGTCATTAGATAATTTTGGATCAGCAAGACCTTCTGTATTAATATTTTATTGTTGCCATAACAAATTATCACTTAAACCAACACATATGGTTTAGAAGTCCGATGCTGACGTCAGTGTGGGAGACATTAAAGGTAAGAGCAGGGCTCTGGGTCCTCCCTCTCTTCCTTCCTTCCTTCCCTTTCTTTCTTTCTTTTCCTCTCTCTCTTCCTTTCTTTTCTCTCTCTTTCTTTGAACGATTTATTTGTTTGAAAGGCAGAGTAACAGATAAATGGCAAGACACACAAAGAGTTCTTCCAACAGCAGCTTCATTTCCCAAATGGCTATAATAGTTGAGGGAAGGCTAGGCCAAAGACACAAGGCAGGAACTCCATCTGGGTCTCCCTTGTGGATACTAGAGCCTGAGGACTTGGTACATCTTCCAGTGCTTTCCTGGGTATATTAACATAGGGAGGGATCTGAAGTGGAGGAGCCAGGACTGCTTCCAGGATCACTCATGTGGTTCCAGCTGGAGGAAGTCCTCCATTTAAACAACTCACATAATTAAATGGACCTGCTTGCATATTCCTAGACAATCTCTTGATTTTAAGTTCTAAAACCACAATGATTTGAGCATGTGATGTAACTTAGTCAGAGGTTTCAAGGATTGGGCCACCTGTGGGGAGAGGAGCATCTTTTATCTCCATATTCTGTTATCACATTTTCTTGTTACAGTCTCAGCAGGCTTGTGTGAGTTACTCTAGTGGAATTGAAGAAGCATAGAGCTAGAAATTAGGAGACTACTCTAGGCCAATGATAATAAAATATTGAAAAAAATCAAGAAGATGGCTGGAACAAAGAAACATTTAACAGATCTTATCTCCAAGATTGGTAACAATTAAATGAATGGATGTAGGGGCTTTCCTAAGAGTTAGTATTGCACGCAATAAGTTAATCAGTGCCCACTGAAGGTTGGGCACTTCATGTCAATGGAAAGTACAGACAAATCCAGAAGCAGTTGCATAATACATAAATAACTTCTAGAAAATCAGGACATGCAAGTTCTAGGCACATTTGTTTGTTCGTTTAAGACGTTTCTTAAGCATTTACTTTTACACATCTAACTTTGTCCTTGCAATAAACCATATAAGAGGGAATTGTTATTTTTTTGAAACCTCCTTTTCATCTTATTTGAAAGACAAAGAAGAATCAGAGCGATCTTTCATCTGCTGGTTCACTACCCCAGGCACTCCAGCCAGGTTTCCCATGAGTGCCAGGGCCAAAGTACTCGGACTGCCATTCGCAGAGTCCCTGCTCCTGGATTCAGCCTGACCTCTGGGTACTGTGGTCACTTCGGGAAGTAAATAGAAGATAGATAGAAGATCTCTCTCTCTCTTTCTCTCTCTCTCTTAAATAGAAATACAAGTGTGTTAGTGGGGAACTGCTGTGACTCACTCTTCAAATGGAATGCCAAATCACAAACAGCAGCTTACACTGCTGTGCCATAGTGCCATCCCCTGTTTGGCATTTGGTGTTAATTGATTTAGTTGTTACTTAGTGTGTTATTTATTGTAAGTAATTATTTAGTGTATTGGGGTGTTATAGTATATTCTTCACAAATAAGGGGGGGCCTATACAATTCATTCACCTATCCAACAAACATGCTAAATTCTCTGAACCTCCAATCTGTCATCTCTAAAATGCAAAAATCAAAATTTATGTTGGACACACCATCTGAATTTTGCTTTCTACAGTTTTAATCACCCATTTAAAAAATACTTTTCCATGCCTACCAAATGACCTCTAGTTTCCTTCAGAGAAAGAAAATATTTTATCTACTGATTTGCTTACTTACAGGCTGGCATTGTGGTATAACATGTTAGGTCACCCTTTGGGAAAACCAGCAGATGAAAATTCTCTCTCTCTCCCCCTCTCTGTTACTATACCTTTTAAATAAATAGATCTTTATCTATATATCTATATTCAATCAAAATGTTATACATGTTTATACCTACTTGTATCTGTTTCTAGCTATAAATATTGCCAATTACATTGAATTGTTATCTTTAATGCTGAGTAAATTATTTAATACGTGGGAATATCTGAATCCCAACCTGTTCTGCTAGCAGCAATATCAGTTGATTTCTTTAAAACGTATCACTTTAAATTTGAAGCAATTTAGCAGATGTTGAGTGCAATTGTGTTGGTTTTATATCCTTTCCTTTTTATTATAAACTTTTTTATGTTTTCCTTGTAACTGAAGCCGATGGCAGAAAATATGGGATGTAAGAGACATAGAGTGTTGATATTCGTTGTTTCCCATTTCTTTCTTACCCGGCAGCTGTATAATTGGAGCTGCAGAGTGTGACATTTTATTTTCTGCAGGCTACTGCTTGCTCTTTTTCTTCAGTTTACTCTATCTTGGTGCAAATGTATTTTGCCTCCTCAAATAGAAAAAAATCTAAAGAAAAAAATGTTCACTCCGTGTAGAGAAGGTTTGTTGTTGCTATTTCACTTATTACAACACTTTATGAGCCTAGTATTCCTAAAATATATTAACAGAAAGCAGTATTTTTAAAAGCCTTCCAGTATGTTTGCTCTCGTCATACACAACATTTGGATTGATATTTGGGTGACCTTCTTTAATGTTTATAAAATGTTGTGATCTGAGTAAGAATGCCCTCCTGAGAATCATTTCCTTTATCAATAAAATGCAGAAGAGGGTTCTGCGCAATAGCCTAGTGGCTAAGCCCTCACCTTGCAACTGCTGGAATCCATATGGACGTCAGCTTGTGTCTTGACTGCTCCACTTTCCATCCAGCTCCCTACTTGTGACCTGGGAAATCAATAGAGGATGGCCCAAAGCACCAAATGGGAGACCTGGAAGAGGCTCCTGGCTCCTGGCTTCGAATTGGCTCAGCTAAGGCCTTTGTGCCAGTTGGGGAGTGAACTAGCAGATGGAAGATCTTTCTCTCTGTCTTTCCTCTTTGTACATCTGCTTTTTCAAAAAATAAATCTTTAAAATAATAATAATATTAAAATGTGGGAAAAAGTCTTGAAATAAACATTCACCTCAAGGAAAACAGTACATTTACCTGCTAACATTTGTCATAAACAATCCTCCCAGAATGTTTTCATGATCTTAAAATATCTGAAAACCACTCAGTACTAAAGTATTTGCTTTCCATAAGATTACACATTTATTCAATAACGATGCAGGTGGACAGGTTAAATGACCATTTCTTGTAAGTATCTGAAACAGGTTAAGAAGGACAGCAGAAAATGATTTTGATTCATGGGTCACAATTTGAAGCATCAGTTTCTTTCTTCCATAGCAAGCCACCAGTGTGGGTGCTATTCTAGAAGCTTCAGCACAGCTCTTAGACTGCACACTCAGCTGGAACTAGTAGTCACAGGAGAACTCCATTCCAAATAAAAATATATGATATTGAGAAAAATGCTAATGGAGTAAATAGGAGTAAGTATTGCTGGCTTTTTTTTTCTGACAACTAAAAATGTGTACAAATCACTTCAAGAAAAGATGGAAGATGGAGTAGATCAATCAACCACCTCAGCTATATGCTTGCAGCGGAAAACTGGACAAGGGGAAACTCTAAGATGGACTATGTCAATCAGTGGACTCTGCACCAGCCTCATCGTACCTGGACTGTTTCTGATGATATGTTGGAGCTTCTAATTGATAGAGTTGACGCTCTGCTGGCTCTGCCTTCAAACCTGAGAAGGCCTCCCTAAGAGGCCATTGAACTTGACTGGACGGTGGGATGCTGGACTCTATGGTGTGAGCTTGTAATTAGGGAATCCCAACGGAACTTGAGCTGTGGTTATACATCATGGTGAGGGAATTCACCATGGGGGAAGGATTTGGGGTGAAGGGGGGGGAATCCCAGTACTTATGAAATTGTGTCATGTAATAACAATGTAATTAATGAATAAAAAATAAATAAATAAATCACTTCAATCAAGAGAGCTGCACCATGGTCAGGACTTAGAAGATTAATTCCCACAGCCTTCCACATACACTCTCAACCGACTACAGACTGAAAACATTCCAACATGCCCACGTCTGTATTAAGCATGCATCAACTTTTTACTTGTCATTATTCCTTAAACAGCATAAAGAAGGAATTTATGTTGCTTCCAATCTTGTTAACATGGTTACTTTAACTTAGTTGAAAACTAGGTTTTAAAAAGGATTTATTTATTTATTTATTTATTTATTTATTTATTTGAAGTTGTAATTACACAGACAAGGAGAGACAGAAAGAGTGTTTCCCGTTTTTGGCTCACTCCCCTAATGACTACAACAGCCAGGGCTGAGTTGGGCAAAACCAGAAGCCAGAAACTTCATCTGGCTCACCAATACTGCAGGCAGGCAAGTATCTGGGCCAACTTCAATTGCCCTTCCCAGGCACATTAGCAGAGAATTGGATCTGAAGTGGGGTAGCCAGTACTTAAACCAGTACCCAGAAAGAATGCTGGTATTGCAGGGTGCAGCTTAACTTACCACACTGTAATTTTGTGAAACAGATATACTTTGGGGGATGTACTCATGTAAAATTCTGCATGTAACAGAACCACCATCGCTGGGTACTGTGCAAAGAAATGTATGTGCAGCTCACACTTTTAGAGAGTCAAAGTCCAAAACCACACAACCTCATCTGTGCAGTTTCTGGAGGGCCCTTTGGCTTACAGCACAACAGGTGGGTGGCCTCATGGTAGGGGTATGTGTGAGAGGGAGAGAATGCAGGTGAGAGAGAAGCCGTAGGATTCAGGAGCCAAGTTTGCTCTTTGTAACAACCCATTCCTGTGAGAACCAATTGGCCATGGCCAACCAGAATTAATCCCTTCTGAGGCAGCACTTCAAAGACCTAACCTCCTTCTACTAGACCCCACCCCCATCAAAGATTCCCCCACCTCTTAATACCACCACACTGGGCCCAAAGCTACCAACACACAGAACTTTGGGGGATAAATTACTGACTATATAACAAGGGGTTGAGTTTCTTAAAAAAATTTTTTTGATGAGTTCTACCAGTCAAAAGCTTAATCATTACACAAAGTGAGAAGAATTCTGGTAATAATAACAAATAGGGGGACCTAAAGGCTAATCTTCTGCCTATGGTGCCAGTCAAGTCCTAGCTGTTCCACTTCCAGTCCACCTTCTTGTTTATGGCCTGGAAAAGCAGCAGAGGATGGTTGAAATCCTTGGGCTTCTGCACCTGCACAAGAGACCTGGAAGAAGTTCTTGGCTCCCAGCATTGGACCGGCCCAGTTCTGGCTGTAGCAGCCATGGGAAGTGAACCAGTGGATATAAGATCTCTCTCTCTCTCTCTTTCTCCATAGTTATGAATTTCAAGTAAAATAAATAAACAAAATAAATGAATAAGGGTAATAATAATAGATAATACATTTTTCCATTTTTGCATGCAAACATGTATTTGTTCTCACAACCACTCTTTGTGCTATAAGTAATACAAATATTATTATATTTGTAATGTAAATAATGTGTTATCAGTGTATAAGTAATAAGAAATACTGTTGAGGATTCCGGACTGTGGGGTTGGGGGTGGCTTACAACTGCCCACAGTGTGGAGGCTGTGGGAGGTGTCCCTGTCGGGTGGAATCCAAGACTGAGGACTCAGGCCAAAGCCACTGCATAAAGGCAGTGGCTGAGTCCTTGGCTTTGGGCGGCCAGTGCACCAAATGGTGCCAGGCTCTGCTTGCTGGCTGCCCAGCGGTGAGCTCTGGGGTTTTCATGATATGAAATAACTGCTTATTGACAGCCATGAATAAGGTCAGCTTTAGTGTAGGTGAGACATGAATTGCTGGTGATTCCCAGTAACAGGGTCATGAAAGTTTAGGGCAAAAGTGGGACTGAGACCTGAAGGTTTGAAGGGGAGCGTCCATAAGACTATTTGAGCCAGACTGAATCACCAGCCAAATTAGGAATCCTGAGAAAGGCTATTAGCATAGAGTTCACTGACTGCCATACACCGTTCCCACCAAAGCTATGGATGGGGGTCTGTCTAGCTGGACACCATTACTTGACTGGGTGGTGGAAACAGTGGACTGGTCACATTTGGCAGGGTCAAGACACTTGCCAGCTCCCAGAGCCTATGAAACTGTCACATAATGCAAAATATTAAAAAAAAGACACTTGCCAGCACACGAGAGATTTTGGTCCTGGGGTAACTCTATGGGGGAAGTGTGGGCCTAACACTATGGAAATACAAGTCCTGCAGGTTAGCTCGCGAGCTGGGGTGGCGAGGGGCTAAGCTAGGAGTGACAGAGCTTAATGGGGGTGGGACAGACTGAACTAGCCTGTGGTACATACTCGCATGCATGGGAACTAGGGAAGGGAGCAGGCCTGGTGGGGGTTATGGGGAGTCGCTCCAACTAGGCTGCAGCTCCCACTGGTTTGCGTGAGGACCGAGTATGAAGTGGGTAGGATCGAGCTAGATCACAATATCCATTGGTCCAAGTGGATGACAGGGCTGGAAACAGAACTGACCCAGCAGAGACCGGTCAAATTAAGCAGGGGCATGACATTAACAAACACACTAGAGAACCATATCCAGGGGAAGATTCTGTGTGGGATGTGTGGGCCAAACCCCGTGGAAATTCTAGCCACACAGGTTACTTCAAGAGATGGAGTGGTGGTGGACTAAGCTAGGTGTGACTGGGAAGCCTGCCATCAATCACAGATTGGAGAACCAATGGCAGTCTGGGCTAGTCAGGGCAGGGGCACTCAAGAGTGCATCCTGAGTGGGGTGTGGGGTGGGCCAGACTGCAACGTTCACCAGGTCATATAAGGCCAAATGGAAGGCCGGACTGTGCCGGGCACTGGCCTAAACCCAGTGGCATGTATGAGAACTGGGTCTGAGAGGGGATCAGGGAGAGAAACTTGGGACGCTCCCCTAGTGAGTCATAGCTCCCACTGGTGAACAGGTGGTCCAGACCTGGGGGGTCGGACAGGCTGGGCAAAGTAGAACCAACGGCTCGTCAATGTATGAAAAGGTGATGGAACGGGCGGACCGGGCAGGACTGAGCAAACCTGAGCCCACAAGTAAGATAGGAAACCAGGATGGAGCACAGGTCATACCCAGTTAGGTTCTTGCACCAACTGGTCTGCGTGAGTCATGGATGCTGAGTCACAGTGTCTAAGGCAGAGGTTGAGACAGGTGAGGGGCTAAGCCAAGCTGAGTCAGAGCAACCACTGGCATGCACGTGATCTATGGCTAGGAACAGGCCCGGTTGGGGAGCTAAGGGGACACCATAGCTGGATTGAGGTTCCCACCAAAGGGCACGTGTGCTGGAATGGGGCTGCATTCTAATCAGGAAACGGTTGTAGTCTCCCTTGGCACAAGTGTGGACTGGGGCTGGACGCACCAAGCCGGCCAGACCCCAACATCGTCTGGTGTTCTGGAGGACCAGGGTAGATGTGGGACGGACTAGGCTAGGTCTCAACCCCAACTGAACCATATGTGAGCTACATGTGGGTATGGATGAGCCGTGGCTGGGCTGAAACATCCAACAGCAAGAACCAGAATGGGTTGAAGGCCAGTCAGGAAAAGCCACTGATCCTGCTAGGACAGGAGGTGAACTGAGTAGGGCTGGCTCATGTACCTCTGGGATGCACGGAATCTGGCATTGGGAGGAGTTCTGATGGAGGAGCCTGGTCAACTCCTCTGACAGCACAGACTCTGCAGGTAAGCGCAGGAAGCATGATAGGAAACAGCCCAGAATAGGCCATGGAAAGTTACCCACTGGCATACATTTGGCATGGGTCAGGGGAAGACTAGGTTGAATCAGTTCACGTCATCCATTGGCAAATCTGAACACCAGAACAGTGTGGGTTGAGCCAGGTTAGGTCACGACAAAACCAGTCCACAATGCGGAATGCCAGGGTGAGGTTGCTTGTACCGGATGTGACCGCAGCGCCCAACCAGCACATGTGAGAACCAGGAAGGGAGGGGGCAGAACCGGCAGGGGAGTAAGGGGTGGTTCCCTTGCTGGACAGCTACTCCCACTGGAGAGCTTGAGCTGGGATGAGGGCAGACAAGACTAAGCAGGACTACAACTTCTGTGTGCCTCATGTGGACTAGATCAGGGAAAAGCTAGGCTGGGCTGATTATTCCTACTGGTGCAATCTACAATTAGAGTGGGTGAGGGTTGTTGGGGCTTAGCCACAGCATCAGCTGGCAGAAGCTGGCACTGGGAGCTAGTTCTGTCAAGTCAAACCACAGAACCACCTGGAGAGAGCATAATCTGGGAGTGGGAGTGGCCTGGGAGGGAAATAGTGGGCTCCTCCCTCTTAGGTTACCACCCCCCATGGGAGGGCACAAAACTAGGACAGGGGCTTGGGTGGCTAGACAGAGAGGCACTCAGCAACATCTGTGAAGGCTGGATAGTTGAGCTGGTTAGATGGAACTAGGCTTCAATGTTCATTGACATGTATGAGAGCCAAACGGGATGTGGGACAGACTGGATTAGTCTGCTACACATACCAGGGTAGGGGGCGGGCCTGGTGGGGGTTATTGTGGTCTTTCTGACTGGGCTGCAGCTCCCACTGGTTTATGTGAGGGCCCAATATGTGCTGGGCAGAACCAGGATAGACTGCAAACACCCATTGGTTCCAGTGGAAGACAGGGATGGAAACAGAACCAACCCAGCAATGGCAAACACCAGCTGATCGTGGCAATGGACTGTGCTGGGCCCTGTGCTTGCTAGTACATACAAGAATCTGGTCTGGAAACATTTCAGACTAAGTTTCGTTGGGAATCTCCCCAATCGAGCTCTTGGACTCTCTCCTGTTGAACACATACAAGTTCATGGTTCTGACTTCTCTGCTGACAGCTCCCACATTTTAATCTCCAGCTCATGCACACCTGCGTATACCCTACTTAACATTTTCACATCAAATGTTACCTCAAACTCAGCATTTCGGGAGAAAAATAAAATAAAAAAGCAAAGAAAGAATGGAAGAAGAAAGAAAGGAAAAAGAAAAAAGGAAAAACAGGAAAGGTCAGTATGTGGCACAACAGGTTAAGCTTCTGCTGGGAAAGCTGGTTTCCATACCTGAGTGCAAGTTTGAGTCCTGACTGCTCCACCTTTGATTCCGTTTCCTCCTAATGTGTCTGGGGAGGCAGCAAGGCAGCGAACAATGGCTCAAAAACTTGAGGCCCTTCTATGCATGTGGGAGACCAGGATGGAATTTCTGACTCCAGGCTTCAGCCTGGTCCAGTCCTGGTTGTTTTTGTGGGGAGTCAGATAGCACAGTAGGCTCTGATCCCTGGTGAAGCTATCTTTTAAAATATAAAACTATGCTTATCTCCCATCTCTTACTCTTCCAAGAGCATGTCCTTCCCTTGAAAAGGAGAACCAAAGGACAGAATCAATGTACCAATTCCCCTCTCTTACTATAAACAAAATGGAAGGAGGAAGCCACTAGTCCCATCTTTCTGATGCCCTTTGTTGCCCATTGTGAATGTGGCTTTTTTTCTTTGCCCTTTGAGTGACTCTCCTGAGACAGTGTATAAAAGATAGTGTTTCTACAAGTTCATGGGTCTTTCCTGTCTTGGAACCCCCTGCTGTCACTATAGGAAGAGTCGGCTTTCTCTCTTTCCTAAATAAATCTTGCTTTGCAAGCTAGAGTTGTCCACATGAAAATTCTTCTGTGTGAGACAAGAAATGGGGTTGCTGCCATGTTTCACGTGTTTCATGTAGAATTCTGACCATTTGAGGAGTGAGTAAGCAAAAACAGGAGCATCATGGTTCACTGTTTCCTTCTCTACCCCACAGTCCCCAGCTTTCATTTGAGATCTAAATAAATCAAAAGTAGATGAATCAGGAAGATATGGATCAGCGTCTCAGCTTTACTACTGAGGAAGGCCAGGTTGAAGAATTATTGATAGCTTTAGGAAGAGTGCCTCCACTCCACCCTTCAAGCAGCAGAACTTCCAGCCCCCTCTCTGCAGGGACAGACAGTAGGTTGAAATGCTCAGTCCCGGGCAGGTGCCGCGACACAGCTGATTATCCCGCCTGCATTGCCTTCATCCCATATAGGCACCACTTTGAGTCCCTGCTGCTTCATTTCTCGTTCAGCCCCCTGCTAATGTGCCTGGGAAAGCAGCAAAAGATGGCTCAAGTGCTTAGACTTCTGTGTCTACTCAGGAGACCTGGAAGAAGCTCCTAAATCCTGGCTTCTGCTTGGTCTACCCCTGGCCGTTGTGGCCATTTGAGGAGTGAACCAGCAGTTAGAAAACTGCAGAAATAAGATTCTCTGTCTCTCTGTCTTGCTCTGTGTATAACTACCTTGCAAACAAATAGAGAAAACTTAAAATGAAAATGATCCCCTGTAGACCAAGAGCACAGGAGCCCCGCAAACAGAACAGTCCCGTGGAGAAAGTAAGCAGTGCTAAGCCTCTCAAGCCAGTTGCTTTGGCAAATGCTGCAATCACAGGAACAGAAAGGGATGAAGCAGAGACCAGGAACATTTAGAGAAAATCTCTCTTTCTGGAAACCAGAGAAGTGGGGAGGCACATTAACATTTTGTGGTTATTGTGACCAGAGGCCTAAATAAGTGGGGAAACACCACAATGCCAGTCTTAGTAAACAATCGGGATGTGGGCTTGAGATGCCCCACATGGAGAAAGCAGAAGAAATAGCCTTGATGATTGGTTCAATGTGAAGGAGGGGAAAGGAGCATCAGGAGTGCCTGGCAGGTTTATAATGTAGATGGCAGGAGAAGACGGTTACACACACTGAGCAACTTTGCACAGGCAAATAGTTTTATTTGGAACATTTTAATATTAGGGTATTCTCAAGATAACTCAATGAAGATATTCTCTAAATATCTGGAAATATGAGTCAGTTGGAAACAGGAGAAAGATCTAACTTGGGGATAAAAATTTGAGTTATTTAAGTGGTAATTGATCCCCCTGGGAAACCTTGGTAATGCATGGGATGCCCAAGGGGGAGATTTTGAGTAAGAAAAGCAGCTCAGTCAGCGTGGAGGAATTCCAAAACCCAGGAAGAGGACACCCCCACCCTTATCCCCACCAAGCTGACTGAGAAGGATTTGCTAAGAGTCTGCAGGGCAGCCAAACATGGCTGCTGTGCAGGCCAAAGTAAGTAACCCTTCCATGGACAGCCTAACCCTACTGCATCTCGGTTTCTCAGGAGAAAGTGACCTTAAACACTTGTCAAGCACTCAGTCTTTGTTGTTGCGTCTTCCTAGCATGTCCTCATTTCATCCTCTGATTTGGAAGAAAGTACGTTTCCTCATGTAGCTTAGTCGGCATCTTCATTGTGTAACTAACTCTTGGTCAGCTGCTTTCAGCACTATCTTCCTTATTACATCATGACCAGCATGCTTTCTTGCATCCATTCATAGAGGAAGTTCAATGAATGTTATTTGAAATATCCAACATAAACAACATTAAGAATATTTGTCCTTTATTGACATATTATTTCTTGGTGCCTGGGCTGGTGCTTGATTTAATTACTCTTTGGAAATCTTATTTAAAGAAAAAAATCTATGAGGTTGCATGATCATCTCCATTTGAATCTAAAAGAGAAAAGGAACTTCTCCAAAACCAAACAGTAAGTTGGAGAGCTACAATTCACAAACAAGTCTGTCTGATTCCAAAATATATGCTTCAACCACCGCCTCTCCCCAGAGAAGTAAACATCCACATTTTCCAGACATCTGTGGAGGAGACATTTTTGAAACTGGCAGCTTTCCCAATTTGTCTCAAATCATCACACATAAGTAACAGCCTGCTCTCATTCCAAGAATGCTTTGCTCTGGGTCTGACTGAACCCTACTCAGCTGCCTTCCCCATCTGCGAAACAATACATTTTTTCCTTTAACCACTCACCCTTAGCCTGCCTTCCAGCCTGAGCAAATTCTGGTGTCCTAATCAAGTAGTGTCTTTTGGGACCAATATCCTAATTCCATTTGTCCTTTCCTAACAATTTGTTGTCCCACTTGAGTCATAAGATTACTGAAGAATCCTCCACTTGAGGCAGCCACAGAGGTTTCTTACTGAGCAGCTCCCAGTGCTGAGCTTGCGAGATGAGCTCCGCCAGGGCAGGGATCTTGGGGATCCCCCTCTTCCTAGCACAAGGCCCAGCACACGAGGGATAACAGCTGATGACTGCCTTAGTCTAATGGCGATGCTTTCCCAAATTTGGCTGATTGTTATAGCAACATAGTCATGCTGTGCTCTGGCACTTTGCATAAAGTGAAATCATAAACTCATGGATGCCAGGCCGCTATCAAAAACTCCAATTAAAAAAATTTTTGTGAAGGTTTGTCTGAAGGCTCTGCAGGACCTGCAGGACTTTAGCCCTGTAGGACCCTGGTCACTGCAGCCATTTGGGGAATGAATCAGTAGGTGAAAAACATCTCTCTCTCTCTCTCTCTCTCTCTCTCTCTCTCTCTCTCTCTCTCTGTCTTGCCACCATGTCTTTACAGTATAAGTAAATATTAAGGAGTATTTTTTAAAAGATTAAGTCTCCTTTGTACAATAAATTTTCTACCAAGGGCTATTATAAGACCACTTCATTTTAATGTACAGTACAAAATATTGTAGTGTTTTTTGGTTCTAGTGCTTCCTTGCAACATTCTTTTAACATTAGTCAAATTGGCTAGCACTGCATGTTTCCAAAGCCTAATGCCAAACTCATCAGTTTCTGTTTCTGACACTTTGGGATTAATTTTTCCCTTATTTCCCTAGAAAAAATGTCCTTTGTGCATGTGTGTGTATCTTTTAAACTTTTATTTATTTATTTATTTATTTTTTTGGATAGCAACAAAAACAGAAGAAGTAAAAGCATGGCTGTGTTTGTCCTCTTTGTTATCATTTACAATTTACTGCTGGTATTGCCTTAAAGATAGAATGTTGACAAGCATCTCAGTTACCACTGCACACTGGATTCTAACCCATAATCATAATCTCTCATTTACGATTTTCTACTAAGCTCAAAGATTGTAAGAAACTCGGAACTTTTCTAAAGCCCTCAAAGCAAATGTCATGTGATTCTTAATTCAACATTCTATAAATATGAATATACCCTGTAGCATTTGAGAACAGACTCTTTCCAATTCATCATGGCTTGACTTGGCTTTTTTTTTTTTTTACTTTCACTGTTATGAAAACAATAGGCATGCAGCAAAAATTGCACTACACATCTGGAATTTTTCTCTTTTCTGTGATAGAAAAAAAGCATTTCCTCATGTTGGCTGTGGAGTAGCACTGAACTACAATTCCTACTTGGTCACATGATCATGATGTTAAGTGTTTTAGATACATTCATAACTTCTTATATGTTCAGCTTGCCTTGAGTTTATCAGGATATAATGCCATTGTTTACTGAGAAAAATGTGTCTTATGTATCTGTTATGTGTCTTTTAAGGGACTAAAAAAGATAATTTTTAAAAAATATTTCTTTGAAAGGTCAGCATTACAAACACACACACACACACACAGGTAGAGAGAGAGGAGAGAGAGAAGGGGAGAGAGAGAGATGTGTTCCAATTGCTGGTTCACTCCTCAAATGGATCAGGCCAAAGCCAAGAGTTGGCTTTTTAAATGAATTTTTTTTTAAATACTTTTTGTTAAAAAAAAAAAAAAAGATTCTTTTTTTTTTCCAGCTTCACTGAGTAAGAATTTAATGTACTTGGACTGGCACAGTGGCTTAGCAAGCTAATCCTCTGCTGCAGTGCCAGCACCCATAAGGGCACCCATAAGGTTCTAGTCCCAGATGCTCCACTTTTTTTTTAGATATATATATATATTTTATTTTGAATTTTTGAATTATGTGTTACAATTCCATATAGACCAGGATTTTCCCCCACATTCCCATCCCCCAAGAGATTTTCCCCATTTTACTACATTGTATAATCCTTCATAAGGAATTATAATTCCATCAGTCTGTTATTTAAGTGTACCCCAACATCGCTGATACAAAGTCAAGCAGTTCAGCAACCCATTGTCTACACTTGTCCAACAGTTTCATTGGGAATGCATCTTTCGTCTGGAAGCAGGGATGCATGTTGCATTATTCCCCCACATCTAGATATGGTAGACCCCAGTACTCCATCATTATACATTTCCATAATTGAGAAGCCACGAAACAAGGTCAACAACGGGTATGAGTTAAAACCACAGCCCTTTTTTCTTTTCTTTTAAGATTCTTTTTTTTAAAGATTTATTTTATTTTTTATTAGAAAATCAGATATACAAAGAGGAGAGATAGAGAGGAAGATCTTCCATCCGATGATTCACTTCCCAAGTGGCTACAAATCCAGGAGTCCAGAGCCTCTTCCTGGTCTCCCACGTGGGTACAGGGTCCCAAGGCTTTGGGCCATCCTCAACTGCTTTCCCAGGGCACAGGCAGGGAGCTGGAAGGGAAGTGGGGCTGCTGGGACATGAACTGGTGCCTATATGGGATCCTGACATGTGCAAGGTGAGGATTTAGCCACTGAGCTATCATGTCGGGCCCACTATTTTACATTCTTAAAATCAATGTAATAGAGATCTCATTGCTAGATATTCTCACACTTGGTAGAGTCTTTTTATTTGTAGATGCTCTTGCAAGTGTGTAGTAAAAGTCCATTGTGATTTCAATTTACATTTTCCTTTCCTAACAACGGGTAGAATTTTTTTTCTTGTGGTTTTTTGATATCACATCACAAAATCTTTTTTTTGTGTGTGTGAAGCACTTCTTCATAGTGAAAACATTCAAAACTATTTTCTTTTTTAGAAAAATATAGAGGGCCCGGCGCAGTAGACTAGCGGCTAAAGTCCTCGCCTTGAATGCAACGGGATCCCATATGGACGCCGGTTCTAATGCCTGCAGCCCTGCTTCCCATCCAGCTCCCTGCTTGTGGCCTGGGAAAGCAGTGGAGGATGGCCCAAAGCTTTGGGACCCTGCACCCACGTGGGAGATCCGGAAGAGGTTCCTGGCTCCTGGCTTTGGATAGGCACAGCACAGGCCATTGCGGTCACTTGGGCAGTGAATCAGTGAACGGAAGCTCTTCCTCTGTCTCTCCTCCCCTCTATGTAGATCTGACTTTGCAATAAAAATAAATAAGTCTTAAAAAAAAAAGAAAAATGTAGAGTATGTTATCATTTCCTATCCTCACCATACTGTTCAATGAAACACTAGAATTTATTACTTCAACTATAATTTAGCACCTATTAAATAGTCTTTTCTCCACCCCTCCTCCCCTCTTCACCCCCAGCCTCTAGTCAACATCATCAAATTATTTTAATTCTATAAGATCAGCTACTTTTTAATGTAGTATTACAGACATGGAATGAGATCGTGTGTTTGGCTTATTTCACTTAACTACCTCTTGTTCTATCCATGTTGCACATCATAATATTTCATCCTTTTTTATAGCTGGATAGTATTCCATTGTGTATATGTACCACATTTTCAGTATCCAATTCTAGCAGATGGAATACTTAGGTTGTTTTGCATTTATTGGCTATTGTGAGTAGTGTTCAATCAACATGGAAGTGCAGATGGAGTTATTTCATTTCCTTGGGTTATACACTCGGGAGTAGGGTTGGTGGGTCCTAAGATAGCTCCATGTTGTTTTTCTGTTTTATTTTTTTTCTTGAGAAGGCTCCACACTATTTCCCACAATGGCTGTATTAATTTACAGTTCTATCAACAGTGTGCATAGATCATCTTTTCTTCCTATCACAATCCACACTTGACATTTTTATGTTTTTGATAATAGGCAAGGTAACTAAAGTGAAGTGATGTCTCATTGTAGCTTTGATCGACATTTCCTGAATGATTCGTGATGCTGAACATGTTTTTACTTGCCTGTTGGCTGTTTGTATGTTTTTCTTTGAGAAATGACTACTTGGATCTACTGCCAATTTTTTTTTAATTTTAGCTTATTTTTAGATTATTATTTTTAGAGCAACAAAGAGGAAAGGAGAGATGGAAAGAAAAGAGAAATAACGACCACCTGCTGGTTCGTTCCCCATAAGGACACAACAGCTGGAACTGATACAGGTCAAAGCCAAGAGACTGGAACTCCATTCTAAGTGTCAGAAACTCAAGTACTGAAGCCTTCTCTGCTGCTTTCCAGGCACATTAGCAGGGAGCTGAAATCAGAATGGAATAGCTAGCACACTACTATGGGATGTGAGCATCCCAAGAGGTGGTCCAGTTTTTTGTACTGCAATGCTCTCCCCAGTGCCCATTTTAAAATTGCAATGCTTGCTTGTTTGTTTTTGCTTTGGAACTATTTGAACTCGTTACATAATCTGGACATTATCCCCTTGTCAGATTTATAGCTTGCAAATATTTTCTCCCATTCTGTAAGTTTTTTCTGCACTCTGCTGATTATTTTTCTGTGTTGTACTCTTTAGTTTGATGAATTGCATTTGTTCCATTTTCTCTTTTGCTTCCTGTGCTTTTAGAATCTGATCCAGAAAATCCTTGTTCACTCCAGTGTCCGACAGTGTTTTCCCTATGTCTTCCTTACTACAAGAATTTCAAAGTACAAGGTCTCATATTTAGTACTTTAATCCATCTCAAGTTGGTTGTTGGAAATTGTGAGTTATCGATAGGGAAACTATCAGGGAGCTGGATCAAAAGTGGCCTCCACATGGATGTCAGTGTCACAGGTCTTGGCTTTACAACTACACCACATGTAGGCCCCATTTGTCCGTTTCTAAATGAGGCTATTTATTTTTATTGATTTTTAAAGATGTATTCATTTTTTATTGGAAAGGCAGATCAGATTTACAGAGAGGAGAGACAGAGAGAAATATTTTCCATCTGCTGGTTCGTGCCCTCAATGGCCACAACTACCAGAACCGAGCTGATTTGATGCCAGGAGCCAGCAACTTACGGGTCTCCCACACAAGCACAGGGTCCCAAGTCTTTGGGCCGTTCTCAACTGCTTTCTCAGACCACAATAAGCAGGGAGCTGGATGAGAAGTGGAGCAGCCGGGATTAGAACCAGCACCCATATGGGATCCTAGTGCATGCAACAACAAGGATTTAGCCACTAGGCTAATATGCTACGCCTGCTTTTTTTTTTTTTTAACCTTAGATATATATGTCTTTTATCAGTTTGCAAGTATTTTCTCCACGTTTGTCCATTATTTTTTCATTTTTTTAACAGTCTTAGTTTTGATGAAATCTATTTCATTTTTTAAAAAGTAAATTATTGGGCTTGGCAGCATGGCCTAGTGGCTAAGGTCCTCGCCTTGATCCCATATGGCCGCTGGTTCTAATCCCGGCAGCTCTACTTCCTCTCTATCTCTCCTCCTCTCAGTATATATCTGACTTTGTAATAAAAATAAAATAAATCTTTAAAAAAAAAAAGTAGGGGGGAGGGGCGCGGGGGGGGGATTCCCAGAGCCTATGAAATTGTAACATAATGCAAAATAATTAATAAAGAAAAAAAAAGTAAATTATGCTCTTGGCATGACATGTTAAAAATCTTTACCTCATCTTAGCTAACAAAGATCTAAAAACTTTTCTGTTTAGGTTTTAGATTAGATATATAATATATTTTGAATTACCTGTTATACATGAATGAAATTTTAATTTTTCATATATATAGATATTCAATTTTTTCCATATCATTGGTTGAATCAAAACACTATTCTTAGAGGGCAATTCTGCAGTACTGACTTCACATTTGAATGCCTGTTCAAGTCCCGGATGCTTTATTTCTGATCCAGCACCTTGCTAATATCCCTGGGAAAGCAGTAGAGGATGGCCCAAGTGCTTAGGCCCTGAACCCATGTGGCAGTGTGAGAAGAAGCTCCTGACTCCTGGCTTTGGATAAACTGAGTTTCCCACTGTTTCATCCATTTGAGGAGTGAGCCAGTGCATAGATCTCTTTCTATAACTCTGCCTTTCAACTAACTAACTAACTAAATACTTTTTAAAAAGATTTTAATTCAATTTTAAAAAAAGATTGTCCTTTCTTTACTGGATTGCCTTGTACTTTTTGTTAAATGATTTTGCACTTCTGAGTCATTTCTGGATTCACTGTTCTCTGATCAAATTGTCTATATAAATGCGTATGTATCACCACAATGTCTTGACTATGATTTTCAATGCCAGTCATGTCATAGCCACTTTGGGTTGGTTTCCTTTGGATTGGGGACCTATCCATTGGTTAGCTGCAGCTGCATGTTGGATGAGGGGAGCAGTTGGCTTACTGTATACAAAGGGACGTTTACTGAGGCCTACCTCTCCAAGTGGGCCTGATGGCCAGCCATTTTTCCCTGACATACATTGTGGTTCCACAGGCACCTATACTATCCTGAGACCATTATCACTTTTCTCACTGTATCCAGTTGTATGTGCTTCCTAAATTCTATCTTTCTAAAATGCAAATTTGGGGCCCGGCGGCATGGCCTAGCGGCTAAAGTCCTCGCCTTCAACGCCCCGGGGTCCCATATGGGCGCCGCTTCTGATCCCGGCAGCTCCACTTCCCATCCAGCTCCCTGCTTGTGGCCTGGGAAAGCAGGAGAGGACGGCCCAAGGCTTTGGGACCCTGCACCCGCGTGGGAGACCCGGAAGAGGTTCCTGGTTCCCGGCTTCGGATTGGCGCGTACCGGCCCGTTGCGGCTCACTTGGGGAGTGAAACATCGGACGGAAGATCTTCCTCTCTGTCTCTCCTCCTTTGTGTATATCTGGCTGTAATAAAATGAGTAAATCTTTAAAAAAAAAAAAATAAATAAATAAAATGCAAATTTGACCACACAATTTCCTTTTGAAAACTCATCAATGTTTCCCCATTGTTCTTAGGGTAAAGTCCAAGTTCCTTATGCTTTATTATCAGACTTAGGCTTCTTTCAGTTTCATTTCTCATCTCTCACCTGCACCCACTCGTGGGCTTGTGCTTAAGCCATGTAAATTACTTACCATCCTCTAAACATGCCATACTCTGTCACATTTCTGAGATGTTTTTCATGTGTCTCCTTCTGCAAAGAATGCCTTTACCCCTATTCTCCTCCCCAACTTGGAGAGGTAGACCTCAGTAAATGTCGCTTTGCACATACCACACCAGCTCCTCCCCTCCTCCAACATGCAGCTGCAGCTAACCAATGGATATGCACATGCTGGTCGTTGCGATTGCTGGGTCAGTTCTGTTTCCAGCCCTGTCTTTCACTTGAACCAATGGGTGTTGCAGTCCAGCTCGATCCTACCCACTTCATACTCGACCCTTGCATAAACCAGTGGGAGCTGCAGCCTAGTCGGGGCGACTCCCCATATCCCCACCAGGCCTGCCCGCTACCCTGGTTCCCATGTTTGCCACTATGTACTGCAGACTTGTTCAGTGTGTCCCACATCCCATTTAGCTCTCTTACATGTCAATGGGCATTGAAGCCTAGTTCAACCCAACCAACCTACTATCCAGCCCACACACATACTGGCAGGTGCCTCTCTGTCTAGCCACCTCTGCCCCTGTCCTGGTTTTCATGCTCTCCAGTAGGAGTGGTAACCCAAGAGGGAAGTACCCACTATTTCCCTTCTAGGCCACTCCCACTCCCAGATTATGCACTCTCCAGGTGGTTCTGGAGTTTAACTTGACAGAATTAGCCCCCAGGCCAGCTTCTGCCATCTGATGCTGTGGCAAAGCCAAACCAACCCTCAACCATTCTAATTGTTGCTTGCACCAGTTGGAACATTCAGCCCAGCCTGGCTTTTCCCTGATCTAGCTCAATGAGGTCCACAGGTGTTGTAGCCTTGCCTTGTCTGGCCTGCCCACATCCCAGCTCACGCTCTCCAGTGGGAGTAGCTGTCCATCAGGGGAGCCCACATTTCCCTGCTGGCTTTGCCTCCTTCTCCCCACCTCCCCGGTTCCCACGTGTGCTGTTTGGGTGCTGCAACCGCATCTGGTACGGCTCACCTCACCTTGGCATTCCCTAATGTGCACTGGTTTGTGTTGCGACCGAACCTAGCCCCACACTCTGTTCAGGTGCTCTGATTTGCCAGCAGGTGATGTGAACTGGTTCAGCCTGGTCTGCCCCTGACCCATGCTAAATGTATGCCGGTGGGTATCTTTCTCTGGCCTGGTCTGGGTTGCTCCCTATCGTGGTTCTTGAGTTCACCTGCAGGGACTGTGTCCCAACAGAGGAGTTTCCCAAGCTCCTCCATCAGAACCTCTCCCTATGCCAGATCTTGCGCATACTGGTGGGTTCATGGGCCAGCCCTACTTAATCCATCTCCTAACCTGGCAGTAACAGTGGCCTTTCCTTGCTGGCCTTCAATCCATTCTGGTTCTTATTATTGGATGTTTCAGCCCAGCCAAGGCTCATCCATACCCAGACACTGCTCACGCATGGCTCAGTAGGGGTAGAGACCTAGCCTAGTCCGTCCTACAGCTATCCAGGTTCTCCAGAGCATCAGATCGTGCTTGAGTCTAGCCCAGTTAGGTGTGCCCAGCGCCAGTCCACACTTGTGCCAAGACCAGAACGCAGCCCCCACTCAGGCCCCTGAACTCACCAGTGGGAACTCCAACCCAGCAAGGATGTACTCTCAGAGCTCCCCAACTGGGCCTATTCCCAGCCCTAGATTACGCACGTGCCAGTGGTTGCTCTGACCCAGTTGGCTTAGCCCCTCACTAGTCTCAGCTTTTGCCTTCAATGCTGTGGCCTAGTATCCCTGACTCATGCAGACCAGTCAGTGTAAGAGCCTAGCTCAGCATGACCTATGCTCCATCCTGGTTTCTGTTCTTCCTTGTGAGTTGAGGTTTGCTTGGCCCTGCCCGGTCCACACCCTTCCAGTTGCAGCTCGGCCCACCCTACATCCTGTTTTAGGATGCATATTTCAGGTGCTGCTACCTTGACCTGCCCGGACTATTGTCAGTTCCTTTACCAGTAAGTGATGGCAGGTTTCATGGTCACATCTAGCTTAGCCCATCACCACCTCAGCTCGTGAGCTAACCAGCAGGACTTGTATTTCCACAGGGTTGGGCCCACACTTTCCCCACAGAATCTACCCCTGGACCTGGTTCTCTAGCGTGCTGGTTAGTGTCTTGACCCTGCCAAGTGTGACCAGTCCACTGCTCCACCACTCAGTCAGGTACTGGTACCTAGCCCTGCCATAGCTTTCATGTGGACTAGTGTGTGGCAGTCACTGATGTTCTATGCTAACAGCCCATCTCTGGATTGCCATTTGGCTGGTGAATCAGTCTGGCCCAAATAGATCTTATGGACTCTCCCCTCCAAACCACCAGGTCTAGTACCCACGTTTGCCAGAAAGTTCCATGACCCTGTCACTGAGAGTTACCCAGAATTCATCCCTCACCTACACTTACACTGACCTTATCCATGGATGTCCCTAGGCAGCAATTACATGCCCTAAAAATGCTAGAACTTGCCACCGGGCAGCCAGCAGGCAGAGCCTGGGACCAAATAGGCACACTGGCCGCCCAAAGCCTAGGACTCGGTCAACCATGTGGTGCAGTGACCATTGCCTGAGTCCCCAGCATTGGGTCAGGCCTGGTTGGGGCACCCCCTACAACCACCACACTGCAAAGGGCTCCTTTCACCCAACACCCACAGCCAAACACTGTAAATATCTTAATAAAATGAAAAAGAAAAGAAAAAGTCAGGGAAAAAGGAACAGTTTGGCAGACTTTTTCTCTAGGTTTGCAAATTCTACCTTCAAGGGCCTTTGTTGTGATAAATGTTTAGCAAGCTGACTTCATCTGCACAGCCAGAACAACTTTCAGGAACATAAAAGTCAAAGAAGATAATAGATTCTTGTACCTCTTAAGGTTACATTTGTGACATTTTCAAAAATGTGAAATTTTATCATAAGTAATTTGGTATAGAATTAAAACTCTAACATGGGCCCAGCACGGTGGCCTAGCAGTCAAAGTCCTCGCCTTGAATGCAATGGGATCCCATATGGGCACCGGTTCTAATCCCAGCAGCTCCGCTTCCCATCCAGCTCCCTGTTTGTGGCCTGGGAAGGCAGTCGAGGACGGCCCAATGCATTGGGACCCTGCACCCACATGGGAGACCCTGAGGGAAGTTCCTGGCTCCTGGCTTTGGATTGGCGCAGCACTGGCCATTGAGGTCACTTGGGGAGTAAGTCATCGGACGGAAGATCTTTCTCTCTGTCTCTCCTCTTCCCTGTATATCTGACTTTGCAATAATAATAATAATAATAATAATAATAATAAATCTAAAAAAAAACTAATTCAGGGGCCTCAGGACGGGGCGTCTTGCTCGGATCCCGGCTCCAGCCACCACTTGCACGTGGTGAGCTGTCCCCAGGTGGCCAGTGTGCCATTTGGCACCAGGCCCCGCCTGCTGGCCGCCCGACCGAGTTGCTCTGGGGTTTTGATTCTCTGATTTGCTGCTTAGGTAGCTCCATGCTGAACCCACAGTGCTTTGGGGATGTGAATCAATCCTAAAGATTCCCAGTGAGAGTAACTGCCTCTGAAGAACTTGTAATCACTTAACAATGCTGAGCACTGAACACCAGTTCATGCAAAAGCTAAGGCTCCAGGCTTGTGTAGCAGGATGTCATATTACCTGATATGATGATGGATCAGCAGAGGGGTCACAGTAGGCAGGGCCATGACATTAACTAGCATTCGAACCATATCTGGGGGTAGATTCTGTGCGGGATGTGTGGGCCAAACCCAGTGGAACTTCTAGCCCCACTGGTTAGATGAAGAGTTGGGGTGGTGACGGACTAAGCTAGGTGTGACCAAGGAGCTTACCATCAATCACAGGTAAAGGAACCCACAACAGTCTGGACTTGTCAAGGCAGCAGCACCTGAATGCGCATCCTGAATAGGGTGTGGGGTAGGCCAGGCTGCAACATTCACCAGCTCATACAAGGCCAAATGGAAGGTCAAACTGCACTGGGCACTAGCCTAAAACCCTAGGGCATGTATGGGAACCGGGTCAGGAATTGGATCAAGTGGAGGCATTTAGGAAACTCCCCTGGCGAGTCATAGCTCCCACTGGTGAACAGTTGGTCCAGACCTGGGGGGTTGGACAGGCTGGGCAAAGTAGCTCCAACAGCTGGCTAATGTGTGAATTGGTAATGGAACGGGATGTACTAGGCAGGACTGAGCAAACCTTAGCCCATAAGCAAGATTGGAAACCAAGATGGAGCACAGGTCATATCCAGTTAGGTTCTTGCACCAACTGGTCTGCGTGAGTCATGGATGCTGAGCCACAGTGTCTAAGACAGGTGAGGGGCTAAGCCAAGCTGAGTCAGAGCAACCACTGGCATGCACGTGATCTATGGCTGGGAACAGGCCCGGTTGGGGAGCTAGGGGGACACCCTAACTGGATTGAGGTTCCCACCAAGGGGCACGTGGGCTGGAATGGAGGCTTCATTCTAGTCAGGAAACGGTTGTAGTCTCCCTTGGCACAAGTGTGGACTGGGGCTGGACGCACCAAGCCGGCCAGACCCCAACATCGTCTGGTGTTCTGGAGGACCAGGGTAGATGTGGGACGGACTAGGCTAGGTCTCAACCCCAACTGAACCATATGTGAGCTACATGTGGGTATGGATGAGCCGTGGCTGGGCTGAAACATCCAACAGCAAGAACCAGAATGGGTTGAAGGCCAGTCAGGAAAAGCCACTGATCCTGCTAGGACAGGAGGTGAACTGAGTAGGGCTGGCTCATGGACCCCCTGGGATGCACGGAATCTGGCATTGGGAGGAGTTCTGATGGAGGAGCCTGGTCAACTCCTCTGACAGCACAGACTCTGCAGGTAAGCGCAGGAAGCATGATAGGAAACAGCCCAGAATAGGCCATGGAAAGTTACCCACTGGCATACATTTGGCATGGGTCAGGGGAAGACCAGGATGAATCAGTTCATGTCATCCATTGGCAAATCTGAACACCAGAACAGTGTGGGTTGAGCCTGGTTAGGTCACGACAAAAGCAGTCCACAATGCGGAATGCCAGGGTGAGGTTGCTTGTACCAGATGTGACCGCAGCGCCCAACCAGCACATGTGAGAACCAGGAAGGGAGGGGGCAGAACCGGCAGGGGAGTAAGGGGTGGTTCCCTTGCTGGACAGCTACTCCCACTGGAGAGCTTGAGCTGGGATGAGGGCAGACTAGACTAAGCAGGACTACAACTTCTGTGTGGCTCATGTGGACTAGATCAGGGAAAAGCCAGGCTGGGCTGATTATTCCTACTGGTGCAATCTACAATTAGAGTGGGTGAGGGTTGTTGGGGCTTAGCCACAGCATCAGCTGGCAGAAGCTGGCACTGGGAGCTAGTTCTGTCAAGTCAAACCACAGAACCACCTGGAGAGAGCATAATCTGGGAGTGGGAGTGGCCTGGGAGGGAAATAGTGGGCTCCTCCCTCTTAGGTTACCACTCCCCATGGGAGGGCACAAAACTAGGACAGGGGCTTGGGTGGCTAGACAGAGAGGCACTCAGCAACATCTGTGAAGGCTGGATAGTTGAGCTGGTTAGATGGAACTAGGCTTCAATGTTCATTGACATGTATGAGAGCCAAACGGGATGTGGGACAGACTGGATTAGTCTGCTACACATACCAGGGTAGGGGGCTGGCCTGGTGGGGGTTATTGTGGTCTTTCTGACTGGGCTGCAGCTCCCACTGGTTTATGTGAGGGCCCAATATGTGCTGGGCAGAACCAGGATAGACTGCAAACACCCATTGGTTCCAGTGGAAGACAGGGATGGAAACAGAACTAACCCAGCAATGGCAAACACCAGCTGATCGTGGCAATGGACTGTGCCGGGCCCTGTGCTTGCTAGTACATACAAGAATCTGGTCTGGAAACATTTCAGACTAAGTTTCTTTGGGAATCTCCCCAATCGAAATGACAGACTCAGAACCCTAACCCAAAAAGACAGAAGACAGAACAAGTCAATCAGTCACCTCAGCTATATGTTGGCAATAAAAATACTGGGCAAATGGAGACTCTATGATGGACTATGTCAATCAGTGGATTCTTCAATGACCTCATTGTGTTTGGAGTGGCAAGATTGGCAGCGATTCATAACTGGTGAACTATCAAAACCACTTGAGCAAGTATCTCAGAGCATGCCCCCATCTGGGACCTGGGGTGGGTGGGAGACTGGTTGGGGCTTCTTCCTCAATATTCCCTTTTACATCAGATATATGGAGGAAATAATATGGAAATAATAGTCTTACCCAGTTTCCTATATCCCTTGTACCTTTTTACCCTAATTAACTATGCAAATTTTGTTAAAACTATAATAATAATACTAATAATAAAACCTTTACAAGATACAAAAAGATATCATTAGCAGACAGCAGCCCCTGGCTCCTGGCTTTGGATGGGCTTAGCTCCGGCCATTACAGCTGCTTGGGAAGTAAACCAGTGGATGGAGAATCTTGCTCTCTCTATCTCCTTATCTCTGTAAATCTGCCTTTCCAATAAAAAATAAATTAAAAAAAATTTTAATGTGTCAAAAAAACTAATGCACTGTTAAATTATTTTTAGGTATACAATGTGTTTTCATATACTAAAAATAATTGTTGTGTTTTTGCCTGGTTATCAAATTTCTCTCTTCCTTTAATTGGTGAAGGTTTGTATTTGTTTTAAAGGTATTTGAGTGATGATTTCACATCAATAACCGATTGTAATCTATGATGTGCTATGCTAACTTCAACAACAAGTCTTGTTTCAGACATTTTTAGCTATCCTTAAAAAAGCATTCAAGAATTCAAAGGTTTCAAATTCTGGGGTTTCCCTTGGTATTCTTACGAGACCTCAAGAATGCCAACAGATCTCTCTTCCGTTTTGTGGAGACAGTTAACCAGGCTGGTCGGATTATATTAAGGTTATTGCCAAATGCCTAACAGAATAAAATTTTGTCATGTGGAAATGCTGTATACATCCACAGAGTTGTGAAGGTTTAAATTTTAGTGTGTATACTTTTAATGATTTAGTTCTCCAGTAGTTATCTTGTTGTTCACCATGTATTCTTAGGATAGTTACATTACCAGGAAGACTAAAATTCGCATTTTCAGCTTGATGGAGGGTGATCAATTTTTTTCTCTCAGGGCTTCTTGGTCCAAGACTGTTGAACACTACCACTACTGCTTGGTTGAAAATAATTTGTTTAAGTCTCCACAGTTGTGTGTGTGTATGTGTGTGCACATGTGTGTCTTAACATTTGTCTTTTGTAAAAGTTGCTTAAAGTCTTTATGTGTTGCTATTAGTGAAAAAATGTTTTAGCTTTTATGAATTAATTTTCAAGTTCCTATAAGAGACGTGTTTAAAGGTGGGTAAATTTACTCATCTTTATGTCTCCTCAGCTATCTGAATCTTCAGTTGTAAAGGCAGCGCACATAATTTATACATCAACAGCAAGAACAGGTTGGCTCGGCTATAATAGTTCCTGGATTCTACAGCCACTCCCAGAACTTTCTGATAGGAATTTGAAAGTACTTAAATGACTTTTAAACTGTCGCCAAATTGATTTATTGATCTGTCATCAACTATGATTGCTAAATCAACACAGATTTCTTTGATTTATGTAACAAACTTCTTATAAGCTGTTTTTAAAATATTTCAATCGATGCAATTGTGCTCAAGTTTGATTCTCCTTGCTTTCTCTAATATACAATTTAGTTTTTTTTTTAAAGATTTATTCAGTTTATTACAAAGTCAGATATACACAGAGGAGGAGAGACAGAGAGGAAGATCCTCCGTCCGATGATTCACTCCCCAAGTGAGCCGCAACGGGCCGGTGCGCGCCGATCCGAAGCCAGGAACCAGGAACCTCTTCCAGGTCTCCCATGTGGGTGCAGAGTCCCAATGCATTGAGCCATCCTCGACTGCTTTCCCAGGCCACAAGCAGGGAGCTGGATGGGAAGTGGAGCTGCCGGGATTAGAACCGGCGCCCATATGGGATCCCGGGGCGTTCAAGACGAGGACTTTAGCCGCTAAGCCACGCCGCCGGGCCCTACAATTTAGTTTTAATTGTTAACTTGTGCTCTTATTTCTAAATTCACAACAGACATTGGACTTTTGGGTAATGTTTTCTGAAACTGTTATTTGATATTTTTCCTGAGAGTGAGCAACCTGGTGGCTTAAATAATGATTAATTATTTAATAAAGAAGCGGGATGCTTTCCAGAGATACTTTAAAATTTGTCTTTTAACATTTAATTTTAAAAATTTGCTTCAAGAAGACATTAATACTCCTGCTGATAAACATTTTTCTATATTCTCTGATAAATTCCTGTGTAGATAAAACAACTATTCTGGAACACTAATAACCCGTGGTAAAGGTTATGCTCTTGTCCCTACTATTTCCTGATGGATCCTCAAAATTGTGGGTTGCTCTATGGCTCATCTGACCTCGGAATTGCAGCAACTCTTTTGAATACAATTCTACCCCTGGAGAAGATGGAATCCCCAATGAAACTGCCTCTAAAAACTGAAGAACCAGAATTGTTTTTTAATATTCTTTTTGTTCCACAACAGGTCAGGAGTGCAGAGAAATGTTCGTCATTCTTAGAATGGTTGAGAAAGGCTTTAAATATATAATCTGTTAAGGTTGTAATTTATAGCTAACAGATTCTCAACTGCCTTGGACATTAGCAAACCTATAGAAACTTACAGTGGGATCCAGAACAACTCTGACACCCTCTTAAAGGAAGGGATGTGTACAGAGCAGGAGGGGATCCCAGGCCGGAGCAGGAGGATAAGAGGAGGTCGGTATCCTAGTCCCAGAGACCCCCAGAGGCCTCCCAAGTGCTTTTGCCACAAAAGCAGTGAACACTTCATCAAGGATTATTGGTATGGACACCAAGAACCATGTCCCAACTGCCAAGGAGATCACAGGAAATGTGAGTGCCCTCGAAGGCTGAGAACTCTGACATCAGTCATTTCCCACATAGGATTGAAGCAGCCAAGAACCCTCGTCATAGGGTCTGGTGACATCAGAACTATAGCCAGGAGCCCTGGGTGGCACTCAGAGATAAAAGGATTGTAAATTTCCTTTTGGACTCAGGAGAGGAGGTTTCTCTAGTCCTTACCTAGTTCCAGCCTTGGCTCCCAGCTCTCTCTTACACTAACCATCGGGGTTGCTTGGGAGCCCCAAAATTAGTTCAGATAGACAGAAACTAAGTTCAGCTAGCTGATTATTACTTAGCCTGTACCTTACTGATCAGGCTTCCTATTTGGCTTTTCAGATAGACAAAGAGAGACACTGATATACAAAGTTTGGAACAGCCAGGAAAAGGGCCAGCTAGCCTAAAATCGCTCAGCCTGTACTTACTGGTCAGGGTCCCCATTTGCTTTTCCTGGACTTTACTAGGATGTAGAATTAAGCTCTTCCTCACTCACTAAGTTGTTAGGGATTTCCCTGCTCACCTGCCTATGACTTTTCTATTCTTCAGTTGTTTACATATGGCTTGTTAGAATTACAAAACTGTTTTGATTATCCCAAAATGCATGAAGTTCTGTAAGATCATGCTTGAATACTATCAACTGCAAAGTTTAAATTATGGGTTAAGATTCTGCCCCAAAAACTTTTATCAGTTTAAAACTGTTAATGCTAAACAAGATGTAACTGCATAGAAACTTTGATGTTAAGTTTGTACTCAGCTATTATTATATGATGGATGCTAATGTTGATCCTTTCACTGTTCCTGTGCCAATGTGATTTAGGTTAAACTCAAAAATATGTTAGCTTGGGAGAAATTATAGGTGTTATTTTTTCTACCTTCTGCTAGGGACTTCTAGATGCATTCCCTAGAGAATGCCTGGCTGCTGTGGCCCCTCTCTCTGCTCCTTTTTCAGCATGAAGTAGCCAGAGTGGTCATTGGCCTCTGTCCCTGACAGCAGCCGGGGTTCATTCTCCTGGGAAAAAGGATGTTGAGGAGCTACATGAGATAATAGGCAGTTAGGCTATGTGGTCCTTGGTGAAGTCATCTTTGTATAATACATAATATTGCTTCTCCCCAGTTTCTGCTCTTCCAAGAGCATGTTCCCCATAGCTACATCTTTCAGGCCTAATTTTTAGAAACACAGAAGGGGGATTTGTAGAATGACATTGTGACCCTAGAAGGTCAGCAAGCACAGGATTACAATTGATTGGATAACACTTGTGTGAGAATAACTAACTGGATGGATGCCATTTATGTGACTGATTGGATATCCTTTGTATGAGAACAACCGAATGGATACCTTTTATATAACTGGTTGGACATCGTCTGTATGAGAACAACTGAGTGTGTACCATTCATATAACTAAATGGATATCATTTGTATGAAAACAGCTGAGTGGACAGCATTTGAATGAGAACACTTGGTAGAATATATAAAATAAAAAGTTCTAAGCAAGAGTATAGAAATAATTGATGGGTTCTATTGATAAGCTCAATACCTCTTCCCTTATTCCATATGACACTGGGTCTATAAAGTCTGATGCCACTAATAAACTTCAGCTTTCAACCACCAGTCAGAGTCCACGTGTGTTATTATAGGCTCCGTGCACCAAGTCCATTGCTGTGAGATCAGCTAACACCTGAGAAAGCAGTGGAAGATGGCATAAATATCTGGACCCTTGCCACTAACATGGTGGACCTGAAACAAGCTCCTGGCTCTTGGCCTGGCCCAGACTGGCCATTTGGGAAATAAAACAGTGAATGGAAATCCTTCCCTGTTTCTTCTTCTCTCTGTAATTCTATCTTTTAAATAAGTAAATACATCTTTAAAAAACAAAAGTTACATGACACCACCGATTCCAATCATATTCATTTTAATTCTATGCTCACCAAGTGAGTACTTTTGTGTTCCTGACACCATTTCCTACCAGGAGGAAACACACTGGCCGATCTGCCTGAGTATTTCATGATATTTGGCAGTCAAGGCTTCTACAGAAATTAATACTGTATTAGTATAGGATTTATCCATTAAATCCATTAACCTCTTATATATTTCATTTCTCTGAACTTGATCAGCTCTGCTTCAACTGATTGTCAATCTGGCAAATTTAGAGCCCAGCTGGCAGTGAAATGATCCCATGTCACTAATCACCACATGGGGCACGGAGTGAACAACAAGTTGACCATTTTCTTCTTAATGTTAAACAAACAAATGGCACTTTAGACATGACTTTTGAGCTGTTTCACCATAAGGTATTTGAGTGAAAGCTGAGCATGTTTTACATATCTTCAAAACCTCCAAGAAGCCCAACCCAGTGCCTAGAATATTTTACACACTGAATTTTAAGAGAGAAAGGATTTGTATTTCTAGTGCATTTTTGTGATTTGAGGGCAAGATTCAGTTCATTGGCTGTATGGAGTCCACCATCATTCTTTTTTTTTTTTAAAGATTTCATTTATTTTTACTGGGAAGTCCGATTTATGAGAATAGGAGAGACAGAGGAAGATCTTCCGTCTACTGGTTCACTCCCCAAGTGGCCACAATGACCAGAGCTGAGCCGATCTGAAGCCAGGAACTTCTTTCGGTTCTCCCACACAACAGCAGGGTGCCAAGGCTTTGGGTCATCCTCTAATACTTTCCTAGGCCACATGCAGAGGGCAGCCAGGATATGAATTGGCACCTAAATGGGATCCTGGTGCCTGCAAGATGAGGACTTTGGCCACTAGGCTACTGTGCTGGGCCCATCCACCATCATTCTATACTGAAGATAGACAATGGAAATTAATAAAAAATGTAGCAGACAGTTTGTAGGAGAAATTTAAGAAGATTTGTTTTTATTGGAAAGGCAGATTAGATTTACAGAGAGAATGAGAGAAAGATCTTCCATCTGCTGATTCACTCCCCAAATGGCTACATTGGCCAAAGCTGAATTGACCTGAAGTCAGGAGCCAGTAGCTTCTTCCAGGTTTCCCACAGGGGGGCAGAGGCTCAAGGCTTTGGACCATCTGCTACTGCTTTCCCAGGCTACAAGCAAGGAGTTGGATAGGAAATGGAGCAGCCAGGACATGAACTAGCAACTGTGTGGGATCCTGGTACTTGCAAGGTGAAGATTTAGCCACTTAGTCATTACACCAGGCCTGGTAGGATAAGAAAAAAAATAAGGATAATCTAGGCATATTATCATTTATATTTAAACATACATTTCCTAAGTCTACTATGTACTCATCTGAATCTTGTTTAAAGGGCCAAGAGACAAATATACAGAGAATCCTCTTCCATCGATTAATTGACTTTCCAGATGTCCACAACGGCCAGGACTGGGCTAGGCCAAAGCCAGAAGTTTGAACTCTATCTAGATTTCCCATATCGTGGCCATGATTTAAGCACTTGAGTTAACACTTGCTGCCTCCCAAGAATGTACATTAGCAGGAAGCTGGATTGGAAGCAGGGTAACAAAACTCAAACCCAGACACTCCAATCTGAGATAAGGGTGTCCTGAGCAGTGACTTAAATGCAATGTCAAACACCTGCCTAGTTCTATATTTTAAAGGTTGAAACTATCATTGTTTTCATCTTATAGCATATTTAAAAAACAAGTAGATAGTATCAATAGATTTAATATTCTATTTGAAGATATTTAGTTTACAAAGCGATTATTAAGTCTAATTCCTATTTACTGCCATGTATTTCACAGAATACGTCTGTATATTATCTCTATTTTTATTACAATGAAAATCAATGCATACATTTTAATACAGTTTCTTTTTTAAAAAGATTTATTTACTTTTATTGCAAAGTTAGATATACAGAGAGGATAGACAGAGAGGAAGATCTTCCATGCGATGATTCACTCCCCAAGTGGCTGCAACTGTCAGAGCTGAGCCGATCTGAAGCCAGGAGCTTGGCTCCTCCAGGTCCCCCTCATGGGTACAAGGTCCCAAGGCTTTGGGCCATCCTTTGCTGCCTTCCCAGGCCACAAGCAGGGAGCTGGATGGGAAGTGAGTTGCTGGGATTAGAACTGGTGTCCATATAGGATCCCGTTGCATTCAAGGCGAGGACTTTAGCTGCTAGGTCACTGTGACAGGCACACTACAATTCCATAGTATTTTACATTCTTTTTGTTTCCTAGAGCACATGGGATGGCTGGCAATAAAGATTTTCCTTTTTCTTGGTTGGATATCCACCCAATATTGCAGAACATGTGGAATCATTCACCAGATAAAGGTAGTTCTCAATTTTAATGTTTGTGAAAGTTGATGAAGACCCGACGAGGGTGGGAACCTATTAGATGAAGGCCAACTGGACGATGGCTAAGAATCCTTGGATAGTGGCATTTACCTTTAGTTTCATTTTTGTCTTGTAGCCTTGTGAATCCAGTCACTTGCCCATGGTTGATCAGGCTCAGTTGCTATTTCTTTTGTTTTCATTCACTCCTGAATCCACTGCACTGGGATGAGCCACACCACTGACATTGCTTTTACAAGGTTGTCACGAATCTTATACACTCAGTGGACAACCCTTGTCTTTTACAGCCTCTCTGCTACATTTATTTAGGGCACGCAGAGAGCCAGTTTTGCTTACCAGTCTCATTTCCTTTTCCTCCAGGGCATTCAGTAAACTACATTTCCCAGACTCACTCTGTAATTAAACAGGTCACATGACTAGAGTGCCGAGTAGTGGAAAAGAGGTTGTGTGTGTGTGTGTGTGTGTGTGTGTGTGTTTAACAAATAGTGGAAGGACTATAAGTCCCTGAATACATGCTTCAAGGCCTTCCCACCCTTCTTAAGTGACTGAAATGGAGTATGACATGAATAAAATATGCAGCTCCCTGAGATGTGGGGCCATGCATTACATCTGTAAGCTACTATCAATACTACCTCGTCTTGTTGTATGCTATGTATGCCCTTACCTGAATCTCCTCTTATTCCTCTGTCTTTCATACCTTAATTTCTTGGACTTCGCCATTTCTACTTGTTATTTAAGTGTTTTAATCTAAAGTTTTGTGGACAACAGTTTTTTCTACCTAACTGTGTCCTGTAAGAAGCTCCATATACTCTCACAGTTTTACTGACTTATGATATACAGATGAATAGGTTAGTAAACATGTTGCTAATTAGCTATCATTTTCATTAGCTATGTGCATGTCAAACTTATTTTGTACCAATTTTATGCAATTTTTTTCTAACTATGGTTTTAAAATATTTATTTCTTCATCTTCCCCATTCTCTGATAGATTGAATGTTGACTGTATCTTTTGATCTACTTCTTTCATTGAACTCTAAAAACTCCTCATTTATTTAACATCGTAACAATCTACAGGGAACTGCGTTAACTGTCTTCCAACAGTGTGCAGTACAGTGCCTTGCACAGAGCTAGCAATCAGTGACTTGACTGAACTGAAGATAATTTACTGTGTATCTGTTCTATGTAAGGTATGCACTGAGGTCAGTGGAGGACAAACAAATACAACCTTGTTTTCTTTTTACTTCTTCACCTGTTTACGCCAAACAACCCTCCATCTAATCCTAATCCAGTGAACAAACACGCTGAACTATTTGCAGTTGTGTAAGAGTGCCTTGCTTTTCAGTTTGACACTCAGAAGTGGATCCAGAACTAGTGAAATCTCAAGCAAAATCCAATACTTGTTTTGACTTTATTCCCATGAGAGTAATCAATATTTCATCTTTTTTTTAATGCCTGGAATTCAGAAGTGTTGGAATGAAGATAATTATCTATTTTTATCTGACAGCGAATTGAATTTTCTTTTTGAGTAAGTCATTTGAGGCCACTGCTTACTTTCTTTTATTGTGTTATTTTATTCACTAGAATAATGATTTATTAAGCTGCGCTGATAGTGTCAGATTTCAACCTGGTCTTGCTTTTCCTTCCTCTCCACTCCTGCTTTATTCTTCCTTTGCTCTTTGCTTCCTTCTAAGAAGATTTTTCACCAGATGTATTCATTATAGCAGGATTTTATTGAGCATCATTTTACTCAATGAATAGATGTGCTGCTAGGATTAAACTATCTTCTACATTTTGGTTTTTCATTCTGAATAGCAATTTTTTCTTAATGTCCTCAAGCACTGGCATTGGATTATATATTTATCCTCGAGCTTTTCCAAGTGACTACATTTTTTTTCATATTGCATCACTTTATTCTAGGTTTCTGTTCTTATATTTTCTCCCACTTGTAGGGAGTTTCTGAGATCTATTTTGCTTATAAGAAGTTTCATTGACTCAGCCTAGTTCTACGTTCAGAATTGCTACTACTGAGGAAGGCATTTAGCCTAGCTCTAAGACACCTGCATCTCAGGTTAGAGTGCCTGTGTTCATCTGCCTGGTTACAACTCCTAATATCAGCTTCCTGCTAGAGCAGAAGCCAGGAAGCAGAGAGGCTGGCTTGCGGGATTGGCTTCCTGCCACTCTGGGAGATCTTGGAGTTAGTTTTTGGCTGTTGACTTTGGTGGACTCTCAGTGCTGCTCCCCCAACACCCTCCCCCCAAGCTTGGGCATTTGAACCAGTTGCTGGGAACTTCTCTCTCCTCCTCTCATTTTTTTCAAAGTATGCTATTACTTTTGCCTCTACTGCTTTTATGGTAGTATATAGCTCAATTGTCAAGTTCTAGTATCAGTGGATGCCTCATTAAGTGAGACAAGTTCCTGGTTACAGCTAAGTTCTTGGTGGTTCTATCTGCTTGTAGATATTTATTTATCTGAAAGACACAATTATGGCATATTCCTCTGAATGCCCATAGCAAGTGTTTGGAGGAACACAGCGTATAAGTTGTTCAACTAGCAAAAGCTCCCCTCCCCACCCCCATTTTTAAGTGAGAAAACTAAAGTTCACAGACCCGGTGAGATAGCCTAGTGGTCTAAGTCCCATATGGGCACGGGTTCTAATCCCAGCAGCCCCACTTCCCATCCAGCTCTCTTCTTGTGGCCTGGGAAAGCAGTGGAGGACGGTCCAAAGTCTTGGGACCCTGCACCTGCGTGGGATACCTGGATGAGTTCCTGGTTCCTGGCTTTGGACTGGCTCAGTTCCAGCCGTTGCAGTGGTCATTTGGGGAGTGATACATCGGATGGAAGATCTTCCTCTTTGTCTCTCCTCCTCTCTGTATTCTGCCTTTCCAATAAATAAATACATACATAAAAAAATACATCTTAAAAAAAAAAAGCTGGAGTTCAGAGAGGGCAAGTAGTTTATTACTCGCAGGACTTGGCCTCATCTTGAACATGTGAGCTACTCAGTTCAAAGCAAAGGGAAAATCCCTGATCGGTGTTTCTATGCCAGAACCTTGTGATGAACGCTCGCTAAAAGGCAACGTTCGTTAAAAGGCAGCGTTCCAGAACCTTCTGGGAACAGACTGACTCTTTGAAGGGTTAACCCACAAGCCAGGTGAGTCTTACAGAACTTTTGGAAAAGTATAGGGGAAAGCATCCTTAAGGAGTCCACTGGACCAAACCAGGGCATCTTTTATAGAGTAGGCTAGCCTGGGAATGGAGATGCCCTACTTGACCCTTTGTCTGGCCTTCAGGTTCCTTAAACCTAAAAGCCTCTCTGCTTGTTACTCCACAGCTGTGCGTGGTAAACGTTGCGTTCTGTAATCGTTTTCCTCAAGAGCAGGAAATGGCAAGGGATTTTGGCATGCTAGGGACCATGGAAATCAGCCACGGGCCTGTTCCACCTTAAAGGGCCTAGGCATGCCTTGTGTTTGGGTCTCACAGAGTTTGGGCACCACCATATTTGGAGCGTGCCTACTTTGGGGCGGGAACCTCCTTGGGAGCGATTAGGTCAGCGCTGGGGGAGGTGACCTTGTTTGGTTTCTGGCACCCGGGAACAGTGGTGCTCTGTTTCTGCTGCCCCCGTTTGCCCAGCTGGCCCAGACGCTCCACCAGCGCCAAGCTGCCCAGCAGCTCCTCGCTGGCCACCCCCGCGGCCCGCAGCCCGGCAGAGGCGGGAAAGCAGCGCGCCTGCGCCGTGGGAACCGGGGCCGGAGGCGAAAAGCGGGGAGCGGAGGGGGGCCGTTGGAGCCGAGTAGCGTACAGAGCAGCGTGTGACGCGGGGACGCCGCGCGCTCCCAACGTCGCCCCGGTTTGACGCACACGGCACCAAACTGTGAGTTTCAGGGGTTATTTGGTCGGGTTAGCCGGGCCCGGAGTGGGTTTCGGGCCTCTGGGCTGTGGCGGCGGCGAGACTGTGGGTGGCGGAAGAACTTGGGGGGACCCGGCCTCCGGCCCTCGCGCCCGGAGAGCTACGCCCTAGGCTGGGTCCCAACCATCCAAAAGGACGCATTTTGCCGCACAGGCTAAGATGGCGGCGGCGGCCGAGGAGGCGGAGTTGGTGCTACACAAGGAGCCCGGGCTCTGGGTTCGGGGAGGCGGCGGCCGCGGGGGCCGCGGAGCCTGAGGTGAGCGGCGGCCACCGCCGCGGGGCGGGACTCGGCGGGAGGCGGGGGGCTGCGGGAAGCTTTTCCGCCGCGGCGTCGGAGGATCCGGTAGCGGACACAAAGGGGCCGAGTTGGGCACTAGACTTGGGGGTTTTGTTTAGTCACATGAAGCCGAGCAGCCAGTGAGCGGTAGGGGGAAGGGGCCGAGATCAGGCGGCTCGGGGAGCCTGGCGGTCGCCATTGCGATGTACTGAGTAACGGGGCGGTCCCAGAGCAGTGAGCAGTCCCTGTCTTCCCGGCTGCTGGGTCCTGGTCGGAAGCGCCGGCTCGGGTTTGACTGTGTACACCCCTCCCCGATGGTTTGGGACTGGACCGCAGAGCCCTTCCCCTCCCCCGAGTCTTCTGCAAGATCTCACGCCGCTAGGTGCCGGGCAAGTGACTGCAAGAGGTAAATCGTTCCTAGTGTCGGGTGCCAGGGGCTCGGTGGGTGTCCAGATAAAGCTTTTTGCCTCTCCGGATTTGATTCCCTGGCCTTTGTGTCCCTGGTTGCTTCATGCCTGCCGGAGAAGAGCAGGTGTGCTCCACTTCTCCCGTGAACCTGCAGATGAGTTGTGCCCGACCCTTCTCAGTATTTGCAAACTTAGGTTGCTTACCAGGAGACTTCCGCAGACTCTCGTGTTGGGACCCATCCATGGGTTAGCAACATAGGTGGAAAAGTTTTCTTAAACTGTTTAAGTGATTTTTACTTAGAGTGGCTGTAAAACTTTTCTGTTTAGGCTTGTGATTTTGGTGTGATCATTGTACTCAACCCGGGGCTCCGCACAATTAGAGGCTTGAGGTGAAAGTCCTGTGTTATTTGCAAGTTGGTAATTTCAACGGGAATAAGGAAAACACCGTCCATCTGTTTGGGCCAGTCCTGACTTAGGCCAAGCCTGTGGAATCTCGATGATAGATTTGCCTTAATCCTGCAGTCCCTCCCTGCAGTAGTTTTCTTCTTGTTGAGACCTAAGAAGTTTAAGTAAACATTAAAAAAGTGGGGGGGTGGGGGCAATTTAAGTTCTGCAAAGAAAGGAAGCCAGGTCTCTATAT
Organism: Ochotona princeps; assembly: GCF_030435755.1. Taxonomy (NCBI): domain Eukaryota; kingdom Metazoa; phylum Chordata; class Mammalia; order Lagomorpha; family Ochotonidae; genus Ochotona; species Ochotona princeps. The sequence goes on along the minus strand of NC_080833.1, from coordinate 77,287,739 downwards.
CTGCAGTTCCATGTGTAAGTATTCAAGGAACTTGATGGCAGCAGTGTTGTGGGTTGGGAAAGGAATCAGTTTAATTGGTGAAGCGTGAAGGTTTGCCTTAGTATTGATGCAATGATATCTGATTTACTGGTGAAATCATGACGATTTACGTTTTTGAATTCCCAACAATTTAAAAGTTACAGCTCACCAAGAATACTTTATGTTGGTATTAACTAATAGTGGGAAGCAAACAATTTCAAACAGCTTTTTTTTTTTGCTATTAGCAACAAAATTACTTGGAGGGGTGTTTAAATACATTGAGAGCACTCTTAAGTTTGTCAAGTCTCTTTTCAAATTGAAATTTGAACTTTTCACCATTACTTAAAACAGTAATTTTTCTTGTTTCTTCTTTGGTAGAAATGTTCCCTTTTAAGTTTTTTTTCCTACCTCCTGATAGAGCCCTCTCTGGTGTCCGGTATATTGATACTAGCAAAGTGTTATTCCTTGATCAGTTTGCAATGGAAAGGATCTCAGAAAGCAGTTACTCTTACTTGTCTTTTATAATATTTTCAGGAAGAGAAGTGATTGTTAATGGCATGATGGAAGATGTGTTTCAGCTTCTACCTCATTACTGTTGTATATTGCAACCAATATTGGTTTAAAAAATGAAAGGAGTGTTGCAGAGAGCACTTGTTAATTAAAATAACTATTTTACACTGTACAGTGACCTGATTTTTAAAGTGATTTCCGGTGAAACAAAAATCAGATAGTACAAAATACAGCAATTTAGTTTTTGAGCTTTGAGATTTTTCTGCAAGTTGTGTTGGCTGAGAATTTTAAAAATTAAAAAACAACCCCCAGGCACTGGATAAACTCCTTGGAAAATTCGAAGTAGTTTCCTTGATGGCATGTTAAATAACATGAGAAGTAGATAGATGGTGGAAACAGTGGTACGAGTAAGTGCCTGCCTTTTTGTCAGGATGTTTTGGTTAGATGAGTGCGCATGCCACTCAGGCCACTGCCCTTTAAAACAGATGCAGTGCTCCTGAGTGGCAGATGTGTAAGATGTCTTAGAAATTGAGCAAGTAGTGCAGTCATGAATAGTGAATCCCTCAGGGATGTTCAGCTTCTTTGGATGTCACATTTAGTGGAAATGGCTAAATTGTTGTAGGTTTTAACGCTTTCATGAGTCATTTAAGGATGCTTTTTTTGTTGTTGAATTTTGTAAGACTTGAGAAGCTGTGTCATTTTGTAGGAAGCTAAGCATTTTCCAGGTTTCATTGGTCGTTCAGGTTGCAAGGAGGAGAGTTTTGGCTGTCTTGATGTTACTAATGAGTAGCAGGAGGGGGAAGGGAAGCCTCAAGCAGAGCCACAAGATGGTGGTGGTATCTCCGAGTTATAGAAAGTTCAGGTTCACCTTTATTCCCCAGGATGTTGTCAGTGTTTAGATTTAATTACTTATTTAGACTTTTAAAGAATATTGTGATACTGGAAGGGTAAGAGTGAACCTTACTATTGGAATGTTTTTCTCAGGACTGCTCCTCAGTCTGATATTTAGTTTGCAGGAAATGTTGAAATTGGCGTGTTGAATTATCAACTGTAATCTTGTAGAACACTAGTTTTAGCAATCCTTTTTTTGAAGTTAAGCAGATTTTGTTCCAGTGAGTCTTACAAAAGAGTGGACATTGAGATACATTGGATTAAAATGATTTGGTGTTTTTCTCTTATTAATTTCTCTACCATAAAAGATGAGAATCTGTGAATGCTGATAAAAATATGACATGTCACATTGACTAAAACAGTCCTAGAAGTGATGTTTTGAAATCAGTTTTGTTCGATACTGGAAGCCATTTACAGGGATTTGGGAAGCCATTGAGGGATTTGGGAGTTAATGGAGCTGAACCTGATACTAGCTCACTCTGCTGGTTGGCTGAAGTATTTCTCCTTTTCCTCCTCCAAAAGAAACAATTAGGGCTGACATGAAACCTAGAGAGCGTCTTCGTGAAGATTTCTATCTGTGATGCCTTGGTTGCTCTAGTCTTTGTTCTGCGTTGTTTGCCTGACTAACTGTGGAGTTAGTATTCCTCCTGGACTTAACTGAGGGCTCTTGTGTGATGAATGGAGATAGTATGTTTCTCTACCTTTAAATTTGAAAAAAATTCTTTAGCAGTTGAGAGGTATTAACAAAAAAAGCAGAGTTCTGTAAGATAACTTTTTAGGAGGAGAAACACAGACTTTCAAAAGGAGGAGGGTCCTGCTAGGGCAGAAGGAACAGCAGTATACATGCTTTTCTGGCATGGGTTGGGGAGAGGGAAGTGAGACTGAATTGAGGTTAGATGTTTTGAAGAGATTTCCTTTCCACTCCCCCTGCCGCCTCCTGCTGTCTGTGAACTGTAGCCTTCCTACTCTGTTTTGGATTCTTGGAAGTTTACTCCTTGAGATTGTGATAGCATTGAAGTTGATTAGACAGAAACAGACTTTATTTTTTAAGCTCCTTTTTGTGTATATTTAGTTGATTTAAAGATTGTCTCTATAACAAATATTTGTATATTGTGAGTCAACCAGTTGATTAAAATTAAAAATGCTAATGATGTGTTGGGATTAAGGTACTTTACAATTCACCTGTATTCTATCAATTATTATCAACCTAATATTTAAAAGTGATTATCTTTTAATCCTTCTGTCCATGGTGTGTGTTATTTACTTGCACACCTAATACAAATCTTTGTCATCAGCTTCTTGAGGAAGATGTTAAATATAACGAGTGCTTCACCTCATTGTTTTTGATGACAGAGATTCACACCTTTCTTTTGGCTGGTGTTTGACAATGAATAAAATCTGTGCCAAAGTTGAAATTAATTAGCTTTTGGTTACCACTGACTCACTATTTTACATACACGTGCACAATGTTTTTCAGAAAACTTGAAAAAAAATGTGGAAAATGTAGTTATCAAGAAGTTCACCTTAGTGTAAAAATTTTTGAAATACACGCATACTTACGTACACACACATAGAATCACAGTTGCGTTGTAATTATGCATGTGTAAAGAAGCAAGATGGGATGTTGTTTAAAAGTATAAACCTGAGGTAACACTAGAAGAGTTCAACTTTAGCTGTGTGATCACTAGGCAAATAGATTATATTAATACCATCTTCATAGAGGTATAAGGTTATATTGCATAATTCATGTAAAGACTTTAGCTTTCTGGCACACAGAATAACAATACTATTACCATTGTTCAAGAACTCTTTGGATTAACCTGAAATTTCCCTCTAATTTAGAACTGTATATTCCACTAATATCCCTTTGTCAGCCATATCCATGAAGACAGTATTATGAAGAAAGTGAGAATTGGACATCATAATGTGCAGCTGTAGCAGCAAAACCGATTATCAGGTTAGGTTTAGAAATGCATTCCCTCTCATGGGCAGCGATGAGTTGGTGCAGCCCTTCGGAGACCAATTGTGGTTTTCTTTGTTTCATCCTGATTTCATTAAGTGTTTGATGGTGCTGGTGACCTTAATGAGAGGGATGGGGGTAGAGGCTAGATACATTTGTGTTAGCACACATGCAAGCCGTAGAGGAGGGTGAGGAGTGGTTGAAGAGGGGCGTGTGATCTTTTCCTTAGATAGTCGTGACTCAGGGCATTGCCCCAGACTGTTCCTTCCACTCTTTCTCGCCACAGTTTGTATGTGTCTGTGCTCGTAGAGTGTTAACATTTCCGTTTCTTTTTCTTTTTATCACCTGCTTCAGTCTACCAGAAACATCTATTTTAAGGACTTTTAACATATTATTTATTTATTTGAAAGAGTTGGACAGAGAGGGAAACACACAAAAAAGAGATCTTTCATCTGCTGGTTCACTCCCCAGATGACTGCAACGGCCAGGGCTGGGTCATGCTGAAGGTAGAATCCAGTATTTTTGTTCAGGACTCCCATGTGGATGGCAAGGGCCCACGCCCTTGGCCCTCTTGTGCTGTTTTTCCCAGGCCATTAGCAGGGAGCTGCATCCCAAGTGGAGCAGCCAGAACTTGAACCAGTGCCCTGAGGGATGCCAGCATCACAGGCAGGAACTTGACCCAGTGCACCACAGTGCCAGCCCCCATTTTAAGCGTTTGAACACATTGTAGAGTAATGTTAGTGAAATATTTTTTAAGTTCATGCAAGGAGTGGTATCATTATGAAGTGTCAGAAGTTTCATTTATATTTAGGAAATATTTTCAGCAATTTGGAGAAAGGAGAAAGTCACCAGAATCTTATCACTGTTATTTGATCATTGATATTAAGGGGAAGGGAACTGCCACTGGGATCAGTTAAACAGCTGCTCTCTGCCCCTTACAGTAACCCTGTGACACGTGTAATTTCATTTTACATGTGAAGAAACAGCCTCCAGTGTCACAGGTAGTGACTAGTGAAGCAACCAGGAGGTTGGAGATAGAGACTTTGTTTTGCCTTCCTATCTTCTCTCTGTGTGTCCATATTTTTTACTTCCTTGTTTTATTTCTCAGATTTATCTCTGGATTTTTAAACCTAACATTATAACTGTTTTCCTGCCTACCCATTTTCAAGAGATGTTTTATTACCCATATTGTCTATTCATACCATATAAAGACTCTTTGTCTTGGCTGTTGTGTATTGGTACAGTGATGCTGGCCAAAATGGAAGCTGCTTTATTCTTTATTACTGAGTGTATAAAGTGAAAAAAGCAAGTTTAATTAGAATTGATAGTCTGTGGGATTAGGATGGTTATGGGTTTAATCATGCTGTCTCCTTTCTGTTGGGACATTTAACTTCAGATTACATACGAATAAAATGTATACCCTTCTTAAAGTAACTAACATTTTCACACTTTGGAAAAAGCAGCAAAATTATGTGGACACTTAACATCCCATTTAGTTACTATCATTAATTCTTACTATAATATTTAATTTATGAAAAAATATCTTAATATTGAACTCATTGGGAGGATGACACATTTTTAAAACATGCTTGTTTACTTGAAAGTTACATTGATCTTCTGTTCCCTGGTTCACACCCAACACTCACTGAGGCCAAAGCCGGCAGTATGTTTCCATGTGAGTGGCAGGGGCCCAGAGCATTGGGCCATCTTCTGCTTCCTTTCCTCAGCAGAGAGCTTTATGGACGTGGAGCAGCAGGGACACAAAGCTGCGCCTGTATGGGTTGTCGACACTCAGGCATCAGCTAAATGTGCTCCACAGTGCCAGTGCCCAGGATGACATGCGTTAAAAGATAATTTGTGAGACACAGTGGCCATTTAGCACTATGTATTTCTAAGAATGTATTTTAGATGTTCTTGTTACAAAAAAGTGAGACTGTTTGCTAATTGGTTTGACTTAATTGTTTTACAGTATATGTATACTATAGATGTACATAACTTTTATTTTTAAAAATGGTCAGAGGAAGTATAGTTTGTAACAGATTGTGTAGGTCAACACTGACCAAATAAATATGTTAAGCTGTAGATGCAATTAAAACTTTAAAATTATATAACTCTTGTTTGAAAGACTGAGCTAGAGAGACAGGCAGTGAGAGAAGTCTTCCATATGCTGGTTTACTCTCCTCAGGGCTGTAATGGCCTGAGCTGGGCCAGGCAGAAGGAGCCAGGAACCCTGAGCCTCTTGGGGTGCAGGGGCCTAAGTGCTTGGGCTCTCCTCTGCTCCCTTTTCAGACACATTAGGAGGAAGTGGAGCAGTGGCAAGTCTTGCACTGGGGGTTTGCATGTGGAATGTCTGCACTGCAGGTGACAGTTGAATCCCTCATGCCATAATGTCTGTCTCCAATGAATACATTATAGCCAGGCCTGGCACCATAGCCTGGTGGTTAAAGTCCTCGTCTTATACACCCGAGATCCCATATGGGCGCAGGTTCTAATCCCAGCAGCCCCGCTTCCCATCCAGCTCCCTGCTTGTGGCCTGGGAAAGCAGTCGAGGACGGCCCAGAGCCTTGGGACCCTGCACCCACGTGAGAGACCCAGAAGAGGCTTCTGGCTTTGGATTGGCTCAGCTCCAACCATTGTGGTCACTTGGGGAGTGAACCATTGGACAGAAGACCTTCCTCTCTGTCTCTCCTCTGTATATCTGCCTTTCCGATAAAAATAAATTTTTTTTAAAAAAAAACAAAACCTTTATAGCCATACTTTAGGAAAGGAAGCAAAATATCACTTAACTAAGTATTTCCAAAATGCTGTCATTCCATAGTATAGATGATTGCAGTATTTTGCATTTTTTTTTCTTACTAAAATCTTCAAAGTCCAGTGGTATTGCAAACTTACCTGTCAGTTTGAACTGGATAGACTTTAGGTGCCCAGGAGCGACATGTGATTCTACAGAGATGTGGAGAAAGGATGAGGTAAAAATTGATCCTTAGAGAATGGCCAAAAAGGGAATATTGCTATAAGAAATGGGAATTAAAACAGGAGATACCAGGGCAAGTGTTGTAGCCCAGGAGTTTACGCTGCTGTGCTTCATTGCGGGCATTTTAGAGGGTCAGTTCTAGTTCCATCTTCTCCACTTTTGCTTCAGCTCCCTGCTAAAGAGCCTAGGAAGCCTGTCAAAGATGGCCTGCCTCTTCGGTTCCTTGACACTAAAGGGGGAGTCCCAGATGAATTCCCAAGCGTTGGCATTCTCATCCCCAGCCACTCGGGACACTTGGGGAGTGAACTAGCAAGTGGAAGATAGATCTCCCTCTCCTTTCCTCTGTCTGTCCCTCTTTCTTTTTCAAATAAAAACAATCAGAAAGGGAGATACAAATTTTTTGAAGATATATATATATATCTGGAAAGTCAGATATACATAGATTAGGAGAGACAGAGAGGAAGATCTTCCGTCCGATGATTCACTCCCCAAGTGACTGCAACGGCTGGTGCTGCGCTGAACCGAAGCCAGGAGCCAGGAACCTCCTCCAAGTCTCCCTCGCTGTTGCAGGATCCCAAGACTTTGGGCTGTCCTTGACTGCCTTTCCAGGCTACAAGTAGGGAGATGGATGGGAAGTGGAGCTGCCGGGATTAGAGCCGGCGCCCATATGGGATCCCCGCACATTCAAGGCGAGGACTTTAGCCGCTAGACCATGCCGCCGGGCCCGGAGATATAATTTGAAACCAGATATTGGAGTAGCTTCAGTCCAGTTTAGGAAATTTGGTTTCTTAGGTGGGTGGATTGTATATTGGAAGGTACCTCATTAATGAACACTTGATGGTTGAATTACTGTATGACCTAAAATAAGAAAGATGATAGAAGAAATGTACTAAATAAAGTCTCAGATCTTCAGAGGAGGAAAGACTTCAAGTTTGGGAATATTGGTGTTCTGAGATTAGCAATATGCTGGAGATTGAATGAAGTGGATGAGAATTGTGAAAAAGTTTATAGGTTTGGCTGTTATTGGTGACTTGTTTTTAAATATTAAAGTGCATAATCTTTTGAGCATAACTCTGTGGTTTCTTTTGTATTATAAATAGACCCCAGTAACTTCTACCCAGGTCACTGTTAGAGGGAAGACATTTTCTACAATGAAAAGTTTTTGTGTTCCCTCTTCTCCCTCACAGAATCACCATTCTGATCTGTGTCAGCAGAAATGAGTTTTGTTGAAGAGCTTGTCCTCCTTTCTGAGGGTACTTGGAGTTGACGTTTGAATGTTTCCTCCATTTCTGTCCTTGTTTGCCATTTGGAGGCAAATGATGGTTGGTACCATGGCCCTTTTGTTTTTTTTTCCAGCATGATTTATGCTCATATCAGAGTGCTTCTTTGCACTAATGACCTTTTGGAGGTTAACTTTATGCCTTGGAAATTTGTTACAACGTAGAGATTTGAACTGTCACCAATGATAACATAGTATCTGGCTGTCATTACAGTATTCTCCAGGCATATAGCCAATAAGTAGGTGGAGGAGGCCTTCCATTGCCTCCTTGTATAGATGTTTTTTGGAGCCTCTCTAATAGAAACTTCAGGGTCTTATGAAAGTTAGCTTTGAGGGTTCAGGTTGCTTGATAAGATCTATCTATCTATATCTATAGTGGATATAGAGGTGGTAATAAATTGATGGACTTCTATCTACGGCTCAGTATGCATCTTTCAAATAGAAGGAGTTGTGAACACCTGTGGACAGTTGTATAAAAGTTTGAATAAAAACTCAAAGGAGACTGTTAACTGAGTACTGAAATGAAACATAATTGTTGCTAATGATTTTTACTTGTAGTGCTTTCTTCAGGATTTTTTTCCAAATGGAGTTAATAGTTGCAGCATTATTATTCCTTGGCATTGAGTAATGGAAGCCTTTGGTGTGTTACTTATAATAAAATAAAATGTGTATAATTATCAAAATATTTCTCTGCATTCCAAAATATATACCTAGTTTTGAAGAATGAATAATTTTTTGTAAACTGTACAGAAATAGGCATGAAAAGATTTTCTCATTAACATTTAATTATGAATACTTTTTTTTTTTAAAGATTTTATTATTACTGAAAAGCCGGATATACAGAGAGGAGGAGAGACAGAGAGGAAGATCTTCCATCCGATGTTTCACTCCCCAAGTGAGCCGCAACGGGCCGGTACGCGCCAGACCGATGCCGGGACCAGGAACCTCTTCCAGGTCTCCCACGCGGGTGCAGGGTCCCAAAGCTTTGGGCCGTCCTCTCCTGCTTTCCCAGGCCACAAGCAGGGAGCTGGATGGGAAGTGGAGCTGCCGGGATTAGAACCGGCGCCCATATGGGATCCCGGGGCTTTCAAGGCGAGGACTTTAGCCGCTAGACCACGCTGCCGGGCCCAATTATGAATACTTTTGAGGTTAATGATAATTATTTACATAAATAAGTATTGCCTTTTGAAATTTGCAGAAAGTTTATTGAATATACTCTTGTTCCGAGAATTTATTTTTAAAGATTTATGTATTTTTTATTACAAAGTCAGATATACAGAGAGGAGAGACAGAGAGGAAGATCTTCCATCCGATGATTCACTCCCCAAGTGACTGCAGCGACCGGTGTTGCGCCGATCTGAAGCCGGGAACCTGGAACCTCCTCTGGGTCTCCCATGCGGGAGAAGCTACTAGGCTAAAAACAGAAAAGTAATTTCCTGTACATGTATATATGTATTGAAATATTCATAACATGCTCATTAAAATGGTGCAAGTATTAATGAGAAGATTAAAGAGGTGGGCATTTGCTTTGCATGTAGGAAACCATCGGCTTGGGTCAGAGTATCTGAGAGTCTGGGCTGGGTTTCCTGCTGCAGCTCCTGATTCCAGGTTCTTGCCATTGCAGCTTGGAAGCAGCAGGTGACAGCTCAGATGTTGGTGTCCCTGCTGCTCACATGAGGAACCTGGATTGCATCCATGAACTTGTGTGTTTAACTTCTTTTGAGATGACCTGTTACTTTAGACTGCACAAATGCGTGAGATCATGGAGCTTGTCTTTCTGTGCTTCACTTACGTTTAGTTCCATCCATGTTACAATTGACAAGATTTCATCTTTTTTGTCAGTCTCAGTCCAGTGTGTATGTGTATCAGATTTTCTTTATTCATCATTGGATAGACATACAGGTTGTTTCCATTTCTTTGCTGTTGTGAATAGTGCTTGGTAACATGGGAGTACAGACGTCTCTTTGAGAGGTGGGCTTCATTTCCTTTGTGTTTGTACCCAGGAGTGGAACTGCTGGATCACATGATAGCTCTGCTTTGATTTTTTGTTTTCCACAATAGCTCTGCTAGCTTATGTTTCCATCAACACTGCACATGTTCCCTTCATGTCCTTGCCAACACTTGTTGCCTTTTGCTTTCTGACAGCAGTCCAGCTGGGTGAGATGATGGCTCCTGGTGCTTTAGGTCGGCCTTTCCTTGAGGAGTAGTGATGCTGAATGGTTTTCTCTGTTCTTGTTGACAGTTTGTCTTCATTTGAGAAATGTCTACGGGAATTTTTAAATTAGATTTTTTGGGGGGGACTATTGAGGATTTTGCCTCTGTATTCCTCAAGCATATTAGCTTTCAATTTTTATTGAATCCTTGTCTGGTTTTGGTTTTAAAGTGTAATGCTAATTCCATAGAATCAGTCTGGAAGAGTTCCTTCTTTTTTTTGTCGGAAAAATTTAAGAAGGATTACTTCATTAAGCATTTGGTAGGTTTCAGCAGTGATGTCATCTTGTCCTCGGCTTTAATTTGATGGCGGATTTTCTAAACAAAGGAGGCCGTAAAACCAGCAATGCTTAGAAAACACAGAACAGTTCTTAGAAATTTAGAATATGAAATATTAAATTGAAAATTTAGAAAACGATAAAGTTGGGAATTAAATTCTTAAGATTGGAAAATAAAGTATCTCCCACAAAGTAAAATAAAACTACAGAGATGAATCAAAGGAGAAAATAGGAGACCTCGAAGATCATACATGAAAAATAATTTTAAAATGGATAGAATATTAAGAATAATTGAAGAACAGAGAGTAGGTGCTCATCTAGCCGAGTGCTTAAACTGCCTGCATCCCAAGTTGGAAGATGTTGGTTTCCTTCCTAGGTTATCTCCGGACTCTTGCTTCCTGCTAATGCAGACCTCTGATGGTGATGCCTCAAGAAATGGGCTCTTCACCCACTTGCGAGACCTGGATTGAGTCCACGGCTTTTGGCCTCAGGTTTAGCCCAGCCCCAGCCATTGTGGGCCACTGGGGAGTGAATCGGCCTCTGTGTCTTCTAACTGTCTACTTTCAGTTAAGTAAAATGTCCACAATGAAAGAGCTTCCTTAGTGCCCAGAATAGTGATTTTTGAAAACAACTATATCAAGGTAAATGATGACAAAATTTGGGACACCAGAAATAAAAACTTTCAGAAGTGGAGCATATAAAAGGGATTAGGAATTGGAAGTTATGTAAAGTACTCTGATGGACTAATAGATTGAAATCTGGAAGAAAGTTATTCCAAACTCTTCATTTTATTATCTACCAAGTTTTCAAGTTGGGAGTTGACCAGCATTAAGAAATGGGAGGTTTACTTACAGTGTAACTTAGGAAGCTACTGAAAGGGTCTGTCCAAGTGATGGAGTGAAACAGAATGAGGAGTCTGTGAAGTAAGATCCAGTAGGAAACAGTTTAGGATGGTAGTGATGAAGAGGCAGGTCCGAAGAATAAGTGCTTTAGATTGGGATAGGAGGACTGAAGAATCAACGTGGTATATCTTCAGGGGAAGAAAGTTGAGGGGGTTTTTTGTGTGAATTATTTCATGAAGTATATTTGTAATTTTCTTGTGATTTCTTAAGATACTTCGTTGAGTTGGAAATATTTGTTCCTCTTTTGTTCTTTGGAGAGCTTTAGAAGGAGTAGTATTAATTTTAGACATTTAGTTTGAATATAGTTTTCACCAGAGTAGCCATCGTCTTGGACTTTTTGTTGTGGGAAGTCCCCCCCACCACACACACACACTTTAAAGGTTCATTGAATTTTTTGAGAGTCAGGGTTGCAGAGGTATCTTGCATCTGCGTGTTTGCTTCCCAGATGACCCCAATGGCTGGGATTTAGCCGGACCAAAGCCAGGAGACGGAAGCTTCTATAGACCTCCTGTATGGACGGCAGGCGCTTGTGTCATCTCCTTTTCCCAAGCCTTGGAAGGGGATCAGTGGGTACATGAACCAATACCCAATGGGATGCTGGCATTCAGGATGGCTGTTTGACTCATTGTGGTATGTAGTTTACTAGAAAGTTGTCTTTCATCTGTATTAACTGATTTGTTGGTATGCAGTTACTCTTAAGTTTTCCACATAATCCTTTGTGTTTCTTTTGTGTCCCACAGTTAGGATCTCTTTTTCCAATTTTGACTGTTACAATTCAGCTAGTTTGTAATTAGTTTAGCTGAGGGTTTGCTGTTCTCTCTCTCTAATAGGATTTGTTTATTATAATTGCAAAGTCAGATATACAGAGAGGAAGAGACAAGACAAAGATCTTCCACCCTCTGGTTCACTCCCCAGGTGACTGCAATAGCCAGAGCTGAGCTGATCCAAAGCCAGGAGCCAGAAGCTTCTGGGTCGCCAGTGCTGCTCTAGGGTCCCAAGGCTTTGGGCCGTCCTTGACTGCTTTCCCAGGCCACAAGCAGGGAGCTGGATGGAAAGCAGGGCTGCCGGAATTAGAACTGGCACCCATATGGGATCTTCCTTCCACATGAAGGAAGCTGGAAGGGAAGCGGAGCAGCCAGGAAACGAACTGGTGCCCATATGGGTTCACAGTGTGTGCAAGTCAAGGATTTAACCACTTAGCCATTGTGCCAGGCCCTTCATTTATTTCTATTGTTATCTACTTTTCTCCTAACTTCTTTGACAGCTTCATAATGTTTTGATGTTAAGTTGTAGATTTCTGAGCTTATCCTACTTATTTTTCCAATGACTTGCTTTTTTGCAACTTTGTCAAAAATCGGCTGAGTAACCTTGTATATGGTAGTGATACAATCTGGAGGGATTACAGGAGTACTGTAAGATAATTATCATTTTGGGGGCCTGGCCCGGCCCAGTAGCCTAGCAGGTAAAGCTCTCACCTTGAATGCGCAGGGATCCCATATGGGTGCTGGCTTTAATCCCTTTAGCCCCTTCTCATCCAGCTCCCTGCCTGTGTCCTGGGAAAGCAGTCGATGACGGCTCAAAGCCTTGGGACCCTACACCCATGTGGGAGACCTGGAAGAGGCTCTTGGCTCCCGGGCTTTGGATTGGCTCAGTTCTGGCCGCTGCAGCTGCTTGGGGAGTGAACCAATGGACTGAAGATCTTTCTTTCCTTCTCTCTATATATCTGCCTTTCCAATAAAAATAAATCTTAAAAAAGTTATCATTTTTCTTAAATAGGTATTTGGATCTAGAATGAAAAATTAAGAGAACTGTAAATGTATTATCTAGAAATATGGGGGTTGTAGGAAAGAATGATATGTATGTTAGTCATCAAAGCCCAATTAAAATATGTGTGAACAGGATATATTACAGAGTAGTTAGTGCCTTAGTGGTCACTTCGGAGTTTCACACATACTTTGATTTTAGAACATTTTCCCGTAAAAAGGAAACAGAAAAATTACCACTTAAATATTAGAAACTGAGTAATTGTTTAATGACTTCCTAGTCAAAAATCAAAATATTGCTAGATCCCACACTGTGCCCTTTTCTAAGCAAGCATCTCCCACTTTCCAGCCCACCATGGTTTTCTTTGTATTTTTTACCACCTAGTAGTACAGTTTTGACTATTACAGTTCTGAAAACTAATGTAAATGAATCCTAGGTTTTTCCAGCGTGATGCTCATGGGATTTGTCTTTCTTATTGGGTATGCCTGAAGTTCATTTATTTTCATTACTGTATAACCTATTGTGTGAATATTCCACAATTCTTGCATATTACAGTTTGTGAAATTTGTGTTATTTCTGAATTTAGCATTTTTAGTTAAAAAAAAGATTTCTTTTACTTGTAAAAAGTGAAGTTATAGCAATGAGGAGAGCTAGAGATATCTTCCTTCTAATGGTTAACTTCCAAAATGAGAGATGGGCCAGGCTGGAGCTGGGTGCTTCTTGTCTCCAACATGGGTGTAGATGTCCAGGCACTTGGACCATCCACTACTGCTTTCCCAGGTGGATGAACAGAGAGCTGTTAGGAAGTGGAGCAGCCGGGACTCTATGGGGTGCTGGCATCAAAGGCAGCAATGTAGCCTGTTAAACCACTGTACAGGCTCCCCTGTCCCAGCTTTGGCATTTTAAGAGTAATGCTGCCATTCCCCTTTTCATTCTTCTGACTTAAAGCTTCCGTGCCTTTATGTTTTAGAGTTGTTTGGAGGTAACATTGTTTTTATTTTCAGTTAAATCTTAGACTTCTAACAAAATTAATTAAAATTGTGTATAACTACTGATGTATTTGGACTTTCGCCTAATTATGTGTTTTCTATTTATCTTGCTTTATTATTTTTCTTACCTCTCTTGCCATCTTTTGGATTCAGCAATTTTCTGACTATTTCTCATCCCTCAGCTACCCTACAAACTCTTTATCTATTGGCCACAAACCTAGATTTTTATTATATGAAAATGCCTTTTTGTCATCTTGATCTTTGAAGGATGATGTCACTGGATAAAGATGTCTTACAGTCTATACAAATTATGTTTTCTGTTTTGAGCTAGTCATTAATTATATTGTCACTTCCCATATGTAAGCAGTCATTTTTCTGTGACTACTCTCAAGATTGCCTTTTTGAATTTTAGCAACTTGATTTTGTGTGTGTGTGTGTGTGTGTGTGTGTGTGTGCGTGTGTATGTGTATACATGGACCGACGCCCATAAGGGCTCCTGGGCACCCACAAGGCAAGGATGTAGCCACTGAGCGGGCTCTGGGCCCTGTGTATTAACTCTGACATTCAGGCATAGGCCCCTTTTTTTCCTGAGTAGGAGTCACATTATCCTGTTTGTGTATCATGTATTTTTTTGGATGAATTCTTGATATTATAGATATGTCTTAGTGACTGGATTCTGTTAATATTCTCTTCAGAATTACTGATCTTTGTTTTAGATAGGTAATTTATTTGTCTGGGCTTAGACTGTGAGCTTGGTTTTCCCTTAGATTTGCAACTGCTGCTAATTCTGGCTTCCAGGGGCTGCTTTTGGGCGTGGCTTCCTGGATGTTTCTCTGTGTTTGAGTAGACTGATTGTCATTCCAAAGATTTTGGTGGAGTTTCTAGTGAGATTTTGAAGCTTTTCCTGTGATTTTTTTTTCTGCTTCCAGGGGATTCTCTATTGATACCTAAATGTTTTGAATTCGAGGTTCTATCATCTAATACTTCAACCTTGGCCTCTTAACACGTGAACTTTGCAGAATTAGCTTCACAGCCACTCAAATTATACATTGGGGAATATGGTCTGTGAAAAATGAGACAAACTCATAGTGCAACTCTGATTTTTAAGTGTAATGTTTTCTCTGGGCTCTGCCTGTCTGTCTACAATTGCCTCAGTTCTCTGTGCATAGTTTGTACTTAGAATTTTTGTTTCACCCTCTTGGATTTTCTCATTTAAATTTCCAACTGACTTTGTAACCTGAACATATCCCTACGGTGATCCTGTTTCTCCAGAGATAATTTTTGTTTGCTTTGACAGATACGTAGAGTGTCACCAACTGAGATGATCCTAGTTAAATTTTGGAGATTGACATATTTTTAATTTGGCAACATTAATGTTTTCAGTAGGGACCTACAGTGAATGCAAGCACTCATTTATTTCTGGCTCATTCAAGTTTAGTCCTTTAGAGTTTCAAACAATGGACAGAGTGTAGTGGGGCTTTCACCATTTCTAAACCTTGGTCCTACCCTAGCTCTGCTAGAGTGTCAGAAACAGTGATCAGTTTCTCAGTTTGCAAAAATCCAAGGCAAAAGCATCCCTTGATGATTCACATCTGTAGGCATCCATCTTTTCTGGAATATTGGCATAATCACCATCATTGTATGGTTAACCTTCTGATACCTTCAAGTTAATGGTTTGTAATATTTTATTCAGTTTCTCCAGTAGTTTCTCAGTGGGAGGGTTAATAAGTTTTACCGAGTCTGGTATTGCTCTAGTTATTTAAAGCATGTTTGAATGATTGAATGCATATAGCATTAGAATGTCTCTTGGGTTATATTTCTGCTGTAGTGGCTTCATTTCTAAATCTGTTGGCTCTGTGAAATGTCAAAGATAGCCGCTGTCTGCTCTGACCTACATCATTCTCATAGCTCTTGGTTCCAGTGAACAGAGTGGTAGTTTCCCAGTAGTGAATTTCAGTTCCTCCACTTGTTCACTAACACTTTATATGGTAGATCTTATTAATATTAGCCATTCGTATAGTTAGAGGGAATTTCTCTGTGGCAGAATAAGAGAATGAAAAAGAATAAGTGTATGTGCACATGCAAGCGCCTCCATGTGTTGGTTTACTCCTCAAATGCTCCCAGTAGCCAGGATTGGGCCAGGGTAAGGCCAGGAGCTTAGAACTCCATCCTGGTCCCCCATGTGGGCAACAGGGACCTAAACATTTGAACCAGGATGCAGTAGCAGGAAGCTGGGTCAGAAGCAGCATGGCCAGGATTTGAACCAGCACACTCATGCCAGATGTGGACATCTCAGGTGGAAGCTTAACTGTGCTGTAATACCAACCTCTGCCGAATGCTTCAAAGCATTTCTGGATTGCTTATAAATGGGTATGTAGTGGTTTTAAGAAACATTGATGGGTCTTGTGCAATGGTTCAATTGGCTAATCAGCCATGCAAGTGCTAGGATCGTGTATGGCACCGGTTCATGTCCCAGCTGATCTGCTTCCTGCTTGTGGTCTGGGAAGGCAGTGGAGGTCGGCCCAAAATCTTGGGACCCTGCCAACCACTTGGGGAACCTGGAAGAAGCTCCAGGCTTCTGGCTTCTGGCTTTGGATCAGCTCTGCTCTGGCTGTTTTGGCCACCTGGGGGTTTGTGTAGCTCTCTTTGTAGTACGTGTCCCTGAGAACTCTCCTTGTTTTGGCTTCTTTGGACTTCCGGATCGGTTTTCTTATGAGGGGGACGAGCGGATTCTGGCTGGTGCTCCTTCCTTGGAGAGGAGTGTGTTCTTTCTCCAGGTAGTAGGTTGTTCACCTCATTGATTCACTTTCTTGAGGGCTTACTATTAGTGGTTGCCCTTGATATCCAAAAACTGTTGTTCATTTGTATTCTGGTTTCTTAAGGTTTTTCAGACAGGAAGGCAAACTCAATGCTTGTTATTTCATCTAGCTCCATGTATGCATTTTTTTCCCTTGTTAAAAAAAAAACACACAGTGCCCTTGAGGTTCATCCATGTTGTAGCATGTGAAAAGCTTTCCTTCTTTAAGGTTTCACAATAATCTGCTGTGAGCAAATAGTACATTTCCTTTATTGATAAGTCATTTGTTGATGACCATTGCGTTGCTTCTAACTTACAGATGAGATCTTTGAATTTTTTCTTTAAGATTTATTTTTATTAGAAAGGCAGATATATAGAGAAGAAGATCTTCCATTCGATGGTTCACGCTCCAAGCAGCCGCAATGGCTGGAGCTGAGCCAATCTGAAGCCAGGAGCCAGGAGCTTCTTCTGGGTCTCCTACGTGGGTGCAGGATCCCTACGTTTTGGGCCGTCTTCGACTGCGTCCCAGGCCACCAGCAGGGAGCTAGATGGGAAGTGGAACCACTGGGATTAGAACCGGCATCCATATGGGATCCCAGCGCTTTCAAGGCGAAGAGTCTAGCTGCTAGGCTGTCATGCCAGGCCTGAGATCTTTGAATTTTTTGCTTTGGATTCCTGCTTTTGGAATTTTTCAGTTTTGGGTTTGTTTGTTTTGCTGTGATTTTTTTTCCCCTTAAAAATATTTCTGTTTATTATATTTTTTGACATTCTTTACATAGTTAATTAAAACATAGTTAATTAAAACAATTCTTTTAAACATAGTTAATTAAACATAGTTAATTAAAACAATTCTTTTTAAGGAATTGTGATTCTGTTTTTGGTAATAGTATCTTTTTTTTAAATTCCTACCAGTGGTAGTATACCAAACGTTCTAGTTTCTCCACATCCTTGTCGACACTTATTTTTAATTTTTTTTATTTCTTTGAGAGGTAGAGAGTGCCAGAGTGCTAGCAAGGTTAGCAGCACTCTCCCAGCTGTTGTTTTATTCCCTAAATGCTCCTTCAGGCCCTCCTGACCAGAATCCAATCAGAAGTTGGGTGTTCAGTGTAGGTCTCCATGTTGTGTGAGGAGCCAGTCCCTTGAGTATCACTGCTGTTTCCCAGATCTGCAGTAGCTGGAGTCAGGAGGAGAGCCGAGAATGGAATCCCTCCGCCTCTAGACCAAACTCCTTGCTTTGGTTTTCTTTTCTTGTTTTTTTTGAAAGTGGCCATCCTAATAGAAATTAATGTCTCTTTGTGGTTTTGATTTGCATTTCTCTGATAGTTGGTGATGTTGAGCAACATTTCATGTGCTTGTTTTCTGTATCTTCTCTGGAAAAATCTCCATACAACTATTTCACATGTTTCTAAATTTAGGATATTTTGTCATTGCCTATAAAAGTTTCAAATATGGTTTCCATATTAATCAGTTACATGATTTGCAAATACTTCTGTCTCACAGGTTCCAACTTTATTGTTCTGTTTCCATTGATGATACTGTCTCATTTTATGATTTTTTTTCCTCTTTGGTTGCCTGTGGTTTTATTGTCATATTCAAGAAATCATACCTAAACCAATGTTCTGAAGCTTTTGCTGTATTCTTTCTGGAGTTTTATAGTTTTAGGTCTTAGGTTTTAATTTTTATCCACTTAAAAAAAAGATATATTTTGTTTTTATTTGAAAAGCAGAGTTACACATAGAGAAGAAAAGAGAGATCATCTGCTGGTTCACTTCCCGAAATGGGGAAGAGCTGTGGTCATTTGAAGCCAGGAACCAGGAGCTTCTTCCAGATGTGTCACATGGGTGCAGGGGCCTTTGCTGCCCTCCCAGGCCATAAGCAGGGAGTTGGTTCAGAAGTGGAACAGCTACAGCATGACCTGGACCTCCTATGGGATGCTAGCCATTGGTAGAGCTATGTCCCAGAGCTGATCCTGATCTTTATCCATTTTGAGTTAGTTATGGTAAATGATAGCATTCTGAGTTCATTTTTGCATCATATTTTGCATGTGGATATTGGGTTTCCACAGCACCAATGTTGAGGAGACCATCCTTTCCTGCATTCTATAAATCTTTGATACTCTTAGAAAAAGCCCTTTTACCATAAATGCTTATAAAAGGTCAATGAGTGTTTCTGGTTCATTTTGTTCCATTGATTTATATGTTTATCAGTATCACTACTGTCTTGGATAGCGTCCCAGAGATACTTTGTCAAATTAAAAATCTTTTTTTTTTTTTTTAAAGATTTATTCATTTTATTACAGCCAGATATATACAGAGGAGAGACAGAGAGGAAGATCTTCCGTCCGATGATTCACTCCCCAAGTGAGCCGCAACGGGCCGATGCGCGCCGATCCGAAGCTGGGAACCTGGAACCTCTTCCGGGTCTCCCACGCGGGTGCAGTGTCCCAATGCATTGGGCCGTTCTCAACTGCTTTCCCAGGCCACAAGCAGGGAGCTGGATGGGAAGTGGAGCTGCCGGGATTAGAACCGGCGCCCATATGGGATCCCGGGGCTTTCAAGGCGAGGACTTTAGCCGCTAGGCCACGCCGCCGGGCCCTAAAAATCTTTTAAAAGTATTATTTATTTGAAAGGCAGAGTTAATAAGAGGAAAAGAGAAAGTCAGTTTTCTATCTGCTTGCTCACTGCCCAGATGACCACAACAGGCCAGGAAGCCAAGGGCCAGGAACATTTTCCTGGATTTCTTATATAGGTGTAGGGGCCCAAGCACTTGGACCATCTTCTGTTGCTGGTTTAGGCACATTAGCAGGGAGCTGGATACGTAGCGGAGCAACTGGAATACAGACTATGGTGCACATATGGGATACTGGCACTGCAGGCTGCAGTTTTATGTACTACACCGCAATGCCAGCCCATAAAAATACAGTCTTCAACAGAAGTTTTGAAACTGTGTCTTACATGTATTGATTTAGGGCCAGTGTTTTGACACATTGGGTTAAGTTACTGCTTTTGATACCAGTATCATACTGAAATGCCGGTTTTTAGTACTGGTTACTCTGCTTCCAGTGTTAGCTTCCTGCTAGTGCACCTGGGAAGGCAAGAACCGATGGCCCATTTGGGATCCTGCCACCCATATGGGAGGCTTGGATGGAGTTCTGGCTCATGATTCTGCCTGGTTCAGACCTTGCTTTTGCAGTCCTTTGGGAGGTGAGTCAGATGAAATACTGCTCTCTGTCCCATTCCTGCCTACGGCATTACTCCATCTTTCCAATAATTTTTTAAAGTGCTTGTTTTGTTTTCAGGAAGTGGATATGATTGAAAGTTTTTCCAAATTTTTTTGTAATGCAAGTGAACAGAAACAAAACTAAGATTGATTTGTGTGCATGGTTTTTTTATTTTTATTTTTAAAGTGTAAAATGTGCATTGCAGTGTTTACCATTTTAACTGTTGGTAAGCATCTTACTTTTACATAGCTTTAAGTACGTTTGTGTTGTTAGGCAACCATGTGTATGTTCTTTTATATGTAGTAGTTTACCAGAACTGCCATAACAAAATACAGCCTGAATGGCTTAAAGAATAGAAATATGTTTTTTTATAGTTTGGTCAGATTTGGTGTATGTTGAGAACTCTGTCCTTGCAGTTGGTTTTTCTTGTATCTGTATGCATAGAGTATTTTTTTATAAGGACACTGGTTATACTACATCAGAGTCCCATCCTTATGACCTCTTCTAACTTAATGACCTCCTGAATGGCCCTATCTCCAAATACCAACATATTCATGGTTAGGGCTTCAGTATAACTTTTTTTTTCTGGTGGGGTACAGTTAAGTCTATTGCATCTTTTGCTGGATTTTATGTTTAGTATATGCTTGCAAAGAGGGAATCTCAACTGAACTTGAACTGTGGTTATGCAACAAGGTGGAGGAATCCACCATGGGGGGAGGGTGTGGGGAGGGGTGGGGAGAATCCCAGTACCTATGAAACTGTGTCACATAATACAATGTAATTAATGAATAAAAAAAAAAAGTTATGTTAGGATACAATGGAACACTATTCAATACCCTACAATAAAAATTAAAAAAAAGTCTATTGCATCTTCTGTGTAGCAGCAGTGTTAATTTATATCCTTGCGAACCTATCATTTTTTTGTACATTAGGTGCCTATGACTGTTCTTACAAATTCCCACAAATGGGGTGGCTTAAAACAACAAATTTATTCTCTGTTTTGGAGGCTCAAAGTCTGAAATCGTATTTCTGGACCAAAATAAAAGTGTTGACAGGGCTGTTGTTTACCTGGAGGCTGTGGAGGAGAATCCATTCTTTGCTGGTACTGGTAACTGCTGGCATTCTTTATGGTGGTGAATGCCAACCTTTTATTTTTTTATTTATTTATTTTTAAAAGTTTTATTGGAAAGGCAGATAGAGAGGAGGAGAGACAGAGAGGAAGATCTTCCACTTGATGGTTCAATCCCCAAGCAGCCACAACAGCTGGCACTGAGCCAATCCAAAGCCAGGAGCTCTTCCATCTCCCACGTGAGTGCAGTATCCCAAGGCCCTTTGGTAGTCCTCGACTGTTTTCCCCGGCCACAAGCAGCGAGCTGGATGGGAAGTGGGGCTGCTGGGTCTAGAACCGGTGCCCATATGGGATCCTGGCGCTGTCAAGGTGAGGACTTTAACCACTATGCTATCGCGCCGGGCCCAATGCCAGCCTTTTAAAAGTTTTGTGCTCCATTTTCTCATCACATTCTTTGTAGTCACATTTTCCCCACATCTTTAATAAGTACACGTGTGACTGCATTCAAAGTACATCCAGATAATCTGTGACACTTTAATATTCACAAAATCTTTTCTTTCCACCCTTAAATTGGTTAACAGTCATAGATTCAAGAGATTATAGTGTAAATATCTTTTGTGAAACCATTCTTGGTCTATAAAATGTCATAAGCTTGGCTTTGATTATACATTTGGATTATGCATTATACACTTTTGGTTATACATTAGTTTTTAACAAGTCCTGATTACTAGTGGTGGGTGGGAGTTGAAGGCATTGAGTGGCAGAGAATATTTTCATCTTTTCTAGACACTGTAGACCTGGATCTGTAGATCTCTGTTTGGTCCTGAGAAAAAGTATGAGCATCACTTCAGGAATTTATTGGTAATGCAAATTCTCAGGCTCCCATATACATTTACTAAATTAGGAAGTTTGGGTGGAAGAGCCTAGCAATTTGTGTGTAATAAGCCTTAAAACTGATTCTAAACGGATCCTTTTGCCCCTGTACAGCTGACGGTGGCAGAGGTGGCTCTGAGCTAGTTCTGCCTGCAGTCACCTTGATCCCGTGTGTTCCTTGGGAGCAACGGGTGGCTTCAGGGGCCTGCTGGGAGTCCTTTTGCCCCAGCCTAGCTGGTGGTGGCAGAGGTGGCTCCAGATTGGGCCTGCCTGGAGTCACCTTGATCCTACTTGCTCCACAGGAACAGCGAGTGGCTTCAGGGGGCTGCTAGTGGTCCTTTTACCCCAACCCAGCTAGCAGTGACAGAGGTGGCTCCATACTGGGCAGCTTGTGTGCCAACAGCACTGGGCAAAGCCCTCAGGCCACCCGGTGGTGACACGCTCTAGGGACTTGGGTGTATAGGCTTACATGGGATATGGGCTGTGGCATAAGTGAGGCTGAGCGGGACCTCAAGGTTCATGTCCAGGAGAGGAGTGACTACTGATGGACAACAGTGGACAAGGCCACTGTACTTCGAGGTAAGTGAGCATGCTGAGTCCAGGCGGTTCTGAGGGGGGAACAGGAGGACCTTTAAAGGTCAATCTGAAGCACCAGCTAACGTGGCAGACCTGAGCTGTGATAGTTAGCATCGACCATCACTGAGCACCACTCATTGGCACAAACTAAAGCCCAGGTCACAGCCTACCAGACAGGGCAAGATCACAGTAACCACCAGTGAGAATCAGATTAGGGGAAGGGTGAAGTTAGGATGGGACAAGATAATAACTAGTGTGTGAGAGAATCGGGCCTTGTGGCAGAATATGAGGGGGATAAGTGGGCTCATCCCTGTGGAACTGCAATCTCCGCTGGCACTCCTAAGAACTGTGGATGGGAACAGACCTACCTGGGGAACTAAGGGGACACCCCAGCTGGGTTGGGAATCTCACTGGTGAGCATGAGAGCTGGGCTTAGGGCAGCAGGCTGGGCTGGCCCTGGCTATAACCTCCCTCAGTGTGGGTGTGAACTGGGGCTGGAGAGCAACAGACTGGGCTACACTCCAGCGCTTGCTGGTACTCATGAGCATCAGGGTGGGTGTAGAAAGGGCTGGTCTGGGTCTTGACTTCTGCTGAACTATATGAAAGCTGTGTCTGGGCATGGACCAGGTATGGCTAGGCTGTAACACCCAACAGTAAGAACCAGAATGGGTGTGGGTTGGTTGAGCAAAGCCACTGTTCCTGCCTGGGCAAGAAGTGGATAAAGCCAGCCTGGGCCAGGGATCCACTGTTACGTGAGATCTGCCGTTGGGAGGAGACCCAACAGAGGAGCCTGGGAAAATCCTTTGTAGGGATACAGTCCATGCAGGTGAGCACAAGAACCAAGTCAAGGAGCAGCCCTGACCATGCCAGGTTACAGTACCCGCCAGCCTAAATGTGGCTCAGGTGTGGGTTCAGACCAGACTTGGCCAGTTCACAACATCTACTGGCAGAAATGAAAACCAGGACAGGGTGCAGGAAAGGCCAGGTCAGGCTGCTGTGCTAACCAGCTCAGATTGGGGATGCTGCAGTTAGGCGAGCCATGCCAGCCTGGAGTCTGTGGTAGCCGAGTTTGTAAGCCACAGGGGTGGGAGATCTGGCTGGCGCTCGGATCGCTTGGCCCAGGTCCTGGAACCTGCCTGCTGGGTAGGTGCCAGGCTCATAAGCCCAGGGGGTATGGGATCCTGTGGGGCTTGGGTTGCCTGACCCGGATCCTGGGGCACGCAATGATGTAGGTGCTGGGTTCATGAACCTGGGGGTGGAGGATCTAGTGGGGCTTGGGTCGCCTGGCCTGGGTCCTGTGGCCCACATGTGAGTTGGGTGCCAGGTTTGTGAGCCCTGTGGATGGGGATTTGGCAGGACTTTGGCTGCCTGGCCCTGGTCGTTGGACCTGCCTGTGAGTGAAAAAGGCAGAGCAGTGGACACAGACCCTGATGCACATGGAGAATATGGCAGCTCATTTGGTACTGCAGCAGAAGAAGGAGAACAGAGCGAACTGGACAACTACCCCAGCAAATGAGGACGGCAAAAATCTGGGTGAATGGAAACTTGAGGTCAACTAAGTCAGTCAATAGACATTGGAAGGGTTGCCTCACCCGTAAATCGGTGAAATAGAGAGCATTTCAGAACTATCCAAATCACTTGGTCAGAACCCTCAGAAGATGCATACGCTGGGGCTCTGAGTTGATACTGGGTTTCCAATCCCTGGGTACTTGGACATTTGGGAGACTGGGTGTGGCTTCCCCCAGAGACAAGAAGAAATAGAGAATTTGGAAGCAATGATTTCATCCGCTTTTCCCTACCCTCAGTGCTTCCCAACCTGGGCCAACCATGTTGTCATGAAAAATAAAACAAAAACAAAAATAAAAACAAACTGATTCTAATGCAGCTTAAAATTTCAGAACCACTTATTTAAATTATTGACCTGATTAATATTAAAAATTATATTTGCTTTTCAATTCTTTTCTGTATAAAGGTGATACTTAAATTAGTCCAAGGTTTTAGAAACAGACAGTTGGTGGTTTTAAATTTTAGTACTTACTGCCAAGGAGAGAGTTCATAGGCCCGTGTGAGCCTCCCATTACAATGGAAAGGGTAGTTGTGGATGGGGGAAGGTGAGTAAGATAAATGTTTGTTTTCCCTCCTCTTTGTGAGGGTTGAAAGTCCACCATTCCTTCTTGTGAGTCTCAGTTCATGGGAACAGAGGTGGTCTCCTTTGGTTTTTGCCTTAGGGGCCCTGATGAGGGGAAGAATGTTCTGAGGGTGTTACAGGAGTGGTCTTGATCTGAGAAGTTGTCAGCTTCCTTGCACCACAGGGCAGAGATTCTCTCTAAGGCCCATTGGCTGTCCACCTGTACGTTAGTGTGTCCACAGAGCCAAGTGCATGATGTAAAACCTGGTCTGGAGTGTTGTTCAGCCTGTCCTTTCCATCCTTTGAGGAGGTGCTCAAAGTCCTCTGTTGACTTAGGTGAGATGGCTGTCTTACTCAATGTCAGCAACTTGAGGTGACCCCATCTGGCAACATGTGCTTCCTAGTTGGCCTTGTGTCTGTCATTTCCCTGAGATCAGGGATTGAACCCAGCAGTCTAGTTGGGGGTGCCGTAAGAAACCTCAGTGGGAGGTCCTCAGACCTGGCTCTCATGTTTGTCAGCTAATGTAAGGTCAGGCTCAGCATGGCCTCTGTACCAGCCAACATACATATCAGTGACTGCAGCTGGCTGCCAAGTCCCACTCTGCAGCTCTGACTCTCATGCAGTGTGCTGTTACCTAGCCAGCCCAGCCACCCCCAGGCCCAGCTCTTGTGTACGCAAGTGGCTGCTGAGGCCTAGTTGTGACAACGCTGTGTAACCCCCACCAGACCTGATCCGGCCCTAGGTTTTTTGTATTCCCATGGGTGCTGTGGCCTATCTTGGTACCAGACTACCCCTAGTCCCAGCTCTTGGATGCCCCTGGTGGGTGCTTAGGCCTAGCAGGGTAGTCCTTAATGTTTCCATACCAGGTCTGTGCTTAACCCCAGGACTTGGAGTGTTGAAGCAAGTGCTGTGACCCAGTCTGGTATGGCCCATCCCCAGCCTTATCACTCACCAATGGGTGCTGTGGCCTAGCCCAGCCTGGCATGCCCCAACCCAGGCTCACACGTGTGCCCGTTGGTGCTGTGACCTAGCCTAGCCCAGTCCACCCTGAGCCTGGCTTTCACAAGCACCTATTGAAATTGGCAGTTTAGTAGGGGAACCCCCAAACTTCCCCTGCTGGGCCCACCCCCAATTTTGGATCTAGCACATGTCAGCGGGGACTGCGGCCCAGCCTGGCATGGCCCACTGTCAGCCCTGGCACTTACTCATAGGTGCTACAGCCTAGCCCAGCTCATTCTTCTTCTAGCCAGCCTGCCCTGCCCCTAGTCTGGGCTCTTGCAAGCACCAAACAGGAGCTGTGACCTCACAAGGGAGTAAACACAAATATAGTTTTATTTTGGGATAAAAACACAAAGTGAAATTAATTTGCTCAATAAAAGATTACTTGGGATGCTTATCAGTTTTAAAAACATTTTTGTTTTTTGAAAGACAGAGGGACATCAAAAGGAAAACAGATCTCCCTTCTGGTTTACCACTCAAATGCGCACACCAGCTAGGGCTGATTAGAACAGGCTGAAACCAGGAGTTGGGAACTCTGTTTGGGTCTCCACATAGGTGTTAGGGACACAACTGCTTGAGCCACTGCCTTCTCCCTTCCAGAGAGCAGGATGTTGGAATCATGAGTGGATATGAACTCAAACCAGGCACTCCTGTGTGGGATGCAGGCTTTCCAAGCGGCTTTAGTGATCTTTTTTTTGCCTCGTATTTATGAAAAAAGAAAAAAAGTGAAGCTCTGATTAGCTCGTTGTAATTTGTTTCTTATATCCCAAATACATTTTGGGATACAGTGTAAAAACTTAGCCAACATGATGTGTTTTAATTGTGTGCCAGGTATTGAGAATGATGAAATCAATGAATTCTTGTCCTCAGTGTGTTCACACTGTAGTGTTCAGAAAATACACAAACAGGGTTAACATAGAACTTTCACCAGTTGGTGCAGCAACTGAGGCACCGCTGTACGTGACTGAAGGAATTAGTTATCTCCCAGAATGGCTAAGGTAAATATTGAGAGACTAGTAATAAAGTCTTGACAAGGTACTGAGATAGTAACCTAGTGGCTAAAGTCCTCACCTTGCACATACTAGGATCCCATATGGCACTGGTTCATTTTCCGATGGCCCTGCTTTCCATCCAGCTCCCTGCTTGTGGTCTGGGAAAGCAATGGAGGACAGCCCAAAGCCTTGGAACCCTGCACCCTCATGAGAGAACTGGAAGAGGCTCCTGGCTTCGGATTGGCTCAGCTGTGGCCATTGCGGTCACTTGGGGAGTGAATCAGCAGATGAAAGATCTTACTGTCTGTCCTCCTCTCTGTATATCTGACTTTGCAATAAAAAATAAATAAATCTTATTTTAAAAAAAAGTCTTGGCAAAGCTAAAGAGAAATAGAAAGCAGTTACCAGTGGATAGTTTCAGTTCATCCTGTGAAAAGACTTGAAAAGTGAGGGAGCATAGGGCCATTTTGAAAACTGAAGATGTGTGTTGGTTACAGTAATTAGATATAGATAAATATGAGATTATTAATAGTTGTTACATTGAGGTATTTGAAGCACACAGGTGACATTCAGGATAGTTCAGGGAAGGACAAATTTCAGGTGGTGATTCAGGAACAGGATGTTGCTTAAAACATTCTCAGTTGAAAATGGAAATAAATATGGATGTAGATGTCATTTTTTGATTCAGAACAACAAGGAAGGAGAAGATGTGTAAATTTTTTTTTTAATTTTTTATTATTTAACTTCAGTAATTACATTGTATTATGTGACACAATTACATAGATACTTGGGTTCTCCCCACCCCTCCCCAAACCCCCCCACCATGATGGATTCCTCCACCTAGTTGCATAACCACAGCTCAAGTTCAGTTGAGATTCCCCCGAAGATGTGTAAATTTAAGGTAGGACTCAGTTTTCAAAATTGGTGAAATGAAAAATAAGCAGGTTTTTGACAATTTTCAGTGGATTTGTTGGGGTAGAAGTCACTCCATGCTAGATTTAGGGTTAAATTAGAGAAAGAATAACAAGACATGTTATTCTCTGGAATATTTGCTATTTTAAAAATTGCTAATTGCTGTTATTTATTATTATTACAAGTACTGTCTTCTACATAGTAATAGATAACACTAATCTGGCAAGAAATAAATTTTATTATGCAGTCGGCCATCCATATCATTGGGTTTTCATTTGTGAATTTAAGACATTTGTGGGAAAAATTGTTTATGCTGAACAGGTATAGACTTTATTGGTTGTTGCTATTTCCTAAACAAAGCTGTAACACCTATTTGCAAAGCAGTTAGTAATGTATTAGGTATTATGCTAATTTAGAGTTGGTTTATTTGGGAGGGTGTGCGTAGGCTGTGTGGAAATACTGCATGTAAAGGGATTTGAGCATTTACAGATTTTCAGACGAGATCGGGCGCATTCAGGATGGTATGGCCGTAGACATTTACAGATTTTCATATCTGTGGAGTTCTGTAACCAGTACCTTACTGAGGGAACAAGTATATACTGATTTTTAAACTATTTCCATTGCTACAGTATTAAATAAATAAAAGTAGTAATCATAGGAATTTTAAAAAGTAGAAAGATTTTCTATTTAATAGATTATTGTTCATCAGAGAAAAATATTTAGCAATAATTTCCTGGAGGTTAATGATCATGTTCTAGTTGAATACTTTTAAAAATATTATAATGAGGAAAAAGTTGATTTTCAGTTTTAATTCAAAGTAACAGTATATCGTAGATGTCATTCATACCTGAAGCAAACAACTAAGCAGTGTTTTTTCTATATACATTCTTTCAGGTTTGATTAATTTTGAATGAGATTGTTCTTGCAGCGAAATGTTAAGAAGACAAAAACTAGGTAAGTAGGAGACTTTTGTTATTTGCATTTCAAGACAGAAGTAATACAAGAAGTTTGTGTTTTAAAATGTGCTCTCCAGTCTTAAGTTTTTAAGAATATTCTGAAATACCAAAGTTGGCTTTTTAACATTTTTGTTCCAGTTAATTTGAGTAAAAATAAAGCTTTCAAGTTTCCTTCTTTCGTGTTGGAGTTACTGGAAGCATACAAATTTCCAAAGACTTATAAAGATTAGATTGGTAGTTGGTTGAATCACATATTAAAGCAGTTCAATTGTTAGATTGCTTCATTATTTGCTTCTTAGCTGACATAGTGTATGAGCAGTTTGGCTTTTGTGAATTTTACTGTTATTTCTGTTAATTAAGTACTTCCACAATTTGGTGAAATTTTCCAAATTGGCCCTTCTTTTATGTTACAGAGTTTTTAGAATTGTGTTATTCTATAGTAATTTTCTTGCATACATCTTTACTGAGTGACTTTCCTGATACTGCATTCTGATTTGCTTTCTAAGCTGCTGACTTTCAAAACTGAATTGTGATGATTGACTTCTGGGCTGCAATCTGAAGGAATAGTATAGTGTGTTTATGTGATTTATATAATTATATTTTGTGTTATTTATACTTTCTGATAGTATAAGCCAATGAAGTACTAACAAATTACATTTGCTATCTGATGCTAAATGAACATGCCATCAGGTTATAAATAGGAAAAATAATACTTTGATAAAATTGCAACTGACTTGATCTGTCTTCAGCCTAGCCATTTATTTCAGTTTGCAAATATTTACACATCTCAATATTTGTTAAAATTTTAGTGTGGGAAGTGCTGTAATTGAGTAATGCATTATAATCTCAATCAGTGGTTTAGGCTACTGTGAAGCAGTTTTCCTTTTATTGCAATTAGACAGTATGAAGAGTATGTAATATGCTGTCATTTTTATCCTTTTATTGCAACTAGACAGTATGAAGAGTATGTAATATGCTGTCATTTTTATCCTTTTATTGCAACTAGACAGTATGAAGAGTATGTAATATGCTGTCATTTTTAAAATGTTTTTCATGCCTTATTTATAGTATCAGTGTGTTAGCTTCATCCTATATAAAATTTTGATATTTTCATTAATAGCGGACTGCTACTTTTTCTTTAGAAGTAACATTGTTTATTAAATACTTAATTACAAATGTTCGTGAGTTTCAGAATTTTTGCATAAAAATAATGTTTTAATTCTTATTTTCCATGAACCTTAATATTCTTTGTTGAAATATGGAAGAAAGAACTTTACATTTTTAGGTCTTACAGGGATTTAATTTGTTATATGTATAATGTCTGTTAGATCTTTGTTCTGATTTCTAAGTGTGATATTGTTTGTGGGTTTAACTTATTTTGACCTTGTCTTGTCAAAAGTTTTATTTGTTTTTTTTCCTGTTTCATTGTGGTTTATTTTATCTATGGAAGCATGTAAAATTAAACCATAGTGTTGAATGACTTTTTACTTGTATGTTCACACGTGAAGCCACTATCCTAGATAGCATTTGATTATTCTAGACCGCTCCCGTGCTCTTTTCCAGTCCTATTCAATAGCCTTTTCCCTGAGGTAAGTGTTTTCCTAAGTGTTTTCTATCAGTATGGTTTAATTTAACCTGCACTTGGATTCTATTTACATAAATTTATGTCATATATACTTTCTGTACATTTTAAAAATTGAGTATGTTTTTGCATTTTATCTTATAAATATTAGTTGTCTGTATCTAATTGCAAAATAATAGTCTCTTATTAATATATCATATAGGTTTTGTTTTGAATTCTCCATATTTCTGGCCACAGTTGTCAGGTTCTCAATGCTGTGTGTCTTCTATTCCTTTTGTTGTCTCCCATCTCCTACTGAATAAATGTGATCCTTATAAAATTATACAATCAATGAATGCTTCTTATTCTTAAATGTATGTTGTCACTCTCTTAACCGTTTCCCACCTCTCCAGTGTCCTTTTTTTTTTTTTCTGGTTATCTTTTTATTTTCTGAGTTCATCTATGTTAAACATTATCTTACAGGCTTTGAGCCAGACTTCACCATTTTTGCATGTGTTCATGAGACTGAGTTCTTCAAGTTTAACCTCATGTCTTATTTATTTATTATTTAATTGGAAAGTCAGATTTACTGAGAGGAGGAGAGACAGAAAGATCTTCCATCCACTGGTTCACTCCCTAAATGGCTGCAAGGGCTGTCGCTGAGCCAATCTGAAACCAAGAGCCAGGAGCCTCTTTCAGACCTCTTCTGAGTGCATGAGCTCAAGGACTTGAGCCATTCTCTGCTGCTTTCGCAGGCCACAAGTAGGGAGAACTGGATTGGAAGCGGAGCTGCTGGGACATGAATCACCACCTATGTGTGGTGTTGGCACTTGCAGGTAGAAGATTAGCTAGTTGAGCCATTGCAGCAACCCCCGTGTCTCTTATCTTAGCACAGTGCTGGCTTAGTGGACGCCTTTGTTTAGCATAGAGCAATAAACAAGCTCTTCTCTTTGAGACAGAGGTTTTGTGCTAGGTGGGGTGGAATGAGCTGAGGCATTGGTGCTTAGATGGTTTGGGAGCAATAGGAAAGCGTCTGTGGCAGCTTTAAAGGCAGTTTGAAAAGAGAAAAATTCTTTCTACAGGTTGCATTAAAATGGCAAGTAATAATGTTCATAGTTAAGACCTTAAGTAAGACTGTCAGCATTGAGTTTGATTACTGTTTCCAAGCTATTAAAATATGTTGTGCAAATTAAAGTGTTTTCTACCAAGAATATGCTCTTGGTAGATTCATATTAGTCATGTTCTTCTTAAAGATTCTAAGGGATGTCTTAGACTACTACAAGTAGAAAATCACTTTGGTCACATGTAAGAAATAACTTTCTTTGAAGATAAAAAAAAGTTAGGATTAAGGTAGATTTTGAAGAACCATAGTCTTGAACTGTGATAATATTTTCTGATTCTTGTGTGGCCTAAGAATCGTTCACTGTGCAGTATTTTAAGGTTTTGTTTTATCATGGTGGGTATTTAGTGTGTGTGTGTGTGTGGTATGTGTTTGTGCAAAGGCATAAAACATTTCTAAAATTTTAAAGCACTTCACTAGTTTTTTTTTTAATTTATTTGGAATTTAGCTAGTTGGGTTGGCAATGGTATTCATCTGGGGATTTTTGTGCCTGAAATGTTTTTGCCCTGTAGCAAGTCCAAAGCAAGGAGAGGTTCTTCCCCATTGGGATCAATTTGTTGCTTTTGCTCACTGCAACTTCTGTTGGAAGGGTTGAACACCAAGTTAGACACTGGCCCTATCTTACACTGTTCTGTATTCCTCCAAGAATTTTCTTAGATTATTACTGAATGTGGAACCTTGGTTATTTCTTTTATGCTAGATGAAGTATGAAGTGTATTTATTTTTTTGTTGGTAAGATCGAAGGACCCAGGGAAAAATTGTTTTATTATATAACTTATGTCAGTAGTAGATTTCAGACCGGTCTTTCTTAGAAGTTGGATAGGTATAGCTAGTTTTAAACTTTTTTCCTTGACTTGGGCCCTGAAGAAAACAATTGAATTATGACTGAGAGAGTACCTTGAGAAAATATGAGTGGAGGGTTTATGAACAAAACTCTGATTTAAACTTCCAGCAATTATTTTGTAAAAAGTTTCATTTAACTGGAATTCTGTGTTGGATAGTACTGGAATTTCGTCAATGTACTGAAGTTTAACATTTTACTACAGCTTAGGAATTCATTGTTGGAACTGTTTGTTCTGTTTTTCCAAACAGTGTAAATTTAAATCTACTAAAAAATGAAATGTTATGTTGGATACTCAATACCATGTCAGCTAATTCCATAACGTCATAAATTGTTACTGATGTAATGTCGGGGCTTTTAATTGATCGGGATGATACTCTGCCGGCTCTACCATCAGACCAGAGATGGTCTCCCCAAGAAACCATTGAACTTATCTGGACAATAAGATGCTGGACTTTATGCTCGGTAGATGCTTGCAATGAAAGAATCTCAACTGAACTTGAACTGTGGTAATGCAACAAGGTGGAGAAATCCACCATGGGGGGAGGGTTTGGGGAGGGGTGGGAGGGAATCCCAGTACCTGTAAAACTGTGTCACATAATGCAATGTAATCAATAAAAAAAAATACACTGAGTAAAAAAAAAACAAACAACAAACAAATGAAATGTTAAAGTCTACTTATTGATCATTTGTTATTATGATACTTGAGTATGAGATTCAGTGGTAATAAAGTTAATAGCTTGAAGTTAGGCAGGTTAAGACAGAATTGCGGAATAGCAGGTTTAGCTACCCCGAGTGTCTCTGCTGTCACTCAGGGAATGCCAGTTCTAATCCCTACTGCTCTGTTTCCACTCTAGGCCACTGTTAGGCATCTGGGAAATGCAGGTTATGACTCAACCCTTGAGTTATGCCACCTCCCAATGAGACCCAGATGGAGTTCCTGGCTCCTGGCTTTAACTTGGTACCCAGCATTGGCCATGGTAGCTATTTGAAGAGTGACCCTCTTTGTGAAGGATCTGTTTGTCATCTGATTTTCAGATAAATACATAAATGTTTTTTTAAAAATTGAGACTGGACCTCATTTGTTAAGGCAGTTTTAAATATTTGAAGAATTTAGATTTAATAGTCTCTGGTGTGGGTGAAAGGAGACAAACACTTGAATCATAATGTGTTGCTTCATAGGCACATTAACAGGAAATTGGATCAGGATCAGGAAGTTGGAAACAGAATTGAATCCCAGGTACTCCAATATGGGATGTGGGTGTTCTAAGCAGTGGCTTAACATGCGGTGCCACAGCACTTGCCCTGTTTGTTTATTGCATTTATGGAGCTAAAAGAGAGCTCCCATCTACCGATTGAGTCCTCAAATACCCCAAATATTCAGGAAACCAAAGCTAGGAACTGGGAATTCAGTCCAGGTCTCATGTGAGGAGCACTGTCACTTCAGCCATCATTGCTGCCTGCCTTGGTCTGCACTAGCAGGAAGCTGGAGTTAGTAACCAGTGCAGGTGCTCTAGAGTGGGGCTTTCACTGCTAGGCCGAGTAGCTGCCCTTGAGTGCTTTTGAGTTGTGACAGTTCCGTGTCTTTTCTGAATTTTAGGAATACAGTTTATAAATATATTCTCCTGTTCTGTGGATTGTCTTACTCTATTAAATTGTCTTCGGTGCGCAGAATTGTAAAATTTTCGCTGTATTGTCTTTTCCTTTGGTTCCTTGAGCCTTTCGTGTCCTTACCACAAAGTCATCATCAGATCTAGTATTGTGAAGGTTTGCCTTTTTTTTCTTTCAAAATATTTAGTTGTAGATTTTATTGCTTTAAACTTTTTTTTTAAAGATTTATTTATTTTTATTGAAAAGTCAGATATAAACAGAGAGGAGGAGAGACAGAGAGGCAGATCTTCCGTCCGATGATTCACTCCCCAAATGACCACAAAGGTCAGTGCCAAAGCCAGGAGCCGAGATCCTCTTCTGGGTCTCCCATGCAGGTGCAGGGTCCCAAGGATTTGGGCCATCCTCGACTGCTTTCCCAGGCCACAAGCAGGGAGCCAGATGGGAAGAGGGGCCACCAGGATTAGAACTAGCGCCCATATGGGATCCCAGCATGTTCAGGGCGAGGACTTTAACCACTAGGACATAGCGCCAGGCCCTTGCTTTAAACTTTTAAAAATTTTTTCATTTGTTTGGGAGACACAGATGCAGATAGAAGCAGAGTTCCTCAGGCACTGGGTTACTCCCCAAATGCCTGAAAGGCAGGAACTGAATCCACATTTCCCATGTTTGTAGCAAGGATGCAGGTATTACCTACCAGACAAATGGAGTCGGGACTCAAACCTGCTGTTATCATGTGGGATTGTGGGTGTCTTTATGGTTATGCCAAATGCTTCTGGTTTTTATCTTGTGAGTTACTTTTAAATAAAGTTTTCAGTTCTTTATATCCACTTTTCCTAGATCTGTTTGCTGCAAAGACTGTCTTTTTCCTGTTGTGTAGACCTGACACCTTTGTCAAAAATTACCTGATTATAGATGCATGGGTTTATGAGTACTTTTGGTCTATTTTGTTCACTTGGTTTATATGTCTGCCTGTAAGCTGGTACCACCATTTTCTTAGTTATTGTTGCATCTTAGTGTATTTTGAAGGTGCAAATTGTGGGACCTCCAACTCTGCTGTTTTTTAATATTGTTTTGGCTCTTCAGGTCCACATGAATTCAAGAATAGGTTTTCTTATATCTGTAAAAAGGTCATTTGGTATTTTGACATGGATTACCCTGAATCTGAATTGCATGGATTGCTTTGGGTAATGTTGACACATAAAAATCAGTAATACTCATTATTTTTTTTTTTAAAGATTTTATTATTATTGGAAAGCTGGAATATACAGAGAGGAGGAGAGACAGAGAGGACGATCTTCCATCCGATGTTTCACTCCCCAAGTGAACGCAATGGCCAGTACTGCGCCGATCCGAAGCCGGGAACCTGGAACCTCTTCCGGTTCTCCCACGCAGGTGCAGGGTCCCAAAGCTTTGGGCCGTCCTCCACTGCTTTCCCAGGCCACAAGCAGAGAGCTGGATGGGAAGTGGAGCTGCCGGGATTAGAACCTGCGCCCATATGGGATCCCGGGGCTTTCAAGGCGAGGACTTTAGCCGCTAGGCCACGCCGCTGGGCCCAGTAATACTCATTATTAATCAGCTGGAACATGGCTGTGTCTCCATTTGTTCATGTTTCTAGTTTCAGTCAGTAAAATTTTACGGTTTTTTTGTTACACAAGTCTTGCGTTTCAGTCATTAATTTATAACTATTCCTTTTATTGGTATTATAAAGGTAATGGTTTTCTTAATTTCCTTTTTGGATTGATTAAAGTTAATAAACTGAAAAAAACATACTGGATTTTTTTCATTGTTTACCTTGCTTCCCATTATTTTAATGAATTGAGTTATTCGTTTCAGCAGTTATTTTGTGTAGCTTTACAGGGTGTCTCCATAGAAAATTGTATCATCTTCAGGTAGATGTAGTTTTACTTGCTGTTTTTTGATCTGAGTTTACTTTCTTTTTCTTGCCTAATTTCAGTGACTTGAACTTCCAGTGCTTTGTTGATAGAAGCAGTGAAGGTAGTGGTTCTGCATTGCTCCCCATCTCAAAGGCAGAGCTTTCAGTCATTAACCATTGAATAGGATGCTTGCTGTAAGTGTTTCATTTGTGGCTTTTGTTTTTGAGGTACTTTCCTTCTATTCTTAATCTCTCTGCGATAATATCTATGAGTTTGGTTTGCATTTCTGTAATGATAATAATTCTGAGCATCTTTTCATATGGTTATAGACCATTTATATATTATTTCCAAAAAATATTATTTATTTGTAAGGCAGATTTACAACAGAGAAGGGAGTGGGGCTGACACATTGATTCAACAAGTTAATCCTCTGCCTGGAAACTGGCTCCAATCTGTGTCCTGGCTGTTCTGCTTCTCTTCCAGCTCCCTGCTTGTGGCCTGGAAAGCAGCTTGGGAGCCTGTACTCACCTGGGCTAGATGGTCCTCAGTCTCAGTTTTCATGCTCACCTTCCAGGGCTTTGTCTTCATGGGGCAGTTCCACAAGCTCCCCATCAGACCAGCTCCCAGTCATAGATCTTTCTCTCATTGGTGGGTGTTTGGCTCAGCCTGACTTGGGGCCTCCAGTCCTGACTTTCACTGGCAGATACTGTAGCCTTACCAGACAAGGCTCTCCGGTGGGTGCTATAGCCCAGCCTGTCCCACACACACTCACCAGTGCCAGCAGATGCTGGAGTCTAGCCCAGTCTGACAAATCCAAGACCCAGCCCACATACATGCCGAGGGATATTCAGCCTGGTCCACCACCATTCCCTGATCTCGCATTCACTAGTGGGATCCACAACCTAGCAGGGATGTCTCCTTGGTTCTCCTACCAGGCCTGCTCCCAGCCACAGATGTTGCATGTGCTGGTGGTTAACCTGATGCAGCCAAGCCACAATAACACTCCCTTTCTCCCTAGCCCCAGCTCTTACTGGTAGGTGCTATAGCCTAGCCCTGCCCAGCCTGTCCCCATCCCTGGCTCTCATGCAGACTGGTAAGTGTGACAACCTAGCCTGGCATGACCCCACACCCCATCCTGGTGCCTGTGCATGCCATTGTGCTATAGTTTGTCTCAGTCCTGCTCAGTTAACCCCTCAAGCCAGCCCACTCACCTGCCAGCAGTTGAAGTAGCTTTGTCCTGCCTGGCTCACACCCAGCCCTGACTCACACACAGGAGCTATGGCCCACTAGGGGAGTTCCCCATTACCCCATCAGGCCCATTCCCAGCACTGGTTCTCATGTGTGCCAGCAGATGCTAGGCTGTTGCCCAGCATAGTCTGTCCCCCAAGTCTTGACCTTTGTGTGTGCTGATTAAGGTTGTGGCCTGGCCTGCCCTACACCCAACTATGGGTGTGCCTGAGGGTACTGCAGCCTGGATCAGTCCAGCCTGATCCTAACCTGATTTCTCATTAGTATTGGTGATTTTTCAGGTCTTGAACAAGCCAATTGGTGTTGCAGCCCCACAAATCTCCCACAGAATCTGTTGCCAGACCTGGTTCTCTTGCCTGCTGGTTAGTGTCATGGCCCACCCTCTGCCCTGACACCCATTGATGGATACTGTGGACCAGCCTTACCTAGCAGGCCCCCCATCCTAGCTTTTGTTTGTCTTGGTGCGCTGTGGTTGATGCTAACTAGCCCAGCCTAGGTCTCCCATGTGGGTGGGTAAATTGATTTGATCCAGAAAGATCATCTGGTTTCCCTCCTCTAAACCATCGGTCTCAGCCCCCTCATTTACCTGCAAGTGCTGTGGCCTAGTTGGCTAGTTAAAAAAACAAAAAACAAACAAACAGAGAAACAAAAAACCCCAAAAAACAGCTATGCAGGCATACATACTGGTAAAATTAACACAAATTTGGCATTAACCAGGCCCAGAATGCCTGCTGGCTTTTGGTCACTTTTCTTATAGCACTTGCCTAGGTATAATGCAACCTAGGCAGTTGACAGTAGAATTTTAATAGGCAATATGATTTAAAACATTTCATTGGTCTGCCAAGATGAGGATATCTTATGCCAGGATTTCCATAAGAAAATACCACAAAGTGGGTAGCTTTAAGCAGTGGAAATTTATTTTTATGTTTCTAGAGACTTGGAAGTAAAGATGTTGACAGGTTGAGTTTTTATCTCCTTGGCTTGCACACGGGTTCCTCAGGGCTGTTTCAATACATGACCTTTATTCTGTGCATTGCACTCCTTGGTGCCTCTGTGTGTCCCAGTCTCTGTGTGAACACTATTCAGATTGGTAGAGGCTAGTGGCTTCAGTTTAATTTTATTTCATCTTTAAGGGCTTTTTTTTCCAGTTGCTGTCGCACACTGAGCTAGATGTTGGGCATTAGACTTAAAAAGCATGAATTTTGGGTGTATGTAATTCAGTCAGTAATAATGGCCTAGTTAAAAATATTTTGTATAAACAAGTGCATCGAATGAGTAAGTTATTTGGAATTGTTTGTCAGATGCTGATTTCTGAAGAGCATCTGTCAAAGAGAATGACTTTTTCTATGGAGAATGTTTGACCATATCCTTAGACTGTAATACCAAGATATAATGTATTTAGGTATTTGACTTGATTTTTATTGGACTAAACATTTATGTATGAATCGGCATTTCTGGAAGGTTTACGTGAAGTATTTAGGAAGAGTCATAAATCTTGGAGGGGGCTGTAATGTAGTCCTATGACACAAAAATTTTCCACTGTTTTGTGTTGATACTGCCATAAAGAACCAGTACAAGTGATTTGAGCATTTGGTACAGTGGTTATGGTGCTGTGTGGGGTAAATACTTCCCATATCTGAGTGCCTAATTCGGTTCAAGTCTTGGCTTCTTTACTTAGCCCAGTTTCCTAGTAATACAAACACTGGGAGGCAGCAGATGATGGCAGAAAATTTGAGTCCTTATCATCCATATGGGATACCCAGAATGTATTAGCTCCTGGCTACAACCAGCCCCATCCCAACTGTTGTGCACATTTGGGAGTGAATCATTTGATGAAGTATTTCTCTTTCTGCCTGTCTCTGTCTCTCTGCCTTTCAAATATGAAAAAGTAAAAATTTGCACCCTGTCACAATGACTGATTTTAATCTGAAGATAAAAATTGATTAGGTGCTAAAAGTTAAAGACCAAGCAGTAAATATTATAGAAATTTAAATTCTTATTTTCTTAATTAGGAGAAATAGTAGTTTTTTCGGAGGTCTGGTTTGTTTATGTATTACATTTAAATGAAGTACCTGCTCTCCAAATGGAATTACATTAGAATGCTATATAGAATTTAAAAGAAGTTAGCTAACTCAGAAGTGTTTGAGGAAGAATAAGTTCTTTCTCAATGAAATAATGTATTTTGTTGTTTTTATTGTAACTTATATAACAGACAGCCTTTTGGTTTCAGTATATTTAAATATATATCACATTTGTGAATTGTTTATGCTGAAGTACAAAATAACTGATAATGTATGTGAGTAAAGTTATGGTGTGAATATGTATAAAGAATAAGAGTATATAAAATCAAATCATGTTGCTTTCTATATACTTTTAAATTGGTTGCATAATTGAGTAGTAAAATGAGCTGGTTGCTATAGTTTGCGTGTCCCTCAAAGGTCTAGTGTTGGGGCTTGGTTTCCAAATCTGTGTATTAATGGATCAGTGTCGATGACGGTGTCTGAATGTAGGGCCTTGGGAAATGATTAAATTACATTAGCTTACTTAGGTGCCTCCCCAGCTAGAAATCCTGGTGGCTTTTTTAGAGAGAGAGCTCCATAGACATGAAACACGAGTGTGCTCCTTGTTTCCTTCCTGGTCACCATGTAATACTTCCACTGTTCTTGGTCTGCTGTCCCCCTGGTATCATCAGATGCTACCTCCGGAATCGAGAGAACCTTTAGTTAACGAACCTTTAGTTGCTTTAATTCTCCTTAAGCAACAGATTTCACAGCTTTATTGGTTAGCCTGTTTTGTATGTGTTTGCCTTCGTTTAGTTATTGATCAAAACATAGCCTCTTATTCTGTTAACTAGGGGGAGGAACGTTCTTGAAACATAGGTTCATTGAAATAGCAATTAATCAGTAATTTCCAGTTGAATTTTTTTTTAATTTATATTTTTATTGCAAAGTCAGATATACAGAGAGGAGGAGAGACGGAGAGGAGGATCTTCCATCCAATGATTCACTCCTCAAGTGACCGCAATGGCTGGTGCTGCGCTGTTCCGAAGCCGGGAGCCAGGAACTTCCTCCAGGTCTCCCATGCTGTTGCAGGGTTCCAAGGCTTTGGGCTGTCCTCGATTGCTTTCCCAGGCCATAAGCAGGGAACTGGCTGGGAAGTGGAGCTGCCGGGATTAGAACAGCGTCTGTATGGGATCCTGGCGAGTGCAAGGCGAGGACTTTAGTCACTAGGCCATCATGCCACGCCCTCCAGTTGAATATTTAAAAGATGTCTAAAAAGAGCAATTGTGTAAGAGCAGTGTAACAAAGGCAATTCACATAGTTCTGTAGTTGGTGAACTTGGTAGCTGCAATCTAAAGAGAAATGCTGAGTTAAGGCTAACTGGATTTGTGTGATACTGATGCAGGGTTGAGAAGGAGGTTAGGGGCTTACAGACCAAGGGAACTGCATGTGTAGGAGCCCTGTGAACAGGAGTTGTTTGAGGAATTAGAGCCAGTGGAGTAGATTGGGTCACTGAGAACTGGCGGTGGGAAAATGTGAGACCAGATTGGAGAGATAAGCAAGATAGCAAAGCAATTTTGTCTATCCAAGGAATTGAGACAGTGTTGGGAAAGAAAAATGCATATCACAGAAAAGTGATGAACTTAGATAATTCTCTCTGCCTATGATGTGGAGAGTTATTAGAAAGGGGCTAGTAGATTCTACTTAGAAGTCTTTAATGCATTAACTTCTAAAAGTTCTTTCTGCTATGGGAATGCACCAATTGTATTCAACTTACTAGGCACTGAGTTAGATTCCAGGAGCACATAAGTGAACAAAACATGTCTGTCTTCCAAAAGCGTGCTTTGTAGTGAGAGGAAAAAAAAATCAAATATCTGTAGAATGTCAGGTGTGAGTAAAAACAGCATTGTGATCTGTGTATACTGTGAAGAACAAAATTAATGCAGAGAAGGGAATAGAGAGTTACTAAGAGTGCTATGATATAAGATGTTGTAGGAAGAGCTAAGGAGATTAGACAAACATGAGAAGGAACTCATCCATTACATAGATGGAGAAAGAAGTTTGGACAGAAAACATTGGGTGAAGAATACCTGTGGTATATTTAAGGAATTAAGGTGACTGCTATCAATACAGTGAGAGTAGCAGGAGATGACAGTTACGATTAAGGATGTTGTAACTCTTCTGGACATGGACAATGACACTTAATACTTTGATAATTCTCATATATACATATAGCTTTGTGCTAAAATGGCACTGTTCATTTTGCTGATAACTAATTTTATGAAATTTAAGTAGTGTTTAAAATTTAGAAGCTGTTTTTCATTCTTTTATAAGAAAAATACTCAAAAATAGAAGGTTGGTACTGTGGATTAAATTGTGTCAATCCTGCTCCCGTCAACGTTGACTCACTGCATGTCAGAAGATGTATCTTGATGCTGTTTGAATGTAGGGTCTTTTTAGAGGTAGTCATTAAGGTGACCCCTAACAAATTATGCCTGGTATTCCTTTGCAAAGGTAAAATTTAGACACCAAGATAATAATGAGAGGGAAGATGATGTGAGGAGACGTAGTAAAAAGGTGATGATTTTTATGAACCAAGGAGAGACCTGCATGACAGCCCTCAGAAATGGCCGGTCCTACTGATGCCCTGCTTGTGAATGTCTGGCATCCAGATTTGTGAGAAGATAAATTTCTTTTGTTTAAAATTATTCACTCTGCAATACTTTGTTGCAAATTGCTAGCAAATTCATACAGATGTTAAACAAAGTGCTCTTTTACTCTCCTTCTCCAGTACTTCACAAGGGTAGTGAAGGTAGTGAAACCCTCTACATCCTTTACTCTGTATTAACAACTAAAGCATTGTAGTTATTTAAGATTTATTTTTTTTATTGTAAAGTCAGATTTACAGAGAGTAGGAGAGACAGAAAGATCTTCCATCCACTCGTTTACTCCCCAAGTGGCTGCAGTGGCCAGAGCTGAGCCAAGCTGAAGCTAGGAGCCAGGAACGACTACTTTCCCAGGCTACAAGCAGAGAGGGAGCTGGATGGGAAGTGGGCAGCCAGGATTTGCGTGCAAGGCGAGGACTTTGATTGCTAGGCTATTGCGCTGGGCCCCATCATTCGTTTTTAAAGTACCATCATCTCCGAGTCTGTTGTGAACACCTCTCAGTTACTTGAACTAGAGGCAAATGGCCTGGCACGATGCCTTAGAAAGGCAGGTGTGTGATTACATTGTGCTCACAGTGAAATTCCCACAGAGGGGTCATAGCCCATATGGGGCCCTGGTACATGCAAGGTGACAACTTCAGCCACTAGGCTGCTGTGCCATGCCCAGGTTTTTTTTTTTTAAAGGAAATGTGGAATTAAAAAGCAGCTAAAATTAAATGCCTACCGCATTATACTCATAGTTTTTGTTTGTCAGCACAATTTTAGTTTAAACTCCATCAAGCGGTAGATATTAGCCTAAGGGTTAAGTTCCTGGGTTTGACTCCAGTTACAGCCCCTGACTCCAGCGTTCTGCTGATATGCATTCTAAGAGGCTGTGATGATTGTTCAAGTAGTCCAGGTCTTGCCACCCATATTTGAGAAGCAGGTTGAGTTCCTGGCTTCTGCTTCAGCTGGGCACGACCCAGCTATTGTGAACTTCTGGTGAATGGGCCATCAGATAGGA
The DNA here is from genome assembly GCF_030435755.1 of Ochotona princeps. Lineage (NCBI taxonomy): Eukaryota > Metazoa > Chordata > Mammalia > Lagomorpha > Ochotonidae > Ochotona > Ochotona princeps. The sequence goes on along the minus strand of NC_080833.1, from coordinate 77,245,516 downwards.
GTTCTCTCCTGTCTCTCAAAAACAAACAAAGAAAAAAACAACCTCTTTTTTAAAAAAAATTTTTATACCAAGACGTAATTCACAATTTTATTTATTGCTTTTTCCATTCAGGTTTAAACCAGTGTTACTTTTTCTGTTGTTGCCACTTGGTGGCACTACGTGGCTTGAAAATGAAACAAATGACCTACTCTTAATTGTGTACTGCTCTGCATAACTGAATTCAGAAGGGATCTGTTTGGTGTTGGGAAATGTGAGATTATAAATGTTTGATCCTTGTTTTATAAATAAAATAATTGCTGTTGTAGAGTTTTCCTAAAATGTCTTGAAACATAAGGAGATAGACCAAGGCTTACTTCGGTGGTTAGGCAAGTACAAAAATTTTCCAGAAACCTCTTTAATTAGGTTGTTTCTATTCTGTTTTAATCCTCATCTAGGTCTAAATGTGAGGAAACAAATCTCTACCATTAGAGATAAACCTTTTCAGCCTTTAATATAGTAATTTGAAAGTATTTTTCTTATAGAAAGCTAGGAAACTGATTTTATCAGTTGATCAAGGCACATAAAGTATGGGAAAAGAAAAATATTATGACTTTAGGCAATACATTAAAAAACTTCACTTCTTTTGAAAAGATTTTGAATTAAACTATCTTGAAGGATAAGAATTAAAGTTCAAATGTTTACAGCAATTGTATTCACAAAAGCCAAAAAATAGAAATAGCTCAGAACATCCATCAAGGGGTGAATTGATAAGCATAATGTGGTATATCCATATGAGGGAGTATTATTCAGCTATTAGAAGTAATGAAATATAGGATATAATTTGAATAAACCTCAAAACCACATAGGTGAAAGAACTGAGGCACAAAGTCGCCTATCATGTTTCCTTACATATTAAATAGCCAGAAGGGAAAATTCATGCAGACAGAAAGGGTTACCAGCGGAGTGTGGAACTGATTATTAAACGATGCAGGTAGTTTTTAATAGGGTAATGAAGCAGTTGGCAGTGAGAGAGATGTAGTTTCGTAACTCTGAATATAATAAATGCCACCAAGTTGTACCTTAAAAATGGTTAGTTACATACTACATGAATTTCAGCTCAGAAATGGAACATATAGAGATATTTGCTATAGATCTATTCAGATTTTCTATTCACAAGTTTGTTTTGATAGTTCATATGTTTTAGGAATCTTTCCGTTTCATACAGGTTATTTGATTTGATAGCGTGTAGTTATTGATATTATTTCTCTTAGATGAAAAGCGGTGTCCCTATTTCTGTTTTGAATTTGTTAGTTGTATTTTCTCTTTTCCGTCTGATTAGTCAATTTTATTTTCAAAGAAATATGCAACTTTTTATTAGTTAATTCTATTTTATATATTCTCTTATCTCTTTTCCATTATTTCTTCTTTCCTGCCTTTGCCAGCTTTAGATTTAGTTTATTCTTTTTATAATTCCTAAAGATGTAATTTTAGGTTGTTGAGATTGTTCTTTTAATTTCCAACTATAAATATTTCTTTATATGTTGTTTTTGCTACATTCCATAAACTTTGGTATTTTGTATTTTGTTTTCATTTATCATAAAAGTTGCCATTTTATTATAACTGGTCTCAAGGGGATGTCACCCTGAAGCTTGCTTAAGCTTAAAATTGGTTTAAGAGGTAATTTCTGCTCATTTAGTGAAGAAGCAGTGTTTGATGATATTTGTTACATGAGGACCTTTTCTGACATGGACATTTTATGAGTATTCTTATGTCCAGCAGGAAGATAATATGGTTTAACTGGAAGCATTGGATTGATCTTTGAATGTCATGAGCTGCTTCCCCTCTCCCCCGCCCCATTATTGGCTGATTATAAGATTTTTTTGCGTTATCTTTTATTGTTATGAGTTTTACTGTGTTGTATCCCTTGTAAATTTTAGAAAATTGTCAACCATTAGCTTTTCAAATGTTGCTTTTGTTTTGCTCTTTATGCTTTCGTTTTAGAATTCCAGTTAAATACAAAGCAGGTCTTCTTGCATCCTTTTGGCTCTTGCTGTGTCTCATTTTCCAAATTTTTGTCCCTCTTAAATTTGGATACTTCTTTTCTGATTTTTTTTATTAGTAAACAAATTGGTTGCTAGTTTCGCTGCTAGAGAACATTTTCTATATTTCTATTCCTGGTGAAACTTCTCTGGTCCTAATAATTTACATAAGGATTTCAGAAATGTTTTACATGTGTTTGGAGGGCAAAAATGTCTGGAGTTGTTGTATAGAGTTCCCTCTTTATATTATTGATGGTCTTCAAACTATTTTCTTTGTACCTTCTCTAAAAGAAATCTGAACACCTGAAAGTTTTGACACTTGACTATTGAATAAGCTTATTTAGAAGCCAAGATACAGGAAACTCATCCACTGTTTTACTCCTCTCTCAGAATCAGTCCAGGATGGTGCCAGGGCACTGGTCCCCACAATATTAATTTCTCACATTGTTGATAAAAACCCAGTTACCTGACTCATCACCTTTACTTCTCTGGGTATGTAAAAAGCTGGAGTCAGGAAATGAGTATGGCTCTTGGCTTTTTGATAGAAATGAAAATAATTGGGTGCTTAGATATTATATACTTTAACTTTTGTTAAGTCTTTGTATTGACCTTGCAGAAAATGTCTGCCCTGTTATTTAAAGTGTTCACAGCTAATCAAAGTGACATTTTGCAATTTTCTTTCCGTGTTTATCTGCTTCCCTTTTTAAACTTAGGTAAATGTATTCCTATTTGGCACTGTTGACAGCTTCCCATTTCTGAATGCTAATTCTAAGACTGGAAGCAGAGGATTAGAGACAGAGAAAAGGAAGTATGGAAACACAAACATGAAAATTTTACCTTGCTTTTTGATGATCTAAGACTCTGTAGTTTTCAAGAATCATATTCTTTGCTGTCATGATATTCTCCCTAAGAAACAGTGTGTTATTTTGCTTATTTCATCAAAGGTTGTTTAACAGCAGAATATTGTTACACAATGTTTAGATTCTGGGAGGCTTGCTTCTCAACTCTGGAGATAACTGATTTCACAACACAACTATCTGTTTCTTCTAAACTTAGTTCTAGAAGAGGGATGCACAAAAAATAACCGTAGTAAAACAAATATATTGCACAGAATGTAAGATGATGATACTTATTAATGGCAGTTGAAAGGATACCAGTAGCGTAAGTGGATTTGAGAATGATAGCAGAGAAGAAAGGTTGAGGAAATTTTGGATATAATTTTAGTAATCATTCAAAAGCAATGATAGTTGACCACAGGCTTGAATGAGCTGTGGGAGCTAGCCATCTAGTGCTAGAGAAAAAATATTCCAGCTGGAGAATAGTCAGTGCTGTGGCCTTTGAAAATAGGAGAAAATGTGGCCACATAATAGTTGAGGGAAAAAAATCGGGCAGAGCAATGAGTGAGTGTCAGAGCAATAGCAAATGAAGTCAGAGTTATTAGGGTATATTTCTGGGCTCCTACAGGTCTTGTACAGACTTTTTTTTTGTAACTTTAAAAAAATTTGTGGCAGTTTAGCAGGGTTTTGAGGGTACTATCTCTTAGGATTAAAAATGCTTATTCTGATTGTTATTTTGGGTGTAAGTAGAAAGATTAGGAAGCTGAAGTAATACTGGGGAGAGACAGAAGTAGATCTGAGTTTATCAGTGGTTGGATTCTGGTTGTATTTCAAAGAATGCAATGAAAATGGGTTTTCTGGTTGTTTAGATAGGAGGTGTGAAGAACCCAGAATAGTGATTATGCTAAGGTTAGACTGTTGATTGGTGTTTGGGTTGTAGAGTAATGAAGTCGTGTTCTGCAAAGGGGGGATGGATAAGAACTAGATTATTGTAAATGGAAAATACAGATCAGTTTTAAGGGAAGGAGCACATATGGAAGTTGAAGAACCAGAAATTGTTTTTTGTGCTTGCATTTTCCTTGGGAGGTCTTTCTGTACTTTCAGCACATACATTATTCCTTTTATTAACTCTATCTTCCTTTACAATCTTACTTACATGTTAAAATCTGCATGTTTTGTTAAATTTTGGGAGAAGCAGTTAAAGCCTCCCTCTGTAGCAAATGTTCACCTGTCATTTTCTTTTTACTTGCAGATGTTTTTGATACATGTATTTTGTTGCCATTTTATTACCTGCAGAGATTCATAAAAATTTCATCTTACAGTGGATCACTTACTTTGTTAATGTAAAGTGCTTTATTTTAACAGATCTAATGCTTTCTGATTTAAATTTTATTTGATCTTACCCCTTAATATTTTAACACATCCAGTAAAACTTTTTTTAAGTCCGTGCATGTTAATCTAATCTGCTGTATTGAAATCTCTTTGGTGTCTTAATTTCCAGGTATTAAAACACCATGTGTTTCTGATTTCATGTGACTCAGTTTTGAGCAGTGAACAACAGCCACTGGGTCAGCTTGTGTATTTTAGTGGTTTAATCATTTCTTAGTGTTTGCAGATTGCTATGGTTTCCTTTTTCACAAACTCAGTTCACTTTATGTCTTAAGATACCTGTGTGTAATTCTGCCGCGTATTAATAGCAAACCTTTGGAATTCTTGCTTGTCCAAAATGTTTGTGTTTTGTTGTTATACTTGAATGTCGGTTTGGCTGGTTGTAGAATTCTGAGTTGAGAGAGATTTTCACCTTTTACTATTGTATTGGGAAAAACTGTAAAAATGTGAGAAGGCCATCATTCTTTGGCTTTGGAGGTTAAAATGCAAATTGCTACAAAACTGGAAGGATGATGTGGAAATACATATTAAACTAAAAAGATATAGAAACAGCTTAAAAAATCTTCCTTGTAGAAATGAAGTACGCTACTGTGATTATCTATGTAATGTACTATAAATTTGTGTAATCCCTTTTCTGTAAGTAAACACAAAACAAGTACATGTAAATAAATTTCTTATGAATAAGAAAAAGAATAGAAAGATGTACCAGACTGTTAATATTGGTAACTAAAATGGAAGAGACTAGAGAAGGTAGAGGAAATTGCAACAGTTATGGTCTACTTTTATGTTTTTCAAATTTTTAAAAAGCATTATCCCTCAAGTCTGTAGATATCATTGATAGTAACGGCAGAGAATCACAGAGAGAGAGAACAGCCTTTTTCCCTGTGCTTCCCCATATGGTTACAATGACCAGGGCTGGGCCAGATTGAAGCCAGGAGGTCTCCTCCTCCAGGTCTCTCATGTGGATGCAGCAGCCCTAGCACTTCAGCCATCTTCTGCTGCTTTCCTAGGCTCATTAGCAAGGAGTTAGTTGGATGGGAAGTAGAGCAGTCAGGACATGAACCAGTGCCCGTGTAGAATGCCAGCACTGCAGGTGGCAGCTTAATGTGCTACACCACAATGCCAACGCCTGTTTTTCATTTTGTTTGTGGTTTTGATATTTCCCTGGAACTTGTCAAAGGGCATGTCTCTTCCTCTTGCTCAGCACTTGTTGGATTATTCACATGGTGAAAATTTCTGTGTTTCTTGAGTTCTGACATTTTTGTCTCTCTCTTCTCTAATTATTACTTGATGCAATTTGTATGGATTTATAACGCAGGTCTTTCCCACTTTTTCTTACTATCCTTTTTCCAAGTCCTATTTTAAAAGTGCTTTGGTTCATTTCACCCCAACTGTATACTGTCTTCATCCGATGTGTTGAGGATTGATTTCTTGTTAGTAATTTCTTATTCCAAAAGGTTTTATCAGTCTCTTTTTAAACCTTCTGGTGATTAATTTTATAATTTTAACACATGCTTAAATTTGTGTATTTAGTCACTATTAAATAGTAAAAAAAATGCCTAGACCCCCAGTTGCATAAAATAATGAAATTACTCTTAGCACACTATTTTACCCATTTTCAGATTTCAAACATACACTTTCAACTTTTACGAAATCATTTCAGGCATGGGAGGTTAGTGGTAAACTTGGAGACTTAATCTGTCCTTGAACTTGTAAATTATTAGACTTGTTTCTGTATAGGAATCTACTAAATTAATTTCCATTCCAAGCCTTTATTGTTTCATTGACTTCACACAGCTAGCCTTGATAATGAAAAATCCAGTGTCATTCTGATTCATTCTTTTGTTTAAAACCTGGCTTTAGTTTTTGTTTCTTGTGTTTGGGATTCGTTTCTTCTTCATTGCAGAAAACTTTGTCTGTTCTAATTTGTGGTTTATCTGCCCTGGTATGTCTTTCTCTTCTAGTTATATGCTTTTCAGTCCAGTTCATTTTGATACTATGAGAAAGATGGAATTCATAATTTTGCTAGAGCTGTTTCGAGAAATCTGAAAGTGTTTAAATTGTGAGTGGCTTATTCATGTCATCTTTCCTTAGAGCATCAAGTTCCTTTTATTTTACTGCTTATTGAATATTATTTCTGTGAAACCCTATACTGTCTTTACCAGATTGTTACTACTTTAGCACCAGTAACTTTCAGTGGACTTTTTCCTCTGATTTGTTAACTTCTGCCCATTTATCCTGTTTATTATTGCCTGGGAGTGGTCAGTGGTCCCAGGTATGGCTCTCCCCAGAATTAATTTCTGCTTGTAAGAATGACTTTCACAACTAAGTAGTCATTCATGTATTTTTTTTAAGTTTCATTCATTAATGTATTCTTGAGAAGCCACAAGTGTCTATTGCTATACCTATGGGATGTAGTCTTCTCAGTAGATTTAGACACACAAGAACCAATCACAAGTGCACTTTCAGTGTTCTATAAATAAAATAAATTAATGGCAAGGATCATAGGGAATTTATTTAATGGAAATTACTGAATGTCAGGCCCCGAGCTGTTTCATGCACATTGTCTGTTGAATCCTCACTATCAGTAAATTTTCATCCGTATTTTACTAGTGAAAAAGTTGGAGTTTGAGGAAAATAGAGTAGTTCTGCTCAAAGCTATCAGCTATGGAGCCAGTTTTGAAACCTAGGCCTAGTCTGCCTCCAGAATCTTGTCCAAGAGTGTTTATCTTAGTAACATACTATAAAACTCAGCTAAAATTCTGAGTGAGCTCTAGGCCATGGTACTTTTTAGGGCCTTCCTTTGACTTGGATATGTAGTTATATGTATGATTCACTGGAGACCTAGTGTGTTACTTTTTATTGATAGCAGTTTAAAAAGTTTGTTCTGCATAGGCTTTGTTGGTTAGATAACCAACAGTACAGTTGAGAGAAAAACTGGTGGCGATACCTGTTGATTCCTGTGTTCGTACTAGCTAAAGTGTGGCTAAAGTGATAGGTGCTTTCGTCATCTTGCAAAAATAACAGTGTCCTATTGATAATAGTTTGGTTTCATGATTCTTATATATTCTGTATGCCTCTTAGGGATCAAAATTGTCATTCTTGATCATGTGTTCATTTTCCCTTCCTGTAGGTAAATCTGAAGGAATTTTCAGTTAAATCATAATTGACTGGGATTATGCATTTGGTATTAGTAAGTACTGTGTTTTCCAAAATTTGCAGTTTTCTGGGACATTTTAGTGAAATTGTATAGCTATTAAAATTTTATAAATATCTTGGGCTTAATAAATGAAACTCTAGAATTGAGTATATAAAAAGTAAAAAGTTGTTACCAATTCAGATGTAAATCAGAAGTGAAATAATGTCTGGATTTGAATTGTTACCACAATTTTTTTTTTCTCCTGCAACAGTGATGTAAGAAAGAGACATATTAATGCACTTTGTTTTAAAGAAAGTGAATTTGTTATATTTGAATTTTGATTGTCCTAAGTTTAGATAATGGATAACCCTTTGCACTGCTGAATGATACCAGTTTCTGGGTTTCATGGGTTTTTGTTTGTGTTTTTGTTTTGGCTTTTTGGTTGCTTTTGTTTTGTTTTGTTTTTTAATCTTGATGAAATCTGTGCCTTTATAGTTTGAACACATTGTGTGTTTTGTCCTGTAAAAACCAAACTTCAGGTGTTTGAATGTTGATAATTGTATGGGGTGATCGTTAGGCTTCACATACCAAAATATCTCTTTATTTGATTTTGTAGCGCAGAGTTGAGTCAGTCTCATCCCTGAGCACTCTTATAAAATGCTCTGTATTTTTGAAGTATATCCTGTCATCGAGGCATCCAGAGTAGGATGTTAAGATTATATAGTGTATACTGGGTAAGGTGTATGTATGTATGTATGTTGTATATGGTATAGTATATAGAGTCTTAAATACTAGAGTAATGTGGATGTAGTTAGTTAAAATTTGGTTCCAATTAGAATGACAGTTGTAAATGGTTTTCTCTCCTTGACCCAGTCTCATATATTGCTAACTGAAGTTGTCTTGTGTTCTTTGAAGCTATTAAGTGAACACAGGATTTGTGAAAACTTGACAGATCTTAAATGAAACTCAGCTAGCGGGCAACATTATAATTTATTTACAGCTGTGTAATGCAGTTGTTAATGAATTAATGTAAAGCAAGGACAGATTGTACTTACATTTTTATGTAAAGTTACACTAAGAGACAAAGGTTGGAATTATATAATCAGTACAAAGAAATGTTAACCACTGGTAATAAATACAATTAATAATGTACATAAAATAATGAAATTAAGCTATTTTTCTACCAAAAAGCATTATTTTTGAACAGAAAGTGGACAGCATAGATACGGTGACAGAAAGGTTGTAACTAATCTGAATTACTGAGTGACCTAGGAGGCTTGCTCAGAGGGATTATGGAATAATTATGTTAATATGCAATTATCACCTCATTTCTTCTGTAGTAACCTCAAGATGTAGTGTGGTGAGGGTGTTATAGCAAGTGCTGATAGTTTGCAAAAATACTGATGTTTGAGATTTCTGAGACAATAAGTCTAGCTGGAGGCATATAAGTGATGATCTGTCATCTTGAAGACAGATCTGACCTTTGTACTTTTTTTTTTCTAAATGCTCACAGTGTATAACTAGAGGCGGTTATAGCTGTAGAACTCATTATGATTTCCTAGAGACTGAAATATGTTTTATGTAGATTTAAAATTCCTTTTACAGCTTTTTAAAGAAGTGTGATTTTTAAAAAAGAACACGCAAAAATTATTTTTAAAAATTTTATGGCTGCATGATTATATTGGAGAGGACTTAGTAATGGTTTCTAAACATTGTTTTCTAAGATCTAATTGCTAAAGCAGAATCTTTGAACTGAAGTTTAGGAAGTCCAACTAGCCAAGCTTTTGTTGTTTGTTTTAATTTATTAGATTCTGCTTTTAAAAACTTACTGAATCATGCCTATTTTAAATAAGTCCTTACTTTGTTCTAGTAATACAAGTTGCCACTAGTGGCTGTTTTATGTTATGAATGTCTAAAAGGGGTTGAAAACTATTTGGTAATGTAAAATTAGCTTGCAACTCAGACGCTTGTTTGGATGCTGTATAAACTCCCACAAATGTAGGAAAATAATTTTTTATGTCAACATTCTAGTTCTGTTGTTCAGTTTAAAAGAGTTAGTTGATCCATTGTTCTGCATTGTATGTCAGTGCAACAGCCATAGTGTTGAGTATAAAAAGTATATCTGCAGTATTTTATGTTTAATGTATATTCTGAAAATTAAATAAGGAAAAATTCTTATTGCTCCTGAAAATGTCACAAGTCAATTTGTTGTAGTGTATATTCTGAGATTTTTTTTTAAGTATTAACTGCTGTTCTCCATTTCTCTGGAAAAGAATAATTTCTCTCATTTTTTTTGTGTAGAAATTTTTAATTCAAAGGAGCTAATCTTTATTTCATTTTACAGGTTTCAGGGAAAACTGTTGAAGTCATCATTTTCTATTTTAAGTTTTCCTTAGCTAGATGCACTTTTAGATAAGATATTTGTTATGCAATACATCTGGTTATTTTTATGTGTTTTTGAACGAAATAGTTTGGTATCTTCAGCAAATGAACTTCTGAAAGTTCATGTAAAGCCTTTCTGGTAATGAGGATGCAGTCTCCAAGCCGACATGTTATTCTCATAGTTTGTCCCCTGCTGTTCAGGGGGTACCAATGAACTTGCTTTAAATGGGAAGCGTCTGTTCCATCTCTGAACCTCTAACACCACAACAGATGGGTGGAACATAGAACATGGAAGGTTTTTACCTCTGAGGTGGTAACAGTGAAGCCACTCATTAACACTGAATTTACCACTTCGTTAGCGACGTTGCTTCCTGTTGAGAAAATCTGATATAGGCTTTCAAATTGACTGAGCATACATTTGTCTACCTCTGTGATTATACTAAGTAAGAACAGAGATTAACTAGTCTTTCAGATGAGTTTCTAAAAAAGTGTTGCTCATTTCAGATTCATATGATTGTTACTGCTGAGCATTAAGCCTTCTCTTTCTCGTTCTGTAAGAAGTATCTGCAATGGATAATAGTAAACCATCAAGGCTTACTTTGCTTCTCATTGACATTTGCACACTCTTTCCTAACACATGTTTATGTGCTGCCCGTTTTTAACTTCTGTGTATGTGATGCAGAGACTCCTGCTGGGTGCTGCATTAGCACCATTTTGGGGTGATATCATTGAATATGATCTTATTGGAAGTCTATTTTTATTGCTGTGGAAGTTTGCCAGTCTCACAACAAAATTCTAAAACCAACAAAGGGTGGAAAAATGATTTTGGTGTCAAAAACAATGCCCAAGCAAGATATTCATAATATTTTATTGATAATATTTGTTTTGAACATTTTGCAGAAATAAGTAGATGTAATGTTAAAATAAGACGTGTTATTGGAAACTGTTCTTATTCTTGAGCTAGGTTTACTGTTTTACAGAGCTTGAATTAGGTACCTCAAAGAATAGTAGAAATGTTAAACATTATTGAAAATGTTTGGCTTTCAGTATGTTGGATTATAAGCTCCTGCTATCTTAAAGTTGAATTATTCATTGTATAGTGTAAATGTAGAATAAATTAATGTGTGAACAGAAGCCTAATGTGTCTTATTACAACTGTAACCCTAATATGAAAAGTAGAGCCTGCCACAGAGTAAATGCTCAGTAATTATTTGGAGATTGAATAAAATGCCTTTACTACCCTGTACAAGAAGAAAGACAGAAGTTTGTGCCAGCACTTTATTAGAGATTCCAGGTTGCTAAAACAGATATTGTTAAATTGCACATGAAAAGAATTCAGTATTTTGAGTGCCTTGCCTACAGTTGGTGGATAAAGTCAGAACCATGGTGGAACTTGTTTCACAGGAAGAAAACTAATTTTCCTTTTTGAGTTTTAAGAACTTTTACTTTGGTGTTGCAAATTGTCTTTCTGTTCCCTCAACACTTACTCAGTCCTTTACGTTGATATGGTAGTTTATAGGAATATGGGGGTGTCTAATTGCCCTCAAGCAAGTTTTATTCTCCCTTCAGAGAGTGTCATCGTAGTGTGACCACTTCTTAGTGCAGGATAGGAGTAGCATATAAGGGAACTCTTCATAGGAGGATGTAATAACAGTGATGGTATGCTTTTGTCCCATAATATCTAGAAGTCTCCATTTTTAAAACATAGTGTCTAAATTACTTATGTCCCAAAAAGACTTACCCATGTGAAACAAATCATAACTGGGGTATAACCGTTTTTAGAGAATGCCTTAGAGTTCAAGGATTTAGGGTGTGAAAATGTAACTGAAGACATCTTTAGTTGGGCTTGGCACAATAGCCTAGTGGCTAAATCCTCACCTTGCATCTGCTGGGATCCCTTATGGGTCCACTTCCCTTCCAACTCCTTGCTTATGGCTTGGGTAGGAAGTAGAGGATGGCCCAAAGCCTTGGGACCCTGTGCCTGCTTCAGAGACCTGGAAGAAGCTGCTGGCTCTTGGTTTTGGATCAGCTCAACTTTTTCCATTACAGCCACTTGGGGAATGTACAAGCAGACAGAAGATCTTTCCCTCTGTCTCTCCTCTTTTCTGTATATCTGCCTTCTCAATAAAAAAATAAAACTTATGTAGTTTTGGTTTTGTTTTTATTTTAACTGACTAATTTTAAATTAGAGATAAGTTCAATAAGGAGGATGAAAACTCATGAATAAAGCACTTTTACAATGAAGTTTCTCAACAAAACAGGCTTAAATTCCCTAGCAGTAAAATTTACTGTTGTAAGCCATTGGTTCATTAAAATAAAGTTCTTCAGTGAGTTGTATTTCGTTATGTTCTTATAACAATGAACTTTAAGTGGCAAAGCTTATATATCTCTGCCTTGTTCTGTAATTTAAATTATTCTCTAGAGTGACTGATAAATCTGCTTATGTGTAAAAATTTTGTTAGCAGTTTGTATATAAGAGGTCTTAAATTTCTTCCCATTGCATAGCATATTGATTTTGTGTGTGTGTGTGTGTATGTGTGAGAGAGATAGATTGATTTTGTAAATGTGCAGTATTGAATTGTTGCTGTCTAGGATGAAGAATAATACTAACCTTTGAGGTCTTTTAAAGTATTTCAGTTGCTAAGTGTTACAGCTCTTGGAAAATCCTTAGGTTCTCAATAAAAAGAGTAGGAAGCTAAGCTAATAAAAACGTATGATTTCAGTTTTTCATATATTCTAATACTACTGTTTCATTCAAATCCAATTTTTTTTTCCATTTTCTAGACTAAATGTGTTAAATGGGCTTGCCAGCAATATGGATGATTCGAAGATAAACACCGATATTACTGGTGCTAAAGAAGAACTCCTAGATGACAGCAATTTTATCTCAGAGAAAGAAGGTGGAGTTCATAAACCAAAAGATTGCCAGACATCATTTCAAAAAAACAATACGTTGGCTCCGCCTGAAGAACTATCAAAGGAGAAATCTGAAAAAGCCTTAAGTGGAGCCCAGTCTACTCTATTTATACATGCTGGTGCTCCTGCTGTTTCTAGTGAAAACTTTGTCTTGCCTAAAGGAGCTGCTGTTAATGGACCAGTTTCACACTCCTCCTTAACTAAGACTTCCAGTATGAATAAAGGCAGTGTTCCATTAACCACTGGACAGCCTGTGGATCAGCCTGCAACAGAATCTTGTTCAACTTTGAAGGTAGCAGCTGATCTTCAGCTGTCTACACCACAGAAAGCAAGTCAACACCAAGTTTTATTTTTGTTATCAGATGTAGCACATGCTAGGAATCCAACTCATTCCATTAAAAAACTACCTACCTCTGCTTCAGTTGGTTGTGACATTCAGAATTCAGTGGGGAGTGGTATAAAGTCAGATAGCACTTTAATAAATCAAGTAGAGGTGGGTGAGGATAGTGAAGATTTGTTGGTAAAAGATGATTGTGTCAGTACATTGACAGGAATTTCCTCAGGTACAGATGAATTTAGGTCAGAAAATGATGCAAACTGGGATCCCCAAAAAGAGTTCATTCAGTTTCTTATGTGTAATGAAGAAACAGTAGATAAAAATCCAGTTCACTCTAAAGTAGGTCTAGAAAAAAAGAGAAAGCGGAAAATGGATGTAAGTAAGATAACGCGTTATACTGAGGATTGCTTAAGTGATTCCAATTGTGTACCTAATAAATCAAAAATGTTAGAAGTAGACTTTCTAGAACAGAATGAAGAGCTACAAGCAGCAGACTCACAGAAATTTGCTTTAGCAAAAGTGAAGCCTGAATCGACTGATGAAGACTTGGAATCTGTGGATGCTTTTCAACATCTGGTTTATAACCCAGATAAGTGTAGAGACGACAGTTCACCTGTTCATACTAGCACTTTCCTTTCAAATACCTTAAAAAAGAAATGTGAAGAGAGTGATTCTGAGTCACCTGCTACTTTCAGTGCTGAAGAGCCATCATTCTACCCCTGTACCAAGTGCAATGTGAATTTTAGGGAGAAAAAACACCTGCACAGGCACATGATGTATCATTTGGATGGGAATAGTCACTTTCGCCATCTTAATGTCCCAAGGCCATATGCTTGCAGAGAATGTGGACGGACATTTCGAGATCGCAATTCACTTCTAAAGCATATGATTATTCATCAAGAAAGAAGACAGAAGTTGATGGAGGAAATTCGTGAATTGAAAGAGCTTCAGGATGAAGGACGCAGTGCACGATTACAGTGTCCTCAGTGTGTGTTTGGTACCAACTGCCCTAAAACATTTGTGCAACATGCTAAAACCCATGAAAAAGATAAAAGGTACTATTGTTGCGAAGAGTGCAACTTCATGGCAGTGACGGAAAATGAACTGGAATGTCATCGGGGCATTGCTCACGGGGCAGTGGTAAAATGTCCTGTGGTCAGTTCTGATATAGCGCAAAGAAAAACTCAGAAGAAGGTTTTCATGAAAGACTCAGCCATAGGATCATCCAAAAAGTCAGCTTCCTACATGTGCAAGGCATGTCCCTTTACAACTTCAGCCAGAAGTGTTTTAAAAAAACATATGGAATACTTGCATTCATCATCATGTGTTGATTCATTTGGTAGTTCTCTTGGGCTTGATAAGAGACAGAATGACATCATTGAAGAGCCTATAGATATTGATGGCACTAAACCATTAGTAAAGCAACAGTCAGCCACATTTCCAAAGAACTCTGCTTTAAAACAAGATGTAAAGCGAACATTTGGATCAAACTCGCAATCAAGTAATTTTTCAAAGTTCCATAAGCGACCACACAGAATACAAAAAGCTCGAAAAAGCATTTCCCAGTCAGGTGTAAATACATGCAATCAAAACAACTCTCCTCATAAGACTGTTATGAATAAAAGCAGCATTGACCAAAAACCCAAGTATTTTCATCAGGCAGCAAAAGAAAAACCAAATGCCAAGGCAAGTAACAACTATTTGTATAGACATAAATATGAAAACTACAGGATGATCAAAAAATCAAGTGAATCATATCCTCTACATTTCAAAAAAGAGGCTGGTTCTTTAAGTTCTTTACGTATGTTTTCGTCATCAAGTAATTCACATAATAATAGTTTTATTTCAGACTCTCATAACCCTGACGCCAAAAGGCCAGAAAGCTTCAAAGAACATAGGCGTGTAGCTGTAAAAAGAGTCCTTAAAGAATCTAAGAAGGAGAGTTCTGTTGGAGGAGAAGATTTGGATAGCTATCCTGATTTCTTGCACAAGATGACTGTTGTTGTTTTGCAAAAACTTAATTCTGAAAAAAAAGATAGCTATGAAACAGAAGATGAAAGCTCCTGGGACAATGTTGAGTTAAGTGATTACACTACACAGGCCATAGAAGATGAAACCTATAATGAACTAAATCAAGATCATGTAAATTTATTCCCTCTATTCAAAAGCAAGGTGGAAGATCAAGAGCCTGGAGAAAATACTGCCCTTAGTTATGATCAAAATGATGGGTTTTATTTTGAATATTATGAAGATGGTGCAACTAACAACTTTTTACATGAGATTCATGATCCTCAGAATTTAGAAAATGCAGAAACTTCATTATCAAAGCATAATTCTGTTTTTCATTGGACTGATTTGTCTCTTGAGAAGAAATCATGCCCTTACTGCCCAGCAACATTTGAAACAGGTGTAGGGTTATCGAATCATGTCCGGGGTCATCTTCACAGAGCAGGATTAAGCTATGAAGCCCGCCATGTTGTATCACCAGAACAAATAGCCACAAGTGACAAAATGCAACATTTCAAAAGAACTGGTACAGGGACACCTGTTAAGCGAGTTAGAAAAGGTAAGTTGTAGAAATTTTGAATTAATACATCTGTGTTCAAATTTGAAGTTTTATTTGAATTTGGTTTTTATTAGAATCACATAATTTCATATTTTAGAGTTAATTCATTATAAGATGGGCAACTTGCAAAAAATTTCTCATGCCACTCTTAAAATTTTTTTTTAGCAATAGAAAAGTCTGAAACCACTTCTGAACATACCTGTCAACTCTGTGGTGGTTGGTTTGATACTAAAATTGGATTATCAAATCATGTTAGAGGCCACTTGAAGAGACTAGGAAAGACCAAATGGGATGCTCACAAATCTCCGATCTGTGTTCTGAATGAGATGATGCAAAATGAAGAAAAATATGAAAAAATCCTAAAGGCATTGAATAGTCGTCGTATTATTCCTAGACCATTTGTGGCTCAGAAACTTTCTTCAAGTGATGACTTTCTATCTCAGAATGTTATACCTCTTGAAGCATACCATAATGGCCTAAAGACTGAAGCTCTATCAGTGTCTGCATCAGAGGAAGAAGGGCTTAATTTCTTAAATGAATATGATGAAACAAAACCAGAACTGCCCAGTGGAAAAAAGAATCAGTCTCTTACACTGATAGAACTTCTTAAAAGTAAAAGAATGGGAGAAGAAAGAAATTCTGGTATTTCTCCTCAAAAGATCCATAATCAGACAGCAAGAAAGAGATTTATTCAGAGATGTGTTCTTCCATTAAATGAAGATAGTCCATTGATGTATCACCCACAAAAAATGGACTTGACTGTGCACTCAGGTAAGAGTACATCTTTGGCTGTCTTATATATGATTTAGGCAAGTTTAATTATATGTTCTTTAATGGAATATTCATAGAAAATACTCAGAATCCTCTTTTTAAGCTGCTCTTTTGCAGAATGAATTGGGTATTCTCTTTCTATATCATTCATCAATTGATGGTCAGCACTGAATTCTCTGTGCCTCGTTTCTTGATCTCAGTGTAAGGTGAGAATAAGTGGGAAATAAAACTGCAAAAAAATCATACACACTAATCTGCAAACAAAATTTGCTATGGCTGTTGGATGGTTATGGATGGTAGGCTGTTGGTGTTTAATAATATTGAAGGGGTAGATTTTGCCT
The DNA here is from genome assembly GCF_030435755.1 of Ochotona princeps. NCBI lineage: Eukaryota > Metazoa > Chordata > Mammalia > Lagomorpha > Ochotonidae > Ochotona > Ochotona princeps. Next base: position 77,228,821 of record NC_080833.1, on the reverse strand, counting down.
TATTTGACAATGTTCCAAAGTGACATGTTTTCAAGATTTAGCTATTATTTTTTCTCACTACTTGCATGAAAAAAAGAGTCTTTAAACTGAATGGATTGGTATCTTGTTGCACATGGTGATTATCTCAGAACACTTTCCCTCCCCGTTTCCTCATTGTATTGTGGGACAGTTTGGTTTTGGAGGATTGGCTTAAGTATAAAACCTACTTGTTTGGGCTTTTTAGACTTTATGGTGGTAAACAGACAATTGAGCTTGATGCTTTTGCACCAGTAGCTTTTCTTTTACAAAGGCATGTTTTGTATGTGTTGGGAAATGAAGTTGCACATAATACAGACAAAGCTTTCTTTTGGTATTGCCAAGTCTGATTTATTCTTTCAGAGTAGAGGAATTCCAAGTGTCTTTAGGTTGGTTTTTGGAGGTTAATAATGTTGAAGGTTCACTTAGGTGGTCTCATAGTTAGAACCCTATGCTGAATGTGTTGGAAGTAATGATAATTGGCTACTAGGTTAGTCGTGAACAAGATTATGTGAGGTACTGTTGACTTGTTTACTTTGGGCAGATGATGGACTATCCTACATGTTTGTAATGCAGTTTTGATTTCGGGCAAGATTCCTTGTACTGCACATGATGTGAAATTTTTTTCTCTTGTATGTACTAATGTAGGGCTCTTTTGAACAAAGAGAGTCCTTCAAAGTCAATAACTGTTTTTCTTAGAAGATTAGCTGTATTTCCTGAGATGCTGTATACTTGAGAGAAGGAAGTACATTTGTTGCTGTTGCAGTCATGTGGAGGAAACTAATGGAAGCATGTTGACGAATGAGAGTTGTCAGAGAGGTTACGAGTTTTTCTTATTGTTTTCTTCCCAGTGATGACTAAGATGTTAGCTTGTTGATCATTTATTTAGCACAAAGATTTTAGCAAAAAACTTTAAATCATTAACTTTCATTATTGATTGCGCATTCAGAGTAATGAACATAAAATGCCCTAAATAAATGTTGTGTCTAACAGCTGTTCAGCGGTGTGTTTTACCACCTTTTCTCCCAGCCTTCATCAGAAAGCCTAATTTAGTATCAAGCCTTTTACGGTTTTGTGGGTAAAACACTTTAATTACCACTTTGTCAACTAGACTTTTTAATTCTTTTTATTGGTAGTGTTGTAAGCTTAACTTCCAACAGAACTGTGCTACTTCACATCACAGGATTGTATTTTAGTAGGTTTAAAAAATGATCTGCGTAACACAGAAATCTGCAAGAAAGTGATAATAGCTGTCAAGTCCAGGAAGCTGTGAGGTTCAAGTCGTCCTTCTTTCATCTTTCCAAAGAGCATGGGTTGGCCCTGTGTACTAACAACAACTAATAGTTAACTTGATTTCCCCCTCCTTCTATTGAGTTAACCTAATTCAATGAACGTTTTTAAGCCATCTTTATTGTGGTACATTTCTACACACTTTAAAGCTAAAAAAAATTTCACTTTCTGAAGTGAGAACTGGATTATAGTTTTCTTTTGAATGATAGGTATGCCTGTGAAGCTTAGAACATGTGTGCATTGCAATACGACGTTTACAAGTGCTGTTAGCCTGTCCAACCACTTACGCGCTTATGCACGAAAGAAGAGTGCTGGACTTTTGACTGGTACAGGTATGTTTGAACAGATATCACAGCAAGTCTGCTTGATACAGTTTTTCCTCACCAGATTGGTGTTAATTCAAATGATAGTTATACCTTTCTTTAGTAAGCAGCAACTCAGTCTGAATATACTTCAAATTTCAGCAACTTGTAAACTATTAGATATAATTTAAAGCAAGTTATTCTTTTTTATTGGCTCATACAGATTTAAGGGGAAAAACCCAGAGGAGATGTGGAACTTCTGAGTCTACATAAATCCTATTGATTTTTAAATTCCACTATTTAAAATTTTTTTGTTGAATTCAGTAAGATACCTCTCTTTGGTTTAAAAAAAAAGACACTTCTGGTTTGCAAATGCTTTACTAAAAAAAAGGAAATTATAATAAAGTTTCAAATATAAAGAAACTAATGAGTTTTCACTAATCTACATCAAACTTTTGAAGCAGCAAATCTCATAATGGTGATATGTTGACAGTTGAATAGGTTCTTCTCTAATGTCCCCAAGTCTTATTTAAGATTAATGAAATTGATAGGCACCTAAGTGCTAACATGCACATTTCTGTGTTATTTTTGGTTGGTTAGCCCAGCCTTGCAGATACCTCTTCATACTGCTTATCTGTGAAAATGTTATTAGCTTACTCATGTAATATGCTTCTTACACTCTGCAAAATGCTTTGCTCTGTCATTTGTAGTCTTTCAAGCTGCCCTGCTTCAGCAAGTTCCATTTCTTTTGCATCTGGAAATAATACTCTTTTCTGAGCAGATTTACATAAGTCCTTTTGCCCAGAATTCTCTTTCCAGTCTTTTTTCTTTCTCTTCGTCTTTTTAGATCACTGCTTCTGCTTTCTTCTAGTTGCTATTTTCCCAGCCTTCCGTGTTCTTCCTCATGTTCTATGACTTGAACTCAAAATGTTCTTGATGCCAAAGAAGCATGTGTGTTGATACTGGTGTCTGCCATTCTTTTGCTTCTTTATTCCTTGACTTGACCTAAAATTCACTATGGATGACTTGACCCTTTGTATTAAAAGGAGAGAGTGGATTTTCTTTTACAAGGCTAGTCCTCCTACTGTGGGATTATATATTTTATATATTCTCACCCTCGTCTAGAGGTCCTTTCTTAGATTTCATATTTTATAAGAAAGGCAACTAAAAATTCTTAAGTTAATTTAAGGTGGGACCATCTTGGTGAAAACTGAATAAATGAGAGTCTAATCAGAAAGAACAAGAACCCAAGAAATGGTTAGACCTAATTGAGACTTTGGAGGATTTAAGGAAATGATCCATTCTGACTATACAAAGAGATTATGCAGATATTCAACAAGCCAGGATTTTGCCATTCTGGATTTTATTAGTACATTAAAAATTTTTACTTCATCTGAAAATTCTTCAAAATGTAGGATTAATAGAGTGTTTTGAATAACTGTTAGTATGCTTTCCATTGACTAAGGGCGCATTCTAAAGAATATTTTCCTAAAAACTTCATTATCAGAGAGAACGGTAATATAATTGGCATATATCCTCTGCCAGAAAGGAAAAAAAGACGGCATTGCTTTTTTTTTTTTTAAAGATTTATTTTTTTATTTTTATTACAAAGTCAGATATACTGAGAGGAGGAGAGACTGAGAGAAAGTGGAGCCGCCGGAATTAGAACCAGCGGCCATATGGGATCAAGGCGAGGACCTTAGCCACTAGGCCACGCTGCCAAGCCCCGACGGCATTGCTTTTAAAATACCACTATTGAAAAGTTAAATGTCAGAGATGTTAATAAAAACACACAGTTTGTCTTTAGCAGTGCGAATCAAAGGGAAGGAAAGCGAGAAGCTGGAGGAGTCCTGGGGTGTTTTGATATGCAGTACGTGCTCTAGAAACCATAAGATGTGTGCTTCTCTTGGAAGTTCTGAAACATTGTCTCCTGTTTTTCAAAATGTTGATCCATAGAGCTATACAGAAGATATGTTTAGTTTTGCTAATTTTTTTGTTTGTTTCACAAAGGGAATGAATATATATAAATTCCATATGCTTCCTTCATATCACTATCAGTAATACAAGGCCATCAATGGTGGGTTCCTGGGTTTTTAGAGTCACCAAATCATGGGAACAATGAGTGCAGATGATGGTCTCTGGATGAGTTAAAAAACCTTTGTTAATCAAACGTATCACAGTGTAAAAGGAAAATAGATAGAAGCAGAGCCTCCATAAAGATGTTTAATGTTTGTGTTCCTACTTTCATAGCAACCTTCATTCTGGTACATTTTTGTTTTAGATTTATTCATTTGAAAAGCAGAGTTGGAGGAGGACACAGAGGGAGCATGAGATCTTTCATCAGCTGGATCACTTCCCAAATAGCTGTAACCAGGTCTTCCATGTGGGCACAGGCACTTGTGCCAATCTCTCCTATAGCCAATATGGGATACGTGTTACATCACAGTGCAGGCCCAATTCATGTGAACTTTGAATGGTATGATCCAATCTTGAAGAAAAAGCTTAGATACCCTCTCCCCAGATTAAATCGTAATGGGACATTGGTCTTAACTGAAGAAATTAATAGCTGTAGAAAAAGAAGAGGTATTCCTTTTCTAATAAAATATTGCTCTAACCAGCCTAAATAGACTTTTCTAAATAAAAAAAAAATCCTTGTATTTCCTAATGTATTTATTTACTGTTGACACAGATACTTCTAGCGTAATAATTATCGATCTTTTTTAAGGTCACTGACCTTGTTGAGAATTTTATGAACACTTGAGGCTACTTCTCAGAAGCATGCACTTTCTCATCCAAGGATAACAATGTTTCCATCTTACAGGATCTGCATGGGAAAGCTGTGGATCTTTACTATAGTGGAAAATCAAGAAAAGAGAGATGCCAGCTAGAAAGAACACAAAACTAGGAATCAGGAGCCCTAAGAAATTCTATTTTGTTTAGAACAGAAAATGATTGTGATGCAAGAACTGTGTACATCAAAATAATTTCTGTGGCCACAAGTATAAATTAAAATATAGTCTCCCAAGTGTTAGTAAAAAGATTTATAAAGAAGAAAGTAGGAAAACTTTGGAATTGACAGTGAAGGATGATTGCTGTACTTGGGATAATTGTCAAAATAGGAAATTTCACAGAAAAAATTTGCCTAGAACTGACATTCAGATAAACCATTTGAACAAGTCACGTGTGTCTTCTGATATAGATAACTCATGAAAGGGTTTTACTTTTTTTCTAATGGATCTGTAGTGAACTTCCGTTTGTCCTATATCGTAAATTCAATGCAGACTTCTTATTTCACGAATTTATTCCAGTTAGTGAAGACTGCATTATTGGAAGGCTTGTTTTTCAGATTTTCTTCTCTTTAGATTGTTTAACATGCTCGAACAGGTTTTTTTCTGATTAGTTTTATATACAGTCTGTTAAGAACATAAAATTTTCATGAAAAATCATAATTTTCATGATATAGTTTATATTAAATGTCTTTGACCTTTATTTTAACTATTGACTTTTTGTGTTTAATATAGTTAAATGATATCTTTTTTAATCCTTATAATATTAAAAGCAGCATATTAAGTTTATTATTATAGTGACTGTATAAAACCGCTTCACCTTATTGTAGCAGCAGGGTTTTGCTGTCTTCATTTTACACTTATAAGGGCCATGAATTGGATAAGTTATGTGATCATCGTGGCTATTAAAATTCCCAAAACACGAAGAGTATTACGACCTAATCTGTAGTTCAGAAAGAAAAAAAAAATTGATGTTAAAGTTATAGTAAATTTTGACCAGGTGAGAAAAGGGAAATAAAGTCAAAACAGAAAAAATGCAGGAAAATCTGTGTAAGCTGAATGATAGGATTGTTATTTCTTGGAAAGAAGAAATAGTGCTGGCATTCAGCATTTTTAGTGGGACTCCATTTCATGTCTTGATTCAGTATAAAAAGTGGCTTTTACATAAACATACAATTCCTTGTTCAGTCCTTCATTCACTACCATTTTATCCTTTTTCATTAGCAATTCATGAATAGGCAACATGATTTGCTTCTGAATGAAAAGTTGCTGTCTATGGGCCCGGCAGCGTGGCCTAGTGGCTAAAGTCTTCGCCTTGGACGCGCCAGGATCCCATGTGGGCACCGGTTCTAATCCTGGCAGCTCCACTTCCCATCCAGCTCCCTGCTTGTGGCCTGGGAAAATAGTCGAGGACAATCCAAAGCTTTGGGGCCCTGCATCCGCGTGGGAGACCCGGAAAAGATTCCAGATTCCCGGCTTCAGATTGGTGCAGCTCCAGCTGTTGTGCTCACTTGGGGAGTGAATCATCGGACAGAAGATCTTCCTCTCTGTCTCTCCTCTCTGTATATCTGACTTTGTATTAAAAATAAATAAATCTTTTAAAAAAAAGTTGCTGTCTGCAGATTGAGAATACTTAGGTACTTGTTTTGACTAGAACTAGCAATAGTGATATCTTGGAAAGCATAACACCTCTGTGATAACATGATTTTTCTCATTTTATTCATGTTTTTATTTAAAGATCACATTTAAAAAAATAAAATGCAGATCTTTGGAAGTGTTAAGTAAATTGGATATTTTCAATTGTTTATTTTAAATTAATGCAAAAAATAGTTTTGGGGCCCAGTATGTTGGCATAACATGCTAATCCTCTGTAGCACTGGCATCCCATATGGGCACTGGTTTGTGTCCTATCTGCTTTACTTCCAAATCAGCTCCCTGCTTAGGGCCTAGGAAAACAGCAGAGGATGGCTGAGGTTCTTGGGATCCTGCACCCATGTGGAAGACCCAAAATGAAGTTCTTGGCTTCTGGCTTCAGAACAACTCGGCTCTGGGTGTTTTGGTCATTTGTTGAGTGAACCAGTGGATAAAAAAATCTTTCTCTGTAAATTTGCCTTCCAAATAAAAGTAAATATACTTTTATATGTGTAAATATATTTGGGAAAGGTTTCATTTTTTTTATCTTCAGAACACTTCTTAGTAGCATTTTGGAAATAAAGCACAGTTGTTGCTATTGTACAACTCAGAAATGACTCATCTATCATAATGAAAGAAAGAAAAATAGTTTGGCTTTTGGAGGTTGGTGAGGGAGCATGTGGACACCTTTCCAGCAGAAGGAGCTGTCATAATTCGCTCCTCGATTTTGCATGGTAACCAATGAAGTCCATTCATACATACAAAAAAAATTGATACTATAACCTTTCTATCAAAACCACTAGTGCAATATAGTTACCTTATTTAAAATTAAAGTCAAGTTCTTATTTTTCATGCCGTTCATTATTAAGTGTAACAGTAGATTGCATGTTACTGAATAGATCCTTTGGCTGTTTTGAACTTTAATGATACATATTCAATAGACGTCTATAATAAATGCTAATTAACATACAGAGTCAGGTGTTTTGTGGGATTGTAAACTGGGAGGAAAGTCCTACCTGGATTGTGGAAAGTACTTTTTTGCAGTAATAGAAAGGAAAAAATACATTTGACAAGCTTTGTGATATGCATTGAATTACCTGTTCTTTGTCTGCAGTGTTTTTAAAAAAATGTATTGTTTGTTTCAAAAGATTACATACTTTGACAGTGCAGGCTCAGGGATTTCCCATTCCACCTCCCCCACTGATCTCCCCTTTATTATTACAATAGTACAGTCCCTCAGCAACAGTCCCAAGTACATCTTCCTGTTATTTAAGTATGTCCTGACATTGCTGGTAAAGACAATGATACAAAAACCAGCATTCCAGTGACAAGATATATTTAACAATTTCATTGAGAATCATCCTTTTGTTCAGAAATAGAGATGCATACTGTAGTGTATCTTCACTTCATTGTATACTTACCTCCATCATACAGATTCTCTAGATAAACGTATGTATATATATATATGTTTACCTATATTTCTGTTGTTCTTGTATTTTGCATAAAAGTTTGCCTTATATCGGAGAGAACATGTAATATTTGCCTTTTGGGATTGGCTTAATTCACTGAGCATGATGGTCTCTAGTTGGGACCATTTTGTTGCAGAAGGTAGAATTTTATTTTTAATGGCTGAGTAGTATTCCACTGAGTAGATGTACCACCGTTTCTTTACCCTCTCCTGTAAATAGATAGATAAAAAAATAAATCTTTAAAAAAGAAATTTCAGTGAGACCATGAACTTGGATAAGAACAATTTTAGGAAAAGGAAAATAACATGGAAGGAGATAGAATTTGTAGTTCAAAGAGTGATGAAGTTTAGTTATATAGAGGCTTGGGAAGATGGTAAAATCAGAAAGATGGGGTTTGGCAATTTGGATACTTACTAAAAATTTATTATGTCATTGAATTCTTCTAAAATAAAAATGAAAGGATCAGATTTTTTTTTTAATTTAGTTTGATTTTATTGGAAAGGTACATTCAGAGACTAGAAAAGATCATGATGGCTGGAGCTGAGCCAATCCAAAGCCAGGAGCCAGGAGCCTCTTCGGGGTCTCCCATGCAGGTGTACTGTCCCAACACTTTGGGCCATCCCATCTGAGGCCAGGAGCTTCTTCTGGGTCCCCCACGCGGGTGCAGGCTCTCAAGGATTTGAACCATCCTTTACTGGTTTCCCTAGCCACAAGCCAGGGAGCTGTAAGGGAAGGTGGGATAGCCGGGACACAAACCAGCACCCATATGGGATCCTGGTACATGGAAGGAAGCTGTTGCTCCAGGCCCAGAAAGGTTGCTCTTAACACTGAAATAATTAGTTGAAGTTGTTTTCAGACTACTCTGTTACAGGGTAGAAATAAGACAACATGTTAGAACGAGCACCCCCGCTTTCCTAATGATTTTGTTGCTTACTGTTTTTCTGGGGTTTGCGTTTTACCTGCTTAGGTGTTTGTCCACTGGCTCACTCCCCAAGCATCCTCAACAGTCAAGGCTGGGCTAGGCTGAAGCCAGCAGCCTGGAACTCTGTCCAAGTCTCCCACTTGGGTGTCAGGGAACCACGTATGAACCATCTCCTGCTGCACATTTACATGGCTCCAACATGAGACTTTACCTGCTGGACCAGTACCCACCCCCTATTATACCTTTTAGTTCTAATGTTTGCATTCTTAATGTGAGGGTTTTTGTTGTTGTTGTTGCTGTTATTTGTTTTAATGCTGTGTATAGTTTGGGTTAAGATATAGTAACAAGAAATACTGCTGGTCAGAACTAAATTTTAGGATATCTGCTTTAGTTGGCTTTATGGAAATAATAAACTATTACACAAGACTTCAAAGGTTCTCTGTATAAAGATTAAAACAAAAGACAGTGACTTTTAATGTTCCTTGGGAAGTATTCTAAGTAGTTGGTATAGTCTGAATTTATTCCATGACAGGAAATTCTCATTTATCAATACACAATGAGTATCCATTGGCTTGGCCTGAGAAGTCAGGTTTTAAATAAATGAGAAAAAATTCCTCACAAGTTGAAAGTTACCTTTTTCAGAGCATAATTGCTTATAAATATCTTCAGAAACTAGATACTGTCTCTGAAAAGGCTATTAATTCTAGTAAAGACAATTCTGAAACTAGATAAGTAATATGTATGATTTTGCTCAGTAAGGCTAAGACTAAATAGAGCCTGAATGCATGTATCCCCCTGGTCAGGTTGACCTGGTGAATAAAATTAATGCTTCTGCCCAGACAGTCCTTGGGTAGGTCTCAGTCCGTTTCTCTTGAATGGCTTGCAGGCCTTTCAAGGGTGAATTTCTTCTCAAGGTTTGGGAAGGAGATTGATAATCTCTAACTCATCCAGCAAGTATCTGTGTTTTAAGGTGCTAATTATTTCTAGCCGATATTTAACATGTGAGAAAGAACAGGCAGGCTGGTGCAGTGGGTTAAGCTGCTACTTTGGATACTTAAAGCCCATATTTAGTTGTTGGTTCTAGTCTGCTTCCTTGCTGTCGGTACAGCAGAAGACAGCTCAAGTGCTTGAGCCTCTGTCACTCTTGGGGGAGACCCAGGTTAGTCCTAGGCATCTGGTTGTTTCAGGAACCAGCGGATGGAAATAGATGTGTGTGTGTTAGTGTACCTTTCAGGTAGATGAAAAAAAAAAAAGAAAATAGATGAATGTGCTTTTGAATTAAAAAGTAAGCTTTGTTTTGGTACAAAGTTCTAAATCCATGAGTAGTGTTTTTGGTAATACACATTTTCCACAAGCTTTTAAAGACCTTGTTTATGTTTGTGAACATAAACTAGCTAAACATAAAATGCCCAGTTGGCAGTGTGTGTGTGTGTGTGCGCCTGCATGCTTATGATTTTAACTGGAATGTGTAAAATTCTACAAAACCATAAAAAGCCAAATTGACCAGGACCATGTACCATTGACAGATTTGCTGTTTGTTATTGTGAGCCGTAATTTGACAGTGAATATGTTGGACATAATTTAAAGTGAGGGGGTTTTATAACCTAATCTTTTAATCAAGAATGATTGCTTAATTATTCTACATTAAATTGGTATTTTAGAAATCCTGAAATTTTAGAGAGCCAGGTTACACTTAAGGAATTATATATACAAATTAGAAAACAGACTTATTCCTAGAAAAGTGGTGAGTGTTCATAACAAATGCCTATTTTGCTTTAATAAAATAGCATGCAAATACAACTCATCTTGAAAAGAAAGAAAAATTGCTTACTTCCAGAGAAGTTGATAATACTTCTACTATCCTGTCAACTTCTGTTAGGCAAATAAATGATTTGTAGGTGGGTGGTTAATTTATTTGGGTTTTGGCAAGTCTATAAAACCAGTTTGTCTCTAATTTCTATATATAAGGATATTAATGAAATATCATTTATGTCCAGCATTTCTCTTTATATCTTGATATAGTTGCTCAAATAGTCTACTTTAAAATTAGCAGAAGCTTTGCAAATTGTTCATCTGCTGAGTAGCTCCAACTTAAATAAAAGGCTGCTTTCATTTGCTTAACTCTCACCTAAACCCAATTGTATGGCTGTGGCTATTCTTAGCTTCCGGTTTCTAGGGTAGACTCGAGCTCTCTGCCATTGCTAAAGCAAAGTGCAGCTGCTTTGCAGAGTTGCAACTCATCCTCTTCTTTATATTTTAAAATGCAAACGCATGCAGGATCTAGTTAACTTTTTCACTGATCATTATGTGATTCTTGGTTAAATATTGTGATTTTTTTAAAAATTCTTTTATTTTGGTAATCTTTACATAGTTAATTAAGGTCAAGGGCTACAGGAAAGTTAAACATTGTGATTTTTTAAATGGGTTTTTTTGTGGTTTTTTAGTCATTGGGAGTTGAAACTATAGAAAAAAAATTTTTAAGATTTTACCCAAGGAGTAGAAGAGACAGAGGTCTTTCATCCATTGATTCACTCCCCAGATGGCCACAATGGCCACAACTGAGCTGATCAGCAGCTGGAAGCTTCTTTCTCGGTCTCCAATGTGTGCATAGGTGCCTAAAACCTCAGGCTATCCTATGCTGCTTGTTCCAGGCTGTAAGCAGAGAGCTAACACGGAAATGCAACATCCACAGCACGAACTAGCACCCAGGAGCGATACTGGCACTTAAAGGCGAGAGATTAGCTTGGCTTTAAAGATTGAAGGAAGTTACTGACAGCTCTGAAAAATTCACCAGTTTTTGAGTGAAAATATTTCTGAGCAATGATGGTAAGAATGTTTCTGAAGTTACTAATTGTATGTGCCCAGTTCCTGATTGGATGATAAGAACACTGCTTTTCAGAACAACTAACCACATTAACTGCTTATCTTGGGAATTTATGTTAGTGTAGGTAAAAGCAAAGGATTCTTGTTGGTAGCAGTAGAGGGATTATCTCCCAATTTTAATGCATGGTAGAGAATAACAAATTTTCTCTCATTGCCTACTTACTTTATTGGACAAGGTATGAAGGGTAGAAGTGAATGTAGGTTCTCAGGACCCAGACCTGACTGAATAATTTACAGTGTAGTGTAAAATGAATATGTGTACCCCTTAAGATTGCTAAGAATTTTAAAGTTGCTATAGCTGAGCATTAAACTGAATATATGTCACTATGCTGCCAGATATATCATTCATGTGTGATGCTGATTGTTGGCACTTTGTGCATAAGAAAAAGTGTAGTTGAAGAAATTAAAGTTTAGCTTCTTAATAAATGGCTTCCTTTATCTTATAGACTCTTAACACGGTTTTTTAAGTTGAGGGGGGATGGGTGGGAGTTAAATATTTCTGATCCTTGTTCAGTTGTGACTCAGGGAAAGAAAAAACAAAACAGTATTTGCATGGTCTTATATATACTTGAAGCTTTGAGCCTTGAAGGTTAGATTTGAGGTTGTCTCACACGTGTGTGTTTGTGTTAAAACATGCACATCCTCTTCCCACTTCAGCACTGTGGTCTCCACTATCAGCTTTTTAGTGGTGGTAGATTAATGATTTGTGTAGTCTTTCCTGTTGCTTTTCCTAATGAGCTCCTATTACCTACCAGACTTACCAGATTGAAAAGAAATTTTCATGTGTTGAGTATTAACAGTATTAAGTGGGACCTTGTAGCAGTGATTAGGCTGTGCAGGGCCTGCCTTATGAATAGATGAATGCAGTGTGATGATTGTGCTCCCAATAAAGAGTTCACCCTCTTCCCCCATGTTACAATGCAGCACAAAGGCCATTGCCACTTCCCAGCCTCTAAAGCCATGAGCCAAATGATCTACTTAGTCTATGGTGTTCTGCTGTAGCAGCAAAATTTCGACTGAGATAGGAGATTAGTATCAAGATTGCTGTTACAAATATCTGAAAATGTGGAAGCAGATTTGGAACTGGATCATGGGTTGAGGCCGCAAGAATTTGAAAGAATAGGCTAGAAAAAGTCTGTTTTGACATGAATGGAGCATTAAGGGCTCAAAGGCAGTAGAAATAACTGTAGGAAATGTATGAATCTTCTTAGAGATGACTTAGGTGATTTTTGGCTAGTATGCTTGTAGGAATATGGACAATGATGACAATCCTGAGTTAAGCCTCACATGAAAATGAAGAGCAAGATAGCAGAGACTGGAGTACAGACCATCCTTGTTACACAGAAATGTTGCAGAATTGTGCCTGTGTCCTAGAACTTTATAGAATGCAGAGCTAGATGAACTGGGATTTTGGGAAAGAAATGTCTAAGCAAAGTATTCAGGATACTATGTAACTGTTTATGGTAAGATGTAGAGAAAAAAATTAAACTGGAATTTACAATTAAAAGAGCATAATGGAAAGATTGGTAATATTGGCAATCTGATCATGTAAAGAATGTTAGAAAATAAGGTTATGGCCAAGCAATTGATTGCTAAAGGAACGAGACCAGATACTATTCATCAAGACAGAGGGAGAGTTGAAAATACTGATTTTTTTGAGACTACCCTTCTTAATACAAGCTAAGAGCTCCAAGAGGGCAGAACGGTTTTGGGCCAGTGACCATGCACAGCACTGTCTCTACCTTCTTGGTGAAGCAAATACTAGTGCAACTTGACCTACACACCAGGAAATAGAAGATGGTAAGCCTTAGCAGCATCCATGTGATACTAAGTCTTCAAGCTTGCAGAATGCGAGAATTTCTGGGACGTGGCTGCTTTGACCTGTAAGTCAGATGACATTACAGATTCCATGAGGGCTCAGGCAGAGCTGCTACTCTTGAGTTCACACTCTGGCAAGACCTACTGGAAGTCTACAAGTAAGTTGGGTTGCTCCTGAGACTCCAGAAATGAAGGACCACCAGCATGCAATGCTAGGAAAGGAAAACTGTAGGCACAGCACAACTTGATGGACATTGGGTGGGAGAGGGCTGCCCAGTGATTGACCTGTGGTCTGAGACCCCTCCTCAACCTGCAACCTTTAGTGTCTAAGATGTGGTACATGAAATGAAGAAATTAGGTATTAATGTTTTCCTTGTTGAATTTTGGACTTGCTTTGGACCAGTTACCCTATTTTTGACTGTTCTGTTGAAAGGAAAATTGTATTTCGTGTGTCCCATCGTTGTAGGTTGAAAGTAGGTAACTTGTTTTGATTTCACAGGCTCACTATTTGAAGGAAATTCTTCTTAGGGTGATTGCTGTCTTGAATTTCACCCATATCTTATTTAGATGCAGTTCTGTAAAGAGTTAAGACTTCAGGAACTAATGTATTTTGTATATGAGAACATGAGTTTTGGGAGATGAGGGGCAAAATACTGTAGTTTGGAAATCCCCTCCAAAGCTTATGTTTACATTGTCATGTAATAGCATCAAGAAGATGGTGCTTCTTAGGTGGTTAGATCATGAGGACTGCCACACTGCTGAGCTGATGCTATTAAGGTAGTGATGGGGGAATGGTGTGGGTTCTTGAAAAAGTTCTACTGGTGTCCTTTCTCTGCCTCACACATACTGGCTTACTCTTCTGCTTTGTTGTAAAGCAGCACATAGACTGCAGTATTTTGTGCTGAGCCTCTATGATTTTCCCAGCCTCCAGTACTGTGAGCCATATAAGCTATAGTTTATGCTTTACCTAGTCTGTGGTGTTTTGTCACAGCAGCAAACACCCAGAGCTGGCAACAACCAGTTAAGAACAGCACGTTAAAGGGAAAAAAAAAAAAAAAAAAAAAGAGGAGATTGAAAGTGAAAAAAAAATTTTTTTTTTTTTTGCCAGAGAAGTGTCAGGTGTTTTTTGGCAAAATAAATCTTCGTTCTCTGAAGTCATTTGAGTAGTGATGGATAAAATGAAGTGTTTTGAGGGCATTATTGAATATAAGGGACAGAAAGGTGAAAAAGCAGAATATTCTATTTAATGGCAGAGCCAAAAGTCAATTCTTGTTCTACCATGTGCAAAACTAAATAATTACTCAGAAAACAGACCAAGTGGTATTTGTTGCATTATGTATTGATCTGCTTTTCACTGGTCTGATACTGTATTTCATAGCATTGAGTTGTGCAGTGTTCTTTTTGAGAGCTAAGACTATTCTATTTCTCTTTGTGTGACAAAACAGCTGTCTCACTAAAAGATATATTCTGAAATGTTTGTTCCTAACTTTACAGCTCAAATCGTTCTCCAAAGAAAACATTGTTAGTAACATTTTAGGTACTTTGTAATGTAATAAGGTAACTTAAAAAATTTTGGACAGTCTCCTGGTCCATCACTTGAACAATTTGTGCCACCCCAAGTAGGTACCACAGGAAAACTTACCTTCCTTTTAAAGAGCAACTCTGTCCATGGGGAGAAAAAATTAATAATTTCTAGAACAGTTTTTTATGTCCTTGTGTTGTAACTCTAGAAGCAATATTAGATTTAAAATACTTTGGATTGTTTTCATTTGTTTTGTGGTTTTGACTGTAATAAGTAGTGTCCTGCTAAAAGGGAAGGCTTTATGATAAAGTTATCGATTTGTTGGATTACTCATGTAAACAACTTTGTTAAACTTTTTGGCTGCTTATCAAATCTTGATGAATTGTGAGTCTCTGAATGTGTTATTGACATTTTGTGTCTAGTGTTCTAGTGATGATCAGTACAGCTCAAATAAAACTGATTTTCCTTCTAGATAGACTGAAATCTTGTAAAGGAAATAATTGTGTAACAGCATAAAACAGTTTGTGCGGTCAGCTTCCTGTGTAGAGGATAGCCTATGGATGCTGCATTTGTATACCACATATACGTAATAAGTGCTCATTGTTAAGCAGATTTTTGTGTTACAGGAATGGTGTAGGGAAAGCTCTTACAAAAGTTGCTCATTCTACTTGCTTAAAAAAAATAGTAATAATATTCCTGGGAGTGAGGAATTTAAAATTAAGATCCTGGTGCATTTAGGTCTAGTTTACCAGAGTTTTTGTCTCAGGTTTTTTGTATCTTACGGAGTTTTCCAGTATTCTCAGTTCATGAGATGCCCTAAACATTTCTGGGGTCCCAGTGCTAATCCCTAATTAGCAGTTTATGTGCTGACAGAGTCGTCCTGCTTTCCAAAATTTCTGTACCCTTAAGTAACTATCACAGGAACTGTGTCATTCTTGTCTAGACTCAGTACAGCATCAAAAATCAGAAAGTTCTTTTCTCCTTTATTTAAGAAAAGTTCATATTTTCTGAACCCTAGGAATCAGTAAAAGTATCCCAACATCTAAATGTAACATAGGTACTTTTAACTAAGGAAACAGACTTGCACACTTCCTCATGATCCTTTCCCCCTCATTTTGCCTTGCCCCACCCCAGTCGGGGGGGCGTGTGTGTGAAAGGTATTTTTCAAAATGTATTTCTCTTTATATCTTACTGTAATTTATTTACATTTTAAAAGGAGTTGAATACATTGTGGCGATTTTGACAGCCATCAAGATCATCAAAGGTGGATTGCATCTATCTCCTGATGTACCAAATGCTCACTCTAGTACACACAATTGACAGGAATTTTATATGGTTTACTGTATGGGTGATTAGAGTAGCTGACATCTAGTAGTATTTACCCATTGATGCATTAATCTGAGAAATCACTGAAAATTCACTTAAATTCAAGTTGCTCACCAGAAGAGACAGGGAAAGTAAAGGGCTGATTGCAGAGCACTGGATGCCTTGCTCTTCATGCTAGTATTGGTCAGTAGTTTGCATCTGGAATAATGAAGAATACATGACTGCAGCAATGCACATGATGTTGCCTGTGTTATACAGCAGAAGAGATTACATTCATGTGTTGTCTAAACGCCAGTGTCTAAATGACTTCAGTTCTGCTTTATTCATTTTTTACTCCAGGAGCATTTGTTGAATTTGTAGTATGTGTCAGGTTCTTGAGTGAAATAACTTACAAAAACTTTGGAATTTTTCTATCCCAGATTTGGCCTGGTTAGCCTTGAGACAGTCTTTCCTTAATACCTTAATTTGAATTCCAGCAGTTCTTGTTATACTCTTCTTCTAAGGAAAAACAAGAAAAGACTTTGAGTCCTAGATTTTACTTCCAAGCAGGTAGATTATAGGAAGCTAAAACCAGTGGCTTGAATGACATAGTCCTCACGGTTTTTAGTTTTCCATGTGGTGTTTCTACAAGTGTTGCCACTTGACCACTGTAGGGAAGTATGTTTACTGGTTGTGTAAGAGTAGCATCTGTTCTTTGTGGAATCTGGACTTTTAACAACTCATTTCACAGAATCATTGAATAGCCAATTCCTATTCTCTTTTTACTTAGTATTTTTCCAGAGGATTTCACCTGGCAGGATAAGAGAAGAAAAGCCGTTTGGGTAACTCTTCAATGACATTTGTATGCTTCTCCCTTGGATCACCAGATATAAACTCTTATGTTCTCTTCCTGCTAATAGACCAGCAGCACCCTGGATTACTATCATCCCTTTGTCCAAAGAAATGCCATAGCTGTATTCAACAACCCATTACATGTTATGCCTGATCCGTTTCTACTATTAAACTTATCTAGCTTTTCTTTATTACAGTTTTTAAAAAATAAATGGTTAAGGAAAAATCAAGTAATGAAAAAAAATTAAGAACAGTTAGCATTAGCATTATGGTATACTTTGCTATAAAAATATGTTCCCTTTTTAAACCATTTAAAAGTAAGTTATTGGAGAAAAATGTCAAAGGGAGTTAGCATAAGGCATTGAATTCAGTTGTAAATGTTTGTGACATAATTTTTTAATGAAGCCTGTATGATTACACAGCTATACAGATAATACAATGCATGTTTGAGTTTTAAATTAAAAGTTGAAGTTTTGTTTTTTTGCCCTTTTAAGAAGTAAAGAACCAGCATATAATTGTAAGAGCTGTTTACAAATCAGCATGAATGATTTTTTTTAAGTTATATGACTGATGCTACCTTAGTGAGTTTCAAATCAAGTGAGATGTACTTAGTGGAGTAGTAAACAGATGCAAACAATGGTTTTAAAGATTTAGCCAAATGTTAAAATTATGTTTGATTATAAAAGATTACTCTTACTGTAGTAGTTGGCCAATTTAGTAGTTCCAAGTTACTTAGATATTTCCAGTTCTAGTTTGGCATAGTAAAGCACCATTTGAAATGGGCCATGCAGAGCAAATTATGAGGATAATGTTAACACTGTTAGAGAACCAGCTGCAAGTTAGTGCATGCCACAGGGAATATGAACATGAATGCAGGCTTTTTCTAGCTTAAGTGGTCTGACCTCTAGAAATACTGTGTGTGTGTGTATGTTTTGAAATATATAAAGAATGTTAAGTCTTTCCTTCCCTTTTCTAGCTTTAGATTGTAAGCAAAAGAAATCAAGGTCAAGATCTGGAAGTAAGAAGAAAATGCTAACATTACCTCACGGTGCTGACGAGGTTTACATTCTCCGATGCAGGTAGCTGACTTTATTGCTGTATCTGATCAGTGATGTCAGATTTTGCTTTGAGCCATGGTAGTTATTTTACTGGGAAGCTTTAATTTGTGGTGGAGGATGTATATTCTCAACATTAGATTACAAATGAACTTTTGGAAACATTTAAAGATTCAATTAGGTATACTCATAATGTAATTTTTCTTCAAGCAACAATCAAAATTTTTACATCAGCCAAACACCATAATTTATGAAAGCAACTTCTAGTTGTGTTTTATTGATTTGATCAGTTTAATTAATCATTTTGCTATCTTGAGTTTGTGCTTATTGGGAACATATTTTTGTTCTCTCTTCTTCACATCTCCTTCCATATACCCTACAGAAACATCCTTAGAAACAATAGAGTTTAAGAAATTGTGAATTTGGGAAAGGTCTTTCCTAAAGAATGACCTATTTTAGAGTAGTGGTTGTTGTAAGTCAATTAAGGTTTATAGGTGTTAAAACCAGTTGCTTTTTTTTTTGAAGTTATTTATTTGAAAAGCAGAGTGAACCAGAAACAGAGATGCACCTTCATCCACTGATTAAGTTCGCTCCTGGAAGGGCTGCCATAGCCAGGGCTTGTTCTGGCACTAGGAACTCCATCCAGATCTCCCCTGGAGATGGCAGGGGCCCAACCACTTGGACCATCCTCTGATTGTCTCCCAGGTGTGTTAGCAGGGAGCTGGATCCAATCTGGGACACAAACCAGCACTCCAGTGTGGAATATCAGGATTCCAAGTGGCAGCATCACTTGCTGCACCACCTACTTCATTAATGTTAATCTAATAATGTTCTTGCTTCAGCAAAGATTATTGAAGTTTAGTATAGCTGTTAATAAATATATGAATTGGGAATTTGAATGTTGAAGTAAGACTTTGGATTTATTTAAAAAGTGTTATCTCCAATATATGGTAAATTTGTTCCTTCTGTTGAGGGATTTTATGTGCATTGGTTTTAAATAAGGGGAATTAGTCATGTTAAGAGAATTATTACCAACTTCTTCTATAGGTTTTGTGGCCTAGTCTTTCGAGGACCATTATCTGTTCAGGAAGACTGGATTAAGCACTTACAGCGACACATTGTAAACGCTAATCTTCCACGGACTGGAGCTGGCATGGTGGAAGTCACATCACTACTTAAAAAGCCTGCCTCCATTACAGAAACTTCATTTTCTCTACTAATGGCAGAAGCAGCTTCATAGAACCAGGAAACCTTTTACATAGCAAATTTGAATTGGATGTAAATTTGAAATTCTTTGTCTTTTTTTTAAGCCACATTAAATTATCCGTTTACTAAAGCAGGAAAATGGGGAAAAGTGAATTCCAGTGACATCAGAGCAAATCAAATGCTTAAACAGTAAGTAGTCTATATATTTTATATAGGGTGGAAGATGTGTTTTTAAGGCTTATTAAGTTTTGTTGGCTAACTGTGTTTACTCAGTACGAGATCAGTACATGTAAGCAGCCATTTATAAAACTGTTGGACATGGATTTATTGAAAATTATGTTTCATTCAGTGTTATCAGAATCGAGGCTCTGTTCCCCACAAGACGTACATAGAAAAATAAGATATTATATTTTGTTTGTATGTATTTAGTGTTTTGTATAATACCAGGAACTGCTAACTAAATTTACTCAATTTAGGGCATTAAATATCATGTACTTCATAGTTTGAGACTGTTCACTCAAATAGGGCAGAGTATTATTCTATCTAGATGTGTAAGTGTTTTTTTAAAATCACATGGAATGGTTTTTTTTATACTAAAAAGTGGAGGGAGATTTGTTTAAACAAGTATTTCTAAAAGAAATATGTACATAGTCCTGGAAATTATTTGTGGTAAGGAAATATTCTTTACTCCAGTTGCATTTCTCAGACAATAAAGTGGTGCATCCATGCTACCTCCTACTTTGTCAACAAAGATGCTATTTACCCTTTACATTTTTGTATCATAATAGATTTAAAAATCTAATGTTCTTTATTGCAAGACATCTTTTTGTTAACAAATTTGTTTCTTTTACCTAAAATTTGACATGCTTACAGGACAGTTTGCCTCTTACTTTATTTAACATTGTAGAAATGTAATTAATAAACAATGCTCACTACACAACTTAGAATAGGCTTTCTCATTTATATTATCTTCCAAATTTGATCAGTTAGCAAAACTTAATACACCGATTAAAATATTTCTACATATGATGAGAATGTTTACAATTTAAATTTTAGAACTTGTTTTGGATGTGATTATATGTACAAAAATCGTGTAACACTATGCTCATGCTAAGAACCGACATAACGGAATTACTGAAATAAATGTGCTGTGAGGAATGGAATATATGGTGCAGGTGTCTTGGTCATGATAAGTTGTGATTATTCTTTTAAAGTCTTTCCAAAAACAGATTAGTTCTTTTAATCTGAAATCATATTCTTTTGCAAATAACAGTTTTTGTATGCAAGCACCATTTTATCTCATGTAGTTTGGCTAATATTATAGTTTAACCAAGGATATGCATTGATATACTTTTCTTCATATGTAAATAAAGTTAACAACAGTTAAAATAAGGAGTATTTTGGTAGAGTATATACATACCTCACTGCCAGTGAAATTGCTTTCTATGGTATATCCTTACCAGAAAATTCTCTAAATAAAAGAAGACTTAAAGAAAATGGTAATGTCTATAACGTGAAACATTTCTTTTTATTATTGGCGGAAATAGTCCACTTGAAGTTGTGTTTCTTTTTTATTCAAATTGTTTCTCTTTACCAAGTTATTATATTCACAGGATTTTCTCCCCTTTCGTGATTAATCAGACTTCTAAATCCAGAACCGTTTTCAATCTGAAATTAGGAGATTGAACTCCCATTTCCAACTGAACTCCTGGTTTCTGGGCAGCAGATAAAAAAAAGTACTTGTAAGTTATTTGCAATTATGTGAACAGCCTGATGGAAACTGTACTTATCTCTAATGGGGAGACTGAAACATCAGATGTCTTTACTTTTAACTGAAAATGTGCCTGGTCTCTGTATATTGGGTTATCTCTTACTGAACAGTTTTTATTGATAGTTATGTCTTTGAATATATATTTTTGATTGGTTGACATACTGCATAGCAACTAAAGGTCAGAAATTTAAAACCAAACAAAAAACTTAGGTTTCCTGGTGGGAAGGCTAGCAATCACTAGCACTTCTTTCAGCCTTATAATTTTTTTTACTTTTGTCAAGGTAATTATTAAGTTGAATGGATACTAGCATCAGAGTTAACTTGACGATGAGGTTCAGAATCATAGCTTTGTTACGTTTTTTTTATTTTTAAAAGTTATTTTTCCTTTTAGATATAATAATTCATCAAAATAGAATAAATTAGTAACAGTAAGGTAGAGGGATTCTAAAAAGAACGGAACACTTTTAATAGTAACGATAGTTGGGTTACAAAATTTAACATTCTTTAGGAAATAGTCACAGTTCCCCTTTTGTTAGGCATGTGTGCGATTGATATACTTTCAACTAGATTCCATTAGAAGAAGAATTAAGTTTAAAATCCTGTCTCAAGTTATATGATATGACTTTATGTCAGAATATTGTTTGATATTAACTTAGTAATTAGATTTATTGCTCAACTTTAACTAGTTTTCTGTTTCCTTGCCAAGATATGTAAGCTTTAGTATTTTTTAAAAATTTAATCAAACATATTGATTTATTTAATGTTTACAAGACAAAAAAGTTAACTTCTGCATATAATATTTTCCATTATGATTCTTTAGAATATATTAGAGTGGTGACATAACCCCATGTATGTAATTTAGATTTCACTTAATGGTGGCATAAGGAGAGGATAGTTTTTCGGCAGTAATTTACTATGCAAACTTTTCTTGAGATCATATTCATAACTTCTCAGGGACGTATAGTTAGACCATATTAGATATTAGTCAAATATATTGATTTTTTCATAAGAAAGTGTAATATATGCTAATTTTCAAAATGTTAAGGCAAAAAATATAAAAATGGGGGAATCACCTGTGGTATCATAACTCGGAGACATCCGCTTTTAATAGTGTATACATTTCTTGTATTACGTTACCAGTTACCAGAATGTACTGAAATATACTCCTTTTTTTCCAAATTGGTTTTAAATTTGAGGGGCTTCCTTATATAAACTAACCTTTGAGTATTATACTTGAATATGACAAAAATTAGCTTCTGTAATATTTCAAATTATGGACTAGAATTGAATCATTTTTATCCTTGCTACAGTACATGGTTATATATTTCAAAAGTGGGAACTGGCTTTTTCATTTAGAAGACCAGCCAAGGTTAATTTCAAATCTTCCTATACATTTAATTTCTTAGTCCTTTGAAGTTGGTGCAACATGAGTTTTTCTTAATCTTCACAAATTTATCAAATAATGCCTGCAGTTGCTTAAATAAGAGTAATAATAAAAACTTACAAAATTGATCTCTCATACTACATGGTTCTTATTAGATGAAGTAAAAAATCAAATGTACAGAAATAATGTAATAAATTATTGTTTTCCTTAAAATTTTAGACAGTAAAAATTATAAATGTCCTGATACTAAAAGATGTTGTATACTCCACTAATCTTGCATTTCTGTTTATAGACTTCTTTAAAAAATGTGAGCTCTGCTGTGTAGAACCGAGTTTGTTCTCTTAACAATGTATCCAAGAACATTTTTGCACCACTAAGTACTCTTATTTAAAAACTATATTTTAAATGTTTGCATGGTATTCTGTTATACCACACATTGCTTAATACCTCCACACTTGATCATTTTATATTGCCTCCAAGGTTTTAGCTTTTTCAAGAATATTTTTTAACATTTCTACAATAAATTGTGTGAATCCAAAATTATTTCCTTAACAGTTTCTAAAAGGTCAGAGTTGAATATTACTCATTTAATTGTGGCTTTGTATATCAATTTGCAAATTGTTTTTCAGAAAGGTCATTACTAACGGTTTATTCCTATTACAGTGTGTGAGACTGAATAACTTGCAGTTCCTCTAGTCTTGTCAGTATAGTCTTTAGGTAAGGAGCGATTCCTTATTCATTTTTAAGTGACAAGTGAAGACAATGTATGTGAACTTTTGATTCTACAGGTAGTAGATGTCTAACTTAAGATACCGAATATAAAGATGCAGTTATGTTTTACTACATGATGTGTCTGAAATAACTTCAACTCTGATTTCATAATTGGCCACTTGGACATTTAAGAGTGTCCTTAACCTGCGGTGTTTCCAGGAGATCTTTGCTATTGTATTGATTCCAACGGTTTTTTGTGTCTGCATTTTTCTGGAAGTTTCATAGCCCTTTTCATATACTCAGATTGATCTGTGACTCCTGCACCCTGCTTCCCCCCCAAAAAAGAACTTAAGAATAACTGTTTCGAAAGTAATTTATGTTATCATATCAACTGTCAAGTCATTCATGTTTTTGAGTATAATTCTACACAAATTCTAATTAAAATTAATGCTCGAAAATCTTTTGCTATAGGGTTTTGTTTTGGTTTGGTTTTACATGGTGGGGAAAAAGAGATATTGTGAGCTGCTTTGTGTCTTCTGAGAAACTATTAGAAGATTGTTCATAAGTTTGTTTATAAAAATTATTGATTTATTAAACATATCCAAAGAGTTATTTCTCAAGCTTTTAAGGTAAAACTCTGGGATTATATTTTTCTGTTGTTGAGCTTGAGTAGTAAATTTCAGTGAATATTTTTAAGGAACTTTTAGAGAATCTTTAATTCCTTGTATGACTTAAATTCGTTTCATTGTACGATAAGTACATACTCATGGTACTGTGGGTGGGCATTGTGGTGTGTGGGTTAAGCTGTTAGTTGCAGTGCCAACATCAAGTACAAGCTGCTCCACTTCTGCTAATTTAACCTGAGAAAACCACAGAGGACGTAGCATCCCTGCTCCCAAGTGGAAAACCCAGAAGAAGTTATTGGCTCCTGGCTTCACCCTGGCCCAGCTCCAGTCATTGTGACCATTTGAGGAGTGAGAACCAAGAGATGAAAAATTCTGTCTCCTTCTGTCTGTAATTCTGCCTTTCAAATAAATGAAATCTTTTTTAAAAAAAAATCTTAAATGTTACTGCCTAAAGAAATATTCAGTTCCTATAAAGAGACAAGCTACAGAACATTGCCAGAATCCCCAGTTAACTGCTTCCCTTTACCAATTTTATGATTTGTTTGTGCGTAACAGTTGACCACCCAAGAATGTGTCTGATTTAATTTTGGGAACTAGGATAGTGTCTTCCTCCTTGAGATTTGCATTTTCTTCTTCCATATGTCCAGGGATGCTAATTGTTTACAATCCCTTAGCGGGACTGTTTAAATGACCCAGTTTAAGGATATAAAATCTGTATGATGGAAAGACTGGGTTACACCTGATTTAACTTTTATTCTAACAATATAGTTTTATTCTTCTATAACCCTTGGGACCACTGGATATACTTAGTTTTTTTGTAGCTGTTTTCCAGATAGGAGATATTGTCAAGATAAAAATACAAGGTTTCTCTCCTGGATATCCTCATTGAGTTTCTTGCCTTTCCTTAGATATTTGCCTCAGTAATTTTTCACTATCTTAATTCTGTGATACTTCCATGAAATTTTCTTTTTATTAATTCAGCACTTTAAGAAATATTTATATAAATTTTCTAAGATTGAAGATTTTTGTGTATTTTTTTCACTTCTAGTTTCCTAGAAGATTTCTGATATATAGTTTGGATCCAGTAAAATATTTATCAAGTAATTAGGTAAATAAACTATTTTAAACAAATTTAAATGGGATGTTAAATTTATTTTCCGCTAATTTTTCTTTTAGAAGCAGGTTCCAGTTAATAATTTTGAGCATTTCTCTTGTCCATGTATTTGGGAATTTATTCCTTTAGGACATCTTGAAATTTTGCCAAACACTACTGTACTGAAATCTGTGGAAAGTAAGAAATGATGAGTCTTCTCTTGGAAGATTGCTGTGTTTTCCTATTTCTTTGTCTTTTGAGCCAAAAGGAAAAACCACAGTTTTCTGCAATGGAGGTACTTTCTTTTAAAAAAATTATTTGTATATCTTGGTTTTTGTTTCTATTGTAAATGGACTTTTCACAGAAACTTCAAATTCAGTATTGCTGATCTAAAGGAAATCTAGTAATTTTTCTATATATCATTTTTACTCATGAAGTCACCTTGTTGAACTGATTCAGAATATTTTGTACCTTTTGCTTTTAATTTCTGATCAGACAGATCATCTGGAAATTACAATAGTCTCTTTTGATTTCCAGCATTACTGGTTTTTTTTGTTGTGTTTTATAATCAAAAATCACCTGTGTAATATTAATGATTCCTGGCGTTATTTCCAGTTCTGATTGGAATAGAAATCTGTGTCATTATTTACATGTGGTTTTGTTGGACATTTCTTAGTTTAATGACATGAAAAAGTGTCTTTCTTGTGGAATGAATTTTAATAAGAAACACCAGTATTCCTGAACATTCTTTGAGTTGCTGTGTGAACTTTCTTATCTGGTGCTGTTAATAAGATGCATGAATACATTCTTAAATATTGAACCATTCTTAATATTGGCTAATACTGTGAACTTGATGTACTTCTATTTGAGAAATTTTTTATGTATATTTCTTCGTAATACTGTTCTTTGCTTTACTTGTCTGGATTTTGTTTCTAAATAAAAAACAGAACAAAAAGTGAAACGTACAGACCTAAACTTTAAAAGAAGTATGCAGTTCTTCAGATGAAAATTGCAAAATTTTCCTGGTGCTTAAAGAATAAAAAGATAAGTAGAAAACCATACCACCCTCTCCTCATAAAATGAATTAGGAAGTTTAACTTTGCACTCTGAAACAGTTTTCAAAGCATGGACAGTATTGCTTTCTGACATGTAGTGTCCATCCATAAGCAGATTTCAATCTTTCAAGCTATAGATCTTTGAGCTATTTTTATCGTTTTTCTACAATCTTCAGTTTTCACATTGTTTTTTTTTTCCTCTCCTTTTAAGAAAATTTTAGTTACATTTCCCTAGAAAAACATTTGCTTTATATTTTTAAAATCTTAGTGTGATAAGCCATAGTGATAACTTCTGACCGGTTAATGTCCATTTCTGTAATTGTCCCTCATTTATGTTTGCTGATGTTTGTATCCTAAATTAAGCTTACAGACAGTTTTATCTTTTTGTTAGCCTTTCCAAAAAACCTATTCTTTGTGTTTTACTCATTAACTCAGCTTTTCTACCTTCCAGAGCTTGAAGTGTATTTCCAGCCTTTCTGGTTTTTCTAGTAAGTACACTTAAAACTGCATTTTTTCTGTGCATATCAGTTAGATATATCCCACATTTAGACATAGCAAAGCAGTCACTGTTATTTATTGACTATGTTTCAACGTTGAAATTCATTTAGTCGATTTCTGCCTTTGGGAATTTCTCAGTTTTCTGCATGATCTAATATTACATACTTAATGTCCATTGTGTTTGAAGACAGTATGGAATCTCTGAATTTGCTGTTTATATATGTGCGTAGGAGCTTGAAAAATTTGTGTAAAATGGAGTTAAAAGATTAAAATTTTTAAATGCAAGCTGTTTTCAAAATTTCTATCAAGTGCAAGTCATTTTCTAAGTATTGCAACCAGCCATTTCATTCATCATAAATAAACAGAGGGTCCTAGAAATTTAACCGTATCATCTGTAGTCTGTTTTACATTAACGGGGGAGGGAGAATTAAATTAACAGAGAAGCATCTTTATAAGATATTTTTTTTAGGATTAGGAAACAAAAAAGTCTGAAATTTCCAAACAGTTGGCATGATGATTCCTGTCGAAATTGTCAAAAATATTACATTTGATTAATGAGAAGCCAAATGAGCAATGTGATGGGAAGGAAACACTGTCTCGTGGAATTTTCCCAGGCATTTTTCTGATCAGGTATGAATTTCTCTAGGCACTCTTGCTGAGCAGATACTATTAGTCTTTGGCCCTTTAGGAAATGAACAAGCAGTGCCCTGAGTATCCTCTAAGTTATCACAATCTCTGCTCTAGACCTGTGTGCTGTTGCTCTTGGTAGCCATTCTTCTGATTGTGCTTTGACTTCAGGATCACACTGGTAAGGCCATGCATGTTTCCTCTCATACAGCAGTTTTGAAGACATTACTCACAATCTTGAGTTGACTTGTTTGAAGTCCCTTAGATCACTGCCTGTTGTCTTCATCTGGGCACAATACTTTCTCTTTTTAAAATGACTTATCCTAAACTTCTGAAACCTTTGGGTTATTGTATTCATAAGCTTATCATAAATCACCAGTGACTTCATCACTCTTCTACTCACATTTCAGTGTCAGTTTGAAATTTGCTCTTTATTTCATTAGAATTTATCCTGATCTGATAGGGGCTCTTTTTTAAAAAATAATTTTTATTGTTGATGATTTTTACAGTTGATTAGGGTCAAGGGCTACAGGAAGGTTAGTGAGATCACCATTTCCATGTTGTCTGTTTTTTTCCTTCCTGTGTCTGGAGAAGAGGAGGAGACCAGGATAGTAGCCATACCCAGCCTCCCAAACACTTCTGCACCCTGGGATGGAGGACAGCCACCCCAAACCATTCAAGGGTCCCTGATGTGGGGAATGCTCCAAGGGTCCTGCTCAAGAGGTTTTGATAGTTCGACAGTTCTGAATTAATGCCAGCCTCACCACTCCAATCACGATGAGATCTTTCCAGAATCTACTGGTTGATATAATCCAATTTAGAGTCTCCATTTGCCCAGTTATTCACTGCTAACACTTGGCTGGGGTGGTTGATCAATTTATTCTGTCCTCTGTTAAATGGTAACAGGTGTCCTCTGCAGACTCCAATGTACTGCCGTATCCTGCATGTGCACCTGGATGCTGTCCACTGCTCCATCTAAGGCACTGAGGGAGCTCTGACACATGCACACCACAGACCAAGGAACCTGCAATTCTCTCCATGGTTGGGGTCCTGAGTCTAGTGATTCATTTGAGGGGAATTCCCAAAGAAATGTCATATGAGGTAATTCTAGACCTCATTCTAGTATGTGCATGCCAATAAAAGGTCCGGCACAGATCGTTATCCCGGTCAACTTATGCACATGCTATGGTTGCAGTTGCTGGGTCAGTTCTGTCTCAAGCCCTGACTTATGTGCAAGCCAATGGGTGTTGGAGCCCATTCTGACCCTTTCCACCTACTTGGCCCTCATGCAAACTAATTGGAGCTGCAGCCTAGTTGGAGTAACCCGAAATAACACCCCACCAGGCCAGCCCCTAACCTGGTTCCCATGCTTGCCAGTATATAACAGACTGGACCAGTCTGTCCCAGTTCCCATTCAGCTCTAATACATGTCAATGGCACAGAAGCCTAGTTCAACCCAACCAGCCTCTCTATCCAGCACACACAGCTGCTAGTAGATGCAGCTGTCTAGCCATCCCTGCCCCTAACCTGGTTCTTATGCTCACCAGTCAGCATGGCAACCCAGAGGGAGGTGCCCACCGATTCCCTACTGGACCCATTCCCACTCCTGGATCTTGCACGCTCCACAAGGTTCTGCTGTTTAACTTGACAGAATTTGGCCCCCATGCCAGCATCTGTCAGCTGATGATATAGCAAAGCCCCACCAACTCTCACCCACTCTGGCTTATGCATGAACCAGTAGGTACAGTCCTCCCAGCCTGGCTTTCCCCTGATCCAGCTCACATGAGGCCAACAGGTGTTGTAGGCCTGTCTAGCCCTAGCCCAGTCAGCCCCAGTCCCAGCTCTCATGCTCACCACTGGGAGTGGTGGTCCAACAGGGGAGCCCTCCACATTACCCCCTACCAGCTTCGCCCCCTCCACCTCTAAATCTCTTGTGTAGTGGTTGGGTGCTGCAGCCCAGTCTGGCATGGTTCGCCTCACTTGGGCATTTGCCAGTGGGTGCTGTAGCCTGGCAAGGCCCAGCTTACTTGCAGTTCAAACTCAAGCTGTTAGGGGCTACGGCTTCGCTCAGTCCTGGCTCCCATGAGAACTGGCTTGTGTTGTGACCCACCCTGGCTCGGCCCACAATATTCTGTTGCTCAAAATTGCCAGTGGGTAATATGAACTGGCCTAGCCTGGCTCACCCCAGACTTGAGCCAAAGAGAGGTAAGCCTGTGGGTAGTGTAACCTGGCCTGGTCTGGGTTGCTCCCTATCTTGGTTCTTGCACTCTCCTCCAAGGACTGTGTCCTGACAGAGGAGTTCCCCAAGCTCCTCCATTTGAAACTTTCCCAGTGTCAGATCTCACACACTGGTGGGTTCATGGGCCAGCCCTACTTAGTCCACCTCCTGTCCTAGCAGCAACAGTAGCCTTTCCAGACTGGCCCTCACACATTCTGGTTTTTACTGTTGGGTGTTGCAGCTCAGCCAAGCTCACGCGTGTCTCAGCAGGGGCAGAGACCTAGCCTAGCCTGTCCTACATCCACCCTGGTTCTCACGATCACCAGTGGGTGCTGGAGTCTAGCCCAGTCTGGCACACCCCAGTCCCAGTCCACACTGTGTCAAAAAAACACTGCAGCCATGCCTAGAGTAAACAGCAGCCCCCACTCTGGCCTTCACACTCACCAGTAGGACCCACAACCCAGCTAGAGTGTCCCCATTGCTCCCCAACCTGGCCTGATCCCAGCCACAGTTCTTGTGCGTGCCAGTGGTTGCTCTGACCCAGCTTCTCTTATCCCCTCACCTGTCTTGGCCTTTGCCTTTGGATGCTGTAGCAAGGTCTGATTTAGTCTGCCCCCAGTCTCAACTCTAGCTGATGGGTGCTGGAACCTGACCCTATTCACTCTGCTCCCATCCCTGGCTCATACACACTGGCAGGTGTGACAGCCTAGCCCAGCATAACCTGCATTCCATCCTGGTTTCCATACGTGAAGATGAGCTAAGGTTTGCTAGGTCCTTCTTGGTCGGCCCCCTTCCAAAACCAGCTCACACGATGGACAACAGCTGGCGCTACCTTACCCCCAATCCCCAGGCCTGGATAATGTGCCCACCAATGGGAGATGTGACCCTTTAGGGGAATTTCCTAAGTTCCCCCACTCTGCCCATTCCCAGACCCATAATCTCACGCATGCCAGTGGGCGCTATGCCCTTGCCCAGCATGGTTTGCTCTTCCATATTGGCCTAGCCTGAGCTGGAGGATGTTGCAGCCTGGCCCACTTCACACCCTGTTTTAGGATGCACATGTGGGTGCTGCTGCCTGGACCCGCCCAGATTTATCAGTTCCTGTATCCATGAATGTTGGCAGGTTTTATGGTCACACCTAGCTCAGCCCATCACCATCCCAACTCTTGAGCTAACCAGCAGGACTTGTATTTCCACAGGGTTGGGTTCACATTTCCCCCCACAGAATCTGGTTCTTTTGCATGCTGGTTAGTGTTATGGCCCTGCCTAATGTGACCCATCCCCTGTTCTGACATTCAGTCAGGTACTGGGATCTAGTCCTGCCAGACAGGCCCCAGTCCTATCTTTTGTGTGAACTGGCGTATGGTAGTCAGCAACGTTCCATGCTAACAAGCCCAAGTCCAAATTCCTACTGGGCTAGTGGTTCAGTCTGACTCATACAGATCTTCCATTCCTTCCACTCCTAACCATCAGGTCTCAGTCCCCTCATTTACCTGCAAGTACAAAGAGGGGCTCTTTTCAAATGGGCATCTTGCCCAATTACCTCAAACTAGATTTCCCTCAGGGATGTTTTAACAGGTTATTCTGAATTTATTCTGGATGACAAGCAGTTTTGAAATTCATGCGTACCTTTTTATAATAGGTCTTTCTGGTGTTTTTGAATACAATGTGTGTAGGATATATATATATAAAATTTAACTGATGCTATTTAATTTACCTGTGTCTCACTAAGGATGTTTTTTACCTCACCTGTCTGATTTTGTAAAGCAAGAGCAGGATTCCAGTATAGTAACTATAATGGCAATTTCTCCTCCTCAGTTTTTGATTTCTTCATTTTCAGACGTTGTTAAGTATACTATGATAAGTGACTGTTGAATCCATTTGGTGGAATGTTCAGTTCTCAAATACAGCAGAAATAGTTTTTTGTTTCTGATATTTTTCGGGTTTTTTTTGTCAATAACATTGTATTTTTAAGAATTAATATGCTTGGACCTCGTGGGGTAACCTAGTGGCAAAAGTTCTCCCCTTGCATGCACAGGTATCCAATATGGATGCCTGTTTGTATCCCGGCTACTCCACTTCCCTTCCAGCTCCCTGCTTGTGGCCTGGGAAAGCGATAGAGGACAGCCCAAAGCCTTGGAACCCTGCACCCACATGGGAGACCTCGAAGAAGCTGCTGGCTCAGCTCTGGCTTCTGCAGCCACTTGGAGTCTGAACCAGCAGATGGAAGGTCTTTCTGTTTCTCCTCTATGTAAATCTGACATTGAAATAGAAATAAATTTTTTAATGTTAATATGCTTTTGAAATTAGATTTATTTACAGTATAGCAAAGGAATTATCTTCAATCTTCTTTAACAATGTATGCCAGCAGCATTTGTTAAATGTTTTTTTTTTTCCAACAGAATTGAGCCGTATCTCTGTCACATACCAAATTATCATGTTAACTTGATAACAGGATATTTTATACTTTGTTCTCACAGTTGGCAGAGCAGTTCCCTCTTCTGTAATATTTTTTAATTTGAGAAGCAGACACAGAGTACTTCAACTTTGTTTTACTTCCCAAATATCTATAATAGTGAGAATACACTGTATTGAAATTAAGAGCCATCAACTCTGTAACAGCCTCCCTTATGGGTGGCAGAGAACCAAGTACGTGAGCTGTTGCCTGCTCCCTCACAGGTTGTGCATGAGCAGGATGCTAGATTGGAAGCTGTGGAACCAGACTTGAACCAGGCACTAGTATGGATTATGGGCCTGCTGTGTGGTAATATATTTGTTGTACCACATGACCACCCCAGTATCTTTTGATTATTAGATTGTTACTGAATTCCTTGCCCCCATGGTTTTATATGCATATTTACAAATATGTGCTTTGATGAAACTACCTTACATCTTCAGTGTTGTCGCAGAGGCTTACGGATAGTAAACTCTGTGTATACCTTGTGTATTTTTTTTTTCAGGCTTGGGTGTGGAGTGATGGCATGTAGATTTTCTTCTAGAATCCTGAAGATAGTGTTGCGTTCTGTTTACATTTATTGTAGTTACTTTGGTGCCAATCTTCATGTGTAATTCTTTTATAAACCTTATTTTTCCCACTTCTATGGTAATTGTAAGATTTTTTAAAAAATATTTATTTACTTATTTTTATTGGAAAGATTCACAGAAAGAGATAGATAGATCCTCCATCCACAAGTTCACTCCCCAGGTAGCCGCAGTGGCCGGTGCTGTGCCAATCCATAGCTGGAAGCCAGGAGCTTCTGCTGGGTCTCCCATGCAGGTACAGGGCCCCAAGGCTTTAGGCTGTCCTCTATTGCTTAGGCAGGCAACTATGCTGTCACACTGGAATAGTTAACACAAATTTGACATTAACTAGGTTCAGAATGCCCATCAGCTATTGGCTGCTTTTCTCCTAGCTGTGTAACACTTGCATACAGGTAAAAGCCTAGGCTGTTGCCTACAGCTGGGGACATACTGATTTATTCTAAACTTCATGTTCATTTTACTTATTGTTTGAGGTTTTTCTCTTTTACTTGGTATTCATACTTTCTAAGATCTGTAATTGTTCTTACGAACCTATTTGTGGGGCCTGGCGCGGTGGCGTAGTGGTTAAAGTCCTTGCCTTGCACATGCTGGGATCCCATGTGGGCGCTGGTTCTAATCCCGGCGGCCCCGCTTCCCGTCCAGCTCCCTGCTTGTGGCCTGAGACAGCCGAGGACAGCCCGAAGCCTTGGGACCCTGCACCCACCTGGGGGACCCGGAAGAGGTTCCTGGGTCCTGGCTTTGGATTGGCTCAGCTCCAGCCATTGCAGCCGCTTGGGCAGTGAGCCATCGGACAGAGGATCTTCCTCTCTGTCTCTCCTCCTCTCTGTATATCTGACTTTGCAATAAAAATGAAATAAATATTAAAAAAAAAAAAACCATTTGTGGGGCTGGTATTGTGTTCTGGGTTAAGTCACTGGTTGCAACACAAGCATTCCATGTGAGTACTGGTTCAAGTCCTGGCTGTTCCTCTTCTGATCCAGCTTCCTACTAGTAGGCCTAGAATAGCAGCTGAAAATGACCCAAGTGCTTGGGCCTCTGCCACCCTTAAGGGAGACCCAGATGGTGTTTGAGGACTCTAGCCTGACCCAGCTCCAACTATTGCAGTCATTTATAGAGTGAAACAACAGATGGAAATTCTCTCTTTTTTCTGTATGTAACTCTGCCTTTCAAATAAATAAACATTTTTAAATGGGAGAAGGGAGCTTATTTGTATCACAACTATAATTTTGTCTTGGTCTTCGCACTACTTACGTGTATACAAGTCTTTACTGCTTCTTCAGGGTTAGTTCCTTTATTGTTTCCTCATAAGCTCTATGGAATTTCATATTTCATGTTTTTATGTGCTAATTCTTTTTTTTTTTTTAGTACATGTATATATTTAAAAGAGTAATAGAGGGGTAGAGACAGAGAGTTTCCATCCACTGAGTGCAGTAGCCAGCCAGGCCTGAGCCAATCCAAAGCCAAAAGTCTGGAACCTCCATCCAGGTCCCCAGCATGGATGCCAAGGACCCAAACACTTGGGTTGTTTGCTGCTGCCTTCTCACACATCAGCAAGAACTGCATCTGAAGCGGAGTAAACCATGTCCTTATCCAGGACACTGGTCTTGCAAACCAGAATATAACCTGCTTACCACAATATGGGCCCTCTTCTTGCAGATTCTTGCTTGTACCTCTTATGTTTAATGTTTACTTTCCCAATAGCTGATAAATGGTCAAGCTGATACTTATTCAAGAGCCTAAGCAATTAATTGTTAGGACAACAAACAGGTCAGATAAGCCCTGCTTGGGACACCCACAGCCTAAATGGAATGCTGGTTGAATCCTGGCTACTCCAGCTCCAACTTCCTGCTCATATGTCTTAGGAGGCAGCATGGTGCTTTGGACCATGCTTGGACCCCTGCTACCCTCGTTAGAAATGTGGATGGAGTTCCTCACTCACTCCTCCCTTCCTACTCTGCCTTTAAAGATTGAAAATAAACTTTTAAGAAAACAAAATATGTTCTAAACTCAGTTCTTGTGCAGACATTGATCACACATCTCAGTTTCCAAAAATCAATATAGTCTTCCCTGTATTCATTCCTCAAAAGAGGTGCCAGTAAGTTCTGACTTTTGGGCTCTGTGTTGTAACGAGTTTTTAATATCCAGAGAGTTAAAAGTGATTGCTTCTGGTCTGAGTTACCTTAGTATGTCTATTACAACCCATTATGTAAGCCACTTGATCATGGTCTCAAGACTGGCTCCCTTGGCTAGAGGTGGAAACAGGCATCAGCGGGGCTTCCTTTAAAAGATGGAGTACACTCTTCACCCTGCTGGCTAGTTTAGGAAAATAGAGTCCCTGAGCTGAGCCACATTGACAGTAACTCTTTTTATGAAGTGTCCCTTCTTGTAGTTGCTTCTTGGGAATCTGTGGTTACAGTTGGTGGCAGATTGGGGGTGGGGAGTACTACCGAGAAGGGAGTATGTTTTGTTGTTGTTGTGCATTCTACAAAGTTACTCTTGTGTCAGAGTTTAAAATCTCCATTATGCAGAGCCTTTCCTAGCTAGGTTGTCGTACTCGCCCACCATGCCCCGTTACAATTCTGCTTCCTAAACCTTCACCTACCTTAATTACATTCAGTTTGTGAGAATGTAGAAATTTGCTTAGTTCAAAATGGAGGGTCCAGTATGTCTCAAAGGAACTAATGCTGATATGAAATCACTACAAAATAAAAAAGAATTGAACCTACAGACTAACCATAGTGGAAGACCTGAGCATTTCTACATTACTTTTAACTGTGGGACACTTTATTTTGTAGAAAATACAAAGTTGAATGGTTTTGCCACACTGAGTGAGCAACTAGTTGTTGGCCCTTTAGGAATAATCATCTAAAACATTTGTGTTCTAAAATAAACAAATACACCTTTGTTGGTATTGTAGTGGCTTCAGCGTTTTAAATCCTGTGTGCTTTTAGAAATGAATTAGTCTGTTACTAGAAATCTATTCTATGGCATTGGTCCAATAATTGTTAGTAAATGGAACACTTCCATATCAGTGGCTTAATGAAGAGCAGTATTGTAAAGGCTTACAAAGACCATGTTTATAATTTAAGAATCTGTTGCCCAGGTCTTTCTTAATTAATTCAGTTGTATTTTTGTTGCCTGTTACCACTTCATACAGAGGGAAAGGGACTTTATGTATATTAAATGTAAATGTTAGTTTGTAAATTAAACTGATCTTTATTACGGGTTCTGGTGCTGATAGTGTAGATAAAGAAAAAAAAATAGAAGCCAAACAACTAAAAACTGTACCAGAGGGAGTATGTATTAAAGATCTGTGGGAAGTATGAGGTTCTACAGTCTGAACAGACTGAAGAGAATCTGATTTCTGAAAGTAGACTTCAGACTAGACCCAACACTTGAAAGGAATGTTATATGGAGACTTCCTTAGGAGCAGATTCAGATTCTACCTTAGTGGTTCTAAAAGGGCCTGCCAGGAAAATTTTAATAGCCAAGTATTTGCTTACCTATGGACTAGAGCTGAGGAAGAGGGAGATGTTCAGATTAATATTTGTTAAAACAGTAAGATAGAAGAGGGCTTCAGTTTGAGAGTTGCTGGCTTTGCTGTAATGGATTTTTTACTCGGCTGTTTTTTTTCAGATACTAATTAGGAACACCCAAATAATACAGCTGTAGTTGATGATCTTTATGAATAAAGTTTTTCTATGGCTATGAGAGTGAATAAAAATACACAGATAAGACACATTTCTATGTTTTTATAAAAAAAAAAAAAACGTAAAAGTAAGTGTGTCCAGTTGGTGATGGCAAGGATGACGACAATAATAATGACAATAATTCTGGAAATAATTTTGAAGTTTAGTGGCACTTCTTTGGCAAGAAGCTAGAGAGTAGTGAAAAGAATATTCAGCCTGTAGTGTTCCCTGTTTTAACCCAATAACACCCAAGAATTTATATTGGTATTAGTTTCTGTGTCACTAAGGGCTCAGCTATCTGATTTGTTGTCTTATTATCTGAAGGTTCTGTAACTACACCAGAAAGTCACTATGCTAACACTTGAACAACATTGAGAATGTGAAAAACGTAGAAAAGCCATGTGTCCTTTTAATTGGTTGATGTTACAATGATTTTGGGGCTTGGGGAGCTATCTCATTTTGGCAAAATAAAAGAAGTCTTAGCACATCATGTTGCCACATGGAAGCCAGCAATTAGCCATAAAGCCAGGCAGAATCAGAGAGAGAGCCATAAATAAAAGAGAGTCTTAATGTGATTTAAATACCGTGACTGAGTTGCTTTCAGTGTCAGCCTGGTCACCAGGTCCAACACGACGTCATCCTCTATAGAGATGTATTCTAGCAAAAGACTTGTGCATCCACCATCTGGCTCTGGATTCAGGAATCACATCTCCCCGAGTGACACATAACCCAGTGGGATGCACCCAATTTGCTTAAACATGAGCACATCATCACCTCGTAACAAAGGCTAAGTATGACCCCCATTTTACATTGTGCAAACTGCTGTGGAAATTTTTGAAACAATTGGCTTCTAATTTTTTTTTTATCAAAGCCACACTATAAGAAAAATATTTTGAGAAGCCAGTTAGGTATGCTTTTAAAATTCATCTTTGTGTGGTTAAATAAGGACATAATAAGACTCTATACTTAAGTAACTACTGGTTTGGACTGGTCAACCTGACCCTCCAAACAAGAATTTAAGCAGAGGGAGTGGACAGCTCCAGAAATCATTTCTTTTTTCTGTGACATACTGCTGTAAGAGGTGCCAAATGAGTGCTACGTAAGAGTAGTTTCTGCAGGATCTGACTCTGGTTTGCTTTCCAGTGTGATTTCAGCCCTGTCCAGTCTCTGAGAGATGACTCTAGGCTGCTTTTCTTTTCCTCTTCCTCCTACTCCTATGTATTGGAGATATTTCACTTTTCCTGCTGATTTGCTTCTTTGGCATTCCTCAGACCGTCAATTATTTTATTGGCTGTTGGGAAGGAAGGAGCCTTCTAGTTCATTATTTTAAAAGCACCCCAGATCTACCGATTCCTATTAGGTAATACTAAGGAAACCTTTTGATGCTCTGTTTTCTGAGAGATAGATGCTAAAGAAGCATTGTGTGGAAATTGAAATAACTAAGGAATAACATCACAAAAGTTATACAAAACCCTTTATTGGAATTAAATGAGAAAACTGATTTCAAGAAATGAGCTGCAATTCACAGGAATAAATACAAGTATTCTTTAGACATACCAGAGGAAGAACATGGTCTTCTAATTGAAAAGCCAACGTTCAAATTAATAAGAAAGCAAGATATCTTAGGCAGTTTTAATGCCAGTTCATTTTATGTAAACTTAATTAGAAACCAGGGTACAAATGGAGCTTGACACTTTTAAGGTAAGGTAAGAAATAGAGAATTCTGTGGGGAGCACAGGTAAGCTGGATTTCTTCGAGGCTGGAGGCACTAGAAGCACATATTTAAATGATTTGAGTTGTTGTGAAGGGTGGCAAGGCGAACAGAGACTGCAGAAGTGGGTTGTGCTGATGTTTTCCAGTGTCTAGTCACTTGATCTTCCAAGCCTGAGAAGTCATTGAAACTTATTTAGGAAAAATTAAAATTTCATACACATTTAGAAGGCAGTAGACTAGGTTGTACCAGTGTTAACATTTTTAAAGGATAAAGTGTGTTCAGCTGGTATGATACTGGCCCTAAACTCGTTTTGAATGTAAGGCCCCCTCCCCCAAATAGGAATATGAGAGACCATTATGTGAAAGATGGTGACCAGCTGTTCTCCATTTCCCCTGAGTTCCACACAATAGGATATGAACATAAGAAGCTTCAGTGTGAGGGATTTGGGCAAAGAATGAGGAAGAAATTATTTGAAGTGGGTTACTGAATGACTCTTACTCTGAAAATCTTTTAGAAATTCATTGCTGTTCTCAAAACAATTTTGTCTCTGTGATATTTAGCCCTGTGCTGAGAGTATGTGTTACACAGGAATTAGAATTTTGTTTCTGTGATATTTAGCCCTGTGCTGAGAGTATGTGTTACACAGGAATTAGAATTTTGTCTCTGTGATATTTAGCCCTGTACTGAGAGTATGTTACACAGGAATTAGAAGTCTGACCTGAGCAGTTATCAGAACACGCACATGAAGAACAAAGTAGAAACTCACAAAGTTATTAACCACAAAATTGGAGACATGAGATGTCAATACAAAGATGACAGTATTTAGCTCAGAACATTAGAAATCTGCTAATTGCTTTTGGATAGTAAGTCTTCATGTTTTATTTTGTCAGCTGACAATTTTGATTGAGCCTGATTCTTGCAGGCATCTTATACCAAACAAACGTCTGTCATCAGTGGGGTGTGTGTGTAAAACTCAGTGTTTCTCATCTAACAGCTTTGACTTTCTAGAAGATTCCCGCTGTCTTAAAGATGCTGAGAGCTCTCTGGCATGAGAATGACCCCACGAATATTACACGGAGCAATTAAAATACTAAGAACTAGCATGATGCAGTAGAACTGCTTCTGCTAGATAGATACAAGAAAAAAACTAGTGGGATTTTAGATTACAAATTATGGAACATTCAGATGGTGATAAACTTCAAGAATCAGATACTCTGCATCAGTAATAGCATTCAAGGAGTTTTAGGCCTGTACCGTGGTTTACTAGTAGATATTTAATATCTGGGCACAGGGTGTGCTCAGGTCCATTTGTGGTATGAGCTGATTTCTGTATTTAAATGCTCCTGCTGTGGCTGATTACAACCTAGCAAAATGCTATCACTGAAGGCAGAGTTCAGAAGGAATGGGACAGTTTCCTCTCCCCAACTGCAGCACGTTGGTAGTCCTAGGTCAAATAGCCACCAAAACTTAGAAGCATCATTATGTCATTCAGTGACAGCCACTGTTGTCATAACCAGAGAGAATTTTTACCGTTTATAATAAAGGGTAAAGCACCACAAGTATGTGGCTTCTCTGGGAGTTGATCTTAAATCCTCAAGATTTTATTAGTTTAGCAGAAGACTCCCCAGTGATACTGCTCTTTTTTATTAGTATCATCAAGGCACTTAAATATTCTGATTGCTACAGACAGAAAATGAAATGTGTATACCAGTCAGTAGGACTGATTTTTAACAGTAAGAACACTGATCAAAATGAGTTGAGAAGCATGCTTTATGTTAGATTTTAGTCCTTAAAAGACTCAACTCCAAGAAACACGATTTGATAAAATGCTTGACTGGAAATGACTCGGGCATTTCAGAGCATTACTTATTTTCTTTTGAAAACAAAATGCTGTATTAATATACCAATTGTGTCCTATCGTCTGTATTTTTAGACCTGCTACTGTCTTTGTGACTCGACAAAACCAAATGACTTCAACCTCCTCAATATCGGAATGTCCAGCTGACTCTTTCACCACATTTCCTAATTTCCTCTCAAGTTAATACCTCTTTCAGTTGTATCACCTGCAAGATGGCAATGCTAACTCATCAGAAAGTTGTAGAAATTGGGGCTAGTGCTGTGGCATTTTGGATTAAATTTCTGTCTTCAGTGCTGACACAGGTACTGTTCAAGTTCCAGTGGTTCCGCTTCAGATCCAGCTTCTTACTAATGCATCAGGAAAGTATTGGAAGATGGCTGAAATGGCTGGACCCATTTACCCACAAGGGAGATCTGTGAGTGATGGGCTTCTAGCTTCAGCCTGGCCTGTTTCCCATCATTGCAGCCAGTTTGAGAGTGAATTAGTATATCCCTCTTTGTCAAGTAAGATTTTCTTAATTATGGAAGTTAAAGAATACATAGGGCAATGTAGATAGGAAAGGATAAATTCTACTTTAAAAGTAAAACTTCTACTCTTCTAAAGTCAACATTAAGGAAATGCACAGGTAGACCACAGCATGGGAGAATATAATCTCTCTACATAAGTCTTTATTTTTTAAAGATTTTATTTTTATTTCAAAGTCAGATATACAGAGAGAGGAGGAGAGACAGAGAGGAAGATCTTCCGTCCGATGATTCACTCCCCAAGTGAACCGCAATGGGCCAGTGCGCACCGATCCGGTGCCGGGAACCAGGAACCTCTTCCGGGTCTCCCACGCGGGTGCAGGGTCCCAAAGCTTTGGGCCGTCCTCTCCTGCTTTCCCAGGCCACAAGCAGGGAGCTGGATGGGAAGTGGAGCTGCCGGGATTAGAACCGGCGCGCATATGGGATCCCGGGGAATTCAAGGCGAGGACTTTAGCCGCTAGGCCACGCCGCTGGGCCCTCTACATAAGTCTTAAAACAGTTTGAATCAGGCCTGATGCTGCAGCCTAGTGACTTAAGTCCTCACCTTACATGCAACAGGATCCCATATGGTCGCCAGTTCGTATCCCGGCAGCTCCACTTCCCATCCAGTTCCCTGCTTATGGCCTGGGAAAAAAGTAGAAGTCAGCCTAAAGCCTTGGGACTCTGCGCTCACATGGGAGACCTGGAAGATGCTCCTGGCTCCTGGCTTTGGTTGGCTCAGCTCTGGCCATTGGACCACTTGGGCCACTAGGGGACAAATAGGGGATGGAAGATCTTTGTCCTCTCCATATATCTGACTTTCCAATCAAAAGATTTTGAAACCATTTGAATCAAGAGTAGTAAGATAAGTTAATTCAAAAATAAGAAGATATGTAAGTGGCCAATTGGCATGTGAAAATGCGCTCAACATTAGTCATGAGAGAAAGGCAAATGAAAGTGACCACTTTGTAACAAATCAGCTTGGGACAGTGGCTCAGAAATGCGTTTATTTTACCCACAGTGTTTGTAAACAGCCTTACCAGGAATGTTTCTATTTGGCATCTCCAAATTCCTCTTGATGTGGCTAGATTCCAACAGCAAGAATCCTGAGAAACAGGACTATGTAGAAACACTGTTACCTTTTGTTACTCAGATTCAGAAACTGAAGTCACTTTTCCACATTGTCTTTGTTCATTAGAAGTAAGCCACTATAGTTGGTGCATATTAAAAAGAAAGGGTAAAATGTCCAAGAATTTACAAACATACTTAATTATATAGTCTGTCACCAGGTTACATACATTGTTATCACCTGCACAATGCTCTCAGAGCTCTCCAAAAACTTACACATTAAAATGCCAGAATCGGATTCAGGGTCAGAATTTTGACCATCTAAATCAGATCCAGAGCTTGAGGTTCCCTCAGGCCGAGTTTCTCACCTGAAGCGTCAACAGAAAAGAAAAATTTCCTCTGCCCTGCCTTCTCACAACATACATTGCCAGAGCAAGATAACTATGGTGGACCCTCCAGTATTAAGAGGGAATATAGGAAGCACACATCATTCAGCACTTAGTAGATTATGAGATCTACCAGGACACAAATTGCCAGTTGTTAGATTGCAACTTAGTCTTACTGTCTGGGTATAGTTTTGTGTGTGTGTGTGTGCTTTGCACTTTTTTTTTTATTGTTGTTGACAATCTTTACATAGTTAATTACGGTTAAAAAAAAAAGGTTCATCCTTTTATTTTAACCGCAATTAACTATGTAAAGATTGTCAACAACAATACAACAAAATAAAATAAAGGTTCAGGGGGTATAGGGAAGTGGGTAATACTATTATGTCCATATTGTTTCCATCATGTATCTGAGGTAAAGGGGGATATTGAGGGAGAAGCCCCACCCGGTTTCCCGCCCACCACAAGTCCCGGATGTGGGGCATGCTCTGAGATATTTGCTAAAGTGGTTTTAATAGTTCTCCAGTTATGAATCGCTGCCAGTTTCGCTCGATGAGGTCGTCCACTGATTGATATGGTCCATCATAAAGTCTCCATTTGCCCCATATTTCGCTGCCAACATATAGCTGAGATGAATGATTGACCTGTTTGGGTATAGTTTTATACAGCTCCAGGCTGTTTGAAATTTTCTTCAATTTAAGAGACATCCTTCCTTGTGTGTAAAAGTCTGTGCGGTATCTGAGTTGATTTCTCAGCCTAATTCCTGCCCTTCATTCTCAAGGATCAAATACTTTCCTTGCAGTTTGTATTCTCTGTGTCTCTTCAGTTCCATCCCACTGAATCTGCTGGCTTACATTGAATCTATTAGAAACATCACACACATGTTTCGTCAAGACAAGGCTCTAGCTTGGGCTTTCTTTAAGGCTGTTGTAGGAAAATGTCTTAGATCTGAAAATGCTGAGTAATGGAGAAGATTTTTAAGTGATTAAGATCCTTTAGACTTGTCCATTTGAAGTACTATGTTAATTTTTTCTGAGGCCCTTGCAAAGTTTTTTTTTTCTAATGTATTGATTTTTATTGGAAAAGCAGATCAGATTTATGGAGAAAATGAGAATCCATTGGTTCCCTCCCCCAAATGGCCACAATGGCTGGAGCAGAGCTGATCTGAAGCCAGGAGCCAGAAGCGTCTGAGTCTCCCACACAGGTTCAGGGTCTTAAGGCTTTGGACCATCCTCTACTGCTTTTCCAGGCCAAAGGCAGAGAGCTGGGTGGGAAGTGGAGCAGCCGGGACATAAACTGGTACCCATATGGGATCCCGGCACTTGCAAGGTGAGGATTTAGTCATTGCACCAATGCACTGGGTCACCAAAGGTCTCATATATTGGGCTGCAGTTACATATCGTGTTTCTGACAGGGTCCTGGGTTTCTAAACGCTTCCTGGAAGTTCATTTTAACCACATTTATCATATGGAAGAGAGATACAATTTTACTTTGCAGACAAGGCAGCACTTAGTTTATATTTAAGTCATTCTTTTACACATTTCTCCCCTTTTGCTTTTTGACTAGAAGTAGCTAAGAGTACTTCAACAGTAATTGAACATTAGAAATCTAAGCTAGAACCTTCAATTAATTATGCAAATTCCCTAGTTTTTAGGCTACTGAAAGCAACAGTGAAGCTAAATTTTCACCACTGTAACATGGGTCTCCAATTACAAGTAACATTTTTCACTTTGCTTGAATCGCTTGCCAACAGCCTCCTTCAGAGCCATCAAGTTTCCCATACAAG
The DNA here is from genome assembly GCF_030435755.1 of Ochotona princeps. Taxonomy (NCBI): domain Eukaryota; kingdom Metazoa; phylum Chordata; class Mammalia; order Lagomorpha; family Ochotonidae; genus Ochotona; species Ochotona princeps. Next base: position 77,185,738 of record NC_080833.1, on the reverse strand, counting down.
CATCTGTGAGAACATTTTGGCCTTTGTGATAACTGCCTGAGTTGCTTCCAGATTCCACCCAAAAATAGTTCATATAATTTGGGCTTTTGGTTACAGTAAATACCTTTTTGGGTACTTGACTCTGTACCAATTACCTGTTGTGTGGGGGAAAAATAACACTCGCAATGGTTTAAAATAATAATGCTAATTTCTTTCAAGATAACTGCATTTTGTGTGTTAGTGAGTGAACACTATTGGGCTTCGCTTGTGCTGCCCAGCAGCAAAGGACTAAAATCATCTCCAGACACACATCAGCCTGCACTGTGACTGGGATACTGACTCAAGCACCGTCACATGGCCTCACCGTGTATTTTGAGCTTCCCAAGTTGGTAACTCGTTAATTAATCAACCATCCCAAAGAGATGTTTCATGAGAGCCAGTCGCCTGTTGTATCATCTTTCCTGACCTATCCCTGGAAGACTTTCAGTGTTCCTTCTGCTGCCTGTATTAACAAGGACTCAGTAAGGAATAATATCAGTGAAAATGGCCAACTGAAATATCCTTTCTCCGTAACAACAAAGGGAAAAAATGGCAAAAATTGTAACGACTTATTCAGAGCCGTAGAAGTTAACCACCTTAGGCCTGCCTGTTCAAGAAAAACATTTGAGTCTGTTATAACAGTTTGCTGGAATTAATATACCCTTTTCCCATTCCCACTCTCCAGGTGCCTAAAGGGAGCAGATTATGCTTCATTCACCAGGAATTACCATGAGTCGACCTATCGGGTGGCTTTCTGCAAGGCCGGCTAGAAATGCTTCCATTCAGCTTTAATCAGAACTTGCCCAGTACTATGTAACAGGCGTTGAGATACTTAAAATTTCATTAGAAATGCTGCAAGTAGCTGCAGCCAAAGTTGACAACAGTTGATGGCAAGAATAAAAGGTGAGCAAAAGCAGGAGAATGAGATATTCATAGACTTTGAAAGCGCTGAACTACTGTGTAAATGCTGCTTGGGACACTTAAATACCATAGTGAAGTTAGACTAAGTCCTGCCTCTGCTTCCAATCCACCGGCTACTAAAGCACACTCTGCAAAGCAGCAAGTTGTGACTTGCATACTTGGGTCCAGGTGCAGTTTCTGGCTCCTGTCTTCAGCCTAGGTCAGCCCCAGGTGCACGAGGCATTTGGGGAATGAAACAGTAGATAAAAGATTTCTCTTTATCTCTCTGTTGTTCTGCCTTTCAAATACATAAAAACAAAAGTTTGAACATAAAAACAAAAGTTTGAACTCTGACTTATGTCTTGAACTTTGGAAGGCCATGTGCATACAAAGATGTGTATTTTCAGTAAAGTCCTAGGCTGTCACATCTGGCTGATCTTGAGGCTTTGTAAGCCCAACTTGCATACCTAAGGTATGCCCCAATACACACACACACACACAGAGCAAAGATTTTGTTTGTTTGTTTGTTTGAGGCATTTAAATAAACATTGAAATTACAAATTGGCCACACAACTAACCAAGTAGTGATTGTGGTGGCATCACAGAACACACTTCTTATGGTATACATTCAGTAAAGTCACTAAGCAAACAACTACTACCATAATTAGCAAATCCTAAGGAAAGAGATCTAGTTCTGACTTAACATAATATTCACTGTATGTGGTTCTTGATGGAAGATTGTAAGGCATGAAAAGAAATAAGAGAAAGTCCAAGCTCAGAGGGAAGAAAAAGAGTTATTAAGACCAGAAGTTGAGACATCACACTTGTGTAAACAAAAGCTTCAAGCCAAGGACTGGCATCATGGTGCATAGTGTTAAGCTGCTGCTTGCATACCCACGTTCCATACTGGAGTTCCAGCTTTTGTACTTCCAGTCCAACTTCATGTTAATAGACCCTAGGGCAGTGGATCATAGCCTCATAGTTGGCTCCTTCCACCCATGGGGGAGACCCAGAGGATGATTCAGACAATGGCTTTGGCTGACCCAGCTCTGACTGTTGAGAGCATTGGGAGGCTGAGTCAGCACATAGAAGACTGAGCTTGCTCCCCCTTTCCTCTCCTACTCCACCAATTGCCTACATTCTATTTTTTTTAATATTATCAAATTTTATTAAGCTTAGTTGGTCATTTTTCAGATAAAATATTAGTATTATGAAAATATTTTAAATATGCTTTTTTAAAAGGTTATTTTTGATGATGTTTACATAGTTGATTGGAGTAGGAAGTGTTGAGGATTAGGGGAAAGAGCGTGAGACTATTGTTTCAAAATTTTCTTTATCTTATTCCCGTATCTGGGGGAAAGAGAGGTCGGACAGGAAGCCCCACTCAGCCTCCCAGCCACCTCAGTAGTTAGGGATGGGGAATGGCCACCTGATGTCATCCCAGGTTCCTCAATGTGGAGCATACTCTGAGGGCTCTGCTCAAGTGGTTTCAGTATTTCTGAAGTGCTGACGATCTTGCCGATTCAAAAATAAGGAAATCTTTCCACGTTCCATTGGCTGATGGGGTCCACGTTAGAATTTCCATTCACCCAGATATTTGCTGTCAACGTTTGGCTGGGGTATTTGTACAATTTGGTCTGCTCGCCTTCCTCTGCTATGGTACCTGATGTCCTCTGCAGGCCCCAATGGACTGCCATATCCTCCATGTGCATCTGGAGCATCCACTGCTCCAGCTAAGTTACTGAAGGGGCCCAGTCTGACACATGTACTTCACAGTCAGACCACAGATCCTACACTTCTCCCCATGGTTGGATTTTTGAATCCAGTGGTTTAGTTGGGGAGATCCCCAAAGTGATCACAGACCTGATTCTGTGTGCCTGCTAGTACAAGATCCAGCTCTGTCCATCACCGATATCAGCCTATGCACACACTGGTAGTTTTATCTCCAGCCCTGTTTCTTGTGTAAACCAATGGATGCTGGGTCCCAGCCCAACTCTGACCACCATACACTCAGCTCTCTCATGTATGCCAGTGGGAACTGCAGCCTAGTCGGAATGACTCCCTATCACCGCACTAGACCCGTTCCCAGCACTGATCCCTGTGCTTGCTAGTATGTGCAGCAGACTGGTCCAGTCTATCACACATCCCATTCAGCTCTCATATATGTCAATGGGCATTTAAGCCTAGCTCAACTCAACTGACCCCACTATCCAGCCTACAATCATGCTGGAAGAAGCCACCACTTGTCAAGCCAGGCCCACGCTCAGGCATGATTCTCATGCTCATCAATGGGAGTTGCAGCCCAGCAGAGAGGTGCCCACAGTTTCTCTACTGGGCCCACTCCCATTCCTGGATCTTACACTGTCCAGGAAGTTCTACAGTCTAACTTGACAGGGCTTGCCCCCAGTCCAAGCTTTTACAAGCTGATGCTGCAGCAAAGCTCAACCAGCCAGCGTACACTTAATCTGGCTCATGTGTGCATGTGGATACAGTTGGTTAACCCAATCTGGCTCTCTCCTTCACTCAGGACTCCATGACCCCAATACCCTGAGTGCACTGGTGCAAAAGGCCTCCATTGTAGTTTTTAAATCAATGAGTTCTTTAAGAAAACAAGGAGCCATGTTGTACAGAAGATTAGGCTACTGCCTGAGATGCCAACATCCCATATGCGCATTGGTTCAAGTCAGCCTCTCCAATTCCAAACAAGTTCTCTGCTAATGTGTCTGGGAAAGCAGCAGAGGATGCCCTGGTGTTTGGGCTCTTACACCCATTTGGGAGGAGACCTGGACGGAGCTGCTGGCTCCTGGCCTCACCCAACTCCAGCCCCAGCCCCAGCTCCAGCTATTGCAATCATTCGTGGAGGGAACCAGTGGTTGAAAGAATTCTCTTTTCTCTGTAACTTTGCCTTTCAAATAAAATAATTAAAAAAAAAAAGACTCAAAACAGCTTTTTGGAGTATGTTCAGAAGAAACCACATGTAAAATATGTGGAGAAATAAGAATGGTGTCTCACAATGAGGCCTTCAATAAAGAAAATTTATGAAGAGTAAAAGAATAGAAATTCTGGGGCTGGAAAATGTAACGAGTGACAACTACTGGATGAGATCAATAGCAGATTTACGCTATCAGAAACAACCAAAGAATAGATCAATTATCCAAACTGAGAAAGAGAAAAAAAAGAAAAGTGAATAGACCCTCATACCTCTGGGACACTGCTATCAAGCATATCAATGTGAGCATAATATGAATTCTGGAAGGAAAGAGAACAGGGCAGAAAGTGTTAGATGAATTTATATTCAATGGCTTTCCAAATTTTTTGAAAAAGTTACACATCCAATACATAAGCAGACATAATCATAACCAAGCTCCCAAAGTCTTGAGAACATGAAGAAGAAGAGTGACTGTTTATACACCAAGAATCCTATGTCAGATTAATAACTGGTTTGCCTTTAGAAACCAAAGGACTCAGAAAAACATCAACCAAATGTTTCATATTTGGTGATCTGTCAAAAGTAAAGGCCAAATGGAGAAATTGAAATATTCTCAGAAAAATAAAATACAGAGTATGTTACAATCAGACCCTGCATCTAAAAATTGCTATAGGAAGGTTTTATTAGGGTGGATAAAGAGACATAATTCAACTATTTATTGTCTCTACAGGAGATTAATTTTAGAATCAATTACAGAAATAAAAGAATAGAGAATTTCTATGCAACTAGAGCTAGAATGGATATACTAATGTCAGAAAACCTAAACTTTAGGGCAAAAATTGTTACTAAAGGCAAACAGGAATAAAAGATCAAGCCGTTAAAAGTAGCAGGAGTAAGCTTATCTGTTAGGATGCCAGTCAGAAACCTATGTTCCACATTGGAGTTCCTGGACTCAATTTCCTGTTCTGACTTCTTACTTTGCCTTCCTGCTAACACGGCCCCTGGGAGGCAGTGGTAATGTCTCAAATACTTGGATTCATGCCATCTTTGTGGGACATCTGAATTGAGTTCCTAGCTCCAGGCTTCAGCACTCCACCCCTCACCATACGTGTGGGCATTTAGAGTATACCAGGAGATGGAAACTCTCTTCTTCCCTCCTACTTTAACTTCCTCTTAAATAATCTTTAAAGTTATTTAATCATAATGTATATGATAGAGTTGGTGTGAAGGCTGAACTGGCAGATCCTGTGCCTGCAAGTGCGAGCATCCCATATGGGCACCAGTTTGGGTCCCAGCTGCTCCATTTTCGATCCAGCTCCCTGCTTATGATATGGGAAACAGCTAAGAATGGCCCAAGTTCTTGAGACACTGCACCACATGGGAGACGCAGAAGATCTCCTGGCTCAGTTCTGGTCTTTGTGCCCATCTGGGTACTAAACCAGCAGGTAGATCCTTTTCTCTCCTCCCTGGAAGTCTGCCTTTCCAATAATAAATCTCATAAACCTATATAACATGAACATATGACAAAACACTAAAATTCACAAAGGAGAAATCAACAGAACTGAAGAAACAGACAATTCAAAAGTAATGGCTATAGTCTTCAGTACTTCACTCTTAATAAAGGATAAAGTAATAGAAAATGAAAAACTTGGACAATATTGTAGGCTGGATAAATCTACTGCATCATAGAACATTCCAACAATAACATTCATACTGTTTTCAAGTGCATCTGATATTTTCTCCAGGATAAAACATTGTTAGGCCACAAAGAAAGTCCCAATAAATTTAAAGGTTAAAATTACATGGTATGTTTTCCAACCACAAATGATTGAAAATATTAATAACGGAAGAAAATTGGGAAATGCAAAAATGTATGAAAATTAACCACTTCTTAATAAAGGGCCAAAGAAAGTTGATTACAAGTTGGTTTTTTGAAAGAAACAAAATGAGCAAATCTGTAAGTAGCTATATAGACCATGAAGAAAATGATTCAAATTAGTTAGAGTGGCACAGGAGTCTGGATCCCCAGCCATGTGGCTGTGGCTGGGAGAACCCGTGACAGGCCAGGCTTCCTGCTGGGGATTCTGGCTCCCCATCCATGGCTGCTGGGTGGGGATAGGATCTTGGGCTTGTCCAAGCCCAAGGTCTGAGAATTTCCTACCTCCATTGCAGTCGTGCTAGGAACAGACCTCAGATAATTCTGGGCATGCTCAGGACCATGGTTCTACACACTGCTACCATGTTGGTGGGTGGAGTCCAGATAAGTCTGAGCAGAGGCACAGGTGTCTGGATCCTCCAGCCATGTGGCTGTGGCTGGGGGAACCTATGCTGGACCCAGCTTCCTTCTGGGGATCATAGCTTCCCATCCACAACTGCTAGGCAGGAGAAGGATCCTGGGCTTGTGGGTGGCCAGAGCACCAGTCAGCACCAGCTTCACCTGCTGGCCACTCAGCAGCATGCTCTCAGGTCTTGGGTATATGGAATTACTGCCTAGGAATATCCATGCATAAGGCCACTGTATGTGTAGGTGAGGAGTGAATCCTGAGGGACACGCAATGACAAGGTCACTGTACTTGCAAGTAAGTAAGGGGATTGAGACTTGGTGGTTTGGAGGGGAGAGACCTGAAGATCTTTTTGGGTCAGACTGATGCGCCAAGCCACATGGGAGTACTGGGTTGGATTTATTAGCATGGAACATGACTGACCTCCATATGTCAGCGCACACACAAGCTATGGCTGGGAGCCTGTCTAGCAGGGATAGATCCCAGTACCTGACAGCGAGTGTTGGATCAGGGGATGGGTCACATTAGACTGAGCCATGACACCAGCCAGCTGGCAAAAGAACCAGGCCTAGGGGTGAATTCTGTGGGACATATGTGGACCCAACCCTATGGAACAAGTCCTGTTGCTTAGCTTGAGTGTTGGGACAGTGATAGACTGCACTAGGCATGCCCATGGACCTCACCAATGCTCACCAGTACTGAGCCTGGGAACAGGTTGGGCAGATCCAGGCTGCAGCACCTGCATGAGCACCCTAAAACAGGGTGTTGGGCAGGCTACGCCACACCAACTCATAAAAAGGCTGGGGTGGATGGGACAGCCCATAATGGGAAAGGGCCAAGCACACACTGGCATGAGTGAAATCTGGGTCTAGGAGTGGCCTGAGTGGGGGAACCTGGGAAACTCCCCTAGTGGGGTCATAGCTCCCACTGGTGAGCACCTTATCTAGGCTTGGATGTTGAGCAGGCTGGGCAGGGTAGAGCCATCTGTTAGCAAGAGTATGAGTTGGTTTTGGAAAGGGGTGAACTGAGTGGGACCAAGCAAACTATAGCCCACTGGCAAGTGCAGAAACCAGGATGGAGTGCAGGTCATGCTGGGCTAGGCTGCCATACCTACTGATTTGCATGAGCCAGGGATGAGAGCAGACTGAGCAGGGCCAGGTTCCAGCACCCACACCCACCAGTGAGAGTTGGGACTGGGGGCAGACTAAATCAGGCCATGCTACAGCATCCAAAGGCAAAGGCCAAGACAATGGTAAGGGACAATGCCAAGAGAGGTCAGAGCAATGACTGGCACATGTGAGATCTGTAGCTGGGATCAGGACTGGTTGGGGAGTTAAAGGCATGCCCTGGCTTAGTTGTGGGTCCTACTGATGAGCATGCGGGCCAGAGTGGGGGCTGTAGTCAGGTCTGGACATGGCTGCAGTCTCCCTTGGCACAAGTGTGTACAAGGTGTAGGGTGTACCAGACTGGGCTAGACTCCAGCACCCACTGGTGATCGTGAGAACCAGGGTGGATGTAGGACAGGCTAGGCTAGGTCTCTGCCCCTGCTGAGACATGCGTGAGCTTGGCTGAGCTGTAACACCCAACAGTGAAAACCAGAATGTGTGAGGGCCAGTCTGGAAAGGCTACTGTTGCTGCTAGGACAGGAGGTGGACTAAGTAGGGCTGGCCCATGAACCCAACGATGGGAATGAGATCTGGGATTGAGAGAGGTTCTGATGGAGAAGCTTGGGGAACTCTGTCAGGACACAGTCCTTGGAGGAGAGTGCAAGAACCAAGATAGGGAGCAACCCAGATCAGACCAGGTTACACTACCCAGACTTACCTTTCTTTGGCTCAAGTCTGGGGTGAGCCAGGCTAGGCCAGTTCATATTACCCACTGGCAAATCTGAGCACCAGAATGGTATGTGGGCCAAGCCAGGTTGGGCTCTAATACCAGCCAGTTTACATTAGGGTCTGGGCTGAAGAGCCTGCCTAGGTTGCCTGGGCTGCTTTGCTAGGCTAGGCTGTAGTCCCCACCAGCATGAGTAAGAATTGGGAGTGGACTGGGCCCAGCCAAGCTATAGCACCCACTGGCAAATGCCCAGATGAGGCGAACCATGCCAGACTGGGTTGCAATGCCCAATCAACACACCTAAAACCTTGGGGAGAGTGGTTGAACCTAGTAGGGGGCTTTTGGGGCTCCCCTGTTGGACCACCACTCCCAGTGGTGAGCATGAGAGCTGGGACTGGGGGTAGACAAGGCGAGACAGGGCTAAGACATCTGTTGGCCTCATGTGAGCTGGATCAGGGGAAAGCCAGGCTGGGGGGACTGTACCTACTGGTTCATGCATAAGCCAGAGTGGGTGAGAGTTGGTGGGGCTTTGCTACATCATCAGCTGACAGATACTGGCATGAGGGCCAAATTCTGTCAAGTTAAACAGCAGAACCACCTGGAGAGTGCAAGATCCAGGAGTGGGAATGGGTCCAGTAGGGAATCAGTGGGCACCTCCCTCTGGGTTGCCATGCTGACTGGTGAGCATAAGAACCAGAACTAGAGCAGGGATGATGAGACAGAGTGACACCTGCTAGCGGCTGTGTGTGCTGGATAGAGGGGCTGGTTGGGTTGAACTAGGCTTCAATGCCATTGACATGTATGAGAGTTGAATGGAATATGGGACATACTGGACCAGTGCTGTACATACTGGCAAGCATGGGAACCAGGTAGGGGCTGGCCTGGTGGGGTGTTAATGCAGGTCGCTCCAACTAGGCTACAAGTCCCACTGCTTTGTGTGGGGGCTGAGTGTGCGTTGGGCAGAATTGGGCTGGACTGCAACACCCATTAGTTTACACAGAAGACAGGGCTTGAGATATTATAATATGAAGAAACAGTATGATTTTTCCCTTCCAAATGGTGTCACTACTGTGGAACCACTACTGGGAACAGGACTGATATTGCACAGGGCAAGCAGCAAGAATCACATTGTCAGAAAACATTATCCTGAAGTTAAAAGTATAGGGACTGAGATCACATCTTTCAGCATTTCCATCAAGTCACAGATCTGAGTTTAAAAGATCTCATATTGGGCATAAGGAGCATCAAGGGAAAAAAAAAAAACCTAAAAGAGGCTCCAGATGACTGGGGGTTGGCTCACTGCGTTAATCAATAGCATTTCTTTTGGATGACTATAGTGCTTTAATTTTAATACAGTGCATAAGCAAGCATTTAGATGAGTGCCCCCATTCTTTTGACTTTTACAAAAAAAAAATGATTTGTAAGCTACCAGAAACAATATATGATTTCTGCCCACATTTTCTCTTGCTTTGACAAGATGTTAATTAAAAGCATCTATTGTCATCTACTCTTATTATTTATAAAAGAAATTATTTAATGCCACCGAGGCTTATAATTATGGGCTTTTTAAAATGTTAAACTTTGCTTTATAAAATCACTTTACTGGGCCCGGCGGCGTGGCCTAGCGGCTAAAGTCCTCGCCTTGAAAGCCCCGGGATCCCATATGGGCGCTGGTTCTAATCCCGGCAGCTCCACTTCCCATCCAGCTCCCTGCTTGTGGCCTGGGAAAGCAGTCGAGGACGGCCCAAAGCCTTGGGACCCTGCACCCATGTGGGAGACCTGGAAGAGGTTCCAGGTTCCTGGCATCGGATCGGCGCGCACCGGCCCGTTGCGGCTCACTTGGGGAGTGAAACATCGGATGGAAGATCTTCCTCTCTGTCTCTCCTCCTCTGTGTATATCCAGCTTTCCAACAATAATAAAATCTTTAAAAAAAAAAAAAATCACTTTACCTTGGTTTGTTCATGTATTTACCAAAGACAAGTGAATTCAATGATTTCCTCCCAAGTATGTGATAAATCTGAAAATGTTTACCTTCATCTTTCCATACTTAAAAACAGAAGCAGCCATGTGGCACAACAGTTAAGACACTGTTTGCACACCTGCATGCCACATCGGAGTGTCCCAGTTCGAGTCCGGACTCTCCATTTCAGCTTTCTGCTAACGCTTGCTCTGGGAGGCAGCAGTGACGCCTCAAATCCTTGAGTCCTTGCCACCCACACGGGACACCTGGACGCAGTTCCTGGCTCCTGTTTGTGGCTCAGATCCTGCCTTGGTTATTTTGGGCATTTGAGTATATAAATCAGTAAAAGGAAACCTCTCTCATATATTAAAAAACAATTTTTAAAATAGATTTTCTTGCCTTTTAATTCAATGACTGTTATTTGTCATGGTTATGGGATGCAAGACTTCTGGAAACCACCATGAAGAACAAAAAGACAGCTAAAGCCTTGCCCTGGATTTGACCTCTTGATGCCCAGGCTGTGCTGTACAATGGGTCAGAGAGCAGAGCACATCTCATGCCGCCTGAACAAAGTGTTTTATAGGCACTAAAGGCCGAACACCAGCATTATTTTTTTTTCTTTTTTGAATGCTAGCTTAATTTCAAGACTCAATCTTGTGTCTCTTTACTAATGGACAATTAAACAGCAATGTTGATTTGAGGTGCTAGAATGGTGGAGAAGTAGTGTTGTGAGAGTGGGGCTAATCAAAGGCCGTAACTCCGTTACAGCAGAGTCTGAAGGCTGTAGCACCCTGTCCAGAGGAGCCCACCTATCACCACTCTGGGATCTGTTCTCCAGCTCTGCCCTGAGTCTTCCCCCTCTTTCCACCCTTAAACAGATGAAGAAGCACCGTGTGTTTTCTGGGTTCTCTTGATTTGTCTAGTCCCCAGAGCTCTGTTTTTAGAATGTCTGAATTTGCTCAGGATTGCGAGATGATTATGTTCTCACTGCCAGTGAATTGTGAACTAAATGTATCAGCTTCACAGCTTAGATCAATAGCTTTTTTTTCTTTCCCCCATAAAGGAAGTTCCTTTTGGCAGAGGTTATCAGCAGAGATTCTACCCATCAGAATCCCATAAAACAGCATTTCCTGGGCTTATCTACTGGGCATACATAATAAGGTCTGACGCATTGTTGGTTTGGCTCCTGAAGCAGTAGCTCTCGCTCCTGCATGATACAGGACAATGTTTGAAGGCTTGAAAAGATCAAGTCAGAAAGAAAATGTTTAAAAAAGATAAGAATAAACAATGATTTCCTCAACACATATCCAGGGCTTGTCTACATTACTTTCATGGCTTTCTACTACAAATAAACACAGACAAGCAAAGTAATTCTATCATGATTTCATTCATCAGGATTCATGGACAGAATTGCCCTTTCCTCCCCTTTCCATGAACTTTTTGAATTTCTGTCATATTTTGGTTTTCTCCCAAATCTTTTTTTTTCTTTGACCTTGTTTTGTAATAAATAAAGATATTTTAAATATTTTGCTCCCAAAGTATGCTTCTACAAGTACCTTTCCTTAATGGGTGGGGTCTCAAATCTTTTGGGCTTATTGATAATGGTAACTCCCACTAGAATTAACATGGTAGCCCAAGGGTCGAACTAATTGGGATCATTTAAGGAAATAATCTAAGAAATGGGCTGCCTCTTTACAAATACTCAGTGAGAATTTGAAACCCAATTGTCAGCAAATACAAGCACACCCTGGAAACTTTTTCCCCCTGGGTTATCAGAGTCTGAGACAATTGATGACATTACATCAGTCGTTCATTTTAGATTCCTGGAGCCCACAAAAATCAATAGTTTTCCATTATCAGGTCCAGCTGGGTCACCGGTCTGTCAATGAGCTGTTACAATTGCTGTACAGGGGTGAGCCTGACCAGTCAATTGCTGCTGACAAGAGGAAAACATGCTGACAGGCATGGGGACAAGTCAGAACACAGATTTGCACTTCAGTTTGCCATCCAAAGAGACTCAGAGCAGGGCCATTTTCAAGACACAGGGCACGCTCCCTGGGAGGTCTTGGGGGAGGGCGGAGCTCCCACGCCTGGGTTTCATAGCACTGTGCCGAATAGCTTGTCCCGGCTCCAGCTGCCTGTGTCTTGCAGAAACTGTGCAGTGATGACTTTGTTAGTAAGAGGGCGTGGACCAGAATGCTCCCCAAATTATTCACTTTGTATCCAGAGCAAGAGGAGGAAAGCTGCTTATACTATCATGGGCCATGAGAGAATTTGAAAGCTCAAAAGAGGAAGAAAATGAGCCAAAGGGACCACACTGGACCAACTTGGACTAAGTATGTTGTAAATAAACACTGACTGAGGACAGAAGGTCCTCTGGAGTTGGTCACAACCATTCCCTTGTTGTCTCAATAGAACACGATAGTATCTATACTGTGATTGTAATATTAAATATTTAGCCAAACTAAGCATTTCTTGTCTCATCAGCCTGTCCAATGCAGCAAAGCGAAGTGCAGGTAAAGAGTGGTGTGTTTGGACAAGTGTCTGAGCTGGCCCATGTAACAACTTGGAGACGTATCTAGTTTGCCTACTACATCACAAGGTAGTCCTGTGATTCAAAATGAGATTAACTGAGAGTAAATTCTATCCAAGTAAGGAACCATGTGTGTGTGTGTGTGTGTGTGTGTGTGTGTGTTGCTCTCTGGAAATTACCCATGTAGCAAGTTTGGAAACAGAAGAAACAATTCATTTTTATTCAAGACCAAGTACAGTCTGTATGAGTTTAGTGTATGAGTAATCTCTAAAAACCATCATGAATGAAAGCCAGGCTTTGGACAACAGCTCGGAAGTCGTCATGGTTTTTGGAACTCATTACTTCGCAGGGAGGAGGTTTCAGACGCGAGCAGGTAGAGGTACCCCGCTGGACCCCCACCTACTAGGGAGCTGCCGAAGCATTGTGGATCTGTGCAGCGTTCTGGTCTCCTCATGCTGGTTTGATTGCACACATGAAACTGAAGAGCTCAAAAGATAAATATTTTGAATTTGTTTCAATATTATGATTTTTAATGTTCCACTTTTATTACCATCTTTCAAATTTTAAATTATAGCCCTACACACACACACACACACACACACACACACACATACACACACCCCGCCCCACTAATGCCTCCGGTGTTGGGTTTCAATTTTTTGGAAGTCAACAATCACTTTCCATCATCAAAGCTGGTAACTAACTGTGTTACTAGAAGCTAACTAGCTGGAGGTTTAAACATATATATATATATGTGTGTGTGTATAAATAATATATTTCACAAAAAAGTCATTTTCTTTAAATGAGTGAAAAAAAAGAATTTTAACAAGAGCACATTTGCAAGTAATTAGATGAACCAGTCATGTCTTCCAGCACTTGGAAGCCTAAAATTCAGCAGAACTCTCATAGCATTAATTAAAAAGAATTTATGTTTTTTTAATAAAATGCTTCATATTTTAGCTCCTTTTTTCCTCCACCAAATGTGATTATGTGGGGGCTGAAGGGAATTCAGGTTAATATGTTGACACACTTAACAATGCAGGGTCATGTTGCACAATACGCTTCACTGGTTTGGTTCAGTACACCCCCTGACAGGGCCTAATCATCCCCTGCCCTAAAGGCAGAGGCAAAGAGAGGATTTTAATTACTGCTCTGTATGCAAGTTTGCCAGTATTAAATTGAGACATAATTAGGCCTCTGAATTTTAATAATTGTCCTAGCTAATTGGGCAGACAAGTGCGTTATGCAGCATGCCATGATTAGATAATTAGTATTTCCAAATGACAAAATCGGGCTCTTGATTACAAATTCTACATGAAGAGAGAAAAAGGTAGCAAGCAGATCTTTACAAGTCTATTAAGGGAGAGTTTAGCAATGTTGGTAATTGAAAGTCCATTAGGAAGCTACATTTTATGCTCAGACTTCGGTGTCTGGAACCAGGACCTCTGGCCTCCTCAGCCCCCACTTGAGGCTTCTCCCCAGGGTGCTCTGCCTTCTCTGCACCCGACTCCCGGCTTAGCAGGCACCACTGACCTTGAGTAACGTCTGTTTAGCTAAATGGCAAGAGTTAGCTCTGAAAAACAAAGCCTAGGATGTAGGACACAGTAAAACTGACCTACTCATGTTGAGGGTATAAGTAACCATGGCAGTTTTCCCTTGGAATCAGTTGTTCCTTGTATCATTTCCCATAACCTACCACTCTCATTGTATCCAGAGCCCCATTAAAATGTTTTTGGTGGGAAAAAAAATCATAAAGTCTTAAAATTTTGAGGTATCAATGGGGTGAAGAGTAGGAGCAATGGAGATTGGGTTTGACTGAAGATCATCACGTATGAGGGGGTGACTGAGAATAAATTACTGACTCCAAGTCTCACCATCAAGAGAAAGAGCCTTGCCCGTTATTGCTGCAATAATTTAAAGAATAGTACCAGACATTAGAAAGTGCACATAAATATTACCGATTAATGCAAGTGAGGTCAATAGCACTGGAACGTACAACAAGGTGAAAGCACTGAGTCTGACTCTTTGCTATATTACTCTTTATTTTAAAAAATTATTTGGAAGGCACAGTTAACAGAGAGGGAGACATCGAGAGAAAGAGAGATCTTCCATTCAGTGTTTGCTCCCTCAATGGCCTTGAGGCTGGAGCTGGGCTGAAGCCAGGAGCTTCTACCGGGTTTCCCACGTGGCTGGCAGATACCCAAGCACTTGGGACATCTTCCGCTGTTTTCCCCGGTGCATTAGCAGGGACCTGGATCAGAAGTGGAGCAGCCAGGACTCTCACTGGAGCCCAGAAGGGATGTCAGTAGCACAGGCAGGGTTTCACTTGCTATGCCACAGCACTGGCTCCTAGCGATCCTCCAGGCATTCTGAGTCCTGTGACTTTTGAGACAGGCTTCCATGTTTATGCTGACATAGTCTGGTTGTCTAACCAGATATCCTCTGTTCTTCGAGAGTGGCCTTTGCAGAAGCAAGGGGGAAGTTTATCTAAGAACGTGGCAAATCCTCTGTATTTGACCCTCATAGCTGCGACTCAGTAAATGTCACTCTATTGTCATGGGAGCACCCTTACAGCCGCTAAACTTTTCTCATGCTTAGTAATAAGTAGGCTGGGCTCTAGAGCTAGGTTTTTCAGGAAAAAAAATATCAACTGAATGCAAATAAGAACCTTTTAAAAATGATTGACACGTGGTTCCTGGATGATTCTCTGATAAGTTTCTGATAGCGGAAACTCCAAAGCCCTAGATGTATATTCCCAATCACTGAGCATTACCTATGGACAACAATTAGTCTTCACGACTTGGCCCAGTCAAGACAGTGTAAGGAATCTGCATTTCTTACGACTTCCTTGGAACCAACTATAAATCCTGGAAGAGCTCTGGCAAAGATTCCAGTTTCAACACACAGTTCCCTGCTGGTGCAAACTTCACATCATCCTGACATAATCTCTAAGGAACATCACCCAAGTGGTGGAGCGGGGAGGACAACACCCAGAGACCCCAGAAAGAAGAAAAGAGGCAAGATTAAGTGCAGAAAGCCACATTCCAAGCAAAGGGTAAGACGTCACTCTCCAGAACAAGAGGGAAGACTAAATGAGTGACTTTCACACCAGGTCTGCTTTTATCCAGTTGAAAAGCTGTGCCTGGGAACTTGTAGTTCAAAGTGTCGCTGCGCCAGGGGTCATTCATGGGCAGGAGGGCACAGCTCCAGCCCTCGGGGCAGTTGCCCTTGGTCAGGATTGAAAAGAGGGGGATGTCTTACTGTAGGGAGCATTTTTCCCCCTTGCCACACAAGGCTGGCGCGTTTCCCTCTTTCTTTTTGAAGAAGCTCGTTGATGACTGATCGCTCAACACCTTGTTGGTTCTGATTGCAGAAAACACACCTTATAAATATACGATAACCATCCTGTAATAGAGAGTGTGACAATTTACTTCACAGTGCGTTTCAGGCTGCTAATTGATCGTTTCAGTCCAGAGACGATTTCGAATAAATTATACCTATCAAACGGATATCACAGCTCATTTGGGTGGACTGGTTTCCGACGTCGCCTCGCATTCATCTCCGGGAATGAGCGCGCCGCAGCCGCCGGAGCCCGAAGGACGCGAGGATGGAGGGGGGCTGGCAAAGCCGGCTGGTGGGGCGTGGGCGGGGCGTGAGGGCGTGGCTGGGGGCGTGGTCGTGGCGGGACCGGGAATGAGCCGGCGCCCTTGGGGGGCGGGGCCGGGGCGGGGCCGGGGCGGGGCCCACCCGGCGCCGCGCGTAGCGGCTGCAGCTCCGCGAATCGACAGTAGAGGCCTCCCTCCCGAGGCGGCGGCGCCCAGGTGCGGGCTGCGGGCCGGGGCTCTGCTCCCCAGCGAGGGCCCTGCGCTCGGCCCGGCGCTCGGCCCCGCGCGGGCATTCCGCAGCCTCTGTCGTCCCTCTGCAGGCGGCAGCGCCCGCTCCTCTGAGGTGAGAGTCTCTCTCGGGCGCTGCTTGGAGGCGGGGCGGGGGAGGGGTGTTCGCGTGCGCCGCATCTCGCCTCGCGCTCGGGACTTGTCAGCCGGGCTTAAAACCGGGACCCTGGCGGGCCAGCGCTCCCGGAGCTGGGGGAGCGGGGCGTGGAAGCTTTGCATGCAGCAGCGGAGGACACTGCAGGAGAGCTGCGGCCTGGGAGGAAGCTGGGCCCACCGCGCACCCAGGAGAGGGGTGTCGGGTGTGAGCTCGACCGTCCGCGCGCCGGGAGGGCGACGCGGAGTAGGGGACCGCGCCCCTGCCAGAAGCCTGGCCAAGGCCAGGCCCTCAGCCCCGCGTCCGGAGACCCCGCGCCACGATCACCGTTCCCAGCAACCGCGTGCGCAGAGCCGGGGAAAGGGCGACACCCGGGCCTGACCACCGTGCCCTTCCCTGTGGCGCGTCCCTGCCTGCAGACCGTCCCCCCTGCGCCCTCCCGGGTCCAAAGCTGGCCGTGACCCCTAGCGCTTGGCTTTCCGGTCCCTGTCACGCTAATACGTGATGTCAGTGTAGGGCAGACGTGTTTCCACGCGGGCGATGTTGACACAGGCACCGTCCCGAGTTGTTGTTAGTGTGATGTCAGTGAGTTGTGCAAGGGCTAGTAATATACAAACCAGTTCTTCACAGGCTCTGTTACCAGGAAACATCCGAGGCCACCAGTAAGAGGATTTTAATTCACACACTAAAAAATATTTTGTGTTTGCTTAACATCTTTCAAAATGTCCAACAAAGGAGTTGTATTCATCATTTTGTAGATATTTCTCATTGCACTCCCCGAGTCTGTGGAAAGTGGGAGAAATTTCTCATTCCTGTTTTACAAAAACCCGAGGAACAGAGACGTTTTGTGACCCAGTAAACCGTTCACTGGAAGTCAGTGAGAGATCTCTGGTGAGGAGACCAAACATTTTCTAAAACTAGAATAGCTGGAAAAGTCAAATCCAAATCTAAGCAAATAGTTTTGGGGTTGGAAGCTGTATTGTGACGTGGGCCAAATTCCATGGGAGGCTAAAGTGTGGGAGAGAAATTCACAATGAAATCCAAACATGTTGACCCAGGGTGGCGTTTTCTTTTCCTCCACCTATGCATTCAATAGATATTTATTTGTTATCTATTACAGGTCTTCTGCTTCCATCTGCCACTGAACAGGATGCCTAGAGGCACTTAATAAATAATTAATGAAGTGTAACTAAAATGTGTTTGCTTTCTCCTGACTCCAGGAACCTCAAAGATTATTACTAGGAAAGTTTAAAACTCTGTTCTCACTTTTACAAATGGGCATTAACTACCTTTAAATAGGAAGTCAGTAGAAAAAAATGAATTGGGAACCACAAAGTTTTCCCCAGCTTGTTCCTTATTTACAGTGCCATTTTTTTTTCTCCTTAAAACACTGAACAGAAACTTCATGGGACAACTGTATTCAAGGGGATTATGACATCATTTTGGCTATCTTAAAATGTAAAGTTTTCCTTAAAAAGCCTTGCTGTTATGTAGTGTGAGGGACTAACAGCTTTTATGTAAGTGAAAGCACTATAATTTTAGTTAAAGCCAAAACCATTAATTTTTTGTCCCCCAGCCTCAGGTAAGAATTGTTTGCAATTAAATAAACAAACAAACAAAATAACTCAAGTAATTGTGCATTTACTTGACTAAAATGAATTGATCCAACAAAAACAGAAAAACATACCCAGCATATACATCCCTACTATCTCTAGTTCTAATTTTTCCTGCATAATGCTTGACATCATTGCAAAGTCCCTAGATCCTGAATGCGAAAGCATGCTGGGCGACATCTGCAGGTGCACCTCAGGAGTGTAAACTTCTGTGAAACCAGAAGAGAAGCCAAGATGTTGGAAATAGACCTATTCCTAAAATAGGATTTGGTTGGTAGGTTGGTTCTGGATTTAATGATAATTCACAACTGTGGTATGATTTAAGTAGCTATTAATTTCTGGAACATGGAATTGGGTAGGGAACAGACAATGTATCAGGATGAACATGGGGATTACTCAGAGTAGTTGCCAAGAATTGTGCTGTGTTGAGCTAAGAAAGTCAACTTAGCTTCTTTGTATGTATTGAGCCAGGATTCTATCATTGTAAAAAGGCCAGCTATCCTTATGCTGTAGGGGTGGTCTACCTGTGAACTAAAATGCTTGTCATTTTAGTGACTTTAGACTCCATAATGTATATGTAGTATCACTTTGCACCATCGTTAAGTTATTAATATGTTGCTGTATAAAATACATAAATATAAAACTCCTAACCTAATACATTTAAATGCTTAATGTGATAGTCAAGACCATAGCATGAGAGAGGGGTTAGAAAGACACTAAGGGGAGCTGGAGGGATAGCCTAGTGGTTAAAGTCCTTGCCTTGCATGTCCGGGATCCCATATGGTCTCCGGTTCTAATCCTGGCAGCTCCACTTCCCATCCAGCTCCCTGCTTGTGGCCTGGGAAAGCAGTCGAGGATGGCCCAAGGCCTTGGGACCCTGCACCCGCATGGGAGACCTGGAAGAGCTCCTGGCTCCTGGCTTCAGATTGGCTCAGCTACAGCTGTTGCGCTCACTTGGGGAGTGAATCCTTGGACGGAAGATTTTCCTCTCTCTCCTCTCTGTATATCTGCCTTTCCAATAGAAATAAATAAATCTTTAAAAAAACGAAAAAAAGAAAAGAAAGACACTGAGAGAAAAGACAAAGAGAAACAGAAATGAAGGTCTTGGGGATTTTGAATTGTAGTTAAATCCATTTGAGGGAAGAATTTACAATTCCTTTCTAAAAACCAGCAGCAAACGATTTAAAATTTCAGGCAATTGTTAAAATTCGACTCCAGTTGAGATTGTATGGAGAGCCAGGAAGAGCAGAGTGAATGTAATTTGCTGAGTAGGAGTTCCTCTAAAAGTTCAGAACTTACACCTTTAGTGTTATAAAGAGGGCTATGGGATCACTAATAATTAGTAGGAATCCAGACCAATAACATTCAGGAAAGATCAAGACCAGTGGACAGAGATGAATAAGCTTTCCTGCTTAATCTAAGTCTTGCAGAAGCTCTTACATGGGGAAGATCAGCCAGCCAACAAAGAAATGGGACAACAGCCCCAAAACAAAAAGGCAATTCCACTTTTCCACTTTCAAGTTAGAGTTGATATGGATATCAAGTTTCAGTTGAGACAAAAGAATGTGCTTATTCTCTCACTTATCTGGCCTGAAACTAAAGTCTTGTCTGCTTTTAGGAGTTTGATCATTGCCCAGAATTAGGGGAAGAGAACCCGCTGAGCCCTGGATACCAGGGTTATAAACCTAGCTAAGAGGTCAGTGAACAAAGTGGACAGAGACAGTTCTAGATCTTTTTCTGTAGAAAGACCCAGAACTGTTTGTCCATTCTATAGATACGACTCCTAAAGTTTTTTTTTTTTTTAAGATTTATTTTATTTTATCACAAAGTCAGATACACTGAGAGGAGGAGAGATAGAGAGGAAGTGGAGCTGCCGGGATCAGAACCAGCGGCCATATGGGATCAAGGCGAGGACCTTAGCCACTAGGCCACGCCGCCGAGCCCCCGACTCCTAAAGTTTATGTTAGGTGTACAAGGGAAGGTCAGGTGCCCAGCAAACCCATGACAATGATTTTAGCTTTCCTTTTAGATGGCCTAACTATCATGCTGCCCATCTCCTATGGATTTAAAGGCTACCCAAATGTCTTTAAATTTGACTCTAAATATTACGTTTTGAACATGGTTTTTATAGCTTCAAGAGTGACTTAAGGAAGCTCTTATTGGGGCCCAGGTCGTTGTAATAGAAATCCTGTGGCTGTAGCTGGAAACACACCTCTTTGAGAAAGAGAGAGTCCAGCTATAGACTGCTAAAATTCAACAATAGACCTGGAATATAGAACAGCTGGGGAATTGCTCTGAGAATTGGATCGTATCGTGTGATTGAGAGTCCTGGGTCGGGGTGGGAACGAGATTTACATATATCAGTTGTGTTACTTGAGGTGCAATTTTGAATGAGAAATATACAATATCACACTAGGTCTGCTTCACAGGGGAGTGAACCTCATCTCAAATAGAAAGATTTAGTTTGTTCAGTGCTGTGCATGTGCAGGGGTTTTATAGATGAAGGCAAAGGTCATTTCTTGAGCTGTCCAGATATTTAAATATATATAAATGAGAATGAGAAAAAGTATGTGTATATATATACACACATATATAATATATGTGTATATGTATAAATGGAAACCTACTCTTGGAAACTTGGGCGAATGAGCTAGTTTTAGCATGGCTACTAGAGGCAAACCAGTAATACAAGTGCGGTGGGATTCCTCCTGTTTCAGGTGCCACTGCAGATTTTATTGATTTATTGATCTATTTTGATACTTCCTGAGGGCCTGTGGCCTCTAAAGGAGCTTCATCGCTCCAGTAACGCAATCCAGCCCCTGGTGCGGGGAGCAGCCTTGATGCCGGCAGGGACAGTCTGCTCGTGAAGAGGCCTGGCCAGGTTTCCGGGCCTTGATCCTCAACTCACTCATGTTCTGCTTTCTGTAGAGGTTTCACTAGTCCTCAAGGCCATCATGTCTTAGAGGAGAACAAGAAACGGGCTTGAGCTTCCCATCCTGGCTTTACTGGGATGTGAATATTGTGTGTTTGCACTTGTTATTCTTCCCATAGGTGTAGCTCATTTTTGCAGCACAGACAGCAAGACACTATCCCCACCACACCACACACACAAAAAAAACCATTACAACAAAGTTAACATTTATATCTCTTCTTTTTCCTCTGTGTGTTTCTAAGGTGCGGAAGTTGAGGCGTGAGGGCATTTTGTCTCTCTACCTCACAGAAACACCAGTGCAGATGCGGACAGCAGCACTGACTCCCACCGACAGTGGGCCCTAGCTCCAAGACAGCGGGGCAAGGTGACATGTCCAGAGGTGGGTCAATATTCATCCTTTCTTTAGTTTTGGGGGGCCCTCACCTGCCGAAGAGTAACAGTAGTGTCCCTTCCCTTCACAAGTGTCATGGTGAATGGGGTGTTTTCTGGAGATCTTGAATGTGCTTCATGTAACAGCTCAAGAAATTCACATTGTGTAAGGCAGGGTATATTGAGCCAACACAGTGCAATGGCTAAGGAAAAGGTACGTTCAATTCCAACAGTATGGGTTCCAGTATCATCTCTTTAACTCACTGACTCAGTGGCCTGGGGAAGCTGCTTAATCTTTCTTTTTTTCTTTTTTTAAAAAAAGATTTGTATTGGATAGTCAGATTTACAGAGAGAAGGAGACAGAAAGAAAGATCTTCCATCCACCGGTTCACTCCCCAAGTGGCCGCAATGGACAGAGCTGAGCTGATCTGCAGCCAGGAGTCAGGAGCACACTCTGGGTCTTCCATGTGAGTGCAGGGTCCCAAGGCATTGGGCTGTCCCCTACTGCTTTCCCAGGCCACAAGCAGAGAGAACTGGAAGGAAAGTGGAACAGCCAGGATACGAAACAGCGCTCATCCTGGTGTATGCAAGGCAAAGACTTTAGCCCCTAGGCTATCATGCCAGGCCCAAGCTGCTTCATCTTTCTAAGCCTCAGTTTAGTCACCTGCAAAATGGCAGTGCATGAGATGAGTGCTTGGCAGCTGAGAGCTGTACCCCCAGGCTCTGGAGAGTGAAGGAGACACAAGGCCATCTACAGCAGGTGCCTCTCTTAGTCAGCTTGGAGCCGACTGAATGGGAAAGCAGACTGCAGCACAGAAGACCAGTGGTGTGCTGTAGAGAAGGAAGAATTCAGCATTTCACCAGAGACTGAGGTGGTGATGCAAGGTGGCCATTTCTGTCTGAATTGTAGGGTAGAAGGGCTTCAGATATGTGCAGTGGCATTGAGAGGCCTCCCAGTTGGCAGGGAGAGGGAGTGAGCCAAACGCACATGAGAGCAGGGTGGGGGTATGCCAGAATGGGACAGAATGGGAGTGTACTAGCTTTTACTTTTCAGATTTTTTTTTATTGGAAAGGCAGATTTACAGAGAGAAGGAGAGACAGAGAGAAAGATCTTCCATCTGCTGTTCACTCCCCAAATGCTCACAGTGGCCAGAGCTGAGCTGATCTGAAGCTGGGAGCCAGGAGCTGCTTCCAGGTCTCCCACACAGGTGCAGGGTCAATAGCCAGGTCTGAGCCAGGCCAAAGCCTGAAACCTGGAATTCCATCTGAGTCTCCCATGTGGGTGTCAGGGATCCAAGGACTTGCCTGCCTAGGTGCATCGGCAGGAAGTTGGATTGGGAGTGGAAGAGCCAGGGCTTGAACCGGCCCTTTGCTATGGGATGCCAGCCTCTCAGGCAGCAGAATGCCTGCTCTTGCACTTAAACTTCGTTAGCCTCAGTCCCTACAACCATAAAAGGAGTATATTTAGGCACATATGATTAAGTTGAAAGGATTAAATGAAGCAGTGTTTGTAATGACTAACATGATGGCTGCTGACTTCAAAGACACATGATCTTGATGGGCTCAGAGGACAATGAGAGCGCTCTCTGAGGGCTGTCTGGCCTTGTGTGGGCAGTTGGTGGAAAACAAACTAGGGAAGACCAGCTGGCACATCCCCTATTGTGGGGAGGAAGATGGAGGCCAGTTTAAGGAGCTGTCCTTATTGGAAGCCATCTGAGCGATCAAAGCCTTCAGCAGCGCGATGGCATAGTGTAGATCACCTCCAGGCACTCTGAAGGTGGAGTTAGAGGAAGCATCCCACTGGAATACGTGCAAGGTGATCAGGGTGGCCATTAGGATACTGACAGGGTTTTCAGGAGTCCTGGAGGACTCAGAAGTGTTAAGAGTAAGGGGTAGTTCTTCTGTTTTGTTTGTAGACTCCGGATATCTAGAGTGAATTGTCAAGAATACAACTAGGATAGACCCACAGATTTGGGAAATAACGTTGATCATAAATGAACCCAAGGACTTAACTTCCACTTATAATGTAGCCTATTTGAAAGTCCCTCTTCCCTTTGTGTTGTTAGCACAGACCAAGCGTGTCTTCCACTGGTTTTCAGGAAGACACAATACAGACCAGTTGTGTTGACACAATTTGTAGAAGCACGGGTTAGTCTTGTCACTCCGGAGCTGGTCCAGGGATGTGTTTCATTGCTCAACTCCTGCATTCATTTGAACTGGGCGCTGGAGTAGGGGAGGAAAGAAAGCCTGGTGTTGGAAGGCTGATTAAGAGGCAACCATGCAGATTATGTCTGACTCCTGCCACACCCCATTACATGCCAGCCAGGCAACAGAAGTCTGTCTGCATCTAGAAAAGGGGCAGGGGGAGAAAGCAACAAGATGCCTCCCCACATTTTAATGAAAAGTTGGCCGACACATACTACTACCGATCATTCGAAACAGTCCATGGCTGACACCCTGGCCAGGGCGTTCACACCAGGTTAGGTGGCATGGGGCAAAGGTGCAGTGGGTGTGCCTTGCTGTAGGGCCTTTTCAGGACCAAAGGTCCTCTCCCCCAGGAGTGGTAGATGTGGAGGGAGCTTCCAGGCGGATTTTATCCTAACTTTGCTCTTGCAGTGGGACCTCTCTTTCTCTGCCCATCCCAACCCCCTTTTTCAATTAAATGACCTAATTACCAGGCATTTAACTTTTTGCCAGATTCTTTCATTATGCCCAGAGTTGTTGCTGAGTGGCAAAGGGAAGTAATAACATTCGCAGTGAGGGGCAAATCCTGTTAATGAACAAATTAAAGTTCAAACAGTGATTCAAGTTCACAACCTCTCTGTGGCTCTTCTATTTAATAAGAGTTATACATGTTACTTTCCTTGCTCTTTTCTCCCTTTTATTACTTTTTAAGCTTTTCATCAACACTGCCGGGGCATATTTGAGGCTCCCAACCTTTCAGCCTTGACAAGGACTAGAGCGTTATAATCCCATCTTAATTTGGCAACTTTTGTAAAACACATAAAGGGCCCAGGTCACCTTTGGTCGCCAAGGCCTGGGGTGACCCTGTGGCTTCCACCTCCTGCCAGGGCTGTAAGGGCCTCTCCTGTCTGCATTCACACCCCTCTGGCAGTCTGAACCAGATGACTTAACTTCCTGCCTGGGGCACTGCCATGCAGGATGGGGCTGCCAGTGGTAAGGTCCCTCAGTTTTCTCTGCCAAGGTCCTTTCTACCCAACTGGTCACTCCCTCCAGGGGAGAGAAGGGGACAGGACTATGAGGGGAGGGGGAAGCCTGAAGACTAAATGTCAGGAACTTGTCTGGGGAGGCAGGTCTGAGGTGGGAAGGTTTCCTGAAGCCCTCCCCACCAAGGCACCTCACCCTTCCACAGCCCTGGCCGGAAGACGGAGGATCAGTGAGTGTGCACTTCTCCTTCCCTTCAAAAATCTGTTTTTGTACCGTGGATTGCGTGGGGGGCTTTTCCGCCTCCATGCCTGGCTTCTCACCACCATCCCCTGAGTGTGGCTAGATATAATCACCATGACAACTGCAATCTATGAGCATACACATAATAGAGATGAAATAGACAAAAGATTAGCATGCCATGAAAAGTACAATAAGTTTCTTATTTAGCATTTAGATAACTGTCTTTCCTTCGGAGCAAGCTTCAAAGTTGAAGCCAGTTTAGACCAAGAGGATTAATTCTTTCTCCCGCATGCTTCATTGAATCTCTCATTACCAAACTTTGTCTGTATTGATGTAAGATTTGATTGAAGATTAGAGCATTTAGCAAATCTTGCTTTTCTGCATGTATCAGGTCCTTTCAAGCACGGATCGCGGAGCCCAGTGGTCAATACCCTTACTTTTATCCAGTGTCTGCTTCATTTAAACTTAATCAACTCCATCAATGAACTGGAACAGGGAAACGTCCCTGCGGTAAGAATGTTGTGCTTTTGTGGGATAATTCTTTGCTCTTTCCCAATCCGTTGGCGTTAAACCTAAAATTGCACTATGATGAACTTTTTTTTTTTAATCAATATGATAATGACAATTGGGCCTGAACGCGCTGGGAGGACTTAGCGTAGGGGCAGGATCTGGCCCCATTACCAAAACAACTTCTCGGTCCTGTGACAAGTCCGGCTCCTTTTGTGTGGCTTTAATACCTTTTCTTTCCTTGACATTGAATATTGCTCAAGCTAGCACATGATGCATCTTTGTCGGGGAGGCTCGTATGTCACAGCCAGCAAGTGGAGCAGACCGATTGGTTGTGTGAATTATCTGACTGGCTGCAGTGAATTATTTGCCCTGTTTCCCTACCTAGTCAACAAGTTCCTGAGGTGTAGTAGAGATCAATCAAAACTGACAGCCCGCGTGTGAAGGCTTTACTGTGTAAATCTGGTGCACTCATCCTGGCCATGCCGGCCCTGGCATCTGTATATCATTTTTATACTGCTACCAGTAGAGCAATTTCAAAAGTATTTGCAAGGAAAATGCGTGTCCCCATCTGTTCCTGGAAGCATAAATGTGCCACCTTCGGAGGGTTTTCACCGGTAATCATATCTTTAATGATCAACAGACTAGTGATATATACCTTTCCATAAAATGGGGTTTTCTCCACTTTATGTGATTGGCTAGAATAAATAGCTTTTCCATATGTTAGGGAGATAAAATATAAGATTAGCAGAGGTCGTTTTGTTGGATAGTAAACAAAAGAAACAATTCACTCCAGATAATCTTTGAAAACAAGCAACAACAAAATTAAGTCACAATAATATTGGAGCATCTGAGGCCCCACATCAGGAAACAGACCTTGTTCCTCCTTGGAAAAGCAGCCGTTTAAGAGCAGAAGCTGGGAATCTTCTGGGGGGACTCTGGTGGCTTGGCATTGGAGTCTAGGGGGGGAGAGGAGCTGGGCATGGAGGGGCTGCAGTAAGAGCGGTCTGTGCTGCAGCGAGGCTGTGTTTCCTTCCACTCCAGCATCCTGGGGAAGCTGTTGGGGTGTGTGCACAAAGCAAGGAAGGCACCCCCCCCCCCCCCACTGCATTTCTCTGGAATCTTACAAGGAGAAATGGGTTACTCACACGGTGTAAAAATAAAGGTTGGTAGAGATCCACCCTCCCTCCCCTGCCACCCACACAGAAAAGGAGGCTGAGGCAGACTTCCCAGCCTTAGGAGAAAAGGCTTTAGTGACTCAAAGGAGGGTCCTCTCTCTGCTAGGAAATGCCCTTGGCGTTCTAACCACACAGGTCCCGGGCATGCCACACACCTACATATGTACTCTCCTCACGCAGCACCCGCGGCTCCCTCCCCTAGCACCTCCTGGTCAAGTGCGGCCAGAGTCAGCTCTGCTAAGCCATCTTGGCCAAAATGAGAAGCTTTTCCTTCTGGATCCCAGTCCCATAGGTTTGGAGACTGCGAGTGCCTGGAAGGAATCTCCGTTCCTTTTTATTTCCAGGGTTAGGCGAGAACCTCCCGTGCACAAAACAGCTCTCTAGAATCTGAGTAATGCCATCAGGCTTCAGAAAACAGGTGTGACCACGTTCAGGAACGGAGGATGAGGGGAGAGGGAGAACCACTCAGTAGCTTATGGTCACTCTGGTTCTGGGCTCTTTCATGTTCTGGATCTTTCTTCACTTTTTCCCTTGCGATCATGGGCTGGGGAAGCTACATCTCAGAGTTCTTTGCTCACTCTGAAAGCCTGCTGCTCTTCCTGCCACAGCAGTGCAGAAGGAATGTTTGTGTGTTAGTGTCAGAGTGGGAAGCCTGGTCCGCAGGCTGGTCTCCAGTAGTCTCCTACCCCTAACCTGCATTAGCTTCCTGGTCCCAGGGAGGCTTGGAAATGCCTGAGGGACCATAAAATATAACTCACCCAGGCCTGTGGCCAAAGAAGGCTGGGCAAGCCACAGTAGGAGGATAGTTTTTGTTTGTTTCTCCCTAATGTAAGAAACACAATCTTAGACTGAGTTGCACATGGACAAGCATAGGTTTATAAGTCCAGATTGACAGGTACGTCACACTCTGACCTCCAACCAGGTTTAGTAGTAAGACTAAATAAAAAAGGGAAGTCATGCTTATTGTTTCCACGAGGTGAGGTGATGCCACGCAGGTCTTCAGTGAATTGCTTGCCATGAGGAAATTCTGGCATATGTTTTGTATGAACCATGATTTGTATTAAACTTAAAAAAAAACAATTGCCTGGTTCCTGTGTATCTGCATGTGATATCTCGTACCAAATTTCTGTTGCTTGTTTCTATAAAATGAAAGCAAGTGGGAAAAAAAATCACCTTGTTGACTGTTTTGTAAGGAAGAAGTAAATTCATGATACCTGCCCTCTCCTATGTCCCGTCACCCTGCAGTTGGGACTGTTCCGTCTTCTTGTTCCCATGCCCTGCC